>NC_053039.3:42451289-43701289 GCF_002575655.3 Aegilops tauschii subsp. strangulata
CGTTATGAAGCCCAAGATGTTATGAAGCCCAAGATGTTAAGAAGCCCATGAAGAGAAGTCAGAATAGTTAAGTCTTAAGTCCGAGTTGAACTCTACATGTAACTCGCCCCTTCAACTTATATAAGGAGGGGCAGGGCTCCCCAAAGAGGAACAAGCAAGAAGAAACAATCTTAGGGCTAGACATAACTAGGAGAGCCGGTTTACGGCGACTCCCTCATGATGATAATGAGACCTAGCCACAAACAGCATGTAGGGTTGTTACCGGATGATGTTTCCCGGGGCCCGAAGCTGTCTAAACCCTTGTCTTGTGTTGCATCTCTCGATTCCGCTCAACCCCTCTCAACCTACCACATAGATGCGTTGCCTCACGACTAAGTCCTCAAACTAGGACATCTGCCGTGACAATTCCACGACAGAATGCGTGTTATATTGCATTTGCACACACATGTGGGACCGCAATTGAGAACCGGCCATAGGCACACTCCCCGGCCCCGCAAGTTGGGTGAGTTAATACAAGAGAGGGACGAGCGATAGTACTAGAGAAGTGTTGTACAGACGTTGGTGCCTGGACGATCCCTGCATGACATGGAAGATCAGTTCGTCCATGCATGTGACCAGACTCCAGAAGTGTTGTACAGGGCTGTAGTTCTGGTGAGAAATCTAAAAAAAGGATTCTTGTCATCTCGCAAAATTAGGTGTCATGTGCTTCGGATCACTACGAGGGTTAAACAGCGACAACTGAGTTCCTCCAAGGCGCTAGTCATGGGGGCCACATGCATGAAGACTACTCGGCTACCATCTATGTCAAGCCGGCTACGAGTTTATCTTTAATTTGAGCTTTGATCCTCGTCTAGTTTGTCCGTCGGGATTCATGTTGTCTCCTTTGGGCAGTGAGGTTATGGTTTCTTCTCATGTTATAATCCGGTGCTTCAGATCAAAATGAGGACAGCTACGCCTCCGGGTCACGTGCATGAAGACGGTCATTGACGAGGTCAAGCCGGCTCCGGTAGACAAAAGAAAACTAGTAGTACTCGACTATATAGGCAGGAGCCTCCGCGCTTGCTTGCTAGTGTTGCTCTCTTCACACTGTCTCGTCCTCTCCAGATCTAAACACGATAGCGGTGGCCACACACTCTCTCTCTCTGCTCACCACTGGTCACAGATCCAGCCGGATCCTCTCCGCCGGGGAAGGTGAGAGGGTGCAACGTTCATGCGGTCGTCCTCGGTGACGGCCCTTACCCACTGCCGGCGCATCCTGATCAGCGTGCCTTGTCGTTCTCTCCCAAGCACCGCTGGCTAGGAAGGGCCTCCGACCCCTTCTTCCTCACTGCCGTAGTGTGGGCAGATCCAGCCTCCCGCCGCCCACCTAGCGACATCCCGGCGACCCTCTCGTATAACTTCCTTCGAAACCGGCCTTGCTCTACTTCCCGAGCTCCTGACGTCGCTGCATTTGTATCTTTTACTATTTCCGAGGCCCCCTCGTAGATAGGATCGATCGGCTGTTCGAAAGCAACCTAAATTTTTACTGTTAAGAGGTAAAACTAGTTCATGCACTCGAATCTAGTACTACTTGGTTCAAACAAGGAAGAAAGGGGGTGGGGTGGGGGTGGGGGAAGATTTGTTACCTGAATCTAGGACTTGGTCGAAAGAGGAAATAATGGGGGCGAAAAGTAGCAGAGACTGGCTATCCAACTGGTCTGTAGGTCTAATAGGGAAATAAAGGGAAACGCAGTACTACCTCAATATAAACCCGATCTATTGGTTGAAAAAGGAAAGAAAGTGGGGACTGGGGGACAAGTCAACAGAGTAAGTCCAGCACTAGATTTGCTAGCCTCACACACTATAAGGTGGCTATACCGAACAAAAATGGGACCAACCCAGATATCCTATTCTGATGTTTGTTGCCCCGAGCCACTCTTATGTAATGCCACTGGTAAAATGTAGCAGTCGCACTGCTAAAAGTAAGGACACGTTAAACCAATGTTGCTGATAAAATGAAGCAATGGCACCATTAAAGTAATGTCGTATTTAACGGTTGTCATAGTTAATCCTAATGCCCACACTAATATCTAGCAACGTTGCTGCTTTAGAAATTGCTACTGTCATTGTAGGATTGCCATTCAGATAAGGAACATGCTTCTTTTCATTTGATGTATGTTTCATCACTTGTTAGTCACCCTCCTTTTCACCTTTTTTGTGCTACTATTTTGGCACTGCCATGATAAAGCAGTAATGTTATTATTTTGCACCTTAATCTAGTGGCACTATTAATTTACGGCATTGTTTTGGCACCGCTAGTGGCACTGATTTTTTTTTTATCGACAGAGGGTGTTTCCTCCGATTTCTTTAAAGAAATCCAACCATAGAGAACCATTATCCGGCAACATCTCAGTGTAAACGTGCAGCTATGCAACTACTACTAGAACGGACTAAGTACTAGGAGGAGACAAGTTCACCACATAAGCTAGGCAGGTAGGGGGACGCAGCACCAGCTCGACCAACTTTAGATTACAACCCAAATGCTACCACAGAAACATCAGAGGGGAAGATAGGGACTGAAAGAGCCAGCTTCAGCACCCCCGGCCTCCATCCTTGCGACGCACGGTACACAACGTTTGCCACCTGCTTAACCCTAGTGCCACTGATAAAATTAAGTAATAATACAGTTAAAATAGAGCGAGTGTCCTCTCTATCATTTCATTTCCAATGTAGATAAAGAAAGTGCTTCTCTTTGTCAGTATATGTTTCATCAACTAGTCCCATTGTTAATGTTTAAGCGTTTCTACAAACTGGGGTGCTTAATTTTAGTTGATATGCACAAAAAAAGAGATTGGAATGTCTCAAGGCCCGTCCTTATACTACCACTGTACAGTGATGTTCATCACTGGCAGAAGGTGTATCGGGGAGACTTGGGTCAATTTCCAGTATGAGGCGTACCCTATGAGGCGTCGCAGGGCCCATCTCGCCATCGAGGATGGCATACTATGATACTATCACAATATTTTCTTCTATTTATTAGTGTATGTTTCATCAACAAGTGCCACCATAATTTAATCACGCCTTTTCATTATCTGTGCAAACAGGGTTATTCAGCTACATTTTGGTGGAACTGCACAAATGTATGGATGGAACCGGCATATATGCAGAGTGTGAGGTGCCAAGTAAAAATTACCGACACCAACCCTGTTCCATCTAAGCATTGGCATCCACCACCATCAGTGGGATGTGTGGTGCTCACTGTGGACGGATCTTTCTTGGCAGCAAATCCTCTAACCAAATACTAGTAGCTTAGACTTCAAAAAAAAACTAGTAGCTTATATTGGCAGTTTTCTAGGGGTGTACTCTTTTTTGAAAGAAGCACCAATCTATTTTTCTTTATTTGTACACAGTGTCACAACTTTGACCCAAAGGTCCAGAGCTATTTTACGGTGACTGGCGTAGTACTCAGAGACTGATTATAAGCATGATTTTTATTAGCTGTCACATTGATTGTAAGCATGAGCAGATGGAAGATTAGGTTAGTGCGAAGCTTACCTTAAACCTTACCGACGCCATTGAAACGAGGCGAGCCTCGAGGGAACCATGGAGAACAGCGGGGAAGCGACGTCGCGCCATCCGGCCTCCTCTTGCGGTGGGAGAACGAATACTCCTATGGCTCCGGCTGGCACTGCACCCTCATGAATGGCACACCGTACTCGATCGATTCGTTATCCTCTGGGTGCTCAACCTTCGACCTTTACGCCCACCACCTCCGCCTGACCTTCACCTCGGGCAAATCTGTGTGCTCCTTCGCCCAGAGAAGATAATCGATGAACTCGAAGGACCGCGGCGTGACTGCCGCCGAGGAGTACATCGTCGCCCTCATCGCCGCCGTCTCGCTCTTTTGCATACATTGCCACATGGCCCTCACCGTCCTCGAAATCTCCCACTCATTGTCAAACCAAGTAAGGATCTCCTTCAACTTGGCTAACTTTGCCTGGTCGCCACCGGCGATCTGCCTGATTCGCTGCTGCATCCTCTCCACAGATGTCCTTCTGAGTAGTTCGGTGCTAGCTTTGGAAGATGGGAGGAGAGAGGAGGTGGTTTTGCAATGGAGATGATGGAGAGGAGAGGAGGTGGTTTTGGAATGGAGACAGGGAGAGGAGCGTGCGGCAGCGATTTAGGATTGGACGAGAGAGCCGGCGCGCTGTAACTGGATCAAAATCAAAATCAATTTACCCTTCAATTAAGAAAGCAACCCCACATTAACTAGTCTCCCTTTTATTCTGGGTCATAATTGACCATGATTTTCACAAATAAAATATATGTTATACGTTGCAAAAATAATATAATTTGAAAGTACATTCAGATACGAACCAAACGATACAATTTTTGGTGACATGCATTCACATTTTCCTTGTCAAATACAGTACATGGTCAAACTTTGACCCAAAATAAGCAAAACAAAAAATACTTCCAAGACCAGCGCCGCTCCTCTCCTCTTAAACCACCGCCGCTCCTCTCTTGTTCCAATCTAAATCCAGCGCCTCTCCTCTCCTCTTCCATTTCAAAACCACCACCCCTCCTCTCCCGTTCCAATCCAAAACCAGTGTCGCTCCTCTACCCGTTCTAATCCAAAACCATCGCCGCTCCTATCCTCTTCCATTCAAAAACCACCGCAAGTGAGTGAAGGTGTTGTGGAGAAGTAGATCGGTGGAGGAGTACAACCGATACATGAGGATCGCAGATGGCGACCCTGTGAAGCTAGCTAGGATGTTGGAGATACGGTCTTGGTTTGACAACAAGGACCAACTAGCGGCGACGGCGACATCCATGGCCAAATATCAGAAACAGAGCGAAAAGGCGGCGATACTCCTGAAGGGAGTCACGCGGGAGTACATAGAGCTACTCCTCTGGGCCATGGGGCAAACAGATTCACCAAATTTGATCGTGAGGGAGTGGTGGTGGGAGTATCGATCCCAGATGGAGCATCCACCAAAAATTGAAGGATCGAGCATCTACAGGGTGCCGTTTGTGAAGGTGTCGTGCCAGAGCGAGTCGGTGGATTCTTCGTTCACCGAACTCAGTTGCAAGAGGAGAAAAGCAGTCGGCCCAACGACGCTTCCCCGCCATCCTCTCCCTCGCCGTTCACATCGTCTCATGGGGCGGTTGTCTGCCGCCGAGGAATAGGATGGGATTGGACCCCAGCCCAATAGTCAGGCAGGTTGTGAATTGTCAGGAGGAGCCTAGGGTTGTCAGTATTTGCAGGTTGTGAATTGTATTTTGTGTTGTGTATTTTGAGAGTACTTTCAGATATGATTGTCTTTTGAATTTTAGATTTGCGGTATTGAGCATATGAAGTATTTTATGAATTCTAGAGATCTATTTTTAGCACTTCAAAAAATGTAGTTTCATAGGAGTATAAAAGTGCAGACAATGTGATTCTCAGAGAAGAAACTGCAAGTTTCAGTTTCAGATAAGAAACTGCAAGTTCAGTTTCAGATAAGAAACTGCAACTTTCAGAGGCAGAGCATTTATATTAACACGGCCTTTTCAAAAAGGGTTAACATCATGTTGGAAGTTTTATTCATGGTCGAAAATGGAACTACCAGCCAGTTAACATCATGCTGATCAACATTCATGCATAGCACATCTTCATATGATGGACAGTCAAAAAGATATGCTATTTTCAAAATGCCCACACAATGTCGAGTGTGCAAAAAACAGAGAAAACGAGGGACGAAGTTTTGGCAAGTGTTTGACGTGGTGTGCGTAGATGACAATGGCGACCCACATGTCAATAATGGCAGAGGCGAAAAATTTGAAGATATTTTCCCTGCATCAGGTGGAATCGAACCCAAGCGGAACAGCTGTCGGGTAGTGTCACTTGGCCACTGGGCTAGTTCAGTACTTTCGTTACAAATAAGGCACTGCCTTGGGTGGTCCGATCACCTCCTGCGCCTTTGTGCGCTCGCTGCGGCGCCGCTGTCTGCCGTTGTGAACATGCTGAACAAACAAGAGGAATATGGAGAGGACTGTATGTGGAGAGGCGGACAGTCGGGACCCACCAGGTCTATGGCCATACCCAAGCAAGTGCCTTATCGAAAAAAACTTCCTCCTAATGCTATACTGACGTTGGGACCCACGGGTTTGTCAACATAGTTACATTTTTTAGGTGCTTCAACGTAGGAGATAAATTCACAACGAAGCTCTGGAGCTGGCGAGTAGTATCACTTATTATCACTGGGGCAGCAAGTATCCGCTGGGTTTTGGGCTGCCCCATCTAGGCTTTCTTTTTTAACATGCGCAGCCCACGACATGCCGGTTTGTATTTTTTTGCGGGCTGTCATGTACCGACCGACCTATGGACCTCGCATCCGAGGTTTTATTTTTCCTGAAACATCGGCAGCCCAATTTATGTATTTTTTTTGAAGAAAACGCAGATGTCTATTCTATTTTTCTATATAAGAATAGGAATGCCTGGTCCAACTTTTGTTTCCCTTCTAACTATGTTATATATATTTAAATTATTTTATATGTTATTATATATTATTTTTATTGTCATCATATATTTAATAGAAACTTACATATGTAAAAAAACAATATCCCACATCTTATTAACTTATAAAAATAATTCTTAACAATAAAATACTGGATTTTTTGGCAACGAAAATCCTGGTGATTGTGTACAAAAGCTTGGTAAGATTGAAGGACCAATGTAATAATAAATCACTTATTATTTAAATATATTTATAACAAAATGCTCAGCCCCTGTTTATTTTTTGATAACATTGCTGCGGCCAGCCCAACATTATAATTAGAATCAGCCCAGCAAAATCGTGTATTTCGAGAAAGTGCAAATGGCCTGTAATTTTTTAGGAGAAAAAATAAATGGGCCGCATGGACGCTACAGTATTTGTTCGCCCAGCCCAGCAAATGGACTGTAATTCTAAAAAAAAGATCAAATTGACTGTAAATTATGAAAAATGGGTTGAATACGTGCCACATTTTTGGAGGCTGGAATGTGGGCCAATCGGTTGAAGCCAACACAAGTCGTTGTCAACTTAGTCAACAAATGATTCTGACATCGTTAGCCGTTGGATTTACATCCAACGACCGGCATCCATCTTCAATCTCTCATCTTCTTCCTCCTGCGCCGCCGGGACCACCTGCTCTCGCCTCCTGCTGCTAGCAGATCTGCTTAGCACGCTTCGCTGTGAAGCCCTACCCCACCGTTGGCCAGGCCATCTCTCCACCCGTCCACACCTCCTGTTCTTCTCCACCGACTGCCGAACTACACCGCACCAGAACCAGTTAACCCTCGTACACCTCTCCGTCTGTGACTCTACTCCTGCGTCTTCCCATCTCCGGCTCGTTGCTGTCCGGGGCCTCACCGTCATCCACCACATTGAATGCACTCGGCGCGGAGTAGTCAACGTGGTCAACGAACGACATCCATCGGAAGTAGACTGTGCGTGGAGAGGCTGACAGCTGGGTCCATGGCTGCACGCAAGGAAATGCCTCCTTATTATGCGCAAAATAATGATTCCTCCACCTGACAACTGGGACCCACCAAGAGGGCCTCTGCATTTCACGAAAAAAACATTCCCCCCGCTGACAGGTCGGACCCACCAGCTATATCTTCGCACGCAAGGAAGTGCCTCCTTATTACGCACAAAAAATGAATACCCCCTGCTAGCTGGAACCCACCATAGTGGGAGGCTGACTTGTGGGCCTACTAAATTGACGGGGATGGAGGGCTTTGTCAACTTAGTCAATATGAACGATTCTAGCTCCAGTGACCGTACGATGTCCATCCAACGGTGGTAGTGCTTCTTCAACCTCTGGTCTTGTTGCTCCAGCCACCCAAACTAGCGCCGGTCGTGCCGCGTGCTCTTGCTTCCCGTGGCCGGCTGTGATGCCGCGGAAGCCTCACCACCCCCTACTACTCCCACCGCTGGCCAGACCCAGCGGTGATGGCAGCCTAACACCGCAGCCGAACCAGTGAACCCTCGTACTCCTCTCCGCATGGGCATCCACTGCCGCGTCTTTCCCGGCTCCGCGTCCTCCCCTTCATAGGCCTCGCCGTCGTCCACCGCCCTGGTGCTCTCGCTGCGGCGTGGTCAATGTGGTCCAGGAACGACTTCCATCGGAAGAGTACTGTACGTGGAGAGGCTGACAGCTGGGTCCACGGCCGCAGCAAGGAAGTGCCTCCTTATTTCGCGGAAAATAATGATTCCTCCACATGACAGTGGGGACCCATCGGACGGGCCACCATATGTCGCGAAAAAAACGTTTCCCCCCTCACTGCTGGGACCCAGCGGCTACATCTTCGCACGCAAGGAAGTGTATCCATATTACGGGAAAAAAAATTATTCGCCCCCTGACTGCTAGGACCCACCACCTACATCTTCGCACGCAAGGAAGTGCCTGACAGTCGGGACCCACCCGGTCGAAGTGTACATAGCGTTGTCATTCTGGTCGCGAACGTGTATGTACATACTGGTCGATCGGTTTGTCTGCAGGCTGCAACGATGAACCGTGGCCGTGTAAGGAAGGGCACGTGTCGTAGTAGAGGCGTGCACGTGTCATCTACACGTACGTACAACGGACAGGGTGCAAGAAAGAAAATACGACCACGTACGTACATACGGGCAGGGTCTCAAACGCCTACTCGTGCATACGTACGGCCGGGGCTCGTGTACATGGCTGGGTCGGAACGGAGAAACTGCGTCGTTCTCGTGTTCATGGGGAGGCAAAGGAATGCATCGTGTTCATCGCGAGGCAACGGAACGCGTGCTGTTCATCGGGAGCCAACCGGCTTGGACGGAACATGTGATGGAAACGAGGCCTGGCGTACCGCAGAACGGAGGAAACGGCCTTGTGTTCGACCGGCCATGGTGGAAACGGGATCCTTTTCATTGGGAGGGGTTGGCGTACCGCAAAACGGAGGAAACAGACCTCCTATGGTCGAAACGGGGTCCTGTTGATCGGGAGGGTTGTGGCATACCGCAAAACAAAGGAAACGGACTTGTGTTGGCGCGCTACGGTCAAAACGGGGGTCCTGTTCATCGGCAGGGGTGTGGCGTACCGCAAAACGGTACTCCACGGGATACTGTTCATCTCCACCGTCGACCTCCTCCAGCCTCCACGGGCTACTGTTCATCCACCGTCGACCTCCTCCAACCTCCACCTGCCACTCTTCATCCACGGGCTCCTGTTCATCCAGCCTCCACCGCGCGCTCCTCCACTGGCTTCTGTTCAACTAGTCCTCTCCACGGGGGTCCTGTTCAACCACCCCTCCACGGGCTACTGTTCATCCAGCCCTGCACCGGCTATTGTTCAACCAGCCCTCCGCGGGATCCTGTTCATCCAGCACTCCACGGGGTCCTGTTCATCCACCGGCTCGATCGATCGAGGAACTGTTCATCCAGCAGCAACGGCCTCTACTACCACGGGTTCCTGTTCATCCAACCCCCCCGGGAACTGTTCATCCAAACCCCCCAACAACGCTCACTGTTCATCCAGAGGCAGCATCGATCGACTTCGGTTAGCAGCAGTAGCGAAGGAATCGCTCGATCAGGTTCAGTTAACAGCAAGGGATCGATCGATCGCTCGGGTTCAGTAACGCGTAGCCTGCAGTGCAATCGCTCGGGTTCAGTTAGAGCCCAACGCCTCGCACACGCGCGTACGTACGAGAGAAACGCGCATCGCTCCCCCGACCAGCCACCGTAACCGGGAACTCCCCGATATTTTCGTCGCCCTCGCTTCTACCATGATTTTTTCCGTCATGGACGGCCCAAAGAATCTCATGCAGCTGCGTCTCCGGACTGCCCAGGACGAAAAGCCCATTTTCTGTCAAGATTTTTTGTCATAGAAGTAGGACCCCACCACATCTATGATGATACCGGGTTTTGTCACAATTATCGTCATAGAAGTGTCATAAATATGACAGAAAAAAATTTCGTTCGGCCCAAAATGTCACGGATGTGTCTTTTTTTGTAGTGCCTGCGAGCGGTCGTACTCCATCTCCGCGAGCTTGGCCGTGTGGAAGCTACCGAGCCACCGGCGGGTGTGGGTCTCTCGATCTGTAATCTTGGCGACCCACGTCCCCCACCGCCGCTGCCGGACCCCGAGGTAGGACTTCGTCGGCTGCCGGGTCCAGGGGAGGACGGGGAAGTCCTTGAACCGGCGTAGGGGCGCGGCGGCGGGCAGACCGGGGGAATGGCGACGGAGGATCGGGCCCGCGGAGGATGACGGGGACACCTCGGCGGCCACCTCGCTGGCGTCGGGCGAAAAGGCCGCGATAAACCTCTTTTTGGCCATTGGCTACTCGAGCTCCCTGGCACACAGGCAGAGGTTGAAGTTGGAGGCGCCAGCGATGGCGGCGGCCTACCAATGGTTTCGAGGGTTGTGTGTGTCTGTGTGAGCGGAGGTTGTGTTTGAGGAAATACTGCGGCAACTGAAAATTTTACTAGGCGGGAGTAACAAGGCGGGGGCTATTGAAAATTTGGATCAAGGGCGAGCAGATATTTTTTAGATTGCGAGGGATGCAGAGGCGGAAGTAAAATGCCGGGGCTACTGCAAATTTGAATCAAGGGACTGAAGTATAGAGGGATGCAGAGGCGGGAGTTTTGGGGGAGCGAGCTAGTGTGCTTGACACGCCGGCTGTGGACTGTAGCCGACGCACCTTCTCGCGTAAGCCATAGGCGTACTATACACCGACGGTGCTCCAACATATCTTGCACTATATCTCACACGGTTGGTGAGAATAAACTATGAGGGATCTACTTGATTTGAAGTACAAAATGGGGTCACAGCGGCAATGGACGGTGTTTGAATTGCTAAACCTTTTATCTGCAGTGAACATGCAACTGTATGTGTGTCGTAAAAGAATTGGAATTATTCAGGGTTCGTTTGGACTTTTCATACATTAAACTGGTTTTCTAGCCATTTCAGGTGCACAATTCAAAATTAAACTACATTCACATGCTCCGGTGCATACAAATTGGTTGAAAAATCAAATCTGTGTCCTTCAGTGCATGCTTAGGTCCCATGGAAGAAATGGGAATTAATTTTTCGGGGTTCGTTTGGCCTTTTTATACATTAACTAGGTTTTCTAGGCATTTTATTTGCATAATTCAAATTTGAACTACAAGCACATGCTCCAATGCACTAAAGTTGGTTGAAAAATCACACGTGTGTCCTTGGGTGAATTTCTAGGTCCCATGCAAGAGATGGGAATGAATTTCAAACACCAGGGCACTATTGATTCCCGGCAAAACGTTGAGATACCTGGTTTTTAAATTGTAGTAAATCCAAAACTCGTCTGAAATTCATGAAACTTGGCATGCTATCATGGAGGGGCATCAAAATGTCATGGTGAAAATTTTGTCCCATTTGGGGCAGGTTTGGGTATAAGCTTCTCACAAACCAGAGCTTCTCACAACAAGGATGATGGTTTCGATAGGAAACGTACCACCTCTGGGGATGAGACAATATCTGTTGCCTCTTATTGCTTTCAAAAAATTTCTAGTGTCAACACAGAACAACAGGAGTGTTGTGTTCAATCTTGGAATTTTTCGGGGTTCGATTGGCCTTTTTAATACATTAACTGGGTTTTCTAGGCATTTTATGTGCATAATTCAATTTTGAACTACAAGCACATGCTCCAATGCACCAAAGTTGGTTGAAAAATCACATGTGTGTCCTTGGGTGAATTTCTAGGTCCCATGCAAGAGATGGGAATGAATTTCAAACACCAGGGCACTGCTGATTGCCGGCAAAACGTTGAGATGCCTGGTTTTTACATCCTAGTAAATCCAAAATTCGTCTGAAATTCATGAAACTTGGCATGCTATCCTGGAGCGGCATCAACATGCTGTGGTGAATTTTTTTTTCCCATTTGGGGCAGGTTTGGGTATAAGCTTCTCACAAATCAGAGGTTCTCACAACAAGCATGATGGTTTCAATAGGGAACGTACCACCTTTGGGGACGAGACGATATCCGTTGCCTCTTATTGCTTTCAAAAATTTTCTAGTGTCAACATAGAACAACAGGAGTGTTGTGTTCAATCTTGGAATTTTTCGGGGTTCGTTTGGACTTTTTATACATTAACTGGGTTTTCCAGGCATTTTATGTGCATAATTCAAATTTGAACTACAAGCACATGCTCCAATGCACAAAAGTTGGTTGAAAAATCACATGTGTGTCCTTGGGTGAATTTCTTGGTCCCGTGGAAGAGATGGGAATGAAATTCAAACAACAGGGCACTGTTGATTGCCGGCAAAACATTGAGATGCCTGGTTTTTAAATTTTAGTAAATCCAAAACTCGTCTGAAATTCATGAAACTTGGCATGCTATCATGGTGCGGCATCAACATGCCATGGTAAAAAAATTGTCCCGTTTGGGGCAGGTTCGGGTACAAGTTCTCACAACAAGCATGATGGTTTCGATAGGGAATGTCCCACCTTTGGGGGCGAAACGATATCCACTGCCTCTTATTGCTTTCAAATATTTTCTACTGTCAACATAGAACAACAGGAGTGTTGTGTCAATTTTCGTGATTTTTCGGGGTTCGTTTGGAAATTTTTATGCATTAAGTGGGTTTTCTAGGCATTTTTGTGCATAATTAAAATTTTAACTACAAGCACATGGTCCAATGCACTAAGGTTGGTTGAAAAATCTAATATGTGTCCTTGGGTGAATTTCTAGGTCCAATGCAAGAGATGGGAATGAAATTCAAACACCAGGGCACTGTTGATTGCAGACAAAACATTGAGATGCCTGGTTTTTAAATTCTAGTAAATCCAAAACTCGTCTGAAATTCATGAAACTTGGCATGCTATCATGGAACGGCATCAACATGTCGTGTTAAACAATTTGTCCCATTTGGGGCAGGTTCGGGTATATGCTTCTCACAAACCAGAGCTTCTCACAAGAAGCATGATGGTTTTGGTAGGGAACGTCCCACCTTTGGGGACGAAATGATATACATTGCCTCTTGTTGCTTTCAAAAAATTTCTCGTGTCAACATAGAACAACAGGAGTGTTGTGTCAATTTTTGGGATTTTTCGAGGTTCCTTTGGACATTTCTTTGCATTAACTGAGTTTTCAATGCATTTATGCGCATAATTCAAATTTGAACTACATGCACATGCTCCAGTGCATATACATTGGTTGAAAAATCAAATCTGTGTCCTTGGGTGCACGCTTAGGTCCCATGCATGAAATGGGAATGAATTGCAAACACCAGGGAACCGTTGATTGCCGGCAAAACATTGAGATGCCTCGTTTTTAAATTCTAGTAAATCCAAAACTCATCAGAAATTCATGAAACTTGGCGTGATTTCATGGAGTGGCATCAACATGCCGTGGTAAAAATTTTCTCCCGTTTGGGACAGGTTTGGGTATATGCTTCTCATAAACCATAGCTTCTCACAACCAGCATCATGGTTTCGGTAGGGAACATCCCACCTTTGGAGACGAAATGATATCCAGTGCCTCTTACTGCTTCCAAAATTTTTCTCGTGTCAACATAGAACAAGAGGAGTGTTGTGTCAATTTTTGTGATTTTTCGGGGTTCTTTTGGACATTTTTATGCATTAACTGAGTTTTCAATGCATTTATGTGCATAATTCAAATTTGAACTACATGCACATGCTCCAGTGCATATAAATTGGTTGAAAAATCAAATCTGTGTCCTTGGGTGCATGCTTAGGTCCCATGCAATAAATGTGAATGAATTTCAAACTCCAGGGCACCGTTGATTGCTGACAAAACATTGAGATACCTGGTTTTTAAATTCTAGTAAATCCAAAACTCGTCTAAAATTCATGAAACTTGGCATGCTATCATGGAATGGCACTCGACATGATGTGGTATTTTTCGTGTCCATTTTGAGAGAAGGCGCACTCGAATAATGACAGCCAACAAAGGCATTTTTAAAAAATAGTTGCCACTTAATATTTCAAACGGTTGTATAATTCAAAACGTGTGCTTTCTGTTAACCATTCACGTGAGGCCACGTGTCTTGGTTTTAATGGCTGTAGGAGTTGCCGTGCGGACAACTGCTTGACCTTGACTGAACGGGAGGCGTGCGAGCGCAGTCCGGTGCGCAGGATGGCCGAGAGGCGTGCAAGCTGTCCTCCAATGCGCAGGCTCACCAGGAAGCAAGCGATCTTTACGCTGCGCAGGCTCACTGGGAAGCGAGCCTTTTGACTTCAATGGCCGCCCGCCTTCCTCTCCATTAATGGCGCCTGAGCCGCTGTTTAAAACGGGCGGCCTTACTGTTCCCCTCCCATTCCCCTCCCCCGCAGACCTCCACCGCCATGGCGCAGAATGATCATCTGCCACTAGTTTTCAAGTTTGGTGAAGTTAACTCCAAGCCGGAGGAGATAGAAAATAAGGAGGAATGTGGCCTCATGGACATGGCCCAGAACGAGCTGGCCGCAGCAATTGCTGCCCCTGCTCCCGTCCCAGCTCCCATCCCCGCGCCCGTGCCAGCGACCATCCTCGTAGCATTGACGGGCTGGTCGCCGAGCTGGAAGCCGCGGGCGTCAGCGAGGTCTCCGCGGACCCGCGCGAGCTCGTGTACATGCCAGCACCAACGCCCGTGCACGTGCGCGCCCCTCCACCCACCGTGTCGCTGGCCCCTGTGCGTTTGGCTGCACCCGCCGCGCCCGTGCGCGCCTCTCCACCCACCGTGGCACCGGTCCCCGTGCGATTGGCTGCACCCGCCGTGCCCGTGTCCGTGCGCCCCCCCCCCAGCGGCATGGGACGCTACCGTCGACCGCTACCTCTCAGTGGCGCTAGTTGCCATCCACCCGCGCCCTGCCCGTCGATCGCGCGACGAGATGATGTTTGATTTACAAGTGAAGAACATTTTGTGCTGCCTTGAAGACTTCAACAGTGGCGTCCCAGAGGACGACAACGACAATGACGGCGCGGCACGACGCCTCCGCCACCGCCGGAAATAGTTTTTTTGGGGTTTAATTCTGTATCTCGAATTCTTGATAATATGAATATAAATTCGCAGTGTGACTGAATGAAAGATATGGTTTCAATGAACTTGTGTTTTTCTCTCTTAATGTACAGACTTATCAAACGATTTTCTTTTGAAAAAAACATCAACGGTTTTTATAAAACACTCGTCGCAAACATTTTAGTTAGAACACCCGTATGCAAACCGATAGCTTCCCAGTAAGCCAAGGGAAAATGTGCCGAAATAGGATTTCTGCATCCCTTCAACGCAAACAGTTGTTTTGCATGACCCGTCTGCAACCACGTACAAACAATTGGGTATGATTTGCATATCCGTCATTTTGGGTATGTTGCCATTTCTCAAACTAGAAAGATTGACATTTGTTTATCTAGTAACATTGCCATTTGTCAACCTTGTAACACTGCAATTTGTCAAAATATGCAGCTACAAATCACTAGCACTATCTAATTTTTGCAACTAAAATCACTAGCACTGTTCATATGGACACCACTAGCAGGCGTGAGTTCATGGACGCATATGCAAATGTACCATTGATTACATACAACAAGTCATCAACCCACAACGACAACGAGGATACATGTTGGATTATAGATCATTTCCAACAAAACATTCTAGTAAAGTTTTTCTCACACAACAAATAATAAAGCGATGAAACGAACTTCAGCTCAGCCACTCGTCGGCATTGGAAACCCTTGCCTTGAACCAAAAGTGATTCTCTGGGAAGGGCCAGCTACTGTCAATCTCGAGAACAACGCAGGACTGTTCATCCACGCTGAAGCGGCCTATTTCAATACCCATATTGGGACGGTAGGGAAGCATAGTAATGTCCGAGGTATAGATACAGTTGCTTCTCATAAATGGTAGTAACGTTGTGTCAACAGCAGCTGGATCGCCTTCCACCATCATTGGATAGTTTTGTCTAAGGAAGAGCGAGTTTCCTCCAAGACTTTCAATACTGAACCAGGGAGAAGGTGTTGGCGCTAGTACACAAGTATCCATCCCGAATACCCTGCAAAGGATGTTGGAATAGGTCTGGAGAGTGCGACCATACGAGACAACACCTCCTTCCTTAGTAACATCAACAGTCCCCCGTATACAGACAAGAAGAGGTGATCCATCGGAATAAGGTGCCAGGCGCCACTGAGTATTTGGGTCCTGCTCGTCCTCATGCTCATGAATAAAATTTTCAAGTATAGGTGGTGGAATGTTCACAGGACCTTGGAAACACAAGAAGGTTAATTAGTAAAGGGAAACTAGCTAACCCGCATGCATGTGGATAAAACAATTATAATTACGGTGGAAGACAAACATATCGAAATCATGAGGATATCCGAGTGAACCGCATGCCGTATATCCCACACACCTTGATCTAGCTGACCGTTCCTTTTGTGTCGCCTAATCACAAATAGTTCATCCGAGTGAACCGTATGCTGTATATCGCACACACCTTCATCTAGCTGCCCATTTCTTTTGTGTTGCCTAATCACAAACAATTCATCCGAGTGAACCGTATGCTATGTATCGCACACGCCTTCATCTGGCTGCCCGTTTCTTTTGTTCCTCCTCATCGCAAATAGTTAATTGAACTGAACCGTATGCCCTTCATTGCTCACGCAACTAAAACCTGAACCGTGTTTGATGCATCCGTCATCGCAGATGTTTTATACATCTTTGACTGTTTTCATACAACACCGTTTGCGATTATGGCATCACACACAGTTTCTCGAAGGGTCTCTGATTGTAGTGTCGCATTAGCAGCATCCTGCAGTAGTGATGGTATACAATAACAGAATGCACCCACAACTATTGAACATCGCATTGCAGAATTGAACTAAACAGTTAACTAAATACCACAACAAATGAACCAAACGTTAACTAAGCACCACCTTGCACAACGTATAAACAAACCAAGAATGCTTGACAACTTGGAAATATAGAAATTGTATTCGTTTCTCATGTATTTTGAAAATGATAAATTCGATTTATTTCTCACATGGAAGACAATACAAAATTGCAGCCTGAAGAATTGAACATCACATTTGCAGAATTGAACCAAACAGTTAACTGAACACGACAACTAATTAACCAAACAGTTAATAAGTGAGCACCACACTGCATGACATATAGAACATATACACTAGAGCAACAGATTGCATGGTAAAATTAGATAGCACAATGCACTAGAATTTGTTAAGGAAAGGTAGGAGCAGCACATGCAACGGGTAAAGCGGGCATGCTTAACCGGCGTAGCTAGCATATGGCAAGGTGCTCCTCCAAGATCTGGGGGTCGGCACGAATGGCAGCCATAGCGACCTCATCCGCGCGTGCGGCCGCGATTTGCTTCTCCGCTGCCAATTGCTCCTTGAGATCCTGGCTATACGGTGTGCACCATGGCTTAGGGCGGCGCTTATTTGGTGGAGGGTTCGGTGATTTGGGTGGAAGGTGTCGCACCAGCGGTCGGGGCATGTGGGATGTGGAAGGAGGAGGAGGATGGGGGTCGGGTGTGGATTACCTGCCTGGATAGACGAGGCTGAGCAGCGTGAAGGAGGATCGCCGACCAGGAGGCGGTGGTGCAATGATGGAGTGAAGGTTTCAACTTGGAAAGGAAGGCGGAAACAGGGAAATGTGGCTTTTGGTAAGGGGGAGGGGGCGGGGAGGTAGATATTTCCGCGGAAGCTGAAAGTTTGGAATCGGATGAGCGAAAAAACTGGCGCGCTAAGTGTCATCAGACACGGTCCCTTATTCAGAACTCTGTACGATATGTGAACATCACAAACAATTCAGATAGCTTAACCCGTGGGTGATGAGTTTGAACGTCAAAAATTTTGGTTCGAATTTCCCTGGTTACAGTGGTCATCCACGTCATTGCATAATTTGGGTACACAAAGGAGACTACAGCACACCCACACTTCTTAATCGAGCAAGTTCAGCAATTAAACAGAGCTAGCTGACCTAAACATTACTCTAAAAAATTAAAGACTGGCACTCTTAATTAAACAAAACAAAGAGTACTACTACGGCTGGTGCTCGTCGATCTCCGCCGCCGCCTCCATGTCAAGCTCGCGCCCCACGGTCTCCTGGGGAAGGGGCTCCATGGCATCCAAGCACCGTACTCGGCAAGCATCTCGCCATCCGCGTCTGCCATCTCTTTGGAAATGGCCGCCACGAGCTGGGCGTGGGCGGCTGCGATCTGGGCTTGGACGGGCTCCGTCGTGGCAAGGTATGCGGCGGAGAAACGGACGGCTGCTCGAACACTCTCGACGATTGCCAACTCTTCGGCCGTGGGTTGTCGACTGTTGATGAAGAAGCTTCATTCGATTTGTGGGGTGACCGCCATGAGCTGGGCGTGGGCGGCCTCCATCAGGGCTAAGGTCGCCGCTGCGGAATGGACAGATGTTGTGCCGCTCTCGCCAGTTGCTATCCCAGAGGCAGATGTTGCTGCCGCCACCTAAGAAGCAACAGCGGCCGTGTGGGCGGCCCTGGCCACCCGGTCGCCGACTGCGTCCGCGCTCATGCACCTTGTTAGCACGCGCATGGCGGCTACGGCCGCACTCTCACCGGAGTGGGCCGCCGAAGTTTCCCTCACGACACGGGTCCACGTCCCCATCTTTCACCCGCGACGATTGAACAGTGAAATTATATTAGGGGAGTGAGCTAGTGTGCTTGACACATAGGCTGTAGACTGTAGCCGATGCACCTTCTCGCGTTAGCCATAGGCGTACTATACACCGACGATTCTCCAGGATATTTTGTACTGCATCTCACACGGTTGGTGATAACAAACTGTGTGGGATCTACTTGATTTTTCATCTTGACTTGAATTGCATGATGGGGTCACAGCGGCAATGGACGGTGTTTGAATTGCTAGAATTTTTATCTGCAGTGAACATGCAACTATCTGTTTGTCGTAAAAAAAAATTGGAATTCTTCATGGTTCGTTTGGATATTTTATACATTAAATTGGTTTTCTAGCCATTTCAGGTGCAGAATTAAAAATTAAACTACATGCACATGCTCCGGTGCACCAACATGGGTTGTAAAATCATATATGTGTCCATGGGTTTATGCTAATGTCCCATGCAAGAAATGGGGATGAATTTCGAACACCACGGCACCGTGGCTCTTCGACAAACATTGAGGTACCTGCTTTTGTAATTCTAGTAAATCCAAAACTCGTCTGAAATTCATGAAATTTGGCATGCTATCATGGAGCGGCATCAACATGCCGTGGTAAAATTTTTGTCCCGTTTGGCGCAGGTTTGGGTATAAGCTTCTCACAACAAGCCTGATGGTTTCGGTATGGAACGTGCCACCTTTGGTGACGAAAAGATATCCGTTGCCTCTTATTGCTTTCATAAAAATTCTAGTGTCAACATAGAACAACAGGAGTGTTGTGTTAAATTTTGGAATTTTTCGGGGTTCGTTTGGACATTTTTATACATTAACTGGGTTTTCTAGGCATTTTATGTGCATAATTCAAATTTGAACTACATGCTCATGCTCCAGTGCATATAAATTGGTTGAAAAATTGTATATGTGTCCATGGGTTTATGCTTAGGTCCCATGCAAGAAATGGGAATGAAATTCAAACACCCTGCCACCGTCACTCGGCCGCAAACATTGAGATACCTGGTTTCAAATTCTAGTAAATCCAAAACTCGTCTAAAATTCATGAAACTTGGCATGCTATCATGGAGCGGCATCAACATGTCGTGGTAAAAAATTTGTCCCATTTGCGGCAGGTTTGGAATAAGCTTCTCACAAACCAGAGCTTCTCACAACAAGCCTGATGGTTTCGGTAGGGAACGTGCCACCTTTGGGGATGAAACGATATCTATTGCCACTTATTGCTTCCAATTTTTTTTCTAGTGTCAACAAAGAACAACAGGCGTGTTGTGTTGAATTATGGACCTTTTGTGGTTCGTTTGGACATTTTTATACATTAACTAGGTTTTCTAGGCATTTTATGTGCATAATTAAAATTTGAACTACATGCACATGCTCCAGTGCATATAAATTGGTTGAAAAATCAAATCTGTGTCCTTGGGTGCATGCTTAGGTCCCATGCAAGTAACGGGAATGAATTTCAAACACCCTGCCACCATCACTCGGCCGCAAGCATTAAGATACCTGGTTTTAAATTCTAGTAAATCCAAAACTCGTCTAAAATACATGAAACTTGCCATGATATCATTGAGCGACATCAACATGCCGTGGTAAAATGTTTGTCCCATTTGGGGCAGGTTTGGGCATAAGTTTCTCACAAACCAAAGCTTCTCACAACAAGCCTGATGGTTTCGGTAGGGAATGTGCCACCTTTGGCACTACTAGAGAAAAGGCTGTTAGTGGCGCACCAGTTTTTGCTATCAATGGCGCACTATAGGTGCGCCACTATTACCACGCCACTAGTAACAAATACTTGTGGCGCACCTCTGGTGCGCCATTAGTATTGCAGGTAATAGTGGCGCACCTTGTAGTGCACCATTACTATTGGTACAGGTGCGCCACTGGTAACTTTTTTTTTTGAATTTTTTGAATTTTTTTTTGAATTTTGAAGGCGGGAAAATAGGAGTGGCGCACCGTCTAACCCCCACCGTGCACCATTGCTATTTTTGAATTTTGAATTTGGATCTAGATCTAGATCTGGCTCATTTTGGCTTGTTTTTTTGCTTGTTTTTTTGCTTGAATTTTTTTCAAATTTCGTTCTCGACCTAGATCTGGTACGTTCTTTGCGCCGGGGGAGCTCCACATGTGGCCGGAAGTAGAGGAGGAGGGAGGAGAGATGGTGAGGAGGAGAGGAGGGAGGAGAGACCATGAGGATCAGGAGAGGAGGGAGGAGGAGGTCGCCGGAGAGGAGGAAGAGGACCGTGAGAAGGAGAGGAACGAGGAGAACCGTGAGGAGGAGAGGAGGGAGGAGGTCGCTGGAAGGAGCACCGTGAGGACGAGAGGAGGGAGGAGGAGGAGGACCGTGAGCAGGAGAGGAAGGAGGAGCACCGTGAGGACGAGAGGAGGGAGGAGGAGGTCGCCGGAGGAGGAGCACCGTGAGGAGGAGGGGAGGGAGGAGGAGGTCGCCGGAGGAGCATCGCGAGGAGGAGGAGGTCGCCGGAGAGGAGGAGACGGAGTGGAGGAGAGGAGGAGAGGAGGAGATGGAGTGGAGGAGAGGAGGAGAAGAATGAAGGGGTAAGTGGCTGGCCGGCCCTTTTAAACTTTTGTCCCAACTTAGCAGTGGCGCACCGTGCACTGGTGCGCCATTGCTATTTTTTTTAATTGTGAAGGTGGGAAAATAGTAGTGGCGCACTATTCACTGATGCGCCATTGCTAATTTTTTTATTTTTTCAAAATTTTTTTGAATTGTGAAGGCGGGAAAATAGTAGTGGCGCATTATTCATAAGGTGCGGCATTGCTAACTTGTTTTTTATTTTTGTATTTTTTGAATTTTGAAGGCGGGAAAATAGCAGTGGCGCACCATGCACTAGTGCGCCATTGCTAATTTATTTATTTTTTGCATTTTTCGATTTTTTTGCCTCCAGATCTTAAAAGCATCGTAACTTTTTTCTGTTAGGTTTTTGAGGATTCTAGAAAATCGATAACGGGCTTGGCCCGTTGAATTCGGATGTAACTTTTCGAGTAGATGATTTTTCATATAAAAAAACTTTTTGATCGGAGGTAATATGCAAAAGTTACGGCGCTTTTACCGAAACACGGCGGCCTTTTGCAAAAAAAATCAAAATTCATGTTTGTTAATTTTCCTAACAACTAGAACACATAACACATGGGTATCTATTTTTTGAAATTTTTTTGAATCTTTTATCATTTTCTTTTATTTTTTTAAAACCTAAAAGGCGATCCACCGGGGGTGTCTGTGTGTGTGTGTTTGTGTGTGTTTCTGTGCGTTTGTGTGTGAGAGACGTTAGTAATGGCGCACCCTCCCTGGTGCGACAGTGCTAATCCTAGCAATGGCGCACCAGGGAGGGTGCGCCATTACTAACCTCACACACACACGCAGGCACACCCCCACCAGACATAGCAATGGCACACCATGCCTAGGTGCGCCACTACTATGTAGCATAGCAGTGGCGCACCTAGGTGTGGTGCGCCATTGCTATGTCTGGTGGGGGGGATGGACAAAAAAATAGCAATGGCGCACTGCTCATGGGGTGCGCCATTAGTAAAAACATAGCAATGGCGCACCTGATTCTGGTGCGCCAGTGGCGCACCACCATCATGGTGTGCCACTAGTAGAGATAGTGGGGCTAAGCCTTTTTCTAGTAGTGTGGGGACGAAACGATATCCGTTGCCTCTTATTGCTTTAAAAAAAATTCTAGTGTCCACGTAGAACAACAGGAGTGTTGTGTTAAATTATGGAATTTTTTGGGGTTCGTGTTGACATTTTTATACATTAACTGGGTTTTCTAGGCATTTTATGTGCATATTTCAAATTTGAACTACATGCACATGCTCCAGTGCATATAAATTGGTTGAAAAATCAAATTTGTGTCCTTGGGTGCATGCTTAGATCCCATGCAAGAAACGGGAATGAATTTCAAACACCCTGCCACCTCACTCGACCGCAAACAATGAGATACCTGGTTTTTAAATCCTAGTAAATCCAAAACTCGTCGGAAATTCATGAAACTTGGCATGCTATCATGGAGCGGCATCAACATGCCGTGGTAAATTTTTTGTCCCATTTGGGGCAGCTTTGAGCATATGCTTCTCACAAACCAGAGCTTCTCACAACAAGCCTGATGATTTCGATAGGGAACGTGCACCTTTTTGATGAAATGATATCCGTTGCCTCTTATTGCTTTCATAAAAATTCTAGTGTGAACATAGAACAACAGGAGTGTTGTGTTAAATTTTGGAATTTTTTGGGGTTCGTTTGGACATTTTTATACATTAACTGGGTTTTCTAGGAATTTTATGTGCATAATGCAAATTTGAACTACAGGCACGTGCTCCAGTGCATATAAATTGGTTGAAAAATCAAATCTGTGTCCTTGGGTGCATGCTTAGGTCCCATGCAAGAAATGGGAATGTATTTCAAACACCAAAGCACTGTTGATTGCCGACAAAACGTTGAGATACTTTGTTTTTAAATTCTAGTAAATCCAAAACTCGTCTGAAATTCATGAAACTTGGCATGCTATCATGGAATGGCACCCAACATGTTGTGGTATTTTTCGTGTCCATTTTGAGAGAAGGCGCACTCGAATAACAGCCAACAAAGCCATTTTGAAAAAGTAGCTGCCACTTTAATATCTCAAATGTTTGTATAATTCAAATTGTGTACGTTCTGTTAACCATTCACGTGACGCCATGTGTCTTGGTTTTAATGGCTATAGGAGGTACCGTGCGGACAGTTTCTTGACTGAACGGGAGGCGTGCAATCGGAGTCCAGTGTGCAGGCTGACCGAGAGGCATGCAAGCTGTCCTCCAATGTGCAGCCTCATCTGGAAGCGTGCGAGCTGTACGCTGCGCAGGCTCACTGGGAAGCGAGCCCTTCGAATTCCATGGCCGCCCGCCTTCCTCTCCATTAATGGCACCCGAGCCGCTGTTTAATACGGGTGGCCTTACTGTTCGAATCCCATTCTCCTCCCTCCCGCGGACCCCCACCAACGCCATGGCGCAGAATGATCATCTGCAACTAGTCTTCAAGTTTGGTGAAGTCGACTCCGAGCCGGAAGAGATAGAAAATAAGGAGGAATGGGGCCTCATGGACATGGCCTTGAACGAGTTGGCCGCGGCGGTTGCTGCCCCCGTTCCCGTCCCAGCTCACATCCCCGCGCCCGCGCCAGCGACCATCCCCGTAGCATTGACGGGCTGGTCGCCAAGCACTATCACAGAGCTGGAAGCCGCGGGCGTCAGCGAGGTCTCCGCGGACCCGCGCGAGCTCGTGTACATGCCAGCGCCACAATACATAAAAAAGACACATCCATGACATTTTGGGCCGAACAAAAAAAATTCTGTCATACTTATGACACTTCTATGACGATAATTGTGAGAAAACCCGGTATCATCATAGATGTGGTGGGCTCCTAATTCTATGACAAAAATCATGACAGAAAATGGGCTATTCGTCCTGGGCGGGCCGGAGACACATCTGCATGACATTCTTTGGGCCATCCATGACGGAAAATACCATGGTAGAAGCGAGGGCGAGGAAAATATCGGTGTGTTCCCGGTTACGGTGCGTGGTCGGGGCCGAGCGATGCACGGAGGTTTGCGCGTTTCTGTCGTACACGCACGTGCATGGGTGTGAGGCGTTGGGATCTAACTGAACCCGAGCTAGGCGTTCGCCTACTGAACCCGAGCGATTGCACTGCAGGCTACGCGTTACTGAACCCGACCGATCGATCGATGGCTATTAACTGAACCCGATCGAGCGATTCCTTCGCTACTAATGCTAACTGAAGCCAATCGATGCTGCCTCTGGATGAACAGTGAGCGTTGCTGGGAGGATTCGATGAACAGTTCCCGGTGGGGGTGGATGAACAGGACCCCGTGGTGTTGCCTCTGGATGAATAGGACCCCGATCGATCGAGCCGGTTGGGGCTGGATGAACAGAACCCCATGGAGGGCTGGATGAACAGGACCACCCCGTGGAGGGCTGGATGAATAGTAGACGGTGGAGGGCTAGATGAACAGTACCCCGTGGAGGGGTGGTTGAACAGGAGCCCGTGGAGAGGGCTGGTTGAACAGTAGCCGGTGGAGTAGCGCGCGGTGGAGGCTGGATGAACAGGAGCCCGTGGATGAACAGTCGCAGGTGGAGGCTGGAGGAGGTCGACGATGGATGAATAGTAGCCCGTGGAGGCTGGACGAGGTCGACGGTGGAGATGAACAGTATCCCGTGGAGTCCCGTTTTGCGGTACGCCACACCCCTCCCGATGAACATCTCACCCGTTTCGACCGTAGAGCTCCAACAGAAGTCCGTTTCCTCCGTTTTGTGGTAAGGCACATCCCTCCCGATGAACAGGACCCCCGTTTCAACCGTAGCGCTCCAACACAAGTCCATTTCCTCTGTTTTGCGGTACGCTAGACCCCTCCTGATGAATAGGATCCTGTTTCGAACGTGGCCAGTCGAAAACAAGGCCGTTTCCTCCATTGTGCGGGACGCCAGGCCTCATTTCCATCGGCTGTTCCGTCCAAGCCGGTTGGCTCCCACGCGTTCTGTTGCCTCCCGATGAACACGACGCATTCCGTTCCCTCC
The DNA here is from genome assembly GCF_002575655.3 of Aegilops tauschii subsp. strangulata. Taxonomy (NCBI): domain Eukaryota; kingdom Viridiplantae; phylum Streptophyta; class Magnoliopsida; order Poales; family Poaceae; genus Aegilops; species Aegilops tauschii. The sequence goes on from NC_053039.3 coordinate 42,476,485, forward strand.
CCATGAACACGACGACGACGCAGTTTCTCCGTTTTGACCCAGCCATGTACACGAGCCCTGGCCGTACGTACGTGCGAGTAGGCATTTGAGACCCCGCCTGTATGTACCTACGTGGCCGTATTTACTTTCTTGCACCCTGGCCGTTGTACGTACGTGTACATGCTACGTGCGCGCCTCTACTACGACACATGCGTGCCTCTACATCGACCAGTAAGTATGTACACATTCGCGACCAGAATGACAACGCTACGTATGCTTCGACCAGGTGGGTCCCGACTGTCACGCACTTCCTTGCATGCGAAGATGTAGCTGGTGGGTCCCAGCAGTCAGGGGGCGAATCGTTTTTTTTTTGCTCGGACGCACTTCCTTGCGTGCAAAGATGTAGCTGGTAGGTCCCAGTAGTCAAGGGGGAAACATTTTTTTCGTGAAATATGGATGCCCGTCTGGTGGGTCCCTGCTGTCAGGTGGAGGAATCATTATTTTCCACGTAATAAGGAGGCGCTTCCTTGCTGCGGCCGTGGACCCAGCTGTCAGCCTCTCCACGTATAGTCCACGTCCGATGGAAACCGTTCCTTGACCACATTGACCACGCCGCGCCGAGAGCACCAGGGCGGTGGACGACGGCGAGGCCTAGGAAGGGGACGACGCGGAGCCGGGGAAGACGCGGCAGTGGATGCCCACGCGTAGAGGAGTATGAGGGTTCACTGGTTCGCTACAGTGTGAGGCTGCCGTCGCCGCAGTATAACAGGGGGTGTGGGTGAGTAGAGGGATGGCCTGGCCAGCGGTAGGAGTAGTAGGGGGCGGTGAGGTCTCCGCGGCATCGCAGCTGGCCACGGGAGGCAGGAGCACGAGGCACGACCAGAGGTTGAAGAAGCACTATGGCCGTTGGATGGACATCGTACGGTCACTGGAGCTAGAATCGTTCATATTGACTAAGTTTACAAAGCCCTCCGTCCCCGTCAACTTAGTTGGCCCACAAGTCAGCCTCCCACTATTGTGGGTCCCAGTTAGCAGGGGGTATTCATTTTTGTGTGCGTAATAAGGAGGCACTTCCTGCTGTGCGAAGATATAGTTGGTGGGTCCGACCTGTCAGCGGTGGGAACGTTTTTTTCATGAAATACAGAGGCCCTTCCGGTGTGTCCCAGCAGTCAGGTGGAGGAAGCATATTTTGCGCGTAATAAGGAGGCATTTCCTTGCGTGCGGCCGTGGACCCAACTGTCAGCCTCTCCACGCATAGTCTACTTCCGATGGTGTCATTCGTTGACCACGTTGACCACTCCGCGCCGAGCGCATCCAAGGTGGTGGACGACGGCGAGGCCCCGGACAGCAATGAGCCGGAGATGGGAAGACGCGGTAGTAGAGTCGCAGACGGAGAGGTGTACGAGGGTTAACTGGTTCTGGTGCGGTGTGGTTCAACGGTCGGTGGAGAAGAACAGGAGGTGTGGAGGGGTGGAGGGATGTCCTGGCCAACGGTGGAGTAGCGCTTCACAGCGAAGTGTGCTAAGCAGATCTGCTAGCAGCAGGAGGCGGGAGCAGGTGGTCCCAGCAGCTCTAGAGGAAGAAGTCGAGAGATTGAAGATGGATGCCGGTCGTCGGATGTAAATCCAACGGCTAACGATGTCAGAATCATTTGTTGACTAAGTTGACAACGGCTTGCGTTGGCTTCGACCTATTGGTCCACATTTCAGCCTCCAAAATTGTGGCACGTATTCAACCTATTTTTTCAGAATTTACTGTCTTTTTTTTGCGAGGAAGAATTTACAGTCAATTTGATTTTCTTTTGAATTACAGTCCATTAGCTGGCTGGGTGAACAAATAATGTAGCGTCCACGCGGCCCATTTATGTTTTTCCTAAAAAGTTACAGGCCATTTGCACTTTCTCGAAATACACGATTTTGATGGGCTGATTCTAATTATAACGTTGGGGTGGGCGCAGCAATGTTATGAAAAAATAAACAGGGGCTGAGAATTTTGTTATATATATATATATATTTAAATAATAAATGATTAATTATTACATTGGTCCTTAAATCTTACCAAGCTTTTGTACACAATCATCAGGATTTTTATAAGTTAATCCTGGATTTTATTGTTAAGAAATTATTTTTATAAGTTAATAAGATGTGGGATATTGTTTTCTTACATATGTAAGTATCTGTTAAATATATGAAGACAATAACAATAATATATAATAACGTATAAAATAATTTAAATATATATAATATATTTAGAAGGGAAACATAAGTTGGACCAGGCGTTCCTATTCTTATATAGAAAAATAGAACAGACCTCTGCGTTTTCTTCAACAAAAAAACATAAATTGGGCTGCCGATGTTTCAGGAAAAATAAAACCTCGGATGGGACGTCCATAGGCCGGTCGATACATGACGGCCCTCAATAAAATACAAACAGGCCTATGGACCTCCCATCCGAGGTCGTGGGCTGCGCATGTTAAATAAGAAAGCCTAGACGGGGCAGCCCAAAACCCAGCTGATACTTGCTGCCCCAGTGATAATAAATGCTGCCTGCCAGCTCCCCGGCTTCGTTGTGAATTTATCTCCTATAGTAACTACGTTGAAGCACCTAAAAAAAATATAACTATGTTGATAAACTGCTACCTCAAGAGCACTGCGTTGGTTTTCCCTTGAAGAGGAAAGGGTGATGCAGTAAAGTAGCGTAAGTATTTCCCTCAGTGTTTGAGAACCAAGGTATCAATCCAGTAGGAGGCCACGCTCAAGTCCCACGCACCTACACAAACAAATAAGAACCTTGCAACCAGCGCGATAAAGGGGTTGTCAATCCCATCACGGCCACTTGCAAAAGTGAGATCTAATAGATATGATAAGATAATATTTTTGGTATTTTTATGATAAAGACTAAAAGTAAAGAAAGAAAAGTAAACGGCAAAAGAAATAGCTTGTTGAGGGGAGATTAATATGATGGAAAATAGACCCGGGGGCCATAGGTTTCACTAGTGGCTTCTCTCAAGATAGTATAAGTATTACGGTGGGTAACGAATTACTGTCGAGCAATTGATAGAATTGAGCATAGTTATGAGAATATCTAGGTATAATCTTGTATATAGGCATCACGTCTGTGACAAGTAGACCAACTCCTGCCTGCATCTACTACTATTACTCCAGACATCGACCGCTATCCAGCATGCATCTAGAGTATTAAGTTCGTAAGAACAGAGTAATGCTTTAAGCAAGATGACATGATGTAGAGGGATAAACTCATGCAATATGATATAAACCCCATCTTTTTATCCTTGATGGCAACAATACAATACGTGTCGTTCCCCTACTGTCACTGGGATCGAGCACTCCAAGATTGAACCCAAAGCTAAGCACTTCTCCCATTGCACGAAAGATCAATCTAGTAGGCCAAACCAAACTAATAATTCGAAGAGACTTGCAAAGATAACCAATCATACATAAAAGAATTCAGAGGAGATTCAAATATTGTTCGTAGATAATCTTGATCATAAACCCACAATTCATCGGATCTCGATAAACACACCGCAAAAGAAGAGTTACATCAAATAGATCTCCAAGAGAATCGAGGAGAACTTTGTATTGAGATCCAAAGAGAGAGAAGAAGCCATCTAGCTAATAACTATGGACCCGAAGGTCTGAGGTAAACTACTCACACATCATCGGAGAGGCTATGGTGTTGATGTAGAAGCCGTCTGTGATCAATGCCCCCTCCGGCGGAGCGCCGGAAAAGGCCCCAAGATGGGATCTCACGGGTAGAGAAGGTTGCGCCGGTGGAAATACGGTTTTGGCTCTTCTTCTGATGGTTTGGGGGTACGTAGGTATATATAGGAGGAAGAAGTAGGTCGGTGGAGCCACGAGGGGCCCATGAGGGTGGAGGGTGCGCCCAGGGGGTAGGCGTGCCCCCCTGCCTCGTGGCTTCCTCGTTGGTTGCTTGACGTCCACTCCAAGTCCTCTGGATCACGTTTGTTGCAAAAATCACGTTCCCGAAGGTTTCATTTCGTTTGGACTCCGTTTGATATCCTTTTCCTTTGAAACACTGAAATAGGCAAAAAAAACTGCAATTCGGGCTGGGCCTCCGGTTAATAGGTTAGTACCAAAAATAATATAAAAGTGTATAATAAAGCCCATTAAACATCCAAAACAGAATATAATATAGCATGGAACAATAAAAAATTATAGATACGTTGGAGATGTATCATAAACCCGTGGGCCCCAACGTCAGTATAGCATTAGGAGGAAGTATTTTTTTGATGAGGCACTTGCTTGCGTACGGCCATAGACCTAGTGGGTCCTGACTGTCCGCCTCTCCACGTAATATCCTCTCCAGATTCCTCTCGTTTGTTCAGCATGTTCACAATGGCAGACAACGGCGTTATGGCGAGCGCACAAAGGCGCAGGAGGAGATCGGACCACCTGAGGAAGTGCCTTATTAGTAACGAAACAACTGAACTAGCCTAGTGGCCGAGTGACACTACCCGACAGCTGTTCCGCTCGGGTTCGATTCCACCCGTGCAGAGAAAATATCTCCAATTTTTTTGCCTCTGCCTTTATTGACATGTGGGTCCCAATTGTCATCTACGCACACCACGTCCAACACTTGCCAAAACTTCGTCCCTCGTTTTCTCTATTTTTTGCACACTCAACATTGTGTGGGCATTTTGAAAAAAGCATATCTGTTTGACTGTGCATCATATGAAGATGTGCTATGCATGAATGTTGATCAGCATGATGTTAACTGGCTGGTAGTTCCAGTTTAAACCATGAATAAAACTTCCAACATGATGTTAACACTGTTTGAAAAGGCCGTGTTAATATAAATGCTCTGCCTCTGAAAGTTGCAGTTTCTTATCTGAAACTGAACTTGGAGTTTCTTCTCTGAGAATCACAATGTCGACACTTTTATACTCCTATGAAACTACATTTTTTGGTGCTAAAAATAGATCTCTAGAATTCATAAAATACTTCATATGCTCAATACTGCAAATTTGAAATTCAAAAGACATTCATATCAGAAAGTACGCTCAAAATACACAACACAAGACACAATTCACAACCAACAAATACTGACAACCCTAAGCTCCTCCTGACTATTGGGCTGGGGGGGCAGTCCCTCCTATTCCTCGGCGGCAGATAGCCGCCCCGTGAGACGATGTGAACGGCGAGGGAGAGGATGGCGGGGAAGCGTCGTCGGGCCAACTGTTTTTCTCCTCTTGCAGTTGGGTTCGGTCGACGAAGACTCCACCGGCTCGCTCTGGCATGACACCCTCACAAATGGCACACTGTAGATGCTCGGTCCTTCAATCTCTGGTGGATGCTCCATCCGGGATCGATACTCCCACCACCGCTCCCTCACGATCGGATTCGGTGAATCTGTTTGCTCCATGGCCTAGAGGAGCAGCTCTATGTACTCCTGCGAGACTCTCTCCGTGAGTATCGCCGCCTTTTCGCTCTGTTGCAGATATTTGGCCATGGATGTCGCTGTCGCCGGTAGTTGGTCCTTGTTGTCAGACCAAGATTGTATCTCCAACATCCTAGCTAGCTTCATAGGGTCGCTGTATGCGATCTCATGTACCGGTTGTACTCCTCCATCGATCTACTTCTCCACAACACCTTCACTCGCCGGCGGTGGTTTTTGAATGGAAGAGGTGAGGAACAGCGCTGGTTTTGGATTAGAACGGGAGAGGAGCGACACTGGTTTTGGATTGGAACAGGAGAGGAGGGGTTGTGGTTTTGAAATGCAAGAGGAGAGGAGCGGCGCTGGATTTAGATTGGAACAGGAGAGGAGCGGCGGTGGTTTAAGAGGAGAAGAGCGGAAGAGCGGCGCTGGTCTTAGAAGTATTTTTTTTTGTTTTGCGTATTTTGGGTCAAAGTTTGACCACGTACTATATTTGACAAGCAAAATGTGAATGCATGTCACCAAAAATTGTATCGTTTTGTTCATATCTAAATGTACTTCCAAATTATATTATTTTTGCAACGCATAACATATATTTAATTTGAGAAAATCATGGTCAATTATGACCCAGAATAAAAGGGAGACTAGTTAATGTGGGGTCGCTTTCTTAATTGAAGGGTAAATTGATTTTGATTTTGATCCAGTCACAGCGCGCCGGCCCTCTCGTGCAATCCTAAATCATTGCCGCACGCTCCTCTCCCTCTTCTCCATTGCAAAACCACCTCCTCTCCTCTCCATCATCTCTAATCAAAACCACCATCTCGCCTCTCCCTCTCCTCCATTACAAAACCACCTCCTCTCCTCTCCATCATCTCCATTCCAAAACAACCGTGTCGCCTCTCCCTCTTCTCCATTGCAAAACCACCTCCTCTCCTCTCCATCATCTCCATTCCAAAACCACCGTCTTGCCTCTCCCTCTTCTCTATTGCAAGACCACCCTCTCTCCTCCCATCTTCCAAAGCTAGCACCGGACCACTCAGTAGGACATTTATGGAGAGGATGCAGCAGCGAATCAGGCAGATCGCCGGCGGCGACCAGGCAAAGTTAGCCAGGTTGAAGGAGATCCTTACTTGGTTTGACAATGAGTGGGAGATTTCGAGGACGGTGAGGGCCATGTGGCAATGTATGCAAAAGAGCGAGACGGTGGCGATGAGGGCGGCGATGTACATGTACTCCTCGGCGGCAGTCACGCCGCAGTACTTCGAGTTCATCGAGTATCTCCTCTGGGCGATGGAGCAGACAGATTCGCCCGAGGCGAAAGTCAGGCGGAGGTGGTGGGCGTACAGGTCGAAGGTCGAGCACCCAGAGGATAACGATTCGATCGAGTATGGTGTGCCGTTCGTGAGGGTGCAGAGCCAGCCGGAGCCACAGGAGTATTCGTTCTCCCACCGCAAGAGGAGGCCGGATGGTGTGACGTCGCTTCCCCGCCGTTCTCCACGGTTTCCTCGAAGCTCTCCTCATTTCAACGGCGGCGGTAGGGTTTAATTAAGGTAAGCTTCTCACTAACTGAATCTTCCACCTGCTCATGCTTACAATCAGTGTGACAGGTAATGAAAATCATGCTTACAATCAGTCTTCGAGTACTACGGCAATCACCCTTAAATAGCTCTGGACCTTTGGGTCAAAGTTGTGACACTGTGTACAAATAAAGAAAAATAGATTGGTGCTTCTTTCAAAAAAGAGTATTCCCTAGAAAACTGCCAATATAAGCTACTAGTATTTGGTTAGAGGATTTGCTGCCGAGAAAGATCCGTCCACAGAGAGCGCCAGACATCCCACTGGTGGTGGTTGATGCCAATGCGTGCATGGAGCATGGTTGGTGTCGGTAATTTTTACTTGGCACACCTCACACTATGCATATATGACGGTTCCATCCGTACATTTGTGCAGTTCTACCAAAATGCAGCTGAATAACCCTGTTTGCACAGATAATGAAAAAGCATGATTACATTATAGTGGCACTAGTTGATGATACACGCAAAATAAATAGAAGAAAATATTGCGATATTATCATAGTATGCCATGCTGCGAGGGCGAGATGGGCCCTGCGACGCCTCATACAGTATGCCAGGCCTCATACTAGAAATCGTTCCAAGTCTCCCCGATATATCTTCTGCCAGTGATGAACATCAGTGTACAGCAGTAGTACAAGGAGGGGCATTGAGACATTCAAATCTCTATTTTTGTGCAGATCAACTAAAATTAAGCACCCCAGTTTGCAGAAACGCTTAAACATTAACAATGGGACTAGTTGATGAAACATACATTAACAAAGAGAAGCACTTTCTTTATCTACATTGGAAATGAAATGATAGAGAGGACACTCGCTCTATTTTAACTGTATTATTACTTCATTTTATCAGTGACACTAGGGTCGAGCAGGTGGCAAACGAGGTGTACCGTACGTTGCAAGGATGAAGGTCGGGGGTGCTTAGACTGGGATGCTGAAGCTGGCTCTTTCAGTCCCTATCTCCCCCCTGATGTTTCTGTGGTAGCATTTGGGTTGTAATCCAAACTTGGTCGAGCTGGTGCTGCATCCCCCTACCTGCCTAGCTTATGTGGCGAACTTGTCTCCTGCTGGTACTCAGTCCGTTCTAGTAGTAGTTGCATAACTGCCCGTTTACGCTGAGATGTTGTCGGATAATGGTTATTTATGGTTGGGTTTCTTTAATGAAATCGGAGGGAACCCCCTCTTTCGATATATAAAAAAACAGTGGCACTAGCGGTGCCAAAACATTGCCTCAAATTAATAGTGCCACTAGATTAAGGTGCAAAATAATAACATTACTGCTTTATCAAGGTAGTGCCAAAACAGTAGCACAAGAGCAGGATCAACATGCAGGATCTTTGGCAAACGGTCAGACCAAAAAGGAACATACCTCGTGATGGGAACCATATCTGCAGTCAACGCCATCGTAGAAGGGATGACACCAGTCACCAACATGGATGATTCAATTCATGGGACCTTTGGGTGCAGTTCACCTAAAATGAAACAATGTCCCGTGAGCAAGCAACAGCTTCTTCTTTTTTTTCAAGAAAAGGGCTCCAGCCCCGGTTCCATTTCCATCAGAAAACGAAACCCACAGAGATTCTTCTTCATTAGTTGCAATAAAATTGAGAAACATCAAGGTTGGCCATGAAGCTCCTGGAATGTTCAACTATAATTTGGATATCATTTGTGCAGTTCAACTAAGATCAAGCGTGAAATGTATATCTCTGTTTGCACAAAAAAGGTGGAAAGGAGGGTGACTAACAAGTGATGAAACATGCATCAAATGGAAAAAAGCATGTTCCTTATCTGAATGGCAATCGTATGAGGACAGTAGCAATTTCTAGCAGCATTGCTAGATATTAGTGTGGGCATTAGGATTAACTATGACAACCGTTAAATACGACATTACTTTAATGGTGCCATTGCTTCGTTTTACCAGCAACATTACATTAACAGCTGCTACAGAGTCAGTATTTGGGCATGGGAGAGTAGGCGGACCAGGACAGTTACATCTCTAACGAAAAGAAGCAACTTATCTTAATGGAAAATTTAGCAGGACATGAAAAAGTGTCATTGATTTATATTACTGGAGGCATTACATTGAAAACAACATTGGTTTAACGTGTCCTTACTTTTAACAGTGCGACTGCTACATTTTACCAGTGGCATTAAATAAGAGCAGCTCGGGGCAACAAACATCAGAATAGGATATCTGGGTTGGTCCCATTTTTGTTCAGTATATAGCCACCTTATATTGTGTGAGGCTAGCAAATCTAGTGCTGGACTTACTCTGTTGACTTCTCCCCCTCCCCACTTTCTTTCCTTTTTCAACCAATAGATCGGGTTTATATTGAGTTTGTACTGCGTTCCCTTTATTTCCCTATTAGACCTAGAGACAAGTTGGATAGCCAGTCTCTGCTACTTTTTGCCCCCATTATTTCCTCTTTCGACCAAGTCCTAGATTCAGGTAACAAATCTTCCCCCACCCCCACCCACTTTCTTCCTTGTTTGAACCAAGTAGTACTAGATTCGAGTGCATGAACTAGTTTTACCTCTTTACAGTAAAAATTTAGGTGGTTTTTGAACAGCCGATCGATCCTATCTACGAGGGGGCCTGAGAAATAGTAAAAGATACAAATGCAGCGACGTCAGGATCTCGGGAAGTAGAGCAAGGCCGGTTTCCAAGGAAGTTATACCTGAGGGTCGCCGGGATGTCGCTAGGTGGGCGGTGGGAGGCCGGATCTGCCCACACTACGGTAGCGAGGAAGAAGGGGTGGGAGGCCCTCCCTCGCCAGCGATGCTTGGGAGAGAACGGCAAGGCACGCTGATCGGGACGCGCCGGCAGTGGGTAAGAGACATCGCCGAGGACGACCGCGTGAACGTTGCGCCTTCTCACCTTCCCCGACGGAGAGGATCCGGCTGGATCTGTGACCAGCGGTGAGCAGAGAGAGAGAGTGTGGCCACTGCTATCGTGTTTAGATCTAGAGAGGACAAGACGGTGTGAAGAGAGCAACACTAGCAAGCAAGCGCGGAGGCTCCTCCCTATATAGTGGAGTACTAGTTTTCTTTTGTCTACCGGCCGGAGCTGGCTTGACCTCGGCAATGACTGTCGAGAAGTCTTCATGCAGGTGCCCCGGAGGCGCAGTTGTCATCGTTTTGATCTGAAGCACCGGATTATAACATATATCACGAAAAAATGCCACATGACAAGAAATCACAACCTCACTGCCCAAAGGAGACAAGATGAATCCCGATGGACAAACTAGACGAGGATCAAAGCTCAAATGAAAGATAAACTCGTAGAAAAGGTGTCCGTCGATAGATGTCCTAATTAACATAGCCGGCTTGACCTAGATGGCAGCCGAGTAATCTTCGTGCATGTGTCCCCAATGACTAGCCCAACTCAGTTGTCGCTGTTTAACCCTCGCAGTGATCCGGAGCACATGACACCTAATTTCGCGAGATGACGAGAAACATTTTTTTAGATTTCTCATCAGAACTACTGTGGACGATAGCCAATCCAGGCGTGTCTGCTGGAGTCTGGTCACATGCATGGACGAACTGATCTTCTGTGTCTTGCAGGGATCGTCCAGGTACCAACATATGTACTCCTACAACACTTCTCTAGTAGTACTATCGCTCGTCTCTCTCTTCTATGAACTCATCCGACTTGCGGGGCCAGGGAGTGTGCCTATGGTCGTTTCTCAATTGCGGTCCCACATGTGAGTGCAAACGCAATATGACACACGTTCCATTTGGAGAGCGGCGTGCCAGAATGACCGGCCGTCTGGGTGCGACGCGAACGCGACGGGCGTGTTGTATACTCCGTACATGTGTACCGCCCTTTTTTTGAGGCTTTGCTCCATGGCGCAATCCATGGATACAAAATTAGTATACTGTACTATTTAAAAGTCGAGGGCAGGGCTTTTCCTACGCGGTAGGCGAGGCAGTTCCGGCTAGTCGGTTCGACAGAGACGCGAGAAGATGAGCGAGTAGGCTGCTGCAAACATAGGGCTGTGTGATTTGACAGCGAGTTACTGCTGGACAGGTGGGGCCCCGTGATTTGACTTGCCATTATCATTTTAACTATGGCGCTACGAGAGGCGTGAGTCTCCCGATTCCTGACCACCTCCATGCATGTACCTCTCCCAATGCTCCACCATGTAGAGGATGGCTCTTGCATGAGAGCCCACTCCTGCACTTTTTCCTTGCCTCCTTCCTCCACATATGCAAAAATGCCATATAAAGCGGGCTTATAGCCTACTATTGTACTCCCTCCGTTCCAAAGTAGATGACCAACTTTGTACCAACTTAAAGTTAAGACTTTGTACTAACTTAAAGTTAAGTTAATACAAAGTTGCGTCATCTATTTTGGAACGGATGGAGTACTGACTTGCTCCTACAGGTGCTAAGCTTGCCACATAGGCATAAAGTCTGATGTGGCAAGTTAATTAAGAAGAGAGAGACTAGTTTGGTGACCCAAGGAAGAAACGCTGCTAAGCGCGTGTACCTAGGTGAAAAGACAATTTTGAGTCTATAGTTAATTAAATGAAGCAAACTTAGCACCAAAAAACTAAGCACCTATGCATTGGGGACTTGATTGCTAAGCCATTTAATGCCCTTAGCACCTCATCTAAGCACCATTTCATTAAAAGAGGTCACTCCTTGGCAAATGCAATAAATACTACGAAGAAAGAGATAGAGAGAAGTAAAAAAAATACTCTTATAGCCAACCTTATTGCTAACCTTGTTGTAGTACGAGTGACTAAGTGATGACTATGTATGACATGCCAATATCAGATAGCCTAACGCACCGTGTTAAATCTCCAAGGGCGCGACCGTGCGAGCCAGGCGACGGTCGTGGTAGGCGGCGCGACCGTGATACGGGTTGCCGGGAGCCCTTGGATCTGAGATCGAACGGTCGCATGCTAAGTTGCTGAAAATTTGCAGAATAACCCTCCATTATAGGATATTAACCTATAGGTCTAGAATCATGCCATGCAACCGTTCGATCTCAGATCTAAGGGATCTAGGAAGCCCGTATCATGGGAGAATGGAAAGCTTCGTATCACCTGTAATTTTCCCGACGCTTGACATGACATCGAAAGCCATTTAATTGGGTGTCAAGTAGAAATGACATCTAATTGGGCCCCCATAGCACTGTGCATGAATCCATTTATCCAGCAAGCAAGCCACTACCCTGCTGTTCACACTCCCCACTCAGCATTTTTACAAACGAAAAACTGCTGGCAGTTCGCTCCTACTCGTCCCCGGACATCCTTTAACATTACGGCAGTTCGCTCCTAGTCGTCCCGTCCTTTCACGTTACGGCAGTTCCACTAATCCTAACCCTCCTCCCAAATTCATGGCGTCCCAAATCTCCATGACCGGCGGTGAGTACAAGGTTAGAACCATCATTGGCAATGAGTTCGATGTCATCTACACCCGTTCTTCCGCGACGGTGAAAGGATGCCTTGCTCGCTTCAGTCGCATGTTCGAAAACTCAAATGATGAGTGGGTCGCTGGGCTAGATGTTGAGTACACCATAGTCCTGGGACAAGAGAAGGATCTAAAGGAGGAAGAGAAGAAGAAGCCCGTCGTGATCCAGGTTTGCGTGCGTGACTTATGCTTGGCTTACCACATATGCCATGCCGACGTTGAGTGCGAGGAATTTAAGAACTTCCTCAAGGGCGGCCTAGTCAAATTCGTTACTGTAGACTTTACGAACGACAAAAGAGTCCTGGGTCAGATAGGCCTCATTGTAGGCAACCCCTTTGACCTCCAGAAGAATTGGCTGCTGCCCTCCCGTGGTCAGCCTTCAAAGCTGACCCTGGCAGGAGCCATGGTTCATCCTTTGTACGGTAAACTAGAGAAACCTCCGTACACGTTTCATCGTCATGCATGGCAGTGGAATGTACTAGATATAGACCACATCCACTACGCTGCAATGGATGGCTACCTTTGTTTCAATATCTACAAGGGTTGGATGAAGAGCAAGAGCCAAGTGTGCAGTTCAAGCAAAGAAGTATCGGCCAAGAGTAAGAGGGACAAGGACGAAGTCGAGGACGTGGACGAGGACTCCGAGTAAGGTGGCAGCGTCGTTGCTCATGGTGGCTCTAATGCAGTGTCTACCGGATTAGTTGTATAGTTTAATTTCAGGTGTGCATAGTTTAATTTGAGGGGTGTGTTGTGCTGAGCCCCCAGCAGAACTATGTTATGTTTCTTCTCGTTATATTTCATACATTTCATCTTTTAGTTGGTATAGTACTACCACTCGTTTCTTCACATTATATACGTACAATATATATGGCCAACATCATATAGCCAACAGTTTAGTTGTCAAAGAATTTCAGGGTGCTTAGTTTTTTTAAAGAATTCCAGGGTGCTTAGTTTTATTTGAGGGGTGTGTTGTGCTGGACACCATTAACTTATCATTGTGAGAATCGGCTTATTTTTGTCATGTAACATGGTCAACGGGTTTGACGTGAAAATAACAATGTCTAATAGCATTTCTAAGCAAACATCTAACTTAACGATGGCATTTTTTAGATATCTAATTGCATTTTTGAGTAGGCATCTCATGGATCGATGGCATTTTTTGAGTAGCTGTAACTTCTAATGGCAAAACTGAGTAGTGGTACACAACTAGTGGCATAAATAATAAGAACCCAAGAATTAAATAGGTATGCTAATTTCTTTATTTCTTTATACCTTTGTGTGCGAAACAATATACGCTGCCTCCCCCAGATTTTCTTTACAGAGGCAACATAGAACTATATGAGTGCCCTGTTAAATTTTGGAATTATTCCAGGTTCGTTTGGCCTTTTTTATACATTAATTGAGTTTATGGTAATTTAATGTGCATAATTAAAATTTGAACTACAAGCACATGCTCCCGTGCACCAAAGCTGGTTGAAAAATCACATGTGTGTCCTCGGGTAAATTTCTAGGTCCCATGCCAGAAATGGGAACGAAATTCAAACATCTGGGCGTCATGGCTCGGCTGGAAACATTGAGAAACTTGGTTTTTTAATTCCTGTAAATCCAAAACACGCATGAAAATCATGAAACTTGGCTTGGTGTCATGACATGGCACCAACATGCTATGGTAATTTTGCTGTCCGATTTGTGAAGGCACACACATTAACAATCAACAAAGTCATTTTGGAACAAGTGCTGTCACGTTACAATCGGAAACACAAGTATTATTGAAACCGTGGGCGTTCTATTTACCATTTACGTGCCGCCACACGTCCCCTTTTTTATTAGCTAGGAGGCGCCGTGCAGGGTAGCTATTTGAGTACGGGAGGTGTGCGATCAGACCCCCTGCGCGTGCTTATCAGGAGGAGAGCCCTTTGACCTCCATCTGCCGTCCACCTCTCTCCCAAGGACTCCACTAATGGCGCCCGAGCCTCTGTTTAATGGCCTGGCAATGTCTCACTCGACTGAAATTTAAGCGAGAAAAAAGAAAATCTGAAAAGAAAATTTTGCACGGATCTTGATGTAAGATTCGACGGACCTATATAGCATCTACTGCGACTTATAGCAAGACTGATGAATATATATAAGGACGACGAGAGTGGATAATAATTGTCTTACATAATTAGGAAGATAATTAAAAAAGCCAGATGCGGCTACGCCCGAAATACACAAGGGCAAAAGAAGAAGGAAGATGCATACAACGATCTGGCTTGATGATCTCTACTTTCTTTGTGCGCTGCAGGTCACGGAGACTAGTTCTCACGGCGGGCGATGATCTCTTTCATCAGTTTCAGGTCCTTAATACGCTGCTTGGCAGCATCCATGGATTCCTCCACCAGCCTGTTCCGCTCGATGTGGAGCATGGCATTCTCATCCATAAGTTTCTTGATGATGACGCCCGTCCTCTGTAACAAGGCAGCGGTCTCCACCTCCTGCTTTGCCCTTCCGGCGATCTTCGCCCTCAGCAGGTGGCGCTCGCCCCGGAGCATCGCATTGCCCTCCCCTAGTTGCCGGATGACGCCGGTAGCCTCGTCATGCAACCTCGCCCAGCCGAAGATCTGATCCATCTGGCTATGGACCATCGCATGCATACGCCTGTAAGAGTCCCCGCCTACCCGCGAGAAATTTTCCCAGGCCGCCGCGGCATGGCAGGACCTGCGTGCTGCTTCGGCGGCGCGGCGAGACATCTCTGCTGCTTCCGCGGCGTGGCCGGACCAGTCTGCTACATCGACGGCGCGGCAGGACCTCCGTGCTGCTTCGGCGGCGCGGCGAGACCTCTGTGCTGCTACTGCTGTGCGGCTGGACATGTCGGCTGCTTTCGCGGCTAGGCGGGACATCTCTCGTGCTTCCTCTTCCATGCTCACCCGTCCCTGGTGGAAATCTCTCGACCCAGAACTCACGCTGGCCATGGCTTGATTGACTTGATTGTTTTTTGTGGATGAGGAGTTGAGGACGAATGTGCAGTCATCTTAGCATAGTAGTATTTATAACCGAGTACTACTAATACGCTCCTAAGTGGGAAACCGTTTAGGTTGTGATCGGTGTGAATAGGTTTGCAATTAAATATAGCGTGGTAGTAGTAGTGATTTGGAATGTGACGAGACGCACTAGAAATTTATTAACGATTCTAGTTTTGAAGTGCGGCACTATTCCCGGATGGCGTAACGTCGGCACATTTTCTCGGCCATGGTGTAGCATATGCCATGGTACTAGTTCTTTTTCTACTGCTGTGTACGTGCAAAAACTGGCACCGTCGGATACATATCTTACGCTTGGCGTTCGACAGGAATAGCCTCGTGGCGAGCTATAGACTAGTCTTTTTTTCAGATGCATTACACCTATCTCTCGGGACTTCTCGCACGCACCATCACTGCTCCCTAGGTCGATGCCACCAACATACACTTGTACTCTGAGAAGAGGTGCACGCACGCACTCGTCCTCTCTCACACACGCATCTGTAGCTACGAATTGTAGTGTTCTCAACCATCCGATTGGCTCTAACATAGGTTTCACATTGCTCCTTGGCCTTGAGATTGAGAAGTTTAAAACGCGGACACTAAGATGGAGGCGCAAGGTTTTGGTTAATGTGCGGGCCGCACACGGCACCAACACGACACGAGCTTCATCTGCCTGGTGTGCATGCAGTTTATCTTACTAGTACCTTCATAGTGGGTAGTGTCATATAGTATATGCATAATTTGGCGACGAGCGCTCTCTATATGTACCACCTTTTTTCTTTAATTTCATCTTGTTAGTTTTGCTCCATGGCGCAATCCATCAATACTACTGTACAAATGTATACATTTTTTAAAAGGCTAGAGGGCGGGGCAGTCTAGCTTGGTCCTTTTCACGAGAGGCGAGGGCCCTTGTCATTTGACGGCTCATTACTGCTGGAAGGCGGGGCCTTGTGATTTGACTGCTCGTATAAATGTGCCGACGACCTGAGCAGGAGCAAAGAACCGTGCGGTATACTCAAGTTTTCCACTAGAGTAGTACTACGACGGAGGAGCACGAAACATGGCAGCCCAGTGCCATATGGCGATAAAAAATGATCGAATTTGCTAGTCATCTCATTGTAAGCATTGTTTTATTCATGCCTCGCAGAGAACGTGACACGTGCGGTGAAACACCCGAAGCAAAAGAAGAAACACAGGAGCAAAAGAAGAAGGAAGATTATCACCCCAAATGATCTAATTCGCCGCAGAGTCGTAACTGCTTCTTCATCGCCTCCACGACCTCCATCTCCTTGCGCGTCTCCTCCGCCATCTTCTTCATTCTGTCCATGATGCGGGATTTCTCGACGCGAGCCTTCATCATCTGTTCCATGGCCGCATTACGTACCTTGACAGCAGCCGGGTGCTTGATGCGGAGCTTCGCCAACTCCTCCTTTTGTTCCATGACGAGGGCCTGCAGCATCTTCAACGAGGAACTACTACTCTCATGCAGCTTCTTCTCCTTCAGCAGGTCGAGCTCGTGGCAGAGCTTTGCCTTGTCCTCCTGAAGTTGCAGGATTTTGCCGGTCGCCTTCTTCTCCGAGGCAATGCTCTTCTTCAGCAGCATCACCAAGCCGGCGGTCAACTCCCCCTGCTTATTGAGCTCAGCGGGCATGTCGTCGAGGCTCTCCTTCAGCAGCTCCACCAAGCCGTGGATGAACTCCTTCTGCTTATTGAGGTGCTTATTGAGCTAATCGAGCATGCCGTCGAGGGATAACGACTCCAGCACCGCCAGCTCGGCATGTTTGCCTCCGCGGCTAGGGCGCTCCTGGGAGCCATCGCCAGCCCGTGAGAGATCTTTCGAGGTCTCTGCGTGGCGGCGAGCCCTCTCATTTTTTTCCGCAGGCTTGGTTGCCGCTCCCTTGTTATGAGTAGTTCTCGACCGAGAGCTCTGCGCACCGGACATGGCAAGGACGGATGAAGAAGAAGCACTTATGAGGAGGAAAGGTAGAGTAATTTTCGGTTAGGTAGTTCCCCTTTTTATAACCTAAGTAATAGCACTAGTACTAATACCTGCATAGTGGGAACACATTCAGGTTTGGTACATACTAGTAGGTGTGAGCAGACTTGCACTTAATTGTAGCACTAGTACTTTCGAATGTGATGGGAACAAGGTAAAGATAGATTGATGGGTTTTGGTTTCGAGGCCCGAAATGGCTCCCGATGAGTTTAGTGGAACATAAATTTCAAGTAGACTACACTGCTCAGATGCGTAAATATTATGTTACTATCAAAAATTGGCACAAAATACGAAGGAGACCAATGGAAGTACAACTAGCAACCCATGATTTAACTACTCGCATGCGTGAAGTGGAGTAGTAATGTCTTTCTTCCACCCTCACGTACACTCAATTTGCATGCGCTGTATTAATTGACCATCAATGAAGTGAAGGACTTTACACGCGTCAAATTATCACATGGGGTGGATCTTGGTACAAAATTGCGTCCGCCCGTGTACTCGCGTGTGCGTGCGAGGGAATGAGTGCGTGCGTCGCGTGCGTGCACATCTTCGCTTCGTGCATGTACCGCCAGTGTGGCTCAGGGAGGACGAGTACATTCTTCAGGAACCAGCAGCACGTCACTGTGATCAATCCACACAAGGATGTCGCGACAACGCCTCCACATGTGCCACGCGGATTCATGAACTGTAAGAGAGACACTGTGTAGCGTGCCATTGTGTTTTGCACATACTCGAAGTACTACTAAGGTACACGTGCATTGCACGCGTCAGATTTTGCAACCAAATTATGAACAAATACCACACTATAGCATGCAAGCTCTGAGTCATATATGTCTGATGTAGACCTTCGTTTAATTCTTATAGTTCATCTCATTCAAAATCAATTAGTTTTTATAAAAAACCTAGGGCCTCTTTGATTCGTAGGATTTCCAAAACGCGGGAATAGGAAAAACATGGGATTAGAGTGGAATGTCGTCTTGAATCCTACAGGATTGTACGAGTGTTTGACTGTGCATAGAAAACACACAGAATTGTTTCAGAGAGGTTTGAGTGGATGGGATGTTGCCTATGAAATCTAGTGCAAACGAATCATATGGAAAAATTACTATGGTTTACAATCCTACGAATCAAACAACCAAGATAGGAAAAATTCATAAGGATTAGAATCCTCCAAAATTCCTTTGAGAATCCTTTGAATCAAAGAAGACCTTCATCTATTTTATGATTCATGGAATTGTGCGTTGAAAAGCATAAAGTAAAAACAAATAATGGCAATTCAACTAGAAAAAAGTTTGGGCAGTTATGATACGGAAGATTCTAGAACAAAGGAGAACCACTGTTGTTTTGAGATTTGTGCATTATGCTTAAGTTCAACCATGGAGTCTGATAGATTGTACACGTGGCAAAATCCGGTGGGGGGCTAGAAGATGGTGCGAGGGGCCGAGTGGAGGGAGACTATGAAGGAGTGCACAACTGCGAGATCGATATTTAGAGAGAGGGGGCGAGAACGTGCGCTGTTGCGCGCAGTGGCGGAGCCATGAAAAATGTCCCATTGCTAATCCTTTACAAGGAGGGACAATTCATCAACTTAAACCATTTTTACCAGCAATTGTCTAATGATCACATTCATATTAGCCTCCATAGATAGTGATGTTAGGGGGGCAGGGCCCTTGCTGCCCCCTGTCTTCGCCATTGTGCGCGCGTCTGAGAGATGAAGCAGAAGGCATGGATGATGAGAGGGGGGCGTTGGATATATAGTTAATGTGGGTGTATTAGCTATATATGTGATCCTATATAGAGAGGTATAGATTGACCTATGTGGACGTGGGAAAGAGGCTGAGACCTCACTAGATATATAGATTGATCGGTTTATGTGGAAAACTATGAAAGACCTAGCTATATACACACACATAGAGGAACATCGATCGTTGTGCATGCACATGAGAAATAAAGAATGCCCAATATGATGGAGAGGGGGATGTGTGTGTGTGTGCCTTCATGGGAGATCGACCTGAAGAAAAAGATTGCATGTGTGAGATGGATAATGCCGACTGGTATTGTGTGTGCATGCATGCACGAGAGAAAGTTAGTGGTACAATTATAAAGAGAAGACCAATGTGTGGGTGTAAAAGACTAGGTGAGGCCATAATCAATGTAAAGTTGAATTCAAATATTTGAATAAGAGATCATGACGTTTGAAAACCATGCATGCATGAATATAACGGAGATCTGCGCGGTGTGGTTTGGAAAGGAGCATGTTGTAATGTATACACATTGAACAAGGTCAGACTGGTTTGAATTTGAGATACCGATGGCAGACATCGTTTGGCCACATTGCATCTGTGCATGGACACACTATTCTAATTGGAGATGTTGGGTGGCTTTCGCATCACATATCTATATCTATACACCTATATTATATTATATATTTTTTATATAGTTTGCGGATAACTTTAACTTTGAAAGATGATCGTTGGATGAGGCCAATCCGATGGTGTAGAGCTGGCAAATTTGAGCACTACTTGCTGTTGGATATCATCTAGACTCCACCAGATTTTGCCACATGTACAATCTAGAAGACTCTATGGTTGAACTTAAGCATAATGCACAAACCTCAAAACACAAGCACTTCTTCTTTGTTCTAGAATCTTCCGTATCAGAATTGCCCAAATGTTTTTTTACATGATTTGTTTTTACTTTATGCCTTACAACGCACAATTCCATGAATCTTAAAATAGATTAGCTTTCTTATAAAAACTAGATGATTTTGAATGAAATGAACTATAAGAATTAAACGAACATCTACATCATGCATATATAACTCAAAGCTTACATGCTATAATGTGGTATTTATTCATAATTTGGTTGCCAAATCTCATGCGTGCAGTGCACGTGTACCATACTAGTCTAAATGGTGTTTGTGTGTGTTGTGCGTGTTAAACACAATGTACGTAGTATATCATACTAGTCTAAATTGTCTTTTTTTGGTACACGTTAAGCTTGTTTTCCCGAAATTTAAAGCTAGCGTCTTTGTCTATCGTGTTGCGAAACTCCCGCCTCTTCAACCCGCGCCTTGTTACCCCAAAATATTTAAGATAAATCTTTGTCTTGTTGTGCTCCGACAACTCCCTCCATCTCAACCCGCGCCTTGCTATTCCAAAATTACAAAGCGCACGAAAACTCCCACCTCCTGTGAAATCCCGACACGCGAAATGCCCGTGATACCCCTGAACCGAAAGAACCGCCTCAAATCGGTGGGGGTACTTTTGTAACTTATCCCACATTTCGGACAAGCGCGTCCCTAAGCCATGGTTCCCCACTCCCATCCAATCCGCCCACCCATTCGTACACCGAGGCCGAGAAAACCTGTGAAGCCCCACACCCTCCTCCGTCCGCCACGCAGCTGGAGCCTCTTCCCCGACGACGTCGTCCACAGCAACACCTCGACGTCCCTCATCCACCGTACTGGATGAGGATCCATGGTCGATCTAGTCGTCCCGCCGGTTCAGCCACCCCGTCCTCCACCTCCAAGGAGCTGCCCTGATGTTCCCCTCGTCTTTCGCGCCACCTCCTTTCCCACACCGCCGTCTTCACATGCACCACCAAAAGAGCATCATCATCACCGTTTCCTCGGAGGAAGCCGCGGCCTAATCAGCGCCACCAAAGAGGTTGTACACAAATCGCCGCATTTTCTTCTTGATTCGATCTCACGGTGCTGCCGGCACTCGGTCCCGAGCCGACATAGCGCGGCTCCATCCACGGCGGCGTCACCGGCCAATTCCTCCACGGCGTCGCTCCCTCGGCGGCGACGTCCACATCAGTAGGAGCCGATGCTGCTTTAGCTCTCGCTCGCGCTGCTGCTCTACTCTTGCTCTCGGTCCCCTGCCTAGTCTACTCTTGCTCTTGCTCGCGCTGCTGCTCTTGCTCTTGCTCTTGCTTGCGATGCTGCTCCGATTTAGCTACACATCAGTCGACTGAATCGACTTTTGGGTCAGTCGATTTTCAGGGGGTGGGGGCGCTCGTCGGAGTTAAGGAAGAACCAGCCGCAGCGGGGAGGGAGGCTCGCCGGAGAGGTACCCCACTATCTATCTTAGGGTTCAATGTGGGGTGGTGGTCGCCGGCGGTGGTGGGGCGGTGGCGTGGGGATCGCCCGAGGAAAAGCTCACCATGGGGGGGCCTAGAGGGATGGCCGGGGCGGCGGCAGACCGGCGGTGGGGAGTGTTTTCGGGGCGGGCGGGGGCGGCTGTTAGGCCGGTGGTGGCTGGCGGCTCAGGGGGGTGGAGGTTGAAGATGAACTGCAGGCCCTTGATTTCCTATCCAATGACTGCAAAATTGACTGACCAGAGATGAAAAAGTCAGTCGATTGATGTGTAGCCTCACCTCTAGTGCGTTCAGTTTCGACAGTAAAATTCAGTTTTGACGGAAAAATTCAGTTTCGGCAGTTAAGTTCAGTTTCGACAGTTAAATTCAGTTTCGACAGTTAAGTTCAGAGATGAGCGGCTGATGTATTTTACATCTAGAACTTTGTGGTTATGTATTTTACGTCATCTATTGGAGATGCTATTAGAATTCCACTCAGGTTAACGTTGTCTCTCTTGTCCTGCTTCAGCCTCGGCGTCGTACAACTCACCAGAGCTGCTCCAACGACGAAACCCTCCATCACAGCGGAGCAGTACCTCGGGCTCCATCTCTAGACGCCGAAGATCTTCTTCCCCTCCTCCGATAGCCAAGTCAGCCAGAGCATCCTCACCGGCCAACCCAATCACGCTGAGATCGACATGGCTTCGCCAAAGAGGTTGTACACTTGTTGCATCTCTTTTTTACTCTACATGTTATATACATTGTCCACTGAGCACACGGAGTAACGGGAAATACGATTATTTTATCCTACTATATGACAAGCAGTGAGGTACCAGGCAACTTAGCTATCCGTGATGGACTCTCTTGAACGCCATCATTATTTATCTCTGCGCGTTTGAGCTATGCATTTGTCGATGGTTGTAGCGACCAGACTTCAAATGGTCTATGCTGCCGTGCACCAGTGTCATCCCTGGATCAGTAATGCTGACACGCACAGTACAAATGGAGGATTTATAACAGAGTAGCAATCACACACTTATTACACCGAATATCTCCAAAGAGATTAAGTATGATAAATATGGCTTAAGGCCATCTAAATACGATAACAGCGGAAGACTTGGAAGATAAGTGAGTCCATCAACTCCAGCGGCATCACTGAGTATAAGACCACGACCTAAGGCACCTTACTCGTCGTCTGAAAAGTCTGCAACATGAAACATTGCAGCCCGAAAACGGGTCAGCACATGGAATATGCTGGCAATGTAACACATAGAGAATAATGAACAATGATAATGCTATACTACATGCATATGGCTGGTGGAAAGCTCTACGCTTAAGTTTTTGCGAAAAGCCAATTTTTCCCTACTTCAAAGGAATAAATTTTATTTAACTATCATGGTGGTTGTGAAACATTGAGATGGTTGACAACATCTCAATCCCAATTAAGAATCATCATTAACCCAACAAAATTAATTAAAAGTAACATGGTGATGAGATTCAAATGATAATCCAGGTACTAGATACTCAAGTTGTCCATAACCGGGGACACGGCTAATCATGATTAGTTTGTACACTCTGCAGAGGTTTGCGCACTTTTCCCCACAAGACTCGATCGCCTCCGCTTGATTCTCGCACTGCATGATGTTTGAGAAGCGGATGACCGAGACACAGTCTTTCAGGAACAATCACTCTTTACTCTGGGTGGACCGGTACACCTACTTTCCCCTACATCTGCTAGCCCACCTCTTCAAGAGATCATGTAACCTACTCAACTATGCTAGAGCCCATAATAGCTTGTGGCTGCACACGGAAGTTTCTAGCATGAATAATCTTATGATCCCTTTGAGCCTGGGTGGCGGTCCTTATACAAACAGACAACACTGGATTCTCCAGGTGCCTCAATCCACCCAGCTGTGAGTTTTAGTTGCCACCTTAGGTACACCCAATCCAGGTCTACGAGCATAGCATGGCAATATAATAGCAACGTAGAAGTAACTCCCAAGGGTTTGATAAGAAAACAGGTAATAGGTACTACCTCAACTACTTCCCAATACCCACAGTTTAATTAGATCCTAATCATGCAAAGTTTGAGGAATAGATCTAATGCAATAAAACTGGGTATGGAACGTATGATCAAAGTGTTACTTGCCTTCCTGATGATCCGCGAAACCTAGCGATTCGAAGTAACAAGCGGCACACTCCGGGTACTCTATCGCAAACAAACAAGCAGACAATCAGTACTCATCTAATGCACAGGTAAAACTCGAATGAAAGATCCAACCAGAAAGTTCAACTTAAGAACTCCGGTTTGCAAAAAGAATCAACTCGAACGAAGCAACGAAAGTCAAACGGCGAAGGAAACAAGCTTCGTTTACTAATCTGGATCTAGGTCAAGTTTTACAGTAGCAAAAACCTGTTTGAGTAGGTTAAACGGAAAGAGAATTTCGAGACGAAACTCTAGGCGCTTGAATCGCCTAATTCCGATAAACGAGCGAAAAGTTAAACAGAAACGAAGATTCGATCAGAAATCGAGATCTGAGATAATCGCGGAAAAATCCGACGAAAAAGAAAAACGGACGAACGGTTAAAGAACGGACGTTCGTTAACAGAAAAAATCCGACGAACGCGTTCGTTAAAACAAACGAGTCGGTGAACGCTCACAAAAAAACAATACCGAAAAAACCGATCTAGGGTTTTTCTTTTTTTTAACAAAACCGGCAAACGGCCTCGAGGTATACCTCGTCGGGGGCGGGCTCCGGCGGGGTCGGCGGGCTCCGGCGAGGGTCCGTCGAGGGAAGGCGAGGGCGGCGGGGCTTCGGGGGTGCTCGGGGTGGCGAGGGGGCGGCTCCGGCGGCGGGGTTCGGCGAGCGGCGGCGGCCTCGAGCTTCGGCTCCGGCGGCGGGGTTCGGGGCAGGTGCGGGGCGGCGGCGGGGTGAGAGGGAGGGGGCGGGGCTTCGGCTATATATAAGAGGGGGGCGGCGGCTTGGGGGAGGGGCAAAGGTGGCGGCGGCTCCCGTGCTCGCCATGGACTCGGGCGCGGCGGCGTCGTGCTGGGGAAGGAGACGGGGCGGGCGGGCCGGCCTGGCTCGGCTGGGCCTCGGCCCAGTCGTGCGCGGGTTTCTTTTTTTTTTAATACGTTCCGCGCAAAGAAATTCGTAGAAAAATAAATAAAAGTCCAAAAAATATAAAATAAATTTTCCCCATCTAGTTAGAATAGTTAGAACAGGGTGAACATATTTTAACACAAAATAAATTTTTGAAAACATGCAATATATTTTTAATGCAATTAAAATTGCAAATAAAATCCGAATAAAATCCAATAAATGATTTTAACACTTTTCCTCCAATATTTCAATTGTTTTGGAGAACTCATATTTTCTCCTCTCATTTATTTTAAAAAAGAAATATTTTTCGGAGAAAAAATAATTAAAACCAAAAATCCTCGTTTTATTATTTGATGGAAATCAAATATGAAAATTCGAGAAAATCCCCAACTCTCTCCGAGGGTCCTTGAGTTGCTTAGGATTTATCGAGGATTTGTCAAAATGCAATAAAATATGATATGCAATGATGATCTATGTATAACATACCAAATTGAAAATTTGGGATGTTACAATGGCCCTGGGAGTTGAGCTAGTAGGGCAGTGGCCTGGGTCCAAAGTAATAGAAGTACCACAAAAACATCTTTTTAGTGTAGGCTTTTCCTTGCTCAAGCCCGCCTACTAGAATCGCCAGTGCTTGAAAGGAAAAGTGAATGAAAAACATAGGAATTGGAAAGTTTCGTATGGTACTACTTTTCATGAATTTTGTGCAAAGGAATGGAGCAAAGGAAAACGGTAGGATTTGTTTGAAAGAAAAACCATAGGAATTTTAATTTCCACTTGTCCTCCTTTTCAAATTCCTATTCATGAAGCACAAGACTAAGAGATAGTAGCAGCATTATAGGCGTACATTTTCTTGTGGTTTGACTTAATCTCACCATGCTTCTTTGCATCCTGTGATGTTCCAATTCTTGTGAACCAAACACCAAGATTGGCAGAAATCCTATGTTTTTAAATTCTCTGTTTTGCACGTGCATTCCTATCCTCTTCCTGTCTATTTCCTATCCCTGCATTGTTAGAATCCTCAAATTCAAACAAGCCCTTACATAATTACTTCTGTTACAGATATGTGTCAAAAAAAACCTTGTGTGGTTTGTCCTGCTCCTGCGGTGCTGTGTTCCACCCCAGCTCAGCTGCTCCAACGACGGAAGGGTTCACCACAGCAGGGATCCGCTCTCCAGACTGTCTTTCGACGCCTTAGATCTTCTTCCCCGCCGCCGGCAGCCACGACAACTGCATTACCATCATCAACTGAGCAGATGACCTTGAGGACTACACGGGTCCGCAAGAGAGGTCGCACTCTTCCGTGTCTACTTACCTTATGCATCGCTTAATATGATGACATGCTACTTTATCGTCGTGTTCACCTATTAGACTCCGAGTCAGGTCCGAACTGATGCTGAAACTTGAGTTTTTAAATGGTTGTGGGGTACATATTGGGGCAGCAATCTATACAATCTGTCTACTATCTGGTTAATCTCGGGTGTCTATTATGAGTTTCATGTTTGTTGCAAACAAACATTAAAGGAGCCATTATGTGTATTTTTTAACTAAAGCTATTATCTGCCTCCTGTCATTGGTTTTGGGTCTATCCACAGTTTGCTACCATCACTCTGGACTTGTGCATGCACTCCTTACATAATCTCACTATGTTTTATTCCTATGCATGTCAGTTATTGTACACGATGGAACTGAACATGTAGAGCAAAAGAGACGAGCCTTGCGTGGCAATAAAATTTCATGCAGACGTCGCTCCATGGTGGGCGCAAAGGCAGCCCCCCTCCACCCATTTCGGATCATAATCAAGAGGAAGATAACTGTTCTGAGGGGGATTCAGAAGCAGAAGACAACTCCTATTTACCCCATGAGGTCTTCGCTCTAACTTGGCATGCTGATGTTGGTAATATCATGCATATGGTGCCTTGCATTGCTTACTTTATACATCAAAGATGTCATCTTCTTAGTTTAGACATGCTTTGTGTCAATGCCATCTGTTTAGTTTCTTTATCGTATATGTGAACCATGCAATGCCATCTTGTTTAGCCAGGCATCATATATGTGAATTTTGCAATGCCACCCTGGATAGCCAGTCATCTTATATGTGAATTATATCATCACATCATTTTTTATTACATGTTAAATTTGTCAACAATTTTAGTAGATTCAATTACTCTTCCTGTGCATCAGCCATTCGGCACGGTCATGGAAAAATCTGGAGTGGAAACAAGGTCTTCAGAGCAGACAATGCTATCTGACGAAGCGCATGTCTTGCTGGTTACAGATAGCTCCTCAGAGGAGGATTTAGAGACAGATGACCAGTCCTATCCCCCCCCCCCCCGAGGTGCATGCTCTAACTTGGCAGGGTTATGTTGCTCATATCGTGTGTATGGTATCTTGCATTGCTATGTCATTTGCTTAGTTTAGACATGCTTTGTGTCAATGCCACCTGTTTACTGTCTAATTACCATATATTTGAATTATGCAATGCCATCTTGTTGCAAGACATTATATATGTGAATTATGCAATGCTATCTTGTTGCAAGGCATTATATATGTGAATTATGCAATGCCATGTTGTTTAGCCAAGCGTCATATATGTGAATTATATCATGCCGTCCTTTTTTTGTATTTCTCATTGCTTTTGTCGACAATGTTTGTATATTCAACTGCTCTTCCTGTGCATCAGCCATTTGAATTGGTGATGGAGAAATCTAGAATGAAAACAAGGTCTTCAGAGCAGACAGTGCTACCTACTGAAGCAGATATCTTGCTGGTTACAGATAGCTCTCCAGAGGAGGATTCAGAGGTAGATGACCAGTCCTATTATCCCCCTGAGGTGTATGCTCAAACTTGGTAGGGTTATATTACTCATATCATGCATATGTTGTATTGCAATGCTTAGTTTTTACATCATATACACGATATTGAATGCCATCTCCTTGGTTGACACATCATATATGTGTTTGCCCTCTGCTCACTTCCTTGGTATATAAATCATATATTTGAATTATATGATGCCATGATGTTTACATAGACAGCATGTATTTGAATTATGGCATGCCAACCCACTTTCTAAAGACATAATATAGTTATATCATCTCATCCTGTTTACATAGTCATCATATTTTGAATTATGTCATTCTATCAGTGAATTATATCATCCCATCATATTTCCATCGATGGCATGTTTGTGATTTATGGCATGACAACCACTTTAATAGACACATCGTATAGTTATATCATGTCATCCTGTTTACATAGTCATCGTATTTTGAAGTATATCATTCTATCCTGTTTAGTTAGCCATCATACATGTGAAATTGTGTCATGCTATCCTATTTAATTAGCCATCATATATGTGAAATTATGTCCTGCTATTCTGTTTGGTTAGACAACATAAATAAGAATTATTTCATGCCCTGTTTTCTTGCCTACTATCCATTGCACCTGTCTATCTTACAATGTCTGTACATTCAATTACTTTTCTTGTTTATCAGCCATTTCAATTGGAGGGGTGATGGCAGTATCTGTGGGAGTAAAAACACGGTCTTCAAAAAATATCGGGCTACCTGTTGATGGAGATAGAACCACGGTTGTACTTGCCCAAGAACCAGCCCCACCACACATAACCGAGACTCACGCAGATTGTACCCCTACGCAGTTGGACAGAGAACCAGCTACACCCCTTCTAACCCCAACCCCAGCAGATAGTAACCCAGTTCCCATTGACACAGCACCGTCTCCACCACAGAGCACCCAAACACGAGCAGTTAGTAAGGCAACTGCAGTGCCCAAAGCACGAGGACCACCACTCCGAACCCCAAGTCAACGCTTAAAGCAGAAGAAGAATTGTTCTTAGGTCAGGTTCCGTAGCTATGGTTCATACTACTTTGCTCTTACATCACTGTATTTACTCATACCAACTAATTTCAAATTTGAAGGATGCAATTGAAACTCCAATGGCGCAACAGGCATGTTTTAAACCTGTTTCTTTAACGTGTTTGCTGTTGTAACTTGCTATATTTTCATTTCAGTTTCAATTGAATAAACAGTTATGTTCTCATGCCATGCACACTACAAGTGTTGTTATTGTTGTGTAGTTTCCCACACATATATTCTATCTATGCTGCTTTGTCCCAAATAGATATGATTCGAAATGTATCTATCTTGATTTGGCAACATAAACTAGAATGATATAGACCATACAGTGACCATACTACATAGATATATGTTTGTTTCATGCTGTTGTCCTGTCCACCTTACTACTGAACTGGTTTACCAAAATGTGTTTCATATACTACATTGTAAACATGTGATGTGTTTGTTTGTTTCTCTTTTAGAACGCGGATAAAATATTGGAGAAGAGTACCCCGTTATGCAATGGTAA
This sequence comes from Aegilops tauschii subsp. strangulata, assembly GCF_002575655.3. NCBI lineage: Eukaryota > Viridiplantae > Streptophyta > Magnoliopsida > Poales > Poaceae > Aegilops > Aegilops tauschii. Next base: position 42,505,433 of record NC_053039.3, read on the forward strand.
AGGAAGTAATGCAGATAAGGTTCAAGATAGTGAGACATCCCTGTTGGTCCCCAAGAAAGCTGATAAAAACTATATTGAAAACACTGAGACAACCCCAAAGTCCTGTCTTGATGTAGTGTTCGAGTTACTGGCTACTACTGCTGGCACCAGCTCTTTGAACTCGCTGCCTGAATCAGTTCGGTTTCTTGAGTCTCAACTTCAAGTTGAAAGACATCGATCAGATGTTATGCGATAGGAAGCCGAAGGACTGAGGAAGTCCCTGCAGAATTCAGATGCATACTTTCTGGTGCAACAGCAAGTGCTGGAGGATTTAAGCGCCAAACAAGAGAAAGTTAATAATCTTGCTAAGCATCTTGCCAACATTATGGGTACCCAGGATATTGTTTCTTGAGGTCTTCTCAAGTGGTTTCAGTTCTGGACATGTTTTTTTGCGGCGTTTATATGCTACTTTGTTCCCTATATTTGCACTGGTGGCGAACTTTGATGCCCAGTGGATGTAATATGTGTAATAGCCATGATAGCCTAGCGAAAGTTGCTTGCATATTTATTTCCTTATTGTCTTGTTTATTTGTTTTCTTGTAGTTAGTGCAGTTCTTTTTTCACGGTTTGCTAGTGGCCGCAATAACCTATTTTTTAAAACTAGGCCACAATAACCATGGGCTATATATTTACTGTAGTTAACATGGGCCTCCTACGGGCCGTAGAAACAATGCGCCTTCTAAGGGCCGTAGAAACAATGGGCCTTCTGTGGCGTAGAAACAATGGGCCTTATACGGGCCGTAGACACAATGGGCCTTCTACGGGCCGTATGATCGGCTGCCAAACATGGGCCAATAACAGACCACATGATGGTCGTAAATGGGCTAGAGTTGAAATCGTCCATTCATGGGCCGACCATAACGGGCCGTCGTTAATCGGCCGTATTTGATGACGCTATGAAAACCGCCCAACGTATTAACGGGCCATAAACGGGCTGACTGTAACCACGGGCTGAATTTGGCCCACAAGCAGAAAATGACAGTAACGGGCCGTAAGTAAGCGAATGCTGGAAATGAGCCCAAGAATAAATGGGCCCTGAGAAGGACGAAAGATAACATGGGCTAGAAACAGCCCAACGGAATATTGGGTCGTTAATGGGTATAAAGTGATACACTGTTCATTACGGGCCAGTTTCACCACATGTCGTTAATGGGTATAAACTGATACACTGTTCATTACGTGCCAGTTTTACCACGGGCCGTTAATGGGCCGAGAGTTACTAAGGGACTAATATGGGCCGAAAGACGTCATGGGCCATACATGGGCTGGAAGTTAAAACGGGCTGGAATTATATTGGACGGCCCGGATGACGCTACTGGGCCTAATTCGGATAGGCCGTAAACGGGCCCTGGGTTAGCGGGTTGTAAATGGGCTATATGCGAACTGGCCATTAACAGCATTACCGTGGACCGGCCCGCCACATTTTGAACAAGTCAAACGGGCCAGCCTTTTCACAGGAATGGGCCTCTGTTGGGCCGTGCCACGTGTCGACGTAGCATAGGTGCTTTGGGTCCAATGAGTGGATTACATCTGTCCCAACGGTGAGCCGACATGTGTTTCCTCCAGCCAATGATGATTTCACACGTGGAAAATCCCCATTGGTCGGGGCTGTTAACGGGTTATCGGATCCAAAACCGGACCCGATAGCTTAACGGCGTTCCGTTACGGTGGATGCCACGTGTCGGTCACCCTTGACGAAAGCACTTCTGTGATGCGCGATTTATCGTCATGGAAGTGGGCACTTCCGTGATGATAATTTTGGTAATGTCATGGAACACTTCTACGACAACACAGGTATGACTATCTTGATTCTGTCATAAATTTGTCATGGATTCACATGCATGACAGAAAACGTGACCGACTGTGACAAACACGTATCATCACGGAAGATTTTTTTTGTAGTGCCAGCACCCGATGATAATTTTGGTAATGTCATGGAACACTTCTACGACAACACGGGTATGACTATCTTGATTCTGTCATAAATTTGTATTGGATTCACATGCATGACAGAAAACGTGACCGACTGTGACAAACACGTATCATCACGGAAGATTTTTTTTTGTAGTGCCAGCACCCGTGCCCATGCCCTTACGTGCCCTTCCACCAACCGCGGCGCAGGTCCCCGTGCTTTTGGTTGCACCCGCCACGCCCGTGCCCGTGCCCGCCCCTCCACCCACCGTGGCACCGGTCCCCGTGCGTTTGGCTGCACGCTCCATGCCCGTGCCTGTGCGCGCGCCCCCCTCGTCGGCATGGGACGCCGCCGTCGATCGCTACCTCTCAGTGTCACCAGTTGCCGTCCTCCCGCTCCTCGCCCGTCGATCACGTGCCGACATGATGTTTGATTTACAAGTGAAGAACATTATGTGTTTCCTTGAAGAATTCAACAATGGCGTCCCGGAGGACAACAACGACGGCGCGGCACGCCGCCTTCGTCGCCTCTGCCGTCGCCGGAAATAGTTGTTTTGGGGTTTAATATTGTATCTCGAATTCTCGATCATATGAATATAAATTCGTATTATGACTGAATGAAAGATATGGTTTGAACAAACTTGTGTTTTTCTCTCTTAATGTACAGACTTATCAAACGATTTTCTTTTGAAAAAAATGTCAATGGTTTTTAGATATAAAACACTCATCGCAAACGTTTTAGTTAGGACACCCGTATGCAAACCGACAGCTTCCCCAGGAAGCCAAGGGAAAAATGTGCCGAGTAGGATTTCTGCAGCTCCTGATTGCAAACGTTTTAGATAGAACACACGTGTGCAAAGTGAGAGCTATGGTCTTCCCCCTTAAGTCAAGGGAAAATTCACAGCGCAGGATTTGTGCATCCCTTCAGTGCAAACGGTTCTTTTGGATGACCCGTGTGCAACCACGTACAAACAATTTGGTAAGATTTGCATCTGTCATATTGGGTATGTTGCCATTTGTCAAACTGTAAAGATTGACATTTGTTGATCTAATAACATTGCCATTTGCCAATCCTTGTAACACTGTGATTTGTCAAGATATGCAGCTAAAAATCACTAGCACTATCTAATTTTTGCAACTAAAATGCAGTAATTAAGCATAGATTTCAATCATAGATTAAGCAGTCGTTCTATATACAATCAATTCAACTCGACAGCTGAACCGACTAAACGTTTCCCCAATTGTTGCCAACCACGTACTGAAATAGCTAGTTCAACTATATATACTAGCTAATTTTAAGTACGTTGTACAGTTCCACCACATCTCTAGTCAGATGAACTGAAAAAAATAGCCCCTAAATACGACTACTACGGAGGGGCTTTGTACTACTTCCGACAGCCTCTCCTCTGCCGAGTGCACTCAGTAAGAGGCAGAGAAGGAGGAGCCTACCAACGAGCTGGAAAACTGCAATATGGTGCCTGCCGCTGCTACTGCTTCCGCGACACTCACCTCGAATGCCCTCTGCCGCTCCAGACGACCCCTCTCGAAGTGGTGGTTCTCCTCGTAGATCTCTTGATTCCGCGCCTCTGAGGCGACGTGTGTCACGGCCACGGCGGCGGTAAGGCTCTTTGCGTGCTCGACGAGGCGCTCCTCCTCCTCCAGCAGGAACTCGGTGTCGCACGCAAGGTCGCTGACGCACGTGCGGGGCTCCACCTCCGCCTCCCGCCTTCGGGTGGCGGTGGCGGAGCAGGTGATGACCCCGGCGGTCGATGGTGGGCTGGCGGCCACGGCGGCCGATGATGGGGTGGCGGCCAATACAACCACCTCCCGCCTTCGGGCTGCGGTGCCGGAGCGGGTGATGGCCGGCAGTGGGGTGGCGGCCACGACAGCCACCTCCCGCCTTCGTGCCACGGAGGCGGAGCGGGCAATGGCCCTGGCTTTCGACAGTGATGTGGCGGCAAGGTGGCCGGCAATAGTTTTCGACGGGAAGCGACAGCGGAGCGTGTGGTGGGTGTTCCGCGCACACCCAACAGGGACGCCACGCGCACTACACTTCGCTGGGGACTGCGCCGCCGCCCCGGTGTGGCCTCCCTGCAGCTGGAGCTGTCCACTGATCACAACAGAGTGGCTGAGCGACGACGATGAACCGGTGCCACCGGCGATTGTGGCAGAAGCAAATGAGATAAGTTATAGGGAAGGAGGGGAAAATGCCACGCAGGACTCGCCGGCCGTGAGGGTTTATATAGCAGGCCGGTAAGCATTGGGATTTTGGGGCATTTCATCGAGTCAGGCGGGAAGATTGCATGGGAACCTGCGAGGTTGCGCGGGAACGGGCTCACCGACGATTCATTGGCGCCACTTCGAGCCACCGTTTGGCCAAAAGAACGCCCCCGCGCGCTGAGCAAGCTTGCGTTGTAAGCCGTCTGCGGCTGCGAGGTGACAAGACGTGTGAGAGGAGGACGGAAGGCCACGTACACATACGGTTAATACAAAAAATGTTTGCGGTTTAATTACCTACTATACCCTCGTCCTGGTTTATAAGAAGGATTTAACTAATAAAATATGAATGCACGTCGCCAAATATTATATAGTTGGATTCGTATTTGACCATAGTTTCCAATTATATAATTTTTATAAAATTCATTAACATTTTGTTGGTTAAATTTAAGGGCAAAGTATGGCATAGAATATAAAGGGGACAATAGACCAAGATGGAGGTTGTAGCACACGGCCGCTCTCTACGCAGCGACGCAACTGTCAACCGGCTTGTAGGCGACTATTTCCCGCGTGTTCAATTGCTCTATGCATGTGGTTGCTTGCAGTTGAGGCGGCCGCTGCGCGCTCTGCTCGCGTCCCTCCGGGTGCTCTGCCCTCGTCCCTCCATGCGCGCTGCTAGTGTTTGGGGTCAGAGCACGACCACGCATGTTCGTGTGCATGCGGTTGCGCCGGGCACGGCGCGACGATGCTGTTACCCGCTGCAAAAACTGCCATGCGGACGCGCCAAGAATCCAGGCTGCCTGGCCCCCTTTTATTCCTGCGGCCATTTACCTTCATCTCTCGTATCACATGACACAATAAGCACACCCACGACGACACATACAGAGAGGACATCCAGTGATTCCAATGCTGCCCCCCATGGCTCCAGTGGCGCTCCCAGCGGCCGACAACAACAACGGCGGGAAATTCACCACGCATCACGTAGTGGACACCCACGTGAGGGGGAAGGCCCTCTCGGTGGTGAACAAAAACGATCTGGTCTCAGTGGAGAGCTCCATCCAAATTATGGAGCAGTTCCTTGCCGAGGACAAGTACCAAGTGGTCGGCTTCGACCTCGAGTACACCATCGGTCGTGCCGGGCACGATCAGAAGGTTGTCGTCGCCCAATTGTGTGTGCAACATGACGTCCTCGTCTACCACTACCACCTGGCCACAAGGCCTTGTGAGCATTTCTCCAGGTTTATCAACAGCTCCAACTACAGTTTCGCTACGGTGGACACGACCAACGATCTAAAAGTGCGCAAGGTTTCGGGCTTGAAATGCCCAAATCTTGTCAACATCCAGCACCACTACAAGGTCTGGGGCAGCGACAATAACAAACTGAACTCCCTGGTTGACCTCGCCTCGGCCATCATCGACCCCTACTACATGAAGATGAAGGATGAGAGCAAGAAGGACAAGATCACCTGGCAAACTGTTTGGCATGAGAGACTGGATGGACAACACGGCCAAGGACGCGTACACAAGCTACGAGATGTACAGGCAGATCATTGACATGAGGAATTGTCTTGTTCCTGCCCCAGATGAGGGATCGAGCCATAGAGCTTGGGAACCGTTTCCATTATCCCTTGCATATTATAGTTCATCACGAAGTTCTAGTAACTTGGTGATAGTGACTAGAGAACTCTGTCAATCACTATCTTATCGGGAAGGTTAACTCCCACTTGATTGAAGTGATTGTAGTACTCAGACATTCTGAGCACATGCTCACTCGTTGAGCTATTCTCCTCCATCTTGTAGGCAAAGTACTGTCAGAGGTCTCATACCTCTTGACACGGGCATGAGTATGAGATATCAATTTCATCTCTTGGAACATCTTATATGCTCCGTGGCGTTCAAATCATTTTTGAAGTCCCCGTTCTAAGCCGTAAAGCATGGTGCACTAAACTATCAAGTAGTCATCATAGCGAGCTTGTCAAACGTTCATAATGTCTGCATCTCCTCCTGCAATAGTTCTGTCACCTAGCAGTGCATCAAGGACATAATTCTTCTGTGCAGCAATGAGGATAATCCTCAGATCACGGACCAAGTCCGCATCATTGCTTGTATCATCTTTCAACTTATTTTTCTCTAGGAACATATCAAAAATAAATTGGGAGCTACATCGCGAGCTATTGATCTACAACATAGTTATGCAAATACTCTCAGGACTAAGTTCATGATAAATTAAAGTTCAATTAATCATATTACTTAAGAACTCCCACTTAGATAGACATCCCTCTACTCATCTAAATGATCACGTGATCCAAATCACCAAATCAAATAAACCATGTTCGATCATCACGTGAGATGGAGTAGTTTTCAATGGTGAACATCACTATGTTGATTATATCTACTATATTATTCACGCTCGACCTTTCGGTCTCCAGTGTTCCGAGGCCATATCTGCATGTGCTAGGCTCGTCAAGTTTAACCCGAGTATTCCGCGTGTGCAAAACTGGCTTGCACACATTGTATGTGAATGTAGAGCTTATCACACCCGATCATCACGTGGTGTCTCCGCAAGACAAACTGTCGCAATGATGCATACTCAGGGAGAACACTTATACCTTGAAATTTAGTGAGAGATCATCTTATAACGCTACCGCCGAACTAAGAAAAATAAGATGCATAAAGGATAAACGTCACATGCAATCAAAATAAGTGACATGATAGCCATGATCATCTTGTGCCTTTGATCTCCATCTCCAAAGCACCGTCATGATCACCATCATCACCGGATTGAAACCTTGATCTCCATCGAAGCATCATTGTCGTCTCGCCAACTATTGCTACTACGACTATCGCTACCGCTTAGTGATAAAGTAAAGCAATTACATGGCGATTGCATTGCATACAATAAAGCGCCAGCCATATGGCTCCTACTAGTTGCCGATAACTCTGTTACAAACCATGATCATCTCATACAACAATTTATATCATCACGTCTTGACCATATCACATCACAACATGCCCTGCAAAAACAAGTTAGACGTCATCTACTTTGTTGTTGCAAGTTTTGCGTGGCTGCTATGGGCTTAGCAAGAACCATTCTTACCTACCAATCAAAACCACAACGATTTTTCCTCAAGTGTGCTGTTTTAACCTTCAACAAGGACCGGGCGTAGTCACACTCGATTCAAATAAAGTTGGAGAAACAGACACCCACTAGCCACCTTTGTGCGAAGCACGTCGGTAGAACCGGTCTCGCGTAAGCGTACGCGTAATGTCGGTCTGAGCCGCTTCATCCAACAATACTGCCAAATCAAAGTATGACATGCTGGTAAGAAGTATTACTATTATCGCCCACAACTCTTTGTGTTCTACTCGTGCATATAACATCTACGCATAGACCTGGCTCGGATGCCACTGTTGGGGAATGCAGTAATTTCAAAAATTTCCTACGATCACGCAAGATCTATCTAGGTGATGCATAGCAACGAGCGGAGTGTGTCCACGTACCCTCGTAGACCGAAAACAGAAGCGTTATATTAACGCGGTTGATGTAGTCATACTTCTTCACGATCTGACCGATCCTAGCACCGAACGTACGACACCTCCGTGTTCAGCACACGTTCAGCTCGATGACGTCCATCGTACTCTTGATCCAGTTGAAGCCGAGCGAGAGTTCCGTCAGCACGACGGCGTGGCGACGGTGATGATGAAGTTACCAGCGTAGGTCTTCACCTAAGCACTACAACTATATGACCGAGGTGTGTAACTGTGGAGGGGGGCACCGCACACGGCTAAGACAAATCTTGAGTGCCTTTGGGGTGCCCCCTGGCCATGTATATAAAGGAGGGGAGGGAAGAGGTGGCCAGCCCAAGGGGGCGCGCCAGGTGTGGGGAATCCTACTAGGACTCCCCAGTCCAAGTAGGATTCCCCTCCTCTTTCTTATTTGGAGTAGGAGAGAAGGAAAGACAGGGAGAGGGAGAAGGAAAAGGGGGCCGCGCCCCCACCCCTTGTCCAATTCAGTTTGGGCAAGGGGGAGGCGCGCGCCACCTCTTGGCCCTTCTCCTCTCTCTCCACTAAAGCCCAATAAGGCCCATTACTTCTCCCGGCAAATTCCCGTAACTCTCTGGTACTCCGAAAAATAAACAAATCACTCGGAACCTTTCCGATGTCCGAATATAGCCTTCCAATATATCAATCTTTACATCTCGACCATTTCGAGACTCCTCTTCATGTCCGTGATCTCATCCGGGAGTCCGAACAACCTTCGGTACATCAAATCACATGACTCATAATACAAATCGTCATCGAACGTTAAGCGTGCAGACCCTACGGGTTCGAGAACTATGTAGACATGACAGAGACACATCTCCGGTCAATAACCAATAGCAGAACCTGGATGCTCATATTGGCTCCTAAATATTCTATGAAGATCTTTATCGGTCAAACCGCATAACAACATACGTTGTTCCCTTTGTCATCGGTATGTTACTTGCCTGAGATTCGATCGTCGGTATCCCCATACCTAGTTCAATCTCGTTACCGGCAAGTCTATTTAATCGTTCTGTAATGCATCATCCCGCAACTAACTCATTAGTCACAATGCTTGCAAGGCTGAAAGTGATGTGCATTACCGAGAGGGCCCAGAGATACCTCTCCGATACACGGAGTGAAAAATCGTAATCTCGATATATGCCAACTCAACAAACACCTTCGGAGACACCTGTAGAGCATCTTTATAATCACCCAGTTACATTGTGACGTTTGATAGCACACAAAGTGTTCCTCCGGTATTCGGGAGTTGCATAATCTCATAGTCAGAGGAACATGTATAAGTCATGAAGAAAGCAGTAGCAATGAAACTTAAATGATAATAATGCTAAGCTAACGAATGGGTCTTGTCCATCACATCATTCTCTAATGATGTGATACCGTTCATCAAATGATAACACATGTCTATGGCTAGGAAACTTAACCATCTTTGATTAACGAGCTAGTCAAGTAGAGGCATACCAGGGACACTCTGTTTGTCTATGTATTCACACATGTACTAAGTTTCTGGTTAATACAATTCTAGCATGAATAATAAACATTTATCATGAAATAAGGAAATAAATAATAACTTTATTATTTCCTTTAGGGCATATTTCCTTCAATCATTACTACAATTGTATCACCATCTCTTTGCCGAACTAGTGCGCCTATAGAATTTACCATTGTATTTGGTGTGTTGGGGACACAAGAGACTTATTATTTTTTGGTTGCAGGGTTGTTTCAAAGAGACCATCTTCATCCTACACCTCCCATAGATTGTTAAACCTTAGGTCATCCAGTTGAGGGAAAGTTGCTACTATCCTACAAAACTCTGCGCTTGGAGGCCCAACACGAGTCTACAAGAACAAGTTGTGTAGTAGACATCAGTTTTGCGTAGGTAAGAACGGTTCTTGCTAGTTGCCTGTAGTAGCCACGTAAAACTTGCAAAAACAAAGTAGAGGATGTCTAACTTGTTTTTGCAGGGTATGTTGTGATGTGATATGGTCAAGACGTGATATGATATATGTTGATGTATGAGATGATCATGTTTTGTAATAAGTTAATGACTTGCATGTCGATGAGTACGACAACAGGCATGAGCCTTAGGGTTGTCTTCAATTTATTGTATGACCTGCGTGTCAATCACTAACACTAGTAGGAAAAGGGGCTTTTACCCCGGTTTGTAAGGGCCTTTTGTCCCGGTTCTCGAACCGGGACTAAAGGGTCGTTACTAAAGCCCTAACCCTTTAGTCCCAGTTCTTACACGAACTGGGACAGAAGGTCCTCCACGTGGCCGCTGCTGCCAGCCCAGGCAGGGGGGCCTTTGGTCCCGGTTTGTGCCACCAACCGGGACCAATAGGCAGGGCCTTTTGTCCCGGTTGGTGTCACCAACCGGGACCAATAGGCATCCACGCGTCAGCAGCTGGCAGGAGCTGAGGTTTTTGTTTTTTTTGAAAGGGGGTGGTTTAGGGGTTTTGGGGGGTTAATTTAGGTGTTTCATATATTGTGTTAGCTAGCTAATTAATAGAGAGAAGTGTCCTCTCTTATCTCCGTGATTGGTCGATGCTACGTACTATATACGTATGGAGAGGAGTAGACACGCTAGCTAGTAATGAAATAAAGGAAATAGAAGATCGTAATGAACATATGCATACAGAGATCAGAAGTGATATCGACCACCTCTCCTTCTCCGAGATATTGGTCGAACAACAACTTCTCGTATATCTATCCGACACTACCGGCTACATATATACAATAATTATCTCTTACAATACAATCTCCTCATTAAATTGTAGGAACACAGGGTCCACATAGTATTCTCCGTCTTCAGCGATCACGTGGTCAAGGAAGAATGCCGCCAATTCCTCTTGAATTCCTCGCATACGATCTGGTGCTAGGAGTTCATCCCGCTTCCGAAACATCTAATTTGAAGAAGGGGGTCAATACATATATATATATATGAATAAATGAAACTCAACACAAATGATGGTAATAAAATAAAATTGTGAATATTATTGCTTACGCACTTCATATTGTTCTTCAGTGTAGCCCCGCTCACAGGTCGTGTAGCGGATGGACTCGCAAACGTAGTATCCACAGTAATTATTACCGGGTTCCTGCCACAACCACTTTACAAGAAATAGAGGTCAATCAAACTGATAAGCAAGCATGCTAAATGGTATTGATGAAACTAGCGCTTGAATCACTAGGAGATGCGCGGAACATGCTACTATAGTACTTACTTTCGGGTGATTAAATTGCAGCTTCTTCGGCAGTCCCGGAGCTTTTGAGGTGAATTTTCTCCAAACCCTGCCAGACAAAGAAAACAATTACTTGATATCAGGAAATGAACAAAGTTGCTGATATGGTGGATAATGATCGATTTAACTTACTTCTCGAGCATTTGAGTCATGTTCGCATAGTCCTGGGGATCTTTTCTTCTCGAGTCTAAGACGGTTAGTACTCCCTGCTCAAGCTTAATCTCTAGGAGAATATAGTGGAAGCTGCGCATGCATGCATAAGTCATCAATTACATTACCATAACCTGGACTAATAAGGGAAACCGAATATGCACAAGACAGTAACACTCACTTGAAGTTGTAAGGAAAGAGTATTATATCTTTGTTTTGATTTAATACCAACGATTGTAGCAAGTTGGCCTCGGCTTCTTTGGGATGTTTTTCAACCGTATATGCATCTATGAGATTTGTGTTAATGAACCCAATATCACCGATTTGTCTTTTCTTCAATTCGGCGATCTTCAATCTGCATAATATAGTGAGGATAATTATAAATACATGCAATGAAAGAGCTGACCTATATAGAGAGACTTAATGACAGAAGTAGTACTACTTACAGACAGTAGCAAGTGATCGTTGTCTTATCGAGGGCCTTTTGATTGTAAAACTGGAAGAAATCCTCAAATGGAACATTCAGCAGATCAATTCCAACGAGGTCATGCTCCGGTTTAACTCTCAGCGTCACAGTATCCATCCCATCAGACTCTCTGCAGGTTTTCATGTACCAATCATGTAGTCTTCGCATCATCGTTGTTAGAGATCTTTCATCTTTGACGAGAGGCTTCCCGTAATGGTATTTGTGTTCGTCCACCTCCATGATTTCATAATGTACATCGTCGGGCAGGTAATCTCCAAGATTGCTATAATCAGGCACCATACTCGGATCATTAGCGACGATGTCTTTTGACACCTTGAGCAGGGGGCACGATTGGTTCGCTTGTTCGCCGAGCTGGGCAATTTTTTTCCCAGCTCGTCGTTATTTTAACCTTTCATCACTGACAGTACTTCCCGACCGCTCCGCTTCGGCATATGTCTTTGCAAGAATGCGCTCATAGTTGCCTCTCGGCGGAGACTTTGGTGGTTTTGTCAGGGCAGCCAGAGTGCGCTTTGCTTTCACCGGATCTACCTTCTCCTCCGGAGGTGGATGTTTCTTTGCTTTCACCCCTTCAAAGAAGTTTGTCACTTCGGCTCGCACGATCTTCCTGGTTTCCTCCTCGGTCCTCTCGTATGGTAACTTCTCTGGAGTCTTCAGAGAAGGACCGAATCTGTATTGCCTCCCGCCTCTGGCAGCTGTACTGCTAGATGCCGGCAGAGCAGACGGAGCGGCTGCGGCTGTCTTCTTTCCTTGCTTACGAGGCAGAGGAGAAGGACTACGACGCGCCGGAGCAGCCGCAGCGGCGGCGGGTCTCTTCCGCCCTTGCAGACGAGGCGGAGAAGGAGGAGGCTGGCTGCTCTGGCGCGCCGACGCTGGCGGAGAAGGAGGCGGAGTGCCGCCACGCGCCGGAGAAGGAGGCTGAGTGCCCTGATCACTCACCGGAGGAGGAGGCGGAGTGCCCTTACTCGCCGGAGCCGTCCAGTTCGGAAGCTTGATGAGCTCCTTCCGCCATAGGCATGGAGTCTTCAGAGCAGAACCCAGCCGAGTCTCCCCTTCACCGGTAGGGTGGTCAAGCTGGAGCTCCTCAAATCCCTCCGTTATTTCATCCACCATCACCCTAGCATATCCTTCTGGAATCGGCCGGCAGTGGTAGGTTGCGCCGGGTTCAGGAGGTAAAACAGAGCCAACAGCCGCCTTGACTTTGAAGTTCTACCATTCCTCCATAAGGTGGCAATGTTGAGACTCTGTGATAGCATCCACGGGGTAGCTAGCAGGAGCCGCATGCTCAAGTTGAAGCAGCTCGGTGGAAGCCACGCTGCTTCTCCGCTGAGATGGCGGTGTAGCTTCGGGGGGCAGTTTCGGCATGTCGATTGCCGTCTCGTTCCTCTAGCGCTTGAACCCTTTCGTGCAGCTTCTGAATTTGGATCTGCTCCACTTTTTTCCTCCTCTCCTGGCTTTTGTAACCGCCCGCGTCCAGAAAACCAGCCTTCCACGGAACGGAGCCTGGTGTGCCTCGTGTCCGTCCAGGGAACTCAGGATTCCCGAGGGCCATTGTGAGCTCGTCATTCTCTCTGTCTGGAACGAACATCCCTTCCTGCGCTGCATCGATATATTGCTGAATCTTCTTGACTGGTATTCTCAAAAGCTCGTTCGTCCAAACGCACCTCCCTGATACAGGGACCAAGGTTCTGCCAGCCCCGAAGAACCAAGTCTGGCAACGGTCTGTCCAGTTCATTGTCTGTGGTTCGATCCCTTTTTCAAGCAGATCATTCTCAGCCTTGGCCCACTTAGGTCGGGCTTTGAGATAGCCACCTGACCCCGTGCGATGGTGAATCTTCTTCTTTGCAGCATTCTTCTTGTTTGTCGCTGACATCTTCTTACTCTTTTCCGTTGTCTTGTGGGCCACAAATGCGGGCCAGTATTCTCTGATCTTCTCATACTGGCCGATGAATTCTGGTGTCTCTTCTTTGTCGACAAACGTTTTCAGCTCATTCTTCCACCTCCTGAATAGGTCTGCCATCTTCTTAAGAGCATGAGACTTGATTAATTGCTCTATAACTGGCTTCTCTGGATCCTCCTCTGGCGGTAGGGTGAAATTTTCCTTCAGCTCAGTCCAAAGATCATCTTTCTGCATATCATTGACATAAGACACCTTAGGGTCTTCCTTCTTAGGCTTATACCATTGGTGGATGCTGATCGGGATCTTGTCCCTAACTAGAACCCCGCACTGAGCAGCAAATGCATCCTTTATCCGGATGGGTTCAATCGGTTGGCCGTCGCGCGCGATTGCTGTGATCTCAAACCTTTCATCCGAGCGCAACTTTCTCTTCGGGCCTCGTCTCTTTACAGCAGTTGTGCTCGATCCGGAGGGCTAGAAAAAAGAAGAAAGACGAGTGTTAATTAATATGTGTACATACCAAAACAATGAATGCATCAATTAGCTAGTCAGCACAGGCTTAACTAATATATTTTACCTGGCCGGACTCCGTTCGGTCACCAGAGCCGTCACCACGGGTTCCTTCTTGCACCAGCATTGGGTCACCGGAGCCATCATAATCATGTATTTCCTCCTCCACTCTTCGATCACCGTAGCCCGCTTCTTCACCCTGTTCTTCCAGACCATCATTGTCGTTAAGATACGGCAATATATCACCTCCGGCTAAGATTATGTACCCCAACACCTGTTCTGCTTGCTCGTCTCGTCCGTGCTCCATTGTTTCTGCAAATATTACAACATGGCAATTATTACACAAACATGACAGCAGGTGGATATATTAGTGGAAACGTAGACCTAGCTTATTCCAGGTTTGGGGTGGCCTAGGCAACGCTTCAAGGGTAGGGGCGCGGCGGGAGGGGGTAGGAGACCGACATCATTTTTCTAGGGTTTGGGTGTCCTCGAGAGTTTTGGTCAAGAGAGAGGGCCGGGGGGTGGTCCCGTGGTATAAGTTATCACGGTCGAGAGGGGGTATAAATATCGACCGTCCATCATGTCGAAGTTATCTGGGAGGGAGTTATATATATCGACAACGACGACATACATACATGGGAAAATAATGTTATCGGGGAGGGGGTATATCGACCCCCCCCCCCCACGTGTTGAAGTTATCAGGAGGGGGTTATATCGACAACGACGACATACGTACATGGGAAAATAATATTATCAGCGGGAGGGGGTATATCGACCCCCCCTCGTGTTGAAGTTATCGGGAGAGGGGTATATCGACGACGACAGACCCGATAAAACATAAGAAAACGAAGAAGAAATAAAAAGAGGAGAAGAAGAAAAGGAATAGGGGAGAAGATCGAAGAAAAAAAAAGAAGAAAAAAAAGAGGAGAAGAAGAAAGGAATAGAAGAGAAGAAGAAAAAATAGATTTTCTATTTTTTCTTCTTCTCTTCTATTCCTTTCTTCTTCTCCTCTTCTTTTTTCCTCTTCTTATTTATTTCTCCTCTTCTTCCTCTCCTCTTCTTCTCCTTTCTTCCTCTTCTTATTTTCCTTTTTATATGAACATATCATCATATATATGAACATACATTTTCTTTGCATATGCATATGAACATACATTTTCTTTGCATATGCATATGAACATACATACATACATTTTTCTTTCATATGAACATACATACATACATTTTCTTTGCATATGACCATACATACATTTTTCTTTGCATATGACCATTCATACATTTTCTTTGCATACGCTTTGCATATAAACATACATACATACATACATTTAAACATAACATACATACACAAAAAATTCTAAAAATCTGCCTAAAAAAATTATATGAAAAAAAAGCATACATCATCCATCCATCCATATAATGAACATATACATCATCCATCCATCCATATAATCAACATATGCATATGAAAAAAATTATATGAAAAAAAATTATATGAAGAGGATCGAGGGGACAGGGAGGAAAGGGGGTCGCCGGAGCCGGACCGAACGGGGAGGAGGGGCGGCGTCGAGGCAGGGGCGGCAGTGGGGGCGGGCGCCGGCAACTACGACAATGGTGGGGGCGGGCCGGGGCACAGGGGCGCGGCCGTGCGTGCTCGGGGACGGGGCAATGGCACGAGGCGGCGGCCGGCGTGGGCTCGGGCGCGGGGCAGGGGCACGGGGAGACGGGGATGGCGGCCGGCGGCGGCGATGGCGACGAGGAGCGCGCGAGCGATTTGGGCAGCCTGGCGGCGGGGGCAACTGGCGAGGGAGGCGACGGAGATGTGAAATTTTCACAAGTCCTGGTTATATAGCAAGGGCATTGGTCCCGGTTCGTGGCACCAACCGGGACCAATGCCACCCTTTAGTCCCGGTTGGTGACACCAACCGGGACCAAAGGTCCCTTTTCAGCAGCGCAAAGGGCGGGAAGCGGCGGCCTTTGGTCCCGGTTGGTGGAACCGGGACTAAAGGGGGGGCATTGGTCCCGGTTGGTGCCACGAACCGGTACCAATGCACCCCTTTAGTCCCGGTTGGTGGCACCAACCGGGACCAAAGGCCTCTTGCTGCCCGCGTCGCGGCCAAAAGTTTAGTCCCACCTCGCTAGTTGAGAGGGGCTCGGAGTGGTTTATAAGCCCCGCTGCGGCTGCTGTCTCGAACTCCTCTCTATAGCAGGCTTCTGGGCCTAACTTTGGCGCGCTTCCCATTGCGCCCTCTAGCCCTTCTGGGCCTGTATTTGCAAACCCGAGGGTTGGAGGTCCCAACGGGCAGTGCCCCAACAATGTTTTTTGCTGTATTTAGTTTTTTTGTTTTCTTTTTTGCTTTATTTATTTTGTTTTGTTTCTACTTACAACAAAAAACTTATTTATTTTATTTTATTTTGTTTCTAATTACTTGTTTATTTTACTTTATGATAATTCTTTGTGCTATTAAAGTTTCTATCAAAAAAGTTCTTTATGAAAATTCTTTTTGCTGTATTTAGTTTTTTTGTTTTCTTTTTTGCTTTATTTATTTTGTTTTGTTTCTACTTACAACAAAAAAGTTATTTATTTTATTTTATTTTGTTTCTAATTACTTATTTATTTTACTTTATGATAATTCTTTTTGCTATTAAAGTTTCTATCAAAAAAGTTCTTTATGAAAATTCTTTTTGCTTTTAGAGATTTTGAATAGAAATTACTTTGTTAATTTTAGTTGCATCAATTTTATTAAAGTTTATTTTATTTTGTCGGAACACAAGAAGTCCGGAGTTGTAATAAGTTATTAAAAATAAAAAAGAGGCGCAATGCTCGTTGATTTCCTTCAAGCCTTTCAGAATAGTGTAGACTGCACTGCACATAGCTCCATGCAGTCTACCTTATTCCTCAAGGCTTGAAGCTAAGCAACGTGAGCATTGCGCCTCTTCTTCATCGTCTCTGCACTCAGGGCTTATAAACCGCTCCTGGTGCCTCTCAGCTAGCGAGGTGGGACTAAAAAACTGCTTAGTAAGAAACTCTAGTACCGGTTCATGCCACGAACCGGTGCTAAAGGTGCTCGTGGGGCCACAGCCTCATTAGTACCGGTTCGTGGCACCAACAGGGACCAAAGGGTGGAATTGGTCCCGGTTCGTGCCACCAACCGGGACCAATGGCCTGGCACAGCGGCGTGGTGGTTTGAGTTTAGTCCCACCTTGCTAGCTGAGAGAGAGCCGCACCTTTTTATAAGGTGCGGTGCGCCTGAGCTGTCGAGCTCCTCTCTAAAGCAGGCTTATGGGCCTAACCTCTCTGTACATGCCTGTGGGCCTACTGGGCCTTCTGCGGGCCTGAATCCTGGCCCATGGATGGGTTTCTAATCGTATTCAGGCCGTGGTGGCCCAGTAGGTGGCATAATTTTTAATTTTTGGCCTGTTATTTTTCATGCATTTACTAATTATTTTGAGCTATAAGACCCTAAAATTGAAAAGCATTTCAAATGAACTCTGAAAAGGTTGAAAGTTGGCATGGTATCATCATTTCATCCACATAGCATGTGCAAGAAAGTTGAGAGGGTTACGGCAAAAACTAGATGCACTTCGTGTACAAAACGGACAATGGTATCATACTCGTCTGTTACAAAGTTGGCATGGTATCATCATAATAGTTGCGGGAGAAAGTCTTCACTTTTTCTTCGCTTGTGTCATTTGCTTATTGCGCTGTAACCATGGATAATCTTCATCGTTTATCAGGATGCTTGGGTCAGCCTTGACTTTGAAGGGAGGAATTTCATGAAACTTTTCATAATCTTCAGACATGTCTGTCTCGCCCTCCACTCCCACAATGTCCCTTTTTCCTGAAAGAACTATGTGGTGCTTTGGCTCATCGTATGATGTATTCTCTTCCTTATCTTTTCTTTTTCTCGGTCAGGTAGACATGTCCTTCACATAGATAACCTGTGCCACATCATTGGCTAGGACGAACGGTTCGTCAGTGTACCCAAGATTGTTCAGATCCACTGTTGTCATTCCGTACTGTGGGTCTGCCTGTACCCCGCCTCCTGACAGATTGACCCATTTGCACTTAAACAAAGGGACCTTAAAATCATGTCCGTAGTCAAGTTCCCATATGTCCATTATGTAACCATAATATGTGTCCTTTCCCCTCTCGGTTGCTGCATCAAAGCGGACACCGCTGTTTTGGTTGGTGCTCTTTTGATCTTGGGCGATCGTGTAAAATGTATTCCCATTTATCTCGTATCCTTTGTAAGTCAATGCAGTCGAAGATGGTCCCCTGGACAACGAGTACAACTCATCACAAACAGTAGTGTCACCTCTGAGACGTGTTTCCAACCAACTGCTGAAAGTCCTGATGTGTTCACGTGTAATCCAGTCGTCACACTGCTCCGGGTGTTTGGAGCGCAGATTGTTCTTGTGTTCATCGACATACGGGGTCACCAAGGTAGAGTTCTGTAGAACTGTGTAGTGTGCTTGAGACCAAGAATACCCGTCCCTGCATATTATTGAGTCCCCTCCAAGCGTGCCTTTTCCAGTCAGTCTCCCCTCATACCGCGATTTAGGGAGACCTATCTTCTTAAGGCCAGGAATGAAGTCAACACAAAACCCAATGACATCCTCTGTTTGATGGCCCATGGAGATGCTTCCTTCTGGCCTAGCACGTTTATGGACATATTTCTTTAGGACTCCCATGAACCTCTCAAAGGGGAACATATTGTGTAGAAATACGGGCCCCAGAATGACAATCTCGTTGACTAGATGAACTAGGACGCGCGTCATGATATTGAAGAAGGATGGTGGGAACACCAGCTCGAAACTGACAAGACATTGCGCCACATCACTCTTTAGCCTTGGTATGATTTCTGGATCGATCACCTTCTGAGAGATTGCATTGAGGAATGCACATAGCTTCACAATGGCTAATCGGACGTTTTTTGGTAGAAGCCCCCTCAATGCAACCAGAAGCAGTTGCGTCATAATCACGTGGCAGTCATGAGACTTTAGGTTCTGGAACTTTTTCTCTGGCATATTTATTATTCCCTTTATATTCGACGAGAAGCCAGTCGGGACCTTCATACTGAGCAGGCATTCAAAGAAGATTTCTTTCTCTTCTTTCGTAAGAGCGTAGCTGGCAGTACCTTCATACTGCTTCGGAGGCATGCCGTCTTTTTCGTGCAAACGTTACAGGTCCTCCCGTGCCTCAGGTGTATCTTTTGTCTTCCCATACACACCCAAGAAGCCTAGCAGGTTCACGCAAAGGTTCTTCGTCACGTGCATCACGTCGATTGAAGAGCGGACCTCTAGCTCTTTCCAGTAGGTTAGGTTTCAAAATATAGATTTCTTCTTCCACATGGGTGCGTGTCCCTCAGCGTCCTTCGGAACAGCTAGTCCGCCGGGACCCTTTCCAAAGATTACGTGTAAATCATTGACCATAGCAAGTACGTGATCACCGGTACGCATGGCGGGCTTCTTCCGGTGATCTGCCTCGCCTTTGAAATGCTTGCCTTTCTTTCGACATTGATGGTTGGTCGGAAGAAATCGACGATGGCCCAGGTACACATTCTTCCTGCTTTTGTCCAGGTATATACTTTCAGTGTCACCTAAATAGTGCGTGCATGCATGGTATCCCTTGTTTGTCTGTCCTGAAAGGTTACTGAGAGCGGGCCAATCATTGATGGTTACAAACAGCAACGCGTGCAGGTTAAATTCCTCCTGTTTGTGCTCATCCCACGTACGTACACCATTTCCATTCCACAGCTGTAAAAGTTCTTCAACTAATGGCCTTAGGTACACATCAATGTCGTTGCCGGGTTGCTTAGGGCCTTGGATGAGAAATGGCATCATAATGAACTTCCGCTTCATGCACATCCAAGGAGGAAGGTTATACATACATAGAGTCACGGGCCAGGTGCTGTGATTGCTGCTCTGCTCCCCGAAAGGATTAATGCCATCCGCGCTTAAACCAAACCATACGTTCCTTGGGTCAGCTGCAAATTCAGCCCAGTACTTTCTCTCGATTTTTCTCCTCTGCGACCCGTCAGCGGGTGCTCTCAACTTCCCGTATTTCTTACGGTCCTCACTGTGCCATCACATCAACTTGGCATGCTCTTCATTTCTGAACAGACGTTTCAACCGTGGTATTATTGGAGCATACCACATCACCTTCGCAGGAACCCTCTTCCAGGGGGGCTCGCCATCAACATCACCAGGGTCATCTCGTCTGATCTTATACCGCAATGCACCGCATACCGGGCATGCGTTCAGATCCTTGTACGCACCGCGGTAGAGGATGCAGTCATTAGGGCATGCATGTATCTTCTGCACCTCCAATCCTAGAGGGCATATGACCTTCTTTGCTGCGTATGTACTGTCCGGCAATTCGTTACCCTTTGGAAGCTTCTTCTTCAATATTTTCAATAGCTTCTCAAATCCTTTGTCAGGCACAGCATTCTCTGCCTTCCACTGCAGCAATTCCAGTACGGTACCGAGCTTTGTGTTTCCATCTTTGCAATTGGGGTACAACCCTTTTTTGTGATCCTCTAACATGCGATCGAACTTCAGCTTCTCCTTTTGACTTTCGCATTGCGTCCTTGCATCGACTATGACCCGGCGGAGATCATCATCATCGGGCACTGGTTCCTCTTGATCTTCAGCAGCTTCCCCCCTTGCAGCATCATTGGGCACATCATCTGGTTCCTCTTGATCTTCAGCAGCTTCCCCCGTTGCAGCATCACCGTATTCAGGGGGCACATAGTTGTCATCGTCCTCTTCTTCTTCGTCGTCTTCCATCATAACCCCTATTTCTCCGTGCCTCGTCCAAACATTATAGTGTGGCATGAAACCCTTGTAAAGCAGGTGGGTGTGAAAAAAATTTCCGGTCAGAGTAAGACTTCGTATTCCCACATATAGGGCATGGACAACACATAAAACCATTCTGCTTGTTTGCCTCAGCCACTTCGAGAAAATCATGCATGCCCTTAATGTACTCGGAGGTGTGTCTGTCACCGTACATCCATTTCTGGTTCATCTGCGTGCATTATATATAATTAAGTGTGTCAAAAACCATTACAGAACATCATGAATAGATAATTAAGTGACCAAATTAATAGAAGTTCATCATCACATTAGAACCAAAGTACATACATAGTTCTCATCTAACAACATATATATAGCTCTCCAGAGCATCTAATTAATTAAACCATACATTGAAACTATGTAAAACATTTCAATGCGAAAACAAATGCGATCATAATCGCAACCAAGGTAACAATTGATCCAACGGCATAATGATACCAAGCCTCGGTATGAATGGCATATTTTCTAATCTTTCTAATCTTGAAGCGCATTGCATCCATCTTGATCTTGTGATCATCGACGACATCCGCAACATGCAACTCCAATATCATCTTCTCCTCCTCAATTTTTTTATTTTTTTCCTTCAAGTAATTGTTTTCTTCTTCAACTAAATTTAACCTCTCGACAATAGGGTCGGTTAGAATTTCCGGTTCAACCACCTCCTAGATAAATAAATCTATGTCACGTTGGTCGGTATATTTGTCATAAACAATAAATGAACCAAATAGTTATAAAAAGATAATATATACCACATCTGAATCATAGACAGGACGAGGGCCGACGGGGGTGGATACCAAAACCATCGCACTATGTAATAAGAAGGAATAATAAAAGTAACAAAATTAGACAAGTAACTATCTAAAGTAAGAATTTTTTCCTTTCAAAAAGAAGATAAGAACAAGAGGCTCACCACGGTGGTGCTGGTGACGAGATCGGCGCGGGCGATCGACGGCGGTGAAGACGGGGACGGGACGTGACGGACCGCTAAACCTAGACAAATGTCGGGGAAAATGGAGCTCGGAGGTCGAGTTTCGAGAGGACAAAGATTAACTAGTGTGGCTCAGACATTTCATCGAACACCTCATGTGCATAGGAGGTGAGCTAGAGCACCCAAATGCCCTCCCCTCGCCGGCCAGAAAAAACAGAGCACTGTGGAGTGCTCTGCTGTGGCGATGGGGTATATATAGGGAACTCTTTGGTCCCGGTTCGTGGCACCAACCGGGACTAAAGGCCTTTGGTCCCGGTTGGTGCCACGAACCTGGACCAATGCCCCCTTTAGTCCCGGTTGGTGGCACCAACCGGGACCAAAGGCCTTGTGCTGCCCCGCGTCAAAATTTAGTCCCACCTCGCTAGTTGAGAGGGCTCGAGAGTGGTTTATAAGCGTTGCTGCGCCCACCCTCTCGAACTCCTCTCAACTGCAGGCTTTCGGGCCTAACTGTTTTCTTTGCCTGTGGGGCCTACTGGGCCTTCTGCGGGCCTGAATCCTGGCCCATGGATGGGTTTCTAGTCGTATTCAGGCCGTTGTGGCCCAGTAGGTGGCATAATTTTTTTCCTCTGTTTTTTCTCTTTTGCTTTATTTGTTTTGTTTTGTTTCTACTTACAACAAAAAACTTATTTATTTTATTTCTAATTACTTATGTATTTTACTTTAATTGTTTTATTTTTATTTATTTGACTGCTGCTATTTTTATTTATTTTACTGCTGCTATTTTTACTTAATTTATTAAGGTTTATTTATTGTAGTTACTATAGTTTATTTTATTAAGGTTTATTTAGTTTTATTTATTTTATTAAGGTTTATTTATTTTATAAATATAAAAAATGAACATAGATGCGCTTATAGAGAAAATTAAACCTAAATTCATAGTAAATTTCTATAAAATTTACTGTGAATTTAGGTGAAATTCCCTGTATAAGGGCATCTATTTTCACTTTAAGAGAAGCTCAACAAGGCATAGAGGGACGGGCTTATAAACTTGTGTGAGCGCCCTTCGGTTGGCGAGGTGGGACTAAACACTGGCCGCAACTAGGACCAGCCCTTTACTCCCGGTTTGTGGCAGGAGCCGGGACTAAAGGGTGGTGGGCCAGGAGCGTGGCCCATTGGTCCCGGTTTGTCCCACCAACCGGGACCAACGGGTCCGGACGAACCGGGACCAATGCCCCCACGAGGCCCGGCAGGCCCCTGGCCGCACGAACCGGGACCAATGCTCACATTAGTCCCGGTTCATGACTGAACTGGGACTAATGTGAATATTGCCCTGTGACCAAAGCCCAGTTTTCTACTAGTGTAAAGCTCTGTGTAAATGCTTTACTTTATTGCTATGTGTTAGCAATACTTTGTAGAAGCAATAGTTGGCGAGACGACCCGGACGCAACGATGGAGATCATGCCATTGCTTTGGAGATGGAGATCAAAAGCACAAGATGATGATGGCCATATCATGTCACATATTTTGATGGACAGTGATGCTTATCCTTTATGAATCTTATTTTCTTAGAACGACGGTAGCATTATAAGATGATCCCTTCACTTAATTCCAAGATAAAATTGTTCCCCCCGAGTATGCACCGTTGCTAAAATTCATTGTTTCGAAACACCTCATGATGACCGGGAGTGATAGCTCGACTCTACGTTCACATACAATGGGTGTAAGCCAGTTTTGCACATGCAGAATACTTGGGTTAAACTTGACGAGCCTAGCATGTACATACATGGTCTCAGAACACTGAAGACTAATTAAAAGTTCAAACATGAGTTATATAGTAGATATGATCAACATGGAGATGTTCACCATTGAAGACTAGCCCATCTCACGTGATGATCGGACATGGGTTAGTTGATTTGGATCATGTATCACTTAGACAACTTGTGGGATGTTGATTTAAGTGGGAGTTCATTAGTAATTTAATTATTTGAACTAAAATTTATCAAGAACTTAGTCCTGATAGTTTTTGCAAATCTATGTTGTAGATCAATGGCCCGTGCTACCGTTCCCTTGAATTTTAATTCGTTCCTAGAGAAAGCTAAGTTGAAAGATGATGGTAGCAACTACACAGACTGGGTCCGCAACTTGAGGATTATCCTCATTCTTGCGTAGAAGAATTATGTCCTTGATGCACCGCTAGGTGACAGACCTACTGAAAGCGCTGATGCAGATGTTATGAACGCCTGGCAGGCTCGATCCAATGACTACTCGATAGTTCAGTGTGCCATGCTTTCTGGCTTAGAACTGGGACTTCAAAAGCGTTTTGAACGCCACATAGCATATGAGATGTTCCAATAGATGAAGTTGATATTTCAAGATAATGCCCGGTTTGAGAGATATGAATTCTCCAACAAGTTCTTTAGCTGTAGGATGGAGGAGAACAGTTTTCTCAGTGAACACATACTCAAAATGTATCGGTACCACAACCACTTGACACAGCTTGGGATTGATCATCCAGTTGAGAGTGTTATTGACAGAGTTCTTCAGTCACTTCCACCAAGCTATAAAGGCTTCATGATGAACTATAATATGCAAGGGATGACGAAGACGATTCCCGAGCTCTTCGCGATGCTGAAATCAGTGGAGGTAGAAATCAAGAAAGAGCATCAAGTTTTGATGGTTAACAAGACCACTAGTTTTAAGAAAAAGTGCAAGGGAAAGAAAGGGAACTTCAAGAAGACAGGCAAGTAAGTTGCTGCTCCCATGAAGAAGCCCAGCGCTGGACCCAAGCCTGAAACTGAGTGCTTTTATTGCAAAGGAAATGGTCACTGGAAGCGGAACTGCCCCAAATACATGGTAGATAAGAAGGATGGCAAAGTGAACAAAGGTATATTTATATACATGTTATCGATGTGTTGCTTACTAATGCTCATAGTAGCGCCTGGTTATTTGATACTGGTTCGCTTGCTCATATTTGGAACTCGAAACAGGAGCTGCGGAATAAACGAACAATGGCTAAGGACAAGGTGACGATGCGCGTCGGGAATGGTTCCAAGGTTGATGTGGACGTCGTCGGCACACTACCTCTACATCTACCTTCGGGATTAGTTTTAGACCTCGGTAATTGTTATTTGGTGCCAACATTGAGCATGAACATTATAGGGAAAGGTGGGTTTTCAATATAAGTAGTAGGCACATCTCGATCAACATTGTAAATGATAGTCTCCACTTTAGCCATAACAGGTTCTTTAATTTCTTCTGTAATAGGGGATGATATTTAAGCCACTTCTCCTTAGGGAGATCAACATGAGTAGCAAATGGTTCACAGAAAGAGGCTACTATCTCAGAGTCAAGTCCATATTTAGTGCTAAACTTGTGAAAAGTATCAGTATTCATAAAATATTTAACACACTCAAACTCAAGCTTAATACCTGACTCTTTACCATCGTCGCGTTCCCAATCTTTAGAGTTGCGTTTAATTCTTTCTAAAAGATCCCACCTGAATTCAATAGTCTTCTTCATAAAAGAACCAGTACAAGAAGTATCGTGCATGGATTGATCATCACGAGAAAGCCGAGCATAAAAATTCCGAATAATAAGTTCTCTTGAGAGCTCATGACTGGGGCATGAATATAACATTGACTTAAGCCTCCCCAAGCTAGAGCGATACTTTCTCCTTCACGAGTCCAAATATTATATATATATATATATAATTCCGATCACGATGAATTAGATGCATAGGATAAAAAATTTGGTGAAATTCCAATTTTAATCGATTCTAGTTCCAAGATCAAATATCATCTCATAGCCTATACCATGTCAATGCTTTTCCATTCAAAGATAAAGGAAAACCTTCTTCTTGACTTCATCTCTGGGTAAACCTACAAACTTAAATAATCCACAAATTTCATTCACAGAACAAGCAAGTAACGATAATGGTAAATAAAGTGCAGCAAGGTAGCCCGATCCTTTTTGTAGCAAAGGACGTGCTAAAACGGTCTCTTATAATAAGCAAAGCGTTCTTGAGGGCCGGGAATTTCATCAAGTCACTTTCATCATGTTGGTTTGATTCGCGTTCGCTACTTTGATAATTTGATATGTGGGTGGACCGGTGCTTGGGTGTTGTTCTTACTTGAACAAACCTCCGACTTATGATTAACCCCCTCGCAAGAATCCGCAACTACGAGAATAGTATTAAGATAAAATATAACCATAGAATTAAACATATGGATCCAAATCAGTTCCTTACGAAGTAGCACATAAACAAGGGTTTAAGCTTCAGTCACTCTAGCAACCCATCATTTAATAACTACTCCACAATGCATTCCCTTAGGCCCAAAGATGGTAAAGTGCCATGTAGTCGACGTTCACATGACACCACTAAGGGAATCACAACATACATATCATCAAAATATCGAACACACATCAAGTTTACATGATTACTTGCAACATGACTTCTCCCGTGACCTCAAGAACAAAAGTAACTACTCACAAATGATATTCATGCTCAAATCAGAGGGGTATTAAATAGCATAATGGATCTAAAGATATAATCTTCCACCAAATAAATCTTATAGTAATCAACTACAAGATGTAATCAACAATACTAGTCACCCACAGGTACCAATCTGAGGGTCCGGTACAAAGATTGAACACAAGGGATGAACTAGGGTTTGAGATGAGATGGTGTTGTTGAACATGTTGATGAAGATTGGCCTCCCAAAGATGAGAGGGTTGTTGGTGATGATGATGGCTTCGATTTCCCCCTCTGGGAGGGATGTTCCCAGGCGAAATCGCTCCGTGGGAGGGCAAAAGTGCTCCTGGCAAGTTCCGCCTTGAGACGGAGGCGCTTTGTCCCGAAAGTCCTCCTCATATTTTGTCTAGGTAAAAATGACTTCTATACTAGAAGATGGGCCTGGTGTGCCCTAGTGCCTTGTGGGAACCAGGTGGCCCCCCTCTGGTGGTTCTTTTCTCCAATAATTATTAAATATTCCAAAATAATCCTCCGTAAAACTTCAGCTCATTTGGAGATGTGCAGAATAGGTATCTCTGATGTAGCTTTTTCAGGTCTAGAATTCTAGCTGTCGGTATTCTCCCTCTTTGTGTAAACCATGCATATCTTGAGAGAAAGGGGCATTAGAATTACTCCATAAAGCATTATTATGGATAAAAACATTATAAATAACAGTAGGAAAACATGATGCAAAATGGATGTATCAATCTTTTACCTTCATATAGATCTTTTACCAAAATTGATGTTGTGTCCGAAACCGCTGCCGGAGGAGGAGAGGTTACCTCAAATTACGGCCCTCTTAGCGGAGGAGCCGTACGTAGTGCCGCCCAAGGAGACGAAGCTCCCAAAGGGACGGGACGGCATCCCGGCCTGAAAAACCTCGGTAACCCAATCTGAGGAGACCCATGTCTCCTCCACCCACCAGGACAATGAGGAGGAGGACACGGGGGAAGGAGAGCCTTCCCTCAAGGGAAAGAGAGTGGCATCTGAGGACGCCAAGGAGGACATGCGGTCCAAAGGCTGTAAGCAGTTGCACAATTCCTCCGAAGTCCCCGCTGAGAAGCATGCCTCGCTGGAGAAGATCACCCTCTCTGACGAGTTAGACAACGACTTTCCTCAATCGAAGAGGAAGAAGTCGGCACCTCGGAGGTATGTTGATATAACTGAACCAAAGCTCAAGAATTTGTTTCATAGGGTGAGACTTATGGTATGTGTCTTCTAAGTCCGTAGCGCCTTCACCTAGGCGACGAGGCCTTGAAAGGGCTTCCTCCGTCCTCCATGGAAGACAGCGCGACCCCAGAGGACATCACGACTCTCCCTAATCTTGAAGGGCTGGGGGAAGAGACATCCGACCCAGTCCCCCTTGTCGACACTACAGGTGCCGAGGGGCAGGTTTTCGGGGCCGAGGCCGAGACCTCGGCCAAACAATGTCAAGGGGAGATGGTTCCCGAGGTCCCCAAGGATTGTATGGGCCACCCGGCGACCCAGCCCCAAGTGCCTCTCGCACCACCGCCACAGCCGGAGGCATCCATTCTGACATCAATGGTGGCGGGACCTGAGGTTGTTCCACCCACCCCTCCTGCCTCATGGCGGGTTACCGCGGGGAGGGCCGAGGAGATGGAGGTAGCCCTAATGGGCACCTCTATCATAGAAAGCAGCGTTCCCTTATCCGTGCGGCACTGCATAGCTTCCGGTTCGTAGAGGCCAGAATGCACAAGGTCTACAAGTGCTTCATCAAGGGCTTTGAGGTATATTCCCCAGCACTAATTGTTTTATATTTAAGTGGATGCTTCTATCTAAAGACTTTTTATTGTGTCGTATTGTAGCACATGGAAGTGTGTGACCAGCAGTAGCCCCTGAGCCCAAAGCTTGTTCGAAGAACTGGCTTTGCACTACTACAGGATGCTGCTAACGCGACACTACGATACGAGACCTTTTGACAAAACTGTGTGTGATGCATTAATCGCAAACGGGGATGTAGAAAAACCGTCAAAAAAGATGCAAAACTTTTGAGATGGTGGAGACATCAAACACGATTCAGATTTTACTTACGTGTGCGATGCGGGGCATACGGTTGATCCATATGAACTGTTGGCGATTAGACAGAACAACAGAAACGGGCAACCATATATATCAATGTGTGTGCGATATACGGCATATAATTCGCTTCGATGAAATGTTTGCTTTTAGGGAATGCAAGAGAAACAGTCAGCCAGATCAAGGTGTGTGTGATATACAGCATACGGTTCTCTCAGAGGAACTGTTTTCGATTAGGGAACTTAACAAGATGTGTGTGATATGTGGCAGACAGTTCACATAGATGAACTGTTTGGGATGAGCCAAAAAAATACAAATGATTCGTGTAAACAAGATGTGTGTGATACGCGGCAAACAGCCCACTCGGATGAACTGTTTAGGATGAGAAAATATAAAACACACGGTAAGTAGAGTTAATTCGTGTGCGATTATGTGTATACTAAAAACTTTACAAATGCATACTAGTTGCTTGCGATGGCTAGGAGTATCACACAAGATGCTTGTGCGAGTACTCGTGTGTGATGATTAGTAGGTTACACGTACATTTCCTTATGTTAACACGTGTCTGGTAACACGTGACAACGTGTATGGTTGTCGGGTTGTGTGCTCAAGTCTTCCCGCGCACCACAAGGGTGAGTTGTAAAATCCCCAATCCCCTAGTCAGTTGCTAGCTATAAATAACCACAGCAATGGCCGCCGGCGGCGACTCGCTACTGATCCACTTGCTAGTTAGTTACCCACACATACCGACATACCCCCAACGGCCGATGATAGGATGGCGTTGCGCGAAAGAATGGGCGCCGGAGATCATAGTTTAGGTTAATTAATTATACCTTCAGAGCATAATCTAAGATCAAATAACTAAAGCTTCCCCAACCACTTGCAGAGCGCGCGCGGAGGGACGACGCGGCCCGAGCGAGACTTGGCCCCTAAACGGCGAGCAGAGCGCACAGAGCGACGCGCCCCGAGGGCGCCTAAATGGCCAGTAGTGCTCGCGGAGGCATGCAAGCAGAGCGTGCCGCGGCCGCCTAAACGGCGATCAAGCACATGCATAATTATTGCATATAGCAGATGAACATAGCCGGGAATAGCCGTCCAACAATATTATTTTCGATGGCATGCATTAATATATTCTTAGTTAAATCTAAGGTCAAAGTTTGGTACTACAAAATTTGAAGGGCCCAATAAAGAATAAACCACGACAGAGGTAGTACCTATAGAAACATAGATGCCCAATATGAAAGAAAATGTGGGTGAAACCCTAGTTGAAAAGGGCAACAATGTCTAACTCCAGCATACGAAAGGTACAAAAGCACGAGGATTAGTTGTTCATCAGGTTTACACATAACCCGGATTGAACGGGGCAATAACATCTAACTCAACCAAAGTTTTTGGCAGTCACAATCAAATGGATCGTTCTGATCCATAAAATCAAGATCCCGGTACAAAAGTTCTACTAGTCCATGATGATGACAAGTTGGTGTAAGTATAAGCCAAGCACGATTAGAAGCAGTTAGGTCCACCTAGAACTTCTTTTTATGTTGTTCCACATACAGTTATGTGAGAAATTTCTTGTTGAAAAATGTAATCTTCACGGACAATAGCGCCCTCGCATTCAACATGAAAAATATGACAAAGCTAGTGTTTGCACTGTTTGATGCATATCCTTCCAGCGTTACTGTCTTCAAACAAACACTACTGCAGGATGCTACTAACGCGACACTATGATCAGAGACCCTTTGACGAAACTGTGTGTGATGCATTAATCGCAAACGATGGTGTAAAAAACCATCAAAAAGGTGCAAAACGTTTGCGATGGCGGAGCCATCAAACACGGGTTTGATTTTAGTTGCATGTGCGATGCAGGGCACACAGTTAATCCATTCGAACTGTTTGCAACGAGGTAGAACAACAGAAACAGGCAGCCATATCAATGTGTGTGCGATATACGGCATACGGTTCACTCGGAGGAACTATTTTTGATTAGGGAACACAACAGAAATGATTCAACTTAACAAGCTGTGTGTGATATGCGGCATACAGTTCACATGGATGAACTGTTTGCGATGAGCCAAAAGAACACAAACGAGTCGTGTAAACAAGATGTGTGTGATACGTGGCAAACAACCGACTCGGATGAACTGTTTGCGATGAGAAATTACAACACAGAAGGTTAATACAGTTAGTTCGTGTGCGATTTTGTGTGTACAAAAAACTTTGAAAAATGCAAACTAGTTGCTTGCGGTGGGTAGGAGTATCGCACACGATGCGTCTTTGAGTACTCGTGTGCGATGATTAGTACGTTACACATACGTTTCCTTCTGTTAACATGTTTGTGAATTTACAATATGGACAGTTAATATGCAGATGCCTTCTGGACATCGGGCACATGCTTAAACTCAATGAACTGTGTATGATACTAATACTTTCCATGAAAATTTAAGAACTTGGGTAACAACATTTGAGTAACATATATATAGTGGTTACACTATTCGATAAAAGGAGGATCTTCGTAACACGGTTTTGACAACCATATGGTCCATATCTACATACTTAAAATAGTAACAACTATCACATTTTAAGAGGCTAAGGGCCAACAACCATATGGTCCATATCTACATACTTAACATAGTAACAGCTAGCACATTTTAAGAGGCTGAGGGTCAACAACCACAACTATCCACTGGAAGCAGCTTGATCACGGCGACTCGGCATCTCGGTAATGAAAAGGAAGAGCCCTCTTGTGCCTTGGTAGAGCATGAGTAGAACAATGTCTCCAATTTTCCAATATGGATGCATTGCCACGACAAGCGAGAACTTGTTAATTTGAATGGTTCCATTTCTGCGGGAAATGCAGTACCTTGCAATCACTTTGGCGTTATTAGCAGGCACAAGTGTAATTCGACCATGCCGGGAAATTGATCCAGGAACTGCTACAGTGGGCAATTTCTGTTGAAATGCTGAATAAAAACCAATTGTAACATATCGTTGAAGATATATATAGTTTATGAGCATCAACATTAAAATAAGACTTTTCACCAGCATTTTGTGCACACAGTTGGTCTTTTTCAATGTGTGCACCATAGGTATAATTAATCCCATCCAAAATCTAGTGTTCATACGTTGTGCTATCTCTGTCATATTATCAACAAAGTTTATGACATGCTTCAAGTCCTTCCAGTGAAATTTGGTATGCTTAGTAACATACAGATCGTTCACTATGCATCCAACATATCCTGCTTGAAAGGTAGAAAGGTATTATTTATTCAGAACTTGGCAGAAGAATATATAATGCGCATAAATTGGTAAATAGAATTTGTTACTGCCTAGGAACGAAGTCAGTAAATGAAATCACAATTGGTTGCTTAAATAGTGATCAATTAGTCAGAACAAATACCCCAATTTTGCTAAGTAATATGACAGCATAGAGAAAGTTGAAAGGACACTAACCTCGATCAAACTTCGATCGGCTGATGACATTGGGGAAGTAAACATCCATGTTAATTAGACAAGGCTCTGGTAAATGCACTAGAATTTTATTGCGAGCTTTCAGTTCATAACACTTAGACAGTTTTCTCCAAAAGGTCCGCACTGAAATAGGAGCGACCATCTTTATCAAGTTTTACGCTAACCGTCATTGTAAATCCATGATGCGTTATTAATATGACATCCTAGGAGTCATCAACAAACTAAAGCCCAAGAAGTCCTTCTACTCCTGTTCTTACAAAGCAACGGATGTACTGCTTGAAATGAAAATTAAGATCGTAAATTACATATATTGAAATAACAGAGCAAGATGCAAATATGGGAGTAACTGGTAGAACTGCTCAATATATAGATGAAAGCAAAGTACAAAAATATATATTTAAAAATAGATAGTGTAATAAAGATTTGATGCAAATATATAGATAATGTAGCAACAGACGGTATATGTTCACAAATTTAGGCCATGTCGACCATGGTAGGTTGAGATTGAACTTACCGAGCGCTCCCTAAAGTCATCCGGAATGGTGAGAGAGAACTTAGTTTCTGGCTGGCCACGACCACACTTGCCCGATTTGTACTCGCACTGTGGACACATGAATGGACACCCATGAATCAGCTAGAACAAAAATGATTCCACGACGATTTCCGCCGGTTGATTAAGTGACGGGCGGACTGCGATAAGAGATGAGTAAATATTTTGCTAAGTTGTGACGCCCCCGATTCAATCGTACACTAATCATACACGCAAACATGTACGATCAAGATCAGGGACTCATGGAAAGATATCACAACACAACTCTAAAAATAAAATAAGTCATACAAGCATCATAATACAAGAAAAGGGCCTGGAGGGCTCGAATACAAGTGCTCGATCATAGACGAGTGAGTGGAAGCAACAATATCTGATTACAGACATAAGTTAAACAAGTTGCCATAAGATGGCTAGCACAAACTAGGATACAGATCGAAAGAGGCGCAGGCCTCCTGCCTGGGATCCTCCTAAACTACTCATGGTCATCGTCAGCGGCCTAAACGTAGTAGTAGGCACCTCCGGTGTAGTAGGAGTCGTCGTCGACGGTGGCGTTTGGCTCCTGGGCTCCAGCATCTGGTTGCGACAACCAGGTAGAATGGAAAGGGGGAAAAGAGGGAGAAAAGCAACTGTGAGTACTCGTCCAAAGTACTCGCAAGCAAGGATCTACACTACATATGCATGGGTATATGTGTAAAGAGGCAATATCGGTGGACTGAACTTCAGAATGCCAGAATAAGAGGGGGATAGCTAGTCCTGTCGAAGACTACACTTCTAGCAGCCTCCATCTTGCAGCATGTAAGAGTGAGTAGATGGTAAGTTCACCAAGTATCATCGCATAGCATAATCCTACCCGGCGATCCCCTCCTTGTCGCCCTATTAGAGAGTGATCACAGGGTTATATTTGGCACTTGGAAGGGTGTGTTTTATCAAGTATCCAGTTCTAGTTGTCATAAGGTCAAGGTACAACTCCGGGTCAGCCTTTTACCGAGGGACATGACTATTCGAATAGATAAACTTCCCTGGAGGGGTGCACCACATTACCCAACACGCTCGATCCCCTATGGCCGCACACACTTTCCTGGGTCATGCCCGGCCTCGGAAGATCAACACATCGCAGGCCTACCTAGGCACAACAGAGAGGTCAGCACGCCGGTCTAAATCCTATGGCGCAGGGGTCTGGGCCCATCGCCCATTGCACACCTGCACGTTGCGAGGGCGGCCGGAAGCAGACCTAGCCCCCTTAATACAAGCGCAGGCTTATGGTCCAATCCGGCGCACGCCGCTCAGTCGCTGACGTCAAGAAGGCTTCGGCTGATACCACGATGTCGAGTGCCCATAACTGTTCCCACGTAGTTTGTTAGTGCGCATAGGCCAGTGGGCAGACTCAGATCAAATACCAAGATCTTGTAAAGCATGTTAATTGATGTAGCCACGGACGCCGACCAGGGCCAGGCCCACCTCTGTCCTAGGCGGTCTCAACCTGCCATGTCGCTCTGCCACAAAGTAACAGTCGGGGGCTGTCGGGAACCCAGGCCCACCTCTACCGGGAGGGAGCCACCTGCCCCTTCAGCCCCCATCTCCGAACAGTATCATAAGTAATGTAACAGTATAAAGTATATAGCATATACCCGTGCTCACCTCCTGAGTGATCACGGCCCTATAGTATAGCATGGCAGACGAACAAGAATGTAGGGCCACTGATGGAATACTAGCATCCTATACTAAGCATTTAGGATTGCAGGTAAAGGTAACAACAGAAGTAGCAAGGACAGGCTATGCATCAGAGAATAGGATTTTCCAATGGCATTATGCATCAGGGAAAGAACTTATCGAGGTTTTTGTATACAAAGGACACTATCGGATGATAATTCAACAAAGGATCTGACGATACACACCGGAGCTGATGTGAGTATCGGTACCCAATCAGAGGAAGAAAGAATGCAAATGCATCGGTTTATAGAACATCTGAATAATCCAACGATTAACTAACAAAGGAATTATGATTTTCAAATCAAGGGATCAGAAGCAAACGCTCTGATTAAGGATGGATAATTTGAGTAGGCTTAGAGGTACATTCGACGACAACTTGATTGGTCGAGAACCAGCTCCTGTTCAAAATAATATCTGAGCGGGAATGATGAATCATAGGATCTGATTGAGGATTGCGAGCATTCGCAACATATTGAATCAATGGACTCAAAATGATAATGACAAAGGATGCCAATAAGATTAGCAGACTTATGGGATTAATCATAATGCTAGCAAACAAGAATTTCAAGAGCAATAGGCTACTCAGGATTTTCGGAAGATCGAATGGTATTTTGAACTCTTTTGCAAAACACATGAACAACTGGGAATGAACAGATACTCGATAAAAGCAAGGAATTTATCCGTAGGGGTATTCATGCGGCAAGATCTGTAAGGCAGTGGTTGAAGAGATTATAAAAAGTCGAAGAATAATCCGATGCATCTTGTAATAACAAGAGCAGCTGGGAATGAAAGTAAGAAGGACAGGTGTAAGTATTTTCCATAAGGATTTATCGATGGAAGGGATTGCAAGGGCGAAGGGCACAAGGGTCTCGGGAAAACATCGGAGAGTATCATCATAATCTTCTGGCGCTGCAGGCGATCATCTGTAATAAGGGGGCTCTCCGGCAGAAAGTATTTACGAGAACCTAGAGTTAGAGTTAGCAAAATCATTTAACCCGAGTAGAAGAGAGATAAGAGTCCCAGAATATAGATGTGGAATAATAGATCCTAATACCACGCAATGGCGACGTGGGCCCATAGGCCACACAGCCATGTTAGTAAAGGTTTTGCAATGACTAGGCTCAACTTCGGCCAAGGAGTTGGAAAGGGGGATTCTTACAGGAAGTCGGCTCTGATACCAACTTGTGACGCCCCCGATTCAATCGTACACTAATCATACATGCAAACGTGTACGATCAAGATCAGGGACTCACGGGAAGATATCACTACACAACTCTAAAAATAAAATAAGTCATACAAGCCAGGGGCCTCGAGGGCTCGAATACAAGTGCTCGACATAGACGATTCAACGGAAGCAACAATATCTGAGTACAGACATAAGTTAAACAAGTTGCCATAAGATGGCTAGCACAAACTGGGATACGGATCGAAAGAGGCGTAGGCCTCCTACCTGGGATCCTCCTAAACTACTCCTGGTCGTCGTCAGCGGCCTAAACGTACTAGTAGGCACCTCCGGTGTAGTAGGAGTCGTCATCGACGGTGGCTTTTGGCTCCTGGGCTCCAGCATCTGGTTGCGACAACCAGGTAGAATGGAAAGGGGGAAAAGAGGGAGAAAAGCAACTGTGAGTACTCATCCAAAGTACTCGCAAGCAAGGATCTACACTACATATGCATGGGTATATGTGTAAAGAGGCAATATCGATGGACTGAACTGCAGAATGCCAGAATAAGAGGGGGATAGCTAGTCCTGTCGAAGACTACGCTTCGGGCAGCCTCCATCTTGCAGCATGTAGGAGAGAGTAGATGGTAAGTTCACCAAGTATCATCGCATAGCATAATCCTACCCGGCGATCCCCTCCTCGTCGCCCTGTTAGAGAGCGATCACCAGGTTATATCTGGCACTTGGAAGGGTGTGTTTTATTAAGTATCCAGTTCTAGTTGTCATAAGGTCAAGTTACAACTGCGGGTCGTCCTTTTACCGAGGGACAAGGCTATTCGAATAGATAAACTTCCCTGTAGGGGTGCACCACATTACCCAACACGCTCGATTCCCTTTGGCTGGACACACTTTCCTGGGTCATGCCCGGCCTTGGAAGATCAACACGTCGCAGCCCTACCTAGGCACAACAGAGAGGTCAGCACGCCAGTCTAAATCCTATGGCGCAGGGGTCTGGGCCCATCGCCCATTGCACACCTGCACGTTGCGAGGGCTGCCGGAAGCAGACCTAGCCCCCTTAATACAAGCGCAGGCTTAAGGTCCAATCCGGCGCGCGCCGCTCAGTCGCTGACGTCAAGAAGGCTTCGGCTGATACCACGATGTCGAGTGCCCATAACTGTTCCCACGTAGTTTGTTAGTGCGTATAGGCCAGTGGGCAGACTCAGATCAAATACCAAGATCTTGTAAAGCATGTTAATTGATGTAGCCACGGACGCCGACCAGGGCCAGGCCCACCTCTCTCCTAGGCGGTCTCAACCTGCCCTGTCGCTCTGCCACAAAGTAACAGTCGGGGGCTGTCGGGAACCCAGGCCCACCTCTACCGGGAGGGAGCCACCTGCCCCTTCAGCCCCCATCTCCGAACAGTATCCTAAGTAATGTAACATTATAAAGTATATAGCATATACCCGTGATCACCTCCCGAGTGATCACGGCCCGATAGTATAGCATGGCAGACGGACAAGAATGTAGGGCCACTGATGGAATACTAGCATCCTATACTAAGCATTTAGGATTGCAGGTAAAGGTAACAACAGAAGTAGCAAGGACAGGCCACTACTACAAAAACAGCTATAGCCAATATGGACACTAATGGCGCACTGTACATGTGGTGCGCCATTACTAAATAGTAATAGCGCACCATGTGTTGGTGCGCCATTAGTGTGCAAATACTAATGGCGCACCACATCCACGGTGCGCCATTAGTAAAAAAAAATTCTTTTAATTTTTTCAAAACTACTAATGGCGCACCGTGGGATGGTGTGCCATTACTAGTTCAACTAGTAATGGCGCACCACTCCCATGGTGCGCCATTAATAATTATGTTTCAAAAAAAATTTCAATTATTTTTATTTTTTAAATTACTAATGGCGCTCTGTGGGAGTGCTAGTAATGGCGCACCACTCCCACGGTGCAACATTAGTAATTTGGCCCAAACATTCCCCCGAATGCACCCCCCCCCCTGTGCACCGCCTTTTCAGTTTCAAAAAAAATAAAAGAAAATGATAGAAATGTCAAAAAAATAAAAGAAAATAAGTTTCCCATGTGATATGTGGTCTAGTTGTTAGCAAAATTTACAAACATGAATTTTCGACTCTTTTGCAAAATCTCTCGAGAAATTGTAAAAATGGGCAGAACTTTTGCATACGAACTCGGATGAAAAAGTTTTTTATATGAAAAATCATCTACTCGAAAAGTTACATCCGAATTTAACCGGGGGAACCCCGTGAAACATTTTCAAAATCCTCAAAAACCTAACAGAAAAAAAGAAACGGGGCTTTTAAGATCTGGAGAGGCAAAAAAATTCAAAAAAATTCAAACTTACTAATGGCGCACCTGCCCATCGTGCGCCATTACTATCTTCCCGCCTTCAAAATTCAAAATAAATCAAAAAAATAAAAAAAATTACTAATGGTGCACCTGCCCATGGTGCGCCATTAGCATCTTCCCGCCTTCAAAATTCAAAATAAATAAAAAAATAAAAAATATAGTAATGGCGCACCTGCCCACGGTGCGCCATTACTATGCCGTATATATGGCTGGGCGTGTCCTCTCCTCCTTACCTCTTCATTCTTCTCCTCCACTCCACCTCTCCTCCACTCCATCTCCTCCTCTCCTCCACTCCATCTTCCCTTCTCTCCTCCACCATACTACCCTCCTCCTCTCCGGCGACCTCCTCCTCCTCTCCGGCGACCTCCTCCTCCCTCCTCTCCTCCCCTCCCCTCACGGTTTCTCCTCCCTCCTCTCTGGTGAGCTCCTCCTCCCTCCTCTCCGGTGAGCTCCTCCTCCCTCCTCTCCGGTGAGCTCCTCCTCCCTCCTCTCCGGTGAGCTCCTCCTCCCTCCTCTCCTCCCATCCCCTCATGATTTCTCCTTCCTCCTCTCCGATGCTCCGGTGAACTCCTCTCCGGCGATGTAGGCGAGCGCTTCTCCGGTGACCTCCTCCTCCTCCTCTCCGGCGAACTCCTCTCTGGCAAAAGAACACGGCAAAAGAACGTACAAGATCCAAAAACAGGAACAAAATTTGAAATAATATCGCGCAAAAAAAGAGCAAAAAATGGGCAAAAAAATCGCTATCCAGATCCAAATTCAAAATTCAAAAATAGCAATGGCGCACGGTGGGGGTTAGACGGCGCGCCACTACTATTTTCCCGCCTTCAAAATTCAAAAATACTAATGGCGCACCGTGCCCTATATTAATGGCGCACCAGTGGCCTATACTAATGGCGCACCGTGGCCTATACTAATGGCGCACCAGTGGTGCGCCATTAGTATACCAGATACTAATGGCGCACCACTGGTGCGCCATTCGTAAAAAATACTAGTGGCGTCATTCTAGTGGCGCACCAGTAGTGCGCCATTAGTAGACAAAACTGGTGCGCCACTAGTAGGCCTTTTCCTAGTAGTGGGCTAT
This sequence comes from Aegilops tauschii subsp. strangulata, assembly GCF_002575655.3. NCBI lineage: Eukaryota > Viridiplantae > Streptophyta > Magnoliopsida > Poales > Poaceae > Aegilops > Aegilops tauschii. The sequence goes on from NC_053039.3 coordinate 42,544,109, forward strand.
GCATCAGGATAGGATAAACGGAAAGCAGTAACATGCTACACTACTCTAATGCAAGCAGTAGAGAGAAGAATAGGCGATATCTGGTGATCAAGGGGGGGAGGGCTTGCCTAGTTGCTCTGGCAAGAAGGAAGGGTCGTCAACACCGTAGTCTAACTGGGGGTCACCGGCAGTCTCGGGGTCTACCGAAAAGAATTAACGGATGGGGAACACAATAAATAATAGAGCAATCAAAGCAACACAAAGCATAACATGGCAATACGCGGTGCTAGGGTGACCTAACGCGGTACTAAGCGATACTGGCCAAGGGGGGAAAACATCCAGGAAAGTATTCCCGGTGTTTCGCGTTTTTGAACAGATGAACTGGAGGGGGAAAGTTGCGAGTTTGCTATGCTAAGGATGTGTGGTGGACGAATGGGCCGCGCATCCGGATTCGTCTCGTCTTTCTGAGCAACTTTCATGTACAAAGTATTTTCATCCGAGTTACGGATTATTTTATATGATTTTTCTAAGTTTAAATAATTTTCTGAATTTCCAGGATTTATTTTAATCCGAAAATAAAAGAGAAATTGCTATGGGTACACATAAGTGTACCCAGAAGTGGTGCGCATGAGACTGGCATGTGGGCCCAGTCAACTGCCCAGTCAGCAATTGACTGGGTCAACATTGACTCGGTCAAGGGGGGCGCTAGGGTCCCACCTGTCACTAACTGGGACTGCCCAGTCAGCGGTTTTACTGGTCAAAAGACCAGTGGTTCCCATGTGTCAGTGAGACATTTCAATTAACAAATTTCTGTTATGTTAATTAGTGTTATTAGCTATGGGGCCCAGCAGTTTGTAACACAATGTTTAAAAGCTTAATTAATTTAACAAATTAGATGGGGGGCCACATGTCATTGACTTCAATACTTTTAAACAGGCTTTTAAATGAAATGGGTCCACATGTCATTTTTAGTTATTCAAATAAATTGTTTTATTAGGTTCTAATTAGGTGGTCAGGGGAATGGTTAAACCGGGTAGGCCCACACGTTAGTGGGTCAACCCACTGTTAGAACGTGCGTGCGCGCGTGCGTGCCCGTCGGTGAGTTCAGAGAATGGCGGCGTGCGCGGAGCCGGCGACTCCGGCGACCAAAACGGGCAGCCCCGGATGCGAAACGGATAAGCGCAAGGTGCCGCGTCAAGACGTGCCTTCGTCTGGAGCTAGGAGCGGCTGAAACAACACCAGGGTGAGGCGGCGACTACGGCGGAGCTACCGGCAAACGGCGCTGGAGGCACAGGGTTGAGGGGGAAAAGGCCGTGGAGAGCCGGAGGCTCACAGCGGAAGCGGCAGCGTGCTCGAGGGAGCAGGAGGAGGTCGAGGCCGAGCGGATCGACGACGAGGTTAGCGGCGGTGTCCGACGGTGTCAGAGGAGAGGGGCGCCGATTGACGAGGGGACTCTGGCGAGGGGAGCAACGCGAGGGAGGCGGAATCCGCGACGGGGCCTCCCAGATCCGTCCCTCTCCGGCGAGGAGGCGGCTTGGCGTGGCCTAGATGCGGAGGACCAGGCGGGTGCGGCCATGGCAAGAGCGTCTGCGTGGCGGTGGCGCGAGGACGATGATAGGCGGTGGATCCCCAGGCGTAGGCGCCGCGACGATGGTGGGGCTCCGGCGCGACAGGGGATGGGGATGGGGCGCAGGGGCCTAGCGCAGGAGAACGAGAGGGAGTGGGGTATCGGTCGGGGCAGTTGGGGTCGTGCGGGAGGAGTGGGGGATGATGCGGGACCTAGGGTTTGCGGGGTGGGAGCGGGGCCATATAGGCCAAGGCTGGGCCGGCCGGCGTAGTGGCCTGCTGGGCCAAACGGCCCAGGGAGAGGGGGGACCTTGCCCCTTTTTTGTTTTAATTATATTTCTTTTACAATTTGAATTCATTTTAAAGTATTTATGCATTTTGTAAAAACAGGGTTTCTTCACCATAATTTCCTAAGCGTTAATTAGCACACCCCGAACATTTTTGTTTTAAAGTTTGGAATTTTATGTTGTTTGACAAAATTTCAAATTTGAATTCGAATCGAATTGAACTAACACGGGATTAGCAACAGTAATAGAGGTGATGTGGCATCATTAGCATAGGTTCACTGTAGCTTAATTATCCGGGCGTCACATAAGTTGATTACCTTCTCCATGGGAAAAAACCCCGGCCCAATCCCGCAGAAAACCCCAGTCGACCAGAGTCTAGAATGTCGGTGCAGATAGGCAGTGAAAAGTGGTAGGGGCGAAATCCCGTGCTGTTTGGAGTGCAACCTCCGCCCACCGACAACAGCCGTTGAGCTTAGGGTGGCCGCCCCGATAGAAGTTGATGAGGTGTACAGTTGCGGAGGAGTCCGCGGTGAGTGGGTGGGGACGAAGTGGGCGAGGGTTTTCTTTTTTTCTTTTGAATGTGTGAGTGAAAACACACGGTTCGCAGAGGCGACCGAGATGAATCGTGTGCGATAGTAAATCACCAAGATTGAATGGGAATCCAAATTTCCTTTGTCCTTCATCCATGAGTTTTTTTCTACAATGAACATAAACCCTGCTCATCACCATGTTCAAATTTGGAACTTTTTCGAGTTCATTTACAATATTTAGGGGATTATGTCTATTTTGTAGGCATTAATGCACATAATTCAAATTCAAACAATCGGTGCTTGAAAAGGTGCACAAGAATGGTTTGGAAAAACCATACTCATGGTATTTAGTAAATTCTCAAGCCTTTTACAAGGAATGGGCAGAGATTTCAAGGGAATGCGTGGTAATAGTCAACCACAAACGCATCGTTTACTGGGTTATCAACTATACAAAAATGAAATACGTGCTTGAAAAACATGATGCCTGGCATGGTGCCATGGTATGGCGTCACCGTGCCCTAGTAAAAAGCTGAGAAGGTTTGATTTATGTCGTCATGCACGCCCTTCATAAATTGAACCATCACCGAGGAAGTTCCATGCTTTCGAGAGGGAAATCACCAAGATTCAAGGGGAATCCAAATTTTCGTCCTAGTTTGTCATTCAGTTTTTTTTCAACGATCAACATACCGCCTCAAATGCAACGTGTTCAAATTTGAAATTTTTTCGGGCTCATTAATGCACATAATTCAAATTCGAACAATCGGTGCGTGAAATGGTGCACAAGAATGGTCTGGAAAACCATTCTCGTGCTATTTAGTACATTGTCTTGCCTTTTACAGGGAACGGGCAGATATTTCAAGGAAATGTGTGGCAATAGTCAACCATAAACGCGTCATTTACTGTGTTAACAACTATACAAAAATGAAATGCATGCTTGGAGAACATGACGCCTAGCGTACTGCCATGGTATGGCCTTACCCTGCCCTGGTAAAAATTTGAGAATGTTTTCCTTATGTCGTGATGCACGCCTTTCATAAATCGAACCATCACCGAGGAAGTTTCATGGTTTTGAGGGGGAAATCACCAAGATTGAAGGGGGATCCAAATTTCTTTTGGCCTTTGTCCATGATTTTTTTCTACGATGAACATACACCCTGCAAATCACTGTGTTCAAATTTGGAACTTTTCTGGGTTCATTTACCATATTTAGGGGATTATGTGCATTTTCTAGGCATTAATGCACATAATTCAAGTTCAAACAATCGGTGCATGAAAGGTGCACAAGAACGGCCTGGAAAACCATGCTCGTGCCATGTAGTAAATTCCCATGCCTTTTACAAGGAATGGACAGATATTTCAATGAAATGTGTGGCAATTGTCGACCAGAAACGTTTGTTTATTGGGTTTTCAACTATAGAAAAAGTTGAAATAAATGCTTGAAAAACATGACGCCTGGCATAGTGCCATGGTATGACCTCACCATGCGCTGGTAAAAAATTGAGAAGGTTTGGCTTATGTCGTCATGCGCCCTTCATAAATCGAACCATCACCGAGGAAGTTCCATGCTTTCGAGAGGGAAATCACCAAGATTGAAGGGGAATCCAAATTTCCGTCCTAGTTGGTGATTCAGTTTTTTCGCAACGATCAACATACCGCCTAAAATGCAACGTGTTCAAATTTGACATTTTTCCGGGCTCATTAATCCACATAATTCAAATTCGAACAACCGGTGCATGAAAAGGTGCACAAGAACGGTCTGGAAAACCATGCTCGTGCTATTTAGTACATTCTCATGCCTTTTACAAGGAATGGGCAGATATTTCAAGGAAATATGTGGCAATAGTCAACCATAAACGCGTCGTTTAGTGGGTTAACACCTATACAAAAATAAAATACATGCTTGGAAAACATGACGCTTGGTGTGGTGCCATGGTATGGCCTCACCATGCCCTGGTAAAATTTTGAGAATATTTTCCTTATGTCGTCATGCACGCCTTTCATAAATCGATCCATCACCGAGGAAGTTTCATGGTTTCGAGGGGGAAATCACCAAGATTGAAGGGGGATCCAAATTCCTTTGTCCTTTGTCCATGAGTTTTTTTCTACGATGAACATACACCCTGCAAATCACCGTGTTCAAATTTGGCACTTTTCCAGGTTCATATACCATATTTAGGGGATTATGTGCATTTTCTAGGCATTAATGCACATAATTCAAATTCAAACAATCGGTGCATGAAAGGGGCACAAGAACGGCCTGCAAAATCATACTCGTGCCATTTAGTAAATTCTCATGCCTTTTACAAGGAATGGACAGATATTTTGATGAAATGTGTGGCAATAGTCAACCACAAATGTTTGTTTATTGGGTTTTCAACTATAGAAAAAATGAAATAAATGCTTGAAAAACATGACGCCTGGCATGCTGCCATGGTATGACCTCATCATGCCCTGGTAAATATTTGAGAAGGTTTGGCTTATGTCGTCATGCACGCCCTTCGTAAATCGAACCATCACCGACGAAGTTCCATGCTTTCGAGAGGGAAATCACCATGATTGAAGGGGAATCCAAATTTTCTTTGTTCTCTGCCCTGGAGTTTTTTTCTACAACGAACATACACCCTGCAAATCACCGTGTTCCAATTTGGCATTTTTCCGGGCTCATTTACCATATTTAGGGGATTATGTGCATTTTCTAGGCATTTAGCGCATATAAATCCAATCCATCTAGAGTTGCACGGGTGTGATGTGAGGGACGTGGATTTCCGTTCGATCGCAGCGCATCCTACGGTGCACACGTGCGATCCGCATGACTAGGGTTCCGGCCAATTGATACGTCTCCGTCGTATCTACTTTTCCAAACACTTTTGCCCTTGTTTTGGACTCTAACTTGCATGATTTGAATGGAACTAACCCAGACTGACGCTGTTTTCAGCAGAATTGTCATGGTGTTATTTATGTGCAGAAACAAAAGTTCTCCGAATGACCTGAAACTCCATGGAACTTATTTTTGGAAAATACTAAAAATACTGGAAGAAGAATCCACGTCAGGGGGGCCTCCACCTGTCCACGAGGGTGGGAGCCGCGCCTGCCCCCTGGGCGCGCCCCCTGCCTCATGGGCCCCCTGACGCTCCACCGACCTCAACTCCAACACCATATATTCGTGTTCGGGGAGAAAAGATCAGAGAGAAGGATTCATCGAGTTTTACGATACGGAGCCGCCGCCAAGCCCTAAAACGTCTCGGGAGGGCTGATCTGGAGTCCGTTCGGGGCTCCGGAGAGGGGAATCCGTCGCCGTCATCATCATCAACCATCCTCCATCACCAATTTCATGATGCTCACCATCGTGCGTGAGTAATTCCATCGTAGGCTTGCTGGATGGTGATGGGTTGGATGAGATTTATCATGTAATCGAGTTAGTTTTGTTAGGGTTTGATCCCTAGTATCCACTATGTTCTGAGATTGATGTTGCTATGACTTGGCTATGCTTAATGCATGTCACTAGGGCCCGAGTGCCATGATTTCAGATCTGAACCTATTATGTTTTCATGAATATATGTGAGTTCTTGATCCTATCTTGCAAGTCTATAGTCACCTACTATGTGTTATGATCCGGCAACCCCGAAGTGACAATAATCGGAACCACTCCTGGTGATGACCATAGTTTGAGCAGTTCATGCATTCACTATGTGTTAATGCTTTGGTCTGGTACTCTATTAAAAGGAGGCCTTAATATCCCTTAGTTTCCGCTAGGACCCCGCTGCCACGGGAGGGTAGGACAAAAGATGTCATGCAAGTTCTTTTCCATAAGCATGTATGCCTATATTCGGAATACATGCCTACATTACATTGATGAATTGGAGCTAGTTCTGTGTCACCCTATGTTATGACTGTTACATGACGAACCGCATCCGGCATAATTCTCCATCGCCGATCCAATGCCTACGAGCTTTTCACATATTGTTCTTTGCTTATTTACTTTTCCATTGCTACTGTTACAATCACTACAAAACCCAAAAGTATTACTTTTGCTACCATTACCGTTACTTCCATATTACTTTGCTACTAAATACTTTGCAACAGATACTAAGTTATCCAGGTGTGCTTGAATTGACAACTCAACTGCTAATACTTGAGAATATTCTTTGGCTCCCCTTGTGTCGAATCAATAAATTTCGGTTGAATAGTCTACCCTCGAAAACTGTTGCGATCCCCTATACTTGTGGGTTATCAAGACTATTTTCTGGCGCCGTTGCTGGGGAGCATAGCTCTATTCTTTGAGTCACTTGGGATTTATATCTGCTGGTCACTATGAAGAACTTGAAAGACGCGAAAACAAAAATTTATCCCTCAACTACGAGGGGAGGTAAGGCACTGCCATCTAGCTCTGCACTTGATTCACCTTCTGTTTTGAGTAAGCTTGCGACACCTAAACATGCTTCTGCTATTCATTCTGATATGTCGCATGTTATTGATGATGCCACTTCTGCTATGCATGATACTTATGATGAAACTACTTCTTTGCTTGATACTACTGTGCCACTTGGTGAATTTCTTGATGAACAACTTGCTAGGGCCAGAGAGAATGAAATTATTGAAACTGATAATATTGAAGATAGTGATGATGAAGACTCTCCCCCTAATAAATATGAATTACCTGTTGTTCCTGAGGGTTATGTTATGGATGAAGAAGCTGCTAGAGCTATTTTAGCTTGCAATGATAGATATGATCTTAAGAAGTTATTAGCTAAATGGAAGCATCAATCTCTTAATGCTAGAATGAAACCTGACCCTGCTTTTGCTACTTCAACTATCTATGTTACTCAGAAGGATTATGAATTCTCTGTTGATCCTGATATAATTACTTTGGTTGAATCTGATCCTTTTTATGGTTATGAATCTGCAACTATTGTGGCACACCATACTAAATTAAATGATGTAGCCACCCTGTTCACTAATGATGAGAAATCTCGCTACCTTTATATCCTTAAAATATTTCTGTTCTCATTAAAGGGTGATGCTAAGATATGGTTCAATTCTCTTGATCCTAGTTGTGTGCGTAGTCCCCAGGATATGATTTATTACTTCTCTGCTAAATATTTCCCTGCTCATAAGAAACAAGCTGCTTTAAGGGAAATATATAATTTTGTGCAAATTGAAGAAGAGAGTCTCCCACAAGCTTGGGGGAGGCTTCTCCAATTACTTAATGCTTTGCCTGATCATCCTCTTAAGAAAAATGAAATACTCGATATCTTTTATAATGGACTAACCGATGCTTCCAAAGATTACCTGGATAGTTGTGCTGGTTCTAATTTCAGGGAAAGAACACAAGATGAAGCTGAGATTCTATTGAATAATATGTTGACAAATGAAAATAATTGGACACTTCCTGAGCCTATTCCTAAACCAACTCCAAAGAAAAGGGGTGTTCTCTTTCTCAGTCCTGAAGATATGCAAGAGGCAAAGAAATCTATGAAAGAAAAAGGTATAAAAGCTTAAGATGTTAAGAATTTACCTCCTATTGAAGAAATAGATGGTCTTAATTTACCGCCTATTGAAGAAATATATGATCTCAATCCCTCACCTATTGAAGAAACACATGGTCTTGATAACCCGACACAGGTAGTAAAGGTAAATTCTCTCTATAGATTTGATGAAGGTGATATTCCCCGTTATAAGTCTGCAAGACAATGCTTAGATGAGTTTGACAATTTTATTGTTAAACAAGAAAACTTCAATGCTTTTGTTAGTAGAAAATTGAAATACAATTCAAATATGCTTGAACACTTGGGTGATTATATGTCTAGAGTTAAAGGTGAACTTAAACTCATTCGTAAACATGCTTCTATGGTCACCACTCAAGTAGAACAAGTACTTAAAGCTCAAAATGATTTGCTCAATGAATTGAATAGTAAGAAAAATGACTATGCTGTTAGAGTGGCTACTAGAACTGGTAAAATGACTCAGGAACCTTTGTATCCTCAAGGCCACCCTAAGAGAATTGAGCAAGATTCTAAGAGAAATAATGTTGATGCACCTATTCCTTCTAAAAAGAAGAAAAAGAAAAATGATAGGACCTTGCATGCTTCTAGTGATTCTATTGCTGAACCACCTCAGAATCCAAATGATATTTCTATTTCTGATGCTAAAAGACAATCTGGTAATGAACATGAACCTAATGAAAATGTTAATGATAATGTTCATGATGATGCTCAACCTAGCAATGATAATGATGTAGAAATTAAACCTGCTGTTGATCTTGATAACCCACAATCAAAGAATCAACGTTATGATAAGAGAGACTTTGTTGCTAGGAAGCACGGTAAAGAAAGAGAACCATGGGTTCATAAACCCATGCCTTTTCCTCCCAAACCATCCAAGAAAAAGGATGATGAAGATTTTGAGCGCTTTGCTGAAATGATTAGACCTATCTTCTTGCGTATGCGTTTAACTGATATGCTCAAAATGAATCCTTATGCTAAGTATATGAAAGAAATTGTCACTAATAAAAGAAAGATACCGGAAGCTGAAATTTCCACCATGCTTGCTAATCCAGGAGTACCCACTATACCATGCTGCATTAAAATAAATTATGTTAGAACTTTTTTATGTGATCTTGGAGCCGGTGTTAGTGTTATGCCTCTCTCTGTATATCGTAGACTTGACTTGAATAAGTTGACACCAACTGAAATATCTTTGCAAATGGCTGATAAATCAACTGCTATACCTGTCGGTATTTGTGAGGATGTGCCTGTTGTGGTTGCAAAGGTTACCATTTTAACGAACTTTGTTATTCTTGATATTCCCGAGGAGGATAGTATGTCTATTATTCATGGAAGACCCTTTTTGAATATTGCAGGGGCTGTTATTGACTGCAACAAAGGCAATGTCACTTTTCATGTTAATGGTAATTTTCGAGGAAACAACCTCAAGTTCATAGTATCAACTCTATTGGAAAAATTCCATCTATTATTTTAGGAGGTTTCGAATTACCTCTTCCTACTGTCAAGAAGAAATATGATATTCTTATTATTGGGGATGTGCATATTCCCGTTGAGGTAACATAGTGTTATTCGAAATTTCTCCGGTTCCATGTTAGTCGGAATGAGTTTGTTAACAAGACCTGATCAACCTTGTTAGTGGATTCCTTTTGATGAACATGAGATGGATGAAATTAGAAAGCACAACCTTATGTACGTTCCTTCTACTTTCTGTTATTTAGTTGAGATAAAGTAAAAATAGTATTTTCTGCCAGTTTTCTGAATTATCCGTGTAATATAAAAATACCCTGAAAATAAAAGTTCTCCAAATGCCCTGGCAATTTAATATGATTTTTGGAATATTTGAGAATATCTGGCACTGAGATCACAACAGGGGGAGCAAGGACCTGGCCACGAGGGTCCAGGGCGCGCCCACCCCTACAGGATGCGCCCCCGTGCCTCGTGGGCCCATGGTGGCTCCCCTCCACTTATTCCTGCACCCACACACTTCTTCTTCCTCCCAAAAAAATCACCATCCATCTCAAGCACGAGTTCTAGCTCATTTTGCCGCGATTTTCGATCTCCTTGCTGAAAGCACCTCTCACAAAACTGCTTTGGGGGATTGTTCCTTGGTATGTGACTCCTCAATTGGTCCAATTAGTTTTTGTTCTAGTGCTTTATTCATTGCAAATTTGTGCTGCCTAGGTGACCATGTTCTTGAGCTTGCATGTCAAATTTATATGGTTCTAAGTAGTTCTAATGCATGATATAGGCTCTAGGCACTTGTAGGAGTAGTTGCTATCAATTTTCATGAGTTTGGTTCACTTTTATTTGAAGTTACTAAAATTTTCAGAAATTTGTTCAGCGGAAGAAATATGCTTAGGAAAATGTACCAAGGTGGTTCTTCGAGGAAGCAAGGACCCAGGCTTGCAATGCGTGATGATGACGATGAGCCACCAAGGAACACTCCAGTGCGGCCTTGTGAATGGCCTTCAGAGGACTTTATGGATCGAGCGGGAATCAAGGAAGAATTTAACGCATATTTGCGTAACGCTGATCTTGACAGCTTCGAGGAGGAAAAGTGCCGCCAGTACCACTATCTCACTAGTTCCTTTGTGAGGAGGTTTGAATTTTCATCTTCACGCAATTCTCAAACTGTCCTGTTTGATCTATATGAAAAATCTTATACTATGGACTTAGAGGATTTTACCACTGCTTGCAAACTTCCACAATGGGGTAGTGCTAGTGAACCTCGCAAATCTGAATTTAGAGATTTTCTTGCTAGTATAACTGTGGGGGAATCTAGAGATATAGCACAAGCTACCATAGGGAGCATTCATTTTCCTGCTATACATTATTTTGCTCTCTTTATAGGTAGGTGCATAAATGGTAAAGATGAAGCATGTCATATGTGTGTCCCTGACCTCAGTATTCTTAGGAGTGCTGTGTTAGGAGACAAATCTTATAATTTGGGAGCCATTGTTGCGCGTAGGTTGCATCACAATAGATTTAATGGAGATTTCTTTGGTGGAATTTATGTAACCCGCTTAGCTGATTTTCTTGGTGTAACCATACGTGATGATGATATTGAATTGCCTCCTACTTATCTAGACTTTAATGCTATCGTTCACCATCAGTTTGTCAAGAGGAATGAACCACCTCTCCAGTACCGACTAATCTTTGACAGGCGTCACGCTGTCAATATTGTTCTCCCTGCTCCTGCTCTCTTTGACTTTCAGGCAAAGGGGAGATATTACATAACCAGAGAGGAGGCGGAGGAGTATAAGAGGAGGGCCGAGATAGCTCGCCTCCTAGCTGTGGCACACGATGCAATAGCCGCTGCATCGCAGTACGACCCCAGTTATAACTTTGGAAATCCGCCAGGCCATCCGTGGCAATAAACCAACTTAGGCCAAAAGCCTAAGCTTGGGGGAGTACGTATTTCCCACCGACATTACATTCATGTTCACACACTCATTGCTAGTTGTCGGTGCTCATACTTTTTCACTGTAATATACATGCTAGTTTATTTTATTTTTCTTGCTTTCTTCTTGTGTGTTTAATAAAACTTAAGAAAAACCAAAAAATTAGTAGTAGCTTTTAGTTAGTTTGCTTTTCTTGCTGTAGTAATAATGAAAAGAAAACCCAAAAAGATTTCCTTTTCTTCTTTTGCTTGTTGGGAGCTTTCTCGTGTAAATAGTTTTTATTTCTTTTCTTTTCTTTAGGGTCGATAGAAGAAGACCATGATTAATATGTTGAAGTGGCTCTTATATGCATTATTGTTGATTTAACCAAGAGCCCATATTGCCTTGTCTTCTCCTGTTTATTGAATGCTCGCAAATTCCAGCTTAGTCCAATGCACATGCACTATCATTATTATTCACATCGGTCGGGCGTGCAAGTGAAAGGCAATTATGACGATATATGATGGACTGACTGAGATGAGAGAAGCTGGTATGAACTCGACCTCTCTTGTTTTTGTAAATATGATTAGTTCATCGTTCCTGATTCAGCCTATTATGAATAAACATGTTTGCAATGACAATTAGAGATTATAGTTGCTTATGCCATGCTTGATTAGCTATGAGTTATAATGGTTTACCTTGCGTGCCAACATGCTATTAAAATGGTTGTGATGTGGTATAGCGGGGTGGTATCCTCCTTTGAATGATTTAAGTGACTCGACTTGGCACATGTTCACACATGTAGTTGAAACAAATCAACATAGCCTTCACAATATTTATGTTCATGGTGGATTATATCCTACTCATGCTCGTACTCAATGTCTATTAATTTTAATGCATGTTCATGACTATTGTCGCTCTCTAGTTGGTCGCTTCCCAGTCTTTTGCTAGCCTTCACTTGTACTAAGCGGGAATACTGCGTGTGCATCCAATCCCTTAAACCCCAAAGTTATTCCACATGAGTCCACCATACCTTCCTATATGCGGTATCTACCTGCCGTTCCAAGTGAATTTGTATGTGCCAAACTCTGAACCTTCAAATGGAATTCTATTTTGTATGCTCGAATAGCTCATGTATCAACTAGGGCTGTCCGTATCTTCCATGCTAGGCGGTTTATTCTCAAGAGGAGTGGACTCTGCTCCTCACACACGAGAAAATGGCTAGTCACCGGGATGCCCAGTCCCATGCTTTATGCAAACTAAATCAAAATTAATTGCAAACAAAACCCCCCTGGGACTGTTGTTAGTTGGAGGCACTCGTTGTTTCGAGCAAGCCATGGATTGATGCTTGTTGGTGGACAGGGGCAGATACAGGGGGGCGAGCAGGGGCTAGACCCCCCCAATGGTCGGCCCCCCTCAAAGTTTTATGGCTCTGCTAGTCTATTGTTTGCGGCCGAAAGACTAATTACCAGGCTTAATTAGTGATTTAATAAGGTGCTGCACCCAGCTACAAGCCCAATAGCCCATCGGCTCAGGGAAATCGTGGCCTGGAGTTAGTTTCTTGCAAGACCGTACGTAGTCCAGGCCATGTACAATCAATCGGAAAACCTAATCGATCCCTGCTCTCTGCTCCTCACTTCCTGCTGCAACCGCCGCCGTGCATCATCATCCATGGACGAAAGGAGATCAGACCAGCAACACTGCAGGCGAGGATATAGCCTAGTGCTAGCCGCCCCTGCGCTCCTACCGGCTGTTATCCCATGCTGGTGTGCTACTAGCCTATCTTCGCATCAAGATCTCTTGGGCCGATCACTGTAAGTATTATATAAATGGTCGCATCTTGTGTCTACAACCTCCAGTGTATACTATCTACTGTAGTAACCAAAATTTGTTTGATGAATTGATAAATCTCACCAACATATGAAACACCTTATTATTAATTTGTGAATTTGATGTGTTTTTCTTTGAATTTCATTATGGCTCAAATCTGAAGAGGGAAACAACAAGGATAACTCCTTTTAGTACAAGCCAATTGATTCAAGGACCAAGAATTATCAATCTGTTCAACCAGTATGGTGCTCGCATCAATAAATTCATCTCATCGGTAATGTTACATTATAGCCCTAACAAATATAATAATGGAACTTTAGCTATTTTTACCACTAGATATATTGCCATATGGCTTGACATCTGAGTGGCATTTTAGCTATTTTTACCGCCAGATATATTGGCATACATATGAGTGATACTATACTGAACTTGACATATGAGGATTTTCCGCCCCCCTCATGCTCAAATCCTGGCTCCGCCCCTGTTAGTGGAGGGGCAGTACAAACTTTACAATTCTGTTTGGGAACCGCCTATAATGTGTGTAGCATGAAAGATATCGCCATCCCTTGGTTGTTATGTTGACAATGAAAGTATGCCGCTCAAAATGTTATTTATCTCTGCTTTAAAATCGAGCTCTGGCACCTCTACAAATCCCTGCTTCCCTCTGCGAAGGTCTTGTCTATTTACTTTTATGTCGAGTCATCACCCTCTTATTAAAAAGCACCAGCTGGAGAGCACCGCTGTCATTTGCATTCATTACTATTAATTTATATTGGGTATGACTATGACTGCATCTCTTTTACCATGAATTACAATGTTTAGTCAGTCCTTGATCTTTAAATTTGCTTTGCATTTATGTTTTGCGGTCTCAGAAAGGGATAGCGAGATAACATCTTGTTATATCGTATCATGATTGTTTTGAGAAAGTGTTGTCATCTGAGATTTATTATTATTGCTCACTAGTAGATTATGCTGTTGACATGAGTAAACATGAGACCTAAGAGTTATTGTGAATGTGGTTAGTCATAATCTTTGCTGAAAACTTGAATGCTGGCTTTACATATTTACAACAACAAGAGCAAACAGAGTTTGTAAAAGTTTTTCTTTATCACTTTCAGTTTATCAACTGAATTGCTTGAGGACAAGCAAAGGTTTAAGCTTGGGGGAGTTGATACGTCTCCGTCGTATCTACTTTTCCAAACACTTTTGCCCTTGTTTTGGACTCTAACTTGCATGATTTGAATGGAACTAACCCAGACTTACGTTGTTTTCAGCAGAATTGCCATGGTGTTATTTATGTGCAGAAACAAAAGTTCTCGGAATGACCTGAAACTCCACTGAACTTATTTTTGGAAAATATTAAAAATACTGGAAGAAGAATCCACGTCAGGGGGGCCTCCACCTGTCCACGAGGGTGGGGGGCGCGCTCCCCTGCCTCGTGGCCCCCCTGACGCTCCACCGACCTCAACTCCAACTCCATATATTCGTGTTCGGGGAGAAAAAAATCAGAGAGAAGGATTCATCGTGTTTTACGATACGGAGCTGTCGCCAAGCCCTAAAACCTCTCGGGAGGGCTGATCTGGAGTCCGTTCGGGGCTCCGGAGAGGAGATTCCGTCGCCGTCGTCATCATCAACCATCCTCCATCACCAATTTCATGATGCTCACCGCCGTGCATGAGTAATTCCATTGTAGGCTTGCTGGACGGTGATGGGTTGGATGAGATTTATCATGTAATCGAGTTAGTTTTGTTAGGGTTTGATCCCTAGTATCCACTATGTTCTGAGATTGATGTTGCTAGGACTTTGCTATGCTTAATGCTTGTCACTAGGGCCCGAGTGCCATGATTTCAGATCTGAACCTATTATGTTTTCATGAATATATGTGAGTTCTTGATCCTATCTTGCAAGTCTATAGTCACCTACTATGTGTTATGATCCGGCAACCCCGAAGTGACAATAATCGGGATCACTCCCGGTGATGACCATAGTTTGAGGAGTTCATGTATTCACTATGTGTTAATACTTTGGTCCGACACTCTATTAAAAGGAGGCCTTAATATCCCTTTCTTTCCACTAGGACCCCGCTGCCACGGGAGGGTAGGACAAAAGATGTCATGCAAGTTCTTTTCCATAAGCACGTATGACTATATTCGGAATACATGCCTACATTACATTGATGAATTGGAGCTAGTTCTGTGTCACCCTATGTTATGACTGTTACATGATGAACCGCATCCGGCATAATTCTCCATCACCGATCCAATGCCTACGAGCTTTTCACATATTGTTCTTTGATTATTTACTTTTCCGTTGCTACTGTTACAATCACTACAAAACCCAAAAATATTACTTTCGCTACCGTTACCGTTACTTCCATATTACTTTGCTACTAAATACTTTGCTGCAGATACTAAGTTATCCAGGTGTGGTTGAATTGACAACTCAACTGCTAATACTTCAGAATATTCTTTGGCTCCCCTTGTGTCGAATCAATAAATTTGGGTTGAATACTCTAGCCTCGAAAACTGTTGCGATCCCCTATACTTGTGGGTTATCACCAATCATAATGCAACACACAATAGGCTCAGCGCACACTGTTTCGGAAGCGACGGAGATGAACCGTGTGCGATAATGAACGAGCAAAATTGTAAGGGAAGCCAAATTTCCTTTGTCTTCTATCGTTGAGTTCTTAAATACCACCGCACTGTACGACTGCCCGGCCCCTCCGTCCCAGAGCTCTCTCCAAGTGTCGTTCATGGCACCGCGACGCACAGTAACTGGTAAGGAAGCGATGGCATCCCGCCGCACCACGTTCCTCGCCACTCGCGGCCGCACACATGGAAAGGAAGCGATGGCATCTCGCCGCACCGAGTTCATCGTCGCCGGCGGCCACACAGTTACGTGGCCGGACTTTGAGGCTGCCATGGCCGAATGGGCGGTGGATCTAGAGGCGGCCAAAGCCGTACAGAAGGAGCAGAAAAGGCAGAAAGCTGTCAAGAAAAGAGAGTCCCACCTCCGCAAGAAAGAAGATGCCGCACGCCGTGGTGAGGAGAGCTTGGCAGAGATCGAAGCACAGTGGGCTGCCGCCTACAAGGCTGGGAAGGAGAACGCTAGCGTCTAGCCAGCATGCCCCGATGGCAGCATGTGAGAAGTAGTTTAAGTTCGTAGTATTAGAGCAAATTACCAGTAGTACTTTAAGTTTGTCGTATTAACGTACAATGTCGGTAAGAGCATCCTTTGAGGGCTTTGAGCGTTGATTAGCATGTGTGACCGTGTGCATTTTTTGCGTTAATCATTAGAAGATCATAAAACACATGGTTTATATGCCGTACCCGTGTGCGTTTTTTTGTGTTAATGATCCATAACTCAGTTACCTGTGCGATGTTTCCTAATAAACCAAGCATACTGTTAACCGAAAAAATCAACTACACGTGTACAATTTTTTGGAGGCGGGATCAGCCAATTTTCTGTTTTCTCGGACACGAGTATTTTACGCGCTTCGTCTGTGTTGTGTGTTTCCCGCGCCCAAGTTTCAAGTTTCGCAGCTAAATTTTCATTAGGCGCGCGATTTCAGAATTTATTCCTCCAACCACATCCCCACCCATCAAATTTCCTCAGTATCTCCCCCCCCGCGCCTCCCCCTACCGGCAGCTCAAACCGTCGCCGCTGCAACCACAGCTTCAACCACATCTACGCTCTGCTCGAATCCAGTCATGTAACCCACCGATCTCTATCATGGCCCCGTCCTGATTGTTTAAATGGCGCCTGCAAAACATCCTTATGTTTCCAAATCCCCACCGCCAGGAGCTGATGGCGGTCCATGGCGCGATGGCCGTTGTGCACGTTGACCCAGAGGAACACCTCGCCTCCGCCGCCGCCGACATGGTGCAGGCTCTGGCCCAGATGAAGTGCCCCAGCGACTACCCCCAGGACTTAACAGGTATGATCTGACCAGCAAAATCTTACCAATACCACTTGCAATGGCTATGTTTTGTACAATTGATGTATTAAGCATGTTCGTGCCTTGTTTATTTCAGTACTGGACACTGTGTGATGTTCAAGTATTAACTGTCCAGCTCAATTTCACAAGTACCAGCAACAAACTTACAATACATGACTCAGGATATCACTAGAGATGCTGCCCCTTTGCTATTTTTGGTGGATGCTACCCTGTTGTACTTAACATGCCTATCCATGTACTTACACAGGGTCATAACGGCCGATGTTGTTGTTTACCGTCGAGGTTAGCTGCATCCCATGTATTACAGTATTTCACATCATTTCTGCAATTGCAGTTTAATTTCTACCATTTACTGGTTGCCTGTAGGTACACATCTCAGTGCACTGATCCACGCTTCGACCCGGAGGAACAGCTCGCCTCCGCTGCCGCTGACTTTGGGCGGGCTCTAGCCAAGATGACATTCCCCAGCAACTACCTCTCAGGACTTACCAGGTATGTACTCACCAGTTCAATCTTACCAATACCATCTGCAATTAATGGCTATGTTCTGTACGGTCGATGTATTAAGCATGTTCTAGTGAACATGCCTAACACAGTTTAGCTACTTTCCCTACCATTTTATAGACAACTGGACCATTCTCTGCTCTAGCAGCACCTGCCTTGTGATGTTTAACTCTGCCAATTGCATTTTTATCAGTATCTGTTTCAATGGCTATTAAGCCTATTGCAATTAATAGTTGAATCCATTTTTAAACAGTTGTATTTCAATGGCTACAAACTTACAAAACATGCATGACTTAGGATGCTGTTAAGCCTGTTGCAATTAATAGTTGTATCCATTTTTTAATCTATCCCTTTGCTACCATGCTACTCTACGCAATGAAGATATACTAGAGATGCTGCCCATTTGCTATTTTTGGTGGATGCTAACCCTGTTGTACTTAATATGCCTGTCCATGTACTTACGCAGGGTCATAACGGCCGATGCTGTTGTTTGCCGTCGAAGTTAGGTGCATCGCATGTCTTACAATATTTCACATCATTTGTGCAATTGCAGTTTAACTTCTACAATTTACTGGTTGCCTGTAGGTACACATGTCAGTGGCACTGATCCATGCTTCGACCCGGAGGAACAGCTCGCCTCCGCCGCCGCTGACTTTGGGCGGGCTCTGGGCAAGATGAAGTGCCCCAGCAACTATCTCTCGGGACTTACCAAGTATGTACTCACCAGTTCAATCTTACCAATACAAGTTGCAATTAATGGCTATGTTTTGTACGGTCGATGTATTAAGCATGTTGTAGTAAACATGCCTAACATGTTTTAGCTATTTTTCCTACCTTTTTATAGACAACTTGGCCATTATCTGCTCTGTCAGCACCTACCTTGTGATGTTTGACTCTGCCAATTGCATTTTTATTGGTACCGGTTTCAATGGCCTTTAAGCCTGTTGCAATTAACAGTTGTATCCATTTTTAAACAGTTGTATTCCAATGGCTACAAACTTACGAAACATGAATTAGGATGTTGTTAAGCCTGTTGCAATTAACTGTTGTATCCATTTTTTAATCCGTCCGTTTGCTACCGTGCTACTCTTTCGCAATGAAGATATAACTACATATGCTGCCGTTTTATTACCATTTGCTATTTTTGGTGGATGTTAACCCTGTTGTAGTTAACGTTGGCTTTCCATGTACTTACACAGGGCTACAATGGGCGATGCTGTTGTTTGCCGTCGAGGTTAGCTGCATCCCATGTCTTATACACCATCTATTCCTAACATAAGTTTTTTGTAGAAATTCCAATATAGACTACATAAGGAGCAAAATGAGTGAATCTAGATTCTAACCTAAACTATATCTATAATTTTATATACATCCGTATGTAGTTCATATTGAAATCTCTAAAAATACTTGTACTTATGAACGTAGGTAGTTGTATTTTACATCATTTGTGCAATCTCAGTTTAGCTTCTAACATTTACTAGTTGCTTGTAGGTACGTATATGAGTAGTACTGATCCACGCTTCGATCCCTTTTGCGTATGGGGCAATGAGATAGTCATGAACAAGCGTCAAGTAAGGAAACTAAGAAAGATTGTTAGGCGAAAGAAACGGGTGATGGGAATCAAGCTCTTCATTTACACTTTGTCCAAGACAAACAGTGAACTTTAGGATGGTAAGTAACGTGTTGCCTTTTTCCCCTGCCCACAACAAGTTACTCTATTAGACCTCAGTATCTGATATTTTTCTCTTTTTGTGGTTTCTGAAGCTATTTACTGATGATTACCTTGCAAACTACATGACCGGACTGGAGGCAACTAAGGTTAAAGTATATAATTCATGCTACCATGATAATTCTCTAGAAGTCTTCCTGAAGGCGGTGAAGGATGGGCGGGCGATCGTCACAAGGGTTGGACAAAATTTGTTCATGCCTATGGCATGCAGGAAGGCACATTATGGGCATTCCGCTTCTTCAACACCATCGGCAGCCAAAATGATTTACACTTTCCTCTTCACCTTTACCACCTGTAAATATTTTGATTCATCATAGTTAATTGTTGTCTAATCCTGTAATTATTGAACATATTGTACTGACAATTTTATTTATGGATCCGTTGTTGAACCATTGTGCTGAGAATTTGAATTGCATGTTTCATATTTCAAAATTTCCAATTCGAATAATAAATTACAGGCAAAAATAAATATATACAGGAGCGAATAAAATAATGTGCACGCGGTTAGAAAGAAAATAGCGGGTGCGATGAAAAAAAGAGGACAGATGGTTCTTTGACGTGAAACGTTTGCGATGCCCAACGGACGCACACACGGTTTCATCTCATATGTGTGTGCGATTCATGGTAATACGGCAAACGCTTCAAACCAGTCTGCGTGTGTGATAGGAATACCAATTGCAGACAGTTATGAAAATGGACACGTTGGCGTTAGTAGAGGCACCGCACACATTTTACATTCTTGAACCATGTGCGATAATGTGCCTATCACAAACATATCGACAGATTAAATGTTGATGTCCACCTTTTTCACATGACTATAGCGGCGTAATCATTTGGGATGTCTCTCCGATCAGAAATGTAACGTCGAGATGTAACATGTGGGACTGGGGCAGCTTCTCATACGTTTATTCTATGGTGATCGTCAGTAGCCACTCGCCCATCCCCGACGGTTTCTGCGTCGTGTGGGAAGGACCCCCCTATCACCCACACTCACTTGGCGACAGTTCCAAATGCCGTCGTGGAAAGGGGTTTAAAACCGTTTGTATAGCACCTTACGGTACCAGTGGAATGTCATGAGAAATGAGAAAATCCCTGTGCTTCTTGAACCATCGATTTGTTATACCTTTTTCTCCATGTGTTAGTGCCTAAATAGAGATGAATATTGAAAACCGTTAATTTCTAAAAAAGATTATGTTGAAAGAGCGATAGTTGAACGAATAATTATAGTACATTATATATGGGCTTTCAATGTGCGTGAAATCATCACCTTTATATACAAATTCTCTAGACATGGAAAGCATTGCAGCAAGGCAATAATGATGTTGAGATCAAAACACCACATACTGATATATAAGGTCTTGACAGAATCCACCACCACAGATAGGATGGACGAGCTCTTCATTGAGCATAGAACATAATATTGGAACTGAACGTGTACTCCAAGATGATACTTAACTAATGCGCACAAACAAAAACGCAAATTACAAAAGTGTACATGAATAATATACAGTACCTCAATAGGTGTCGAGGCAAACACCATCTCGAACCATTTAAACGGATCACGAATTCAACCAAGTTCTCCAGTTTAGGCGCAGAGACCACAGTTATTTGTGAAGGTTTATAACAACAATCAAGGAGGAACCTTTGAAGTGAAGGGGCATCTTCGATGATGAGCTCCTGTCCTTCAAAAACGAATTCCAATGCTTACAAGGTGAGGTGACTTTATTTTGAGACAAGGGATATGGATTCCATTCCAAAAAACAAGCACCAAACGCTTCAGGGCAGGGCAACTGTAGTGGATGATGATGTGAGTAAGGCCTCCGACAGTGAACCAACACAAGCGCAAGTTTTTTCAGCAGTGGAAGTCGAAGCATTTGTACCAGATTGTCTGTTAGATGGCATCGGGTCAAGGTGGCGGTGTGGAGAGAGAAGGAAAACAATGACATGGGCATCGGTGGTGAGGGCATGGATACAGCTATTGGTGGTAACCTATCCCAGTAGTTATGGTAGAACTCAAGCTGCTAGAGTTTATCGAATTGATGGGATGTCAGCCAGGCGGCCATCGTGCAGGGTATATCCGGCAGGTAGCATGCCGGGATGCAGATGCATTGAACAGAGCCCTGGTGGGAGGAGATGATGGCTCCGGGGAGTTCAGAATCATCATCAACATATAGCTTCGAGAATAAGAGGCACGACGCGTCACAGAGTGCGCCACCGAGATGCGAGGACTTGTGTGCGACAACCATCCTTGGTAGGGAGAAGGGAGATGATCTCCCCAAGGATGCTGTCTGGGAGATCGCTGATGCGGTCCGCCGGAGATTCGACTGGTTCCTCGGGTCCAGGGGGTGTGGCCACTTCTGGCCACATAGCCAGGTCGAAGATCTACATCCGGCGGTAGCGCGGGTCGGAGCCTCACCTGTGTACATTCGAATCTGAAAGAAAAAAATGGCAGAAACATACATGTAGGAGATTCAAAATCAATTCTCAAGATCTGGAAGAAAAAAGGCACAAACATATATGTAGGACATTCAAAATCAATTCTCAAGATTTGGCCACAAATTATTAGCACGCAAGCTAACCCTAGTCAGATTATTAGCAAAAAACATTTGTACGGAACAAACAATTAATCACTAACTCCATACGGATAACATTCAAACCATCAATACACTACATGCATCTAACGGATCTTAATTACTCTGATTTCATGGACTGAGAGAACATAACAATAGGATTTGTATTCCAAAAAATTATAGAGGGGGGGAGTAACCAGAGAAAATACATGATATTTTTGCCACACAAATGGGTATATAGATGACTAACCAGTTTTTCGTCGGAGTCGCAGTCGTTGTCGGAGTTGCTGTTAACCTCCGGCTCCTGCTAGACGGGCACGACGGCACCGACGAAGTCAAGGTCGAGCTGCCGCCCGCGCGAGACCTCGCCGGCGGCGACGGCAACCTCTCTGCCCAGCTTCACGAGTTGCGCGAGTGCTTCACCAGCCCCGGCATCGGCACTCCCTCTGATGGTGCGCTTCGGCGGCATCCTCATACACTCCAGAGTCCAGATGTTGATGACCACTATGGACCAGGGGTGCGGCCGTCTATTACGGCCAGCGGCTCGGGTGTGCAATTAATACGGACCAGTGGGAGCAAGGCAAGCGATAGTCAATGGTTGTCTCGCCTCCCAGTGAGCCTGCACGACGGACTTCTGCCATTCCTACCATCATTTCACATAGCTACTCGCACGCCTCCCCTCAATATGCACACCTGCACGCACGCCTCCCAGTATGCATGCGTGACGGACTGCTCACATGCGTCCCGTCAACTCACGCCTGCTCGCACGCCACACTGAACTTGTGGCAGCACGTATATTTTTTGGTTTATTGATGATTCATTTTGCCACTTTACTACTTAACTGAAGCATGGCATGGTCTACGCACATAGTCCGAACAAATAATCCGTATGAGATATTGGTTGTCAGTTTTTAATAATCTCCCGTTTGTAAGAAGATTATGTCAAAACGGGTCTCAAATTTGACGAAAAAAATACAATATCACAGTCTACTGGTGTCCATATATGACACCACATAAGTTTCATGAATTTCAACTAAGTTTTGGATTTACTGAATTTTAAAAATCTATATTCTCAATGTTTTGAAATCTCTTGCACAGGGAAACATTCACCCAGGGACACATATGATTTTTGCAATCCATTTTGGTGCACATGTATCTCAAATTTGATTCTTGCACATTAAATACCTAGGAAATCAATCAATGTACAAAAACGGTCGAATGATGTCTGTTTTTTTAATTTTAACACGACACTCCGCCTTTGGTCACATGTTCACTGCAGAAAAAGTTTGACATGCCTTAGAGTGGCTGTGGTGGTGCGGGATGTGTGTGTCTGTGTGTGGGGGGGTGGGGGAGGGTCCGGCAGTACACTACAAGTCGTGAACCTCCGTGTGGGATTATTCATCATTTTGTGAGTCATATATATATGCCACATCAAAGTCGTGAATTGGTTATTAAGCATTACACAACCCTTTCATACATACATGTTCGGGCCGCATGGATGCATTGGTGGTCCTCCCATACACTCTCCCTTGTGCGGTTATCCGCGACGTGCCCATTCGTTAGCCCGCAAAGGTTTCCAGTTTCCACCGACAACGAGAGGCATTTGACCAAAAGGTGGATTTATCTTGGCATGTGTGTGTGGATCATGGTGAGATTGCCTATCAAAGTTCGAGCACGTGTGTACACACCCTCCCACCAGCTTGAAGTGAGGGGCTACACATCGTGGTGTAGTGCGTTTCCGGATTGCAAAGCATGTGCCACGTCAAAGTTGTTCATTGGGTATTCAAACATCACATAACGCACAGGCACATGCACGCGGTGGTTTTGTCCTATGACACTCACTCGCGTGTGCCTCTCTCTGTGGGCCCATGAAGTCGCCGTCGACCAGTTGAACGTATACAACGAGAGGGAGGTTAATTTGACCAACAAGGATGGTTCTTTTTTGGTTTGTGCTACGTATATGCACGGTAGGAGTATGTACATGTCAAAGAGGGGACAACATGAATACTCTATATATATGCGTGTCATAACCTCGCTCCATGTGGGGACTTCTCTGTTCCCGAGGCAGGTGCCACATCAAAGTTGAACATTATATTAGTATTCAAACATCACGCAATACCATGCAGGCGGTGGTTTCCCGATAGGAATACACTCGCGTGTGGCGCTTCCGTCCGTGGGCATGGGAGGTTGTCCTCCATCACTTTGACCCAACAAGAGAGAGGTTAATTTGACCATCAAGGAATGATTCTTTTTTGGTTTGTGCTATACACTAGAAGTACATATATACCACGCGTCAAATGGGGGCGTACATATAGCACATACCACGCATCATGAACCTCGCCCTCTCTGTGGGGACTTCTTGGTTTCCTATATATGGTGCCACATCAAAGTTATGCATTGAATATTCAAACATCACACAAACACCTCTTTGGGCCACATGCAGACGATGGTATGTAGTCCTATATAGGATGATCACTCATGTGCGACGTACGCTTCGCTTCTGTGCTGGGCCCGTGAGTTCGCCGTCCATCACTTTGACCCAGCGAGAGAGAGGTACGTTTAATGAACAAGGAGGATTATTTCTTTTAGGGCTGTGTTACAAGGTGTATAGTACGTGTCGAAGGGGGTGACCTCTCCATATATATGTTCTGGCACACGTGCAATCGTGATGGTGTTGTCCTATATATGGCAGTCACTCACGCGATGCTTCTATCTATCGGCCCGCTTGGTCCATTACTTTCACCGACAGCGCGAGAGAGGTTAACTAATTTGACTTAGGAGGGGATTAATTTTTTCTTTGTCTCATGATGTGAGATTACATATATATAATAGCGCATGTGTACGCATGAATCCATCCCGCTGGATTGAAGGGGGCCGAGCACACGACATGTCATGAAGGACCTCTTGCTCTGTGTGGGGACCTCTGTGATTTTCAACGCATGCACCACATCAATGGTGTGCATTGGGTCGGGTATTCAACACATATGCATGCATCACTGATAACCCACAAGTATAGGTGATCTATCGTAGTCCTTTCGATAAGTAATAGTATCGAACCCAACGAGGAGCATTTATGACAGCTAATAGTGTCGAACCCAATAGGCAGTGGGTCATCAAGAACATTTTCTAACCTAGTCAAGTTGTCTGCAACGGGGTTCTCAACTCCCTTTCTATCAATAATATGCAAATCAAATTCTTGTAACAAGAGAACCGACCTAATAAGTCTAGGTTTAGCATCTTTCTTTTCCATAAGATATTTAATAGCAACATGATCGGCGTGAACAGTTACTTTGGAATCAACAATATAAGGTCTGAACTTATCACAAGCAAAAACAACTGCTAAAAATTCCTTTTCAGTAGTAGCATAATTTCTCTGGGCACTGTCTAGAGTTTTACTAGCATAATGAATAACATTTAATTTCTTATCAACTATTTGCCCTAGGACAGCACCAACAGCATAATCACTAGCATCACACATAATTTCAAAGGGTAAATTCCAATCCGGTGGCTGAACAATAGGTGCGGAAATCAAGGCATTCTTAAGTATTTCAAATGCTTCTACACAATCTTCATCAAAAACAAAAGGAACATCTTTTTGCATGAGATTAGTGAGAGGCCTAGAAATTTTAGAGAAGTCTTTAATAAACCTCCTATAGAAACCAGCATGACCAAGGAAACTTCTTATACCTTTGATATCTTTAGGACACGATATCTTTTCAAGAGCATTTACTTTAGATTTATCAACTTCAATAACTCTTTCAAAAAATTTATGCCCCAAGACAATACCTTCATTAACCATAAAGTGGCACTTCTCCCAATTCAAGACAAGATTAGTTTCTTCACATTTGTGCAAAACTTGATCAAGTATGCTTAAGCAATCATCAAAAGAAGTTCCGTAAACAGAGAAATCATCCATGAAAACCTCAACAATCTTTTCACAAAAATCAGAGAATATAGTAGTCATACATCCTTGAAAGGTAGTAGGTGCATCGCATAAACCAAAAGTCATACGTCTATAAGCAAAGGTACCGAAACGGCAAGTAAAAGTGGTCTTCTCCTGATCATCTTTTGACATAGGTATTTGAGAGAAACCAGAATAACCGTCTAGAAAGCAAACATGTGTATGTTTGGATAGTCTTTCTAGCATTTGATCAATAAGAGATAGAGGGTAATGATCTTTCCTAGTAGCTTTATTCAATTTACAAAAATCAATTACCATTCTATAACCTGTAATAATTCTTTTTGGAATCAATTCCTTCCAATCATTAGGAACAACAGTAATATCTCCCTTATTAGGGACACAATGAACAGAGCTTACCCATTTACTATCGGCAAAAGGATAAATTATACCTGCTTCCAGAAGCTTTAGTATTTCATTTCTTACCACTTCTTTCATCTTAGGATTTAACCTTTGTTATTGATCAACAACTGGTTTAGGATCAGGCTCCAATTTAATTTTGTGCAGACATAGAGTGAGACTAATGCCCTTAAGATCATCAAGAGTATTTTCAATAGCGGCACGGTGCTTCTTCAGAGTTTTCAATAGTTTCTTTTCTTCATACTCTAAAAGGTTAGCACTAATAATAACAGGATATATCTTCTTTTCATCGAGATAAGCATATTTCAAAGTATCAGGTAATTGTTTAAGCTCAAACACGGGATCACCCTTGGGTGGAGGAGGATCCCCAAGGATTTCAACAGGCAAGTTGTGTTTCAAAATAGGCCCTTTCTTAAAGAATATTTCATCTATTTCCCTTGTCTCGTTCATAAACATATCATTTACTTGGTCTAGCAAATATTGTTCTAAAGGATCAACAGGAGGTACGGCAATAGAAGCAACACCAATTATTTCATCCTTACTAGCCAATTCTTTATCATGCGGTTGTCTACGTAAATTAAAGAAATTAAAATCATGAGACATATCCCCCAAACCAACAGTAACAATATCTTTCTCGCAGTCTATCTTAGCATTAACGGTATTCAAGAAAGGTCTACCAAATATAATGGGACAAAAATTATCTTTTGGGGAAGCAAGAGAAGAAAATCAGTAGGATATTTTATCTTCCCACATAAGACTTCAACATCTCTAACAATCTCAATTGGTGATATAGTATCTCTATTGGCAAGCTTAATAGTAACATCAATATCTTCTATCTCAGTAGGTGCAATATCATTCATAATTTCTTTATATAAGGAATAAGGAATTGCACTCATACTAGCACCCACATCACATAAGCCATGCTAACAATCATCTCCAATTTTAACGAAAACAACAGGCATGCCAACAACAGGTCTATGTTTATCATTCATGTCAGGTTTAGCAATCCTAGCAGCTTCATCACAGAAGTAAAGAACATGCCCATCAATATTATCAACCAAGAGATCTTTAACCATAGCAATACTAGGTTGAACTATAATTTGCTCAGGGGGTGTAGGTGTTCTAGTATAACTCTTACAAACCACAATTGAAGCTTTAGCATGATCCTTATTCTAACAGGAAAAGGTTGTTTCTCCATATAAGCAGTAGGAACAATAGGATCAATATTATAAATAATAGTTTCTTCCTCAACTTTAATAGGTTCTACTACTTTCACTTCAATGGGAGGATGATATTTAGACCACTTCTCCTTAGGGAGATCAACATGAGTAGCAAAAGATTCACAGAAAGAAGCTATTATCTCAGAGTCAAGTCCATATTTAGTGCTAAAATCACGAAAAGCATCGGTATCCATAAAAGATTTAACACAATCAAACTTAAGGTTTATACCTAACTCCTTACCTTCGTTGAGTTCCCAATCTTCAGAGTTGCATTTAATTATTTCCAATAAATCCCATCTGAATTAAATATCCTTCTTCATAAAAGAACCAGTACAAGAAGAATCGAGCATAGATCGATCATTATGAGAAAGCCGAGTGTAAATTTTTTTAATAATAATTTCTCTTGAGAGCTCATGATTGGGGCATGAATATAACATTGACTTAAGCCTCCCCCAAGCTGGAGCGAGACTTTCTCCTTCACGAGTCCAAAAATTATATATATAATTCTGATCATGATGAACCAGATGCATAGGATAAAACTTCTGATGAAATTCCAATTTCAATCGGTTGTAGTTCCATGATCCAATATCATCACATAGACTATACCATGTCAATACCTTTCCCTTCAAAGATAAAGGGAATACCTTCTTCTTGACAACATCCTCGGGCATACCTGCAAGCTTAAATAATCCACAAACATCATCCATAGATTAGGTGCATATCGGGATGTAATGTTCCATCTCCTACATAAGGATTAGCTATCAGTTTCTCTATCATACCCGAAGGAATTTCATAATAAATATTTTCAGTAGGTGCAGTAGGTTGAGAAGCAACTCTTTGCTCTTCCGGTCGAGGTGAAGATACCCGAACAAGCCCCTCAAAGGATTATTTTCCATAGTAACAAGTGACAGTAAATTTCAGCACACTATATATATGTTTCCTTACCAAAGGCGCTTCACTCCCCGACAACGGCGCCAGAAAAGATTCTTGATGACCCACAAGTATAGGGGATCTATCGTAGTCCTTTCGATAAGTAACAGTGTCGAACCCAACGAGGAGCAGAAGGAAATGACAAGCGGTTCTCAGCAAGGTATTCTCTGCAAGCACCGAAATTATCGGTGACTGATAGTTGTGTGATAAGATAATTCGTAATGGGTAACAAGTAACAAAAGTAAACAAGGTGCAGCAAGGTGGCACAATCCTTTTTGTAGCAAAGGACAAGCCTGGACGAACTCTTATATAATGCAAAGCGCTCCTGAGGACACATAGGAATTGTTGTCAAGTTAGTTTTCATCATGCTCATATGATTCGCATTCGTTACTTTGATAATTTGATATGTGGGTGGACCGGTGCTTGGGTGCTGCCCTTCCTTGGACAAGCCTCCCACTTATGATTAACCCCTCTCGCAAGCATCCTCAACTACGAAAGAAGAATTAAGGTAAACCTAACCATAGCATGAAACATATGGATCCAAATCAACCCCTTACGAAGCAACACATAAACTAGGGTTTAAGCTTCTGACACTCTAGCAACTCATCTTCTACTTATTACTTCCCAATGCCTTCCCCTAGGCCCAAATAATGGTCAAGTGTCATGTAGTCGACGTTCACATAACACCGCTAGAGGAAAGACAACATACATCTCATCAAAATATTGAACGGATACCAAATTCACATGATTATTTATAACAAGACTTCTCCCATGTCCTCAGGAACAAATGTAACTACTCACAAAGCATATTCATGATCAAGATCAGAGGAGTATTAATTATCATTAAGGATCTAAAAATATAATCTTCCACCGGATAAACTAACTAGCATCAACTACAAGGAGTAATCAACACTACTAGCAACCCACAGGTACCAATCTGAGGTTTTGAGACCAAGATCGAATACAAGAGATGAACTAGGGTTTGAGAGGAGATGGTGCTGGTGAACATGTTGATGGAGATTGACCCCCTCTCGATGAGAGGATCATTGGTGATGATGATGGCTTCGATTTCCCCCTTCCGAAGGGAAGTTTCCCCGGCAGAATAGCTCCGCCGGAGCCCTAGATTGGTTCTGCCCATGTTCCGCCTCGAGACGGCGGCGCTTCGTCCCGAAAGTTTCACTACAAAAAATATACTTCTGTGATGATACGTGTTTGTCATAGTAGGTCACGTTTTCTGTCATGCATGTACATCCATGACGATTTTATGACAGAATCAAGATAGTCATACCTGTGCTGTCGTAGAAGTGTTCCATGACATTACCAAAATTATCATCACGGAAGTGTCCACTTCCATGACGATAAATCACACCTCCTAGAATTGCTTTCGTCAAGTATAACCGACACGTGGCATCCACCATAACGGGTCGCCATTAAGCTATCGGGTTCCGGTTTGGATCCGATAACCCGTTAATAGCCCAGACCAACGGAGATTTTCCACGTGTAAAATCATCATTGGCTGCAGAAACACGTGTCGGCTCACTGTTGGGACAGATGTCATCCACTCATTGGACCAAAGGCGCCGGTGATACGTCTACATGTGGCACGACCCAACAGAGGCCCATTCCTGTGAAAAGGCCGGCCCATTTGACTTGGTCAAAAGGTAGCGGGTCGGCCCACGGAAAGCTTGTTAACGGCTTTTTCGCATATAGCCCATTTACAGCCCGCTAACTCAGGGCCTGTTACGGCCTATCCGAATTAGTCCCAGTAGCGTCATCTGGGCCGTCCAATATGATTCCATCCCGTTGTAACTTCCGGCCCATGTATGGCCCATGATGTCTCTCGGCCCATATGAGGCCCTTTGTAACTCTTGGCCCACTAACGACTCGTGGTGAAACTGGCCCGTAATGAATAGTGTATCGCTTTATACCCATTAATGGCCCATTATTCCATTGGGCCATTTCCAGCCCGCGTTATCTTTCGGCCTCCTCAAGGCCCATTTATTCTTGGGTTTATTTCCATCATTCGGTTACTTACGGCCCGTTACTGGCCTTTGCTGCTTGTGGGCCAAATTCAGCCCGTGGTTACTGTCGGCCCGTTTGTGGCCCGTTAATCTGTTGGGCCATTTTCATAGCTTCATCAAATACGACTGATAAACAACGGCCCGTTATGGTCAGCCCATGATGAACGGATGATTCCAACTCTAGCCTGTTTACAGCCCATAATGCGGTCCGTTATTGGCCCATGTTTGTCCAATCGATCATACAGCCCGTAGAAGGCCCATTGATGCTACGCCCCGTAGAAGGCCCATTGTTTCGACGGCTCGTAGAAGGCCCATTGTTTCTATAGCCCATAGGAGGCCCAAGGTCACTACAGTAAATATGTAGCCCATGGTTATTGTCGCGGATTTTTCACGGCAGATGTCCTTAGTGTCAGGACTTAGTCGTGAGGCCAACGCATCTATGCAGTAGCTTGAGAGGGGTTGAGCGGAATCGAGATACGCGAGGCGGTTTAACATATAAGACAAGGGTTTAGACAGCTTCGGGCCCCGGGAAACATCATCCGCTAATAGCCCTACATGTTGTTTGTGGCTAGGTCTCATTATGCTCATGAGGGAGTCGCTGCATAAACCGGCTCTCCTCTAGTTGTGCCTAGCCTTCAAGATTATTCTCCCCCCTCTTGGGGTGCCCTGCCCCTCCTTATATAAGTTGGATGGGCGGGTTACATGTGGAGTCCTAGTAGGACTAGGACTATACTACTACAAGTGGAGTCCTGGTCTTTCTTCTTTTGTAAGGGAATATTCCTTATCATTTCCTCTTAAGCCGGCCCACCGGACACGCACCTTAAGCCGGTCTTCTCATAAGCTGCCTTATGGGCCACCGGGTCTTGTCGCTCCTCAGTCCCGCATGTCGGGTCACCAATGAGTTACCAGGCCCGGCCGGGTCATCAGTGAGTGAAGAGATCCGGGTAGGTCGTCACTTAGTGAGTCGCTAAGTCAAGGCGGGTCACTAGTGACTCGCCAAGTCCGGCCGGGTCATACTTCCGGCCGGGTCATACTTCCGGCCGGGTCATACCGCATGGTATATCCCCGACATTAGCCCCCAGTTTAATTTGGATTTATCCATGTTAAACTGATCCTGATCATCCTTAAGTCCTTGTCATTTCCTCCTTGATACGTGTCCATGATCTCATAACAAATCTCCTTTAGCAGATATGTTCAAACTTTGCCAATGTAAAAAATCCGGGCACTTCTCCTGAAAAGTCCGGGTCAATAGACCAGTTTCATAGTCACTTTGTTGACATTGGCTTCTTGCAGAAAAATATTGTGAAGAATAATTCATTTGATTCAGCTCCCAATGCTTAATAAAAATATTGGTCTTGAAATACTCATCTGATTTTTAGCCGGCTTGAAGATGTAGAAGTTGCCGGTTTGTAAATATTGATGGCACCGGGTCATATCAAGCTTGAAAATGTACCTCCCTTATATGCATGTCACTTGTAGCCCCAAGTCTTAAGAAGGGAGCGTAGTAACAGCTTAAGACTTACTTCAATATAAATGTCGCAACTTTGAAGAAATCCGGGTTTGTTCATCTCAGTCACTAGTCAAACTGAATACTCCACATATGTGGCCCCCAAGGGCCGGTTTTCATGCTTGCGGCAACCTTGGACTTGTAACCGCCTTATGCTCATAAAAACTTCAACTAGTGTAGCCCCCAAGTGCCGGGCAATTATGCAATAATGAGCAGGGACTTTGTAGATATGATCATGTAGACTTGAGCACTAATGTGTAGCCCCCAAGGGCCGGCTCAATAAGATAATAATGAGCTGGGACTTTATATATACTTCATTGAAAATAACAACATATGATGTAGCCTCCATCGTAGGGCTTGAACCCACGACAACAAGGTTAAGAGCCTTGTGCTCTACCAACTGAGGAATGGACCCTTCAATATAATGGATTAAGGCTTGTGTACTTTGAAATTTTGACAGGAGCAATTGGTAGCCCCCAAGGGTCGGCTCATTACGATGTGATGAGTCGGGTCTTCAATAAGACGAGCAAAAAATGACTTTGCATTAGCCCCCAAGTGCCATGGTACATGCTGGCAGTGACCTGGGACTTGCATATTCGTTGTAGTAATCTCAACTTGAATAATGTAGCCTCCAAGTGTCGGATCGTAAGCCTGCAGCGACTCGGCACTATTCCTTCCATTATAGAATAAATCTTATCCATTGGTAAAATAATAGTGATTGCGCTGAAGCGACTTTGAAAACCTTAATCATAATACTGGTTATTGATAACCATATTAAAAATCCAGCCATGTTGGCTATTCAAGATTTCAATAATATAATCTGGTATGAAAACCTCAATCACTCGATATCATCATGACAATCCAGCCAAGTTTGGCTATTAAAGATTTGAATACCTTATCGGTTGACAAGTAAATCCGGAGTTCAATACCCGGCGGCTCTTGGCCAATGCCGACTTAATGCACATCCATTGTACTCCGGGATTTTTGTAACTCGACGGCTTATAGCCTTTGTGAAAATTAATAATTGATAACCCCTTTGAAACACCAATTTCAATTTTGATGATGGGCTTGAACTTAATCATTTATGTAAGTCATAGCTCTGCAAATCCTACATAGAGTTTAAATAACGTATGGCCTGGCGACTTAACGTCAAAAGCCAGGGCGGGTAACAACGCAAACATAATATAGTCTTATGCAATTATGGAAAAGACTAACATTAAGGCCATTCAAGCCTAAACATACTGGTAACTTAAAGTTAAAAGCAAAGGCGGGTTATCAAACCTCGCATATTCATATAACCAGGAAAACATACCTGTAGGATTGATTTATATTGCTGGCTTACATTGCCATACCCAGTGAAGGTAACAATCCAATGATTTATAAGCGCATGATTCCAATGGCGCAATCCAAAATATACTGGCGAATTAATGTCCAAAACCAGGGTGGGTTATCAAACCTCACATATTCATCCAACAATTTAAAAATATACCTGGAAGATTGGCTCAAATTGCCGACTTACAGTGCCACATCCAGTGAGGGTAATAATCCAATGATTTATAAGCACATAATCCCAATTGCGCAATCCAAATGATACTGGCGACTTAAAGTCCATAACCATGGCGGTTTATCAAACCAAAATATTCATATCATCATTGATGGACATATCTGTAGATTAATACCATGATGATGCCTTGACAATTATAATCCGGGGCCAGTATCAACCGGGAATCATCAAATATCATCATTTTGATTGCTCAAGGCAAAATATCATGGCGACTCAATAGTTTGCTATCAGGGCGGGTTATCAAACCCAAAGATGCTCAATGATGAGCCATATAATCAAGGCTACATGGCCTGTGAAATCAGTTCATATTGCCGGCTTACAATGCCATATGCAGTAAGGGTAACATCCCAAATACTTAGAGTGAAAAACTCCAAGCACATAATCAACGCACACTGGCGACTTATCGTCCAAATCCAGGCCGGGTTATCAAAACTCTGGATATACTCAAATATGAGTCGTGAGGACTAAGGCTACATGTCCTGAATCAATTTTTAAACCATATATCAATATGGCATATAAAGATATGAACCCAAACAAAGTTCAAAAACAAATTGCAAAAAAATCAAGGCTTTCATAGGCGGCCAAGCCTCAATATCAAGTGTTCTTCATGGGCTGAATAGCCACTAAGTTAATCATTCATTGAAACCTGTAAGCCGGGCCTCACATGACCAACCGCCGTTTTAACTTTGACAAGTTTGGGGTCTTAATAGGATTGACTGTCAAGAGTTCGGCGGGTCATTCCAGGATTACCTGGGCGGAGTGGGAGACGTACAAGGCAGGATCAACTGGAATTTAGGTGTGCACACATGGCGTTTCAAGCTAATAAAAAGGGTTATCAAAGCTATGTTCAATGAACAAGGAGCCCCCAAGTGATATATATTGAGCCGTCAAGGCAGGGTACCTATGTTTGAGCTGTGCTCTGCAACAGACTCTCTTTGGTCCCTTTAACCCGGGGAGCAAGCCCCCAAGTGGGTTGTAGCTACGGCGTTCAAGCCAGATCAATAGGGTAGTCACAACTATGCTCAACGAGTAGGAAGCCCACAAGTATTTTGTAATCAAGGCGTACAAGCCAGATCAAGAGGGTAGTCATAGCTATGCTCAGTGAGCAGGAAGCCCCAAAGTGACCATAATATGATAAGCCCATAAGGCAGGATACCCATGTTTGAACCGCGCATCATGGCAGCAAGTTCTCTTTGGCAGCCTTTAATTTCTTCGGAGAACTCGAACTTGCCAGAGATGAATTCTTCTTGAACCGGGTGTTGAGCCGGATATTGAAAGCTCACAATATTGTGGGAGAGAGATTTCTCTAGAGCTGGATTTTAAACTGGAATCCTTCTTTTTAAGCCGGAAATGCTCTGACGGCCTTTACATTTTCATCAATATGGCAGTAGCCTCCAGGACCGAGGTTATCTTTCCCTCCAATGACCCGAGGTTCCTGAATTTGCTGAAACTGGTAAAATTTGCTAAGTCATGTCATTGTAGACCCCGAGTCTCAGGACGACTCGAGGAGTTGACTTGAGATTCGTCATACTTGGCCGTGATATAAACCGGCATATAGTTGAACAGCGGAACGCTGAAATTTATATAAACCAGAGGTTTGAAGTGAATTGACAATCTTCGCAACACTCATTGCACACTTCCGGTATGAGTTATTCAATAAACCTCCGTGATATGGCGGTCACTTTTGCAGTAGACAATTTGTCCTGCACCCAAAAAACCTCACAAGACAGAGTAATTGCTCTTTCAAAGAAAGCAATATGTAATATAAAAATATACTAGATGGATTTCTCCTGATATGTCAGGCCAGTAATTAACTACCGCGGAGTTGATGATCACCACGGTGAAGCTGAAATCAATCACAGCCGAGAAGGCCGCAGGAGCAGACAGATGAGCCGGCCACGGCGTTGTAATCTAGCGCGGTCGGGCGAGGCAATTGCAGCCGCGGTAAATTGCGCGGATGGGCGAATCAACCATGTCATGCTGATGTAAATTGGGCCGTAAAAACGGTTGTTTGCACATATGTTCGTCGAGCGTCATAGCACGGTCAGATGCTAGCGCATGATAATAGTGGTATGAGCTATACATCCATGACACGATCATCGTTCTCACAAAGGACAATTGTCATGCATTCCATCCGTAGATCACCTCAAGTAATTTCAACAGCGAATTAATCGCTCGCCCAAGGCCACGGCAGAAATGGTGCGCCACAACAGCGAAAACGGCTCGAGGTGAAACTGCGGATGATGAAGTAGAGGCGGCTTGCAACGGACACGCGGTGACTCGGAACAAAGCCGATCGTTGAACAACTCTACGGCGGCTTGTGGATGCAGGGCCGTGGTCAGAACGACGACAAAAAATGCACCGGCGGCTTGGAACGTCGTGGCGGCTCCGCGGAGAGGTGAAGCGGCGGGTCGACGACCAGGGCTAACTGGGCGGGTCGAGGCATAGCTACAGCTACAACAGAGGCCGAGACCGCGGAGGTGTCCCGGTGGGTGAGTCGCAGCGACAGATGCGACTCATGGCTGGAGGCTGTGGTGACTTGGTTGTAGAACCCCAGGCAAAGGCCGGTCAGTGTGGCAGTTGGCGAAGCGTGCTGACACAACCTATAGGCGAGGCACTAGCAGATGCCGGCTCGAGGACGGAGTGGCCGCTTGCCAACGGACGCCGGCTCAGGCGAAAGCAGGCCAGCGATGTACAGTCGCGGTAGCAGAGTCCGGGTCGTAGTTGACTTGGCTTACCAGCTCTCGTCCGATCAAGTATCCAAATCGGCATAGTAGCTATCCTCTTCCTTTTCTTCTTTTTCATTTCCACGTTGAGTGGATGTACTCGGCTTGTCCTTTTCCCTCTTTGTTTTGACTTGCCCTGGAGGACGTGCATGTGTACACTGCTTTGGCTATACTAGTATGCATGCTTGGGACTTGGGCTTATTCATGCCCCTGTTAAGAGACATGCATTGACTTGCTTCACTCCTCTCCTTATACTGCTGTTTGGACGATATGCAGACATAGTTTTCCAATTAATTTGCATGCTTCGGCTTTGGTACTTGGCTGATCATAAGTCGCCGGATTTGTTTTTTAATCTGCGGAAAAAATTCCTATTGCCTCCATGACAGAAAACGATCCGACGAAACACGTTTGACTGCTGCTGCTTAACTCCTGTGTCCGTAACAGAGACCCGCTGAACTGATGAATTTCCAAACCGGCTCCTCCTCATCCGGAAACTTGTGAACTTCTCGAAACCATAGATGAGATCCCTTCAAGAACTCAACACCACCGTGCGCAAGCCCCATAGTGGGCGCCAACTATCGCGGATTTGTCACGGCAGATGTCCTTAGTGTCAAGACTTAGTCGTGAGGCCAACGCATCTACGCGGTAGCTTGAGAGGGGTTGAGTGGAATCGAGATACGCGAGGCGGGTTAACACTTAAGACAAGGGTTTAGACAGCTTCGGGCCGCGGGAAACATCATCCGGTAATAGCCCTACATGTTGTTTGTGGTTAGGTCTCATTATGCTCGTCAGGGAGTCGCCGCATAAACCGGCTCTCCTCTAGTTGTGTCTTGCCTTCAAGATTATTCTCCCCCCTCTTGGGCTGCCCTGCTCCTCCTTATATAAGTTGGAGGGGCGGGTTACATGTGGACTCCTAGTAGGACTAGGACTATTCTATTACAAGTGGAGTCCTAGTCTTGCTTACTTTGTAAGGGAATATTCCTTATCCTTTCCTCTTAAGCCAGCCCACAGGATGAGATGATATAACTATATTATGTCTTTAGAAAATCGGTTGGCATGCCATAATTCAGATACATGCTGTCTTTGTAAACATCATGGCATGATATAATTCAAATATATGATTTATATACTAAGCAAGTGAGCAGAGGGCAATCGCATATATGATGTTTCAACTAAGGAGATGGCATTCAATATTGTGTATATGATGTAAAAACTAAGCATTGCGAGACAACATATGCATGATATGAGTAATATAACCCTGCCAAGTTTGAGCATACACCTCAGGGGGATAATAGGAATGGTCATCTGCCTCTGAATTCTCCTCTGAGGAGCTGTTTGTAACCAGCAAGATATCTGCTTCAGCAGGTAGCACTGTCTGCTCTAAAGACCTTGTTTTCACTCCAGATTTCTCCATCACCAATTCAAATGGCTGATGCACAGGAAGAGCAGTTGAATATACAAAAATTGTCGACAAATGCAATGAGTAATACAAAAAAAGGATGGCATGATATAATTCACATATATGACGCTTGGCTAAACATCATGGCATTGCATAATTCACATACATAATGCCTTGCAACAAGATAGCATTGCGTAATTCACATATATAATGTCTTGCAACAAGATGGGATTGCAAAATTCACATACATGGTAATTAGACACTAAACAGGTGGCTTCACACAAAGCATGTCTAAACTAAGCAAATGACATACCAATGCTAGACACCATATGCACGATATGAGCACTATAACCATGCCAAGTTGGAGCATGCACCTCGGGGGGGGGGGAATAGGACTGGTCGTCTGTCTCTGAATCCTCCTCTGAGGAGCTATCCGTAACCAGCAAGACATGCGCTTCGTCAGATAGCATTGTCTGCTCTGATGACCTTGTTTCCACTCCATATTTTTCCATGATCGTGTCAAATGGCTGATGCACAGGAAGAGTAATTGAATGTCCTAAAATTGTTGACAAATTTAATACGTAATAAAAAATGATGGCATGATATAATTCACATATAAGATGACTGGCTAACCAAGGTGGCATTGCAAAATTCACACATATGATGCCTGGCTAAACAAGATGGCATTGCATGATTCACATATACGATAAAGAAACTAAACAGATGGCATTCGCACAAAGCATGTCTAAACCAAGAAGATGACATATTTGATGTATAAAGTAAGCAATACAATGAACCTTATGCATGATATTACCAACATCAGCACGCCAAGTTAGAGCGAAGACCTCATGGGGTAAATAGGAGTGGTCTTGTCCTTCTGAATCCCCCTCAGAACAGTTATCTTTCTCTTGATTACAATCCGAAATGGGTGGAGGGGGCTGCCTTTGCGCCCACCACAGAGCGACGTCTGCAAGAAATTTTATTGCCATGCAAGGCTCGTCTCTTTTGCTCTACATGTTTAGTTCCATTATGTACCATAACTAACATTCATAGGAATAAAACATAGTGAGATTATGTGAGGAGTGCATGCACAAATCCAGAGTGATGTTAGCAAACTGTGGATAGACCCAAAACCAATGATAGCAGGCAGATAATATCTTTAGTTAAAAAATACAGATAATGGCTCCTTTATGTTTGTGTCGGCATTCTGGGAACGGGTGTCCCCGGACTTGCCTGCATGCGGCCCACGACGTGGCTAAGCTAGCAGGCCGTACGGCCCATCTTCATCAACAAGGCATCCAAGACCCTCGCGAGGGTCCAAGCCTCGCGAGGCGGATGACGCAAGACCTCCTCGGGAGTGGCCTAGCCAGGCAGGCTCACGAGGAGCGGAGATATCAAGGCGGGGCAAAACCTCACGAGGCTCTCGTGACGTTAGCCATGACGATTGACACCAGGCGGGCGCCAGCGCGCGCAGCGTCCTTGTTTCCTCTTTGGTGCTAAGGAGGCCAGCGCAGGCGAGGAGTACCGAGGCATCAGGCAAAGGTTGCTATATTGGTGCAACGAGACCAAGACCAGGAGGACGGCAAGGTGGAGGTCTTCGTGGAGCCCAAGACGGCGTTACCGCCAGAGCTTTTCACAGGCGAAGACCACTTTTGTCAGGATAGCTTGTACTAGCTGTCCCCCTTCAAATTTGCCCGCCGTTGTTGGCTCCCTTCCCGCTCGATATTTGGGAAGAGGACCAGGGCCTATATAAGTAGAGCTAACCACCACAGTAGAGGGGACTTCTGATCCACCAGCTCACCGAGCACAAGAACACCTCAACCTCAGGAGGCTGTTCTTCCATTGTACTGTTCTTCATCATCCCAAGAGGCAATCCACCACCACCACACTGGAGTAGGGTATTACACCACAATGGTGGCCAGAACCAGTATAAACCTCATGTCTCTTTGTGTTGCGAGTTCGTTGAGTTTGTCCGCGAGATCTTAGCGAGCTAGGGCGTAGATCGGTAGGAGGGAAAGACTTCGCGTGCACCCCAGTGTTCGAACCTTATGTTTGCCGGAACCCCACATCCGATATTTGGCGCGCCAGGTAGGGGTCCGCTGGAGCTCCTCTCCACCAACCTGCGCCCCGTGCCGGCGCACTTCGCTCCCATGGTGGGTGCCCCGCCATCCACCTCTGCAACCGACGTCGGCAGCGGGGCATCTGGGTACCGAGCCCTGGACCCCCGCCCTGCGCCGAGTGCGGTGGCCGACCAAGTTCAAGCCAGAGATGCCGCCGCGTTATGACGGCGCAGCAGACCCGACGCCATTCCTGCTGGCATACGAGGAGGCTGTCCTCAAAGCCGGAGGCAACGACAAGATCATGGCCAACTGGTTCCCCATGGCCCTTGCCGGCGAGCCGCGCGGCTGGCTGCTCAACCTCCCGGGATCCACATTGGCTTCCTGGGGGGAACTCCGTGAACTCTTCACCGATTGCTACGTGGTGCCAGCGCACCATGCGGTCGCGGCCCTGCTGGGCGGCTCTCAGGCACCGCCTTCAGATTGCCACGTCAAACCGTTCCTCCGTCAGATCGGGGCCACCTCCAAGCGCCCGGGGGCTCCGCCAGGTTGGGCTGCCCCAGAGGCCGACCTCACCTTCGGCTCAGAAGACCACCCCGACTCCACCGCCGGCTCCGGCATGCTCCCAATGCTCTGCACGCCCACCATCTACAACGTGGCCGTCACCAAGACCCTCATCGACGGCGGTGTCGGCCTCAACTTGCTCTCCGTAGAAGCCTTCAGCCTTCTTCACGTGCCGCTCGAGCGACTCAACCTCAGCAAGCCCTTTTCGGGAGTGGGTGGTGGAGCTGCCCACTCTCTAGGGCAGATCCGCCTCCCTGTCACCTTTGGCACACGCGACAACTACCGCACTGAGCTGGTGGACTTCGGCATCGCTCGCATCGGTCTCCCATACAACGCCATCCTCGGGTACCAGCTCTCGCTCAGTTCATGGCGGCGACCCATCCGGCCTACAACCTCATGAAGATGCCAGGAAGCAAGGGCGTCCTCACCATCAAGGGGGACACTAAGGAGGCCGTGACGGCGCTCAGGCTCGCCTTCAAGACCACAGCAGCAGCACAGCCCGCCGGCGTCAGTACCCACGAGGCCAACGAGGCCGCGCCTACCAAGAAGAAGCGGTTGTTCACCCAAGACAAGGCGGAAACCAAGCAGGTGCCGGTCAACGAGGACGGGTCTTCACGGGCCACCTTCACCATAGGAGCCGGCCTTGACCCAGGACAAGAAGAAGCCTTGGTGAGGTTCTTGCACGCGAACAAGGAGATATTCGCGTGGGAGCCCAATCAACTGGTAGGAGTCCCGAGAGAGGTGATCCAGCATCATCTAAGGGTATGACCCAACATATGCCCCCTGAAGCAGCGAGCTAGACGGCAGTCCACTGAGAAGCAGGCCTTCATCGTCCAAGAGACACACAAGCTGGAGGCGGCATGCGCCATCCGGGAAGTTCGATATCCCGAATGGCTCGCAAACCCTGTCATAGTGCCAAAGAAAGGCGGGAAGGAGCGGATGTGCGTCGACTTCACCAACCGTAACAAAGCCTGCCCCCAAGATGCGTTCCCACTCCCGCACATCGACCAGATTGTCGACTCCACCGCCGAGTGCGACTTGCTATGCTTCCTGGACGCGTTCTCAGGGTATCATCAGATCAAGATGGCGGTGGAAGATGTGGAGAAGACAGCTTTCCTAACACCATGTGGGGTGTACTGCTACACCTGCATGCCCTTCGGGCTACGCAACGCAGGCGCCACCTTCCAGCGGTTGATGCACATCGCCCTGGGGCGATAGCTCGGGAGGAACACAGAGGCCTACGTCGATGACATAGTGGTAAAGTCTCGAGAGGCAAGGACATTGATTCAAGATTTGGAGGAAACCTTCGAGAGCCTACGCCGGGTGAACTTGAGGCTTAACCCGGAGAAGTGCGTGTTCGGTGTCCCCTCCGGCAAGCTGCTGGGATTCCTCGTGTCCCACAGAGTGATCGAGGTGAACCCGGAGAAGATCAAGGCCATCGAGGACATGAGCCCGCCACAGACCCTCAAAGAGATGCAAAAGCTAGCGGGGCGGGTGACCGCATTAGGGCGTTTCATCTCCAAGCTGGGAGAGCGTGCCTTACCCTTCTTCAAGGTCATGAAGAAGAAAGGTCGTTCGAGTGGACCCCGGAGGCCGATCAGGCCTTCCAAGACCTCAAGAAATACCTTACCAGCCCCCGGTGATGGTGGCACCACGGCCTCTCGAGCCTCTGGTACTCTACCTTGCCGCCACCCCGTACTCCGCCAGCGCGGCGCTGGTGGCGGTCAGGGAGGAACGCCAAGCCAAGGGCGCGCCGCGCCAAGCCGGAGCTGAAGTGGCGTAGGGTCAGGAAGACGCAGCAAAGGCATCAGCTGGGGAAGACAAAGCTCGGCAGGACAACGTCGCAGAAGCTCCTGAGGACAGCCAGGTCTCAGGAAACCCTCCACCTCAGGAGATGCACCAATCTCCGCAGGACCCCACCCTCGATAGTCCGCCAGCCCTCGTCGAACACCCGGTGTACTTCGTCAGGACCGTACTGAGAGACGTGAGGGCACGCTACCCCATGCCTCAGAAGCTCCTGCTCGCACTTTTGGTGGCCTCACGCAAGCTGCGACAATACTTCCAGGGGCACCCGATCAAGGTCGTCTCAGCCTACCCATTGGAGGGGGTACTCAGGAGCCCAAATTCAGCTGGAAGGGTCGTTGAGTGGAATATCGAGCGGCAAGCATTCCAGTTGGAGTTCAACACTACCAGGGTCATCAAGGGGGCTGCGCTCGTTGACTTTGTGGCAGAATGGACGGATGCCCCGACACTTGAGGAAGGGGAAGACCGGTCCACCTCCCCAGGGAACGAGGCTCCGGACGGCTGGGTCATGTATTTCGATGGCGCTTTCGCACACCAGGGCGCGGGAGCTGGAGTAGTGCTCATCTCGCCCACCCAGGACAAGCTCTACTACACCATGCAACTCTGCTTTCAGCACGGCGAGAAGGTCTCCAACAATATCGTAGAATATGAAGGCCTCATAGCTGGCCTGAAGGCTGCGGCAACTCTAGGGGTGAAGCGCCTTACCGTCAGAGGCGACTCGCAACTCCTCGTCAAATTCTCCAACAAGGTGTTCGAGCCGAAGGACGAGCACATGGAGGCCAACCTCGCGGAGGTACGCAAGACGGAAAAGCAATTCTCAGGTCTCGAGCTGTAGCACGTGTCCCGGGGCACCAACAAAGAAGCCGACGACATCGCCAGGAGAGCATCCATGCCGAAACCGCAAGAGCCTGGTGTCTTTGAGGAGCGGCTCTTCAAGCCATCAGCTACGCCACCTCTTTCAAGCACTACTCAGCCTCGGGAGGAGCGCCCACATCCCCCGGCCACGGGTTCCCCAGACTGTGGCCCGACCTCAGGAGCTCAGCTGCTCTTGGCGCTCGAGCCCCAGGAGGAATGCTGGACCAAGGAATTCATGGAGTACCTGACACACGGGGCGCTACCGGAGAAGGAAGAGGAAGCGGAGCGCGTGGCCCGGCTAGCCATGACATACTGCATCCAAGACGACGAGTTATACAGGAAACGGCCGAACGATGTCACGCTGCGCTGCATCTCCAACGATCAAGGAAGGGAGCTGCTGATTGACATATACGGCGGGGACTGCGGGCACCACTCGTCGTCACGGACCCTCGTCAGCAAGGTGTCCCGCAGTGGATTCTACTGGCCTACAGCACTCAACGACGCAGCCGACCTGGTGAAGTCTTGCGAAGCTTGCCCATTCCACGCCAAGCAAATCCATCAGCCTGCTCAGGGCCTCCAAACCATCCCTCTCACATGGCCGTTCACGGTCTGGGGGCTGGACATCTTAGGACCGTTCCCACGGGCGCCAGGGGGCTACCGCTATCTCTACGTCGGCATCGACAAGTTAACCAAGTGGGCGGAAGTGGAAGCTGTCCGTACCATCCCGGCCAGCTCTGCCGTCAAGTTCATCAAGGGCCTCGTGAGCCGCTTCGGGGTCCCCAACCACATCATCACAGATAACGGCTCGCAGTTCACTAGTAACCTCTTCAAAACCTACTGTGCTAACCTTGGAACGCAGATCTGCAATGCTTCGGTGGCCCACCCCAGGAGCAATAGTCGGGCTGAGCGCGCCAACGCAGAGGTCCTGAGGGGCCTCAATACCAGGACCTTCAAGAAGAAGCTGGGGGCCGGCGGCAGGGGCTGGCACGACGAGCTCTAGTCCGTGCTGTGGTCTATCCTCACCACCGCTACCAAGCCAACGGGCGAGACTCCATTCTTCCTTGTCTACGGAGCCGAAGCAGTCCTTCCTCACGAGGTCAAGAATCACTCCGCACGGGTCCTGGCGTTCGAAGAAACGCAGCAGGATGCCACGCGGGGGATGGATCTCGTGCTGGGGGAGGAACGTCGTCGCGAAGCTGCATTAAGGGCGGCAAGGTACCAGCAAGCGCTGCGGCGATACCACTGCCGCAACATTCGCTCCAGGACACTCGAGACGGGTGACCTGGTCCTAAGGCGGGTCCTCTCCAGGGAAGGGTTGCATAAGCTTTCACCCATGTGGGAGGGCCCGTTCAGGGTCGTCCACATCTCCAGGCCTGGCGCCGTGCGCCTGGAGACACAAGAAGGGACACCTATCCAAAACGCCTGGAACATCCAGCACCTCCGGAAGTTCTACCCATGAAGCAAGGCCCAGAGCCTATGAAGCAATGCCCAGAGCCTGTGAAGAAAGGCCCAGAGCATGTGAAGAAGGCCTGGTGCCTGTGAAGAATCGACGCCCGTGACACTCTCACGTAATAAT
Source organism: Aegilops tauschii subsp. strangulata (assembly GCF_002575655.3). Taxonomy (NCBI): domain Eukaryota; kingdom Viridiplantae; phylum Streptophyta; class Magnoliopsida; order Poales; family Poaceae; genus Aegilops; species Aegilops tauschii. Next base: position 42,588,487 of record NC_053039.3, read on the forward strand.
GAGTTGGGGCTGTACACGCCCCGGAGTCTCGGGAGCGCCGGCCTCAGGCCCTATGGCTCCCGCCCACGCCTAGTGGCAGCACTTAGCTCCGCGCTGGTGAGAAGACTTGAAGACTAGATTAGGTGCCAGACGCGGCTTTTCATTTGCTTTCCGTAGTTGGCTCGCTTTTCCTCAATCAAAGTTTCTCTTGGTGTTCATTGCTGATTTGATTCCCTACCGTCTTACCGCATTTTTCTCTGGTTTGCTCGTGTTCTCTCTCTCGCATACCTCGCGAGGGGGCTAGGCAGGTGCCCTCGTGAGCATTTTTCTTCTCTCTGCCTTCTCGTGAGCCACCCTTGTTCAAGCCTGAAAGCTGGCGCATCTCTCCTAATCCGTGCCCCTCGGGTACCGCGATACAAGGCGCCAAGTCGAGGCTTGGGTGGACGGTGAATCCTCTAGCGCACCCCTAACAAATTTTTATAGTTTCCGAGAAAGCACAGACCACCAGGTCAAGATGGACGTTAGGAAACAAACGCCTCGTGAGGAAGAGGACGTCCTGGACGCACCAGGTTAAGTTATCTTTGTCCAAAAATAACAACACGACATGAGATAACACGCACAGTGCGATAGCTAAAGAACCACAGTTCGATACAGGCCCCTCTGGGCCCATACTGGTTTAATTTTTTGATGCAGGAAAAAGAGCTAAACAAAGCGGCATTGCCGCAATCCGCGGAGGCAGGCCCTTAGCGGCGCCCTGAGCCTAGCCGGACCTTTCCTCGCGCTTCACGGAAGCGCAACGACGAGATTACCCGCTGCCTCCTTCGAAGCGGGCGCGGTGGCGCGGCGGCTGGTCGTAGCCACCACTGCTGGAGCCGTCGCCGGAGGAAGAGCCGCCGTAGCTGGAAGAGACACGGTCGCCACCAAGGGCAGGCTCGCCCTCATCCTCTTCACGACCGTCACCAAGGCCGAGCACCTCCTCACCGTCGTTCGTCTCGGGGCAGCACCCGGCGCGGCGACCATCTTCCCCAAACATCCTCACATAGGGGGTCGACCCACCGTCATACCTGAAGTGGAGCATGCACCGCCTGCCCAGACCGCGGGCGCGGGCGAACATCTGCCAGCCGCGGGCCAGGGCTATGTTGCCCGCGGCGGAAGTCTCGACCGCGACCCAAGAGGCCTTGCTGTAGCAACCATCCGCGTGCAACCAGAGCCCGCCTGGACCAGGGGCCGGCAGTTCGTCGACGAAGAAGCACGGAAGCTGGAACCAGTTGACAGTCGGGTTCTCCGACCAGACGACGAACTCCGGCGACACTTCCGCTGAATGGAAGCGCGGACGGGGAGGCCGCGCCACCATTGCACGCCTCCCCTCGTCAGCTGGACCGCCATGCCTGGGAGGATCCCCTCCGCGTGGCGCGGCGCTGCTACGATGGTGGGCCACGGCGGGGGCCGCGGCATGCTTGCGCGGACGGCCGCGACCGCGCTTGGGCACCGGGTGGCCGGGTCCCTCGCGAGGAGCCTTTCCCTTCTCGGTGGCAGAGAACTTCCTTCGTGGCGCCATCGGTGGCGCTGCAAGCCGTGGAGCAAGGAGGAAGAAGCAAGCAAGCGAGGAAGAGATGGGAGACGGGGGCTCCGCCCCCTCCTCCCCATTTATAGCGGAAGAAGGCCAACCGGCGTCTCCCACGATCGCAGGTAATGATGGTTTTCCTTGCATGTCGCAGGGACTTGTCAAGTCGTGCAGTTGCTGAGGCAGCATGGGGAAGCGGAGACGCCCACGTCCGATCAACCGCCACGCGTCAACCGAGGCCGCAGGCTTTTGGGGCCCACGGTGCTCCGAACTTGATCCTTGGCTTCGCCGCAAAGCCAAGCCCGAGCGCACGTTGGTCCTGGGGGCTACTGTCAGCGTTCTAAGAATGGGGGTCCCCAGACTTGCCTGCCTGCGGCCCACGGCATGGCTAAGCTAGCAGGCCGTACGGCCCATCTTCATCAACAAGGCATCCAAGACCCTCGCGAGGGTCCAAGCCTCGCGAGGCGGACAATGCAAGACCTCCTTGGGAGTGGCCTAGCCAGACAGGCTCACGAGGAGCGGAGATATCCAGGCGGGGCAAAACCTCACGAGGCTCTCGTGGCGTGAGCCATGACGATCGACACCAGGCGGGCGCCAGCGCGCGCAGCGTCCTTGTTTCCTCTTTGGTGCTAAGGAGGCCAGCGCAGGCGAGGAGTACCGAGGCATCAGGCAAAGGTTGCTATATTGGTGCAACGAGACCAAGACCAGGAGGACGGCAAGGTGGAGGTCATCGTGGAGCCCAAGACGACGTCACCGCCAGCGCTTTTCGCAGGTGAAGACCACTTTTGTCAGGATAGCTTGTACTAGCAGTCCCCCTTCAAATTTGCCCGCCGTTGTTGGCTCCCTTCCCGCTGGATATTTGATAAGAGGACCAGGGCCTATATAAGTAGAGCTAACCACCACAGTAGAGGGGAGTTCTGATCGACCAGCTCACCGAGCACAAGAACACCTCAACCTCAGGAGGCTGTTCTTCCCTTGTACTGTTCTTCATCAGCCCAAGAGGCAATCCACCACCACCACACTGGAGTAGGGTATTGCACCACAATGGTGGCCCGAACCAATATAAACCTCGTGTATCTTTGTGTTCCGGGTTCGTTGAGTTCGTCCGCGAGATCTTAGCAAGCTAGGGCGTAGATCGGTAGGAGGGAAAGACTTCGCGCGCACCCCAATGTTCGAAACTTAAGGGTTTGCCGGAACCCCACATCCGACAGTTTGTTTCCACCCAACATGGAACTCATAGTAGACACCCGAGATTAACCACATAGTAGAAAGATAGTATTGATTGCTGCTCGAATATGTACCCCACAACCATTTAAACACTCAAGTTTGTGCATTAGTTTGGACCTGACTCGGAGTCTAATAGGTGAACAGGACGATAAATTAGCATGTCAACATTTTAAGCGATGCATAACGTAAGCAGACACGAAAGAGTGCGACCTCTCTTGCAGACCCGTGTAGTCCTCAAGGTCATCTGCTCAGTTGATGATGATAATGTAGCTGTCGTGGCTGCCGGCGGCCGGGAAGAAGATCTAAGGCGGCGAAAGACAGTCTGGAGGGCGAATCCCTGCCATGGTGAACCCTTTCGTCGTTGGAGCAGCTGAGCTGGGGTGGAACACAGCGCAGCAGGAGCGGGACAAACCACGCAAGGTTTTGTTTGACACATATCTGTAACAGAAGTAATTGTGTAAGGGCTGGTTTGAATTTGAGGATTCTAACAATGCAGGGATAGGAAATAAACGGGAATAGGATAGGAATGCACGTACAAAACAGAGAATTTAAAAACATTGGATTTCTGCCAATCTGGATGTTTGGTTCACAAAAATTGGAAGATCACAGGATGCAAAGAAGCATGGTGAGATTAAGTCAAACCACAAGAAAATGATACCATTTTCACAAATAAAATATATGTTATACATTGCAAAAATAATATAATTTGAAAGTACATTCAGATACGAACCAAATGATACAATTTTTGGTGCATTCACATTTTGCTTGTCAAATACAGTACGTGGTCAAACTTTGACACAAAATACGCAAAACAAAAAAATACTTCCAAGACCAGCGCCGCTCCTTCTTATTAAACCACTACCGCTCCTCTCTAGTTCAAATCTAAATCTAGCATCGCTCCTCTCCTCTTCCATTTCAAAACCACCGCCCCTCCGCTCTTGTTCCAATCCAAAACCAGCGCCGCTCCTCTCCCGTTCTAATCCAAAACCAGCGCAGCTTGTCGGTGTACAAAAAGGGGGGTGCACTTTTGTACCCCTTTACCTATGCACGGGCAGTCGGAGCCGCGCCCACGGTCACACCAAGCAGAACAGGGGAGGTGAGCCAAGGTAAGACCGAAGCCCAAGATAATCAGAGCAACGCCAAGGCCAAGGCCATAAAGAGCAGAGGGATGAAGCAGGTTCCCCCGGCAAGACCCTTGCCGGGGCAGCCTCAGCAGCCCCGGCAAGACCCTTGCCGGGGCAGCTCGCGCCACACTAACAGAGCGAGCCACCCTTGAGCCCACGGTCTCCAACATCACATTAGGCCAGGGCTCGGGAGGCACCTCCATGGTGGCATGCAGATCTTTGTGAAGACAAGGAACACTCAAGATCACATGAGGATTAGAAGACGATGATCCTCGGCAAGATCCTTGCCGAGGGACGCCACCAGATCCCCGGCAAGGCCCTTGCTGGGGACGACAGCGCGCCACGGCAAGACCCCTTGCCGGGCCACCCGGGAAGGCCCTCACCAAGGACGCCAACGGGGCCACCGCCAGGCCCGCGCCAACCAAGCTTCCACCGCCGTTCACATGCAGCTGCCAGCTCAACCAGCTGGGCGGGCACCTGCGTGGCAACATGCAGCTCCCAGGCCAACTCATCGAGCGCCTGCGTGGCGGCATGCAGATCTTCATGAAGGCTCCACCACCGCGCCACCTCAGCTGCCTACCTACCTACATGGCACCGCATGCCTCACTGGCCAGGGCGCGTGTCAAAGCGAGGAGGAGCGGCGACGGACGAGACGGGCCTCGCCCCCGTCCCCAGTAAAGCAAGGGGACACCTAAGCTACGCATTAAATGCGTCTTGTCCTGTAATACGAGCGATAAGCTCATAGCACTGTGCGCCTTTCCACCTCTTGTGTGCCACTGTTGCAACCCCTTTCGGCTATAAAAGGAGGCCCATGGCATACTGGAGAAGGATTCGGCTCTTTCGAACCACGCACTCACCATAGCTAGTTCGAGAGCTCAAGAACCCTCTGAAATACACCCACCAAAGCAGGACTAGGGTTTTACGCATCCTCGTGGCCCGAACCTAGGTAAACGATCCTTGTGCTGGTTACTAATCCGCTCTTCTCGTAGCCCCGCACCCCGGCAACCGTAGTAGGGATTCTTGTGATCCCATAGGTGTCGTTTCCCCGACATCTTTGGCGCGCCAGGTAGGGGGCGCAATTGTGAGAATCTGGTCTAGTAGTTAGCCTAGCAGTTCTTCGTCGCCATGGCTCCTAAGAAGAAGACGACCACGGCGATCGGCTCGTTGGGATCCGAACGGCCCATGCCGGTGCAGACGAGCAGTGGACCGGTCGTGGACGGGACCCGAGCTACGGTCCGCGAGCACCAGCATCACCCTGGCAGTCAGAGCCTGGCGAGCGGCGTCGTTCGCGCGCTAGACGACCGGCCGCACATCGCCAGATCCAAAGACGGAGCTGGCCCCCCCGCAGGCGGCGCGGGGCCCTCCAGGGGTGTCGTTGTGCCGCCTCCGGGCGGCGCCGCGACCTCCAAGACGCCCACACCGGCAACCACTGCGCGCTCTTCCCATGGTGTGCGCGCCGAGCAGCGTCACCACGCTGGTGACCCTGGGCACCGCCGTAGGAAGAGCCCTGTGTGTCATCTGCGAGATGAAGGGGTTCGGCATGCCCGCCGAAGTGCTGGTGAAAATGGCGCGCAGCCGCTGGGTCGTAACGGAGCTCCTTCTAACGTAGTTAGAAGTCGAAGCGCGCCGCAATCCACGCAGCTGTCGCCGCCGCCCACACCAGCAAAAGCTTTGGCGCGCGCGCAGCTTGTCCTCGACTTCCCTCCTGCTACAGAGAAGCTCGGCGAGTGGAGGGCAACCATCCGGAGCCTCGTCGCCATCGCCAACAAAGACGATCCGTGGCCGCCGGGGCCCTCGGGTCGGCACTCCACCGAGCCACCACATGCTGGCGCTGGGAGGACCGGGGGAGCTGCGGCCACGGTGCACTCTCCTCCTCCTCGCCAGCCGCCGCGGGTGTTGGCCTGTTGTGACGACGCTTGTGATAATATCTCCATAGTGTCGTCCGACCCGTGGACCCTCCGCGACCAGCGCCAGGTTCTTCAGGAACGAGCTCACGAAGACGCTCGGACCACCGTCAAGCGCCGGCGCGAAACAGGCCGCCAGTCGGACAAGCGGGCGGGGCCCGCTATGGACCACACAGCACCGGGGGGCTCCGGCGGCCTACCTTACGAGGTGGGCTGCCGGCCTTCACCCGTGAGCTGCGGCAGTTCCAGTGGCCGTCCCACCGCATGTTTAAGCCCGACGTCGGCGAGAAGTACACTGGCAAGACCCATCCGTCCGAGTTCCTCAGCATCAACACCATCGCGATGCAGGCTGCTGGAGCTCGCGACGACAAGGTGCTTGCCTACTATTTCCCGCTGGCGCTGAAGCCCAATGTTATGTCTTGGTCGATGCACTTGCCGGTGGATTTGTTGGGGATCGTAGCAGAATTTTAAAATTTCCTACGCATCACCAAGATCCATCTACGGAGTATACTAGCAACGAGGGGAAAGGAGTGCATCTACATACCCTTGTAGATCGCGAGCGGAAGCGTTCCAATGAACGAGGTTGATGGAGTCGTACTCGCCGTGATCCAAATCACCGATGACCGAGTGCCGAAGGGACGGCACCTCCGCATTCAACACACGTACGGAGCAACGACGTCTCCTCCTTCTTGATCCAGCAAGGGGGAAGGAGAGGTTGATGGAGACCCAGCAGCACGACGGCGTGGTGGTGGATGTAGCGGGATCTCGGCAGGGCTTCGCCAAGCTTCTGCGAGAGGGAGAGGTGTTGCAGGGGGAGAGGGAGGCGCCAGGGGCTGTGGTATTGCTGCCCTCCCTCCCCCCCTTTATATAGGCCCCCTGGGAGGGGGGCGCCGGCCAAGAACCCATCTATGGGGGGGGGCGGCCAAGGGGGGGAAACTTCCACCCCAAGTCAAGTGGGGCGCCCCCCCACCCTAGGGTTTCCAACCCTAGGCGCAGGGGGGAGGCCCATGGGGGGCGCCCCAGCCCACTAAGGGCTGGTTCCCTTCCCACTTCAGCCCATGGGGCCCTCCGGGATAGGTGGCCCCACCCGGTGGACCACCGGGACCCTTCCGGTGGTCCCGGTACAATACCGATAACCCCCAAAACTTTCCCGGTGGCCAAAACTGGACTTCCTATATATAATTCTTCACCTCCGGACCATTCCGGAACTCCTCGTGACGTCCGGGATCTCATCCGAGACTCCGAACAACTTTCAGGTTTCCGCATACTCATATCTCTACAACCCTAGCGTCACCGAACCTTAAGTGTGTAGACCCTACGGGTTTGGGAGACATGCAGACATGACCGAGACGCCTCTCCGGTCAATAACCAACAGCGGGATCTGGATACCCATGTTGGCTCCCACATGTTCCACGATGATCTCATCGGATGAACCACGATGTCGAGGATTCAATCAATCCCGTATACAATTCCCTTTGTCAATCGGTATGTTACTTGCCCGAGATTCGATCGTCGGTATCCCAATACCTAGTTCAATCTCGTTACTGGCAAGTCTCTTTACTCGTACCGCAATGCATGATCCCGTGACTAACTCCTTAGTCACATTGAGCTCATTATGATGATGCATTACCGAGTGGGCCCAGAGATACCTCTCCGTCATACGGAGTGACAAATCCCAGTCTCGATCCGTGTCAACCCAACAGACACTTTCAGAGATACCCGTAGTGTACCTTTATAGTCACCCAGTTACGTTGTGACGTTTGGCACACCCAAAGCACTCCTACGGTATCCGGGAGTTACACGATCTCATGGTCTAAGGAAAAGATACTTGACATTGGAAAAGCTCTAGCAAACGAACTCCACGATCTTTTATGCTATGCTTAGGATTGGGTCTTGTCCATCACATCATTCTCCTAATGGTATGATCCCGTTATCAATGACATCCAATGTCCATAGTCAGGAAACCATGACTATCTGTTGATCAACGAGCTAGTCAACTAGAGGCTTACTAGGGACACATTGTGGTCTATGTATTCACACATGTATTACGATTTCCAGATAACACAATTATAGCATGAACAATAGACAATTATCATGAACAAAGAAATATAATAATAACCATTTATTATTGCCTCTGGGGCATAGTTCCAACCGTCTCCCACTTGCACTAGAGTCAATACTCTAGTTACATTGTGATGAATCGAACACCCATTGCGTCCTGGTGTTGATCATGTTTTGCTCTAGGGAGAGGTTTAGTCAACGGACCTGCTACATTCAGGTCCGTATGTACTTTACAAATATAAATGTCTCCATTTTGAACACTTTCACGAATGGAGTTGAAGCGACGCTTGATATGCCTGGTCTTCCTATGAAATATGGGCTCCTTCGCAAGGGTAATAGCTCCAGTGTTGTCACAGAAGAGAGTCATCGGGCCCGACACATTGGGAATCACCCCTAGGTCGGTAATGAACTCCTTCATCCAGACTGCTTCCTGTGCTGCCTCCGAGGCCGCCATGTACTCCGCTTCACATGTAGATCCCGCCACGATGCTTTGCTTGCAACTGCACCAGCTTACTGCTCCTCCATTCAAAATATACACGTATCCGGTTTGCGACTTCGAGTCATCCAGATCTGTGTCGAAGCTAGCGTCGACATAACCCTTTACGACGAGCTCTTCGTCACCTCCATAAACGAGAAACATATCCTTAGTCCTCTTCAGGTACTTCAGGATATTCTTGACCGCTGTCCAGTGTTCCATGCCGGGATTACTTTGGTACCTTCCTACCAAACTTACGGCAAGGTTTACATCAGGTCTGGTACACAGCATGGCATACATAATAGACCCTATGGCCGAGGCATAGGGGATGACACTCATCTTTTCTCTATCTTCTGCCGTGGTCGGGCATTGAGCCGTGCTCAATTGCACACCTTGCAATACAGGCAAGAACCCCTTCTTGGACTGATCCATATTGAACTTCTTCAATATCTTGTCAAGGTACGTACTCTGTGAAAGACCAATGAGGCGTCTTGATCTATCTCTATAGATCTTGATGCCTAATATATAAGCAGCTTCTCCAAGGTCCTTCATTGAAAAACACTTATTCAAATAGGCCTTTATACTTTCCAAGAATTCTATATCATTTCCCATCAATAGTATGTAATCCACATACAATATGAGAAATGCTACAGAGCTCCCACTCACTTTCTTGTAAACACAGGCTTCTCCATAAGTCTGTGTAAACCCAAACGCTTTGATCATCTCATCAAAGCGAATGTTCCAACTCCGAGATGCTTGCACCAGCCCATAGATTGAGCGCTGGAGCTTGCATACTTTGTTAGCATTCTTAGGATCGACAAAACCCTCCAGCTGCATCATATACAATTCTTCCTTCAGGAAGCCATTAAGGAATGCCGTTTTGACGTCCATCTGCCATATCTCGTAATCATAGTATGCGGCAATTGCTAACATGATTCGGACGGACTTCAGCTTCGCTACGGGTGAGAAAGTCTCATCGTAGTCAACCCCTTGAACTTGTCGATAACCCTTAGCGACAAGTCGAGCCTTATAGATGGTCACATTACCATCCGCGTCTGTCTTCTTCTTAAAGATCCATTTGTTTTCTATGGCTCGCCGATCATCGGGCAAGTCAGTCAAAGTCCATACTTCGTTTTCATACATGGGTCCTATCTCGGATTGCATGGCTTCTAGCCATTTGTCGGAATCCGGGCCCGCCATCGCTTCTTCATAGTTCGAAGGTTCACCGTTGTCTAACAACATGATTTCCAGGACAGGGTTGCCGTACCACTCTGGTGCGGAACGTGTCCTTGTGGACCTACGAAGTTCAGCAGTAACTTGATCCGAAGCTTCATGATCATCATCATTAACTTCCTCCCCAGTCGGTGTAGGCACCACAGGAACATCTTCCCGCGCTGCGCTACTTTGATGTTCGGAAGGAGTGACTATCACCTCATCAAGTTCCACTTTCCTCCCACTCAATTCTTTCGAGAGAAACTCTTTCTCCAGAAAGGACCCGTTCTTGGCAACAAAGATCTTGCCTTCGGATCTAAGGTAGAAGGTATACCCAATGGTTTCCTTAGGGTATCCTATGAAGACGCATTTTTCCGACTTGGGTTCGAGCTTTTCAGGTTGAAGTTTCTTGACATAAGCATCGCATCCCCAAACTTTTAGAAACGACAGCTTAGGTTTCTTCCCAAACCATAATTCATACGGTGTCGTCTCAACGGATTTCGACGGAGCCCTATTTAAAGTGAATGCGGCAGTCTCTAAAGCATAGCCCCAAAATGAGAGCGGTAGATCGGTAAGAGACATCATAGATCGCACCATATCCAATAGAGTGCGATTACGACGTTCGGACACACCGTTTCGCTGAGGTGTTCCAAGCGGCGTGAGTTGTGAAACGATTCCACATTTCCTTAAGTGCGTACCAAATTCGTGACTTAAATATTCTCCACCACGATCTGATCGTAAGAACTTTATTTTCCTGTCACGTTGATTCTCAACCTCACTCTAAAATTCCTTGAACTTTTCAAAAGTTTTAGACTTGTGTTTCATTAGGTAGACATACCCATATCTACTTAAGTCATCAGTGAGAGTGAGAACATAACGATATCCTCCGCGAGCCTCAACACTCATTGGACCGCACATATCGGTATGTATGATTTCCAATAAGTTGGTTGCTCGCTCCATTGTTCCGGAGAACGGAGTCTTGGTCATCTTACCCATGAGGCATGGTTCGCACGTGTCAAATGATTCGTAATCAAGAGACTCCAAAAGTCCATCTGCATGGAGCTTCTTCATGCGTTTGACACCAATGTGACCAAGGCGGCAGTGCCACAAGTATGTGGGACTATCGTTATCAACTTTACATCTTTTGGTATTCACACTATGAATATGTGTAACATCACGTTCGAGATTCATCAAGAATAAACCATTGACCAGCGGGGCATGACCATAAAACATATCTCTCATATAAATAGAACAACCATTATTCTCGGATTTAAATGAGTAGCCAACTCGAATTAAACGAGATCCCGATACAATGTTCATGCTCAAAGCTGGCACTAAATAACAATTATTGAGGTTCAAAACTAATCCCGTAGGTAAATGCAGAGGCAGCGTGCCGACGGCGATCACATCGACCTTGGAACCATTCCCGACGCGCATCGTCACCTCGTCCTTCGCCAGTCTCCGCTTATTCCGCAGCTCCTGTTTTGAGTTACAAATATGAGCAACCGCACCGGTATCAAATACCCAGGAGCTACTACGAGTACTGGTAAGGTACACATCAATTACATGTATATCACATATACCTTTGGTATTGCCGGCCTTGTTGTCCGCTAAGTATTTGGGGCAGTTCCGCTTCTAGTGACCACTTCCCTTGCAATAAAAGCACTCAGTCTCAGGCTTGGGTCCATTCTTTGACTTCTTCCCGGCAACTGGCTTACCGGGCGCGGCAACTCCCTTGCCGTCCTTCTTGAAGTTCTTCTTACCCTTGCCCTTCTTGAACTTAGTGGTTTTATTCACCATCAACACTTGATGTTCCTTTCTGATCTCCACCTCCGCTGATTTCAGAATTGAATATACCTCAGGAATGGTCTTTTCGATCCCTTGCATATTGAAGTTCATCACAAAGCTCTTGTAGCTCGGTGGAAGCGACTGAAGGATTCTGTCAATGACCGCGTCATCTGGGAGATTAACTCCCAGCTGAGACAAGCGGTTGTGTAACCCAAACATTCTGAGTATGTGCTCACTGACAGAACTATTTTCCTCCATTTTACAGCTGAAGAACTTGTCGGAGACTTCATATCTCTCGACCCGGGCATGAGCTTGGAAAACCATTTTCAGCTCTTCGAACATCTCATATGCTCCATGTTTCTCAAAACGCTTTTGGAGACCCGGTTTTAAGCTGTAAAGCATGCCGCACTGAACGAGGGAGTAATCATCAGCACGCTGCTGCCAAGCGTTCATAACGTCTTGGTTCTCTGGGATTGGTGCTTCACCTAGCGGTGCTTCTAGGACATAATCTTTCTTGGCAGCTATGAGGATGATCCTCAGGTTCCGGACCCAGTCTGTATAGTTGCTGCCATCATCTTTCAGCTTGGTTTTTCTAGGAACGCGTTGAAGTTGACGACAACGTGGGCCATTTGATCTACAAGACATATTCTAAAGATTTTAGACTAAGTTCATGATAATTAAGTTCATATAATCAAATTATTCAATGAACTCCCACTCAGATAGACACCCCTCTAGTCATCTATGTGAAACATGATCCGAGTTAACTAGGCCGTGTCCGATCATCACGTGAGACGGACTAGTCAAGATCGGTGAACATCTCCATGTTGATCGTATCTTCTATACGACTCATGCTCGACCTTTCGGTCCTCCGTGTTCCGAGGCCATGTCTGTACATGCTAGGCTCGTCAAGTCAACCTAAGTGTATTGCGTGTGTTCCGAGGCCATGTTTGTACATGCTAGGCTCGTCAACACCCGTTGTATGCGAACGTTAGAATCTATCACACCCGATCATCACGTGGTGCTTCGAAACAACGAACCTTCGCAACCGTGCACAGTTAGGGGGAACACTTTCTTGAAATTATTATAAGGGATCATCTTACTTACTACCGTCGTTCTAAGCAAATAAGATGCAAAACATGATAAACATCACATGCAATCAAATAGTGACATGATATGGCCAATATCATTTTGCTCCTTTGATCTCCATCTTCAGGGCACCATGATCATCTTCCTCACCGGCATGACACCATGATCTCCATCATCATGATCTCCATCATTGTGTCTTCATGAAGTTGTCACGCCAACGATTACTTCTACTTCTATGGCTAACGCGTTTAGCAATAAAGTAAAGTAATTTACATGGCGTTATTCAATGACACGCAGGTCATACAAAAATAAAGACAACTCCTATGGCTCCTGCCGGTTGTCATACTCATCGACATGCAAGTCGTGATTCTTGTTACAAGAATATGATCAATCTCATACATCACATATATCATTCATCACATCTTCTGGCCATATCACATCACATAGCACATGCTGCAAAAACAAGTTAGACGTCCTCTAATTGTTGTTGCAAGTTTTTACGTGGCTTGTATAGGTTTCTAGCAAGAACGTTTCTTACCTACGTAAACCACAACATGATATGCCAATTTCTATTTACCCTTCATAAGGACCCCTTTCATCGAATCCGTTCCGACTAAAGTGGGAGAGACAGACACCCGCTAGCCACCTTATGCAACTAGTGCATGTCAGTCGGTGGAACCTGTCTCACGTAAGCATACGTGTAAGGTCGGTCCGGGCAGCTTCATCCCGCAATACCGCCGAAACAAGATAAGACTAGTAGTGGCAAGAAGAATTGACAACATCTACGCCCACAACTGCTTTATGTTCTACTCGTGCATAGTAACTACGCATAGGCCTGGCTCATGATGCCACTGTTGGTGATCGTAGCAGAATTTTCAAATTTCCTACGCATCACCAAGATCCATCTACGGAGTATACAAGCAACGAGGGGAAAGGAGTGCATCTACATACCCTTGTAGATCGCGAGCGGAAGCGTTCCAATGAACGAGGTTGATGGAGTCGTACTCGCCGTGATCCAAATCACCGATGACCGAGTGCCGAACGGACAGCACCTCCGCGTTCAACACACGTACGGAGCAGCGACGTCTCCTCATTCTTGATCCAGCAAGGGGGAAGGAGAGGTTGATGGAGACCCAGCAGCACGACGGCGTGGTGGTGGATGTAGCGGGATCTCGGCAGGGCTTCGCCAAGCTTCTGCGAGAGGGAGAGGTGTTGCAGGGGGAGAGGGAGGCGCCAGGGGCTGTGGTATTGCTGCCCTCCCTCCCCCCCTTTATATAGGCCCCCTGGGAGGGGGGCGCCGGCCAAGAACCCATCTATGGGGGGGGGGGGGGGCGGCGCCCAAGGGGGGAAACTTCCCCCCCAAGTCAAGTGGGGCGCCACCCCACCCTAGGGTTTCCAACCCTAGGCGCAGGGGGGAGGCCCATGAGGGGCGCCCCAACAAACTAAGGGATGGTTCCCTTCCCACTTCAGCCCATGGGGCCCTCCAGGATAGGTGGCCCCACCCGGTGGACCCCCGGGACCCTTCCGGTGGTCCCGGTACAATACCGATAACCCCCGAAACTTTCCCGGTGGCCAAAACTGGACTTCCTATATATAATTCTTCACCTCCGAACCATTCCGGAGCTCCTCGTGACATCCGAGATCTCATCCGGGACTCCGAACAACTTTCGGGTTTCCGCATACTCATATCTCTACAACCCTAGCGTCACCGAACCTTAAGTGTGTAGACCCTACGGGTTCGGGAGACATGCAGACATGACCGAGACGCCTCTCCGGTCAATAACCAACAGCGGGATCTGGATACCCATGTTGGCTCCCACATGTTCCACGATGATCTCATCGGATGAACCACGATGTCGAGGATTCAATCAATCCCGTATACAATTCCCTTTGTCAATCGGTATGTTACTTGCCCGAGATTCGATCGTCGGTATCCCAATACCTTGTTCAATCTCGTGACTGGCAAGTCTCTTTACTCGTACCGCAATGCATGATCCCGTGACTAACTCCTTAGTCACATTGAGCTCATTATGATGATGCATTACCGAGTGGGCCCAGAGATACCTCTCCGTCATACGGAGTGACAAATCCCAGTCTCGATCCGTGTCAACCCAACAGACACTTTCAGAGATACCCGTAGTGTACCTTTATAGTCACCCAGTTACGTGTGACGTTTGGCACACCCAAAGCACTCATACGGTATCCGGGAGTTACACGATCTCATGGTCTAAGGAAAAGATACTTGACATTGGAAAAGCTCTAGCAAACGAACTACACGATCTTTTATGCTATGCTTAGGATTGGGTCTTGTCCATCACATCATTCTCCTAATGATGTGATCCCGTTATCAATTACATCCAATGTCCATAGTCAGGAAACCATGACTATCTGCTGATCAACGAGCTAGTCAACTAGAGGCTTACTAGGGACACATTGTGGTCTATGTATTCACACATGTATTACGATTTCCGGATAACACAATTATAGCATGAACAATAGACAATTATCATGAACAAAGAAATATAATAATAACCATTTATTATTGCCTCTAGGGCATCTTTCCAATAGGATTCTATTTCTTCTTGGTCGGATATGTGCCATGAATTCGTAGGCGCCTTCACAGGAGGCCACCAAGCTCATGGCCAGGCCAGTGATCTGCATATCATTCCCCAGAAGGAAGGGGAAACCCTGCGCAAGTACATCCAGAGATTCAGCCGGGTGCAGTACAACATCCCCGACGTTCATCCCGCCGCTGTGATCAGCGCGTTCCACCAGAACGTGCGCAACCGCAAGATGCGCGAAGAGCTGGCGATGACCAAGGTTAAGGATGTGGCCGAGCTCTACGTTCTGGCCGATAGGTGCGCCCGGGATGAAGAGGGAAGGAAGTACCCCGGCAAAGACGCCGGTGCGGAAACCAACTCTGCCGATGAAGACGCCGCCACCCCGCCGAAGAAGGGCCGGCGTCGCAACAGGAAACGCAAAGGCAAGGCCGTGCTTGCCGTTGAAGGATCTGACGACACCGGTGCCGGCAAGAAGGTCAAGGCAGACGCCCCCGGTAAGGAGATTGCGTGCTGCCTGCCGGGCCTAGGCGGCTACCGACAAGCCAGGAAGCTCTGGCAAGCAATACTGCAAGATCCACCGCACCAAGGTCCAGGACCTCCAGTACTGCCGACAAGTCGAGCTGCTCGCTGAGAAGCAAAAAGCTGAGTACGAGAGGCGGGACAAGGAGAAGGACTAGGACGATGCTGAGGGATCCGGCAAGAAGCGTGGCGACCAAGGAAGCCGCCCCGGCAAGGACAACCAACAAGAGAGGCCCGCCCAGGGCCGTGACAAGAAACAAGAAGACGATGATCACGAAGAGGACGACGATTCTCGTGAGCAAGGGTTCCAGAAGGCTACGGAGGCCATGTGCATCGATGGCGGCGCCTCGCTGCATACTTCTCACCGCCAGCTCAAGCAGTGGGCGCGTGAGATTACAGCAGCGGAGCCGTCGTTCGACGCTCAGAAGCCGCTGAAGTGGTCCAGCACGCCCCTCATCTTTAACGCCGAGGACCACCCTGACCGCACAGCCGCGGTTGGGTGTTTTCCATTGTTGGTCTCATCAACGATATGCAACCTCAGGGTGAACAAGATGTTGGTTGACGGCGGGGCTGGCCTGAACCTGATCTCGCCTGTCGTGATCAAAAGATTGCAAATCCCTGATGGAGACCTCGAGGAAACGGGCACGTTTCAAGGGTCAATCCGGGGAGGAGCCAGCCGAAGGGGAAGGTCACACTGCCCGTGACGTTTGGAGGGGAGTTGAACTACAGAACGGAGAGGATCATCTTCGAAGTGGCCGAGATCCCCTTGCCCTACAATGGGATCCTCGGCCGCCCGGCACTAGCCAAGTTCATGGCAGCATCACACTACGCCTACAACATGCTAAAGATGCCCGGGCCATTGACCATCATCTCCGTCCCCTCAGACAAGAAGGACGCACTGATCTGCGCCGACCAACTCTACCGGGAAGCAGTTGCAGCTGCTGCCATCAAGGCGCCTGCTCCTGCCGCTGAAGGCCCGGGAGGGGAGAAGAAGCCCGGCAAGACCTCTCACACCCACTCCGGAAGCGCACCTTCTAGGAGTGTTGTGGTACCGTTGAGGACGTGCTACAGAGCTCTACCGGCAAAAGCAAGAAATCCAGAGCCGAGCCACCGCAGACCAAGAAGGTGTCCGCCAGGGAGGATGGCACGGAAGGGGCCTTCACCATAGGCTCCACCCTCGACAGCAAATAGAAAGGCGCACTCGTCACCTTCCTGCGGGCGAATGTCGACGTGTTTGCGTGGCAAGCATCCGACATCCCCGGTGTTCCCAGGGAGGTGATTGAGCACCACCTAGTTGTCTGCCGTCATGCGCGGCCCGTCAAGCAGAAGGTCAGAAAGCAGGCTCTGGAGAGGCAGGAGTTCATCACAGAGGAGATCAGGAAGTTGGAAGCGGCAGGTTTGGTGAGAGGAGTCCTCCACCCGATGTGGTTGGCCAATCAGGTAGTGGTGCGCAAGGCGAATGGGAAGTGGAGGCTGTGTATTGACTACACAGATATCAATAAGGCTTGTCCTAAGGACCCCTTCCTGTTGCCGTGCATCGACCAGATTGTTGATTCCACGGCCGGGTGTGATCTGTTATCATTCCTCGACGCCTACACGGGCTACCACCAAATCTTCATGCAAAGAGAGGATGAAGAAAAGACAACATTCATCACCCCATGTGGTACATATTGCTTTTTACGGATGCCTTTCGGGTTGAAGAGTGCTGGCTCGACGTTTGCAAGAGCAGTTGTCGGAGAAACTGGCCACGGGTAGCCTAACCGACTCCCCCTGGCTCTTCAAAAAATTATCAGGCCTATCGAGCCTTCAAGTATCCAGAGCATGGGGCCGCCTTCCTCTGGCCAGCTATCCCCAAGGCCGACTACCAGAAGGCGACCCAGCCTCAAAAACCTTCCCGAAGAAAGCTACGAGATGGCCGACTCCAGGAAGCCGGCTGTGAGAGGACCGACTCCCAGAAGCCGGCCATGAAGAAGACCGACTCCCAGAAGCCGGCCAAGACTACACCCACCAAGACTGCACCCACATAACGGTTATAAGACGGGGCATGGCCGCAGTACAGCCCACTACCCCCGAAACCCGGAACAAGCATGGCCACAGGGCGCCGTACGGGTCAGCCATCCCCCGTCCGGCGCGGCACTGTAGCCATGTTGACCTCGACGTCACCCACGACAGGCGCCAGTACGACCCGCGGGCGGCGGGCCCCTTTAGCCAGAGAGACGCTCGAAGGCGGCCCGGCCTCCCCTAGTCGGCCTGGCGCGTAGCCGGCTCCCAATAGCCGGCTACCTCCCTCCGTCGAAACATGTGCCTCATTAAGGAGAGAAGACGAGGTGAGGCTACAGTGAGAGCCCGCAAGGCGGCGACGCTGTAGACACGCTTACCTCGACAAAGCCCTCGTCATTAGGGGCGAGGCAACAGTAACCAGCCGCCGACAAGGCCCCCAAGCGGTGGGACCGGCCTGTCGGCCAAGAGGCCGGCAGCCGGCGGGACCCACTAGTCGGCGGGCCCCAATGGCCGGCGGAGAAGCCGGCGAGCACAGACACTAATGGCTGGGACCCGCGCCCAGCCGGATTACCATTGTACCCCTGGGGGTAGGCCTATATAAACCCCTCGGGACACCCATGCAAAGGGTTGATCTCACATAGTTTCACACACCACATAGAGAGAAAAGGAGAGCTAGCCTTGCCCTTCTTCTTCCCCTAGCCAAACAGCTCAAGGAGCACTTGTAGCTACTTGTATTGATCTAGTGATCATGCGGAGACCCCGCAGAGCAGGACTAGGGGTGTTATCTCCACGGAGAGCCCCAAACCTGGGTAAGATCCGCCGGTGTGCATGTCTTCGCCTTATCCCGTTTCCAGGCAGCAGCGATCTCTTACTGGCTCCCACAATGATAAGCCACCCGTTGGCATATGTCGCACCTACCACCCGACATTTGGCGCCCACCATGGGGCCAGGTGCACCGTCGTCTGGAGACCTGTTCTGGACGGGAACCCTTTTCCTCCCCCGCGAGCATAGCCAGCCCGCTACGCCCGATGGCGCTTGCCCTGACGCGCAGCAAGGCGTCGACGACGCCTACGCGGCGAGCTGCCTCGCCGACCTTCTTGGCGAGACTCGCATCTCCTACGAGCCCGCGTCCGATGCAGGCACAGACTACCCCGAGAGCCGCCTGGCAGCCTCCTCGACCAGCTTCATGTCTCCAGCGAGCTTGCTGTGGACTTGGAGTCGGTCGGCTCCACCGAACCGATGCTTGTCGACTCCGACACGGCATCGCTCGACGCCTTCCCCACCGACGCGGTGATCATCGACGACCCTCTCCCTCGAGCCGACAGTGGCAGCAGCGCTGTCACTGAGGTGCTGGTGATCAGCCACGGCACCGTCTCGGGCGAGAACGCCCACGATGCCCTACAAGCGGCGCCGCAGGACTTGTCCGTCCCCATCCCGGCCGACGCCGACGCCGAGACTCTAGAGGCACGCCGCCTCGCCCTCATCGCGGAGGGCCAGAAGATAGCATCCATGAGACGCCTCACTGAGGCTCACCAGCGCGAAGTCGACCGCGCCGCCTTTGGTACGCCGCCTCATGGCGGGCCGAGCCGAGCCGGCCTCGTCAAGAAGCGCGGTGCTGTAGCCATGTTGACCTCAACGTCACCCACGACAGGCGCCAGTACGACCCGCGGGCGGCGGGCCCCTTTAGCCAGAGAGACGCTCGAAGGCGGCCCGGCCTCCCCTAGTCAGCCTGGCGCGTAGCCGGCTCCCAATAGCCGGCTACCTCCCTCCCTCGAAACATGTTCCTCATTAAGGAGACAAGACGAGGTGAGGCTACAGTGAGAGCCCGCAAGGTGGCGACGCTGTAGCCACGCTTACCTCGACAAAGCCCTCGTCATCAGGGGCGAGGCAACAGTAACCAGCCGCCGACAAGGCCCCCAAGCGGTGGGACCGGCCTGTCGGCCAAGAGGCCGGCAGCCGGCGGGACCCACCAGTCGGCGGGCCCCAATGGCCGGCGGAGAAGCCGGCGAGCACAGACACTGACGGCTGGGACCCGTGTCCAGCCGGATTACCATTGTACCCCTGGGGGGTAGACCTATATAAACCCCCCGGGACACCCATGCAAAGGGTTGATCTCACATAGTTTCACACACCACATAGAGAGAAAAGGAGAGCTAGCCTTGTCCTTCTTCCCCTAGCCAAACAGCTCAAGGAGCACTTGTAGCTACTTGTATTGATCTAGTGATCATGCGGAGACCCCGCAGAGCATGACTAGGGGTGTTATCTCAACGGAGAGCCCCGAACCTGGGTAAGATCCGCCGGCGTGCATGTCTTCGCCTTATCCCGTTTCCAGGCACCAGCGATGTCTTACTGGCTCCCACAATGATAAGCCACCCGTTGGCATATGTCGCACCTACCACCCGACATTTGGCGCCCGCCATGGGGCCAGGTGCACCGTCGTCCGGAGACCTGTTCTGGACGGGAACCCTTTTCCTCCCCCGCGAGCGTAGCTAGCCCGCTACGCCCGATGGCGCTTGCCCTAACGCGCAGCAAGGCGTCGACGACGCCTACGCGGCGAGCTGCCTCGCCGACCTTCTTGGCAAAACTCGCATCTCCGACGAGCCCGCGTCCGATGCAGGCACAGACTACCCCGAGAGCCGCCTCCTCGACCAGCTTCACGTCTCCAGCGAGCTTGCTGTGGACTTGGAGTCGGTCGGCTCCACCGACACGATGCTTGTCGACTCCGACACGGCATCGCTCGACGCCTTCCCCACCGACGCGGTGATCATCGACGACCCTCTCCCTCGAGCTGACAGTGGCAGCAGCGCTGTCACTGAGGTGCTGGTGATCAGCCACGGCACCGTCTCGGGCGAGAACGCCCACGACGCCCTACAAGCGGCGCTGCAGGACTTGTCCGTCCCCATCCCGGCCGACGCCGACGCCGAGACTCTGGAGGCACGCCGCCTCGCCCTCATCGCGGAGGGCCAGAACATAGCATCCATGAGACGCCTCACTGAGGCTCACCAGCGTGAAGTCGACCACGCCGCCTTTGGTACACCGCCTCATGGCGGGCCGAGCCAAGCCGGCCTCGTCAAGAAGCGCGGCACAGCCATCGCCAGCATGCCGGGAGCAGACCGCCCAGTCTACGCCACGCCGCTCGAGAACCTGCGTGCCGCTCAGGCGGCCGCAGAAAAGCTGAACGGGCTGGGGGCTGATGAGCTCACCTACATGACTAGACGCATCCAGCAGCTGATCGACGCGGTCGCAGAACGGCATGAAGCCGGCGCCCGCGCTGAGAGTCCTCCCCCGCGCCGAGAACACGCCGCGACATCCCGGTCGCCGACTGCGAGCGGCGCCCGCGCAAGGAAAGACAAGGAGCCTGCTGCTAGCCGCAGCCGGACTCGGGTCACCATCGAGCGCGACGCAGATGGCCGCCCCCGAGCAATGGAACGCCAAGGCAATCTGCCTCCCCCCCCCCCGCCTCGTGGGGAGAGATATCCCACCCCGCCGCCTGTCACGCATCCGACTCTCGGTGGCCGACTAGGCCACCGCGAAGGTGTCGGCGAGAATGATGCCCGCCACTGGATCGACCGCCTAGCGCGATCCCTGGCGTTAGAAGAGGAACACGATGTCGGCCCGCCTTGCTTTTGCCCCCGCATCCGCGACGAGCCCTTCCCCAAAGGGTTCTCACTCCCCAGACACACGCCCAAGTACAACGGCTCCGTGAAGCCGGAAGATTGGCTGATCGACTACTCTACCGCCATCAGCATAGCAAACGGCAACAGGCGTGTTGCCATGAAGTACGTCCCTCTCATGCTTCAAGGCACGTCACGCCCCTGGCTGAACAGCCTCAAGCCCTACAGCGTGAACAGCTGGCTAGACTTCATGGAACTCTTCGTCCGCAACTTCACCACCACATACAAGCGGCCTCCCAAGCCCTGCCAGCTCTCCTTGTGCGTCCAAGGGCCCAGCGAATCGACTCGCCACTACCTCACGAGTTGGGCCGAGCTCCGCAACTCCTGCGAGGGGGTGCACGAGGTTCAGGCCATAGAATACTTCACCGCCGGGTGCCGAGTGGGCACCCTCCTCAAGCACCGACTCCTCTACGACGAGCCGACTACCCTCGACAAGCTGCAGGTCATAGCAGACAAGTACGCCACGGCTGACTCCTCGATGAAGACCGAGCTCCGAGTGGACGCCTCTGGAAAGGTGCTCGCTCCGGCTCCCAAGACGTCGGCTGGTGACTCCAACCTATGCCCCTACCAGAACGACCACAAGCGCAAGGCCCCTATGCCGCCTTCCACCAGTCGGCAGGTGGCCACCGTCGAAGACGAGCAGCCCGAAGAGCGGCCCGCTCCCAAGAAGAAGGGCGGCAGGCCGGCTTGGCAGCCGGCCTTCTCCTACGAGCAAACTCTCGATGCCCCTGCATGTTTCACAGCGGCGCGAAGCCGTCCAACCACACGACCCGGAAGTGCCACTGGCTCACACGAATCTCCAAGGGCGAGCGGCTGGTGCTGCCTCTGCCTCCCGGCCCACCGCCTTCAGCCCCTCAGCAGCCGGCTGCTCGACCAGCAGTCGGAGCCATTCAGGATGAGTTCCCAAATGAGCACGCCGCCTACGTCATCTTCACGAGCCAGATTGAAGATAAGCGCAGTCGGCGCCGATAGCACCAAGAAGTCAACGCGGTCGCCTCCAGCAACCCCGAGTTCATGCATTGGTCTGAAAGGCCTATCAGCTGGAGTCGAGCCGATCACCCAGAGGTGATGCCATCTCCTGGCTCCTACACATTGGTGTTGGACGTCACCCTCGCGACGGAAAGGCGAGCTGCCCGTTTCTCCCGCGTGCTGATTGATGGCGGAAGCAGTATCAACATACTGTACCGCGACACCATGGAGAAGTTGAACCTCAAGGCGAAGCAGCTCATGCCAATCCGGACTGTGTTCCATGGCATCGTGCCCGGCCTGTCCTGTTCCCCAATCGGCAAGATCAAGATGGATGTTCTCTTCGGAGACAAGGATCACTTTCGCTGAGAGGCGATCTGGTTTGAAGTAGTGGATCTAGAGAGCCCTTACCACGCCTTGCTTGGCCGACCTGCCCTGGCCAAGTTCATGGCTGTGCCACACTACGCCTACCTCAAGATGAAGATGCTGAGTTCGAAGGGGATCATCACTGTAGCTGGAGACTACAAGAAGTCCATCGAGTGCGCTACAGCCAGCAGCCGACTGGCCGAGTCCATTGTGGTTGCTGAAGAGAAGAAGATGCTGGACCGAGTCGTGGCCATGGCCAGCAAGCAGCCGGCCCTATCCCCCAACCCCAAGGAATATGATGCTCAGGGCTCCTTCCAGCCGGCCAAGGAGACAAAGAAGATACCTCTGGACCCGGAGAACCCGGAGAGGTTTGCTGTCATTGGTGCAAACCTGGACAGTAAATAGGAAGGCGAGCTCGTCGACTTCCTCCGTGAGAATCGAGACATCTTTGCATGGTCCCCAAAGGACATGCCGGGTGTTCCGAAGGATTTCGCCGAGCACAAGCTACACGTCCGAGCGGACGCGAAACCAGTCAAGCAGCCTCTCCGCCGACTGTCGGAGGAGAAGAGATAGCCCGGCTCCTGGCCATCGGCTTCATTATGGAAGTGTTTTTCCCAGAATGGCTTGCCAACCCGGTCTTGGTGTTGAAGAAGAACAACAAATGGCGTATGTGTATAGATTACACCAGCCTCAACAAAGCCTGCCCCAAAGATCCGTTTGCCCTACCCCGGATTGATCAAGTGATAGAATCCACAGCCGGATGCGAGCTATTGAGTTTCTTGGATGCCTACTCACGATACCACCAGATCAAGTTGGACCCAGCTGACCGCCTGAAGACCGCCTTCATCGCACCATTCGGAGCTTTCTGTTACCTGACTATGACATTCGGCTTGAGGAATGCCGGTGCCACTTTTCAGCGTTGCATGCAGAAATGCCTCCTCAAGCAACTCGGCAGAAATGCCCATGTCTATGTAGACGATATTGTGGTGAAGACGGAGAAGCGCGGCACCCTACTGGAAGACCTCAAAGAAACATTTGCCAACCTGCGCCGATTCCAGATCAAGCTCAACCCCGAGAAATGAGTGTTCGGAGTACCAGCCGGCCAGCTTCTAGGCTTTTTGGTCTCCGAACGCGGCATTGAGTGCAACCCTGTGAAGATCAAGGCCATTGAGAGAATGGAGATTTCCACCAAGTTGCGAGACGTTCAGAAGTTCACCGGATGCCTGGCCTCCCTAAACCGCTTTATCAGCCGGCTAGGGGAGAAGGCTCTCCCCCTGTACCGGCTCATGAAGAAATCCACCCACTTCGAATGGAACGACCAAGCAGACCAAGCCTTCCACGAGTTGAAGAAGATGCTGACCACTCCACCTGTCCTGGCAGCGCCGACTGAGAAGGAGCCCATGCTCCTCTACATTGCTGCGACTAGCCGAGTGGTTAGTACAGTCATCGTGGTCCAGTGCCCAGAAGAAGGCCGAGCTTAGTTAGTTCAGAGGCCTGTTTATTATTTAAGCGAAGTACTGTCCACCTCGAAGCAAAACTACCCGCATTACCAGAAGATGTGCTACGGAGTGTACTTCGCTGCCAAGAAGCTAAAGCCCTACTTTCAAGAGCATCCCATCACGGTCGTATGCACCGCCCCGCTTGCCGAGATCATAGGCAGCCGGGATGCATCCGGTCGGGTGGCTAAGTGGGCCATTGCGCTGGCTCCTTACACAATCTTTTACCAGCCCCGCACCGCCATCAAGTCCCAAGCATTGGCCCACTTCCTTGTCAACTGGGCCGAGACCCAGTACCTACCGCCGGCTCCCGACTCCACTCATTGGCGGATGCACTTCGACGGGTCCAAGATGCGCACTGGCTTGGGAGCCAGCATCGTCCTCACCTCTCCCAAGGGCGACAAGCTCAGATACACATTGCAAATCCATTTTGCCGCCTCCAACAATGTGGCTGAGTACGAGGCACTCATACACGGACTCCGGCTAGCCAAAGAGCTCGGCATACGCCGGATCCAGTGTTAAGGCGACTCAGATTTGGTGTTCCAGCAGTCATCTGGCGACTGGGACGCCAAGGACGCAAACATGGCGAGCTATCGATTCTTCGTCCAGCAAATCAGCGGATACTTTGAAGGGTGCGAGTTCCTCCACGTGCCATGGGCCGACAACGAGCAAGCAGATGCGCTGGCACGGATCAGCTCCACCCGACAAGCCATACCAACCGGTGTCTCTCTCCAGCGCCTCCTCAAACCGTTTATCAAGCCGTCTCCAGAATCAGACTCTATCTTCGTACCGCCCGCCCCTGATGCAGTCGGATCCGACTGGTGGAACCCAGCAGGCGGCTCAGGGACTTCGACAAGCGGCCCAGGGACTGCCGTAGTCGCACCCGGCTCGGGGACTTCAGAACCCAGCCCGAGGACTGCAGCTGTCGGCCCGGAGACTGCAGCGACACAACAGGCGGTGGCCGACTCCAACTCTCCACCACCCAACCCACCCACCCGGGTCACAGTGGCCGTACTGACAATAGAAGAAGTTACAGCTCCATCATGGGCCCAGCCCATCCTCAACTTCCTAGTAAACAGAGAGCTGCCGACTGATGAGATCTCGGCAAGACTAGTGCAACGCCGAGCCGGAGCATACACAATAATAAACAAAGAACTTGTTAAGCGTAGCGTCACTGGACTCTTCCAGCGCTGCGTCGAACCAGAGAAGGGCATAGCAATCCTCAGGGATATCCACCAAGGCGAATGCGGCCACCACGCGGCCTCAAGATCACTTGTCGCCAAAGCTTTCCGCCATGGTTTCTTCTGGCCGACTGCCTTGGAAGACGCCAAGGAACTAGTCAAATGCTGCAAAGGATGCCAAGTCTTCAGCTCCAAGCAACACCTGCCGGCTTCTGCACTCAAGACCATCCCCCTCACCTGGCCCTTTGCAGTTTGGGGGCTGGACATGGCGGGCCCATTCAAGACAGCCCGCGGCGGCATGACACATCTGCTTGTCGCCGTGGACAAATTCACCAAGTGGATCAAAGCGAAGCCAATCAAAAAGTTGTACAGGCCGACTGCCGTGACATTCATCGGAGACATCACTACTCGGTATGGTGTACCACACAGCATCTTCACCGACAACGGCACAAATTTTGCCAAGGGAGCACTAGCACGTTTCTCCGCGACACAGGGCAACCGACTGGACTTAGGGTCCGTTGCCCACCCGCAGTCAAACGGCCAGGTCGAGCGAGCAAACGGCCTCATCCTCTCCGGCATCAAGCCCCGACTGGTCGTACCACTGGAGCATTCGGCCGGCTGCTGGCTCGATGAGCTGTCGGCTGTCCTCTGGAGTCTGCGTACTACCCCGAACAAGTCAACCAGCTTCACTCCTTTCTTCCTTGTATATGGTGCCGAGGCTGTCATCCCAACCGACATCGAGTTCGACTCGCCTCGGGTCACCATGTACACGGAGGCGGAGGCCAAGGAAGCGCGAGAAGACGGCGTCGACCTGCTGGAAGAAGGCCGGCTATTAGCACTCAGCCGGTCTGCCATCTACCAGCAGGGTTTGCGCCGTTACCACAACCGGAAGATCAAGCCAAGATCCTTCCAAGAAGGCGATCTTGTGCTTCGCCTGATCCAGCGAACAGCCGGCCAGCACAAGCTCTAGGCCCCTTGGGAAGGCCCTTTCGTCATCAGCAAGGCCCTAGGCAATGACTCCTACTACCTGATCAACGCACAGAAGCCGAGAGCATGCAAGAGGGATGATTCCGGCAAGGAGTGGGAACGACCATGGAACGCCAATCTCCTGAGAAGATTTTACAGTTAAAAGCAGTATGTATCATCCTACCTTTTTGTATTAAGTACGAGACAACGGGCCCCCCGAGGCCCACTCGGGGACTGCCCTCCTTTATCTATGAATGACGAGTGTCATACCCATGAATGTACTATTGCATTTGATTATCTATCTGGCACCGGGTTCAACTAGTCGGCCTGGGGACTGGCCGCCTTGAGTTATATTAAAAGTTCTACCTGAAGTCAGACAAGTAGTGTGCTAGCACCCAAGCCCTCTCTTGTCGTAAGTCGCAGCTCGAAGAACCGACTATCCGACTGGCAAGAGCCAAAGGCAGGAAAGGATGCCCACGCGAAAAACGGCTAAGGACTAACGAACTTATATAACACAAGCCGGCCTCCAACCACGCCTACCGGCTGTCAAAACAGCAGGCTGGCCGGCTTCCCAGTCACTTCGCTACAATCCAAGAAAGCTAGAGTACTTGCCCTCCCAACCGGCCAAGCACTTCTCTAGCCACAGACTACAGGGCAGCTGTCCGGTTGGGAAGGCGGAAACCAAGGTTGGGCGGCAAAGGAAACATCCAAAGGATGAAAAGCAAGAACAATGGAAAGCCAAACACATGCATGATTATATTTACACATAAGGCCTTCAAACAGGCCGGCAGTCAATATAGTTCGAATACACCCCAAGTGGGTGGAACTGCGCAAACTTAACGAAATATTGATCAAAGAGTAATAAAACAGGAAAGTAAAGGCGGCAGATTAGACTAAGGGCGCAGCAGGGGAGCCGGGTTGGTCAGTGGAGATGGCAGCGCCGGCTGGAGGAGTGGTCGGCTGGCGAGTCTCGGCTTGATCATCGCCGCCTGCAGGCGGTGCGCTCGCACGCGCCTTGTTGCTGGAGGCACGGTCAAGCTGAGGCTGGCCGGCTGCTCCACCATCGGGCGCGGCGTCTTCACCCTCCTCCTCCTCCTCGCCCTCGTCGCTGGAGTCGATCTCCTCCGCCGAGTACTCGCCATCTGCCGGGTTCAGCCCGAACCACTCCTCCGGCTGGGCAACGCCGTTGTCATCCACCTCAGGAGCAAAGGCGCTGGTGTCGGTGTAGTCGGCGATCGCCGAGGCTCGCTGGATGATAGCCAGCCGCACCGGCTCCAGCTCTGTGTCGGCCTCCTGCCGCCAGGTGGCCAGCTGGTCCAAGCTCAGCTCGGGATACCAGGCCTTGACGAACTCCAGCGCCCGCCTGGCGCCTGACCGAGCCGCAGAAGCCTTCCAGGCCTCGAAGCAGCCGGCCGCTACCTCCAGCCAGTCCGACTGGGGGTGCGGGGAATCACCTCGCCGGGCCAGAGAGCGGCCAGTACCTGCGCCCCAACACACTGAAGCCGGCGGAGCATGCGGTGAGCCAGCTGGAGGCGGGCTTGAATCGCTAGGAGCTATTCCTCAAGCGACCGGCGAGCATTCGGCGTGATCTCAGCGCCAGCCTGCGTTTGCGCCTCGCGGTGGGCCTCGATGACCTGGTTGGCGGTAGTAGAGTAGCCAGTGAAGTACTCTGCACAAGAAAGAAAGAGAAAGAAGATAAAAATACCAAGTCAGAGAGTGTACCAAACGGCAAGCGGCAAGCAAGGAACGAAGAAGAGGGCGGCCTACCGTCAACCAAGTCTTTGATCTGGCTGTAGCCGTTGATCAACGACTGCCTCGCCTCGGCCCAGCTCGCCGCCTCGGCCTCATATTCGGATTGGAGGGCGGCCTCGCTATCCTGCACCGCCTTCAGGGCAGCCTTGTGGCTCTCCTCCTGGTCGGCCAGCTTCTTGACTAGGCGATCACGCTCCTGGGCCAAGGCATCGAACTCGGCTTCCTTAGCGCGAAGGGCGGCCTGAGTCCCACCCAGCTGCTCCCTCAGTTTGGTGTTGGCCGCTGCAAATATGGAAGAGAAGAAAAGAGCAATAAGAAAGAAGTCGTCAAGGAAGATCCGACCCGACTGCTCAGCGGTCGGCCCGAATCTCGGGGACTACACCCAGTGGGTGCGCTGACGCGCCCCCACATGAGATAAAAGATGAAGCACTTACCCCGGCTCTCAGATAGATCAGCATTCTTCTGGGTCAGCTCCCGAGCCTGGGAGTTGAAGGAAGCCGCACGGAGGTTGTGGTAGTACTGCAAGTCAGACAGAGAAGCGAATGAGAACAAGATAGCAAACAAAGCCCACTAAGAAGTTCCAAGCCGCCTGCTCAGCAGCCGACTCGGAACTCGGGGACTACACCCAGTGGGTGCACTGACACGCCTCCATGGAAGAAACCAAGATCAAGAAGCAAAAACGGGAAGACTTACCCGAATGGCCGCCCGCGTCGCGAGGAACTCGTCATTATATTGCCTCAGCACTGCGGCCTGGGACTGAAGCCGGTTCCGGACTTCTTGCGCCGCCAAATTGACCACGACCGTCCAACCACCCGGCGTCCACCCTGAGCTGGCGCTGGCCGCCTCCACGTCCTGGGCCGACGAGCTGGAGCCCGCGGCCTTCTGCGAGTCCGGAGCCGAAGGTGCCTTCCCCGCGCGCTGGGGCGATGGCGACTGAACCACCAGGTCCGCCCTCACAGCCGGCTCGCCTCCAGCCGATTGCACAGGCGGTGCGTTAGGCCGGCTGCCTTGGGCCGCCCTAGTCGGCAAGGACGGTGCCGCCTCCCTCTCTGGGACGACGACGTCGTCCTCCCGCTCCAACCCTGGCTGGTCGCCGCCAGCTTCCTCCGGCGGGGGCTCCGGGATCTCGGGCGCCGCGACACGCAAGGGGGTGACAAGCAAGGCCCCCTCCGCTGTCGCTGCGGCTGCAGCCTCCGCCTGGGCCTTGGCCGCCGCGTCGGCACGTGCCTTCGCCGACTCCTCCGCCTCCTCCTGTGCCGCCTTGGCGGCAGCCGTGCTCAGCTCTTCCGCCTCCCGCTCCTCCCGCGCATTTCGCTCCGTCGCCGCTTGAAGCTTGGCGCGGGGGTCCGCACGTCGGGTGCTCCCGGACCCTCCCGGCGAGCGAACCATGGAGGAGGCAGCAACCCGCTCAAGAGAAAGCGGAGCCCTGATTTTTGAGACAAGACAAGGATTCAGAAATCAACAAGAAAAGAAGAAAGAATATGCAAAAGAGTACACTTACGCCGAAACCTTGCGGAAGCGGGCCGCCTTCGCGGCCGCCTCATCCCGCCTGGTCACCGCCGCCCCGCCCTTGGGCTTCTTCGGCCGACTGCCGAACAAGCCCGACGCGGCCCGGCGCTTCTGCGCGCCGCCTCGAGCAGGCGGCGCAACGGAGGAACCCGCTCCATGGTCGGACGCCGGCTGGCGGCGTGGGACGACTTCCGCCTTATCGTCATCCGGCCAGTCGTCGAAGCTAGCTCCAAGCCTGGAGCCGCCTGCGTCGCCGCATGCTTCGCCGCCTCCCGCCTCGGTGTTGTCGTCCATGGCGGCCGCCCCCAAGTCGTGGTCCTCCAAGTCATGCTCCGCCCGGTCGGGGAGAAATCGGCGATCCGCTCCGGACCCGGCCGTAGGTCGAACGAGAGGGCTCTGCCAAGATGTGCCGACTGGTCAGAGTCGGCCAAGAAAAACTTAGCGACAAAACTAAGAGAAGAAATGATAAAGAAAGCATACCGTAGGCAGGGGATGTGCACGGGAGTACGGCTCCTTGCCAAACCGCCACTCTGCGAAGAGCTTGCAGTTCGCGAGATAATTCACCATATGAGCCACCTCATCATTAGGCATCTCTTTGGTGCACATCCGACTCGGGTCGAATTGACCGCTCATCTGACAGATCAGATGAGGGCGGCTTTGAAGCAGGAGCACCTGGCGCGTGACGAAGGCGGCCAGCAGGTCGGACCCAGTCAGGCCCTCCGACTGGAACATTACCCGGAGTCGGG
Source organism: Aegilops tauschii subsp. strangulata (assembly GCF_002575655.3). Lineage (NCBI taxonomy): Eukaryota > Viridiplantae > Streptophyta > Magnoliopsida > Poales > Poaceae > Aegilops > Aegilops tauschii. The sequence goes on from NC_053039.3 coordinate 42,618,644, forward strand.
CGATGGCCGCGGCTCCAGCCGGCGACAGCGTCACGGCCCGATAGGACCACTGGGCCGCCTCCCAGCCGGCGGGCCGGCTACGTACGCCGGCAAGTTAACGTAGTCGCCTTGCGGGGCGACGTTTTTCATGTAGAAGTACGACTTCTGCCAGCGCTTCACTGACTGGATCAGCGTGATGACGGGGAAGGGGTTGTCGGCTGCCGGTCTCCGCATCGCGATGAAGGCGCCGCTCTGAGCCGGCACGCCCTGCATGCGGGTGCCGAGCTTGGTTTGGAAGAATTCCCCCCAGAGCTCGAGGGTGGGGAGAACGCCAAGAAAGCCCTCGCACAGAGTGACGAAGGCGGACAACAGCACCACCGTGTTTGGAGTGAGGTGGTGCGGCTGGAGTTGATAGAACTCGAGGATGGAGCGGAAGAAGGCGCTCGCGGGCAGACCGAGGCCGCGCAGAAAGTGCGAGCGAAAGATTACCCGCTCGCCTTCCTCCGGCGCCGGCGTGATCTCCTTCTCCGGCGCGAGACGGACCCGCACCTGGTCTTTGCCGGCCAACCGCCGCGTCTTGCGGAGGAAGTCGATGTGGTCCATATGGATGTTGGAGCCGTCTCAGTCCCCGCCGTACTGCACGATGGCGAGAAGTTGGCGAGAAAGGGTGCGGCGGCGGAGATGGCACGGCCCCACGGCGGCGAAGCTGTGGGGTGTTGCGAAGATTGGTGGGACGGCGCGGCGGCAAGATGCTGTTGCAATGGAAAGAAGGAGGAAGAAGATGGCGGAGAGAGGAGGAGCGTGCGAGCGCTGCCACTTCCCCTCCTCCCCCTACATATAACCTCGTGCGGCGAAGCCGAGGAGGCGAGGCATGGTGGTGAACGTGGGATTAACTGCGCCCACTACCCCACGTCCCGCGATTATTGCACCCTAACGACATGCAGAAACTGCCGCCAGAAGGCGTGCGGCCCGCTCAGGGCCACAGAGAATCCGCACCTGGGCCTAGGCGTAGGAGTGGTGGGCCCCCGGCCTGCGGCGACGTCCTGTCACGCGGGTGGGTTGGCAGGCTTTTCCCAGCTGGAGGATGCCACGTGGTTCGCGGTCGACGAGCGGCCGGCCCGCAGCCCCGCGCGCGCACCAACTGACTCCCGCCTTCAGACATCAGAAATTTCGCCAAGACGGCGCGCCCAACCGAAGCCGGCTCCCAGCTGCTGGCTCGTCAAGATAAGAAGCTGACCGAGCTTCTCGACCTCCTCTCAGCCTCGAATCCCAACCAGCTTCGGGGACTACTGTCGGAGTAAATGGCCACGGGTAGCCTAACCGACTCCACCTGGCACTTCGAAAAATTATCAGGCCAATCGAGCCTTGAAGTATCCAGAGCATGGGGCCGCCTTCCTCTGGCCGGCTATCCCCAAGGCCGACTACCAGAAGGCGACCCGGCCTCAAAAACCTTCCCGAAGAAAGCTACGAGATGGCCGACTCCAGGAAGCCGGCCCTGAGAGGACCGACTCCCAGAAGCCGGCCATGAAGAAGACCGACTCCCAGAAGCCGGCCAAGACTGCACCCACCAAGACTGCACCCACATAACGGTGATAAGACGGGGCGTGGCCGCAGTACAGCCCAGTACCCCCGAAACCCGGAACAAGCATGGCCACAGGGCGCCGTACGGGTCAGCCATCCCACGTCCGGCGCGGCACTATAGCCATGTTGACCTCGACGTCACCCACGATAGGCGCCAGTACGACCCGCGGGCGCGGGCCCCTTTAGCCAGAGAGACGCTCGAAGGCGGCCCGGCCTCCCCTAGTCGGCCTGGGGCGTAGCCGGCTCCCAATAGCCGGCTACCTCCCTCCCTTGAAACATGTGCCTCATTAAGGAGACAAGACAAGGTGAGGCTACAGTGAGAGCCCGCAAGGCGGCGACACTATAGCCACGCTTACCTCGACAAAGCCCTCATCATCAGCGGCGAGGCAATAGTAACCAGCCGCCGACAAGGCCCCCAAGCGGTGGGACCGGCCTATCGGCCAAGAGGCCGGCAGCCGGTGGGACCCACCAGTCGGCGGGCCCCAATAGCCGGCGGAGAAGCCGGCGAGCACAGACACTGACGGCTGGGACCCGTGCCTAGCCGGATTACCATTGTACCCCTAGGGGGTAGGCCTATATAAACCCCCCGGGACACCCATGCAAAGGGTTGATCTCACATAGTTTCACACACCACATAGAGAGGAAAGGGGAGCTAGCCTTGCCCTTCTTCTTCCCCTAGCCAAACAGCTCAAGGAGCACTTGTAGCTACTTGTATTGATCTAGTGATCAAGCGGAGACCCCGCAGAGCAGGACTAGGGGTGTTATCTCCACGGAGAGCCCCGAACCTGGGTAAGATCCACCGGCGTGCATGTCTTCGCCTTATCCCGTTTCTAGGCACCGTCGATGTCTTACTGGCTCCCACAATGATAAGCCACCCATTGGCATATGTCGCACCTACCACCCGACAGCAGTCCAAATTGGTTTTGAACCTCGGCTCCATAGGAATATGAAGGCATACATGGATGACATAGTGGTCAAAACCAAGGATGGGCCAACTCTTGTGCAAGATCTGGAAGAAACATTTGCCAACCTACGCAAGATCAACCTCAAGCTGAACCCTGAGAAGTGTGTCTTCGGCGTACCGTCCGGCAAGCTTCTTGGGTTTTTTGTGTCGCAGCGCGGGATCGAGGCAAACCCAGACAAAATCAAGGCTATTGAGCAGATTGAGGCGCCCAGGCGGATCAAGGATGTGCGTCGGCTCACCGGCTGCGTCGCCGCCATGAGCCGATTTATCTCCAAGTCCGCCGAGTGCGCCCTTCCTTTCTTCAAAATCCTGAAGAAGGCAGGCCCAATGGAGTGGACCCCAGAAGCCGAGGCAGCATTGCAGGATCTGAAGAAATACCTTTCCTCCACGCCAATACTGGTTGCTCCTAAACCACAAGAGTCGTTGCTGCTATATCTAGCGGCGACGAATCAAGTGGTCAGTGCCTCACTGGTGGCACAGAGGGAGGTCGACAAGGAGGCAGTGACGGCGGCGGAACCGACGGATGGCAAGCCAAAGATTCCCCCGACAGGGCCTGGTGCTGGCAAGGTGCGGCCCCCGGCAGAGTCTGATGCCACCAAGGCAGAGCCCGCACAGTCGAGTGAGGTGGTGCGGAAGAAGAAGATGACGCAGCACCCGGTTTACTTTGTCAGCTCCCTCTTGCAGGATTCTAGGTCGAGGTATTCCGGTGTGCAAAAATTTCTCTTCAGCCTCCTTATGGCCTCGAGGAAGCTGCGTCATTACTTCCAAGCCCACGAGATCACTGTCGTCACCCGCCTCCCATTGCAACGGATACTGCATAACCCAGATGCGACCAGAAGGATTGTGGAATGGGCATTGGAATTGTCAAGCTTTGGTTTAAAGTTTGAGAGTACCTCGACAATTCAGAGTAGAGTCTTGGCGGAGTTTATTGTAGAATGGACCTCGAGGCCTGACGAAGAAATCTAGGAGTCCACTCTCCCCGGCAAGGAAGCAGACCGCAACTGGATCATGTACTTTGATGGGGCTTTCTCGCTGCAAGGCGCCGGTGCCGGTGTGCTGCTCGTCGCACCCACCGGAGAGCACCTCAAGTATGTGATCCAGATGCACTTCCCCAAGGAGATGTCCACCAACAACACTGCTGAGTACGAGGAATTGCTTGCCGGTCTCAGGATCGCGGCAGACCTCGGGGTTAAGAAGCTCATCGTCAGGGGTGACTCGCAGCTTGTTGTCCGACAGGTCAACAAGGATTACCAGAGCCCATTGACGGAGGCTTACGTAGATGAGGTGAGGAAGCTGGAGGAACGCTTTGACGGTATCCAAGCGGAGCACGTCCCCCGAATGGAGAAGGACATCGCCGATTACCTATCAAAGCATGTCGCATTCAAGCTACCTGTGGAACCAGGTACCTTTTTCCTCCGGTTAACTCAACCATCCGTCGAACCATCAACAGGGCAGAACAAGCAGAGGAAGTCAGGTCCAGGCAAGTACTTTCCACCGAGCCCCCTGGGGCTGCCGGCAAGGGTGCCGCCGCGGATGCTGAGCCCGCCCAAGAGCAACTGGCTCCGGCAGGGCGTCAAGCCCTGGCCGTAGAGATAGCCGCTCCCATGGTGGAAGAGATGCCTTTGGTCCTTGCCGTCGAGCCCCAGGCTCCGGCATGGGCGCAGCATACCGTCCAATTCCTCCAAACAGGGGGCTTCCTGAGGAGCGGGATGAAGCGGAGAAAGTAGCCCGTCGGTCCGCCATGTACCAGTTCGTCGATGGCGTCCTATACAGGAGAAGGCCGAACGGCGTGAAATTGAAATGCATCCCCCGGGAGGAAGGATTGGGGCTGTTGGCGGAGGTACATGGAGGCATATGTGGCTCCCACATAGGGTCGAGGGCCCTTACCGGAAAGGCGTTCCGGCAAGGTTTCTTCTGTCCCACCGCCCTCCAGGATGCGACGGCACTAGTAACCAAGTGTGAAGCGTGTCAGTTCCATTCAAAGAAGCTTCATCAACCAGCTCAAGCCCTTCAAACAATCCCTCTCTCCTGGCCATTCTCGGTCTGGGGGCTCGATATACTGGGCCCTTTCCCCCGCGCTGTCGGGGGCTTTGAGTACTTGTACGTTGCAATCGACAAGTTCACAAAGTAGCCGGAGGTGGAAGCAGTGAGAAAGGTGACTGCTCAGTCAGTTGTCAAGTTTTTCGAAGGACTGGTCTGCCGTTTTGGTGTGCCAAATAGAGTCATCACCGACAACGGCACGCAGTTCACAAGCCACACTTTCATGCAATACATTCAAGACCTCGGCAGCAAGGTATGTTTTGCTTCCGTGGCACACCCACGGAGCAACGGCCAAGCGGAGAGGGCAAATGCTGAAGTGTTGCGAGGCCTAAGGACAAAGACTTTTGACAAGCTGCGCAAGAGCGGAAGGCGCCGGATTGATGAATTACCGGCGGTTATTTGGTCGATCAGGACGACGCCAAATCAAGCCACCAGCCAGACACCTTTTGCCCTGGTATACGGGGCAGAAGCAGTTCTCCCCACGGAACTCATATACGGGTCACCTCGAGTGCTCGCTTATGATGAGCTTGAGCAAGAGCAGTTGCGCCAGGATGACGCAACGCTCCTTGAGGAAGATCGTCTTCGGGCGGCTATGAGAGCAGCACGCTACCAGCAAGCCTTGCGCCGCTACCACAGCCGCAAGGTTCATGCCCGAAACTTTGAGGAAGGCGACCTTGTTCTTCGGCGCGTTCAGTTGATGCCAAAGTGGGAAGGCCCTTATCGGGTAATACGAGTCACCAGGCCCGGCGCAGTCCGCCTGGAGACCGAAGATGTTGTCCCAGTGAGCAACTCCTAGAACATCGAGCATCTTCGCAAGTTTTACCCATAAGGCGCGGCTTGCCGGGCCTCCCGGCAAGCCACCTTTTGTACAAGCTTTGCCGGCAAGGCATGTAACCCTTTGTAAAAAGCCAGGCGCAGACCCTGAGCATAAATGGATGAAGCGCTGGCGCCCTAAGTTATAGCATGCATGGTAGATCGAGTCTCTTCCTTGGTTAGGGTTGATAGTGCTTAGCGGTGGCTAACCCCTAGCCTAGAGGTCGAGTGCACGTCTATCTGCTTCTTTTTTGTCCTCCTTTGGTTCGCAGGACACATGGGCACTTCTGCTGACCTACTTGGAAGAAAGGAAACGGACCGGCGTCCCAACCCCGGCGAACCAGAGCTGCCGGGGGCTGCAAGCGCAAGGATCCAACCGCGGCAAGACAAGGTTGCCGGGGGCTGCAGATCCAGATAAGTCTTTCATCCTCTATCATGCATTTCGGAACGGAACTTGGATATGTGAAACCTCGTTTTATTTCTAGGCTACCGTGCTCCCCTTTTCTATACCCAAGGATTATCTCCTGGGCTCGGATTTGGTTGTAGTCGCGGTGGCAAGGAAGTAGAACGAGGAGCCTAAGCCCGCTTCATCCCTGCCTCCACCAAGGGCGCGAGAATGGTCGAGCGAAGTAGGGGGACGGCAAGGCCTGTTGCCGGGTGAAAACGTTTATCTTAAATTGTAACAAGGATTCGCTCCTTGTCGCGGGGTCTACCCACGAACGAAAAACCCGGCAAACATCCCTTTTTCATTAAAAGCATCCCACACAGGTACAGTCCGTACGGAATGGAAAACAAGAACAAAGGGGATTACAAGCTTTAAATTTAACAAGGCCCGAAGGCTTACAGATAAAAAAAGAGATAAGATGCCCGTGACCCCTTTCTTGTCCCTCTCCTCAGGAGGCAGGTCAAGGAGGCGAGAGGGCAAAAGGGGCGCCTAGGCGAGCTACGAGAAGCAGAAAGGACCAAGAGAACACCTCGGTGGCCGCCCACGGGTGGGCCGGTGATGACGGTGCCGGGAAAGGAGCTGGAAGACGAGGCGGTAGGACCGGCAGTACGCGACGAAGGCGTCGGTGCCCGCGTACTCCGAGTTGACAGCCTTGCCGCCCGCCCTCTTCCTCTTCCGCAGCCTCCCGACGCCAGCCGCCCAAGGAGACGGCCCCGAGAAGTTCAAGGAGCTGGCCCCACCCCCGGCGAAACTCTGCCGGAGGAGCAGCCAGGTGCAGATGCTGCTGCTGCCGCACCCGCCCAGGCGCGGGGCGTCCGACGCCTCGTCGAACTCGTCCCCGTCATCTGCCCTGTTGTCCTCCTCATCACTTTCGCTCGAGGAAGAGCTTCCATCGTCGGAATCTCCGTCGGAGGAGCTCTCCACGCAGCACTTCAGGCGAGTCCTGAAGTCTCCGAAGACCTTGATGGAGAGCAGGCCGTCCTCCATTAATTTGAAGTAGAGGACGAGCCCCGCCGTCAGCTTGTGGATGCGAGCGAACGTCTTCCACCCATGACGGAGGTACATGACCCGAGGAGCCCGGAAGTCGACGTCGACCCGCGCGCCCCCATTCCCACAACCCCTCATGTGCAATCTGAGGGATTGGGGCGGGTCACGCTCCATCTCTCGAGCAATCGGGGTGGGAAGACGAAGACGGCGACGTAGAGGCCGGCGCAGCCTGATGAAGAACTCGCGGGGCTGATCTGCAACATGGCCTTCCATCGAAAAAGGCATCATTGGCGGGGGCGAAGCCGGTGCGCCGCCCCGTCCTCCTCTTCCCCGAGCACTACGACCTCTGCCCCGGCCTCGCCCCCTCCCCCTTCCCCTCGCGGCCGGTTCCACCACCGCGGGCTCAGGAGGAGGAGGGACGCGCTGTCGGGCGGCGACCCTCGCCGCCACCGTCGAGGGACCATGATTCCCTTTCTCCATGGCGAGTGAAAGGAAGAAGCAGAAGAGAGAGGAGATAGATGACAGAACAGTACGGGATGCCATCCCCCCTTCCCCCTCTTAATAAAGAGGCGGGGTCGGGGCTCGTCCGCCCCGCTCGGCCAATCCAGCCACCAGAGGCGCAGGGAATCAGGACCAACCCGCTACCCCAACCAGCGACGGGCCTCCACCGCTTGCCACCCCAGGCACATGAAGGACGCGTGGCGGACGTGCAGAACCGAGGGGACGGGTGAAGCGACCTCTCCACACCCGGTGATCATGGGGAGTTGACGCCTTGAAGACCGCGACCCGGCCCCGTTCAGTACATGAGCCGCGCCTCCACACCTCCCTCTTTTTACGGGGAAGGCGCGAGCCGCCTCTTTATTGCGATGTGAAGCATGCATGTGGAAACCGCCCCATGCATGCCGCCCACGTCACGTGCACCCCTCCACGCTGCGCCGCGCGCGCGGGTCGTTGGAAACGCAGCGCGCAAAAAGATTTAGCGCGGTAAAAACCGCCCCGCCTGCCCGCGCACCGTTTTGGGCCTTGCCCAACAACGTGTCGCGCTTATGTGTGGCCCAGGCCCGGGGGCTCCTGTCAGTGTACAAAAAGAGGGGCGCACTTTTGTACCCCTTTACCTATGCACGGGCAGTCGGAGCCGCGCCCACGGTCACACCAAGCAGAACAGGGGAGGTGACCAAGGTAAGACCGAACCCCAAGATAATCAGATCAACGCCAAGGTCAAGGCCACAAAGAGCAGAGGGACGAAGTAGGTTCCCCCGGCAAGACCCTTCCCCCGGGAAGTCCCTTGCCGGGCCAGCTCGCCCCACACCAACAGAGCAAGCCACCCTTGAGCCCACGGTCTCCAACATCACGTTAGGCCAGGGCTCGGGAGGCACCTCCATGGTGGCATGCAGATCTTTGTGAACACAAGGAACACTCAAGATCATATGAGGATTAGAAGACGACGATCCTTGCCGAGGAAGGCCACCAGACCCCCGGGAAGGCCGTCACCAAGGACGCCAGCGGGGCCACCGCCTGGCCCGCGCCAACCAAGCTTCCACCGCCGTTCACAAGCTGCTGCCAGCTCAACCAGTTGGGCGGGCACCTGCGTGTGAACATGCAGCTTCCAGGCAAACTCATCGAGCGCCTACGTGGCGGCATGCAGATCTTCGTGAAGGCTCCACCACCGCGCCACCTTAGCTGCCTGCCTGCCTACATGGCACCGCATGCCTCACTGGCCAGGGCGCATGTCATAGAGAGGAGGAGTGGCGACGGACGGAACGGGCCTCGCCACCGTTCCCAGTAAAGCAAGGGGACACCTATGCTATGCATTAAATGCGTCTTGTCCTGTAATACGAGCGATAAGCTCATAGCACTGTGCGCATTTCCACCTCCTGTGTGCCACTGTGGCAACCCCTTTCGGCTATAAAAGGAGGCCCATGGCATACTGGAGAAGGATTCGGCTCTTTCGAACCACGCACTCACCACAGCTAGTTCGAGAGCTCAAGAACTCTCTGAAATACACCCACCAAAGCAGGACTAGGGTTTTACGCATCCTCGCGGCCCGAACCTTGGTAAACGATCCTTCTGCTGGTTACTAATCCTGCTCTTCTCGCTACCCCGCACCCCGGCAACCGTAGTAGGGATTCTTGTGATCCCATAGGTGTCGTTTCCCCGACACTGCTCCTCTCCTCTTCCATTCAAAAACCACCGCCGGCGAGTGAAGGTGCTGTGGAGAAGTAGATCGATGGAGGAGTACAACCGATATATCAGGGCCGCAGACGGCGTCCCTGTGAAGCTAGCTAGGATGTTCGACATACAGTCTTGGTTTGACAACAAGGACCAACTAGCGGCGACGGCGACATCCATGGACAAATATCAGCAACAGAGCGAAAAGGCGGTGATACTCCCGAAGGGAGTCGCGCGGGAGTACATAGAGCTGCTCCTCTGGGCCATGGAATAAACAGATTCACTAAATCCGTTCGTGAGGCAGCGGTGGTGGGAGTATCGACCCAAGATGGAGCATCCACCAGAGATAAGGATCGAGCATCTACAGGGTGTCGTTTGTGAGGGTGTCGGTGTCAAAACCGGCGGATCTCGGGTAGGGGGTCCCGAACTGTGCGTCTAGGATCGATGGTAACAGGAGACAGGGGACATGATGTTTACCCATGTTCGGGCCCTCTCTATGGAGGTAATACCCTACTTCCTGCTTGATTGATCTTGATGAATATGAGTGTTACAAGAGTTGATCTACCACGAGATCGTAATGGCTAAACCTTAGAAGTCTAGCCTATGATTATATGGTAATGAACCTCCCCCTATCCGGACTATGCTCTCCGGTTTATATAGACACCGGAGAGATCTAGGGTTACATGGGGTCAGTTACATAGGAGGAAATCTTCATAATCGGTCGCCTAGCTTGCCTTCCACGCCAAGTAGAGTCCAATCCGGACACGGGTATAGTCTTTGGCCTTCATGTCATCACAGCCCGTCAGTCCGTCCCAACGAATAACAGGTCGGACGCCCGAGGACCCCTTAGACCTAGACTCCCTCAGTAGCCCCTGAACCTGGCTTCAATGACGAGGAGTCCGACGCGCAGATTGTCTTCGGCATTGCAAGGCGGGTTCCCCTTCTTCCGAACTCCAGGATAGTATTCGGATGTGATGATTGTATCCGGACCTATAACGCATTCCACACACAACCGCAGAGAGAATATAATATTTTCACAAGTCTAATCTGCTGACAGTTTTTTATGACGCCACGTCTGTCCGGTTATAATCTTGAACCATTTTTCATCTGCCACCCCACGTTTCGAGACGCGGTTGCTATTTGGCACGTCTTGTCGAAGGAGAGATCGTGTCCGCTTATTGCGGGATCCTCATCAATGCAGGCGTGGGTAACCCAACCGCGCCATTTGCACAACCATTGGGAACAGGCGAGTCTAAGGCGAGTGGGAAGGCGCTTTTCATTCGCGGCTTCTATAAAGGGGGTAAGGATTCCCTTCTTTCACCCACGCCCTGTCTCTTCCTCAACCCTTCCGTCCTTGAGCTCCAGCGCCCAAACTTTAGCTTTTCCCTCGTTCGAGAAAGTACTTCGAGGATGTCCGGATCCGGAGCTGGAGGTAAGTGGATGGCCTCTTCTGTCCAGAAGAAGGATATCAAGGAGCTCCGGGAGGCCGGATATCTGGCCAAAGAGATCGCTCATCGACTCCCGGCCAAGGGACAGATCGTCCCCACTCCTGAGCCCCACGAGAGGGTTGTGTTTCTTACACATTTCGTCCGCGGGCTTGGGTTCCCTCTTCACCCATTCGTCCGTAGGTTGATGTTTTACTATGGGCTAGATTTTCATGACCTAGGCCCCAACTTCATCCTCAACATTTTGGCGTTTATCGTCGTTTGTGAGACTTTTCTCCGCATCCCGCCTCACATCGGCCTGTGGCTGAAGACCTTCAATGTGAGGCCGAAAGTAGTGTGCGGTCAACAAGCAGAGTGCGAAGGCGCTATGGTGGGCAAGATGCCCAACGTCACTTGGCCCGAAGGTTCGTTTGCGGAGACGGTGAAGGGGTGGCAATCGGGGTGGTTCTACATCACCGAGCCGCGCGGCGCTGACTGGTTGGCGGCCCCCGAATCCCGATCCGGAATCCCGATGCGGCTCACCTCCTGGCAAGAGAGGGGCCTAACCTGGGGTCCCTCGGACGAGCTGACTAGGCTCCAGACGTGCATCCAGAACATGATAGAAAGGAAAATCAAGCTCGTCAACATGGTCCAGGTCATGCTTGTTCGTCGGGTCCTTCCGTGCCAATGCCGAACTTGTAATTTGTGGGAGTTCGATCCGGCCAAGCACCAGACGCTACTGGAGCTCTTCGGCACGACGCACGAAGAAATCTGGAAGGTGCTCTTCAAGGCCGGCGAGACACCACCGCCTATGACCGAAAACCGCAGGCTTAGCTTAAAGCGCCAGCCCAACCCGGTCAGTTCCTTTAATGTTTTCGAGGAGTATCCCCTACTAGCATATTTTGAGAGGAAATTTAAGCTTCCTTCCCCTATTTTCAGGCCTGGATTAGGTTGGCCGAGGAGATTAACTGTCCGGCACCGCTGCCCGAGGACCAAGAATTTCCATTATTGGAGAAGATGCTGTTCCCTGCACCTTATGAGGTGCCGGAGAAGATGGCTAAGAAGGCGGCCCAAGGGCCAAGAAGGGCCTTCGCCGGAGAAGCACTCCGGACGAGACGTCCGGAAGCGATACTTCCTCTTTGTCCGCTGACGACGGTGATGAAGAGGAAGAAGAAAACGACTACCCACCTGAAGCGGGGAGGAAGAAGAGAGCGGCCCCCACAAGCCCGGAGGCGAAAGCGCCTACGAGGATTAAAGGCTCCCTCGCGCATAACTCCGCATGGGATGTTGTCAGCTATCCGGAACGACCTCGCCGGACCAAGCCTCGGGCCGCTTCGTAAGTACCAGAATTCGCAAACGTCTGGCTTTTCTGGTTTGTAATATTGACATATTGTAAACTTTGTCCTTGTAGTCCGGCGTGCGATGGCTCTCTGCGATCCTCGACAGAGGATTCGCTGGACACGGAGGAGATGCCTAGCATGTCTCCGCCGCCTGCTCATTCCATCTCACCCAAGGGTGACGATGAGGTGGTGTCCAAAAAGACTTTCCGAGGCCGGGGGGAGGTTCCGGAGATCATCGGGGTGACGCCCCAGGATGACTCCTCGGACGCCGGACACATGGGGGAAAAAGCCCCCATGGGGACTGGTGATGGGGCCCGAGTTCCCTTTGGCCCTCAGCCGGATACCATTCCGGAAATATATATGACTCCGGGGTCTAGCGAACGGCATTCCCGACCAGGAGGGGGTGTGCCTGTTCCACCTGTGACTTCTGTCCAACCAGAGGCACCGCATAATCTGCTGGAGGCGCTACGAGGCGCATCTATCGTGGATGAACATCGTGTCCTTATGGACATAATGGAGAAGGTTCAGTCCGTTAAGAGCGGACTGACCAAAGCCTGCACTAGCCTTCTAACGGGCTTTCAGGTAAGTAATGTGATTATGAAAAATATCACAGTATAGACAGTAGCCCCTGATACTCTGTTTGGTGTTTGGGAAGAAAAGCCGAACAGAGGATCAAAAAATCGCAGGAGTCTAATATGAGTTGTCTATGTGAATAAGTAGGTATCGCTGCAGGCTGCCACTGCTCATGCTGCGGAGGTCTCCGGACTGAAGCAGAAATTGGAGCGGGTCGAGGAGGAGCTCGGCCGCGTGAAGAAGCAGTTGGAGGATAGCCGAGGTATGCAGTAACCTGTGGGTACATTTCGAAAAGAAATGAATAGTCCGACTGGGCTAAAGTGTCATAAACTTTATTAGGGGCCACGGCCGAGGTGGCAACCCTGAAGAAGGCGCTAGCCGAGGCCGAGAACAAAGCAGCCAAAGAGCGCGTCTCGCGCGAGAAGCATGAGGCCCGGGTTGGCGAGGCGCAGCAACAGCTCCAGGGCGCGATAGAGAGATTTGAGGCCCTAGAGCGCGATTGTAAGGCGCAAGAGTCCGAATTGGTGAAGGCTCGCCAGAGCGCTCAGGATGCACGAGCTGAAGCCCAGAGCGCCCTCCAGGAAATCGAGATGGCCAAGAAGATTGCGGCGGGTAAGTTCTTCACCATGCAGAGCAAGCATGTAGAAGCAACGTCCCTTGTACTTATCATGAATTTTTGTTTTCCAGGGGCATTTACAGGTCTGCCGCACAGTGTGTCATATGCGGCCGAGCATTATAGAGCCGAGGAAGGGATGTCTACGGAGAAGTTGTTCTGGTCCCAATATCTGGGATCCGAACATCTGGTGCCCTTCAGCGACCAGCTAAGGCAGTTGGTCGAGCTGCACAGGTTGGCAGAGTTGGCCATGAAGGACTTTATAGTCCGGCTGTGGCCTGCCGATCCTATTCCTAGCAGCTACTTCGGACTTGTGCAGCGGCTTGTGAGTGCCTATCCGCGGCTCGAAGCCGTGAAGCGGTCGGTCTGTATTGAAGGCGCGCGTATGGCCTTTGCCCGCGTCAAGACACATTGGGCGAAGCTGGATGCCAAAAAGCTGATGACCCAGGCACCGCCGGAGGGCAAGGAGCATCATCGACCCGAGCATTATTTTGATGGTGTCCTAGAGGGGTCCTGCCTTCCGGCGGAGCAATGTTCGAAGGATATTATATTCCCATAAGAACATGTGTATTATCTTGCCCTGTGATATGGAACAAAGATGTTATGTAGTGTAATGTTTATGATTTAAATTTTACCTCCTTTGCGGCCGTTTATTAAATCTGAGGGATGACCAGTCGTCGGCTTCTGCCCCCACATAGATAGTACGGGGGTGTTCGGGATAAATCTAAACACTCTTTACTCCACATTCTGGTCCTTAAAGGATGTGTTTAGCGCAACGAACAAGGCAATCAGACTATGCGGCCTTTACCGCCCTCACTGAGCCATAGGAGTTTGACAATTGATAAAGTTGGTGAAGCCCCTGGTATTCGGAAGGCCGAATTAGGGGTGCTATATACGCCTAATCAGAGAAACCGATTCTTCGCAAGAAGCGGGAAAAATCTCTAACGATTTGGAACCTCTCAAACAGCTGACCGGCTCTCGTCGCACCATGACAGTCAGTTTTCGGCTTTCTCTACTGAGGTGCTCGTCCGGAAGAACCGGGACACAATCGCAGTAGTTCTCCCTTTACTACCCTAGCTGATATAGCGGAACGCAAGGTAGTAAGCACATGAGCCGGGCAACCCAACTATTGACCAAAGACATGATTCGGAGCCGATGCATATAATGCTACAAGTTCGGGGTGCCCAACTATACTGTAAAAGTGTTTGGACTTTTATTGTCGTGATGCAGGGTGTAATGAAGCCCCTAGCGTATTAGTACGTACCATGGTGTACGTGTGCAATGAGTAATAGATACTGAGGTGAGGAAACGGAAAAAATGAAGTAATGGGCTGACGCCACCATTTATTCACCGTTTTGATGTAATCAGTACGTCCAGGCGTACTTTGTACAAGTAATGCGATATGAAAGTAAGGCTATTGAAAATGCCGTAACCAAGGGCGAGCTGCATGCGGGTATGTAAAACAAGTATGGTAATCGTTTATTAGAAACCACCTAGGGGTTCCCTTGTACGCCAGAGCTCCTTGCCTCCTTGGTGTGTTCTGCAAGCAGGTCGTCCGTATAGCCCTTGAAAAGAGAAGAAGACCTGTACAAAGAAAAAGCAGAAGCGTGCGAATCCCACGGTCTATCAATCCGTACTGTGGATTGCGAGCGAGTTGTGCCTCCATTAGTACCCATGAGTGCGTAGCTTATATGCGCGCGGTACTAATACCATTGCCTCGTCTGGGCTGGGACGGAGGCCGAATTTGCTAGTTTGGCCCGTGACATGCCGAGCTATCCTGTTGCAGTGTAGTCCGGACCCTCTTAATGATATCCAGGGGCTCGGCAACCAGATTATGGTGTTGCTTGAGAAGGCCACTCTGTACTTCCGCTGCTAGGGCGGCGGTGCGCTCCTCTGTATGGAGGGAGTATTCCGTGTTTCCATTTACTGTAATGACGCCACATGGACCGGGCATCTTGAGCTTGAGATAAGCATAATGCGGCACCGCGTTGAATATAGTGAATGCGGTTCGTCCGAGCAATGCGTGATAGCCGCTGCGAAATGGGACGATATCGAAGATTAGTTCTTCGCTTCGGAAGTTATACGGGGAACCGAATACTACCTCCAGCGTTATTGAGCCCGTACAACGGGCCTCTACGCCTGCTATGACTCCTTTAAAGGTAGTCTTCGTGGGCTTGACTCGTGAGGGGTCAATGCTCATTCTACGTACTGTGTCCTGATAGAGCAGGTTGAGGCTGCTACCAGCGTCCATTAGGACTCGAGTCAAGTGAAATCCGTCGATGATTGGGTCGAGGACTAGTGCGGCTGAACCACCATGGCGGATACTGGTTGGGTGATCTCGACGATCGAAGGTGATCGGGAATGATGACCACGGATTGAATTTTGGGGCGACTGGCTCTACCGCGTAGACTTCCCTAAGTGCTCGCTTACGCTCCCTTTTGGGGATGTGCGTAGCGTATATCATGTTCACCGTTTTGACTTGAGGGGGAAATTTCTTCTGCCCTGCGGTGTTCGGCTGCCAGGGCTCTTCGTCATCGTCCTCGCTCTGTGATTCCCCTTCCTTATTTCCATTGTTTATCTTGCTAGCTTGTTTGAATACCGGGCAATCTCTCTTAGTGTGGCTGGCCGGTTTGTCTGGGGTGCCGTGTATCTGGCAAGAATGATCGAGTATGCGGTCCAAGCTGGATGGTCCTCCGCTGCTCCTTTTATAGGGCTTCTTTCGTTGGCCGGACTTGGAGCCACTGAATCCGGCGTGAACTATAGTGTCATCGGTGTTATCGTCATTGCTTTGGCGTTTGTGTCTATTGCGCCGGAGCTTGCCGGTGCTGCTTTTGGCCTCGGAGGGGCCTGTTTCATTGGTTGTGCCTGTACTGCGAGCCAGCCAACTATGTTCTCCTGCGCAGAAGTGGGTCATAAGTGCCGTGAGGGCCGCCATGGACCTCGGGTTTTCTTGGCCGAGGTGGCGTGCTAGCCATTCGTCACGGATGCTGTGTTTGAAGGCTGCTAAGGCCTCGGCATCCGGACAGTCAACGATCTGGTTCTTTTTGGTTAGGAACCTAGTCCGGAATTTTCTGGCTGATTCTCCGGGTTGTTGAACTATGTGGCTTAAGTCATCAGCGTCTGGTGGCCGGACATACGTTCCCTGGTAGTTTTCCATAAAGGCTTCCTACAAGTCCTCCCAGCTGCCGATACAATTTTCAGGCAGGCTATTAAGCCAGTGCCGAGCTGGCCCTTTGAGCTTTAGTGGGAGGTATTTAATGGCGTGGAGGTCATCTCCTCGAGCCATATGGATATGGAGAATGAAATCCTCGATCCATACTGCTGTATTGGTTGTGCCGTCGTATGATTCAATGTTGACAGGCTTGAACCCCTCGGGGAATTCGTGATCCAGTACTTCATCTGTGAAGCAGAGAGGGTGTGCGGCGCCTCTATATCGGGCTGCGTCGTGGCGTAGCTCTGACGGAGTCCGTCGGCGGTATTCGGCCCGGGCGTGGTTAGATTTATCACGTCCGAAGAGGTAGCCGTCTTCGTGCCTCGAGGCACGTCCTCGCGATCCGTAGATTGGTCTTTTGTGTCCTGCTCTACTCTCCAGGGTCTGCCAAAGGTCGTACGTGTGACCCCGAACTCTTTCGTCTTTATTTTTGTGGGGTGGTGGGGCAGGCTGCTGTTCGGCCTGAGTTGCCGCTTTATCCCGACCGAGGGGTGGCCGGTCGGCCGCCCTGTCTCGACCACGCGGTGGTCATTCCACATTATGCGACGGAGATGTATGCTCCGGTGCTTCCTCGTCGAATTGAGGTAGCAGTCTGCGTTTTGGGTAGCCCTTTGTTGGGCGCCTGAGGCCATATTCTTCGGCTGTCAGGATATCAGTCCACCTGTCGATGAGCAGATCTTTTTCAGCTTGAAGCTGCTGCTGTTTCTTTTTCAGGCTCCTTGCAGTGGCTATGAGCTGAAGCTTAAGGCGCTTCTGCTCTAGAGGATCCTCGGGCACGATGAAATCTTCATTGCCGAGGCTTGTCTCCTCTTCGGAGGGTGGACGGTAGCTGTCGTCCTCCGAGTCATCTTCTATGGCCTGTTCGTCAGGGTTGTCTTGCCTGTTGTCATGTTCCTCCTGTTCGGATGTAGCTCTGACAGGGTCTTCATTGTTTTCGGCGTCGCCTAGAGTACTATTCTCTCTGGTGCCGGTGCTGCCGTCCTTTGAGCGACGAGGCTTAGAACGGCGCTTGGGGCGTCGACGCTTGGACTGCATCTCAGAGGTTTTATTCGCATCTGGCTCTTCGTTGTCGTCGCCAGATCCTTTGGGTGTATCAACCATGTAGACGTCATACCAAGAGGTAGCCGTCAACATCCGGTGAATCGCGGGTCTTGGCCTTGCTCCATATCGGCATCGTCGACCATACCGTCGATGCCTTCGGAGCCATAGTCAAGCACGTCGGTTAAGTCATCGACAGTGGCTATGAAGTGGGTGGCGGGTGGGAAGCAAAATTCCTCGTAATTGGTCTCTAGCTCGACCCGAACATAGTTCGGTAGTGAGTCCTCCTCCAAGGATAAGTTCTTTAAAGAATTTAGTATGTCACCAAAAGGTGAGTGCTGGAAGAAGTCTGCGGCGCCGAATTCGAAAATCGACAATCGACCCAGCTCGGTGTCTGCAGGTGCACTTGATCCGGAACATGTAGCCGGAGACGAGTCCGGAGTTCCATTGACGCAAGCATTGCAGGATGTCGAGTCCGTGTGCGGCTCCAACGCCGCGGACTTTATGGCCTCGGAGGGGATGATCTGCTTCGGTACTGAGGCCGTTGCAGCAACAGGATCCATCTCCTGGGTGTGCTCCAACGACGGATTTAAGTCATGTTCATCGGAGAGAAGGGGAGCGATCGTCGCGGTCTCAAATCCATCGAAGATCATGTCTCCACGGATATCCACGACGTAGTTCAAGCTTCCAAATCTGACCTGATGACCAGGGGCGTAGCTATCGACCTGCTCCAGATGGCCAAGTGAGTTCGCCCGCTGTACGAAGCCGCCGAATACGAAGATCTGTCCGGGGAGGAAGGTTTCTCCCTTGACCACGTCATTACTGACGATTGAAGGGGCCATCAAACCTTTCGTCGACGGCACAGTGGAACTCTCAATGAAAGCACCAATGTCGGTGTCAAAACCGGCGGATTTCGGGTAGGGGGTCCCGAACTGTGCGTCTAGGATCGATGGTAACAGGAGACAGGGGACATGATGTTTACCCAGGTTCGGGCCCTCTCTATGGAGGTAATACCCTACTTCCTGCTTGATTGATCTTGATGAATATGAGTGTTACAAGAGTTGATCTACCACGAGATCGTAATGGCTAAACCCTAGAAGTCTAGCCTATGAGTATATGGTAATGAATCTCCCCCTATCCGGACTATGCTCTCTGGTTTATATAGACATTGGAGAGATCTAGGGTTACTTGGGGTCGGTTACATAGGAGGAAATCTTCATAATCGGTCGCCTAGCTTGCCTTCCACGTCAAGTAGAGTCCAATCCGGACACGGGTATAGTCTTCGGCCTCCATGTCTTCACAGCCCATCAGTCCGGCCCAACGAATAACAGTCCGGACACCCGAGGACCCCTTAGTCCAGGACTCCCTCAGAGGGTGCCATGCCAGAGCGAGCCAGTGGACTCTTCGTCGACCAAACCCAACTGCAAGAGGAGAAAAGCAGTTACCCCGACGACGCTTCCCCGCCATCCTCTCCCTCGCCGTTCACGTCGTCTCACGGGGCAGCTGTCTGCCGCCAAGGAATAGGAGAGGACTACCCACCCCACAACCCAATAGTCGGCAGGCTGTGAATTGTCAGGACGAGCTTAGGGTTGTGAGTATTTGCAGGTTGTGAATTGTTTTTTGTGTTGTGTATTTTGAGAGTACTTTCATATATGAATGTCTATTGAATTTCAGATTTGCAGTATTGAGCATATGAAGTATTTTATAAATTCTAGAGATCTATTTCTAGCACTTAGAAAATGTAGTTTCATATAAAAGTGCAAACAATGTGATTCTCAAAGAAGAAACTGCAAGTTTCAGTTTCAGAGGCAGAACGTTTATATTAACTCGCCCTTTTCAAACAGGGATAACATCATGTTGGAAGTTTTATTCATGGTCGAAAATGGAACTACCAACCAGTTAACATCCTGCTGATCAACATTCATGCATAGCACATCTTCATATGATGCATAGTCAAAAAGATATGCTATTTTCAAAATTCCCACACAATGTTGAGTTTGCGAAAAACAGAGAAAACGAGGGACAAAGTTTTGGCCAGTGTTGGACGTGGTGTGCGTAGATGACAATGGGGACCCACATGTCAATAATGGCAGAGGCAAAAAAATAGGAGATATTTTCACTGCATCAGGTGGAATCGAACCTGGGCGGAACAGCAGTCGGTAGTGTCACTTGGCCACTGGGCTAGTTCAGTAGTTTCGGTAGAAATAAGGCACAACATCTACCATTACTGTAGCATGCTTTCCCCGGCTCCGGTGGTTTGTTCTCGTCCTCCGCCTTTGTGCGCTCGCTATTGCGCTGCTGTCTGCCATTGTGAACATGCTGAACAAACAAGAGGAATCTGGAGAGGACTGTACGTGGAGAGGGGGACAGTTGGGACCCACCAGGTCTATGGCCGTACACAAGCAAGTGCCTCATTGAAAAAATACTTCCTCCTAATGTTATATCGACGTTGGGGCCCACGGGTTTGTCAACATAGTTACATTTTTTTAGGTGCTTCAACGTAGTTACTTTTTTTTGCAGGAAGTCGGGGAGCTGGCAGGTATCATTTATTATCAGTGGGCCAGCAAGTATCAGCTGGGTTGTGGGCTGCCCCATCTAGGCTTTCTTTTTTAACATGCGCAGCCCACGACATGCCGGTTTGTATTTTCTTGAGGGCCGTCATGTATCGATCGGACTATGGACCTCCCATCCTGGGTTTTATTTTTACTGAAACATCTGCAGCCCAACTTATGTATTTTTTTGAAGAAAACGCGGAGGTCTGTTCTATTCTTCTATATAAGAATAGGAACGCCAGGTCCAACTTATGTTTCTCTTCTAACTATATTATACATATTTATATTATTTTATATGTTATTGTCATTGTCATCATATATTTAACAGATACTTACATATATAAGAAAACAATATCTCACGTCTTATTAATTAACTTATAAATATAATTTTTTAACAATAAAATCCTGAATTTTTTTACATTAAGGCAATGAAAATCCTTGTGATTGTGTATGAAAGCTAGGTAAGATTTAAGGACTAATGTAATAATAAAGCACTTATTATTTAAATATATTTATAACAAAATGCGCAGCCCCTGTTTATTTTTTGATAACATTGCTTCGCCCAACCCAACATTATAATTAGGACCAGCCCAGCAAAATCGTGTATTTCGAGAAAGTGCAAATGGGCTGTATTTTTTTAGCAAAAAATAAATGGGCTGCATGGACGCTACATTATTTGTTCAACCAGCCCAGCAAATTCGTGTATTTCGAGAAAGTGAAAATGGGCTGTAGTTTTTAAAAAAATGGGCCGCATGGACGCTACATTATTTCTTCACCCAACCCAACAAATGGACTATAATTCTAGATAAAAAGATCAAATGGACTGTAAATTCTGAAGAAAAAAAATGGGTTGAATATGTGCCACATTTTTGGAGGCTGGAATGTGGGCCAATAGGTCGAAGCCAACGCAAGTCGTTGTCAACTTAGTCAACAAATGATTCTGACATCGATAGCCGTTGGATTTACATCCAACGACCGACATCCATCTTCAATCTCTCTTCTTCTTCCTCCAGCGCCGCCGGGACCACCTCCTCCCGCCTCCTGCTGCTAGCAGCTCTGCTTAGCACGCTTCGCTATGAAGCGCCTCCCCACCGCCGGCCAGGCCATCCCTCCACCCCTCCACACTTCCTGTTCTTCTCCACCTACTGCCGAACCACGCTGCACCAGAACCAGTTAACCCTCGTACACCTGTTTGTCTGCGACTCCACTCCCGCGTCTTCCCATCTCCTGCTCGTTGCTGTCCGGGGCCTCCCCATCGTCCACCACCTTGGATGCACTCGGTGCGGCGTGGTCAACACACACAAAAATGAATACTCCCCTGCTAGCTGGGACCCACCATAGTGGGAGGTTGACTTGTGGGCCTACTAAGTTGACGCGGATGGAGGGCTTTGTCAACTTAGACAATATGAACGATTCTAGCTCCAGTGACCGTACGATGTCCATCGAATGGCTGTAGTGCTTCTTCAACCTCTGGTCTTCCTGCTCCAGCCGCCCAAACCAGCACCGGTCGTGCCGCCTGCTCCTGCCTCCCGTGACCAGCTGTGTTGCCGCGGAGGCCTCACCGCCCCCTACTACTCCCACCGCTGGCCAGGCCATCCCTCTACTCACCCACACCCCCTGTTAATCTATGGCGATGGCAGCTTCACACCGCAGCCGAACCAGTCAACCCTCGTACTCCTCTCCGCGAGGGCATCCACTGCCGCGTCTTCCCCGGCTCCGCGTCGTCCCCTTCCTAGGCCTCGTCGTCGTCCACCGCCTTGGTGCTCTCGGCGCGGCGTGGTCAATGTGGTCAAGGAACGAATTTCATCGGAAGAGTACTGTATGTGGAGAGGCTGACAGCTGGGTCCACGGCTGCAGCAAGGAAGTGCAACCTTATTACGCGCAAAATAATGATTCCTCCACATGACAGCAGGGACCTACCGGCTGGGCTACCGTATTTCGTGAAAAATACGCTTTACCCCCTGACTGTTGGGACCCACCAGCTACATCTTCGCACGCAAGGAAGTGCATCCATATTACGGGCAAAAGAATGATTCTCCCCCTAACAGCTGGGATGCACCAGCTATATCTTCACATGCAAGTAAGTTCCTCCTTATCCTCCCTGACAGTCGAGACCCACCTGGTCGAAGCGTACGTATTGTTGTCATTCTGGTCATGAACGTGTACGTACATACAGGTCGATCGGTCTGTCTGCAGGCTGCAGCGATGAACCGTGGCCGAGTAAGCAAGGGCACATGTCATAGTAGAGGCGCAGACAGCATGTACACGTACGTACTGCAAGGGTGCAAGAAAGTAAATACGGCACGTGCGTACATACAGGCGGGGTCCCGAACGCCTACTCGCGCATACATACGGCCAGGGCTCGTGTAAATGGTTGGGTCAGAACAGAGAAACTGCGTCATCGTGTTCATCGGGATGCAACGGAATGTGTCGTGTTCATCGGGAGCCAACCGGCTTGGACAGAACAGCTGAAATGAGGCCTGGAGTACCGCAGAACGGAGGAAACGGCCTTGTGTTCGACCGCCTACGGTCAAAATGGGATCTTGTTCACCGGGAGGGGTGTGGCGTACCGCAAAACAGAGGAAACGGACTTCTCTTCGACCTCCTACGATCGAAACGGGGTCCTGTTGACCGGGAGGAGTGTGCCGTACCGCAAAACGGACTTCTCTTTGACCTCCTACGGTCGAAACGGTGGTTCTGTTCATCGAGAGGGGTGTGGCGTACCGCAAAATGGGACTCCACGGGATACTGTTCATCCACCATCTACTGCCTCGGTCCAGCCTCCACGGGCTACTTTTCATCCACCGTCGACCTCCTCCAGCCTCCACATGTGACTGTTCATCCACGGCGTCTCCCTCCTGCCTCCACCAGCTATTTTTCATCCACGGGCTCCTCCTCATCCAGCCTCCACCGCTCCTCCACCGGCTACTGTTCAACCAACCCTCTCCATGGGGTCCTGTTCAACCACCCCTCCATGGGCTACTATTCATCCAGCCCTCCACCGACTACTATTTAACCAGCCCACCACAGGGTCCTGTTCATCCAGCCCTCCACGGGGTCTTGTTCATCCATCCCCCAACCGGCTCGATCGGGGTCCTGTTCATCTAGCGGCAACGGCCTCTACTACCACGGGGTCATGTTCATCCAACCCCCACCGAGAACTATTCATCCAACCCCCAACAACGCTCACTGTTCACCAAGAGGCAGCAGGTTCGATCGGCTTTAGTTAGCAGCAGTATCGAAGGAATCGCTCGATCGGGTTCAGTTAACGACCAGATCAATCGATCACTCTGGTTCAGTAATGCGTAGCTTGCAGTGCAATCGCTCGGGTTCAATAGGCGAACGCCTCGCTCGGGTTCAGTTAGAGCCCAACGCCTCGCACACACGTGCGTACATGTACGAGAGAAACGCGCATTGCTCGGCCCCGACCACCCACCGTAACCGGGAACTCCCCGATATTTTCCTCACCCTCGCTTCTACCATGGTTTTTTCCAACATGGACGGCCCAAAGAATGTCATGCAGCTGCGTCTTCGGCCCGCCCAGGACGAAAAGCCCATTTTCTGTAATGATTTTTTGTCACAGAAGTAGGAGCCCACCACATCTGTGATGATACCGGGTTTTGTCATAATTATCGTCATAGAAGTGTCATAAGCATGACAGAAAAAAAATCGTTCAGCCCAAAATGTCACGGATGTGTCTTTTTTTTGTAGTGCTTCCTTCTGATTTTTTCCAGGTCAAAACACACCATATAGTAGAAGTTGGGCGTCGGAGGCCTGCCAGGGGGCCCATAAGGACGAGGTGCACCCAGGGGGGTAGGGCGTGCCCTCCACCCTTGTGGCTGACTGGTGGCCCCCTCTGGTATTTTCTTCGCCGAATATTTTTTATATATTCCAAAAATATTCTCCGTGAAGTTTCAGGACTTTTGGAGTTGTGCAGAATAGGTATCTAATATTTGCTCCTTTTCTAGTCTAGAATCCCAACTGCTGGCATTCTCCCTCTTCATGTAAACCTTACAAAATAACATAGAAAAGGCATAAGTATTGTGATATAATGTGCAATAACATCCCATAATGCAATAAATATCAATATAAAAGCACGATGCAAAATGGACGTATCAATCACAAACCTTCACAAATATGTTCGGGTCACACGCATGCAATGGTTGTCTTTGGACACACTCTCACTCGCTTGGTTATGGGCAGCGAGCCTATATATATTCGTGGGCCCGCGTGGGCATCCATCATTTCGACCAACGACGAGAAAGGTTACCAGGGTGGGTTCTGAAGGAAATATGCCCTAGAGGCAATAATAAATTTGTTATTTATATTTCCGTATATCATGATAAATGTTTATTATTCATGCTAGAATTGTATTAACCGGAAACTTAGTACATGTGTGAATACATAGACAAATAGAGTGTCACTAGTATGCCTCTACTTGACTAGCTCGTTAATCAAAGATGGTTAAGTTTCCTAACCATAGACATGAGTTATCATTTGATTAACGGGATCACATCATTAAAGAATGATGTGATTGACAAGACCCATCTGTTAGCTTAGCACGATGATCATTTAGTTTGTTTCTATTGCTTTCTTCATGACTTATACATGTTCCTATGACTATGAGATTATGCAACTCCCCGAATACCGGAGGAACACTTAGTGTGCTATCAAACGTCACAACGTAACTGGGTGATTATAAAGATGCTTTACAAGTGTCTCCGATGGTGTTTGTTGAGTTGGCATAGATCAAGATTAGGATTTGTCACTCCGATTGTCAGAGAGGTATCTCTGGGCCCTCTCCGTAATGCACATCACTATAAGCCTTGCAAGCAGTGTGACTAATGAGTTAGCTGCGGGATGATGCATTACGGAACGAGTAAAGAGACTTGCCGGTAACGAGATTGAACTAGGTATTGAGATACCGACGATCGAATCTCGGGCAAGTAACATACCGATGACAAAGGGAACAACGTATGTTGTTATGCGGTTTGACCTATAAAGATCTTCGTAGAATATGTGGGACGCAATATGAGCATCCAGGTTCCGCTATTGGTTATTGAGTGGAGATGAGTCTCGGTCATGTCTACATAGTTCTCGAACCCGTAGGATCCGCACGCTTAACGTTCGATGACGATCGGTATTATGAGTTTATGTGTTTTGATGTAACGAAGGTTGTTCGGAGTCTCGGATGTGATCACGGACATGACAAGGAGTCTCGAAATGGTTGAGACATGAAGATTGATATATTGGAAGGCTATGTTTGGACACCGGAAAGGTTTCGGATGAGTTCGGGCATTTTCCGGAGTACCGGGGGGTTACCGGAACCCCTCGGGGAGTTAATGGGCCTTAATGGGCCATGGTGGAAGAGAGGAGGAGGAGGAGGCCAAGTGGTAGGCGCGCGTCCCCCAAGCCCAATCCGAATTGGGGGGGCTTTCCTTCTCTCCCTCTCCCTCTTCCTTCTTCTCCTACTCCAACTAGGGAAGGGAGGAAACCTACTCCTACTAGGAGTAGGAATCCCCCCCTTGGGCGCTCCCCATGAGGCCGGCCCTGACCCTCATCCACTCCTTTATATACGGGGAGGGGGCACCCCATAGACACACAAGTTGATGGTTTAGCCGTGTGGCGGTGCCCCCCTCCACAGATTTCCACCTCGGTCATATCGTTGTAGTGCTTAGGCGAAGCCCTGCGTCGGTAACTTCATCATCACTGTCATCACGCCGTCGTGCTAACGAAACTCTCCCTCGGCCTCAGCTGGATCAAGAGTTCGAGGGACGTCACCGAGTTGAACGTATGCAGATCGCGGGGGTGTCGTGCATTCGGTACTTGATCAGTTGGATCGCGAAGACGTTCGACTACATCAACTGCATCACTTAACGCTTCCGCTTTCAGTCTACGAGGGTACATGGACACACTCTCCTGCTCGTTGCTATGCATCACATAGATAGATCTTGTGTGATCGTATGTAAAAAATTTGAAATACTGCATTCCCCAACAGTGGCATCCGAGCCAGGTCTATGCGTAGATGTTATATGCACGAGTAGAACACAAATAGTTGTGGGTGATAATAGTCATACTGCTTACCTGCATGTCATACTTTGATTCAGCGGTATTGTTGGATGAAGGGGCCCAGACCGATATTACATGACCGCATTCATGAGACTGGTTCTACCGCCGTGCTTCACACACAGGTGGCTAGTGGGTGTATGTTTCTCCAACTTTAGTTGAATCGAGTGTGACTATGCCCGGTCCTTGTTGAAGGTTAAAACAACACACTTGACGAAAAATCATTGTGGTTTTTGATGTGTAGGTAATAACGGTTGTTGCTAAACCCGTAGTAGCCACGTAAAATTTGCAAGAACAAGTAGAGGACGTCTAACTTGTTTTTGCAGGGTATGTTGTGATGTGATATGGTCAAGACGTGATGATAAATAAATTGTTGTATGAGATGATCATGTTTTGTAAAAGTTATCGGCAACTGGCAGGAGCCTTATGGTTGTCGCTTTATTGTATGAAATGCAATCGCCATGTAATTGCTTTACTTTATCACTAAGCGGTGGCGATAGTCATAGAAGCAATAGTTGGCGAGACGACAGCGATGCTTCGATGGAGATCAAGGCGTCAAGCTGGTGACGATGGTGATCATGATGGTGCTTTGCAGATGGAGATCAAAGGCACAAGATGATGATGGCCATATCATATCACTTATATTGATTGCATGTGATGTTTATCCTTTATGCATCTTATTTTGCTTAGTTCGGCGGTAGCATTATAACATGATGTCTCACTAAATTTCAAGGTATAAGTGTTCTCCCTGAGTATGCACCGTTGCGACATTTCATCGTGCTGAGGCACCACGTGATGATCGGGTGTGATAAGCTCTACGTTCACATACAACGGGTGCAAGCCAGTTTTGCACATGCAAAATACTCGGGTTAAACTTGATGAGCCTAGCATATGCAGATATGGCCTCGGAACACTGAGACCGAAAGGTCGAGCGTGACTCATATAGTAGATATGATCAACATAGTGATGTTCACCATTGAAAACTACTCCATCTCACGTGATGATCGGACATGGTTTAGTTGATTTGGATCACGTGATCACTTACATGATTAGAGGGATGCCTATCTAAGTGGGAGTTCTTAAGTAATATGATTAATTGAACTTTAATTTATCATGAACTTAGTAACTGATAGTATTTTGCATGTCTGTGTTGTTGTAGATCAATGGCCCGTGCTATTGTTCCTTTGAATTTTAATGCGTTCCTAGAGAAAGCTAAGTTGAAAGATGA
The DNA here is from genome assembly GCF_002575655.3 of Aegilops tauschii subsp. strangulata. NCBI lineage: Eukaryota > Viridiplantae > Streptophyta > Magnoliopsida > Poales > Poaceae > Aegilops > Aegilops tauschii. The sequence goes on from NC_053039.3 coordinate 42,645,667, forward strand.
TGGTAGCAACTACACAGACTAGGCCCGTAACTTGAGGATTATCCTCATTGCTGCATAGAAGAATTACGTCCTCAAAGCATCGCTAGGTGCAAGACCCGCTGCAGGAGCAACGCCGGACGTTGTGAACGCCTGGCAGAGCAAAGCTGATGACTACTCGATAGTTCAGTGTGCAATGCTTTACGGCTTAGAACCGGGACTTCAACGAGGTTTTGAACGTCATGGAGCATATGAGATGTTCCAGGAGTTGAAGTTAATATTTCAAGCAAATGCCTGGATTGAGAGATATGAAGTCTCCAATAAGTTCTATCTGTAAAATGGAGGAGAATAGTTCTGTCAGTGAACATATACTCAAAATGTCTGGGTATCATAATCACTTGACTCAGCTGGGAGTTAATCTTCCGGTTGATAGTGTCTTCGACAGAGTTCTTCACTCATTGCCACCAAGCTATAAAAGCTTCATGATGAACTATAATATGCAAGGGATGGATAAGACAATTCCCGAGCTCTTTGCGATGCTAAAAGATGCGGAGGTAGAAATCAAGAAGGAGCATCAAGTGTTGATGGTCAACAAGACCATCAGTTTCAAGAAAAAGGGTAATGGAAAGAAGGGGAACTTCAAGAAGAACGGCAAGCAAGTTGCTGCTCAAGTGAAGAAGCCCAAGTCTGGACCTAAGCCTGAGACTGAGTGCTTCTACTGCAATGGGACTGGTCACTGGAAGCGGAACTGCCCCAAGTATTTGGCGGATAAGAAGGATGGCAAAGTGAACAAAGGTATATGTGATATACATGTTATTGATGTGTACCTTACTAATACTCGCAGTAGTACCTGGGTATTTGATACTGGTTCTGTTGCTAATATTTACTACTCGAAACAGGGACTACGGATTAAGTGAAGATTGGCTAAGGACGAGGTGACGATGCACGTGGGAAATGGTTCCAAAGTCGATGTGATCGCCGTCGCCACGCTACCTCTACATCTACCTTCGGGATTAGTTTTAGACCTGAATAATTGTTATTTGGTGCCTGCGTTAAGCATGAACATTATATCTGGATCTTGTTTGATGCGAGACGGTTATTCATTTAAATCTGAGAATAATGGTTGTTCTATTTATATGAGTAATATCTTTTATGGTCATGCACCCTTGAAGAGTGGTCTATTTTTGTTGAATCTCGATAGTAGTGATACACATATTCATATTATTGAAGCCAAAAGATGCAGAGTTGATAATGATAGTGCAACTTATTTGTGGCACTGTCGTTTGGGTCATATTGGTGTAAAGCGCATGAAGAAACTCCATACTGATGGACTTTTGGAATCACTTGGTACTGGCGAACCATGCCTCATGGGCAAGATGACTAAAAGTCCGTTCTCCGGAACAATGGAGCGAGCAACAGATTTATTGGAAATAATACATACTGATGTATGCGGCCCGATGAATATTGAGGCTCGCGGCGGGTATCGTTATTTTCTGACCTTCACATATGATTTAAGCAGATATGGGTATATCTACTTGATGAAACATAAGCTAAAACATTTGAAAAGTTCAAAGAATTTCAGAGTGAAGTGGAAAATCATCGTAACAAGAAAATAAAGTTTCTGCGATCCGATCATGGAGGACAATGTTTGAGTTACGAGTTTTGTCTTCATTTGAAACAATGCGGAATAGTTTCGCAACTCACGCCACCCGTTACACCACATCGTAATGGTATGTCCGAACGTCGTAACCGCACTTTATTAGATATGGTGCGATCTATGATGTCTCTTACTGATTTACCGCTATCGTTTTTGGGTTATGCTTTAGAGACGGCTGCATTCACGTTAAATAGGGCACCATCTAAATCCGTTGAGACGACACCTTATGAATTGTGGTTTGGCAAGAAACCCAAGTTGTCGTTTCTTAAAGTTTGGGGCTGCGATGCTTATGTGAAAATGCTTCAACCTGATAAGCTCGAACCCAAATCGGAGAAATGTGTCTTCATAAGATACCCAAAAGAGATTGTTGGGTACACCTTCTATCACAGATCCGAAGGCAAGATATTCGTTGCTAAGAATGGATCCTTTCTAGAGGAGGAGTTTCTCTCGAAAGAAGTGAGTGGGAGGAAAGTAGAACTTGATGAGGTAACTGTACCTGCTCCCTTATTGGAAAGTAGTTCATCACAGAAATCAGTTCCTGTGACTCCTACACCAATTAGTGAGGAAGCTAATGATGATGATCATGTAACTTCAGATCAAGTTACTATCGAACCTCGTAGGTCAACCAGAGTAAGATCCGCACCAAAGTGGTACGGTAATCCTGTTCTGGAGGTCATGTTACTTGACATGACGATCCTACGAACTATGAGGAAGCGATGATGAGCCCAGATTCCGCGAAATGGCTTGAGGCCGTGAAATCTGAGATGGGATCCATGTATGAGAACAAAGTATATACTCTGATTGACTTGCCCGATGATCGGCGAGCCATTGAAGATTAAATGGATCTTCAGGAGGAAGACTGACGCTGATAGTAGTGTTACTATCTACAAAGCTCGAATTGTCGCAAAAAGGTTTTCGACAAGTTCAAGGTGTTGACTACGATGAGATTTTCTCACTCGTATTGATGCTTAAAGTCTGTCCGAATCATGTTAGCAATTGCCACGTTTTATGAAATCTGGCAAATGGATATGAAAACTACATTCCTTAATGGATTTATTAAAGCAGTATTGTATATGATGCAACCAAAAAGTTTTGTTGATCCTAAAGGTGATAACAGAGTGTGCAAGCTCCAGCGATCCATCTATGAACCGGTGCAAGCATCTCGGAGTTGGAATATACGCTTGATGAGTTGATCAAAGCATATAGTTTTATACAGACTTGTGGTGAAGCCTGTATTTACAAGAAAGTGAGTGGGAGCACTACAGCCTTTCTGATAAGTATATGTGAATGACATATTTTTGAACGGAAATGATGTAGTATTTTCTGGAAAGCATAAAGGAGTGTTTGAAAGGAGTTTTTCAAAGAAAGACCTCGGTGAAGCTGCTTACATATTGGGCATCAAGATCTATAGAGATAGATCAAGACGCTTGATAAGTTTTTTCAATGAATACATACCTTGACAAGATTTTGAAGTAGTTCAAAATGGAACAGTCAAAGAAGGAGTTCTTGCCTGTGTTGCAAGGTGTGAAGTTGAGTATGACTCAAAACCGGACCACGGCAGAAGATAGAGAGAGAATGAAAGTCATTCCCTATGCCTCAGCCATCGGTTCTATAAAGTATGCCATGCTGTGTACCAGACCTATTGTATACCCTACCCTGAGTTTGGCAAGAGAGTACAATAGTGATCTAGGAGTAGATCACTGGACATTGGTCAAAATTATCCTTAGAGGACTAAGGAAATATTTCTCGGTTATGGAGGTGATAAAGAGTTCGTCGTAAAGAGTTACGTCGATGCAAGCTTTGACACCGATCTGGATGACTCCGAGTCTCGATCAGGATACATATTGTAAGTGGGAGGAATTAGCTAGAGTAGCTCCATGCAGAGCATTGTAGACATAGAAAATTTGCAAAATACATACGGCTCTGAATGTGAGAGACCCATTGACTAAGCTTCTCTCACAAGCAAATCATGATCACACCTTAGTACTCTTTGGGTGTTAATCACATAGCAATGTGAACTAGATTATTGACTATAGTAAAACCTTTTGGGTATTAGTCACATAGCGATGTGAACTAATCACATGGTGATGTGAACTATTGGTGTTAAATCACATGGCGATGTGAACTAGATTATTGACTCTAGTGCAACTGGGAGACTGAAGGAAATATGCCCTAGAGGCAATAATAAAGTTGTTATTTATATTTCCTTATATCATGATAAATGTTTATTATTCATGCTAGAATTGTATTAACCGGAAACTTAGTACATGTGTGAATACATAGACAAACAGAGTGTCACTAGTATGCCTCTACTTGACTAGCCCATTAATCAAAGATGGTTAAGTTTCCTAACCATAGACATGAGTTGTCATTTGATTAACGGGATCACATCATTATAGAATGATGTGATTGACAAGACCCATCCGTTAGCTTAGCACCATGATCGTTTAGTTTGTTTCTATTCCTTTCTTCATGGCTTATACATGTTCCTACGACTATGAGATTATGCAACTCCCAAATACCGGAGGAACACTTAGTGTGCTATCAAACGTCACAACGTAACTGGGTGATTAAAAAGATGCTCTACAAGTGTCTCCGATGGTGTTGGTTGAGTTGGCATAGATCAAGATTAGGATTTGTCACTCCGATTGTCAGAGAGGTATCTCTGGGCCCTCTCCGTAATGCACATCACTATAAGCCTTGCAAGCAGTGTGACTAATGAGTTAGCTGCGGGATGATGCATTACGGAACGAGTAAAGAGACTTGCCGGTAACGAGATTGAACTAGGTATTGAGATACCGACGATCGAATCTCGGGCAAGTAACATACCGATGACAAAGGGAACAACGTATGTTGTTATGCGGTTTGACCGATAAAGATCTTCGTAGAATATGTGGGAGCCAATATGAGCATCCAGGTTCCGCTATTGGTTATTGAGTGGAGATGAGTCTCGGTCATGTCTACATAGTTCTCGAACCCGTAGGATCCGCACGCTTAACGTTCGATGACGATCGGTATTATGAGTTTATGTGTTTTGATGTAGCGAAGGTTGTTTGGAGTCCCGGATGTGATCACGGACATGACGAGGAGTCTTTACATGGTCGAGACATGAAGATTGATATATTGGAAGGCTATGTTTGGACACCGGAAAGGTTTCGGATGAGTTCGGGCATTTTCCGAAGTACTGGGGGGTTACCGGAACCCCCCGGGGAGTTAATGGGCCTTAATGGGCCATGGTGGAAGAGAGGAGGAGGCGGACAAGTGGGAGGCGCGCATCCCCCATGCCCAATCCGAATTGGGGGGGGGGGCTTTCCTTCTCTCCCTCTCCCTCTTCCTTCTTCTCCTACTCCAACTAGGGAAGGGGGGAAACCTACTCCTACTAGGAGTAGGAATCCCCCCCTTGGGCGCGCCCCATGAGGCCGGCCCTTCCCCTCCTCCACTCTTTTATATACGGGGAGAGGGCACCCCATAGACACACAAGTTGATTGTTTAGCCGCGGGCGGTGCCCCTGTCGGAATTCGGGTTCCGGCAAACCCTTGAGGTTCGAACACCGGGGTGCGCACGAAGATCTTTCCTCCCTCTAGCTCGCTTTCGCAACGATCGCAAGGCCTAGCTCGACGAACCCAAAGAACGAGAGACACAAGATTTTATACTGGTTCAGGCCACCGATGTGGTGTAATACCCTAATCCAGTGTGGTGTGGTGGATTGCCTCTTGGGCTGAGGATGAACAGTTACAAGGGAAGAACAGCCTCCTGAGGAGAGGTGCTCTTGTGCTTGGTGAGCTTGTGTGGAGGATTTGGATGGAATGCCTCCGATCCCAGATTATTCCCCTGCTATGGTGGTGGCTAGTCCTATTTATAGGGGCCTTGGGCCTCTTCCCAAATATTGAGCAGGAAGGGATCCCACAATGGCCAAATTCGAAGGGAGACAACTAGTACAAGTTATCCTGACTAAAGGTGGTCTTCGCCTGCCAAAGGCTCTGGCGGTGACGCCGTCTTGGGCTCCACGGTGACCTCCGTCCTGCCGTCCTGCTGGTCTTGGTCTCGTTGCATCATTATGCAAACCTTTGCCTGATGCCTCGGGACTCCTCGCCTGCGCTTGCCTCTTTAGCACCAAAGGGGAAACGAGGACACTGCGCGCGCTGGCGCCGGCCTGGCCACGGTCGTTATGGCTTATGTCACAGGAACCTCGCGAGGTGCCCCTTACCTTGATTTCTCCGCCCCTCGCGAGCCAGCCTGGTGAGGCCGCCCCCGAGGAGGTCTTGTGTCGTCCACCTCGCGAGGGTCTTGAGTGTTTGCTGGTGAAGATGGGCCGTACAGGGCCGCTGGTGGAGCCACGCCGTGGGCCGCAGGCAGGCAAGTCTGGGGACCCCCATTCCCAGGACGCCAACAGTAGCCCCCGGGCCCAAGGCGCGCTCGGACTTGGTTTCGAGGCGAAGCCAAAGGGCAAGTGCGGAGCGCCGCGGGCCCCAACAGCCTGCGGCCCCGCTTGACGCGTGGCAATTGATTGGACGTGGGCGTCTTCGCTTTCCCACGCTGCCTCGGCAACTGCCCGACTGACAAAAGGCTGGCGCGGGCAACGCTTGCCTTCATTGATTTCCTTCGTCTTGCTCCAGATCCCCTTTCTCGCTCCTTGCTTCCGAAATCTCCAGATCTGCTTCCATTCTCTTCCCGGCCAGCGACCAATGGCGCCCCGAAAGGTCAAGGCTGCTTCGCCGCCTGCCTGGTACGAGCCGGCTCTGGACACGCCCAATGTCTCAGAGAATAACCTCGCGGCCACGCGTCTGCTGATGGTGGGGAAGAACAATGAGAGGGGGAAGACCAAGCTCCGGGCTAGCTCTGCCGAGCCGGAGGCTTCGAGAAGCACCTTCTACCCCTTCTTCATGAGCAGCGTTGTTGCGGGGCTGGTTCCCCCCTTCTCCGACTTCTTCTACGCTGTCCTCGGCCATTACAGGCTGCAGGCCCTTCATCTTCATCCTAACTTTGTTCTTCTCCTGTCGACCTTTGCCTTCTACTGTGAGGCGTACGTCGGGGTGATGCCGTCCGTGGCTCTGCTGCGCCACTTCTTCTTCCTCCGGATCAATGACGGCCATACCTTAGGGTGCGCCAACTTCGTCGCGGCGAGCAAGGCCAACGCGATCTCGAAGGCTGCAAAGAAGGTCGAGGGCTTCAGGAGCAAGTGGGTCATGATGGATGCCAAGTGCGTCCACCCCCGGTTGACGCTGCCGACGGAGATGCCCCAGTCCGACGAATGGTGGCTCTGCGCGAAGCTTACTGACGACCGGGCAAAGCCAGTGCTGGAGAAGATGACCGCCGACCTGAAGCCAGGCAACGCGAAGGCGGTGAAGATGATGGGGGCCATGCTCCTGAGGGAATTCCTGATGCTGCGTGTAGCTCCGCTCCAGGCGCGCTCACGCCCCTTGTGGATGCTTGGGGGCGAAGAAGATAAGCTTCACTTGAGTCCGGAGGCCTTGTCTGAAGAAGAGCTGGTTGTGGCTCTCCGCCTCTTGATCGGGGACGACCAGGAGTATCCGCCGAGTGCTTTCGTTCCCTTGTTCATTCGCAAGGGCCGGGCGCAGGTCGCGGCCGCCATGCCCACCTTTGACGGGCGCGGGCTAGTGCCACCGATGCCCCGGGGGTCCCGATGGCGACGGCGCCGATGGTCATGTCTTCTGGCGATTCCCGTGGGGAGGGGGAAGAGGAGGAGGACGAGGAGCGCGACTCGGAGGTGACCCCCGAGGGGATGGGGGAGACCTCCCCCTTGCGCAAGGCCGACATCCTCCGCACCCTGCCTGATGATGATGACGAGGCAGATGACCCCCTGAGATAGAGGAGCCGCCCGTGGCTGGGGGCTCCTCGAGGCCCAAGGCCAGCCCTCGGAGGAGGCCGTCGGCCGAGGTTCCGACGAGGGGCAGGTCGGCGCTGATCTCCCGAGACGACGCTTCTGCTCCGACACCGCCTGGAGCTGCTTCCGGCCCATCTGTTGCCCCCTCTTCCGCTCCTCGAGCCCGCGCGCCTGCGCCTCAGGCTGCGAGGCTCTCAGACTTCAAGCTTAAGAAGCAAAGGGACTACACCGCTGTGGACTAGTAAATGTTCTTGCCCTGCCTTGTTCTTGCTTCTGCTGCTTATCCCTGACGCTTCTCCGTTGTGCAATTAGCCGACGCCCGCGGCGAAGAAGAGGAAGGAGGAGGAAGTGGTACTGCTCGGGACCAGATCGCCTACGGCGGCCGCACCCCTCTCCATGGATAAGGGCAGCGACGGCGCTCGCGCTTCTCCGGCCCGATTATCCTCGCGAGGCTTGGGGAGCATCCTCGGGAGGAGTCAGCCCCCATGGCCCCACTGGCTCGGGAGGTGCCAGCGTACGACTCGATCGCCAAGGTCCCTGAAGCTCAGGAGCTTCCGGCCTCCTAGGCCATGGTGACGACGTCGCCTCCTCCCCCTTCTACCGCACTGCTATCTCCGAGTCCTTCCGCCTCCCCTGACATCCTGGAGCGCGCTCTTTCAGTGATGACCCTGCTGCGAGAAGATCTTCAAGGCGCCGATCCCCGCCTGGTAGCCGGGCGCCTGGAGCTGATCCCTGGCTGGCTCAATTCCGACGTGGTTGTCTGGGCGGCGCTGAACCAGGCTGCGATGGGCTCCGAGAAGGACAAGCAGGCTGTCGCCCAAGCTATGGCTGCCCGCGAAGCCGCGCTGAAGGATGCCGGAGCCGCCCAGGATCACTGCCAGTCGCTGGAGGCCGAGCTGGAGACAATGCGCAACGAGCGTGCGGCCGAGGCGCCGCAAGGCGGAGGAGTAGAAGATGAAGGCCCGGGAGGACGCCGTCAGGGATCGCGATGCCGAGCTGGAGCAGTTGGCGAAGGCGCAGGCCGCGGAGCTGATGTCTACTACACAACCTTCTTCTTGTAGACGTTGTTGGGCCTCCAAGTGCAGAGGTTTGTAGGACAGTAACAAAGTTCCCTCAAGTGGATGACCTAAGGTTTATCAATCAGTGGGAGGCGTAGGATGAAGATGGTCTCTCTCAAGCAACCCTGCAACCAAATAACAAAGAGTCTCTTGTGTCCCCAACACACCCAATACAATGGTAAATTGTATAGGTGCACTAGTTCGGCGAAGAGATGGTGATACAAGTGCAATATGGATGGTAGATATAGGTTTTTGTAATCTGAATATATAAAACAGCAAGGTAGCAAGTGGTAAAAGTGAGCGAAAACGGTATTGCAATGCTAGGAAACAAGGCCTAAGGTTCATACTTTCACTAGTGCAAGTTCTCTCAACAATAATAACATAATTGGATCATATAACTATCCCGCAACATGCAACAAAGAGTCACTCCAAAGTCACTAATAGCGGAGAACAAACGAAGAGATTATTGTAGGGTATGAAACCACCTCAAAGTTATTCTTTCGGATCGATCTATTCAAGAGTTCATACTAGAATAACACCTTAATACACATATCAACCAAAACCCTAATGTCACCTAGATACTCCAATGTCACCTCAAGTATCCGTGGGTATGATTATACGATATGCATCACACAATCTCATATTCGTCTATTCAAACCAACACAAAGTACTTCAAAGAGTGCCCCAAAGTTTCTACCGGAGAGTCAAGACGAAAACGTGTGCCAACCCCTATGCATAAGTTCACAATGTTATGGAACTCGCAAGTTGATCACCAAAACATACATCAAGTAGATCACGTGAATATCCCATTGTCGCCACAGATAAGCACATGCAAGACATACATCAAGTGTTCTCAAATCCTTAAAGACTCAATCCGATAAGATAACTTCGAAGGGAAAACTCAATCCATTACAAGAAAGTAGAGGGGGAGAAACATCATAAGATCCAACTATAATAGCAAAGCTTGCGATACATCAAGATCGTGCCAAAATGAAGAACACGGGAGAGAGATCAAACACATAGCTACTGGTACATACCCTCAGCCTCGAGGGTGAACTACTCCCTCCTCGTCATGGAGAGCGCCGGGATGATGAAGATGGCCACCGGAGAGGGATTCCCCCCCCCCCCTCCGGCATGGTGCCGGAACAGGTCTAGATTGGTTTTCGGTGGCTACAGAGGCTTGCGGCGGCAGAATTCCCGATCTAGGTTATGTTCTGGAGGTTTCTGTATATATAAGAGGTTTTGGTGTCGAGAAAAGTCAGGGGGGTCTCTGGGCTATCCACGAGGTAGGGGGGCGCGCCCAGGGGGGTGGGTGCGCCTCCCACCCTCGAGGGCAACCCGGGAATCCTTTGGCCCAACTCTGTTACTCCATAGGTTTCTTCTGGTCCAAAAATAAGCTCCGTCAAGTTTCAGGTCAATTGGACTCCGTTTGGTTTTCCTTTTCTGCAATACTCAAAAACAACGAAAAAACAGAAACTGGCACTGGGCTCTAGTTAATTGGTTAGTCCCAAAAATCATATAAAATAGCATATAAATGCATATAAAACATCCTAGATGGATAATATAATATCATGGAACAATCAAAAATTATAGATACGTTGGAGACGTATCAGCATCCCCAAGCTTAATTCCTACTCGTCCTCAATTAGGTAAATGATAAAAACAGAATTTTTGATATGGAATGCTACCTAACATATTTATCAATCTAATTTTCTTTATTGTGGCATGAATGTTCAGATTCGAAAGATTCAAGACAAAAGTTTAATATTGACATAAAAATAATAATACTTCAAGCATACTAACCAAGCAATTATGTCTTCTCAAACTAACATGGCCAAAGAAAGCTATCCCTACAAAACCATATAGTCTGGATATGCCCTATCTTCATCACAAAAAATATTTAAATCATGCACAACCCCGATGACAAGCCAAGCAATTGTTTCATACTTTTGATGTTCTCAAACTTTTTCAATCTTCACGCAATACATGAGCGTGAGCCATGGACATAGCACTACAGGTAGAATAGAAGGGTGGTTGTGGAGAAGACAAAAAGGAGAAGATAGTCTCACATCAACTAGGCGTATCGACGGGCTATGGAGATGCCCATCAATAGATATCAAAGTGAGTGAGTAGGGATTGCCATGCAACGGATGCACTAGAGCTATAAGTGTATGAAAGCTCAAAAAGAAAAAAAAGTGGGTGTGCATCCAACTCGCTTGCTCACGCAGACCTAGGGCATTTTGAAGAAGCCCATCATTGGAATATACAAGCCAAGTTCTATAATGTAAAATTCCCACTAGTATATGAAAGTGACAACATACGAGACTCTCTATCATGAAGATCATGGTGCTACTTTGAAGCACAACTGTGGTAAAAGGATAGTAGCATTGCCCCTTCTCTCTTTTTCTCTCATTGTTTTGTGTTTTTTTTGGGCCTTCTCTTTTTTTTATGGCCTCTTTTTTCTCTTTCTTTTTTTATTTTTCGTCCGGAGTCTCATCCCGACTTGTGGGGGAATCATAGTCTCCATCATCCTCTCCTCACGGGGGCAATGCTCTAATAATGATGATCATCACACTTTTATTTACTTACAACTCAAGAATTACAACTCGATACTTAGAACAAAATATGACTCTATATGAATGCCTCCGGCGGTGTACCGGGATGTGCAATGAATCAAGAGTGACCTGTATGAAAGAATTATGAAGGTGTCTTTGCCACAAATACGATGTCAACTACATGATCATGCAAAGCAATATGACAATGATGGAGTGTGTCATAATAAACGGAACGGTGGAAAGTTGCATGGCAATATATCTCGGAATGGCTATGGAAATGCCATAATAGGTAGGTATGGTGGCTGTTTTGAGGAAGGTAATGGTGGGTGTATGGTACCGGCGAAAGTTGTGCGGTACTAGAGAAGCTAGCAATGGCGGAAAGGTGAGAGTCCGTATAATCCATGGACTCAACATTTGTCATAAAGAACTCATATACTTATTGCATAAATCTATTAGTTATCGTAACAAAGTACTACGCGCATGCTCCTAGGGGGGTAGATTGGTAGGAAAAGACAATCGCTCGTCCCCAACCGCCACTCATATGGAAGACAATCAAAAAATAAATCATGCTACGACTTCATCACATAACGGTTCACCATACGTGCATGCTACGGGAATCACAAACTTTAACACAAGTATCTCTCAAATTCACAACTACTCAACTAGCATGACTCTAATATTACCATCCTCATATCTCAAAACAATCATAAGGAATCAAACTTCACATAGTATTCCATGCACTTTATATGAAAGTTTTTATTATACCCATCTTGGATACCCATCATATTAGGACTAAATTTTATAATGCAAGCATATTACCATGCTGTTTAAGACTAAAATAATATAAGTGAAGCATGATAGTTCATCTATTTCTTCAAAATAAAACCACCACCGTGCTCTAAAAGGATATAAGTGAAGCACTAGAGCAAATGACAAACTACTCCAAAAGATATAAGTGAAGATCAATGAGTAGTCGAATAATTGTGCAACTATGTGAAGACACTCTAACATTTAAGAATTTCAGATCTTGGTATATTATTCAAACAGCAAGCAAAACAAAAGAAAATAAAATGACGCTCCAAGCAAAACACATATCATGTGGTGAACAAAAATATAGCCTCAAGTAAAGTTACCGATAAACGAAGACGGAAGAGGGGATGACATCCGGGGCATCCCCGAGCTTAGGCTTTTGGTTTTCTTTGAATTTTACCTTGGGGTGACTTGGGAATCCCCAAGCTCAGGCTCTTGCCACTCCTTATTCCATAGTCCATCGAATCTTTACCCAAAACATGAAAACTTCACAACACAAAACTTAACAGAAAACTCGTAAGCTCCGAAAATAAATCACAACTTAGGTACTGTTGTGAACGCATTCTAAATTCATATTGGTGTAATATCTACTGTATTCCAACTTCTCTATGGTTCATACCCTCCGATACTACTCATAGATTCATCAAAATAAGCAAACAACACAATGAAAACAGAATTTGTCAAAAACAGAACAGTTTGTAGTAAGCTGCATCAAACTTAAACTTCTGGCACTCAGAAAAATCTGCCAAAATAGGACGACCTAGATAATTTGATTATTGATCTACTGCAATTGGAATCAGTATTTTATTACTTTCTGGTGATTTTTAACAATTGTTTTCGTGAGCAGAAAGTTTTTGTCTTTTTCAGCAAGATCAAATAATTATCATCCAAGAAGATCCTATAGGTCTTACTTGGCACAAACACTAATTAAAACATAAAACAACATCTAACTAGAGGCTAGATGATTTATTTATTACTAAACAGGAACAAAAAGTAAGGAACAAAAATAAAATTGGGTTGCCTCCCAACAAGCGCTATTGTTTAACGCCCCTAGCTAGGCATGATGATTTCAATGATGCTCACATAAAAGATAAGAATTGAAACATAAAGAGAGCATCATGAAGAATATGACTAGCACATTTAAGTCTAACTCACTTCCTATGCATAGGGATTTTTTAGCAAACAATTTATGGGAACAATAATCAACTAGCATAGAAAGGCTAAACAAGCATAACTTCAAAATTTTCAACACATAGAGAGGAAAATTGATATTATTACAATATGTAGAAACATATGATCCTCTCTCATAATAATTTTCAGTAGCATCATGAATGAATTCAACCATATAACCAGCACATAAAGCATTCTTTTCATGATCTACTTGCATAGAAATTTTACTACTCTCCACATAAGCAAATTTATTCTCATCAATAGTGGTGGGAGCAAACTCAACAAAATAACTATCATGTGAAGCATAATCCAATTGAAAATTAAAATCATGATGACAAGTTTCATGGTTATCTTTATTCTTTATAGCATACGTGTCATCGCAATAATCATCATAAATAGGAGGCATGCTTTCATCATTATAAATTTGGTCATCAAAACTTGGGGGACTAAACATATCATCTTCATAAAACATAGCATCCCCAAGCTTGCGGCTTTGCATATCATTAGCATCATGGGTATTCAAAGAATTCATACTAACAACATTGCAATCATGCTCATCATTCACATATTTTATGCCAAGCATTCTATGTAATTCTTCTTCTAGTACTTGAGCACAATGTTCCTTCCCATCATTTTCACGAAAGACATTAAAAAGATGAAGCATATGAGGCACCCTTAATTCCATTTTTTTTGTAGTTTTCTATTATAGACTAAACTAGTGATAAAAACAAGAAACAAAAAGATCCGGTTGCAAGATCTAAAGATATACCTTCAAGCACTCACCTCCCCGGCAACGGCGCCAGAAAAGAGCTTGATGTCTACTACACAACCTTCTTCTTGTAGACGTTGTTGGGCCTCCAAGTGCAGAGGTTTGTAGGACAGTAGCAAATTTCCCTCAAGTGGATGACCTAAGGTTTACCAATCCGTGGGAGGCGTAGGATGAAGATGGTCTCTCTCAAGCAACCCTGCAACCAAATAACAAAGAGTCTCTTGTGTCCCCAACACACCCAATACAATGGTAAATTGTATAGGTGCACTAGTTCGGCGAAGAGATGGTGATACAAGTGCAATATGGATGGTAGATATAGGTTTTTGTAATCTGAATATATAAAAACAGCAAGGTAGCAAGTGGTAAAAGTGAGCGAAAACGGTATTGCAATGCTAGGAAACAAGGCCTAAGGTTCATACTTTCACTAGTGCAAGTTCTCTCAACAATAATAACATAATTGGATCATATAACTATCCCTCAACATGCAACAAACAGTCACTCCAAAGTCACTAATAGCGGAGAACAAACGAAGAGATTATTGTAGGGTATGAAACCACCGCAAAGTTATTCTTTCGGATCAATTTATTCAAGAGTTCGTACTAGAATAACACCTTAAGACACATATCAACCAAAACCCTAATGTCACCTAGATACTCCAGTGTCACCTCAAGTATCCTTGGGTATGATTATACGATATGCATCACACAATCTCATATTCGTCTATTCAAACCAACACAAAGTACATCAAAGAATTCCCCAAAGTTTCTACAGGAGAGTCAAGACGAAAACGTGTGCCAACCCCTATGCATAAGTTCACAATGTTACGGAACTCGCAATTTGATCACCAAAATATACATCAAGTAGATCACGTGAATATCCCATTGTCACCACAGACACTACTAGGAAAAGGCCTACTAGTGGCGCACCAGTTTTGCCTACTAATGGCGCACTACTGGTGTGCCACTAGTACCACGCCACTAGTATTAAATACTAATGGCGCACCACTGGTGCGCCATTAGTATACCAGATACTAATGGCGCATCATGCCGTGCGCCATTAGTATATCATTCGGTGCTCCATTGGTATTCCTTCCAGGTGCGCCACTAATAACCTTATAGGTGTGCCACTAGTAATAAAGGAAGGTGCGCCACTAATAAGGGCTTAAATGCGCCACTAGTAATGTATTTGGAAAACAAAAAATATCTAAATTTACAGAAAACAACCTATAAGGAAAAATAATTTAAAAACAAAAAATGAAATAGAATCATAATTTTTATTATAGTAAGAATATTACAATGTCTTTACAAGTTTCCAATAAAAGGAAAATTGCAAGGAAATAAAAGAAAATCCTAAAACTAATCTTCTAGTAATCTTTTCTTCTTTTTCTTCACTTTATCCCTGCAAAATGTAACAAAATAAACAGAAAGACAAACAAACTATTTATAACATGTCAATACTGTCATTTTTTATGCGGAACTAGATATGAGCATATATTTCCAGAATTACATGGTAAGTAGTGCAGCATTTGTTGTTAAGTAATGATGAGAACCTCAGGACACCATCGTTGGCATGGCAAGATTAAGGAGCACCTGTTCTTATCAGTGAGAGTAGGAGAGAAAGAAAGAAAGTGAAGAGACCAGTGTAGCATCTGTCCAAATCAGATTTAAGAGAGAGGGAATTGGCAAGGAAAGATATAGTCCATAACGTGCAAGAAGAAATAGGCCATTGATAGCACATTTACTAAACATCTGCTGTAAGCAGAACACATACACCCACTTACACATGGGTACTATTCTGTATATAGGTACACAAGCACAACACATGCACCAGGTATAGATAGGAGTATAAGCATGCATCTAAATCATGTGAAACATATGAAATAGCTAATGCAAAGAAATAATTATCACTACATGCAACCATCAGGACTATGTCCTGTACAATATACAACTAAACCACCAGTAGATGATGTACTAAACCATACAAGAATTACCAATACATGGTATTTAGATAAAGACTAGTATATACCAAACACAATACCAGCTTGAAAGAGAAACTATAATTTTATACCACTACGGGAGCAAGTCATTAACTACAGAGTAATTGCAGTAAAGAGATGAATCAATATATGTTGATCAATAAGAGAGTTACAGCTATATACAAATGAAGGACTATATCCTTTATAAGATAACAAAGAAACATTAGCACTTATACATATGAACAAATAGAACCAGCAGCCAACTAATAAAGAAAGTAGCATGTGCTATATGACAGGAACAATAACATCTATAAGACCAAGATAACTGCAATGATAATAGTAGGGTCATACCATCATTCGATCCAATCATTGCAGAACTAGTTGAGCGACAAATCAAATATAACAATAGTTCCATTGGTTCAGCCAACAAGTTAACAAAAGTTTACTTCCTACTAATTTTGCAACTCATGATAATAAAGAAAGCAGAGCTCGACATCACAGCAACAAAAGTGGTAGACTGGGAGCCTGGAACCATGCACGTCAAATTGCAGAGCAGAAAAATAGTAGTACTACCTGGAGCAATAAGAAACTCAACAGACTGGGGCAACATTTGGAAGGAGACAAGCAAGTACTACAATAGCTAGCTAGGCTGAATTGAAGACTAAAAAAAATCATATGTTGAGCATGATTATACACGTCAAGGGGAAGGGGTTCACGGCAGGGACCTTTAGGTCATGGCATGGCTTGCATCTCTCCTCGGCATGTGCATTGGTTTGCATCCAATCCTTGCAGTCCAATCCATGGACATCCCTCCCTCCCTGCATCTCTAGAACAACACGACACTTAAATTTCATCAACTTCCGTTGCTACTGAATAAAAGAGGAGCAAGATGAATATGCTGCATAAGACATACATGGAGAAGCAAGCTGCTTGAAAACAGAGGAGATCCATGATGGTTGTTTTCATTCGCAACAGAAGAACCCAAAAAAAGGCGCAAGTGTATGCTATCTATGGATACACCACCTCCACCAGTACCTAGCTCCCAAACTGAGAAAAGAAATCCATTCATATGCAGCAACCCAAACTTGACTTTGAGAGAGCGGACTGATTAACATTTTTTTGTTGCGTCGAATTTTTCACAAATAGAAGCACTCCAGCAACTATGAGAATAAATCATAGAGTCTGGTCGAACTAATTGGAGCACTCAAACGATACCTGAGAACGGCCTAATGAACACATTGTTAGGGACGCACATCTAGCTAGTTTCCTGTATATCAATTAAGCTACTAGCTTGGTTGCTTCTTTTAGCTTGCATACACGTACGGGATTTGTTATAGCATACATAAACAAACACACGTTTCTTTTAGCTAGCTAGGCAAAAGTGAAGATTGACCAAAATCACATTCATATCAAGCAATGTGAAGCATCATTATACAAGGAAAAGGGGGGAACAGAGGAGTGCAGAGGGGCTCACCATGGGGGTGCTTTAGCCGATGCAGTGCACCGCCGTCTCGCCGGAGTTTACCCGCCGCGTGCGTCCGCCCCGCAGCCACCGGGTGCAGGATCACCGACCACGAGGCGGAGCCGCCCGTGGGACTTGCGGTGGGCGTCGGAGAGGGCGAAGCAGAGTCGCCAGCGACACGCCGGAGTTGGAGGGGACGCCACCCTCGAAACCCTAGCCATGGGGAGGGGTCGTGGGTGAGCTCTCGGGGCCGCGAGAGGCGGATCTGGCCGGAGGGAAGGGAAGAGCGGCGGCAGGGGAGCACGGATCTGTGCTGCGCGCCGACGAGGGCCGCCGGAACACGCCGGAATCGAGCGGCGTAGGCAGCGGCGGCGAGGGTTTCGTGGGTGGGGGGAGGGAGCAGGGAGAGACGAGCGAGAGAGGGAGAGGGAGAGGCCGTGCTGCAGGGTGCCTTTTCACTAGATGGATGGATGGATGGGTGGATGGATGTGGGGTGGAGAGCTAGTGGCGCACGGGGTGACTGGTGCGCCATTACTAGTTAACACTAGTAATGGCGCGCTGTGCCACGGTGCGCCATTAGTATTTTTGAAAAAAACAAAAAATAAATTTTGTTAGTAGTGGCGCACCATGTTTGTGGTGCGCCATTAGTGTCTATCACACTAATGGCGCACCAGCACACGGTGCGCCATTAGTATTTTTTGGAAAAAAGAAAAAAATTGTTAGTAGTGGCGCACCAGAGTTGTGGTGCGCCATTAGTGTCTATCACACTAATGGCGCACCAGCACACGGTGCGCCACTGCTATATAGTGGTGGCGCACCACATGTCTGGTGCGCCATTAGTGTGCATATTGTCTATAGCCCTTTTCCTAGTAGTGAGATAAGCACATGCAATACATACATCAAGTGTTCTCAAATCCTTAAAGACTCAATCCGATAAGATAACTTCAAAGAGAAAACTCAATCCATTACAAGAGAGTAGAGGGGGAGAAACTTCATAAAATCCAACTATAATAGCAAAGCTCGCGATACATCAAGATCGTGCCAAATCAAGAACACGGGAGAGAGATCAAACACATAGCTACTGGTACATACCCTCAGCCCCGAGGGTGAACTACTCCCTCCTCGTCGTGGAGAGCGCCAGGATGATGAAGATGGCCACCGGAGAGGGATTCCCCCTCCGGCAGGGTGCTGGAACGGGTCTAGATTGGTTTTCGATCGCTATAGAGGCTTGCGGCGGCGGAACTCCCGATCTAGGTTATGTTCTGGAGGTTTCTGTATATATAAGAGGTTTTGGCGTCAAGAACAAGTCAGGGGGGTTTCCGGGCTGTCCACGAGGTAGGGGGCGGGCCCAGGGGGTGGGCACGCCTCCCACCCTCGTGGGCAGCCCGGGACTCTTCTAGCCCAACTCTTTTACTCCATAGCTTTCTTTTGGTCCAAAAATAAGCTCCGTCAAGTTTCAGGTCAATTGGACTCCGTTTGGTTTTTCTTTTCTGCAATACTCAAAAATAAGGAAAAAACAGAAACTGGCACTGGGCTCTAGGTTAATAGGTTAGTCCCAAAAATCATATAAAATAGCATATAAATGCATATAAAACATCCTAGATGGATAATATAATAGCATGGAACAATAAAAAATTATAGATATGTTGGAGACGTATCAGGAGTGCAGCCGGCTGGAGAAGCTGAAGCGGGAGATGGAGGCGGAGAAGGCCAAGCTTGACGCCAAGGAGAAGATCCTGGCTGAGGACCATTTGTTCTTCAAGTCCCTCGAGGAGAAGGCTCGCACGGCACTGCGGTCGCTTTACGAGAAGGGCTTGGAGGAGCCGCTGGCTACCGACGACGAGGGCCCCACCCAGCTGCTTCCTTATCTGGTCGCGGCGCTTGAGGAAGTCGTGAGCGGCATCGGCCCCTTGGTAGAGGAAGAAGCCTGCATTCTTTCCTCAGCCGCGTTAACGCACGTCTTCAGCCACCTCCATCTTCGCGATCTCACCGCCCACCTTAACGAGCTGCTGGAGCCTGTGGACGCAGCGCACTGCGCAGCTGCTGCCGAGGCCGTGAAGGGTCAGGTGGAGGCCCTGCTGAAGAGGTTCCGCGCATTCTATCCCGCGCCCTCAACCCGCGGTGCTGTTGATCCTGCAACTCCGGCGGGTGGTCTAGGTGAGGGCAACGCCGCCATGGAAGAAGCATCCTTTGCGGGTGTCGGCGGCGTCCGGGAATGACGAGATGACTTGCTGGCAGCTCCTTTCCTGTTTAGCTCCTGCAATATGCACCATGCCTCGTGGAGGCGTTTAAAATTTCGTTTGGTATCGGGAGAACAATATGCCTTGTAATATTTGCTTGAGATTTTGCGATTTCCTTCCCATTTGCTTTATGTTCTACGTCGGCAGGGCCCGACCCTGCGCATACCTCAGCCGCCGTTGGGTTGTCCGGATCACCAGGACGAGACCAAGGAGTGAGGGGCTACGTGGCCAGTTAGGCTCCTGAGTCGCGATGCTCAGGAGTCCCCCTTGACGTGCAAACAGCTTACAGAAAGGAGACACAGAAATAGGTCTAGTGTTCTACGTCGGTATGGCCCGACCCCGCGCATACCTCAGCCGCCGTTGGGTCGTCCGGATCACCAGGACAAGACCAAGGGGTGAGGGGCTACATGGCCAGTTAGGCTCCTGAGTCGCGATGCTCAGGAGTCCCCCTTTACACTCAAACGACCTTCATACCTTTTCCCTCGTTGAGGCTCGGCATGGGAGGGGCGCGCGACGACCAGGTCCTGGGGACCTGGTAGTGTGGCGTACGCTTGGGCGTGACCCAAGCGCAGCCCCCGTGCCCAGCCCCCTCGCGCGACGCTCCCGAGGGGAGGTGTTGCGATGAGGCCAGACACTGAGCTCAAGGGCTCCCTGAGGTTGATACGGCCATGGGGCCGCCCTCAGTTGTTTATGACCAGCGCGGAGCATAGCGCTTCCGCACTTCCACGGGCATAACCGCTCCTCGGTAGTGTCGACTGCCAGCACGGAGCATGGTGCTTCCACTGGTGCGTGGGTGAGGGCTCCCTCTGAGTGGAGCCCCCGGGGCGACGAGGTGTGTCTGGGCACTCGTGAGCCAGCGCGGGACTCACGAGGCCCTACCTCAAGGCGGGTTGCGCCTGGTCTTGGTTCTTGTTGGCTGCGGTGGTCCTGCGACATGGTTAGGCAACCTGCACCGAATGAATCTCCTGAGGTTATCGCATGAGAAGGCCAGGCACCAACGACTCCAGGAGGTGACGTGAACGGGACCGGTCCGCCAGACATAGCTCAACCGTTGGATTTATCGACGCTGCAGGGACGGACCCGAGCACAGTCGCCGTGCCTAGGCTCCTTATGCGAAGGATCCTGAAGAAAGACGACCGGCGCGCGGCTCCCATGATGGGAGGTAATCAAGCAAGCAAAAACCATAGATAGATTATGCATGGAAAGCGAACTAGCTTAGGTAAATGCAAGAACGATACATGACACTGGGTCGCACCCGAGCGGCCTGGGGATGATGGAGCCCGAGGGGCGCCCCCAGCAGAGTAAGCAAAAGATGCAAAAGGATATATGCCACAGGGACGGGCCCACGCGGCCTGGGAATGATGCAGCCCGGGGGCACTCCTAGCTAAATAAACTTGGAAAATGTCACTTGGATCCGTTGTCGAAGGGATGTTGGGGCAGCTGAGGATGCGTGGCGAAGGGGTTGCTCCTCACGAGCCATGATTTCTACTACGCAACCTTCTTCTTGTAGACGTTGTTGGGCCTCCAAGTGCAGAGGTTTGTAGGACAGTAGAAAATTTCCCTCAAGTGGATGACCTAAGGTTTATCAATCCGTGGGAGGCGTAGGATGAAGATGGTCTCTCTCAAGCAACCCTGCAACCAAATAACAAAGAGTCTCTTGTGTCCCCAACACACCCAATACAATGGTAAATTGTATAGGTGCACTAGTTCGGCGAAGAGATGGTGACACAAGTGCAATATGGATACTAGATATAGGTTTTTGTAATCTGAAAATATAAAAACAGCAAGGTAATTAATGGTAAAAGTGAGCGTAAACGGTATTGCAATGCTAGGAAACAAGGCCTAGGGTTCATACTTTCACTAGTGCAAGTTCTCTCAACAAGAATAACATAATTGGATCATATAACGAGTCACTCCAAAGTCACTAATAGCGGAGAACAAACAAAGATATTATGGTAGGGTACGAAACCACCTCAAAGTTATTCTTTCTGATCGATCTATTCAAGAGTCCGTAGTAAAATAACACGAAGCTATTCTTTCCGTTCGATCTATCATTGAGTTCGTACTAGAATAACACCTTAAGACACAAATCAACCAAAACCCTAATGTCACCTAGATACTCCAATGTCACCTCAAGTATCCGTGGGTATGATTATACGATATGCATCACACAATCTCAGATTCATCTGTTCAAACCAACACAAAGTACTTCAAAGAGTGCCCCAAAGTTTCTACCGGAGAGTCAAGACGAATATGTGTGCCAACCCCAATGCATACGTTCATGGGCGGAACCCGCAAGTTGATCACCAAAACATACATCAAGTGGATCACATGATATCCCATTGTCACCACAGATAAGCACGGCAATACATACATCAAGTGTTCTCAAATCCTTAAAGACTCAATCCAATAAGATTACTTCAAAGGGAAAACTCAATCCATTACAAGAGAGTAGAGGGGGAGAAACATCATAAGATCCAACTATAATAGCAAAGCTCGCGATACATCAAGATCGTATCACCTCAAGAACACGAGAGAGAGAGAGAGATCAAACACATAGCTACTGATACATACCCTCGGCCCCGAGGGTGAACTACTCCCTCCTCATCATGGAGAGCACCGGGATGATGAAGATGGCGACCGGTGAGGGATCCCCCCTCCGGCAGGGTGCCGGAACAGGGTCCCGATTGGTTTTTGGTGGCTACAGAGGCTTGCGGCGGCGGAACTCCCGATCTATTCTGCTCCCCGATGGTTTTAGGGTATATGGATATATATAGGCGAAAGAAGTATGTCAGGGGGGCCACGAGGGGCCCACGAGGGAGGAGGGCGGGCCCAGGGGGCGGGCGCACCCCCCTGCCTCGTGCCTTCCTCGTTGCTTCCCTTACGTATACTCCAAGTCTTCTGGATTGCTTCCGTTCCAAAAATAACTCTCCGGAAGGTTTCATTCCGTTTGGACTCCGTTTGATATTCCTTTTCTGCGAAACACTGAAACAAGGAGAAAAACATAAACTGGCACTGGGCTCTGGGTTAATAGGTTAGTCCCAAAAATAATATAAAAGTGCATAGTAAATCCCGTTAAACATCCAAGATGGATAATATAATAGCATGAATACTTCATAAATTATAGATACGTTGGAGACGTATCAGCATCCCCAAGCTTAATTCCTGTTCGTCCTCGAGTAGGTAAATGATAAAAGAAATAATTTATGAAGTGTGAATGCTAGCAAGTGCATAAGTTTGATCAATGATAATTTCAATCACCTTTTCTAGCATCATTATATGTCATAACAGTAGCTCAACTCATAGAACTTCTCATGATCAAGTAACAAGCTATTCACATGTTAAAGTATAGATCATAAACTTTCTTGAAAACTAACAAACCGTGTTATTAGTCATCAAACAATTACAATTCATCTTATTTTCAGGAAGAGTCTATGTCAGAGCTTTGATTTAGCAAACTCCACATACTCAACTATCATTTAGTCTTTCACAATTTCTAACACTCACGCGATATTTATGGGTTCAAAGTTTTAATCAGACACAGAGAAAGATAGGGGCTTATAGATTCGCCTCCCAACCTTTTACCTCAAGGGTAATGTCAACAATAATAGTTCATGATGCCTTACATCCAATTGGATATATATATCAGAATCTTTCCAACACGAGGTGCTTGCCAAAGGATAAAATGAAAAAAAGGAAAGGTAAAGATCACCATGACTCTTGCATAAAAGTAAAAGATAGGCCCTTCGCAGAGGGAAGCAGAGGTTGCCATGCGCTTTTATAGTTGGATGCACAAAATCTTAATGCGAGGGAACGTCACTTTATATTGCCACTTGTGATAGGGACCTTTATTATGCAATCCGTCGCTTTTATTTCTTCCATATCACAAGATCGTATAAAGCTTATTTTCTCCACACTAAAAGATCATACATATTTAGAGAGAAATTTTTATTGCATGCATTGATGACAACTTACTTGGAGGATCTTACTCAATCCATAGGTAGGTATGGTGGACTCTCATGGCAATACTGGTTTAAGGGATGTTTGGAAGCACAAGTAGTATCTCTACTTGGTGCAAGGAATTTGGCTAGCATGAGGGGGAAAGGCAAGCTCAACGTGTTAGGCGATCCATGACAATACACTTTATTTTAGATATAAGAAAACATAACCCATTACATTGTCTTCCTTGTCCAACATCAACCTTTTATCATGTCATATTTTAATGAGTGCTCACAATTACAAAAGATGTCCAAGATAGTATATTTATATGTGAAATCTCTCTTCCTTCAATATTCTTTCATGAATTGTTCAAGTGACTAATACAATGTTTGCTAACCTTCAATAAATTTACCACCTCTACTTCTTATATGTAAAGTCATTACTCCCCAGGGGATAAGCATATGAAACATATATAATTTCGGATTTATGATATTCAAACCATTCAACCATTTACTCATAGGATATAAGTGAAGCACACGAGTAAATGACAAACTACTCCAAAAAGATATAAGTGAAGATCAATGAGTAGTTAAATAATTATGTACCTATGTGAAGACTCTCCCTCATTTAAGAATGTCAGATCTTGGGATATTAATCAAACAGCAAGCAACTACTAACAAAATAAAATGACGCTCCAACCAAAACACATATCATGTGGTGAGTAAAAATATAGCTCCAAGTAAAGTTACCGATGAACGAAGACGAAAGAGGGGATGCCATCCGGGGCATCCCCAAGCTTAGGCTCTTGGTTGTCCTTGAATATTACCTTGGGGTGCCTTGGGCATCCCCAAGCTTAGGCTCTTGCCACTCCTTATTCCATAGTCCATCGAATCTTTACCCAAAACTTGAAAACTTCACAACACAAAACTTAACAGAAGATCTCGTGAGCTCCGTTAGCGAAAGAAAAGAAAACACCACTCCAAGGTACTGTAATGAACTCATTCTTTATTTTTATTGGTGTTAAATCTACTGTATTCCAACTTCTCTATGGTTTATAAAATATTTTACTAGCCATAGATTCATCAAAATAAGCAAACAACACACGAAAAACAGAATCTGTCAAAAACAGAACTGTCTGTAGTAATCTGTAACTAACGCAAACTTCTGGAACTCAACAAATTCTACCAAACTAGGACGACCTAGATAATTTGATTATTGATCTTCTGCAATTAGAATCTGTATTTTATCACGTTCTGGTGATTTTAAACAATTGTTTTCGTGAACAGAAAGTTTCTGGAATTTTCAGCAAAATCAAATAACTATCATCCAAGAAGATCCTATAGGTCTTACTTGGCACAAACACTAATTAAAACATAAACCACATCTTAACAGAAGCTAGATGATTTATTTATTACTAAACATAACAAAAAATAAAGAACAAAAATAAAAATTGGGTTGCCTCCCAACAAGCGCTTATGTTTAACGCCCCTAGCTAGGCATGATGATTCCAATGATGCTCACATAAAAGATAAGAACTGAAACATAAAGAGAGCATCATGAAGAATATGACTAGTACATTTGAGTCTAACCCACTTCCTATGCATAGGTATTTTGTGAGCAAAAAACTTATGGGAACAATAATCAACTAGCATAGGAAGGCAAAACAAGCATAACTTCAAGATTTTCAACACATAGAGAGGAAACTTGATATTATTGCAATTCCTACAAGCATAAGTTCCTCCCTCATAATAATTTTCAGTAGCATCATGAATGAATTCAACAATATAACCAGCACATAAAGCATTATTTTCATGATCTACTTGCATAGAAATTTTACTACTCTCCACATAAGCAAATTTATTCTCATCAATAGTAGTGGGAGCAAACTCAACAAAATAACTATCATGTGAAGCATAATCCAGTAGAAAATTAAAATCAAGATGACAAGTTTCATGGTTATCATTATTCTTTATGGCATACGTGTCATCAAAATAATCATCATAGATGGGAGGCATGCTATCATCATAATAGATTTTCTCATCAAAACTTGAGGGATAAAAAATATCATCTTCATCAAACATAGCATCCCCAAGCTTGTGGCTTTGCATATCATTAGCATCATGGGTATTCAAAGAATTCATACTAACAACATTTCAATCATGCTCATCATTTAAAGATTTAGTGCCAAACATTCTATAGATTTCTTCTTCTAGCACTTGAGCACAATTTTCCTTTCCATCATTCTCACGAAAGATATTAAAAAGATGAAGCGTATGAGACAAACTCAATTCCATTGTTTTGTAGTTTTATTTTATAAACTAAACTAGTGATAAAACAAGAAACTAAAAGATTCGATTGCAAGATCTAAAGATATACCTTCAAGCACTCACCTCCCCGGCAACGGCACCAGAAAAGAGCTTAGTTGACGGGGTGTGAGTGCCGCTTACCAAGCCTCCCTGGCAGCGGCGCCAGAAAAGAGCTTGATGTCTACTACACAACCTTCTTCTTGTAGACGTTGTTGGGTCTCCAAGTGTAGACGTTTGTAGGACAATAGCAAATTTCCCTCAAGTGGATGACCTAAGGTTTATCAATCCGTGGGAGGCGTAGGATGAAGATGGTCTCTCTCAAACAACCCTGCAACCAAATAACAAAGAGTCTCTTGTGTCCCCAACACACCCAATACAGTGGTAAATTGTATAGGTGCACTAGTTCGGCGAAGAGATGGTGATACAACTGCAATATGGATGATAGATATAGGTTTTTGAATCTGAAAATATGAAAACAGCAAGGTAACAAGTGGTAAAACTGAGCGTAAACGGTATTGCAATGCTAGGAAACAAGGCCTAGGGTTCATACTTTCACTAGTGCAAGTTCTCTCAACAATAATAACATAATTGGATCATATAACTATCCCTCAACATGCAACAAAGAGTCACTCCAAAGTCACTAATAGCGGAGAACAAACGAAGAGATTATGGTAGGGTTCGAAACCACCTCAAAGTCATTCTTTCTGATCAATCTATTCAAGAATCCGTAGTAAAATAACACGAAGCTATTCTTTCCGTTCGATATATCATAGAGTTCGTACTAGAATAACACCTTAATACACAAATCAACCAAAACCCTAATGTCACCTAGATACTCCAATGTCACCTCAAGTATCCGTGGGTATGATTATACGATATGCATCACACAATCTCAGATTCATCTATTCAAACCAACACAAAGTACTTCAAAGAGTGCCCCAAATTTTCTACCGGAGAGTCAAGACGAATATGTGTGCCAACCCCAATGCATAGGTTCATGGGCGGAACCCGCAAGTTGATCACCAAAACATACATCAAGTGGATCACGTGATATCCCATTGTCACCACAGATAAGCACGGCAATACATACATCAAGTGTTCTCAAATCCTTAAAGACTCAATCCGATAAGATTACTTCAAAGGGAAAACTCAATCCATTACAAGAGAGTAGAGGGGGAGAAACATCATAAGATCCAACTATAATAGCAAAGCTCGCGATACATCAAGATCGTATCACCTCAAGAACAAGAGAGAGAGAGAGAGAGAGAGAGAGAGAGAGAGAGAGATCAAACACATAGCTACTGATACATACCCTCAACCCCGAGGGTGAACTACTCCCTCCTCGTCATGGAAAGCGTCGGGATGATGAAGATGGCCACCGGTGAGGAATCCCCTGTCCGGCAGGGTGCCGGAACAGGGTCCCGATTGGTTTTTGGTGGCTACAGAGGCTTGCGGCGGCGGAACTCCCGATCTATTCTGCTCCCCGATGGTTTTAGGGTATATGGATATATATAGGCGAAAGAAGTACGTCAGGGGGGCCACGAGGGCCCCAGAGGGTGGAGGGCGCGCCCCCTGCCTCGTGCCTTCCTCTTTGCTTCCCTTACGTATACTCCAAGTCTTCTGGATTGCTTTCGTTCCAAAAATAACTCTCCCGAAGGTTTCATTCCGTTTGGACTCCGTTTGATATTCCTATTCTGCGAAACACTGAAACAAGGAGAAAAACAGAAACTGGCACTGGGCTCTGGGTTAATAGGTTAGTCCCAAAAATAATATAAAAGTGCATAGTAAAGCCCATTAAACATCCAAGATGGATAATATAATAGCATGAATACTTCATAAATTATAGATACGTTGGAGACGTATCAAGCCACCGGGGCCCTGAGCCTCGGGAGGCTCTAGGGGTCCAGGTTGTTCCTTGAGGACCGTCTCCATCTCCGCCAGGACCGCATGATGCCTGGCCTCCTGGGCCGCCAGGAAGCTCCGCAGGTTGCGCTGGTAGGCCGCCGCCATGCTCGGCAGGCCGACTGGCATGCGAACATAGCTGTGGAGTGGGCCCTTGCAATGCCCCACGCGCGAAGGCGAGAAGAGCTCCTGATATGCGGCCCTGTTGAGCCCTGGGATGTCGATGCAGACGCGCAGCCCGCCATCCTCGCCTGGATGGGGAGCTGCGCCAGGTGGGCGGCGATCGCCGCGCATGGCCCTTGCATCCTGTAGCTCCTGAGTGGCCTTGGAGATGAACTCCTAAGCGCCAGGCACTCCTCGCCCGGCGTCCTCCTGAGGGAAACGTGCCGCAAAGCACGCCTCCATGTGGTGCCCGAGCGCCTCCCTCGTGATGTTGGCCAGGTCTGAGGCCCTCCAGATGAGAGCCCCCGAGCCCTGCCCGAGGAGGGCGCCGGGCGCGCCTTCCTATGCGAGGGAGGGAGGTGCCCCAGGCGCGGGCGCCGATCCTGTTGTGGCACTGCCAGAGGCGCCGCTCCCCTGAGGCCCTACGTGGAGTAGTTGCTTCTTCTTCTTGGGGACGGCCTCATGAGGGTATATGGTGCCTTGGTTGTCGGGGTCTTCGATTGCTGCGGCTTGGAAGGCGCGCTCGAGGGAGCACACCGCATCTCTTTCTTCGCAGGGGACTGTGATGATCCCGCCGCTTCCTGGAATCTTGAGGACGTTGTAGCCGTTGTGGGTTACTGCCTTGAACTTGGCCAGCGCTGGGTACCCGAGGATGGCATTGTATGGCAGATAGATGTGGGCGACGTCGAAGTCGATGAGCTCGGTGTGGTAGTTGTCGCGCTGTCCGAAGGTGACTGGGAGGCGGACCTGCCCTATTGGGGTGGTGGAGCCGTCAGTCACTCCTGAGAAGGGCTTGGTGGGTTGAAGCTGATCGTATGGCACTTGGAGGCTGTCGAATGTCTCGATGGACAGGACGTTAAGCCCTGTGCCGCCGTCGATGAGGGTCTTGGTGACTTGAACATTGCTGATGACGGGTGAGCAGACCATTGGGAGGGTGCCAGCAGTGGCTGCGCACTTGAGCTGGTCCGCCGAGCTGAAGGTGATGGCGCACTTGGACCATCTGAGCGGGCGTGTGGCCTCAAGCCTAGGAAGGGCTGCGTTCACCTCGCGAGCAAACTGCTTGAAGATACACTGAGAGGCTGGGGCCTGAGCTCCGCCCAAGATGCAGGCGATAGCACGCGGTTCCTGGAAGCCCCCAGCCCCCTCGTCCCGATGGTGGTCATCGTTCCATCTTGGTGGTGGCGGCAGCGGACGGAGACCAGCGTTGCCCTGAGGGCGGTCCTCGCGAGGTGGATCCCTCTAGGCGCCATCACGAGGCTGGTCCTGCCAGCGGTCCTCGCGAGGCCGGTCGCGCCACTCCTGGCGTGGGCCGTGATCGTCCCAGAGTCCTCCGCCTCGTCCTCCTCCTCGACCGTAGTCCCGGTCGTTGCGCTCGGGACGTTGTCCGAAGCGTCCATCTCGAATGGCCCTAATCTCTTGACAGTCATTGGTGTTGTGGCTGCGTAGGTTGTGGAAGGCGCAGAACGGTCGGCTGCTCTTGGACGACTCAGGATGGTCCCGGCCGCGCTCCGTGTTAGGCTCTGCCGCGAGCACGGCTACTCCCTTGCGCTTCACGTCCTTGGCCTTGGCTTTCTTCTCCTCCGGGTCGGCAGCTGGGAGCTCGAGGAGGGAAAGGCGCCCCTCCTCAGCTCTTGCGCACTTGGTCGCCAGGTTGAATAGCTCCAAAGCCGTGCATAGCTCCTCGTCGATGGCGAGCTCCTCCTTCATCTTGACATCGCGGACGCCGTCAGAAAACACCGAAATGATGGCCTCGTCCATCACCTTGGGGATCTTGAGGAGAACGATGTTGAAGCGCTGGATGTACTTTTGCAGGGTCTCTCCTGGCTGCTGCTTGATGCGGCGTAGGTCATCCACGGCCGGAGGGCGGTCGCGAGTGCCCTAGAAGTTGGCAACGAAGCGGTCGCGCAAACCATCCCAGGAAGAGATCGAGCCCGGGGGCAGGTTCAGGAGCCACGAGCAAGCACCATCCTTGAGAGCCATGGGGAACCAGTTCGCCATGACTTATTCGTCGCCGTTGGCTGCCTCGATGCTCAGCTCGTAGAGCTACAAGAACTCCGCAGGGTCGGGGGTGCCGTCGTAGCGAGGAGGCAGGTCTGGCTTGAACTTGCCCGGCCAGGCGAGGCTACGCAGCTCAGGAGTGAAGGCGCGGCAGCCTGCCGTGGCCATCGGGGCCCTTTGCTAGTGCGGAGCCTGTCCTTGATGCCCGCGCGCCGCCATGGCGGGCGGCACGCGGTCTTGCCGCGGTGGCGGTGGGAGCGAGGGGGCATTCTCTTGCGGCCGGGGAACTTCTTGGCAACTTCCTTCTTCTCGCGCGGGCGCCCGATGCGGTGGGTCGCACCAGGGGGCGCGCGCCTTGGCGCCAGAGCGCCGTCTTGGTGCAGAGGTGGTGGAGGCGCTCCGTGAGCCACATCGCCCGCAGCTGGCGGAGGGCGAGGCAGCGAGCGGGATGGCGTGGGGGAGCCCCTTGCGGCGCTGACGAGCTCGGCGATGCAGTCCAGCCAGTCCTCATAGAGGTCGTCGACTGGGCGGTAGCGCAGGAGCTCGCACGCCATGAGCAGCGCAGCCTGCACGTCTGTAGGTGCGCGACGTGCGTGGGTCGACGAGCCGGCCGGAGTCAGCGACGGGGTGGCGATGCGGCCTTCCCTCCACACCGAGGGGTGCAGCAAGGACGCTTGCTGCTCGTTTCCCGCCGGGCCGGTGGCGGCGTTGGCGGCGGGCGACGGGGAACGACGGGGAGGCCCGCCGACAGGAGCTGTCTGAGCGGCGCGGGCGGCAAGGGCGGCCCGGCGCTCAGCGCGGGCTCGACGAGCGTCCGCCATGGATGCGACGAAGCGATGGCACGCGGACTGCCGGAAGGAAAGATTCGGCGCACCCCTACCTGGCGCGCCAAATGTCGGATTTCGGGTTCCAGCAATCCCTTGAGGTTCGAACACTGGGGTGCGCATGAAGATCTTTCCTCCCTCTAGCTTGCTCTCGCAACAATCGCAAGGCCTAGCTCAACGAACCCAAAGAACGAGAGACACAAGAGTTTATACTGGTTCGGGCGACCGGTGTGGTGTAATACCCTACTCCAGTGTGGTGTGGTGGATTGCCTCTTAGGCTGAGGATGAACAGTTACAAGGGAAGAACAGCCTCCTGAGGAGAGGTGCTCTTGTGCTTGGTGAGCTTGTGTGGAGGCTTTGGATGGAATGGCCTCGATCCCAGATCCGTCCCCTGCTATGGTGGTGGCTAGTCCTATTTATAGGGGCCTTGGTCCTCTTCCCAAATATTGAGCGGGAAGGGATGCCACAACGGCCAAATTCGAAGGGAGACAACTAGTACAAGTTATCCTGACTAAAGGTGGTCTTCGCCTGCCAAAGGCTCTGGCGGTGACGCCGTCTTGGGCTCCATGGTGACCTCCGTCCTGCCGTCCTGCTGGTCTTGGTCTCGTTGCACCGATATGGAAACCTTTGCCTGATGCCTCGGGACTCCTAGCCTGCGCTTGCCTCTTTAGCACCAAAGGGGAAACAAGGACACTGCGCGCGCTGGCGCCCGCCTGGCCACGGTCGTCATGACTTACGTCACAGGAACCTCGCGAGGTGCCCCTTGCCTTGATTTCTCCGCCCCTCGTGAGCCAGCCTTGTGAGGTCGCCCCCGAGGAGGTCTTGTGTCCTCCGCCTCGCGAGGGTCTTGAGTGTTTGCTGGTAAAGATGGGTCGTACAGGGCCGCTGGTGGAGCCACGTCGTGGGCCGCAGGCAGGCAAGTCTGGGGACCCCCGTTCCCAGGATGCCGACAGCCCCCCTCCACAGATTTCCACCTCGGTCATATCATTGTAGTGCTTAGGCGAAGCCCTGCGTCGGTAACTTCATCATCACCGTCATCACGCCGGTGCTGATGAAACTCTCCCTCGGCCTCAGCTGTATCTAGAGTTCAAGGGACGTCACCGAGCCGAACGTGTGCAGATCGCGGAGGTGCCATGCGTTCGGTACTTGATCGGTTGGATCGCGAAGACGTTCGACTACATCAACCGCGTTACTTAACGCTTCCGCTTTCGGTCTACGTGGGTATGTGGACACACTCTCCCGCTCGTTGCTATGCATCACATAGATAGATCTTGTGTGATCGTAGGTAAAAAATTTGCAATACTGTGTTCCCCAACAGGTTCTTCTTCTTTGCTTTGAGTTACCGTATAGTAGGTTGGCCATTCCAAGCCTAATTAAGTTTGAGTGCATGCTACGCATCGTGAACCCTCGCTAGTGTGGGGATTTTACGGTTCCAAAGCATGGTGCCACATCAAATTTGCGCATTCGGTATTCAAACACCACACACACCACTTCCATATACATACTTAGGACACATGCACAGAGTGGGTTTGTCTTCATACAGTACTCCTTCATGAGGTTATCGGCGACAAGCTAGCCCATTTTGCGGGGCCGTGTGGACGTCCATCACTTTGACCAACAACAAGTGGGAGAGGTTGTACGACCAAGTTGGATTCTGCTTGGTCTGTGTTACAGTACGTCTTAGTGAGATGCCCTTCCCCTGACGTGTGTGTATGTGTGGGGGGGGTACTTCGCACTACCTGCAACCTTCGTGGGGTCGGGGAAGTCCAGTTAATTTGCCACATCAAAGTTGTGAATGGTAGTTAAACATCACACCACACCATTTTCATACATATAGTTGGGCCACCCACATGTGGTTCTTATGTGGTCTCACCCATCTCGCGCCGCAAGCACACATTTGTGGGTCGGCACATGGTCCACCTTTGTCGGGAAGCGAAAGGGGAAGTTTGATCATATATATGATGGACTCCTATAGGTTTTGTGTTACGATAGGGTGAGATGTCAGACCTAGCTATTTGGTGGCATGCATTCGAAGCTAGGATTCCCTTACTGCCGACACGAAGTGGGTTTGTAGGGGGTGGCTGACTAGCAATATTGTTCTTTTGTGCGACAGGTGCCACATCAAAGTTGTGCATTGGGTATTCGAACATCAAACCACCCTTTTCATACATATATTTGGTCCACATGCAAGTGTGTTCGTGTTCTGACCCTCTCCTGCTTTATTCTTTTTGCCAAATTTATAAACAGCACATGGGTTGGATGTAGAAATCGTCTACGATTGGGTATGCAATAGACACGGTTCGGCCAGACTACCCGTGTGCCACACCCGTGCCCTGCAGTCACTCACATCAGCTTCAATCCCTTGATTCAAATTTTCAGTAGCCCCAGCATTTTACTCCCGCCCCTGCATCCCTCGCAATCTCAAAAATATCTGCTCGCCCTTGATTCAAATTATCAGTAGCCCCGCCTTGTTACTCCCGCCTCTGCATCCCTCGCAATCTCAAAAATATCTGCTCGCCCTTGATTCAAATTTTCAATTGCCTAGGCATTTTACTCCCGCCTCTGCATCCCTCGCAATCTCAAAAATATATGCTCGCCCTTGATCCAAATTTTCAGTAGCCCCGCCTTGTTACTCCTGTCTAGTAAAATTTTCAGTTGCCGCGGTATTTCCTCAAACACCACCTTGCCCCCCTCCACACACACACCACACACTCCCCAAAACCTCCACTCACACAGACACACACCACCCCTCCCTCACTTGAAACCATTGGTAGGTCACCGCATCGCCGTCGCCGCCTCCATCCTCAACCTCTGCATGTGTGCACGAGAGCTCAAGGAGCCAATGGCCAAAAAGAGGTTTATCGCGGCCTCTTCGCCCGACGCCGGTGAGGTGGACCCGAGGTGTCCCCGTCGTCCTCCGCGGGCTCTTTATCGATCCAATCGTCGCCGACACCCGATTCGCCCACCGTCGTGCCCCTACGCCGGTTCAAGGACTTCCCCGTCCTCCCTCGGGCCCGGCCGCCAACGAGGTGCTACCTCGGGGTCCAGCTGCGGCGGTGGGGGACGTGGGTCGTCAAGATTACGGATCAGGAGACCCACACCCGCCGGTGACTCGGTAGCTTCCACACGGCCGAGCTCACAACCATGGAGTACGACCGCTAGCAAGTCTGCTACCACGGCGCGGCGGCTAGGCTCAATTTCCCCTTTGGCACACGTCCGGTCGACCTCGTTCCACTGGAGCCTGGGGTGGTGAGCTCGGCTATGGCGCGGGAGGACCGCGAGGCGTGGGAGCGCCTCGAGGCTGAGGCCGCCGATGAGGCCTACATGCAAGAGCTCTGTCAGCAGCACCCAGAGCTCGTGGAAGCGGAGCGGGTAATGTAACGCCCACGATGTGGCTATATCTCCCACGTGTCGAGGCACGACTTAGAGGCAGAACCGCATAGTGGCTTTGTCGCAAGAAGGGTCATCTTCGCAAAATCCCATGTAATGAACAAGAATGGGATAAAGAGTTGGCTTACAATCGCCACTTCACACAATACATAAATATCATTCATACATCATCCAAAATACAATCATATAGACCGACTACGGCCAAAATCCAGATGAAAAATAAGACAACCCCAAGTGCTAGATCCCCGATCGTCCCAACTGGGCTCCACTACTAATCATCAGGAAAAGACACATAGTAACGACCACGTTCCTCGTCGAACTCCCACTTGAGATCGACGCCATCGTCTGCACTGGCATCGTCGGCACCTGCAACTGGTGTTGGAAGTATCTGTGAGTCACGGGGACTCAGCAATCTCACACCCGCGAGATCAAGACTATTTAAGCTTATAGGACAAGGAGGTGCAAAGAGGTGGAGCTGCAGCGGCAAAAGCATATATGGTGGCTAACTTGCGCAAATGAGAGCGAGAAGAGAAGCAATGGGACGGGCGTCATCTAACAATGACCCAGAAGAGGTCCTGAACACCTACTTACGTCATACATAACACAGACCGTGTTCACTTCCCGGACTCCGCCGAGAAGAGACCATCACGGCTACACACGCACTTGGTGTATTTTAATTGGGTCAAGTGACAAGTTATCTACAACCGGACATTAACAAATTCCCATCTGCCTCATAACCGCGGGCACGGCTTTCGAAAGATAATACCCTGCAGGGGTGTCCCAACTTAGCCCATCATAAGCTCTCACGGTCAACGAAGGATAAACCTTCTTCCGGAAAGACCCGATCAGTCTCGGAATCCCGGTTTACAAGACATCTCGACAATGGTAAAACAAGACCAGCAAAGCCTCCCGAATGTGCCGACAAATCCCGATAGGAGCTGCACATATCTCGTTCTCAGGGCACACCGGATTGTCCAAGCTTCCGATAGGCCAGACCAAAGTTGCCCCTGGTGGCCACCGGCGACTGACAGTTTGGACCAATACTCAGAGGAGCACTGGCCCGGGGGTTTAAAATAAAGATGACCCTCGGGCTCTAGAAAACCAGGGGAAAAAGGTATAGGTCGCAAATGGTAAAACCAAGGTTGGGCCTTGCTGGAGGAGTTTTATTCAAGGCGAACTGTCAAGGGGGTCCCATAAATCACCCGACCGCGTAAGGAACGCAAACTCAAGGAACATAATCCCGGTATAACAGTAACTAGGGCGGCAAGAGTGGAACAAAACACCAGGCATAAGGCCGAGCCTTCCACCCTTAACCAAAATATATAGATGCATTAATTAAATAAGAGATATTGTGATATCCCAACATGTCCATGTTCCGATATGGAACAACTTCAACTTCACCTGCAGCTAGCAACGCTATAACAGGGGCTGAGCAAAAGCGGTACATAGCCAAACAACGGTTTGCTAGAAAAGGATGGTTAGGGGCTGACAAGGCTGAAATAGGAGACATGATATAGCAAGTGATAGGTAGCGAGCATGGCAATAGAGCGAACAACTAGTATAGCAAAGATAGAAGTGATTTCGAGGGGTGGTCCTCTTGCCTGCAAGGTTCTCAGAGTTGTCGAAAGCTTGATCCTCGTAAGCGTACTCGACAGGTTCCTCGTTCACGAACTCGTCTCCCGGCTCTACCCAAGACAAGAACACAAGCAAACGGTACCACAATCAACACGAGAAATGCGCAAGCAACATGATGCAAAACATGTATGATATGCAAGATATGATATGCGATGCATATGCGTGCTCCGGAAGGAAAATGATGAACATGGCAGTAACTTGGCAAACCAAGCATGCCACTGGAAAGATGAGATGATTTCGGTCGAAATCGATATAAAGATCACCGGAATCGGATGCACGGTTGGCAAATGGCAAGCAAAACAAGAATGACACTAATCTGCGATAAACAGCAAGATAGCACTTCAAATGCAACAAGTAATAATGCTACAGCACCCCAACATAGCAACAAAGCACATGGAAGTAATATACAGGAGATGCTTGACAAAAGATGAACACTGAGCTACGGCTAGTTCACAACATAACAAGCTCAAACAAGCATGGCAAAAGTGCAAAAGATTATAGGTTCACAGACTTAGTGAAAAACTGGACATGGCAGAAATCAGCATCAGGTAGCAATGTTCAGAGCATGAAATCAACATGCTACAGGAACTTAACATAGCAAAACAAGCCATGGTAGTGTTCTACTAACTGCACATGACAAAAGTCCCTTACTGACCATAAGCCAAAAAGGACCAGAAGATATGATGGCAAACATGTAAACATAGCAAGTTTCGTTATCAGGTTTCAGACTTAGCAGAAAACAGAGCATGGCAGAAATATTAATATGTAGGCCTCTTTGTGAGCTTGATGCACTCACTACAGAGCAATGCATGACAAACCAAGTATACCTACAGCAATATGGCATGTTTATGAAGCTATCCATGGAAAGAACAATTGCATACCATGTATGGATCAACTACAATAAGCTTGGCAAAAATGCACGTCATGTTAAGAATCTGCCAGAAATATTTTATAGCAAAAGTAGAGCAAGATTGAGTCATGCTATGGTACTCTAAAATTGCAAACAATTGCAGGAATGGATCAATTACAACTATAGCTACAAAACATCCTTACTGAACATCTCCAAAATATGCATGGATCTCTCCGTAGCATCAAGTTTACATGGCAACAAAATTACAGCAGACGAGGACTTAGAGAAATCACTAAGTCCCTGAAATCAGAAATATTATGGGGCCTACTTTGCATGCTTGTGCTAGTCACCACATAGATCACAAAAATACATGGACTATACCACTGGAAAGATGGCATGGCATACTTCAAAACACATGTAGAGCTCATGCTCAAAAGATGCACAGAATAAATGATACAAAAATGACAAATCTCCAAGTTCTGATAAGAACCAGAGATTAACAGCAACTAGCCCTCTTCCAACGAAGATTTGGGCATCAAGATGACCTCTAATGAAAATGGTGCAATTGAACAAAATGTAGAGCTTTACGAGACGAACAATTTGACATATTATACGTGCGAATCGGAGCTACATGCATGAAGTTATCGCATCTCGAACAGAGCAAGATACTGAGAATTATTGAGGACTTGGGAGAATTTTTGAGGCGAGAAAAGTCAACGGGAGGGCGCCCATACCAGATCCGATCAGTTCTCGAGGAGCTCGGGCCGCCGGCGGGAAGAAGAGGAGCCGGCGGTGGCGGGCGGCGCCGGTGGAGGAGGGGCCCGGAGGGCGGCGGCGGGCGGCGCCGGTGGCCGGAGGGGAGGCCGGCGGCGGGCGGCGGCAGGCCCGCGTCGGGCGGCGGCGGAGGCGGCTGGGCCGGCCGGCGGCGGGGCTGGCGGCGGCGGCGGCGGCGGCGGGCAGGCGCGGAGGCGGGCGCGGGAGGAGACGGGCCGGAGGGCCTCGGACGGGCCGGCGGGCCTCGGCGGCGGCGCTGGTGACGTGGCGCGCTCCGGTTGGCCGGGCGCGCGGCGGACGTTGTCCGGCCGGAGCGGACGCGTCCGGCGCGGCGCGGAGGGAGAGGGTTAGGGTTTCGTCTGAGATTTCGTTTTTCGGGATGCCCACTCATTTATAGGTAGAGGGAGCTAGGAGACTCCAAATGAGGTGCGGTTTTCGCCCACACGATCGTGATCGAACGACCTAGAGCATGGAAGAGAGTTTGGTGGGCTTTGGGCTGGTTTTGGAGGGGGTTTTTGCTGGATACTCAAATGGACATTGCGGAGGCCCGGTTAACCGTTGGAGTACCAAACGACCTCCGAATGGAACGAAACTTGACCGGTAGTATCCGGGTGGTATATTAAGACCACTTGACAAGCCTCGGTCCATTCCGAGAAAGTTTGACACACGCACACGAAAGAAAACTAGAGGGGTGCACCGGAGGAGATAGGAGCGCCGGATTGGAAAACGGACAACGGGGAAAATGCTCGGATGCATGAGACGAACACATATGAAAAAGTAATGCGCATGATGACATGATATGAAAATGCATGACATGACAAAATACAAAACGAAAAACAAAACCCGACAACGGAGGGAAAACATATCACATAGCCGGAAATGGCAAGAGTCGGAGTTACAAATATGGCAAGTTACATGCGGGGTGTTACAGGTAATCTTTGCCGGCGCGGAGGGCGGCGAGGTTTTCACGATGACGAGGTCAAAGGCGGCGAGGACAGCGGCGCGGAGGGCGTCGAGGTGGGCGGCGAGGACGAGGAGATCGATGTCGACGAGTGGAGGAGTGCCTTTCCCAACGACCTCAACGACGGCACCGGCCCGAAACCGGCTCGCGGCACACCGTACATGACGAGGAAGGATTGGCTCGACCTCCACTTCGACCGAAAGTAGTTTAGCTTAGTTTGAATTTATGTATTATGTTCGGTTATGCAAAACTATCTATGTTTATGTTTCAATGCATGCTGCTTTCGGTTGAACCTACTTTGAACTTGATCAAATTGAAGTTTACAACGTTAAGTTTAGGGGATCGACTAGAAACGGCCAAAAATTGTTGCAGTATATATATTTGAGGGTTTTAGTCTGTTAACTTTTAAAGGATCGGCTAGATATGGCCTTACGCCTTGTTTATTTCAGTTCTTCACAATGTGATGCTCTATATGTGCAACTATTTGTCGTGCAGTTCAATTTCATCAATAACAGTTTCAACAATACCACTATGAATTAGGATATTTGGTTGATGTTAAGGATGTTACAACTAACATGCCTTTTCATTTTTTCAACATTAACTAGTGTACTTTAGACCTGCATAATACCAGTTTGAATGACTATTTTCTTGTCCTTAAATGTTATGCCTGATGCAGTTAACACACCTTTCCACTTCTTGTTTTTCTTAACTAGCGTGCTTAAACCTGAACACTGAAGCTATCATTTGTAGATTATGTTGTCTACCATGGATATATTTGGTTGATGTTTAGCCTGTTGTGCTTAACATGCCTTTATATGTACTCATACAGGACAATATTGAGAACAATGTTGTTTTCCATCGAGGTTAGTTTCATCGCATTGCTTATATGTACTCACTGTTCAGGATATCGATAGCTGGTACCATATAGCCAGGGGGCTGATAAGGGATTAATCGTCGAATCGGACATTTCACTGAATATATCTGTAACCCATTTATCAATAGGTTAACTAGGGCCATATTTAATATATCCGAGGCTACATAGCAACATGCATTGTACTGAATGACTAAATATGCAATCCCAGGCTACATAGCAATAAGGAAGAATGTTACCATAATGTTCTGATGATGTATAGATATACATATAATAAAATCTTATATAATGGGATGGAGGGAGTGTTGTACTACATCATTTTGCAATTGTTGTTTAGCTTCTAATATTAACTTGGTGCTTTTAGGTACATATGTCATTGCCAAAGATCCACACTTCGACCCTTTCTGCGTATGGGGCAATGAGATATTCATGAACCAGCATCAAGTGAGGAAACTGATAAAGATTGTTATTAAAATGGGTCAAAAGATGTCAATCGAACTATTTGTTTACACTTTATGCAAGACAACAGTGAACTGCAGAATGGTAAGTAAGAACTCTGTAGCCTTCTTTTTACTGCCTGTAATGAGTTGTGTTAGATGACAATGTCTGAATCTATTTTCCTTTACAGTGGATCCTGAAGAAGTTTACTCAAGATTACCTCTCAAACTACATGATTGGCTGCCGGCCATCACAAGGGGTTGGACTAGAGTCGTGTGTGCCTTCTGCATCCAGGAGAGCACAATAGGGCCATTGCGCTTCACCTTGTTCAGCAACCAGAATGTATGTCGCCTCTTTCTTTACCATCTGTACTAGTACAAGTTTAGAACCCTGGTTCATCATTTTTTATTTGGTGCTTATGTAATTCTTGAAGATATGTACCTGTGAATTGAATAATGCATTGGTTGGTTGAACCTGATGGATATGAATAAAGCTATAGCCTACTTTCAAGTTCAAATTAGTTACAATTTTAAATAGCAGCAATTAAATTAGGGTGAAATTACGGTGTGCAGGACATTACGGCGCACACGGTCTATAAAGCACGGCGTGTGCGATATACATCATAATCCGACACGGTTCACGGAGAGGAAACGTGTGTAACAATGCACACAGTTGTCATTTGCAAAGCGTGTGTGATGTCAGACACTATCACAAACGGTGTGGGAAAACTAAATATGTGTGATTGTCTACCTATCGTACACGGTTTACAATCATGAACTATTTGTAATGTGCCAGGCATCGTAAACGTAGAACCAATTTGGTACGTACCTGGAATGTGCCTAGTTTTAGGTAAAACCACAAAACTCCGACTGTGATGGCAATTCGAGCACAAACGAGTAGCAAGGATGAAACGTTTGGGATATTCGAGATATCAGAAACGATTATATAGGGACAACTATATGCATCAAGGCTCCCTATCCCCGACGGTTTATGGGTCGTGTGGGAAGGACCCCCCTATCGCCCACACTCACACTACAAAAAAAATACACTTCCGTGATGATACGTGTTTGTCACAGTAGGTCGCGTTTTTTGTCATGCATGTACATCCATGACAAATTTATGACAGAATCAAGATAGTCATACCTGTGCTGTCGTAGAAGTGTTCCATGACATTACCAAAATTATCATCACGGAAGTGTCCACTTCCATGATGATAAATCGCGCGTCACAGAAGTGCTTTCGTCAAGGGTGACCGACACGTGGCATCCACCGTAACGGAACGCCGTTAAGCTATCGGGTCGGGTTTTGGATCTGATAACCCGTTAACAGCCCCGACCAATGGGGATTTTCCACGTGTAAAATCATCATTGGCTAGAGGAAACACGTGTCGGCTCATCGTTGGGACAGATGCCATCCACTCACTGGACAGA
Organism: Aegilops tauschii subsp. strangulata; assembly: GCF_002575655.3. Taxonomy (NCBI): domain Eukaryota; kingdom Viridiplantae; phylum Streptophyta; class Magnoliopsida; order Poales; family Poaceae; genus Aegilops; species Aegilops tauschii. Next base: position 42,686,664 of record NC_053039.3, read on the forward strand.
AGGCGCCTATGATACGTCGACACGTGGCACGGCCCAACAGTGGCCCATTCCTGTGAAAAGGCCGGCCCGTTTGACTTGGTTAAAAGCTGGCGGGCCGGCCCATGGAAAGCTTGTTAACGGCCTATTCGCATATAGCCCATTTACAGCCCGCTAACCCAAGGACCGTTACGCCCTATCCGAATTAGGCCCAGTAGCGTCATCTGGGCCATCCAATATGATTCCAGCCCGTTTTCACTTCTGGCACATGTATAGCCCATGACGTCTTTCGGCCCATATGAGGCCCTTTGTAACTCTTGGCCCATTAGCGGCCCGTGCTGACACTGGCCCGTAATGAAGAGTGTATTACTTTACACCCATTAACGGCCCGTGGTGAAACTGGCCCGTAATGAACAGTGTATCACTTTATACCCATTAACGGCCCGTTATGCCGTTGGGCCATTTCCAGCCCAAGTTAACTTTCGGCCTTCTGAGGGCCCATTTATTCTTGGGCTCATTTGCAGCATTCGGTTACTTATGGCCCGTTACTGTCATTTTCTGCTTGTGGGCCAAATTCAGCCCGTCGTTACAGTCGGCCCGTTTGTGGACCGTTAGTCTGTTGGGCCATTTTCATAGCATCACGAAATACGGCCTATTAACGATGGCCCGTTATGGGCGGCCCATGAACGGACGATTCCAACTCTAGCCCGTTTACGGCCATAATGCGGTCTGTTTGGCCCATGTTTGGCCAATCGATCATACGGCCCGTATAAGGCCCATTGATGATACGGCCCGCAGAAGGCCCACTGTTCCTACGGCCTGTAGAAGGCCCATTGTTTCTACGGCCGTAGAAGGCCCACTATTTCTACGGCCAGTAGGAGGCCCAGTGTCACTAGAGTAAATATTAGCCCATGGTTATTGTGGCCTAGTTTTAAAAAATAGGTTATTGCAGCCACTAGCTAACCGCGGAAAAAGAACTGCAATGACTACAAGCAAACAAATAAACAAGACAACAAGGAAATAAATAAGCAAGCAACTAACGCTAGGCTATCACGGCTATTACACATATTACATCCACTGGGCATCAAAGTTCGCCACCAGTGCAAATATAGGGAGCAAAGCAGCATATCATATACACTGGTTGTCAAAGTTGGCAACCAGCGCTAATAAACGTCGCAGCAGAACAAATCCAGAACTGAAACCACTTCAGAAGATCTCAAGAAACAATATCCTGGGTACCCATAATGCTGGCAAGATGCTTAGCAAGCTTATTAACTTTCTCTTGTTTGGCGCTTAAATCCTCCAGCGCTTGCTGTTGCACCAGAAAATATGCATCTGAATTCTACAGGGACTTCCTCAGTCCTTCAGCTTCCTGTCGCAGCACATCTGATCGATGTCTTTCAGCTTGAAGTTGAGACTCAAGAAGACGAACTAATTCAGGCAGCAAGTTCAAAGAGCTTGTGCCAGCAGTAGTGGCCAGTAACTCGAACACTACATCAAGACAGGACTTTTGGGTTCCCTCACTGTCGTCAAGATAGTTTTTATCAGCTTTCTTGGAGACCAACAGGGATGTCTCACTATCTTGAACCTTATCTGCATTACTTCCTTTACCATTGGATAACACGGTACTGTTCTCCAATATTTTGTCTGCATTCTAAAAGAGAAACAAGCAGACACATCACATGTTTACCATGTTGTATATGAAACTCATTTTGTTAAATGAGTTCAGTAGTAAAGTGGACAGGATAACAGCATGAAACAAACATATATCTATGTACCATGGTCACTTTATGGTCTATATCATTCTAGTTTTTGTTGCCAAATCAAGATAGAGACACAGTTCAAATAATATTTGTTCAAGACAAAGCAGAATAGATAGAATATAAGTGTGGGTAACTATAGAGCAATAACAACACTTGTAATGTGCATGACATGAGAACATAACTGTTTATTCAATTGAAACTGAAATCAACATAGAGCAGGTTACAACAGCAAACTAGTTAAAGAAACAGGTTTAAAACATACCTGTTGCGCCATTGGAGTTTCAATTCCATCCTTCAAATTTGAAAATAGTTGGTATGAGTAAATACAGTAATGCAAGAGCAAAGGAGTATGAACCATAGCTACAGAACCTGACCTGAGAACAAATCTTCTTCTCCTTTAAGCGTTGAGTTGGGATTCGGAGTGGTGGTCCTCGTGCTTTGGGCACTGCAGTTCCCTTACTAACTGCTCGTGTTTGGGTGCTCTGTGGTGGAGACGGTGTTGTGTCAACTGGAACTGGGTTACTATCTGCCGGGGTTGGGGTTAGATGGGGTGTCACTGGTTCTCTGTCCAATTGGGTAGGGGTACAATCTGCGAGAGTCTGGGTTATGTGTTGTGGATCTGGTCCTTGGGCAAGTACAACAGTGGTTCTATCTGCATCAACTGGTAGCACTATCTTTTCTGAAGACCGTGTTGTTACTCCCTTAGATACTGCCATCACGCTCTCCAATTCAAATGGCTGATAAACAAGAAAAGTAATTGAAAGTATAGACATTGTATGATAGACAGGTGCAATGGATAGTGGGGAATAAAAAAGGGCATGAAATAATTCATATTTATGTTGTCTAACCAAACAGGATAGCATGACACAATTTCACATATATGATGGCTAACTAAACAGGATAGCATGACATAATTTCACATTATGATGGCTAACTAAAAAAGATGGAAAGACATAGTTCAAAATATGAGACTATGTAAACAGGATGACATGACATAACTATATAATGTGTTTATTAAATAGGTTGGCATGCCGTAATTCACATACATTCACGGATAGAATGCCATAATTCAAAATATGATGACTGTAAACACTAAACTGGATGGGATGATATAACTATATGATGTCTTTATTAAATGGGTTGCCATGCCATAATTCAGATAGATGATGTGTATGTACTATGTAAACATGATGGCATGATATAATTCAAATATATGATTTATATAGTAAGCAAGTAAGCAGATGGCAATCCATATATGATGTAAAAACTAAGCAATGCAAGACAACATGCATGACATGGGTAATATAAACCTGCCAAGTTTGAGCATAGACCTCAGGGGGGGAAATAGGACTGGTCATCAGTCTCGGAATCCTCCTCTGAGGAGCTCTCTGTAACCAGCAAGATGTCTGCTTCAGCAGGTAGCATTGTCTGCTCTGAATACCTTGTTTTCACTCCAGATACTTCCATCACCGCTTCAAATGGCTGATGCACAGGAAGAGTAGTTGAATATACAAACGTTGTCGACAAATGGAACATGTAATACAAAAAAATGATAGCATGATATAATTCACATACATGATGATTGGCTAAACAGCATGGCATTGCATAATTCACATATATAATGCCTTTGCAACAAGATAGCATTGTATAATTCACATATATAATGTCTTGCAACAAGATGGCAATGCATAATTCACATATATGGTAATTAGACACTGAACAGGTGGCATTCACACAAAGCATGTCTAAACTAATCAAATGACATAGCAATGCGAGACACCATACGCACGATATGAGCAACATAACCCTGCCAAGTTAGAGCATACACCTCGGGGGGGAATAGGACTGGTCATCTGTCTCTGAATCCTCCTCTGAGGAGCTATCCGTAACCAGCGAGATATGCGCTTCGTCAGATAGCATAGTCTGCTCTGAAGACCTTGTTTTCACTCCAGAATTTGCCATCACCGTGTCAAATGGCTGATGCACACGAAGAGCAGTTGAATGTACTAACATTGTTGACAAATGTAATATGTAACGGAAAAAAAGGATGGCCTGATATAATTTACATATGAGATGACTGGCTAAGCAGGATGGCATTGCAAAATTCACATATATGATGCCTGGCTAAACAAGATGGCGTTGCATAATTCACATAAACGATGAATAAACTAAACAGATGGCATTTGCACAAAGGATGTCTAAACTAAGCAGATGACATATTTGATGTATAAAGTAAGCAATGCAAGACACCATATGCATGATATAACCAACATCAGCATGCCAAGTTAGAGCGAAGACCTCAGGGGGTAAATAGGAGTTGTCTTCTCCTTCTGAATCCCCCTCAAAACAGATATCTTCCTCTCTATTACAATCCGAAATGCGTGGAGGGGGGCTTCCTTTGCGCCTACCATGGAGCGACGTCTGCATGAAATTTTATTGCCACGCAAGGCTCGTCTCTTTTGCTCTACATGTTCAGTTCCATTGTTTACAATAACTGTCATGCATAGGAATAAAACATAGTGAGATTATGTAAGGAGTGCATGCAGAAATCCAGAGTGAGCAACCTGTGGATAGACCCAAAACCAATAATACCAGGCAGATAATGGCTTCGGTTAAAAAATACAGATAATGGCTTCTTTACTATTTGTTTCCCACCCAACATGAAACTCACAGTAGACACCGAAGATTAACCAGATAGTAGATAAATACTATTGATAGCGGCCCCGATATGTACCCCACAACCATTTAAAAACTCAAGTTTGACCATTAGTTTGGAGCCGACTCAGAGTCTAATCGGTGAACAGGACGATAAAGTAGCATGTAATATTAAGCGATGCATAACGTAAGCAGACACGAAAGAGTGCGACCTCTCTTGCGGACCCGTGTAGTCCTCGAGGTCATCTGCTCGGTTGATGATGGTAATGCAGTTTTCATGGCTGCCAGCGGCGGGGAAGAAGATCTGAGGCGGCGAAAGACGGTCTGGAGGCCGGATCCCTGCTGTGATGGACCCTTCTGTCGTTGGAGCAGCTGAGCTGGGGTGGACGACGGCGCAGCAGGAGCGGGACAAACCACGCAAGGTTTTCTTTTGACAACTATCTGTAAGAGAAGTAATTCTGTAAGGGCTCGTTTGAATTGGAGGATTCCAAGAATGCAGGGATAGGAAATAGACAGGAATAGGATAGGAATGCACGTGCAAAACAGAGAATTTAAAAACACAGGATTTCTGCCAATCTGGATGTTTGATTCACACCAATTGGAAGATCACAGGATGCAAAGAAGCATGGTGAGATTAAGTCAAACCACAAGAAAATGTACGGTTATAATGCTATTATGCTACTATCTCTTAGTCTTGTGCTTCATGAATAGGAATTTGAAAAGGAGGACAAGTGAAAATTAAAATTCCTACGTTTTTTCTTTCAAGGAGACACTAAAGGAACAAATCCGTGTGCTCAGTGGACAATATATATAACATGTAGAGTAAAAAAGAGATGCAACAAGTGTACAACCTCTTTGGCGAAGCCATGTCGATCTCAGCGTGATTGGGTTGGCCGGTGAGGATGCTCCGGTTGACTTTGCTGTCGGAGGGGAAGAAGATCTTAGGCGTCTGGAGATGGAGCCTGAGGTACTGCTCCGCTGTGATGGAGGGTTTCGTCGTTGGAGCAGCTCCGGTGAGTTGTACGACGCCGAGGCTGAAGCGGGACAAGAGAGACAACGAACAACGTTAACCTGAATGGAATTCTAATAGCATCTCCAATACATGGCGTAAAATACATAACCACAAAGTCCTAGATGTAAAATACATCAGCCGCTCATCTCTGAACTTAACTGTCCAAACTGAACTTAACTGTCCAAACTGAACTTAACTGTCGAAACTGAACTTAACTGTCGAAACTGAATTTTGCTGTCGAAACTGAATGCACTAGCAAGGTGAGGCTACACGTCGGTCGACTGAATTTTTCATCTCTGGTCAGTCGATTTTGCAGCCGTTGGATACGAAATCAAGGGCCTGTGGTTCATCTTCAACCTCCACCCCCCTGAGCCGCCAGCCACCACCGGCCAAACAGCAGCCCCCCGCCGCGCGCGGCTGGCGGTGCGCCGCCCCGCCCGCCCCGAAAACACTCCCCACCGCCGGTCCGCCGCCGCCCCGGCCATCCCTCTAGGCCCTCCCGTGCCGAGCTTTTTCTCCGGCGATCCCCACGCCACCACCCCACCAATGGCCCGCCACCGTCGGCTACCACCGCCCCCATCCTGAACCCTAAGATAGATAGTAGGGTACCTCTCCGGCGAGCCCCCCTCCCCGCTGCGGCTGGTTCTTCATTCACCCCGGCGAGCCCCCCCCCCCACCCCCTTAAAATCGACTAACCCAAAAGTCGATTCAGTCGACTGAAGTGTAGCTAAATCGGAGCATCATCGCAAGAAAGAGCAAGAGCGAGAGCAGCAGCGCGAGCAAGAGCAATAGCAAGAGCAGACCAGGCAGGGGACCGAGAGCAAGAGCAGAGCAGCAGCGCGAGCAAGAGCTAAAGCAGCAGTAGCTCCTACTGATGTGGATGTCGCCGCCGAGGGAGCGACGCCGTGGAGGAAGTGGCCAGCGACGCCGCCGTGGACGGAGCGCCGGCAGCACCGTGAGATCGAATCAAGAAGAAAATGCGGCGATTAGTGTACAACCTCTTTGGTGGCGCCGATTAGGCCGTAGCTTCATCCGAGGAAACGGTGATGATGATGCTCTTCCGGTGGTGCAGGTGAAGACGGCGGTGTGGGAATGGAGGTGGCGCGAAAGACGAGGGGAACGTCGGGGCAGCTCCTTGGAGGTGGAGGACGGGGTGGCTGAACCGGCGGGATGATGAGATCGACGACGGATCCTCATCCGGTACGGTGGATGAGGGACGTCGAGGTGTTGCTGTGGACGACGTCGCCGGGGAAGAGGCTCCGGCTGGGTGGCGGACGGAGCAGGGTGTGGGGTTTCGTCGCGGGTTTTCGCGGCCTCGGTGTATGAATGGGTGGGCGGATGGGATGGCAGTGGGGAACCATGGCTTAGAGATGCGCTTGTCCGAAATGTGAGGTAAGTTACGAAAGTACCCCCACCGATTTGAGGCGGTTCTTTCGGTTCAGGGGTACCACGGGCATTTCGCATGTCGGGATTTCACAGGAGGTGGGAGTTTTCGCGCGCGTTGTAATTTGAATAGCAAGGGGTTGAGATGGAGGGAGTTGTCGGAGCACAACGAGACAAAGATATATCTTAAATATTTCGGGCTAACAAGGCGCGGGTTGAAATTTCCGGACAAGCCTAACGTGTACTGTACCAAATCAATGCGCACTACAAATGTCATTCAAAATTTTGAATTCATGTTATGTTCAATTAAAATATTTTGCTATGTGTATAATGCATGCAACCTACAACTCAAATGAACGTTTTAGTGCATTCCAAACGTATATACTACCGCTTCAATATGAGCTAAATTTGAATTCGTTTCTCTATTTGAATAAGATCTACAGTAATTATTGTTGTGAAGTCAAAGCATTTGAATTCGTTTCTCTGTTTTAATAAGATCTACAATCATCATTATTGTCAAGTTAAACCATCATTTGTGTATTATCTTCATAGCACACCACATGATTAGTCTCGAGTTACATATGAACTATGTGTACTATATGAACTCGAACTAGATTTTTTGAATCCACTTTATTTTGATTTCAAATCACATTACATTTCTAGCTCAAGCTAGATCTTCATAATCTAAACCATGTCTCATATGTATGATGTGTTTATCACATTATGTATGGTGCCCCGCCCCCTACGCCTACAAGTATTTAGATGTGAGTTGCAAACACCACACATTACCACAAATTCAAATAAAATGTGAGAATGTTCGATATATAGTATTGTTTAGATTGTTCTATATTTAGTTGTAAGCTGCAAACGCCACACATTATCACAAATTCAAATAAAATGTGAGATTGTTTGATGTATAGTATGGTTTAGATTGTTCGGCATTTAGCTGTGAGTTGCAAACGCCATGCATTATCACACTATGGTATAACATGTGCACAGCACGTGTATCACCACTATATTCATGCATGCAATGTTTAAAACACTGTGATCTCCTATTCAAATATATGAATCCGCTTTCATATCAAATTATGATCTTTGTTAGTCTCTTACACCCACACAATCCTCTAACCTTTGTAGCTACCACTAACTTTCTCTCGTGCATGCACACGCCCTCCTCGCCCTCCCCCTCCCTCGGCATTCTATCCATCGGGCACATTCATTTTTTTCTTTAGGTCGTTCTCCCAGAGTCTCCACAACTCCTTTCCGACACACACCGATCGATAAACCTCTCCAGCGATGCCTGCCTACAACATACACACACACCTTCAATCTCCTCCTTTATCTGTCCTTGCCTCGTGTCTCTCATACGGTCAGACACACGTGTAAACTCTCGCCCCTCTTTTCATCGATCTCACAACCGCACACTCCTCCCCCTATCTAGCTAGTAGTTGGGCCTCTCGCACCACCTCCTAGCTCCATTCTCTCTGTCTATCCGTCTCACTGGGCCTTATTTGCCTCTAACAAATGGACGTACACCGACCGATCTCTCGCTATACATATAGCTAGCTAGGTCCTGATAACTCGTTTTTACCCACACGTCAATCGATCTACCTCATTAGTTGTGTCTCTCCCTTCCTCCGACAAACAACAATTGATCTACCGATCTAGTTAGGTTTGCGTACCAAACACATGGTTCCCTTTCATCATCCATGGATGCGTCCCGACAGATCTATCACGCACAGGCACACACAGAAACACATCCCCACTCTTATTGATAACATTGCAGTTCCACCCTCAGTTTGTCTAGTAGGCCTCTCCCACCATCTTCGAGAAGAAACTCCATCACCCATCCAGCACTCTACCCCTCTCCCTTCCTCTCCCTCCCTCTCTCTCTCCTCTTTCTCTCTCTCTCTCTCTCTGTCCCATTATATTTCCCGTCCTTCAGTTATGTATGGACGTCGACCGATCTCCCTCAAGACATAGCTGGGTCTCTCCTCAACACATATACGAGTCGTTCTACCTCTATAGTTAGGCCTCTGCATACCCCTCCCCCCACCCCCCCTCCCCCCCCCCACACACACCGATACATCGAGCGCTCTAGTCATGTCTCCCTGCCACACACAAACTTGACATGTGCCCTCTAACGTTCCGGTAGGCCAGTCGCCCTATATCTTTGACTTGCACACACACACAATTTCGATGGCTCTCTTCATCGATCTCGCACCCACCCACTTGATCCTCTCTTCGACTCTATCGATAGCTATGACCGCTCCCTCTCTTCTCGTGGATTGCCCGACCCTCTATGTATGATATGGATAGGCCTCCATTTCACACACATTGCATGCAAAATTTTGTTTGAGATGTCATCGACACATATTCCCACAAATAATTCACGAAATAACCCCCCACCCCACCCCCCACCCCAAAACAAAAAACACTCACGAACGCGGTTTGTATCTCTCACACGCACCCACGTAGGTGGGGGACGTGCACGAAGAGAAGAGGTGCATGCACGGCGCACGTACTCCCGTCTCTTTCCCAACCACACCCGCGCGGGTACACGGTGGAGCTCATTTCTATAGGAAAAAGGCAGCCCACATGGTAATTTGGCACGTGTACTGGTTGTCCACTTGGTGGAGGGAGGATCGTCTACCACGGGTGAACAAACAAATTGCGACTTGACGTGTTATGTTAAAAAAAGAGGCAAACCATGTGGGGCCTACCTTAGAGGCAAGGCTCTATACACTGGAGTACTTTTGATGTGTCCCGTCAACTCGCAGAACGAGGAGTAGCTTGCTTAGTACGCCGTCTCCCCCGCCCACGGGCGCGGTGGCTCGCAGGATGAGGTGAAGCTTTGCTCCGCCTTACGCCCGCTCCCTCGCCCATGTGCGCGGTGGCTTGCAGGACGAGGAGAAAAATTTACTAGTCCCTCCGCTTACTCCTCATCCCTACTACCTTGGTTATAGAGATTATATCATATTGTTTGGAATATATATGTCCTTTAGTAGATTTCAATATGAACTACTAGTACATACTCCAAACACTGATGTATATATACGTATTTTAGAGTGTAGATTCACTCATTTTGCTCCGTATGTAGCACTCTCCCTCGCCCCTCGACCCTCGCCCACGTGGTGGACGTGCAGCAATTCATTCGGTCTCATATAGCCAGAACGATATATACTGCACTACCATTATTGCTCGACTTCCCGAAGAGGCGAAGAGCCAATCGCAAGGTTAATATTTTGGAGATGCCAAGCGCAAGGTTATAGGAGAACGAGTAGTAGGTGCCGCGTCATTTATAAATAAAGTTTTTTTTTCTTCAGTGGCACGTACGCAATATGATAGGTTCATATGGAGAGAAAAGGAAACCGCTCCACTATATACATAGTCAGGACGGGCCAGCCTACACGGTTGCTTGCTGGGGTTGCTCTCTTCACACTCTCTCGCACAAAACGACTGTGGCTACATCTCTAACATCCCGGCGGATCACGTCCGCTTGGGGAAGGGGTGGATGCTTAGTGTAGATGCGGTGGCTGTCGCCGACCGCGAAAACCCACTGTCGGCACGTCCCGATCAGGGGTCCCCGCCGTTCTCTCTCACAAAGCCGGTGAGGTTGGCTTCGTCCCTTGCTCACTGCCGCGACGTGGGCAGTTGCCGCCTCCCGCCGCCCTCCTCAAGGTTGAGCTACGTCCCTCAGGTACAACTCCCTTTACAGCCGGCTTGCACCACTGCTCCAGCTGCCCACATCACTCCCTGTGGATATTTCTCTACTTCTTTGCCCCGCACATACCTCTACTGGCTTCTACGTACTGTATTTGTGATGAGTTTATGTCTCATCAACTAGTCCCAGTAATCTTATTCTAATCACGCTTCTTCAATTTCTTTGCCACAGGGATGCTCATCTCGATTTTGGTGAAACTGCAAAAAATGATCCGATGGTCAAAAGGTTGCAAACTTCATTTATTAGGAAGCTCGAACGTTGCCAGCAAATTGAAGCCTGGTCAGGGTTCATGGTTCAAGGGCTAGGGACTGCATGGATCATTTTTTTCTTTAGCTGCCTCTGTTCCAAAATAAGTGTCAACTTTAGTAGTAGTACAACTTTGTACTAAAGTTTGCAGAAAGTTGAGACACTTATTTTGGAACGGAGGGAGTACATATTTGCTATGATCTGTCAATCATTGAGATGCAATAGCATGCATGTTAGTCTCCTTTGTATTTGATGAAATGTTGCAACGGGCAACCTTGGACGCAAGATACATGTAACAGAAGCTGGAAGCTTCATAGCATTGTACAAATTTATCTCGCTGATAAATTATAGTACGTACTATACTAGTACTTCCTCCATTCCTAAATATATGTCTTTGTAGAGATTTCACCATGAACCACATGCGGATGTATATAGATGCATTTTAAGTGTAGATTCATTCATTTTCTTCCGTATGTAGTGGAATCTCTACAAAGACTTATCTACTAGTAATAGCTAGCCCCCACTACTAGGAATTCTCTATCCTCTCCTTGAGCCACATCATCAAAATTGATGTAGCCATTAGATGAAGTAAATCAGTCCATAATAGCTGTCTGATCTAGACGTTGAGAGGCTCCACACTAAGCCACGTGCAAGCATGCAGAAATACCGTGGCACATGAATGTGAGTGGGTTTTAAATCACATCAACATGTCTGCATGCAAGCATGGACCGGTAGCATGCATGTAAGTGAGCTTTTAAGTCCCATTAACATGTCAAAAAGAAAAATATAATCCCATTATGCAGTAGGAGTTGGCTGATCTTTTTTCCTTACGTGGGATGATCTAAATGATGATGGGAGTTTATTTAGTTTGGCTACCACATTTGTCATGCGGTTATAGAGTTTTTTTTAGTTCTATGAAATCGATAATTTTGCGCAGAGAGATATACCGTTGTTCCGCGGCAACGCGCGGGGACTCATCTAGTAATATTTAGGAACGGAGGGAGTACTATGTAAAGAGTTAGGTGTCGCACGGTGATAGTGTGAGGTGGGCCATGTAATCACTGAGCCTGCGTGTTTTCACTTCTCTTGCACGCCTCCGCTGTAAGAATGGAGAAAATTGTAATCTAGTAGTAGTACCTCCTTTCGCCGAAAGTGTGGGACATCCAGCAGTCCTACCACCTCAGTAATAAAGACCAATGAGCCGTCAAATCACATAGACCCAGCAGTAAGTTGGACGGACGAAGCAACCATCACTCTTGCGCCAGTGAGAGGTCGCGTCTGCTCTGCCCGGGCATGAATGCGGCACCGATTCTTTGGAGCGGCGCTGACCGTTTCGGGCGGGAAGTGCGCGCGGGCGATGGAGGGGCTTTGGGTGGGCCAGGCTGGTCAGGAGCGGGCGTGGCAGTTGTCCGCATGTCCCTACCGGACACGCCCGGAAACGAGAGGATGCACCGACTCTCACGGCTAAAATCGTACACTACACAACATCTCTCTGTACGAGTAGGTCGATCTGTCGCTCTCTCTAACACACACATGCTGTTAAACACACACACACACACACACACACACACACGAACGCACCTTGGTCCCGTTGCACCTTCTAACATGACTTATTACACCTAGACGGAGGGAGTAGTAAGTATACGAGATACGGTGGCACACTGACTTAAGTCGAATACAAGTGCCCAAAATTTGTGTGCATGTTATAATAAGGATTCACTTAGAATAGTACGTGAGCAAATAGAGGGATCAATTGGATAGTGTTCCCGAGCAGTAGCGAGATTTGTGAGGTAAGATACACCGCTGGCGCTTTTAATTTTTCTTATTAATTTTTTTGTTTCACCCTCTGACTGGTGGGACCCAGCGTACTACGTGGAGAGAGGTAAGGTGACTAAGGCTGCATTATTTCTGCACCACTGTGGATAGTCTTACCACCAAAGCCACATGACACGATTATGATTGAAATCCCAATGACTCCCACACACACACACAAAAAACACGGCATGCTTGTCACACGAATGCAGGAATGTATAAAAGGTTATTTCCCTCTCGTTGAACATAACGGGAGGGTTGTGTAGCTGGTTAGCCTATTCGCTCATCAAACTTGAGGTCTCGGGTTCGATAACTACACTTGAGCATAATTTGTGCCAGGAGGATTCTTTGACTGGTCAAAATGTTTTCTAGGGTTTGCACGCTTCACACTCTCTCTCCAGTATATATATACACGCTGGAGCCTCAGCGCTTGTAGTTGCTCTCTTCACACTCTCTCGCCCTCTCCCGCTGGAGCCTCAGCGCTTGTAGTTGCTCTCTTCACACTCTCTCTCCCTCTCCAGATCTAAACAAGACTTCGTTGGCCTCTCTCTCCCCTCACTGCTCCTCAAAGAGCCGGCAGGATCCGTCCACCGGGAAGGGAAGGAGGCTTAACGCTGTCGCCGTCGGCGAGGGACTACCGGCGCAGCTGTTCACTTTCCACCCAGCAGCGGTGCACGATGGCCTCCGACCCCTTCTTCTTTGCTGCCGTCCCGTCGCCCACCAAACCACGCCCCAAGAACCTTAAGGTATAATTTACTTACTCCACATGCATTGCTCTAGCTGCATGTATACCATGAATCTAGGACGTGGTTCAAAGAGGAAAGGAGTGGGGGAAAGTTGTATATAGCATGAATCTAGGACGTGGTTCAAAGAGGAAATGAAGGGGGAAAGTTGTATAGCATGAATCTAGGACGTGGTTCAAAGAGGAAAGGAATGGGAGAAAGTAGTGGGGAAAGTTGTATCGCATAAATCTAGGACGTGGTTCAAAGAGGAAAGGAAGGGGCGAAAGTACTAGTTCAAAAAGGAAAGGAAGGGACAAGGCTATAGAGTTTGAGCAGGACTAGATTTGTTGCGCTCACATAGGGAAAGGTGTCTAAAGATAAAAAAACTGGGACCAACACAAATATGCTCCTTGGTTGTTTGTTCTTTGTTGCAACAGACTGTGCATGACCACAATACATCGGTAGATGCACATGGTGCTGGTGCGTCCACTGTCCCGTGCAACTCATTAGCTGTTGTTAATCTAAAGCCCTGTTTGGTTAAAAACTCCCTAGTCCCTACCTGCTTGGTTCCAGGGACTAAACATGGACTAGAGGTTATTAAATGACATGCTAAAAGACCATGTTACCCCTAGTAATGAACTAATAGAGACAAGGTGTGATGCGTGGCAGGGGCAACTGTTGGAAAAAGTCCCAAAAAGACTCCCTCGGGGTCTTCTTTCTTTAGTCCCAAATGCCCACTTTTAGTCCCTAAAAGTCCCTCCTGTTTGGTTTAGATGGGACTGACACGGAGTTTTTTTAGTCCCTACACCAAAATGTCCATGTAAACAAACACCCTCTAATAATGCCGCTGGAAAATTGATGCAATGCCACAGTTAAAAGCAAATTACATGTTTAACGAATTTTATTGTTAATATAATCTCTATGTTAATATTAATCAATGCCACCGTTTGAGAAATGCTACTGTCTTGCTTTCTTTCCCATTTAGATAAGGTAGATGCTTCTTTTTGTTGGCTTCTGTGTCATCCACCGATATTGACCACTAATTGTTTCCTTTGCACCTCTGTGTAAACAGGGTTATCTACTTCACCTTGTTGCCATTGTGACCTTTTGTTGCACTGCACAAAACACTTTTGTTTTAAGAGTGTTTTGTGCAGTTCAACCAAAATGTCACACCGACAACGTTGCTTGATTGCTTGATCTTAGTGGAACTGCACAAGAGGAGATCTTACTTCCTATCCGTTAAGGCGAATTTGGTTCAGATCTTCTTCTTGTGAGTTATTTGAATTCCGCATCATGAGAGGTCAGTACTAGCCTTCTTTCACATGATTCTGCAGTGTGCTTTCATATGTTGTGCTACTTGTACGATAATGTTGCTTGATTTTAGTGAACTGCACAAATGCAGACAAGACTTCCAATCTGTATGTGCACCATAATATCCCATTGAGGTAAGATAAGGATATTTCACAACTGTTGTCCTGTATTTTGCCACTTTCATCAGAAAATTAAGTTTAGTGCTATACTTGTGCTCCCTAATTGACATGCCAAATCTTACATTGAAGGCGAAGCTTGTCTGTTATTGAACCAAGTGATGAAGGGGAAGAACAAGCGGAAGAAAAACAAAAATCAACTCCCGGTGCTGTAATGAAGCACTGGAACTGTGATGACACAAGTAATGATATAGTTTTGCATCTTAATTTATTGCTATGGCTGGAACGAGCAATTGTTTTGCCACTGATTTGATGCCACTCTTAATGTAATATGTAATTATCTCTACTTGTGCAAACAGGGATCTTCTTTGAAGATACCATATATTTTAGTGGAACTGCACAAGAAGATGTTGGAAACATTAAACTAATCGAGGAGTATATAGTAAGCATGGCCACCACCGTAGATAGCAACAGATGGTTCCGGAGAAGTGCTTCATCTGTATGCTCTACACAATAAGCCTCCTGACAAAGGTTGGTACTCGCCCACTGATTTCATCCATATGATTGAGCTTTGTCATCTCTATTGGTGTTGTGCTACTGTTTAGATACTGTCATGAAAAAGTGGTATTGTCCTTGAGAAGTGCTTCATCTGTGTTGTTTTAAATATTTCCTTTCCTTTTTTTCGAGCAAACAGGGATGCTAGCATTTAGTAGTCCTCTTGTCTTTGCACAACAGGATCATCTTCCTCTGAAGAAGAATATGGAGTACGTGAAGTGACTAGTTCCGATTATGCCAGGATGAAGAAGCCATGTCTATCTTCTCATCAGAAGGAGCTGTTGAAGGATGGTTACATTACTCCCCACAAGACCAAACTAACTTCAGCTCAGAAGGACTGACAAATCTCCATTTTTTTGCTGTGATGCGCGAGTACAATGTTGTTCTAGGATTCTTTATGGTGAGTTCCATTTTTCTAAAAGTGTGCTCTACATGGACCATGTATGTGCCTGTTGAAACTGTCAATTCATAGTACAGTTTGCTTTATACTAATCACTTTTTTGTATTTGTGCAAACAGGGGTGCTCAGCTTGATTTCAATGGGAACTGCACAAAATGTTCATGCATACATCGAATCATTCATTTCCACCACAAGAAAGGAGGTGCCGATAAGTTCAAGGCGTTGCAACATATAAGGGCGAAATCATACAAGCTACACGCGAATTTGGTTGATTTTGGTGGAACTGCACAAAAAGAACAGGTGGTTTATTTAGCACGAGGTGCCATGTCAATGTCCGAACTGATGGCAAACCCTGCCCATTCCACAATCGTAGGCATCTGATATTTTGGAATGGGACAACCTTGTCAAATTTTGCTCATTGATTTTAGCAAGACATGCGTTTGATATTTTCGAATGGGACGCCCTTTGCTGTCAGCAGCGTCGATCAATTTTTTCTTTATTCTTTCGTTGTGAAGTAAATATTGCCTCTGACATGTGAGTCGCAGAGATGCATAATCATCGATTGTTTTGAATGTTCTCTATGAATTGCCAGGCCTGTGTGTTTGATTGCAATTTACAGAAACGCTAAAAAGCTGCTCAAACTCTTTGTACTCCATCTGTTCCTTTTTACTTCGCACATTGTGAAAGTGCATACTTTTTTGTATAAGATTGGTCAAAGTAGAGATACTTTGACTGCAGACAAAACTTGTATGCACGACTAGAAAGGACCGGAGGGATTACATGTGAAACTGCTGCAAACAAGGTGATCACCCTGGGAATAATGCTAGTACGTATTGTTTTGCATGTTCATCCAATGCCAGTGATACAGGAATTTGAACTAATCGAAATAAATTCATTCATACACGGTCGGATTTCATATAAACATGCCGGATTTCATTACATTTCATACATTCTTCAACTAAAAAGGGGTGCGCTGGAGGTATAATTAATTAACCGAAGCTACCCACCTGTGTCCCGCTGAGCCGAACAGAAGCTTCAGTGACTTAACTGCAGGTGCAGTTGCATAACTGACATGTGGCATGTTGGGCCCACATGTCAGTCAGCCAACTGCACCAGCAGTTAAGTAGAAGCAGCGTTCTTCTCCAGCGCAGCTCTCCGACTCCACGTCGCCGCCAAGAAGCTAACCGGTCGTCAATGGTTAACCCGCCTAGCTTGGCTTCAACCGGAGGGTAGCAGCGGTGGCCTTACTTGGACCCGAGCGGCGGCGACCTACCGTGTTCTACTCTTCCTCGTTTTCTGTGTGGCGCAGCCTCGTTGGCAGCGGGGCGGGGCCTCGGCGGAGCCGGCGATGTCCTTTGTCTCGTTGCCGGCGGGCGGCGCCTCAGCGGAGCGGTGGAAATCCTCCCCCACGTTGCCGGCAGCGTGGGGCCTCGGCTGAGCCGGCGATGTCCTCTGCCTCGTTGTTGGCGGGGCGGGGCCTCGGCGGAGCCGGCGGTGTCCTCTGCCTCGTTGTTGGCGCCGCGGGGCCTCGGCGGAGCAGGGCCTCGTCGACGCCAGCGGAGCGGGGACTCGTCGGAGCCGGCATTGTCCTCTGCCTTGTCCTCGGTCTCGCCAAACAGCGCCCCGCCCGCTTCATCGCCCTCTTTGCTAGCCTCTTTGTAGGCGGCCGCAGCCTCCGCCACCCGCATGCGGTACCGCTAGCGCTCGAGGCGGCCCTTGCGGGCGGAGCGGTACGAGTCGAGCAGCGCCTCCTGCTCCGCCCGCTCCGCGGCGATCTGCTCCTCCGCCTGCAGGTGCTCCTGGAGGAGATGGTGGTTGTAGGCAGCGCCGGCATGCGCCTCCCGGAACTGCTCCTCGCGCATCTGCCTCACCCTGTCCATATATTGGGCACGGGCCTCGCCGATGGTCATGGTGCAATGCACCGGCGAGGATGGCGCGGAGGAGGGGGTTGGCGCCGGATCGTCGACTACCATGTTCTCCATTGGGACGTCGTCGTCCTCCGGCTGCCTGCCGGCCAGCCAGTCGGCAGCAATGGCTGCCATCTCCTTGTGGTCCGTCGTCCGCCCGTCCCGAAGAGCGCTGGAGCGCGAGGAAGCCATGGTGGGCAGTAGTGGTGTGGACAGGAGAAAGGGAACGGATGCGGATGACTGCGGCTATGGCCGGCGCAGCAGTTTATATAGCAATGGTAGGCGGGCCGAGGGACGGACGTGTGGCGCCGGAGTAGCCGCCTCGGCAACCGCGTATCATTAATGTGGGCGCCAGATGGACGGACAGACGGCACTTGTGTCGTTTGAAGGCGGAGTAATCGCCTGCACCAGGAAGCGGGGCGGGCGGCGCTGACTGTTTCAGGAGGAAAGCGCGCGCGGGCGAGGAGATGACTTTACTTGGAGAGGATGACAATGGGGACCCACCAGGTCCATAGCCTCACGTACGCAAGTGCCTCCTTATTATATATATATATATATATATAACTATAATTTATTTTGCTTCCTCCTGGTTTCCTGACATCACGGTCCCACACCATTGTCAACCTATGTAGTAGTCAATAAACGAGAGAATTGCACAAGAAGCGGCCGACGGCTGGGACCAAGCAGCTCGAGCAGTATTTGTGTTTTTGAGGTGTGAGCACTGCAGAGTTTTTCGATGTTTAGCCCAGATATTAATTTTTCTCCTCTGAACAACAACGAAAACATCGCTGCAGGTATTAACTGGGCGGGCTATGGCCCGTCTAGCCCAGGCGAGATATCCAGCCCAGATATTAATTTTTTTCAAGCTGAAAATGCCTAGCCCAGCTATACTTTTTTTTAGGAATACCCAGGCAAGGTCAAGTTGTTATTCTCCGCCCCGCTGGGGTGCAAATCTTTCCTAGGAGGGATGCATTAGGCTTAACAAGAAAATGGGCTTTAAGAAATAATAAATGGGATGTAATTATAAAAGCTAGGCAGTAACTATAAAAAAATGCACCAAACACGTGATTACTTTATAAAATATTATTTTTGGATATTGAAAATTTTAATTTCATTAATTGTTGCGAGCGCAATGTTTTGTTGGATTTTTACGTAATATAAATTTATATTGAAATTGTATTTAATCTGACTAGAAATTTCGGGATAAAAATATTTCGGATCCCATCTTAATGTGGGAAATTTTATTGAATTCTGTTTTGAACGGTTGGTTGAAATGGGTTGTACTTTTAACAAACTGTAAATGGGCTGTAGTAAATTCCATTAGAATTCAAAAATGGGCTACACATTCTTACAAATCTCAAATGGGCTATAAGTCCTCTGCCACACTTCTGGCCTTATTAAGTTGACGCGTCCCCTAAAAAAACAGAGTTGACGCGTATGCAAGGCTTTGTCAACTTATAGTCAACACATGGTTCTAGCAGCAGTGGCCGTTGGATGTCCATCCAACAGATGCCGTTCTTCTTCTTCAATCTCGGATATTCAAGCTTCACCCGCCCAAAAATTGATTCCCCCCCTGACATCTAGGGCGCACCGTTTCGGAAGCTGACCTATGGGCCTACTAAGTTGATGAAGGAAATATGCCCTAGAGGCAATAATAAAGTATTATTTATTTCCTTATATCATGATAAATGTTTATTATTCATGCTAGAATTGTATTAACCGGAAACATAATACATGTGTGAATACATAGACAAACAGTGTGTCACTAGTATGCCTCTACTTGACTAGCTCGTTAATCAAAGATGGTTATGTTTCCTAGTCATAGACATGAGTTGTCATTTGATTAACGGGATCACCTCATTAGGAGAATGACGTGATTGACTTGACCCATTCCGTTAGCTTAGCACCCGATCGTTTAGTATGTTGCTATTGCTTTCTTCATGACTTATACATGTTCCTATGACTATGAGATTATGCAACTCCCGTTTACCGGAGGAACACTTTGTGTGCTACCAAACATCACAACGTAAATGGGTGATTATAAAGGTGCTCTACAGGTGTCTCCAAAGGTACTTGTTGGGTTGGCGTATTTTGAGATTAGGATTTGTCACTCCGATTGTCGGAGAGGTATCTCTAGGCCCACTCGGTAATGCACATCACTATAAGCCTTGCAAGCATTGTGACTAATAAGTTAGTTGTGGGATGATGTATTACAGAACGAGTAAAGAGACTTGCCGGTAACAAGATTGAACTAGGTATCGAGATACCGACGATCGAATCTCGGGCAAGTAACATACCCATGACAAAGGGAACAACGTATGTTGTTATGCGGTTTGACCGATAAAGATCTTCGTAGAATATGTAGGAACCAATATGAGCATCCAGGTTCCGCTATTGGTTATTGACCGGAGAGGTGTCTCGGTCATGTCTACATAGTTCTCGAACCCGTAGGGTCCGCACGCTTAACGTTACGATGACAGTTACATTATGAGTTTATATGTTTTGATGTACTGAAGGTTGTTCGGAGTCCCGGATGTGATCACGGACATGACGAGGAGTCCCGAAATGGTCGAGACATAAAGATTGATATATTGGACGACTATATTCGGACACCGGAAGTGTTCCGGAGAAGTTTCGGATAAAACCGGAGTGCCGGAGGGGTTACCGGAACCCCCCGGGGAAGTATTGGGCCTTAGTGGGCCTTGAGGGGAGAGAGAGGGCAGCAGCCAGGAGGTGGCGCGCCCCCTCCCATGAGGAGTCCTATTAGGACTAGGAGAGGGGGGCGCATCCCCTCTTTCCCTCTCCCTCTCCCTCTCTTTCCTTCCCCCCTCTCTTCCTAGTTGGACTAGGAAAGGGGAGTCCTACTCCTACTAGGGGGAGGACTCCCCCCCTCTCCTTGGCGCGCCCAAGGCAGCCGGCCTCCCCCTTGCTCCTTTATATACGGGGGCAGGGGCACCCCATGGACACAACAATTGATCCTTGAGATCTCTTAGCCGTGTGCGGTGCCCCCCCTCCACCATATTACACCTCGATAATACCGTTGCGGAGCTTAGGCGAAGCCCTGCGTCGGTGGAACATCATCATCGTCACCACGCCGTCGTGCTGACGAAACTCTCCCTCAACACTCGGCTGGATCGGAGTTCGAGGGACGTCATCGAGCTGAACGTCTGCTGAACTCGGAGGTGCCGTACGTTCGGTACTTGATCGGTCGGATCGTGAAGACGTACGACTACATCAACCGCGTTGTGATAACGCTTCCGCTGTCGGTCTACGAGGGTACGTGGACAACACTCTCCCCTCTCGTTGCTATGCATCACCATGATCTTGCGTGTGCGTAGGAAATTTTTTGAAATTACTACGTTCCCCAACAGTGGCATCCGAGCCTGGTTTTATGCGTTGATGCTATGCACGAGTAGAACACAAGTGAGTTGTGGGCGATATAAGTCATACTGCTTACCAGCATGTCATACTTTGGTTCAGCGGTATTGTGAGATGAAGCGGCCCGGACCGACATTACGCGTACGCTTACGCGAGACTGGTTTCACCGTTGCGAGCACTCGTTGCTTAAAGGTGACTGGCGGGTGTCTGTCTCTCTCACTTTAGTTGAACCAAGTGTGGCTACGCCCGGTCCTTGCGAAGGTTAAAACAGCACCAACTTGACAAACTATCGTTGTGGTTTTGATGCGTAGGTAAGAACGGTTCTTGCTAAGCCCCTAGCAGCCACGTAAAACTTGCAACAACAAAGTAGAGGACGTCTAACTTGTTTTTGCAGGGCATGTTGTGATGTGATATGGTCAAGACATGATGTGATATAATTTGTTTTATGAGATGATCATGTTTTGTAACCGAGTTATCGGCAACTGGCAGGAGCCATATGGTTGTCGCTTTATTGTATGAAATGCAATCGCCATGTAATAGTTTTACTTTATCACTAAGCGGTAGCGATAGTCCTAAAAGAAATAAGTTGGCGAGACGACAACGATGCTACGATGGAGATCAAGGTGTCGCCCCGGTGACGATGGTGATCATGACAGTGCTTCGGAGATGGAGATCACGAGCACGGTGCTTCGGAGATGGAGATCACAAGCACAAGATGATGATGGCCATATCATATCACTTATATTGATTGCATGTGATGTTAATCCTTTATGCATCTTATCTTGCTTTGATTGACGGTAGCATTATAAGATGATCTCTCACTAAAATTTCAAGATAAAAGTGTTCTCCCTGAGTATGCACCGTTGCGAAAGTTCTTCGTGCTGAGACACCACGTGATGATCGTGTGTGATAGGCTCTATGTTCAAATACAACGGGTGCAAAACAGTTGCACACGCGGAATACTCAGGTTAAACTTGACGAGCCTAGCATATGCAGATATGGCCTCGGAACACGGAGACCGAAAGGTCGAGCGTGAATCATATAGTAGATATGATCAACATAGTGATGTTCACCACTGAAACTACTCCATCTCACGTGATGATCGGACATGGTTTAGTTGATTTGGATCACGTAATCACTTAGATGATTAGAGGGATATCTATCTAAGTGGGAGTTCTTAAGTAATATGATTAATTGAACTTAAATTTATCATGAACTTAGTACCTGATAGTATCTTGCTTGTCTATGTTAATTGTAGATAAATAGCCCGTGTTGTTGTTCCGTTGAATTTTAATGCGTTCCTTGAGAAAGCTAAGTTGAAAGATGATGGTAGCAATTACACAAACTGGGTCCGTAACTTAAGGATTATCCTCATTACTGCACAGAAGAATTACGTCCTGGAAGCACCGCTAGGTGCCAGGCCTCCTGCAAGAGCAACACCAGAAGTTATGAACGTCTGGCAGAGCAAAGCTGATGACTACTCGATAGTTCAGTGTGCCATGTTTTACGGCTTAGAACCGGGTCTTCAACGACGTTTTGAACGTCATGGAGCATATGAGATGTTCCAGGAGTTGAAGTTAATATTTCAAGCAAATGCCCGGATTGAGAGATATGAAGTCTCCAATAAGTTCTACAGCTGCAAGATGGAAGAGAATAGTTCTGTCAGTGAGAATATACTCAAAATGTCTGGGTATAATAATCACTTGATTCAACTGGGAGTTAATCTTCCGGATGATAGCGTCATTGACAGAATTCTTCAATCACTGCCACAAGCTACAAGAGCTTCGTGATGAACTATAACATGCAAGGGATGAATAAGACAATTCCCGAGCTCTTCGCAATGCTGAAGGCAGCGGAGGTAGAAATCAAAAAGGAGCATCAAGTGTTGATGGTCAGTAAAACCACTAGTTTCAAGAAAAAGGGCAAAGGGAAGAAGAAGGGGAACTTCAAGAAGAACAATAAGCAAGTTGTTGTTCAGGAGAAAAACCCAAGTCTGGACCTTAGCCTGAAACTGAGTGCTTCTACTGCAAGCAGACTGGTCACTGGAAGCGGAACTGCCCCAAGTATTTGGCGGATAAGAAGGATGGCAAGGTTAACAAAGGTATATGTGATATACATGTTATTGATGTGTACCTTACTAATACTCGCAGTAGCACCTGGGTATTTGATACTGGTTCTGTTGCTAATATTTGCAACTCGAAACAGGGGCTACGGATTAAGCGAAGATTGGCTAAGGACGAGGTGACGATGCGCGTGGGAAATGGTTCCAAAGTCGATGTGATCGCCGTCGGCACGCTACCTCTACATCTACCTTCGGGATTAGTATTAGACCTAAATAATTGTTATTTGGTGCCAGCGTTGAGCATGAACATTATATCTGGATCTTGTTTGATGCGAGACGGTTATTCATTTAAATCAGAGAATAATGGTTGTTCTATTTATATGAATAATATCTTTTATGGTCATGCACCCTTGAAGAGTGGTCTATTTTTAATGAATCTCGATAGTAGTGATACACATATTCATAATGTCGAAGCCAAAAGATGCAGAGTTGATAATGACAGTGCAACTTATTTGTGGCACTGCCGTTTAGGTCATACCGGTGTAAAGCGCATGAAGAAACTCCATACTGATGGACTTTTGGAATCACTTGATTATAAATCACTTGGTACTTGCGAACCGTGCCTCATGGGCAAGATGACTAAACCACCGTTCTTCGGAACTATGGAGAGAGCAACAGATTTATTGGAAATCATACATACAGATGTATGTGGTCCGATGAATATTGAGGCTCGTGGCGGATATCATTATTTTCTCAACTTCACAGATGATTTGAGCATATATGGATATATCTACTTAATGAAGCATAAGTCTGAAACATTTGAAAGGTTCAAAGAATTTCAGAGTGAAGTTGAAAATCATCGTAACAAGAAAATAAAATTCCTACGATCTGATCGTGGAGGAGAATATTTGAGTTACGAGTTTGGCCTACATTTGAAACAATGCGGAATAGTTTCGCAAGTCACGCCACCCGGAACACCACAGCGTAATGGTGTGTCCGAACGTCGTAATCGTACTTTATTAGATATGGTGCGATCTATGATGTCTCTTACTGATTTACCGCTATCGTTTTGCGGTTACGCTTTAGAGACGGCTGCATTCACTCTAAATAGGACACCATCGAAATCCGTTGAGACGACGCCTTATGAACTATGGTTTGGCAAGAAACCAAAGTTGTCGTATCTTAAAGTTTGGGGTTGTGATGCTTATGTGAAGAAACTTCAACCTGATAAGCTCGAACCTAAATCGGAGAAATGTGTCTTCATAGGATACCCAAAGGAGATTGTTGGGTACACCTTCTATCACAGATCCGAAGGCAAGATATTCGTTGCTAAGAATGGATCCTTTCTAGAGAAGTAGTTTCTCTCGAAAGAAGTGAGTGGGAGGAAAGTAGAACTTGATGAGGTAACTGTACCTGCTCCCTTATTGGAAAGTAGATCATCACAGAAATCAGTTTCTGCGACACCTACACCAATTAGTGAGGAAGTTAATGATAATGATCATGAAACTTCAGATCAAGTTATTACTGAACCTCGTAGGTCAACTAGATCAAGATCCGCACCAGAGTGGTACGGTAATCCTGTTCTAGAGGTTATGTTACTAGACCATGACGAACCTACGAACTATGAAGAAGTGATGGTGAGCCCAGATTCCGCAAAATGGCTTGAAGCCATGAAATCCGAGATGGGATCCATGTATGAGAACAAAGTATGGACTTTGGTTGACTTGCCCGATGGTCGGCAAGCCATTGAAAATAAATGGATCTTCAAGAAGAAGACTGACGCTGATGGTAATGTTACTGTCTATAAAGCTCGACTTGTTGCGAAAGGTTTTCCACAAGTTCAAGGGATTGACTATGATGAGACCTTCTCACCCGTAGCGATGCTTAAGTCTGTCCGAATCATGTTAGCAATTGCCGCATTTTATGATTATGAAATTTGGCAAATGGATGTCAAAACTGCATTCCTGAATGGATTTTTGGAAGAAGAGTTGTATATGATGCAACTGGAAGGTTTTGTCGATCCAAAGGGAACTAACAAAGTGTGCAAGCTCCAGCGATCCTTTTATGGACTGGTGCAAGCCTCTCGGAGTTGGAATAAACGCTTTGATAGTGTGATCAAAGCATTTGGTTTTATACAGACTTTTGGAGAAGCCTGTATTTACAAGAAAGTGAGTGGGAGCTCAGTAGCATTTCTGATATTATATGTGGATGACATATTACTGATTGGAAATGATATAGAATTTCTGGATAGCATAAAGGGATACTTGAATAAGAGTTTTTCAATGAAAGACCTCGGTGAAGCTGCATATATATTAGGCATTAAGATCTATAGAGATAGATCAAGACGCTTAATAGGACTTTCACAAAGCACATACCTTGACAAAGTTTTGAAGAAGTTCAAAATGGATCAAGCAAAGAAAGGGTTCTTGCCTGTACTACAAGGTGTGAGATTGAGTAAGACTCAATGCCCGACCACGGCAGAAGATAGAGAGAAGATGAAAGATGTTCCCTATGCTTCAGCCATAGGCTCTATCATGTATGCAATGCTGTGTACCAGACCTGATGTGTGCCTTGCTATAAGTTTAGCAGGGAGGTACCAAAGTAATCCAGGAGTGGATCACTGGACAGCGGTCAAGAACATCCTGAAATACCTAAAAAGGACTAAGGATATGTTTCTCGTTTATGGAGGTGACAAAGAGCTCATCGTAAGTGGTTACGTTGATGCAAGCTTTGACACTGATCCGGACGATTCTAAATCGCAAACCGGATACGTATTTACATTGAACGGTGGAGCTGTCAGTTGGTGCAGTTCTAAGCAAAGTGTCGTGGCGGGATCTACGTGTGAAGCGGAATACATAGCTGCTTCGGAAGCAGCAAATGAAGGAGTCTGGATGAAGGAGTTCATATCCGATCTAGGTGTCATACCTAGTGCATCGGGACCAATGAAAATCTTTTGTGACAATACTGGTGCAATTGCCTTAGCAAAGGAATCCAGATTTCACAAGAGAACCAAGCACATCAAAAGACGCTTCAATTCCATCCGGGATTTAGTCCAGGTGGGAGACATAGAAATTTGCAAGATACATACGGATCTGAATGTTGCAGACCCGTTGACTAAGCCTCTTCCACGAGCAAAACATGATCAGCACCAAGACTCCATGGGTGTAAGAATCATTACTGTGTAATCTAGATTATTGACTCTAGTGCAAGTGGGAGACTGAAGGAAATACGCCCTAGAGGCAATAATAAAGTATTATTTATTTATTTATATCATGATAAATGTTTATTATTCATGCTAGAATTGTATTAACCGGAAACATAATACATGTGTTAATACATAGACAAACAGTGTGTCACTAGTATGCCTCTACTTGACTAGCTCGTTAATCAAAGATGGTTATGTTTCCTAGCCATAGACATGAGTTGTCATTTGATTAACGGGATCACCTCATTAGGAGAATGACGTGATTGACTTGACCCATTCCGTTAGCTTAGCACCCGATCGTTTAGTATGTTGCTATTGCTTTCTTCATGACTTATACATGTTCCTATGACTATGAGATTATGCAACTCCCGTTTACCGGAGGAACACTTTGTGTGCTACCAAACGTCACAACGTAAATGGGTGATTATAAAGGTGCTCTACAGGTGTCTCCAAAGGTACTTGTTGGGTTGGCGTATTTTGAGATTAGGATTTGTCACTCCGATTGTCGGAGAGGTATCTCTGGGCCCACTCGGTAATGCACATCACTATAAGCCTTACAAGCATTGTGACTAATAAGTTAGTTGCGGGATGATGTATTACGGAACGAGTAAAGAGACTTGCCGGTAACGAGATTGAACTAGGTATTGAGATACCGACGATCGAATCTCGGGCAAGTAACATACCGATGACAAAGGGAACAACGTATGTTGTTATGCGGTTTGACCGATAAAGATCTTCGTAGAATATGTAGGAACCAATATGAGCATCCAGGTTCCGCTATTGGTTATTGACCGGAGAGGTGTCTCGGTCATGTCTACATAGTTCTCGAACCCGTAGGGTCCGCACGCTTAACGTTACGATGACAGTTACATTATGAGTTTATATGTTTTGATGTACTGAAGGTTGTTCGGAGTCCTGCATGTGATCACGGACATGACGAGGAGTCTCGAAATGGTCGAGACATAAAGATTGATATATTGGACGACTATATTCAGACACCGGAAGTGTTCCGGAGAAGTTTCGGATAAAACCGGAGTGCCGGAGGGGTTACCGGAACCCCCCGGGGAAGTATTGGGCCTTAGTGGGCCTTGAGGGGAGAGAGAGGGCAGCAGCCAGGAGGTGGCGCGCCCCCTCCCATGAGGAGTCCTATTAGGACTAGGAGAGGGGGGCGCAGCCCCTCTTTCCCTCTCCCTCTCCCTCTCTTTCCTTCCCCCTCTCTTCCTAGTTGGACTAGGAAAGGGGAGTCCTACTCCTACTAGGAGGAGGACTCCCCCCCTCTCCTTGGCGCGCCCAAGGCAGCCGGCCTCCCCCTTGCTCCTTTATATATGGGGGCAGGGGGCACCTCTACACACAAGTTGATATACGATATTTTAGCCGTGTGCGGTGCCCCCCTCCACCATATTACACCTTGATAATACCGTTGTGGAGCTTAGGCGAAGCCCTGCGTCGGTGGAACATCATCATCGTCACCACGCCGTCGTGCTGACGAAACTCTCCCTCAACACTCGGCTGGATCGGAGTTCGAGGGACGTCATCGAGCTGAACGTCTGCTGAACTCGGAGGTGCCGTACGTTCGGTACTTGATCGGTCGGATCGTGAAGACGTACGACTACATCAACCGCGTTGTGATAACGCTTCCGCTGTCGGTCTACGAGGGTACGTGGACAACACTCTCCCCTCTCGTTGCTATGCATCACCATGATCTTGCGTGTGCGTAGGAAAAATTTTGAAATTACTACGTTCCCCAACAGTTGACGTACCAAGGGCTTTGTCAACTTAGTCAATATAAACGATTCTAGCTGCAGTGACCGTACGATGTCCATCCAACGGCCGTCGTGCTTCTTCAACCTCTGGTCTTCTTGCTCCAGCTGCCCAAAGCAGCGCCGGCGTGCCGCCTGCTCCTGCCTCCCGTGGCCGGCTGTGCTGCCGCAGAGGCCTCACCGCTGGCCAAGCCATCCCTCCACTCACCCACACCCCCTGTTATTCTGCGGCGACGGCAGCGCAGCCGAACCAGTGAACCCTCGTACTCCTCTCCGCGTGTGCATCCACTGCGGCGTCTTCCCCGGCTCCGCGTCGTCCCCTTCCTAGGCCTCGCCGTCGTCCACCGCCCTGGTGCTCTCGGCGCGGCGTGGTCAACGTGGTCAAGGAACGACTTCCATCGAACGTGAACTGTACGTGGAGAGGCTGACAGCTGGGCCCACGGCAGCCGCAAGGAAGTGCCTCCTTATTACGCGCAAAATAATTATTCCTCCACCTGACAGCGGGGACCCATCGGACGGGCCACCGTATTTCATGAAAAAAATGATTCGCCCCCTGACTGCTGGGACCCACGAGCTACATCTTCGCACGCAAGGAAGTGCGTCCGAAAAAACGATTCGCCCCCCTGACTGTTGGGACCCACTAGCAACATCTTCGCACGCAAGGAAGTGCGTCCGGAAAAAACCATTCGGCCCCCGACTGCTGGGACCCACCAGCTACACCTTCGCACGCAAGGAAGTGCGTCCTGGCAAAAAAACGATTCGCCCCCCTGACTGCTGGGACCCAGCAGCTACACCTTCGCACGCATGGAAGTGCGTCCGGGCAAAAAAAACAAAACGATTCGCCCCCCTGACTGCTGGGACCCACCAGCTACATCTTTGCAGGCAAGGAAGTGCCTGACAGTCGGGACCCACCTGGTCGAAGCGTACGTAGCATTGTCATGCTGGTCGCGAACGTGTACGTACATACTGGTCGATGTAGAGGCGCGCATGTGTCGTAGTAGAGGCGCGCACGTGTCATAGTAGAGGCGCGCACGTAGCATGTACACGTACGTACAGCGGCCAGGGTGCAAGAAAGAAAATACGGCCACGTATGTGTACATACGGGCAGGGTCTCGAACGCCTACTCGCGCATACGTACGGCCAGGGCTCGTGTACCTGGCTGGGTCGGAACGGAGAAACAGCGTCGTCGTCGTGTTCATGGGGATGCAACGGAATGCGTCGTGTTCATGGGGAGGCAACGGAATGCGTCGTGTTCATGGGGAGGCAACGGAATGCGTCGTGTTCATCAGGAGGCAACGGAACGCGTGGGAGCCAACCGGCTGGGTCGGAACGGAATGCGTGGTCGTGTTCATCGGGAGGGCTTAGACGGAACAGGCGATGGAAACGAGGCCTGGCGTACCGCAGAACGGAGGAAACGGACCTCCTACGTTCGGAACGGGGTCCTTTTGATCGGGAGGGGTGTGGCGTACCGCAAAACGGAGGAAACAGACCTCCTACGGTCGAAACGGGGGTCCTGTTGATCGGGAGGGGTGTGGCGTACCGCAAAACGGACGAAACGGACCTCCTACGGTCGAAACGGGGGTCCTGTTGATCGGGAGGGGTGTGGCGTACCGCAAAACGGACGAAACGGACCTCCTACGGTCGAAACGGTGGTCCTGTTGATCGGGAGGGGTGTGGCGTACCCCAAAACGGACGAAACGGACCTCCTACGGTCGAAACGGGGGTCCTGTTCATCGGGAGGGGTGTGGCGTACCGCAAAACGGGACTCCACGGGATACTGTTCATCTCCACCGTCGACCTCCTCCAGCCTCCACGGGCTACCGTCGACCTCCTCCAGCCTCCACGGGCTCCTGTTCATCCAGCCTCCACCGCGCGCTACTCCACCGGCTACTGTTCAACCACCCTCCACGGGCACCCCTCCACTGTCTACTGTTCATCCAGCCCTCCACACCACGGGGTCCTGTTCAACCACCCCTCCACGGGCACCCCTCCACCGTCTACTGTTCATCCAGCCCTCCACCACACCACGGGGTCCTGTTCATCCAGAGGCAACGCCACCGCTCACTCTTCATCCAACCCCCCTCCCCCCCCCCCCCCCCGCGCAACGCTCACTGTTCATCCAATCGATCGGCTTCAGTTAGCAGCAGTAGTGAAGGAATCGCTCGATCGGGTTCAGTTAACAGCCATCGATCGATCACTCGGGTTCAGTAACGCGTAGCCTGCAGTGCAATCGCTCGGGTTCAATTAGAGCCCAACGCCTCGCTCGGGTTAAGTTAGAGCCAACGCCTCGCACACACGCGCATACGTGTACGAGGGAAACGCGCATCGCTCGGCCCCCGACCTCCCACCGTAACCGGGAACTCCCCGAAATTTTCCTCCCCCTCGCTTCTACCACGGTTTTTTCCGTCATGGACGGCCCAAAGAATGTCATGCAGCTGCATCTCCGGCCCGCCCAGGACGAAAAGCCCATTTTCTGTCATTATTTTTTGTCATAGAAGTAGGAGCCCACCACATCTATGGTGATACCGGGTTTTGTCACAATTATCGTCATAGAAGTGTCATATGTATGACAGAAAAAAATTTCGTTCGGCCCAAAATGTCACGGATGTGTCTTTTTTTTGTAGTGTCACTTGGCGACGATTCCAAATACCGTCGCGGAAAGGGGTTAAAACCGTTTGTATAGCACCTCGTTGTACCAGTGTTGGGGTCGAGATAGATGGTTAATGGAAAAGCCGAAATGCAGTAGCCCCCAAGACTCTGGCTGGTTTGTATGAGGGAAGCCGGCTAGAGGATTGATATCTGAACTAGGAGACTAAATAAATTAGTAATGTGTACCTGCACACCTCGTCCTCGGCTCTGAACTCGGCCGCAGAGGGGATAACGGAGATGAAACGGAAGTTTAAGCGCTCCGAGGAGGACCTCGATCTCATGCAAAAGCAAATCAAGCTGGCCCAAGGTAGGCAAAAGACCGCCATCCTCTCAAATGCATATCACACGGTTGGTGATAATAAACTGTGTGTGGTCTACTTGATTTTTCATCTTGATTTAAAATACATAATGGGGTCACAATGGCAAAGGAGGGTGTTTGAATTGCTAGAACTTTTATCTACAGTGAACATGCAACTATAGGTGTGTCGTCAAAAAAATTGGAATTATTCAGGGTTCGTTTGGACATTATTATACATTAACTGGTTTTCTAGGCATTTCAGGTGCATAATTAAAAATTATACTACATGCACATGCTCCGGTGCACCAAAATGGGTTTTAAAATCATATATGTGTCCCTGGTTAGATGCTTATGTCCCATGCAAGAAATGGGGATGGATTTCAAACACCTCGGCATGGCTCACCGACAAACGTTGAGATACATGGTTTTAAAATGCTAGTAAATCCAAAACTCTTCTGAAATTCATGAAACTTGGCATGCTATCATGGAATGGCACCAGCATGCTGTGGTAAAAAAATTGTCCCATTTAGGGCAGGTTTTGGTATAAGCTTCTCACAAACCAGAGCTTCTCACAAGAAGACTCATGGTTCCGATAGGGACATGTCACCTTTGTGTATGAAACGATATTCATTGCCTCTTCTTGCTTTCAAATTTTTTCTAGTGCCAAAATAGGACAACAGGAGTGTTGTGTTGAACTTTGAAATTTCTCGGGGTACCTAGGCATTTATGTACATAATTCAAATTTGTACTACAGGCACATGCTCCAGTGCTTAAAAATGGGTTGAAAAATCAAATGTGTGTCCTTGGCTGCATGCTTAGGTCCCATGCAAGAAATGGGAATGAATTTCAAACACCTCGGCACCGTCGCTCGGCCACAAACATTGAGATACATGGTTTTTAAATTTTAGTAAATCCAAAACTCGTCTGAAATTCATGAAACTTGGCATGCTATCATGGAACAACACCAATATGATGTGGTAAAAAAATTGTCCCATTTGGGGCAGGTTTTGGTATAAGCTTCTCACAAACCAGAGCTTCTCACAAGAAGTCACTTGGTTCCGGTAGGCAACATGTCACATTTGTGGATGAAATGTTATTCGTTGCTTCTTTTTTCTTTCAGTTTTTTCTAGTGGCAATATAGACCAACAGGAGTGTCGTGTTAAAATTTGGAATTTTTTGGGGTTCGTTTGGACATTTTTATACATTAACTGACTTTTCTAGGCATTTATATGCATAATTCAAATTTGAACTACAGGCACATGCTCCAGTGATTAAAAATGGGTTAAAATCGAATGTGTGTCCTTAGTTGCATGCTTACACTACTAGGGAAAACCTTATACACAGAATCTTACCAGCAGTGTGGTTTAAAAACAAACGCTACTGATGATTAGCATTAGCGTTCTCAAATGTGCACGCTACTAACACCCAGTTAGTAGTAGAGCGCTAAGGTAAAAGAGCGCTACTACTACAATTCCTAGGGAGTTGCCTCCATACTATGTATTGTAGTAGCGCCCTCCCCATACACGCGTTACTGCTAACTTGCCTAGCAGTAGCGTGTTATGCCAAAAACCCGCTACTGCTAAAGTCCTATCCACTCTCGCGCCTAAGTTTAGTCCCATACTGCTAAGTGAACAAGGTGTTTACCACCTTAAATACGTTACTTATCAAACCATCACAAGCAATTGGTCTTCATTGAACTCTGTGTGTAGGATCTGTGGCTGCAATAGGAATCTTCGCCGGTTCTTAAAAACCGAGGAAGATTCCTATTGAAAATTTAGATTCTACACAAAAAGATCATTGATGACTAATGTATTTTTGAATTTTTTAACATGCCTAGTCTTAGCAGTAACGCGTTTTGCAGAAGGCGCTGCTGGTATAGGCATAGCAGTAGCGCTTCTACTGCTGAACACGCTACTGCTATGGAGATTAGCAGTAGTGCTTTATCTTGTCCAGCACTACTGCTAAGTTCAATTTTACCATCCCCCAACCGCTCGCCCCCACTCTCCCTCTCCACTCTCTCACTCCCCCCACCCCCCGTCGTCCGCCGCCGCCGCCGTTCCCCGACCACCGTCGTCGCCCGCCGCCGGCGACGCTCCTGCTCCTCCTCCACTGAGGTAATCCCTCCTTCCTACCGCGCCCCTCCCTCCACCTCCGGCCGCCCCCTCCTCCCTCCTGCCGGATCCTCCGACCGCCCCCTCTTCGCTCCTCCCTCCTCCTCCGCCCGCCCCCTCCTCCTCCGGTCGGCCCCTCCTCCCCCCTCCCTCCTCCTCTTGCCGCCCCTCCTCCCTCCTCATCCTCCCCCTTCCACTCCTCCTCCGGCCGCCCCCTCCTCCCTCCTCCTCCCTCCTCCTCCTCTCTACTCCCTCCTCCTCCCTCCTCCTCCTCCTCCCTCCTCCCAACCCCATCCTCCCTCCATCTCTCCTAAACCCTAAACTTTTTTTGTACTATTCTTGTATAATGTAGTTTTTTTACTGTTTTTAGTAAGAAAATTAATTATTTTTATTTATAGTAAGTGCTTAGTTGAACTAGTTGAATTAATAGAACTATTTTATTTTTAGTAAGAAAATTTAGGTATATGAGATTTGATGATCTAATTAAAATTTTACTATAGAAGTAGTTTATTTTTAGTAAGAAAATTAATAGAACTACTTTATTTTTAGTAAGTGCTTAGTTGAACTAGTTGAATTAATAGAACTAGTTGAATTTATGTCATTATTACTTTGTCATCAAAGAATGCTATATGAGATTTGATGATCTAATTAAAATTGTACTCGGTGGAATATGCAGGCTTTGTACGGTCGTGTCTCATTGGAGTGATCGTCATCTGAGCTACCTCTACTTTCTCTACACCAGAGTTGGTGAGCTAAAAGTCCACCTCCTCTTTATCCACTTCTCGGTGTGTTGAATAGAGTAGAACTACAGTATTTAGTCGGTGAGCTCATATGCGAATGCTTATGATAATTGATCCAGATGGAATTGTAAGTTTAAGAATGCATCATTTTATGTGTATGAACATCTTTGTATCGCTGGGAAAATCCGAGTGGCCTATGTTTTGCCGAAGTGTTGATTCATTTCCGTTCCGCCAAATTTCAGGCGCTCGATATGTCCTATTTTAGTAAAGGTCATGCCGGATTTTTTCGTGAATTTAAGCATGACTTGTGCTAGAATATGTAGGAAATATCGAGTGCCCGGATTTGTGTGTTGAGTTTCCTGCTAGTTGCCTTCGATCGATTTTCAATTAATGTTTCAACTATGAACATAGGAAATGTCTGACGACGGAAAGTATTTCGGTATTTGCGAATACTGCGAAGACGAGCGTGGCCTGTGCGACAGAATCTTCCTATTTGATGATAGGCGCTTCAGCATCAAGCTGGACGAGACCTTCGAAGTGGATACAGTAAGTCACAACGACAAGTCTTTTTCGTAATTAAGCATGATTTCTGCTTCATTTGCTTCAACTTACAATTTAATTTTTTTACTATTCTACTAGCGTATCCCCTGCCATGCAAGAGTTTTTGTCTTGGATAAGATAGGTTTCAGTCCTATGAAAACTATGGAGGTAAAGAGAGTTTACTTGAAGACCGAGCATGGTTATACTTTAGACGCAAAATTATACAATGCAGACACCTACACCTATTTTGAATGCAAAACTTGGCAAGCACTATGCAAGGCTTATGCATTTGAGCCTGATATGGTTATCACCTTTGATATTCGTCTGGAAGATGATATTGAAGGTAATAGAGACATCTGGGTCGATGTGCAGACGCCTCCAGTTCTACCACTATGTGAGTTTTTCAACCATATTTATGTCTTGGATATTGTTTATTCAAAAATAGTTGACAACTAATTTCTATTGACAGCTTATTTCCATTCAAGCAAACATGTCCGGCGCTTGGTAGACATGACCGTCCACTGTCCCGGGGCTGAACTAAACTGCGAGGAGATAGGTCATTATGTTTCATGGCTTCAGGATCTTGATGCTGTCAAGACAAATTATTTTTCTGGACTTAAAAATCTTAGTACTCAAAATGTGCAACCAATAGTGTTCGTATTGAACTACGGTCACATCTATTTAGGAAAGATGGTAAGATTTTTACTATTTGTCCTCGGTGGATCTTTTGCATACATTATTTTTTAAGCTAAACTTCATTGCTAAGTATGTTACTACGATGTTCTTCAACAGGGACTCCCGATGAATGTTTTGCCTCATTAGATCGAGACTAAAGGTCACATGAGAATGGTTAGTTTACGGCCAAGACATCCTACATTGCACTTTAGTGCATTCAGGGTTTCTCAAAGCGAGGAAGTCTTAATAGTCAAAGAGTGGAGCAAAATTGTGAAGGATCGCAGAGAAGTACTAGGGGGCAGCAATCAGAAGCGCAGCCCGCAATTAGGAGACAAGTTCATCTACATGCTCCAATATGATGAAGAAGGAGTGCTACACATGTTTTATGCTATTTTACCTGAGAGAGCAGTAGGAGTGATTAGCTAGTTAGAATGAGTTTGAAGATGATGATGTGCTACACTATGACTATGATGATTAAATAGATAGTGTTGGTGGTAATGACTATGATGATTATTATTAGCTAGTGTTGGTGGTGATTAGATAGCTACCGTAGCTAGTGTTGGTGGTGATTAGCTAGCTAGAATGAGTTTGTAGATGATGATGTGCTACACTATGACTATGATGATTAAATAGCTAGTGTTGGTGGTAATGACTATGATGATGATTAAATAGCTTGTGTTGGCGGATTAGATTCAAGTGGAGGCAACATGTGGTGCACATCGAAAGTACTACTAGTCCAAACTAGATCAAGTTTGGATTAGTAGTATACTTTCGACATGCACCACATGTTGCCTCCACTTGAACCTAATCCACCTTCATTTCACACACTGTTATGAACATAATGATATAACAACCTCATAATTGGTATTGTACCAAAATTTGTATAACAGCGTATGAATACACTAAAAATAAAAAAATGAAAAACAGAATACTAGTATCGATGGACAGGAACACGCTACTACTAGTTAGATTAGCAGTAGCGTAGGAATAAACACACGCTGCAGCTATATGTCTTAGCAGTAGCGTGTGTCGCACGCGCTACTGCCAAGGAATAGCTGCAGCGCCTTACTAGTAGCGCGGTTACCCGCTCTACTAGTAG
Source organism: Aegilops tauschii subsp. strangulata (assembly GCF_002575655.3). Classification (NCBI taxonomy): domain Eukaryota; kingdom Viridiplantae; phylum Streptophyta; class Magnoliopsida; order Poales; family Poaceae; genus Aegilops; species Aegilops tauschii. The sequence goes on from NC_053039.3 coordinate 42,722,762, forward strand.
GCATTAAACCCGCGCTACTACTAGGTTTTTCCCTAGTAGTGTTAGGTCCCATTGAAGAAATGAGAATGAACTTCAAACACCTCGGCACTGTCGCTCGACAGCAAACATTGAGATACATGGTTTTTTAATTCTAGTAAATCCAAAACTCATCTGAAATTCATGAGACTTGGCATGCTATCATGGAACGGCATCAACATGCTGCGCTAAAAAAATTGTCCCATTTGGGGCAGGTTTGGTTATAAGCTTCTCACAAAATAGAGTTTCTCACAACAAGCCTCATAGTTTCGGTAGGGAACGTGCCACCTTCGTGGATGAAACGATATTTGTTGCCTCTTCTTTCTTTAATTTTTTTTGTCTAGTGGCAACATAGAGTGACAAGAGTGTCGTGTTAAAATTTGATATTTTTTGGGTTCGTTTGGACATTTTTTTTATATTAACTGAGTTTTCGAGGCATTTTATGTGCATAATTCAAATTTGTACTACATGCACATAAAAAATGGGTTGAAAAATCAAATATGTGTCCTTGAGTGCATGCTTAGGTCCCATGCAAAAAATGGGAATGAATTTCAAACATGTCGGCGTCGTTGCTTGCCGGCAAACATTGAGATTAGTTGTTTAAAAATTCTAGGAAATCCAGAACTCGTGTGAAATTTATCAAACTTGTCATGTTATCATGGAATGGCACCAACATGCTGTGGTAAAAAAATTCCCATTTAGGGCAGGTTTTGGTATACGCTCCTCAGAAACCAGAGCTTCTCCGAAGAAGCCTCATGGTTGCCTCTTCTTGCCTTAGATTTTTTTCTACATACCACATAGACCAACATGAGTGTTATGTTAAAATTTGGAATTATTCAGGGTTCGTTTGGACATTTTATACATTAACTGAGTTTTCTAGGCATTTTATGTGCATAATTCAAATTTGGACTATGGGACATGCTCCAGTGTAGCAAATTGGGTTAAAAAATCATATGTGTGTCCTTGTGTGCATGCTTAGGTCCAATGCAAGAAATGGGAATGAACTTCAAATACCTCGGCATTGTGCCTCGGCCGCAAACATTGAGATACTTGCTTTTAAAATTCTAGTAGATACAAAACTCATTTGAAATTAATGAAACTTGGCATGCTATCATGGACTAGCACCAACTTGGCGCACGAATCAACATCCAACAAAGGCATTTTGAAATGAGTAGCTGCCACATTATCATCTCAAATGTTTGTATAATTTAAATCGTGGGCCTTCTGCTAACCATTCACGTCGCGCCACGCACCACACTTTTAATGGTTATGAGGTGTCGTGTGGACAGCTGCTTGAGTAGACGAGAGGCGTGCGAGCGCAGGCTGATCGGGAGGCGTGCAAGCTATCCTCCAATGCGTGGGCTCACCGGGAAACGTGCGAGCTGTACGCAGCGCGGGCTCACTGGGAAGCGGGCCCTTTGACTTCCATGGCCATCCGCCTCGCTCCCAACCACTCCATTAATGGCGCCCAGGCCGCTCTTTAATACGGGCGGCCTTACTCTTTGCCTCCCATTCCCCTCCTGCAGACCTCCACTAACGCCATGGCACAGAAGGGTCATCTTCCACTACTCTTCCAGTTTGTTGAAGTCGACTCCGAGCAGGACGAGATAGAAAAATAAGGAGGAATAGGGCCTCATGGACATGGCCCTGAACGAGCTGGCCGGGGCGGTTGCTGCCCCCTCGCCTGTCCCAGCTCCCATCCCATGCCCGCGCCGGCGACCATCCTCAAAGCATTGACAGGCTGGTCGAAGAGCACTATCCTAGCGCCGGAAGCCGCGGGCGTCAGCGAGGTCCCCCGCGGACCCGCGCGAGCTCGTGTACATGCCAGTGCAAGTGCCCCCGCCCGTGCCCGTGCGCGCCCCTGCACCCACCGTGGCGCCGGTCCCCGAGCGTTTGCCTGCCCCCGCCACGCCCGTGCCCGTGCGCGCGCCCCCCTCAGCGTCATGGGACGCCGCCGTCGACCGCTACCTCGTAGCGCCGCGAGTTGCCGTCCTCCTGCGCCTCGCCCGTCGATCGCGCAACGACAGGGTCTTTGATTTCCAAGTGAAGAATATTCTGTGCTGGCTTGAAGACTTCAACAACGGCGTCCTGGAGGACGACAACGACAATGCTGGCGCGGCACGCTGCCGCCGCAATTAGTTTTTTGGGGTTTAATACTATATCTCGATCGTATGAATATAAAGTCACAGCGTGACTGAATGAAACCAATGGTTTGAACAAACTCGCGTTTTTCTCTCTGAATGTACAGACTTATCAAACGATTTAAAATACACATCAATGGTTTTTATATTTAAAACACTCATCGCAAACGTTTTAGATAGAACACCCGTATCCGACGGTTAACCACAGCCGCACTACCACCGCAGTGTACCCTGAGGCTCCGGCCACTGTCGAATGGCGCCACCACTGGAGCATGGAGGGAGGGCTGCCACCCCGACGCGCCATGCCGGAAGAGCTGTTAGGATGAATCCCAAACACGCTCTTCACCGTTTATGTACCGCATGGGAACCGGGAAATGAAGCTGCTGGAGCAGATCCACCTTGGACAGGGGTAGCTCTGCGTTGTGCAGCCAAGGACGACCTGGGCCTCACCAGTCGCGACTGCCCGGGGCCGCCGCCCCGGCATCTGCCCCCGCACAGGCCCTCCACGACGTCCCTCCACACCGCCGCTACCAAGCCGGACTGGACGACCCAGCCGCCTCCCGAAGCCGTGCCCAGAGCCTACTGCAGCCGCCCTGGATCCGAGCTCGGTCGGCCGCTGCGTCGCACCGTGATCCTATCTCAGCTGCACCACCACTCGCATCGAGATCCCGCACCACCCCACAGGCGAGCATGGGAGGAGGACCTTTGCGGCCGCCGTCCGCCCCGGGCTCAGCCCAGCATCGTCCTTCAGCGGCGATGGGGGGAAGGGGGTGGAGAGGAGGGCTCCAACGGCTAGGGTTGGGAGGACCTCCCGTGTCACCCTAGCGGGGGCGACACGGGTAGGGTCAGATTGTCAGACGCATGTGTGGCAGTGGTCCGGACGCGTGCAAAGCCCCCCTCCACCCCTCCAATTTGCGGAAAAAAGGACGTCCGGACCGTCCCATGTACGGATACAGAACCGCGTTGCATGGCAAAACACGTACGGACCACGTATTCTGGATGAATGCGGGCGGTTTGAGGGTCCGGGTTGGAGATGCCCTAAGATGTTGTCAACACTCCCTGCACACTCTAGGTATGCACAGGTCATACCATCAGAGTATGCAATTTAAAAAGAAGACTCTAAAAACCTGAAACTTGTCCAAACCCAGGCAAATGGCAAGTATTTTTCCTCATTTAAATAAAATACGAACCAACATCTACAGTTGCCTATCAGTTGCTATCAACTGGTTAACTTTTCTGAAATATCAGCATGGTGTAAAATGTCATCCCATATATAAGTAGACACCAACTGCAATACTATCACTGAACGAACACTACACCTATCAGTCATATATATAACGAAACAAAACAAAGCAAACGCCATGCTCCAGCGACGTGTTATATATGACGGCACTGTTGCTAGCTACTAGCCCAATATTTTGACAATTCGCATGTTAAAGTTGGTAGACAAGGAGCACTGTTCCCCTTTATGTATAGCTGGGACATACTTGCGTCGTGAGGCACTATATACAGCTAGCTAGTCAGCATAATTGTTGGCACTTAGCTGATGATCAGGTGAACTGCACTTGTCGATGAAGCCATGCACGGGCCACGTAAACATCTGAATGCACGTGTCAGGGTCTCGACGAGCCGCTAATTGCCAGGTTTCTCCAAGCAAAATTTTATTAGAGATGTCAGATGTGATGGGTGATGCGAAAGCGAAACTAGCACGTAACGCACCCACACGCACATATATGTAAATTGACCATGATTATTTGCATCAATATCTCCTTCTAGATTGAAAGAGGTGTCAAATGTGAATTAATCTAGTTAATTGCCCTTAAAATGAACACCAAGTATGGCATAAACGGTTATTAGTTAGTGTCTCTTGAGGAGCAGATGCCAGGTTATTCTTGGGCATCCAGAATTTGTACCTGACAAGTTGGTTAAGTGGTTAACGAGTGGGAACGTGGTAGTTCACACGGAGAATATCAATACTCCCAACAGCTAATGCGTGGCGACATATGATTGGTGCTCATACCAGGCACAGCCACGTGTCCCCAGTGAGGTCACGAAGTGCTCTTGCCACTGCCGTATAAATTTGCTGTTCATTTGACTGCCACTTTCATTCTACTAAAGTGATTCTTTTGAGTGCCTTTTTACGCCCGCGAAACAAATGTTGGGTGCACGTTGGTTGACATACGTAGGATCGCTCGAATGTGCTCCAACCATTGTTCCTAATGAAAATGTCAACTGCTTTTTAACCTCGAAACCCAACAGGAGAGAGAGAAGAAGCAACTGCATGTACAGTTAATTTAGCTCAACAAAGGAAATATGTCAATTGCTTTCGAACATACACATATGCCGATGCCCCCTAGTGAATGGTTCGTGTGTGTACGCACACATTCGATCTTTATTTGTCAGTTTGGCACTAAAATAGAGATGATCAAAATAGATAATAAAAATCGAGATGATACCATGCTCGTTGTTGCGGGAGTTAGTTGCCATTATTTTAGTGAGAATTGGGTGTATGAAACATTTGTATTTAGACTAACAATATGCGAATTGAAACTAAATTACATATACTTTATTGTATTTGATTATTCTGTAATTGTAGAATATTCCTTGATATGAGTAGCATACATAGTGCATATTGATATGGGTGTTTTCCCTTGTATGGTGGCATGGTGAGGTGGCACAGGTGCATGTGGCGAGAATTAGAGTTAGTGGATATTGAACAAAGGGGAGATGTCAATTGCTTTCGATCATATGTATATGCCGATGCCCCCTAGTGAATGGTTCGTGTGTGTGTGTGCAGACTCTCGATCTTTATTTGTCAGTTTGACACTAAAACAGATATGATAAAAATAGATAATAAAAATAGAGAAGATACCCCACGCATTGTTGCAGGAGAGATAGAAGGAGCAACTGTACAGTTAATTTAGCTCAACAAAGGAATGATGTCAATTGGGGAGGGCCGTTTTGGCTCCGGGGTGTATATGCTTCATAATGAATAGTAAATTCAAACATAAATAGTAAATAAAACTTAAAAATTCTGATTTTTTTTTAGATGTTCCCTTTAGTGTAACAAGCATGCTTGACAATTTTCATGCAAAACGGGATGACAGTGCTTGGTCGGTGAAAAAACAAAAATAAGTGTAATATTTGGATGTAACATTTGTCGTTTGACTTCTTTCTTTTTTTTTGCATAGATCAAAATGCTTAAGGTTTCCTTCTAAAAATTTGCAGGTAACATTTTGGCGTGGCAATGAACACATCTATTTTTTCATTTTTTTTACATTTGCAAAAACATTTTTTATGGGCGGTAGCATATGCTCCCAAGAACAGAATTGTGTTTCTGTGTCAGTAGCTCCTTATATCTTTCGATCTTTTTTTAGTTTGACAATAAACTAACAACACTAGCTAATTAAGTAGATAATAAAACTAGAGATGATACTCCCGCGCATTGCTGCAAGAATTAGTTGCAATTGTTTGAGTGAGAATTTGTTGTATAAAACATTTGTTTTTAGACTAACAATATGTGAATTGAAACTAAAATACAAATAGTTTATTCTATTTAATTATTCTGTAGTTGTAGAATATTTCTTGATATGAGTAGCATGCATAGTGCATGTCGATATGGGTGTTTTCCCTTTTATGGTGGCATGGTGAGGTGAGACATGTGCATGTTGAGAGAATTTAAGTTAGTGGGCATTGAATATGAGTAGCATGCATAGTGCATTTTAATATATGTGTTTCACATGCATGGTGGCAAAGTTGCATGTTATGAGAATTGTAGTTAGTGGGGATCAACTATTTGGGTATATATAGGATACTACTCCCTCCGTCCCATAATATAAGGACGTTTTTCAAGCTATGTTAACTTGAAAAACATCCTTATATTATGGGATGGAGGGAGTAGCTTAAGGAGAAAACTTAAACGGACATAAATAACTGAGTTTTTCAACAAAAACTCAAAAAATACATTAATGTTTTTTTAAAGTCATTGCTAAACTTGAAGCTTTTCAAAAGTTGTATAAACCGCTCACTCAAAGTATGTGAAAGGTAGAACTACAGAGCATAGTGTTCAGAAAGCATCCGTCAAGGCAAGCTCTGCTCCATTATTGTTGGCAAGGAAAAAGAACAAGATCACAAATGGATGAAATATGAGATCTGACAAAATATAATCTAAAACAACTTGATCCATGTGAGGTGAAGGTATAGTAGAAACTAAAATTATCCGCAGTAAAAAAAGTAAAACTAAAACAACTTGATCCTAGTGAGGCAAAGATATAGACTCACGCATTAGATTATCGCTCTATAGACCAGGAGCCGATCACAATGTTACCATCTTCGTCATAATCGATTGCAATGCTGAAAAACACAACCTTGAAAATATTATGTAAACATATTTGAATTATCGCATTGTCAAACTAAAACCATGGATCGATACGGCAGGAGAGGCATCTGCCGATTAGTTTCTAGTCTATATACTCACTATCTCTCCACAAATGGAAGAAAATTATTCAAGGCATCATACATGTATATCACCCAAATTAAACTCCTGATGCGACTCAGTCATACACGGTTTCTAGCTTTCGCCATCTGAGGTTGGGAAGATATGCTTAACTAAGTAGGTGTAGTAGTTGCTGTCCCGGAACTAGATTTGTGTGGAAAATGACTCATCTGATGCCCTGCCGGAGCACAAAGCAGGAAAAGTGGCGCCGTCCAAAAGACTCGTTCAAAAAGGTATTTCGTTAATTAACCTAATCAGGCTGGTAATCAGGAACTGCAACATAAAGTGGGATAATGTGGGGTTGTACATATTGCTGTAGCGTGACAACATCAAGAGGACGACCTAAACTTCCCAAATATTCTCTTGACTCCTGCAATATATCTAGTGAACAAGAGAATCGTATATGTAAAAATTGTTTGTGAAGCCAATATGTGCAATCTTGAAATTTTACGTATAAATTACGGTGCTGGGTAACGACAAAAATAACTCTTTATATCTTTTGCACCTTAGTTTATTGATTATTACCGCCTTCTCAAGTTAATTTATTACGTCTCCCTAGTTTTTTTGCTGAAAATTGTCCATGAACTCGCTTTGACCTAAAATCTTCACATGTATCATAGCAGCACAAGTCTAAGCACTGAAGGCAAACACTACTAAGTGAAGGAAAAAACACACTTGAGCTAAGCACCCCAGGAATGCTGAATCTATGATTTCTTGCGATGACCCATTGCTGTGCTTCCATCTTAACTCGATCCAAGATACGCTGAATCGGGGTGTGTATCTTGCCGAACACCCTTTCGCTCCCATCTTTCGAGACGGACCAAACGACCAGAATAATTAAAGATTTGAGGACAATCACCGTTACCAGTATACTACATAGTTTAGAATTTGGAGATCAATCTAGTGAAGCAAGCCAGGATCGGACACGTGTACCCGTGGGACCAATCACTTGGGCAGTAAAGTACTCTGCAGCGAATGAGAGCGAGACAGCTGCCCCTTTGTTCCCCAAGGTGGAGTAACTTAGGTGGCATGAAGTGCACGTCATCGTCCATTAGTTTAGTTTAAGGGGACACTGTTGTTACAGGCGACCTGAGTACAAGATCATGGAAAGATCTTCTTAAGCTGCGGTGACTATTAAATTATCAAGACACTAACGAGTAGTTCTAATGACTGCTAGGTTGCCAAAATTGGGCACATTACATCAGATTTGATCTAGTAGTACTAGTATTTTAATTAGATAAGAGCTAACTAAATGTGTACTGGAGTACATACGTGTGTGTGGTGTGGTGTGATGAAAATGAAATGGACCCCTGCGGTTTGATTAATGGTTTCATGAGATTTGGGTTTGACCCCAGCAGCTGACTGCAGTTCTAACTTGCACGCTTGGTAGTGTTGCTGTTGGTGCTGTCATTTTAACTGACAGTTGGCAGAAGCCGAGTCAGCATTTTATACTAGTGCATTTTCACCGACTGCTTAGACGAGAGACACGTATGGCGTACGAGGAGTAATAATCTCTGTTACAAACGTACAGGTTTGGAAGAATTTTGGACTCGCAGACCACGTCAAAAAGAGAGCAAAGCGTGGGCGGTGGGTCGGTCTTCTCCGTGTCCGTGCGAGAGGCGTCAAATTGCAAGGCACATCCCACGTGCTGCGCTGCACCACAAGCGGCAGTCCCCATCACAACCATGGTCAAGCTGTTCTATTCTCTCGGTTTCTTTCCATTGTTGGAGGCAATGCATGGACAAGAGCTCACCGCCACCAAATGGAAAGGCTTAAACCAACACGACACAGAATTATCAACTGATGCACGCGGTCATCTTCATTTACTGATCAGCTTCTATTAACTACTCCCTCCTTTCAATAATTCTTGCTGTGCTTCTAGCTCAAATTCGAACAAAAACCTTGGTCAAAGAGAAATCTCGCAGGAGCAAAAGGAAGAAGGATAGCATTAGAGGGGAGTAGCAAATGGTTCGATGATGGATCGCTCTTGGCTTTCTAAGTTGCAGATTTGGGCTCGGTCATGTGTGTGGTTTTCGTCGATGTGTTTTTCTCGGGTTGCATTGAGTCGATTGGTTTTCTTTTGCGATACTAGGACACATATGTTGCGGGTTTCAGTAGTAGTGTGTTGGGTGCTTCGTTCCGGTGGCTCCACGGTTTGGGAGTACTTCACATGTGGATGAGGCCGTGCTTTTGAGCCTAGTTGTGACGGTTTTCGCCCAGTTTTTCATAAATTAACTGGGCAACTCTCTTATTCTGTGGAGGATAACCCTGGCCTCTCATGTGAAGCAGCTTACCCCATCACCCTTTCTTCAAGCAAAAAAGGCGGCTATGATTTTCGCCTCCCGTCGGCGGCGCCGACGATCTGCCTCGTCTTCTATGGCCTTAGGGCCATGGTGACACAGTGGATCCCGGCCCTTGTAGCCTGTAGGGTCCGTTTTTATATGTTTTTTAAGTTTTTCTATGGTGTGTGTCCTGCTCAGGAAGACGATACAGCCATGGTTTTCAGAAGATGGAATAAGGTTCTCCCCGCCTAGCTAGCCCCTATCCTGGTGGTGTGTCTTGCATCGTGGGATGATGTGTGGAGGTGTGTCTCTAGCGGATCTCGCAGGATTCGACCGGTGTTTGTCTTTGGTGGATCCGCTTGGATCTGGTATTCCTTCGCCTATGTCAGTGTGTCTTCAGGTTGGATACTTTCGATCTACATTTCTCTTTATCGGTGGTGGTTGCTATTTTGGTGCGATGATCTTATGTGGCCTTAGCACTATTGACTTCTTGACTGTCTACTACAACAAGTTTTGCCCCCATCCGGTGAGGGAGGGGTGATGACGGCGTTGCGCCTTCCGCTCGCGTCAGTGCTTGTAGTCGCTAGGTGGTCTATGGATCTGGATGTAATTTTAATTATTTGTACTCCCATGATTGACGATGAACAGATCGAAAGTTTTTCCTAAAAAAACTATCTTCTTCTTCTTAATAAATGGACGACGGCCGTTTCAAGAAAAAATGAACTAAAACCACGACAAGAATTATGAAACGAAGGGAGTAGGAAGATCGATTGAAGTCTGGTAGCGCATTTTAAAATGTTCAAAAAAAAAATCCAGCACATTAACACAACATCAATGTATGTTGTTAAAAAAATTCAAATTAAAATTCAAAACATTGCTCGAGATACAAAAATGATAAAATGGACATCAATGTGATAATGGGCCTAATCTAAACCCCAACTTATGTTGTGTACTATTTTACGTCGAATTTGTCATTTATGTTTCTCAGGCTATGTTTTGAATTTTGATTTCATATTTTTTGACAACATACTTTGATGTTGTGTCAATGTGCTGGATTTTTTTCAGAATTTTTTGAACATTTAAAAATGTGCTACCGAGTTTTGGAGCACCAAGAGCATCCCAGGGGTGGGAGTACAAGATATTTCCCCGCAAAAAAAAAAAAGGATGGATGATACAATACAACCCTTGAACTGTTGGGTGTGTAGCTTCAAATGGCTACAGTTGGGTAACATACCTAAACCACAATTCTTAGATATGTGTGTCGGTTACCGCTAATTGGTAAGACTGGCAATGGAGGGGATGCATCCGATTCTTCCCCGAAATCAAGCAACAAGAAACAAAGGTGGTGTGAGCCCCATGCATGCCTGATGCGTCGTGCTTCTCGTGCTAACCTGAAAGTACTCCACATTCACGCCCTCCACATGTTCTCCATGTTGAATCCAGAAGAGATCATTTCTTGGCAACTTAGTTATGTGCGGCAAATGTTCCCTTCTTTAGGCACTTTTTTCCAAGAAAACTTTACATACATATACAGTATATACTCCCATGTTAAGCAATTCCGGGTCAGCAGGGGCTCTGATCCCGTGTGGACTGCTGCTAACTACTAGTGATTAGGATCAGTTCATAATGCAAATTAACGACCGAATTCTTCTTTTTGCAGCAAGTGTTTGGTGGCGTGCATGCAGTGCAACTGCAATGGTACGTTCGTAGCTAGGCCGCTCGTTCCATCGACACCGACGCGACCATGGCCGGGAATGAACAATCGATATACACATATTTTGCGTACGTACGTACCTAGGGAAGAAAGAGATCCTAGGGTAAAGAAGGCGGTGTGGAGGAGAGACGAAGGCCGGCCGGGTGGACCAAGACGGGAGAGCAGGCTAGTGGCAGCATGCAACCATTTCATTTATGGATGTGTGCATCTGACGACACAGACAGAAAAATTAAGTTTTCAACCGAAAGTACTATTATCACATGTTTTCAATACAGCCAAGACCCAAGCAGGTATACTTGGTTGTCTGCATCGCATAAATCGATACTTCGGGCGCTCAAGTTCTTGTCTAAATAAAGAGGAATTTTACGAAATCGGCGTTTTGGGCGCCGGGCTCCATGGAGCCCGGTATTTTTGTTTAAAAAGAAAGAACAACGTGTACAAGGTCCAAACAATATATTTTTCTGCACATATACATGTAGATATGCCCTGCATATTTGCAATTTTCACTAAAAAAATGTTTTGTAAGCTACACTAAAAACAGTTTAAACATTTGTATTTGATATTTGTACATATTTATTTGAATATCAAGAAGACAAGTCCAACTGCATACTCGCATTCCCGGCGTGTACTCAGGAGACGTCGTAGGCTGTCTAACCCACGATCTGTTTTTATTTTTATTTTTGGGAAAGCAATATCTAGTATAGTTTTGCAAAAATTTACCTCAAAAATTGCACACAACTATAAAAATACCATGGACAGGATAAAATTGAATTTTCATTTATGTTAATCATTATAATAGGATACCACACATGTATTTTACTGGGTGGGGAAGTATATTAATATTTCTATTATAATATGTGCAAGGCATGAACTGTAAGAATTATGCAAAAACACGCAAATGTTCAAGTCCGTTATATAGTAAGCTGGTATGGAAAATTCAGAATCATTTATCTTGGAGAAAAAATATACTTCTCTAAAAAAGCATGATTATTTCACACAGATTTCTTACGTTCGAGTTGGCCCCTCCCTCGCGCTCAAGTGAAATACTCAGTCTAGGGTGAAATCCAAGTGAAATACATGTGTTGTTTGGACCCAGAGGGATTTTTTTTTCTAATTCTAAGCAATAAAAAAACTCAAATAGACCATATAACTTACAATAAATTTTGAACATTACTTAGCTCTTGGGTAAAGCAGACTATTATGCTAGCATTTAACAAATGTAATGGTTCTCCAAAAAATGGTTTTACATTTATTCATGCAATTGACAAATTGCCAATGACCATGTTACCAGACATCAGAATTCATGCAAGTGTAAACAGGATTAAACACATATCTATCTCACGAAATTTTCAAAATGAACTAGAATGTAGTTAATATCAAAAGTATATCTCATAATTTAAAAAAACTTCAAAAAAAGAGTACTACAAATAATTCGCATTTCCACGAGCAAAATAAAAGTCTCGTATTTTTTAATTATGGCTGGTTTTATTTAAAAGTGCCACAAATAATTAAATTTTTTGTTAAATGTTTGTGTCATGTTTCCTATAATATTTTTAAATATTCCTAAATAATTGATATGTGTGTGCATTTGTCAATTATATTTGAAATAAAAAAATTATACCTATATAAAATGTCTATAAATTTGATAGAAAAATAATAACATATTGATTAATGATTTATGGAAGTATTGATTGAAATTTTACGGAAATAATTGAATATTATGGAAAATGTTTGTCTAATATTTATAAATTTATTGAAATAATTCATATAATAACAGAAACATTTCAATTCCATATGGAAATATGTCCAAGTAATGAAAATTTGGTACCCTCCTAAAATGTTTTTGATAGAAAATTTACTAAAATAATTTAAATTTGTGTAAATATTTGTGAATTATGTTTACTTTTAAAAAATTAAATTTAACTGCTACAAAAATTATTTTGATTATGTTTACTTTCTTGAATTTACTTTCTGAAAAAAATATTTTGATTTTTTAAAGGAAGATTCATTGCAAAAAAGTTGATCTTATAAAAAAAATTGAGAACAACAATAATTTCTTTCAAATATTATTTTAGAGAACCATGGTATGTCTATGAAATGTTGTTGAATTTATTGTTAATTTTGCTGACCCATTAAATGAAAAATAATTTAATATTTGAAATTTATGTTAGGTATCTATATAATATTTAAAAAAATTCTAAGTGTAATAATTATTTTTGGAATTGATTTGAAAATCAAGAAAAAAATGAAAAGCATGTGCAATGTGCATGGAATGTTTCTTAAATTAATTAAATATGACCGAAGGGATTGAAATTTGTGTGAATATTTATGAAGTCTCTTTGATACAACCAAATGTGTAAAATAATTATTTTTCTAATGCTATGTCACTTAGATAATAGAAGATTCGTTTGGAAAATGTATTTGAAGATGCACGATAAAAAATATTTAAAAAATGATTTTTAATTCTATGAGAACCAGACTAACTAAACTTGTTTTGAATATTATTATTTTGAGAAGCTTGGTTGGGGTCCACAGTCCATATGTCAAAGTATTGAACTGAACTGCATAAACTGGAGAAAGAAATGTAATACCCCCTCTGTAAACTAATATAATATCTTTTAATCGTAAGTAGTGATTTAAAAGATCTTGTATTAGTTTACTGAACACTAAATGAAGCACGGAATCGAAATTGCCAGCAAAAATGGACTCCTTTTCATCTTAGATCAATCAAATAACTACATGTACTGAACTAATCTAGAATCCCTTTTATTTTAGTAATCCATTTTTATTTTAGTATATTTTAAAGTAAAAAAATAATTAAAAAATTTAGTATCTAAGTATAAATACTAATAAAAAGAAGAAAGAAGGGGAGAAAATAATGAAAGAGAATACGCTGTGGTGTGGTATTTGCATACCTGTCGACCTGGCAGCATGCTATTGGTTGAGAGCACTCGTTTGCTCTCGCAGCAACACGAGACACAAGTACTAGTACGCGGGTAGTGAAAAATCCCCAAATTGCCCCCACATGAGCATACACGGGCAGGGGAAGAAAGAAAAAAAAAGGAGACGAGAAGAAAAGGAGAGAAAAGGAGAGTGGAGAGCAGGGGGAAGGGAACGCGGTCGTCGCTGGAGTGGGGGAGTGAGGCACCACGTGGTCTCCTGCCACTCACCTTCGTTTCAACACTCTGCTCCTCCCCTGTCCCGTCTCCCCCCCTCCCAAACTCTATAAATATAGCTCTCCCACTCCCACCCTTCCCCATCTCATCTCATCTCACTCAGTCACTTCTTCTTCTCCCCTCTCCTCTCCTCTCACCCCAAACCCACAACGCCAATCATCCTCGCTCGCTCGCCGGAGAATCGAATCGGCCGGACTCTCGTCTTCTTCTTATTCTTCTTCTTCCAAGGATCAGCGATGCAGACTCTGTTCGCGCAGCCCCTGGCTTCCTCCTCTGCCTCTTCATCCATACAGCACCACCATGGGCGCCGACGCGGCGCCAGCTCGGTCCGGTTCGCGCCCCGCGCGGCCGCCGCGGCGGCCGACTCGGTGCTGATCGCCGCCTCCACCAGCACGGCCCGCACGCCGGCCTACGTGTCATCGCCGTCCACCAGGAAGGTTCCCGGGTACGAGCAGTCCGCGCCGCCTGCCATTGCCTCGCCGCAGAAGCAGAGCGGCAGCGCCAAGGACGGGCAGAGCCTCAACTTCTTCCAGCGCGCGGCCGCCGCGGCGCTCGACGCCTTCGAGGAGGGGTTCATCCACAATGTCCTCGAGCGGCCCCACGCGCTGCCGCGCACGGCCGACCCCGCCTTGCAGATCGCCGGCAACTTCGCCCCCGTCGGCGAGCAGGCCCCCGTGCGCGCCCTCCCGGTCTCCGGCCGCATCCCGCCCTTCATCAACGGCGTCTACGCCCGCAACGGCGCCAACCCCTGCTTCGAGCCCACGGCGGGACACCACCTCTTCGACGGCGACGGCATGGTGCACGCCATACGCATCCGCAACGGCGCCGCCGAGTCCTACGCATGCCGCTTCACCGAGACCGCCCGCCTCTCCCAGGAGCGCGCCGTTGGGAAGCCGGTTTTCCCTAAGACCATTGGCGAGCTCCACGGCCACTCTGGCATCGCGAGGCTGGCTCTGTTCTACGCGCGCGGCGCCTGCGGCCTCGTCGACCCGTCCCACGGCACCGGCGTCGCCAACGCCGGCCTCGTCTACTTCAACGGCCGCCTCCTCGCCATGTCCGAGGACGACCTCCCGTACCAGGTCCGTGTCACCGCCGACGGCGACCTCGAGACCGTCGGCCGCTACGACTTCGACGGCCAGCTCGACTGCGCCATGATCGCGCACCCCAAGCTCGACCCTGTCTCCGGCGAGCTCTTCGCGCTCAGCTACGATGTCATCAAGAAGCCGTACCTCAAGTACTTCTACTTCCACGCCGACGGCACCAAGTCCGCCGACGTCGAGATCGAGCTCGACCAGCCCACCATGATCCACGACTTCGCCATCACCGAGAACTTCGTCGTCGTGCCCGACCACCAGATGGTGTTCAAGCTCGCCGAGATGTTCCGCGGCGGCTCGCCGGTGATGCTCGACAAGGAGAAGACCTCCCGCTTCGGCGTCCTGCCCAAGTACGCCAAGGACTCGTCGGAGATGATGTGGGTGGACGTGCCCGACTGCTTCTGCTTCCACCTCTGGAACTCCTGGGAGGAGCCGGAGACGGACGAGGTGGTGGTGATCGGCTCCTGCATGACCCCCGCCGACTCCATCTTCAACGACACGGACGACCACCTCGAGAGCGTGCTCACCGAGATCCGGCTCAACACGCGCACCGGCGAGTCCACGCGGCGGGCCATCCTGCCGCTGGAGAGCCAGGTGAACCTCGAGGTCGGCATGGTGAACCGCAACATGCTGGGCCGGAAGACGAGGTACGCCTACCTGGCCGTGGCCGAGCCGTGGCCCAAGGTGTCCGGGTTCGCCAAGGTGGACCTGGTGACCGGCGAGCTCACCAAGTTCGAGTACGGCGAGGGCCGGTTCGGCGGCGAGCCGTGCTTCGTGCCCATGGACGGCGAGCACGCCCGCCCCGGCGCCGAGGACGACGGCTACGTGCTGTCCTTCGTGCGCGACGAGGCCGCCGGCACCTCCGAGCTCCTGGTCGTGAACGCCGCCGACATGCGGCTCGAGGCCACCGTGCAGCTGCCGTCCCGGGTCCCCTACGGCTTCCACGGCACGTTCATCGGCGCCGCCGACCTCGACGCCCAGCACTAATCGATTCCTTGGTTCTTTGGTCACGCCTCGCCCCGCCATTGGTCCTCTCGCTCTCATCACTCCGAGCTTCTCGGAGGAGGAGGCAGAGAAGCAGAGGACCAGCAGAAATTTGGAGGGAAAAGCTTTTCCAGAGGGAGCCACACAGGAGGTCCCCGGAAGCGGTTGCCCCCAAGTCATGGGTACAGTTAGCGGCGGTTACTCATCATCACTCTCTTCATCACTTGGTTTTTTGGTTACTTTTTTTTCACCTTTTCACCTTTTACCCTTAGTACATGGTAAATTAGTTAGGGTAGTAATACTAGTGGAGCTTAGGGAGGAAGAGAGCTTGAAGCTCTGGCACTCTGGCTGTACAGGGGTGCTGAGAGCTCAGCTGGATTCTGTTATTCTAGAGAGACGAGAGGGGAATTGAACCACCCAGTTGTGCTGGAGCTGGAGTGACTCCTGCAACTGAGGTGCTGTTGGGGACTCAATTCCTTTTCTCTGCTGTGTATATATACTCCTCATGATCACTGTCATGTCATATAGTAGCAGTAGTAATAGTAAAGCTTGATCATGTTCATCATCCTTCCAATGTGTCTATGTGCTCTGCTCTACTGACCAAACACCTCTCTCTCTTTCTATCATGTCTGACTGAATTGTCTTGCTCGCCAATAATTCAATTCGGAGCTCGGGCTCATCTATACTAGCTGAACAGTAAAATTAAATTAAAATAAATAGTAAAAAATCAAAAAATACATGAAACCTTTTTGCATGCAAGATGCTTGAGTGTGCTAGGTGCGTGTGAAAATTCGTGGGCTACGAACTTGGAGGAGCTTGCGCGCCAAAAAAGACAAAAATCAGGTATGAACATTGTGCCTTTTCAAACTTTCTCACAAGCCTGAAATTTGAGTTTTTTTACCAAGAGCTCCTCGAATGTAAAAACTATACCAAATCTAGCACAGTCATCACACATTCGACCATATTGCACCCAAAAAAGTTCAATTTTTTTTGAATTTTTCTGTTATTTTAAACGATTTTACTATTCACACCGGGAACATCTGCACCTCGGTGCAGAAATGCCGCATCCCTTACTGATCTTTGTGCTCAGTAAATCTCTCTGTTTTTACTGAATTGGTCTGCTCACAGATAAATCGGGGCGTGTGTGTCGGCTTGTGGGGTTTCTGTTGGCTTGTTGTTCCTGTTCCTGTTCCTGCATGCGGCCACATTATTTGCAGAGCAAGGTTGGTGCCACATTAAAACGCCGGCCTTTGCCTTTGCCTTTTGCTTGCTTTCGCCCCTACACCACACACAATCTGTGGGGCTGCTCATCTTTCTGCTTGTTTGTTGGTGTCTGTCTCCTTCTCCTTAAATTTGGGCAGAATTGATTCAGATGCCTGCCTTCGGTTTGAGGCGAATTGATGATTGGAGACCACCGTCCTCCATTCAATCTTTTTTTGGTGAATTTGCATGTGGAAATTAAGAGTTGCGGTTAATTAAGTTGAATCTTCTGATCATAATTCGCCCGTGATCAATTTCAGCAAAGCTGGAGACAATGTAAGCAGTTTAGCAGATTCGGCCTACTGATCAAAACATTGAGATTTCACTGTAATTTTCCATGTTTTACTGTGTTGTGAATCTCCTGTTTTTTATTTTATCAAAATTATCTTCATTCTTAATGCATCTCTAAGCGATCCCCTATAATAATTTTGGAAAATTTAGAAAAGGATACAACCAAATATCCTTTAGAGGGTTATATTTGCTCCTTAAAAATGTTGTTTCTGACCGATTCCCTAAACTTAACTCCTTATAGCTTATATTTGACTCATGCATTTCATCAAACACTTTTTTCGAAAAGGGGCGCTTTATTACTTAAATGATTTAAGCATTACACCCGGCCTCTGCATAGCAAGATGCACACAGCCAAACAATGTCCTCTCATACAAACCGAAAATAAAATGGCAAACTACGAAGAAAACATGCAGTGTTCGTATAACGCCTAAAGCAGAGAGGGGCCAATCCTAAGATCATTCTGCGACCCATCTTGTGTAAAAATATCCCTCGCCGTAGCCTCCAATCGTGTACACACATCCGTAAACAGGTCTCGATTCTCCACGCGTTATAGAGAGGATCATAAACGAAGAGTCCCGATACATCTGTAGGTAACCTGCACAAGAGAAGTACTTGTGCCATTAAAAATCTTATCATTTCTACACAGCCAAAGCAACCAAAAAAGGCAAGCCCTCACACCCTGAGAAGAGTTCTAAACCTGTGATCAATCCCATGTAGCTATTTGCCAAATACATTAGCAACACTACAAGGAGGATACAAGCCAAAAGCTATTTGGATGACTGACTATATAGAACGAGCCAATTTGCATTGGAAGAATAAATGTTTTATTGTCTCATCATGGTGACAAAAGGCACATTGCGGATTTCCATGCCAATTCCTCTTAATAAGATTATCTTTAGTAAGAATGACTCCGCGACGAAGATACCATGCAAATATTTTATTCTTAAGCGGTATCTTCATCCTCCAGATCTTGTTATTATTATCAACTGGCACATCAGACTGAACTAACGCTCTATACATAGACTCCACTAAGAACTGTCCATTCTCTTGTAGGTTCCATGGGAATACATCAAACCGATATGACAATTGCACCGTGGACAACCGCTGAAGCAGGATGTTCCACGATTGTAGTCTGGGTCCAATTAAATCCCTTCTTAATGTCACATTTGGCGGAAATGATTCCATTACCGTGGTGATAGTATCACCCTTGTGACACACAATATTGTATAGAGCCGGATATTGTTCCCGGAGAGTGGCATTTCCTAGCCATTTATCCTCCCAGAATCTAATTTCCGAGTTGTCCTTAATCGAGAAACACTCATAGCAGAAGAAATATTTCTTCGTAGCCATTAGATCCGCCCAAAAGTGAGAATCCTCAGGCTTCTAGTGTACTTGAGATACCGCCTTGGAGCTCACATATTTCCGCCTGAGGAGGGTTTGCATACACCATCTTCCGTCAATAATTTAAACCACCATTTACCGAGTAGGGCCCGATTCTTAACCTCAAGGTCATGAATGCTCAACCCGCCTTGGTCTTTGGGACAGCAAACCACACTCCATTTAGCCAGTTGATATTTCTTTCTCTCGCTATCTCCTTGCCAAAAGAATCTTGATCAAAAATAATCTAATCTATGTAAAACTCCTTTCGGCAACTGGAAGAAGGAAATCATATATAGTACCATATTACTTAGTACTGAATTTATGAGGACCAATCTTCTGCCTAGAGACATCAGTTTACCTTTCCAACTGCTAAGTCCTTTTTGCAGCCTCTCCTCGACGTGTTTCCATTGCATTGCAGCACACACAACTCACATACAAATACAAACTAGAAGGGGGCTCTCGATCGTGTGGCCTCATGTCGCAGAGCCGATGGACGGCAATACCTGGCGGCAGCGTGACCATGGCACCAGGATAGGCTGCACCATTAATGCTCCCCTTTACATAAATGACGATCTTCTTCGACAGCGCCGACAACTAGATAGTACCACCTCACCTCGCCCAAGAACTGATCACCACTGGCCGTGCCGCCTCCGCAAGTGCAAGAAGGAGGTGGAACACACACCGACAAGTGCGACGATGTCTGGACGCAACGAAGCCAAGCTCCTCTCGGAGCTCCATTTTGATCACTTCTAGGAGCTGCTACCGAGGAGGCGGTGGGGTGCAGCCAGGTGTCCGCGGTGGGGAGGACGAGACGAGCACCACTGGTCTCAAGACGATGAGGAGGAGTGCTGCTGTGGACGGTGACGATGGAAAGGACAAAAAAAGATTGTCGGTATCTCACCGGAATTTGGCGGCGGGAGGTCGGTGGGGCTACGGGGTGTCGGCAGTTGCGTGTGGTGGTCGTGTTGGGGAACGTAGTAATTTCAAAAAAATTCCTACGCACACGCAAGATCATGGTGGTGCATAGCAACGAGAGGGGAGAGTGTTGTCTACGTACCCTCGTAGACCGACAGCGGAAGCGTTATCACAACGCGGTTGATGTAGTCGTACGTCTTCACGATCCGATCGATCAAGTACCGAACGCACGGCACCTCCGAGTTCTACACACGTTCAGCTCGATGACGTCCCTCGAACTCCGATCCAGCCGAGTGTTGAGGGAGAGTTTCGTCAGCACGACGGCGTGGTGACGATGATGATGTTCCACCGACGCAGGGCTTCGCCTAAGCTCCGCAACGGTATTATCGAGGTGTAATATGGTGGAGGGGGGCACCGCACACGGCTAAGAGATCTCAAGGATCAATTGTTGTGTCTCTGGGGTGCCCCCCTGCCCCCGTATATAAAGGAGCAAGGGAGGAGGAGGCCGGCCCTAGGAGGGGGCGCACCAAGTGTGGAGTCCTACTAGGACTCCCTAGTCCTAGTAGGATTCCACCTCCCATATGGAATAGGAAAAGAGGAAGGGAAAAAGAGAAGGAAGGAAGGGGGCGCCCCCCTTCTCTAGTCCAATTCGGACCAGACCAAGGGGAGGGGTGCGGCCACCCTTGAGGCCCTTTTTCTTCTTTCCCGTATGGCCCAATAAGGCCCAATACGTATTCCCGTAACTCTCCGGTACTCCGAAAAATACCCGAATCACTCGGAACCTTTCCGAACTCCGAATATAGTCGTCCAATATATCGATCTTTACGTCTCGGCCATTTCGAGACTCCTCGTCATGTCCCCGATCTCATCTGGGACTCCGAACTCCTTCGGTAAATCAAAACGCAATAAAACTGTCATCGTAACGTTAAGCGTGCGGACCCTACGGGTTCGAGAACTATGTAGACATGACCGAGACACGTCTCCGGTCAATAACCAATAGCGGGACCTGGATGCCCATATTGGCTCCCACATATTCTACGAAGATCTTTATCGGTCAGACCGCATAACAACATACGTTGTTCCCTTTGTCACCAGTATGTTACTTGCCCGAGATTTGATCGTCGGTATCTCGATACCTAGTTCAATCTCGTTACCGGCAAGTCTCTTTACTCGTTCCGTAATACATCATCTCGCAACTAACTCATTAGTCACAATGCTTGCAAGGCTTATAGTGATGTGCATTACCGAGTGGGCCCAGAGATACCTCTCCGACAATTGGAGTGACAAATCCTAATCTCGAAATACGCCAACCCAACAATTACCTTTGGAGACACCTGTAGAGCACCTTTATAGTCACCCATTTACGTTGTGACGTTTGGTAGCACACAAAGTGTTCCTCCGGTAAACGGGAGTTGCATAATCTCATAGTCATAGGAACATGTATAAGTCATGAAGAAAGCAATAGCAACATACCAAACGATCGAGTGCTAAGCTAACGGAATGGGTCAAGTCAATCACGTCATTCTCCTAATGAGGTGATCCCGTTAATCAAATGACAACTCATGTCTATGGCTAGGAAACATAACCATCTTTGATTAACGAGCTAGTCAAGTAGAGGCATACTAGTGACACTCTGTTTGTCTATGTATTCACACATGTATTATGTTTCCGGTTAATACAATTCTAGCATGAATAATAAACATTTATCATGATATAAGGAAATAAATAATAACTTTATTATTGCCTCTAGGGCATATTTCCTTCAGGTCGGCGGAGGGAAGGAGGATGGTGCCGGAGTGGATATGGCTGAGTGGAATAGAGTGGTGGGCGAGAATGAAGAAAAAGACACTCCACAGATGACCGGATGAGTAAATTTAATGGTTGCGGCGGCCGTGGAGGATAAATCATTTAGGTCATTTTTAGTCCGCATATAAACTTTGTCCAAAGTCAAAGCATCTCTATTTTCACTAAACTTATAGAGAAAATTATCAACATTCACAATGCCAAATCAATATTGTTAGATTCATTATGAAATGTAGTTTCATAATATATATTTAGTATTTTAGATGTTGATATTTTTTATATAAATTTGGTCAAACATTGCAAAGTTTGACTTACACAAATCTAATACGCAAAGTAAAAAGGACCGGAGGAAGAACAAATAAAATATAATGTTCACTCGACATCCGCATAATTAAGATGCACACAGCCAACACGAAGAGGCCCATGCACAGATAAACATCGGACGTCATTGCTTCGTCGAATGTGCACTGAACTAGTGAAGCAGGTAGTAGTATATAGCAGCCGTCCGCCCCTGCTCTCTTCACCGTTTGTTGCATCAAAACACAAAATCATCTTTGCATTCAAAGAAAGAAAATTCAGCGTAGAGAGAAGCAGCCGGGAAGAAGACACCCTCCCTCCAACCGCAGAAGAAACCCGAGTTGCTCTTCTCTGCCAACAAAGAAACAAGACAGTCAGATCGACCAACTGTTTTTCCCTCTCAAATTTCGCGCTTCCGAAAAGTCATTCCTTGGCCGGATCCTCTGAGCATTTCACCAAGGAAAGGAACGGAAAAACAAACTAAGTAGTGCCAGTCGAGAAGACTCCTTTTCTGTACTAACTCAGGCGTACGAAGAGAGCAAGAAAAGATTCTACGGACAGCAGACAGTTGCGAGGAGAAGGATGGTTCTGGAAGACGCCGGCTGGCCGGCCGGCGTCAACCTCCTGCCTTCCTTGCCTCCAAGGGGATTTCGGCGTCAGCCTTTTAAGCCCTGACCCTGTTGGCTCTCCCCACTTGCAGCAGCCAGAGAGAGACACACAGACAAACATCTAGAGGGCTGGCACCAGAGAAGACCCACACAGACAGATAGACAGACCGACCTTACCCAAACTTTTCCATCCCAGTCCCAGCGTTCCAGAAACTTCAGCTTAGATATGGCACGTTCGGCATGACCAAACCTCTGTGCTTTCCAATAGATATGGCGCGCTATTGTTTGGTTTTTAGGTCGGATTAGACCGACTCTCTTCTTCTTAATGCAATGCGGGAGCTCCACGTTCTTTCACTAGATTTCGACATTTCATCGAAAGGAAATAGATACGGCACGCGCTCGGCGCTCGGTGCGGACAGGACCGGTGACACATGGGAATCAGCTAGCCGATCGATCGGCACAGAAAGGAACGGGAAAAGGCTTCTTTCTGCCTGAAAACAACCGCTCCACCGGTTGGGTGTTTCACCCGGCTACAACTGTGGGTGGTTTCATCCACGACCGTCCAACTCCAACATGGCGTGAACAATGTGCCTCTTTTTTTCCCCTTGCTTGTCTTGGCTAGCCAGATTAGCTGCTTGCGGCCGCTGCTGGTGCGATCCATCCATGGAAGGTGATGGACGCGACACGTAGAAAGGCGTCAAATATGATGCGTGTGTGCGTCTTATCCTTGAAAAAGATTGAGTTCCTATGCCCCAAATATCTATCTACCTTCTCCCGGACCCTGGGCAGAGGCCACCAATTATCGCCCCTGCTTGTCTTGTGCCTTGTGTGGGTGAATGCATCATGCATGCGCATTTCTCATGTGCCAAATAGTCCAAGGCGTCCAAGGGCCTTGATATTCTTTTCCCAAAAGGTGGTCAAGCACTGCACCCACAAATTGCTTTTTAGTTATCTTTCTCATCTTCGGCTATTTTTTCTTTTGGTTTTGCTATTCAATTTTCTCTAAGTTTGACCAAATATATGGATAAAAATATCAACAACTACAATATTGAATAAATATATTATCAAAATATATCTAATGAATGGATATAATGATATTGATTTGTTATTATTGTTTATCTTCTTTGGATTTTTGTATATATACTTGATCAAATTTAGAAAGCATTGTTTTTTGACTGAATTTATACGCCATCCGGTTGGGAACGGAGCAAGTGACCAATAAAGTCACAACTCTTCCAATATCTCCAAGCTACTCCGAAAGTCGCCAAGAGTACGATGCAGCCGCCTCCTCCCTAAAAAAAGACTAGGGTTTCTCTACCTCCCGTCGGCGCCGTCGCTGGTTCGCCTCATCTCCGTTGGCCTTAGGGCCATGGCGGCGCGGTGGATTCCGGGCCTTGCCTGCGGGAGGGTTCCGTTTATAGATGTCCTTCGAGTTTTGTTAGGGCTTGTGTACTGCTCAGGAAGACGAGACGGTGGCAACTCCCTGAATATGGAATAAGGTTCTTTCCGCCTAGCCCCCGTCCCGGTGATGCATCTAGTTAGGTGGGCATGTGAATGCATGTGTATCTCTAGCGGATCTTTTCTTGGTGGATTTGCTTAGATCTGGTCGTAGTTCATCTACGTTCGTGTGCCTTCAAGTTGGATCCTTTCGATCTACGCTACACTTCAACGGCGGCGGTTGCTTTTCTGGTGCGCTGGTCCATTAAGGCCTTAGCACGACGACTTCCCGACTGTCTACTACAACAAATTTTGTCCGGCTCCAATGAGGAAGGGGCGATGAGGGCGGTGCACCTTCGGCTCGCTTTAGTGCTTGTTGTCGTCGATAGGTGATATACGGACAAACGTACTATCATGATTGAAAA
This sequence comes from Aegilops tauschii subsp. strangulata, assembly GCF_002575655.3. Lineage (NCBI taxonomy): Eukaryota > Viridiplantae > Streptophyta > Magnoliopsida > Poales > Poaceae > Aegilops > Aegilops tauschii. Next base: position 42,747,079 of record NC_053039.3, read on the forward strand.
TAAATAGATCGGAAGTGTTCTCATAAAAAAATGTAACCAATAAAGTCAGACCTTTTGCTATAGAAAGAAGAGAAATATCTTCAGCTGATGGATATTTCAGCAAAATAAATAGTGGGTTTTCTATTTCTTACACCTAGACTGAAAATACGTACGTATTTTCACGTAGGCACTAGAACCATTAGTTTTTCCTTTGCGCAGTTCTTGTCAGAATCAAGACACGCTTTTTGGTTGCGGCGACCGGAGATGGCAATGCACGCGCCCGGCGTACGTTTGTCCGGTTGAACTGTCGCGCTGCTTAAGCCACCGACCGTCATAACGCCTGAAAACTCCGTTCTTCTGCTCACTCCCGTACGTCGACGTACGCTCTACAACCCTTGCAGCTATAGAAGTGCTGATAGCCAGTTCAATAGTTCATGAGTGACAGACAGGAAAGGCGCAGCACCTTCTATATTTTCAAGTTGTTGCTTTTGCGAGGTTTCATAATCAAATTTGCTTAATAATATTTTTTGGTTATTTCACATAAATCAAGTTTTTTTTTTGCATGCATAATCAAGTTTTCGCCCTGAATTACAGACAAAACAAACTTCTCAATACAAGTACAAGAGTACAAATGTACAAACAGAAAATAAATATAGTCTGTTAGGGCCACAACACAGAAAGGTGATAACAAAAGATAAACCGCCTAGCTGCGGTATGGAGAGGCTAGAAAGTTGTGGCGTGACACCAGGCGGCCGTGGAGTGCCCCACTATGGCATCAAGCATACTCCCATCATTTAGCGTCTTCCACTGCTACATAGAAGCCATCAGTTTAAACACCAAGTCAGAATCATGCACAAAAGTCACTCGCTCAATAACTAATTTGTTTTTTCGACAAAGAGAATATATTAATATCGCGAAGATACCAATTACACCGGCCTCTGTACTCACAAGATGACAAGGAAATCAAGGATACACACAACCAAAAAAGGAAATAAAAAGAAAAGAAGAAAAAAGACCCCGCCACAGTGATGAATCACTAGCATCAGCAACACACTAACCACCACCGAATACAACACCCGGAATACAAACGAGGTTCTCCAAAAGCAACGCCTCCAAGAAGGAAGCAATACACAAGCATTGTCGTTGCCCGATCAAATATCTTAGGTTTTCACCCTGGAGAAAGTCCAAGTTCACCCAAAAAACAATGCCTTCAACAAGGTCATTGCCAGGTACAACCAATAAAGGCTAGACCTTGGATTTGCACCCTGAGAATCGAGACTCGGTACTTGAGGAGCACCACCAAGAATGCAACCCTCCAGTGTTGCCGCCCCCGCTTGCCGAGGCCGCAGTTGCAAGTCACCATACACCTGGCACACAGTCTTCATCGCATCCAATACATCCTTCCGCCAAACCTACAAGACCTCCAATCACAACCAACAATCATAACAAATTTGTTATGAGTGTTCAGAATAGTCTAGTCCATCACGGCGGAACAAACCAAGAGGACGCGCCTCCGCCTACTGAAAAGCCATCTCCAATGGCAAAAGAATGCCTAGGTATGAGGGCATCCTCTGTGTCCCTATGGCCTCACGAAAATAGCTCCAAGTGAAGTGGGCAACAACACAAATGCAAAAAAAAAAGTGTCCTGTGTTGGCACACCACAAGGAGGGAAAAGGCTATTGCCTTTGCATGTCGCTTAATGAACTCCATGTCCGATGGAAGCCTGTGATGGATGAGCTGCCACTCGAAGATCTTGATTATCAACGGGAGCTGGTTGGCCTAGATGGGAGGAAAAACCAGGCTTGGATCGGCCTCGACCAATCTACCGGTTCCCAATTACAGAAATACACCCTTCCAGTGTTTCATTTTAACACCATGGATTACTTCATCCAACACGAACACACCATCGTGAATGAAACGGCCATTAATGAATGTCGACTGGTTCGGGTGAATTAACTTGTCCGGATAGGAGTAGTTGCGTCACGAAAAGTCCACGAAGATGCGCTAGATCACAATGATGGGCCTAAATCACCTGATATCTATGGCCCCCAAAATAATAGGATAAGGTTAGACTTGTTTTGTCTTCCGTAACAACATTATTAATGTGAGTGTAATACTATGACCTCAAAATATAGCACCAAATAAATAACCAACTTACTAGCATAGGTAATGAAATGTTCGGTTCCATTTTTTAGAGCACCTCTTCAAGTCACAAAGGGCTAGCTATCTATACAGTACAGGGTGCAAACATGTGATAAAGACAAACCCGTATCGATAAAAATATATCTCTTTTAGGTATTATTGATATATTTATTAGGATAACAAACCCATTTTAATTATTAAAAAAGGTTGAACTATTGGTAGGGGATAAATTGGTCCCATAATTGTGAACTAATTTGGTAGCTCCCAAATATTAGTGCAAGAGTACATCTACGGTTTCAAAAAGATTTCACCAATAGAAAGTCCCTTACTTTTTATAAAAAATCAAAATTATACTTTTTAAAATATTGCATTGTAATTGGGTTTATGATTTAACAAAAAATCATAATGAATATGAGGCCATTGCCAAAATAGTTAGGATTTGGAAAGGTTATTTTGGTCAATTGATAAGATTTTGGGTTTTAACACTTTAGAAAAGATAAGGTTTGATTTAATGCTTAAAATTAATTAAATATGATGCTTATGAGATGATCATAATGCACAATCAATTCCTAATAAAATGTCCTACCACTCAGTTGTTACAATATCCGTGGCCCCCACTATCTTGGGCCTCATAATTATTTCTCATTTACTATATGTGAGTTTAATACTACGATGTCACAATATACCACCAATAAACAAGCAACTTATTAGCATAGCTAATGAAGTTGTCCAGTTCCAATTTCTTCGCTGAACTTATTCAAGCCATGAAAGGCTAGCTATCTATACAATAATTGGTGCATACGTGTCAAAAAGACAAACCTGCATTTATACAAAAAACATCTCTTTTAGGGATTATTAATATATTTATCAAGAGAAAACCCATTTTAATTGTTTAAAAGGGTTGAACTATAGGAAGAGGATAAACTGGTCCTATAAATATGAAAAAAAATTGGTAGCTCCCAAATATTAGTTGGAGACTATATCTAGAGTTTCGAGAGATTTCACTATATGAAGTCCCCTAATTAAATAGATCAAAATATATCATTTTTAAAATGTTGCATTTTTAATACGGAGGTTTAAGCAAAAATCCAAATGAATTCCATGTAAACCATGAAAATTTGGGAGGACCCATATAATGAATATGTGGCCATTGCCCAAATATTTAGGGTATGGAAATGGTATTTTGATCAATGGGCAATATTTAGGGGTTTAGCCCATTACGAAAGATGAGGGTTGAATTAATCCTTATTTTTATATTAAAATTAAATAAATATGATGCTTATTGGATAATATAATGGACATTCAACTCCAAATACAATGTCCTATCTCTAAGGTGTTATAATATCTATGCCCCCTCCCCACTATCTTGGGGATCAGGATTATTTCGTTACTATTTTTCCATTCCGTAACAAGATTCTTGATGTGATTTTAATACCACGACCTCCCAATATAGCAACTCATAAATAACCAAATTATTAGCATGGGTAATGAACTCTTTAGTTCCATTTTCGTTGGAGCACCTCTTCAAATCACGAAGAGGTAGGTACCTATACAGTCCATGGTGTATATGTGTGACAAAGACAAGCCTAGATGGATACAAAAATATCTTTGCTAGGAATTAATAATGTACTTATTAGGAGAATAAACCCATTTTTATTATTAAAAGGTTTCAACTATTGGTAGGGGAAAAATTGGTCCTATAATTGTGAACTACTTTTAGCAGCTCCCAAATATTAGTCGAAGACTATATCTATGGTTTCAAGAGATTTCACTAAGTGGAAGTCCCTTGATTTTTTTAAAAAATTCAAAACTATCCTTTTTAAAATATAGTTAACAGGCTTTATGGTTTAAACAAACTCCAAGCCAAGTCCATGCAAAGTTTGGGAGGACCCACATAATGAATATGAAGCCATTGCCAAAATATTTAGGATGTGGAAAGGCTATTTTGGTCAATTGATAAGATTTAGGGTTTGGCACTTACAAAAGACAAGGGTTGAATTAATCCTTAAAACTAAATAAATATAATGCTTTTGACATGATCATAATGTATAATCAATTCCATATAAAATGTCCTACCACTGAGTTGCTACAATATTCGTGGCCCCCACTGTCTGAGGATGAGGGTTACTGTTTTTTCTTCCGTAACAAGATTCTTAACGTGAGTTTAATACTATGGCCTCACAATATAACACCAATAAATAACCAACTTATTAGCATAGGTAATGTACTATCAACTACCATTTTCTTTGGAGCACCTCTTGAAGGCACGAAGGGTTAGCTATCTATATAGTGTATGGTGCATATGTGTTTGAAAGGCAAACCTGTATCGATACAAAAGCATCTCATTTAGGGATTATTAATATATTTATTAAGCAAATAAACCCATTTTCATTATTTAAAAGGGTTGAACTATAAGTAGAGGATAAGTTGGTCCTATAAATATGAAATAAATTTGGTAGCTCCCAAATATTAGTGAGAGACTATATATAGGGTTTCAAGAGATTTCACTATGCATGTGATAGTCCCGTAATTAAATAGATCAAAATCTATCATGTTTAAAATTATTGAATTTTTGAAAGGGTTTAGGTTCAAACAAAAATTCAAATGAAGTCCTTGTACACCATAAAAAATTGGGAGGACCCAAAAATGAATATGAGGCCATTGCAAGATATTAGGGTTTGGAAAGGGTATTTTAATCAATCGGCAAGATTAGGGGTTCAGCCCTTTACGAAAGATGAGGGTTGAATGAATCCTTTTTTCATATTATAAATTAGAGAAATATAATGCTTATTAAATGATCATAATGCACATTCAATTCCCAATAAAATGTCCTACATGCGAAGTGTTACAATATCCGTGCCCCCCACCATCTGGGGGATTATGACTATTTCTCATTTACTCTTTTTTTCCTTCCGTAATAAGATTCTTGATGTGAGTTTAATACCACGACCTCGCAATATAGCACCAAATAAATAACTAACTTATTAGCATGGGTAATGAACTGTTGAGTTCCATTTTCTTTGGAGCACTTCTTCAAGTCACAAAGGGCTAGGTATGTATACACTACACGATGCATATGTGTGACAAAGACAAACATGGATAGATACAAAAAATATCTCTCTTATGGATTCTTAATATATTTATTAGCAGAATAAACCCATTTGAATTATTAAAAAGGCTTGAACTATAATTTGGGGATATACCTGTCCTATAATCGTGAAGTAATTTTGGTAGTTCTTAAGTATTAGTTGAAGACTATATCTTGCGTTTCAAGACATTTCACCATGTAAAAGTCCTTTAATTTTAATTGATCAAAATATATCCTTTCAATATATTGAATTTTCAATAGGGTTTATGGTTTAGAAAAATCCAAATTAAGTCCTTGCAAACCATAATAATTGGGAGGACTCACATAATGAATATGAAGTCATTCCCAAAATATTTACGATTTGGAAAGGGTATATTGGTTAATTGGCAAGATTTTAGGGGTTTAGCCCTTTCCAAAAGATGAGGATTGAATTAATCCTTATTTTCATATTAAAATGAAATAAATATATGATGCTTTTCAGATGATCATAATGCACAATCAGTTCTTCATATAACCCGTGAGTTGTTAGAATATCTGTGGCCACCAGTATCTTGGGGATCAGGGTTATTTCTCATTTCCTATTTTTTTGCGAGCTTAATACTATGATCTCACAATATAGCTCCAAATAAATAATCAATTTATTAGCACAGGTAATTTACTGTTCAGTTACATTTTGTTTGGAGCACCTCTTCAAGTCGCGAAGGGCTAGCTATCTATACAATACATAGTTTATGCGTGTGATAAAGGCAAACCTGTATCGATAGAAAAAATCACTTTGGTGTGTCAAGGTCAATATACATGTAGAGAAGCTTTCAGCGTATCTCAGATGGTTACGTTTTTTGTGGTGGCCCACCCTAGTTTGAGACGTATACTTGGAACAGGCTATCGTATTTTTTTGAATTTCTCCGTGATGCTCGTTTGGTAGGATAAAACGTTTCCGTCGATAATGAATATGAGGACCCACATAATGAATATGAGGCAATTGCCAAAATATTTCTGATTTTAAAGGCTATTTTGGTCAATTGGCAAGATTTAGGGTTTTAGCCATTTCCAAAAGATGAGGGTTGAATTAATCCTTTTTCATATTAAAATTTAATAAATATATGATGCTTACGATATGATCATAATACACAATCAATTCCTCTTGAAATGTCCTACCCCTGAGTTGTTGGAATATCCGTGGCCACCAGTATCTTGGGGATCAGGGTTATTTCTCATTTACTGTTTTTTTCTTCTTTAGTAACAAGATTCTTAATGTGTGTTTAATACTATGTCCTCATAGTATATCTCCAAATAAATAACCAACTTATTAGCATTGGTAATTTACTGTTCAGTTCCATTTTGTTTGGAGCACCTCTTCAAGTCACGAAGGGCTAGCTATCTATACAGTACATGGTTTATGGGGGTGATAAAGGAAAATCTGAAACGATACAAAAAAAATCTCTCTGCTGTGTCAAGGTCAATATACATGTAGAGACGCTTTCAGCGTACCTTAGATGGTTACAATTTTTTGTGATGGTGCCCCCAAGTTTGAGTCCTATACTTGGCACAGAGAACCAAATTTTTCATAATTTCTCGGCAACGGTCGTTTCATACGAGAAGACATTTCCGAGTTGACTACGAACACCTATAACTGATGACTTTGACAATCTCAAATTTTGATGTCTCGGTAGCTTGAAGGTGTTCATAGGGTTATGATGTATGTGTGCGTTCCACGCTGTGCGCCTAAGTGCGAAAAGACAGTGCAAGCTTTGTTATGCCGAAACCTAAATGTAAAGTCAGCATTGTTGGCATGAAAGAAAAATACATACACCGAGATATTTGGACTGATCGCTGCGGGACGAAGAAGACGACAGAAGAGAAGGAGAGGAGGACCCACGGCCACATGGGATATACTTCCTCCGTTCCCAAATATTTGTCTTTCTAGAGATTGCAACAAGTGACTACATACGAAGCAAAATGAATGAATCTATACTCTAAAATATGTCTATATACATCCGTATGTTTAGTCCATTTAAAATGCCTAGAAAGACAAATATTAAGGAACGGAGGTAGTATCCGTTACGGTTATCTCGAGACAGCCACCGCAGGGCGACCATAAAGCACTTGCCAGGTCAGGTACGCATCGGTCGACAAGTAGACGCGCGCCGCTCGTGCCGTGTCGTGATCTTGCATGGTCAAGTTGTGAGTGACCTCACGAGGTTGACGCCCGCCATGCTGGCTAGGGAACCCCCACGATCGACGTCGATCGTCTTGAATATATACATATATGTGTACGTACGTATTGTTGTAGTGATCGACAAATACATACATGTGCACGCGCGCGCGCGTGGATGTACGGAGCATGACGTGCGTACGTATATATAGGTGCAACTGGCGGCAGGGAGATCAGGTCGCCGTCGCCTTCGGCGGCCGTCGCCATCGGCGGCCACCGCCAAAGCCGTGTCGTACCACGCGATTCAACCGCAGTTCAACGGGAGCCGTCTCTGCTTCGTGTCACGCCGGCTGACCATGCCTGGGTCACGTACGGCTTGCCCCTTGTCTTGCATGCATGTTTTCCTCGAGGCCAGGAGCAGTAAGAGCATCTCCAGCCGCGCCCCCAAGACCCCCAGGCGACTTTTCGATCGTCGGCGTAAAAAAATCGGCCCAGTCGCGTCCTCAAGGACCCAATTTTCGCCGGCTCGGGCCGAAATTGGCACCGGCGGACCCAACCCGAACCCGGCGTGCTGGGGGGCGCTAGGGGCCGCCGGGCGAATCTTTTTTGGCGCGAAAGAGCCACGGGCCCTCCTTGCCAGCGACTCGTCTCACCTCTCGCCGCTTCGTCGTCCTCATCGCCTCGTTTCCCGCGGCGAATCAATGCCAAAGCTGCCGCGCGCTGCCGCGCCGGTCAGCCTCCGCCATTGATGCCTCACGGGCGGCGCAGTGAAGACGAGACGACGCGCGTCCCCTCACATGCCACGCGTAAACGCGTGCGCGCGGCGCCTCCGCCTATATAAGCCGACCCCCAGCGCGCCGGTGGCACGCACAGAGTCTCCACCACAGACGCGCCCTTCCTCCCTCTCCTCTCGCCGTCTCCAGTTCAAAGAATGGCCGAACGCTTCCCAGGCGACGGCGCGGCGGGAACGGCTTCGGCCGCCGCCACCTTCACGAGGACGAAGCTCGGCTCCTCTTCGAGGCCGAGTACCCGGTCCCGCCGGACATGCGGGTGCCCGGGGCGTGGAGAATCAGCGCCGGCGGGTCCCGGTGCCACCACCGCCCACCGGGGCGGCGCGGCTTGCGGAGATCGCGCGTATCCGCGCCTCCCCGCCGCGGGCGGCGAGGGAGGGGCCACGCTACGTCCCCGACAGCCCGCTCTGGGAGCCATACTTCCGCCGCCGCCACGCCGAGCAGCTCGAGGCCACCAACGGCGTCGTGCCCTCCGGCAGGCTCAACTGCGAGGGGCGGCGCTGATGGTGGGGCGTGCCCGGCGGCACGCTGGAGGCCGTCCTCGAGTACATCGAGGGCGGCAACACGCCGAGGCTGGAGTACCCCTACCCCCCGTCCTTCTCTCGCCGCCGTGGGAGCTCGTGGACGCCGAGGCGCATGGACCCCGGGGCGTCCTCCTCCTCATCCGGTCGGTCGACCGGCTCTCCCTGCCTCCGCCCCATCAAGCCGGAGCCCCAGGACGCGCCTGTCAGCCGGCGCACCCGCAGCTCCGGCGTCCGCATCGCCGACTCCACCCCCGCCTCTGGCCGCCTCGTCCTCGTCGCGCCCAAGCCGGAGCCCGGCCTTCCCCCGGAGTACGAGGAGATAGCCCGGCGCGGCTTCTCCGACGAGGACGCCCTACGGTGGGCGCGCGACGACTACCTCCGCGACGAGATGGTCCGGCAGCGCCGGGCCCTGGAGGAGATAGCCGCCCGCAAACGTGGGCGCGAGGACGAGCACGGCGTCGTGATCATCGACAGCGACGACGACGAGGACACCCCCGGACCGTCCAACCCGCCGCGCCAACCGGGGGAGGTTTGCAGCAGGGACGGCGGCCGTGGCGGAGGCGACGACGACGACGACGGCGGCGGCGACTACACGCGGTTCTACAGCCTCCTTGGCATGTAGAACTGCAAGGGCGAGGAGCTGCGAGGGAGACGGCGAGGAGCAGACTAGTAGCGGCTTTTTTTTGTAAAATATTTTAAATATGAACGAACTTGCCGAAGTTTGGTTTAATTTGTGCCGTGTTTGTGACAAAATTTAAGTTTTCCGAAAAACGTGGGCGCCGCGACTGGGGGACATCACGCCCCCAGCACACGGTTTAGCGCCGGTGCACCCCCGGGGGCGATTTTTAGCGCCTCCTGGGAGCCAACGGCTGGAGATGCTCTAATACCATAAATCATTACATACAATTAAGCATTCGTGCACGTGGAAATGAAAAAAGGTCTTAAATCATTATTAATTCTTTAATGATAATACATATGTCTCATTCATATAATAAAAATCAACGGCAAGCCCTGTAGAGATATCAGCCTAATAAAATTGAAAAGACAACAAAACACTAACCTTTGTACAATGGACCATCGGCGAAGAAAAATATATTACAATCAAGACCGACAAGTCCTCTGAACTTGACTTCAACATCGTCACCTCCCTCCGAAACTATCACAACAGCCACCAAATGAAAAAGGAATGGATCACCTCTTAATCCGAACTTGGCGCGGCTCCATCATTGAAATGTAGCTGTTCAAACTTTCGAAGTAGCTTAGCAAAGGTGAAGTCACTACCGTTGAACCATTATTTATGTATAAGCCAATTGGTGGGACACTAATGAGTCGTACACAGAGCACGTATCATGACACCTAAAATCCAGTGAATAATGCACAAAACGTGTCCTATATGCGAGTATTTCTGCATAATATTTCTTTTAAGTATAAATGCCACTTTATTGGAAGCGGATTTGTAGCACCCAGGTGCTCCACACCCCTATACGAACATTAAATTCAAAAAAAATCAAGAAATTTGAAAAAAATCCGAGATTTTGGGATATCAAACTTGGGTTAGCGATCTACTCCCATGTGAAATTTCATGAATAAATACCAGAAAACGTATTCGTGACAAAAAAGACAAAATTTTCCTATGCATAGAAAAAAACTGTTTGGATGGATGTTCGGACAGTATAACCTTTGCCACGGATATTTTTTGGTATTTTTTCACGAAATTTCACACGGGGTAGATTGAGAACCCAAGTTTGATATCCCAGGAGCTCCTGTGTATTTTTCCCTCTTTATTGCTCTTTTGGGCTCAGCACAAGATAGTGCATGCACCACAATTCGTTAGTTATCGCAAAGTTTAAGATCAGCATATCCCAAATTAATGAAACCGGCCGTGAGCAAATTAAGTAATGTTTAGTTTCATTCGCCGACAACAGTAACATGTTAGTGCAGGCGTCAGCCATCCACAAACTAGTGGGTTTAACTATGTTATCCACCTGCAATCTACTAACATAACACCAGCATGCAGGAGCACTATAAAGTACGTTGATGGCAACGTGTCACGCTAAGAGAGAGTATTTAACTAGTCACGATCCCCATGTTTAAGTTTGTTAACACCAAGCTTAATTAGCTAGCAACAAGATGCTAGTACTCACTCCTACGTGGTTCCAATTATCCACGGAACCTTTTCCATCAGATGCTGATGCAAAAGTAGTAACAGCCCCACTAAGAACACAAATAAAATTAAAAAGAATGGCAAAATATATATAAAAAGGCGTTGACCGGAGCACGCAGGAGGTGTATGAGCATTTAGACAGTACACTACTGCTACTTGACCGGTTGACCCTGGTTGCTACCAAAGCACATTCCTCTAGCTGATAATCTCGGTGGATAATGACAGTGGCAATTGGGAAAATGTCAACCCACCAACAAGACCCGTGTGCCACGCCCGCATGTTCCACTTCGAATGGTCGACATCTGGTCAATTCCGACCCCCCAGTAGGCCAACTTGTTACTACAATGCTAAACAGTGAACATGCACAATGCACGCTTTAGCAATTGATACCTGATTAATTATATTATTAACATGATAATACTGCTTAGTTTTCTCAAAAAAATAATAATGCACCTTCTAAATCCAAATAGTTTTTTTTTTGCCAGGGTTATATCTGAATAGTTAGCCTCACTAACTTATTTCTGTTGATATGCAGATATGGCTCCTTAACATGCATGAGAAAAGGTCCATCACAATAATTTAATAAAATAAATTATATGTGTCTTTAGTTTAGTTTTCATACTATTCGTCCACACATCCATGTTTCAAATAATTGAATATTATGAAAGTACTATATTGCAACTGATTTCTGGCACAATTCCAGGGGTACCATCTAGTTATTAAAGGGGTTTGATCCCATGGACTTGATACGATCTACGACCAGTTAACATGATTACATCCAACATAATTTTGTGAGAAATGCCGAGTGCAACATACACGCAGACAACATGCACCCATGCTTGAATAACACTACTCACGAACCGGAACCGCTGAGCCTCAAGATTTACAAAATGGCCACATGCATCATAGGTACGTCTCCTATCACTAGGAGAGTAATCCACTTTATATTAATAGAACACATCTGACTTCCAACGTGGTGATTGGTTCCTGGTGGGATGATACAACCACCTTTATCATCATCTAGAGTCAACCCAAGAATGCTTGGCTCTCCTGCTACACTCATCCTAGTTGATCCAACACTTATGGATAGATGAGGTAGATAACACACTACGGCTCCAAATTTACCAAAAAGATCGAGCATGGTTAGTGTAGAGTCCACGCAGATTTATCCAAGACGATCAAGCTATAAATATACATATGATGCAACCGAAGGGTAATATAATGCTTGATAATTGATACATGGTCATAGATTAATTCTACTAATTAATTCGTACTTGGAGTAGTAACCTATAGTATGGAAAGAAAATACACTTCTGCTTCGGTAGACCACCTTAAACACGAAAACGGCTCAGATTAGCTCATACCTCTTCTAAGAAAGGTCATGATGGTCATATATTAGATCATAGTACCTTTTTTTGGGGTCCTTAGATCATAGTACCTCTATATCCCTCAACTACAAGTATTTTTATATTAGAAACCGCCGTATACGGTGTACACCTGTACAGCAAGCTGGGCCTGCCAATATTTTTTTTTGAATGTAAGTCGCAAAAAAGTGAGCCGGGTAGGACTCGAACAAGGGACTTCCTTTTACAAATGTAGACGCAATAACCAAGCAGCCACCAACAACTGTTGTCTTCACATTATCATTCCCATTCTTTTCTTCGTGTCCTCTTTCCTCTTCCTTTCTTTTTTTCTTTTTTCCTTTTTTCTTCTTTCCATTTTTCTCTTTTTTCAAATGCTTTTGTTTGGTTTTTATTTTCCTTTTTTTCTGTTTCTTTTTCTTTTGCAATGTGCAAACCTCTTTAGTTTCATTTTTTAAAACAAATCAATAAAAAATTGAAAGTCGTTGAACTTTATTCAAAATCGATGAGCCTTTTTTCTCTAAATCGATGACCTTTTTCAAAATGATTGAATTTTTCAAAGTTGATGATTTTTTATTTTTTAAAAATTGATGGACTTTTTAAAACATTGATAAACTTTTTTGCAAAATCGTTGAACTTTTTTTAAATTCGTGAACCTTTTAATATTTTGTGAACTGTTTTGGAATCTATGTTTTTTTTCAAAATCCGTCATTTTTTTCAATTCATGGTATTTTTAATTTGTGAACATTTTGCAAATCTGCTAAAATTATCAAATCCATGAAATTTTCCAAAAGGATGAACTTTTTTTTAATGTCAACGATCAAAGGTCAAACATGTCAATGGTCAACTTTTCGTCCAGGTCAACCATAAAGAAGTTTTTTGGGTAGACCACAAAGAAGCAATCAGGCGTATGCTCTTGACGAGTGACAACAGATCGCTCTTGTAGTTGGGCCAGACCATGAAAGGTGGTGTGCGAGCGCTGTGTCCGCTAACTAGTGCAGTAAGTGGTGACTAGGTGCTCCCGCTGTACAGGGAGTAACGTCACAGAAACCGGCGCACACACCCCTTCGTCCTAGGTCTGGTCCATTTTTATTTTCTTTTTTAACCTTCAAAAAATAGGTACATGAAGTAGGATCCAAATTATGGACCTCTTGGATTACTTCACCAACTTTAACCAATTAGGACAACTAACTTGTTGTGTCTAATTACTTTATTCATTCTTTTTTGTTGTGCATCTTCTCAGTTAATTTTTTTCTTCTGTTTGGCCTTTTTTTTCTTCATTTTTATTCTTTCTAATTCTATTTGTTTCTTCTTATTTTTCATTTTCTTAAATTCATGAACCTTTTTCAAATCTACAAACTTATTTTAAGGATGTCGAGAAAAAAAGGCTCTCAGACGGAGCCTTCTGGCATACCGGACACCCTTTCTCGAACATGGTCTAATTTTGGACATCCTTTAAATGACCCCAACTTTTGCAGGAATGTCGGCATTGCCCATGGTAGGCATTAGTGCCAAGTCTGAACGATTTTTGACACCGTATGCAAGTTGCGACACGTCTAGTCATTATTAGTCTTTTTCACCGGAAAAACTCTAGAAAATGCAAAACTTGTCGAAAATTCAAACAACTTGGCATGGTGCCTTTAATTGGTCATACAAGACCATGGAAAAAAATTGGGGCCATTTCAAGGATGTCAAGAAACAATCTGCTCGTAGACGAAGCCGAACACCCTATGTTGAACATGGTCTATTTTTGGACACGATTGAACTGACCCAACTTTTGCAAGCAGGTGGTCACGCCCATGGTAGGAATCCCTGCCAAGTTTGAATGATTTTCGACACCTTATGCAAGTTGCGACACGTCCGACAATTTATCGCCCTTTTTTGACCGAGAAAACTCCAGAAAATATAAAATTTATAGAAAACTAAAAAACCTTGGTATGGTGCCTTGAATGGTTCATACAGCCAATAAAAAAGTTAAGGTCATCCGACGGATGTCGTCGAACAACATGCTCTCAAACGGAGCCTTCTACCTACCCGAACACCCTACTTTGAACATGGTGATTTCCTTAGACGGAGCCTTCAGAAAATGTTTGTAGTTACAAAAAATGTTCTTGTTTTCAATTTTGCTCCTATTTTTTGAAATAAAGTTTGAGATTCTGAACATTGTTCACAAAAGGTTTGGATTTTTAAAAGTATGTTCACAAATTTTGAAAATGTCCGGGTTTCAATAATATTTACTTTGTCAAAAAGAAATTCACATATGAAATTTCAAAAAGGAAATAATCTTTTGGGGCTAGTGATGTTGAGCTTATGTGTTAGATATCCGCTCAGGCATTTTAGTACTCCCTTCGTCCCATAATATAAGAGCGTTTTTGACACTACACCAGTGTAAAAAACGCTCTTATATTATGGGATGAAAGGAGTATTTGTTAATTGGTGTTTAAGTGTTGCCCCTTTCGTTGGTTTCTTTTAAGTGTGCCACAGCAAATCTAACACGTGAGGCACCTAGTTGAGTTGGCTAGCAACGAGAGCCATTCCTATCCCTGGTTGTGAGTTCGAGTTCCATCTATGGGGCTGTGCTATTTTTGTTGGCCGGCCCATGTTAGTTGTGCCTATGTCGTTACACGGACAATATACATCATACATATAAAAAATGTACACGATATGTCAAATGTCTATACTACCCCTTTCACTAGTAGAAAAAGGGTCAAATGTCAAGCACATTAGTGCCGGTTTGCTTTTGAGCCGGCACTAATGTGTGCATTAGTGCCAGTTCCAACGGCTAGCCGGCCGCTTTCATTAGTACCGGTTCGTGGTCGACCTTTAGCACCGGTTCGTGCCACGGACCGGTACTAAAGTGAGTGGTGGCAGGATGTTGTCAGTCCGGGGCCCCTCCAGCACCTTTAGTACCGGTTTGTGGCACGAACCGGTGCTAAAGGTCGTCTTACATAAACCCTTCGTCCACCCGAGCTCGCTCTGTTCTTCCCCTTTCCCCTCTCCTCTCTGTTCTTCCCTTCTTCCTCTCGAGCTCATCACACATTTTGCCCAAAATTTGTCAAGATTTGAAGGCCCCCATCCATTCAAATGATCACAAAGGTTAGCAACTTTGTCCTTTCATCTCTCATTGCTAGATTAGCTCTTGCAATGCTTTGTATAGTGATTAATTTATGAGTTTAGTAATTTGGGAGGAAATATATGTGCTAGTATTTGATTTATATGCAATTTGAGGTCAAAAATAACACTTAGTTTGCATATGTAGGTGTGGTTTACTTAGTGCCTTCTAAATCTCCGTCGTAACCACAGTCGATCGCCCGCACCGTTCCGTCGCCGGCACCACCTTGTGGTGAGCCTCTTGTTCATGAATGTTTTACATTACCAAATTGATGTTTGTGTGATTTGGATATATAGTTACTCGTATAATTATCTTACCCGTACGTTGTTTGTTATACATAGTGCCATGGTTTTGATATCCGTCCCCGTCGGCCCTCGTCCTTGTTATGATTCGGATGTGGTATATTCCCTTTTAAAACTAGTTGTTGCATTTCGTGTTTATGACAAATTATGCCCATCAAGTTGACATAGATATTTTTGTCTAGGAGGTTTGTGAACCGGAAATTCCAACCGACCCTATTGTCCAGAGGTTAAATTTAGTTGAAAGAGAAACGAGTATTTGAAAGAAAAATTGAAAAGAATTGAGGGGGAGAAGATGGAATTGGAGTTGCATGTTGCCGATGTCGTCGATGATCACAAGATCAAGATGGAGAAAATGCGCTTGAAGATTAGAAATATTAGAAAATATGCCATTGATAGTGAGGCTTGGTATCATTATGCTGTTGGATCAATTGTTACCTTAGTTGCGATCTTGATCGCATTTGTTGTTGCATTTAAATTCTTTAGTTAGAGAGTTATTTGTTTGTTGCATTTAAGTCTGGTATGAACTTTATGTATGAACTTGTATTAATTTGGTCTTTTCGGTGTTGTTTAATGAAGATGAGCCGACAATGGATGTACGATGACCGATGCTCTCCCGAGTTCATTAATGGCGTGCAAACTTTTTTGCTTGCGGCTGAGGCAACAAGCGGGCGGATAGTTTTATGCCTTGTCCATGTTTAGTCTGTAAGAATGATCACAATTACTCTACGTCAAGAACCATTCACGTCCACCTGTTTAAGTCCGGTTTCATGCCCCACTATAATGTTTGGACCAAGCACGGAGAAAGAGGGGTTATGATGGAAGACAATGAAGAAGAAGAGGACGACGACAGCTATCCTTGCCATGGGTTCCTTGAATACGATGATACAACAATGGGGGAAGAAGCTGAGCCGGCAATGCGGGAAGAAGCTGAAGAAGAGGCATCAGATGAGCCCGCTGATGATCTAGGTCGGGCCATTGCCGATGCAAAGAGAAACTGCGCAAGTGATTTGGAGAAGAAGAAGTTGCAGCGCATGTTAGAGGATCACAAGAAATTGTTGTACCCGAATTGCGAAGCTGACAAGAAAAAGTTGGGCACCACACTGGAATTGCTGCAATGGAAGGCAGAGAATGGTGTATCTGACAAGGGATTTGGAAAGTTGCTGGTAATGATAAAGAATATGCTTCCAAAGGACAACGAATTGCCCGAGAGTACGTACGAAGCAAAGAAGGCTGTCTGCCCTCTAGGGTTAGAGGTGCAGAAGATACATGCATGCCCTAATGACTGCATCCTCTACCGCGGTGAGTACGAGGATTTGAACGCTTGCTCGGTATGCGGTGTATTGCGCTATAAGATCAGGCGCGATGACCCTGGTGATGTCGAGGGCGAACGCCCCAGGAAGAAGATTCCTGCCAAGGTGATGTGGTATGCTCCTATAATACCACGGTTGAAACGTTTGTTCCAAAACAAAGAGCATGCCAAGGCGATGCGATGGCATAGAGAAGACCGTAAGAAAGACGGAAAGTTGAGAGTACCCGCTGACGGGTCGCAGTGGAGAAAAATCGAGAGAAAGTACGGGAAGGAGTTTGCAGATGACGCAAGGAACGTATGGTTTGGTCTAAGCGCAGATGGCATTAATCCTTTTGGGGAGCATAGCAGCAACCTTAGCACCTGGCCTGTGACTCTATGTTTGTATAACCGTCCTCCTTGGTTGTGCATGAAGCGGAAGTTCATTATGATGCCAGTGCTCATCCAAGGCCCTAAGCAACCCGGCAACGACATTGATGTGTACCTAAGGCCATTAGTTGAAGAACTCTTACAGCTGTGGAATGGAACAGGTGTACGTGCGTGGGATGAGCACATGGGGGAAGAATTTGACCTAAAGGCCTTGCTGTTCGTGACCATCAATGATTGGCCTGCTCTCAGTAACCTTTCAGGAGACAAACAAGGGATACCGCGCATGCACGCACTGTTTGGATGATACCGACAGTATCTATTTGGACAATTGTAGGAAGAATGTGTACCTGGGACATCGTCGATTTCTTCCGAGCAGGCATCCCGTAAGAAAGAAAGGCAAGCATTTCAAAGGTAAGGCGGATCACCGGACGAAGCCTCGCCACCGTACTGGTGCTGATGTACATGATATGGTCAAGGATTTGAAGGTAGTCTTTGGAAAGGGTCCTGGCGGACAACCTGTTCCGAATGACGCTGACGGACGCGCACCCATGTGGAAGAAGAAATCTATATTTTGGGACCTGCCCTATTGGAAAGACCTAGAGGTCCGCTCTGCAATCGACGTGATGCACGTGACGAAGAATCTTTGCGTGACCCTGCTTGGCTTCTTGGGCGTGTATGGGAAGACAAAAGATACACCTGAGGCACGGGAGGACCAGCAACATATGCATGAAAAAGATGGCATACATCAGGGTCATGCCAGCTACGCTCTTACCAAAGAAGAGAAGGAAATCTTCTTTGAATGCCTGCTCAGTATTAAGGTACCATCTGGCTTCTCATCGAATATAGAGGGAATAATAAACATGGCAGAGAAAAAGTTCCAGAACCTAAAGTCTCATGACTGCCACGTGATTATGACGCAACTGCTTCCGGTTGCATTGAGGGGGCTTCTACCGGATAACGTTCGATTAGCCATTGTGAAGCTATGTGCATTCCTCAATGCAATCTCTCAGAAGGTAATCGATCCAGAAATCATACCAAGGTTAGAGAATGATTTGGTGCAATGTCTTGTCAGTTTCGAGTTGGTGTTCCCACCATCCTTCTTCAACATCATGGCGCACGTCCTAGTTCACCTATGCGAAGAGATTAACGTTTTGGGTCCTGTATTTCTACACAATATGTTCCCCTTTGAGAGGTTCATGGGAGTCTGAAAGAAATATGTTCATAACCGTGCTAGGCCAGAAGGAAGCATCTCCAAGGGCCATGAAAATGAGGAGGCCATTGAGTTTTGTATTGACTTTATTCCCGACCTTAAGCCGATCGGTGTTCCTGAATCGCGGCATAAGGGCAGACTGGATGGAAAAGGCACGCCAGGAGGGAATAAAAAAATATGTATGGACGGACATTCTCTCACTGAAGCACACTACACAGTTCTACAGAATTCCGCCTTGGTAGCTCCGTATATGGACGAACACAAGAATTTTCTACGCTCCAAACACCCGGAGCGGTCTGATGACTGGATTACACGTGAACAAACCAGGAGTTTCGCCGGCTGGTTGCAGACACGTACCATGCATGACGCCTCTATTGAAGATGACATGTACTCGCTGTCCCAATTACCATCTTCGAATATAATGACTTTCAAAGGGTACGAGATAAATGGTAATACATTTTACACGATCGCCCAAGATAAGAAGAACACCAACCAAAACAGTGGTGTCCGCTTTGATGCAACAACCAAGACGGGAAAGGAAACATATTATGGTTACATAGAGGAGATATGGGAACTTGACTATGGATGTGGTTTGAAGGTCCCTTTGTTTCGGTGCAAATGGGTCAATATGACACGAGGCGGGGTAACGGAAGACCCGCAGTATGGAATGACAACAGTGGATCTCAACAATCTTGCGTATGCAGACGAACCATTCGTCCTAGCTAATGATGTGGCACAGGTTTTCTATGTGAAGGATATGTCTACCAAGCCGAGAAAAAGAAAAGATAAGGAAGCGAATGCATCATACGATGAGCCAAAGCGCCACATAGTTCTTTCTGGGAAGAGAAACATCGTGGGAGTGGATGACAAGACAGAGATGTCAGAAGATTATGAAAAGTTTGATGAGATTGCTCCATTCACAGTGAATATTGACCCGACCATCTAGTTAAATGATGAAGATTTTCCATGGCTACGGCGCAAAGGGACACCCGCGAAGAAAAAGTTTCACACCCAAAGATCTGGGATGTGATCGGCTTCACTATCATCACTTTCTTCTGTGTTTCACACCCAGAAGGGAATCTCTGTAATAGTTAGGGTAGTTATGTGTTTTGGCATTTGAAACGCGAAGAAATTTTTATGTGCAAACAAATTCTTTCATGCATTTACTGATTTTTTCAGCTAAATGACCCTGAAATTGAAAAGCATTTCAAATGAACTCAGAAAGGGTTGAAAGTTGGCATGGTATCATCATTTCACCCACATAGCATGTGCAAAAAAGTAGAGAGGGTTACCGCAAAAACTGGATGCACTTTGTGTACAAAATGGACAATCTCTTTCAAGTATCAGGGTTTCGAACGAAAACTCATCCGTTACAAAGGCATTTCATTTTTTAAATAACCTAAGCATTACCAAATTGAATATAATGATAAAACACACTAATATTAAACGTAAGAAAAAAGAATCACTGAAAAATCTATTTTCAAAGTTAAGATATTCACAAACTAGTGATTCACATAAATTTCAAATAATTCAAAATTTAAATATTCAAATTTGTAAACTACCGGCACTAATAGAAAGTTTGTATTTTTTGTACCTAAAGCAAAAATATTCACAAAGAAACTCTAAATACAGCAAAAAACAACTCAAAAATAAATAAAACAAAAATAAATAAAGAAAAAAATTAAGAAAATAAAAAAGCCCGCCTACTGCGCCACAGCGGCCTGCATACGACTAGAAACCCAACCTGTTGTTGGGCCAGGATGCAGGCTCGCAAAGGCCCAGTAGGCCCACAGGGCAGCACAGAACATTTAGGCCCAGTAGGCCTGCTTTGGAGAGGAGCTCGAGAGAGCTACTGCACTGGGGCTTATAAACCAGTGCAGACGCCCCTCGGCTAGCGAGGCGGGACTAAACATGACGCACCGCACCTGCGCCAGCGCACCACCTTTAGTACCGGGTGGTGGCTCAAACCGGTACTAAAGGGAGGGTCTTTAGTACCGGTTGGAGGCACCACCCGATACTAAAGGTGGGCGCTTCCCGCCGCTTGGCCTGGCCAAAATTGACCTTTAGTACCGGTTGGTCGCTCCAACCGGTACTAAAGGCCCATCCTATTTAAGAAAACACTTCAAAAAATTCAGTTTCTCATATGCTTCTTCTCCTCTGCCCCATCGCCTGCCGCCCCCCGTCGCCGCCCCCGTCGCCACCCCTCGTCGACGCCCCCGTCGACGCCCCGTCCCCGTCGTCGGCGCCCCGGCCGTCCCCGTCGCCCGCCGTCCCCGTCCCCGCCCCGTCGTCCTGTCGTCCCCCCCGGCCCGTCCCCGCCGTCACTGCCCCGTCCCCATCCCCGTCGTCGCCGCCCGTCGCCGCCCCCCGTCGCCTCGCCTCGCCGATGAGCTCCTGCCCCGGCCGCCATGTCCACACACACACATTGTTTTTTAGTTTTTTAGTTATAGAAATTTTTCTGTTTTTTAGTTATAGAAATATTTATAGAAATGTTAGAAATTTTTCTATTTTTTAGTTATAGAAATATTAGAAATGTTAGTTATATAGAAATGTTATAATTTTTTCTGTTTTTAAGTTATAGAAATATTTATAGAAATGGTAGCAATTTTTCTGTTTTTTAGTTATAGAAATATTAGAAATGTTATAGAAATGTTAGTTATATATATAGAAATGTTAGAAATTTTAGAATTAGTTTTAGTTAGATGAATTAGATTAATGTCAAATTGTTAGAATTTGCATATAGAATTTTAGTTATCACAATCCAATCATTTAAAAAATGTTACTTTTTGCGGGCATATAGTATTTGTTCTCGACGATGCCCGGCCCGCATCCTCGCCGTCGACCCGTTCGCGACGACGTCCGGCTGACCCATGTCCGGGATTGGGCTCCGCCGGGCTGGCACTGGGAGGTGCTACCTGGAGGGGCGCGCCGCTTGGTGAGGAACCCGTCCTCGGGTCCCGTTGTCGACCCTGATCTCCTTTGGTGGCGTTCGCGTGGGCCACATTCGGTGCAGAGGGAGCCGGCCCCGCCGGAGGTGGTGCGTCGTCGTGTCAGGGAGGAGGACGAGCACGTCCATCGCTACATGGCTGCTATGGACGTCAGGTTCTCCAATACCTGGCAGGTTCTTTGGGCAGATGACCGGAGATATGATCCTGTGATGGTTCCTTGTCTTTGGGTGTCCACCGCCCGCGCCCCAGGAACCGCGAGTGGCCTAGATTCTTCTATAGTATTCGATCTTTATTAGCTACCTAGCCAGTGATGTATTCGAGACGATGTATTCCAGATTATATATTATTCGAGACGATGCATATTATGTACTATATGATTCAGTTTTTCCTTATTGATTGCATCCATGCATTGTAATTTGAATACTAAATTGTTTTATATTTCTTCTATATTAGTTAAATAAAATCTATGGCGGACAATACTGGCAGAGAGGGAGAAGAGGCCCTGTTCGAGATCATACGCAGCCCTAACAGGCCAGATGATCTGAATGAAGCAAATGACGGCTCCCAATATCTGAACAATACCGGGGAGGGTGATGATAAGATATTCGATCTCGACGACCGAGCTGATGAAGTCATGAACAATGATTATGATTATGATGACGAATACAATGTTGATCTTGAAATGACAAAGACTACCGGCGAGGTATATTTATATAAGCAGGCATCTAGTGATCATCACATGTTTTTTTATTTGAAGATATATTAACGAATCGATCTTTCTTCTTTCAGCCCTCCAGATCGAGCAAATCTGCTTCTACAGACAGCAGGACAAAGCGCGGCCCGGGCAAAAAGTTGAAGGAGGGTGTAAAGTACAACATCGATTCCATCAAAGCTAGTGGCGAACCCCTCACGCCTAAGAACATTGCGAACAAGTTCGTTCGTCAGTGCGGAGTTCTTGTGAAGGACCAACTCCCGATCTCCATTCAAGAATGGAAAGAGCCAAAAACTAAACGCCCAGATGTTACTTGGGTCGACGACAGAGCAAAACAAAAGCTTTGGAAATCTCTGATGGAACATTTCACCCTACCGAATTATTTCACTGATGCAGATGTGCAGAAAGTCAAGGACGCTGCTCTTAAGAAGATGGCAATTGCATTCAACACCCACAAGAAAACTGTATGGGCCAACTACCTCGCTGCAGAAAGGAAGACTCCAGAATTCAGGGGAACACTGGAGAAGCAAAGAGAACACTGGCCCGCTTTCGTGAAATTCAAGGAATCGGAATTATCTAAGGAACGGTCGAGAAAAAACAAGGCCAATGCCGCAAAAAAGACGCAGTTCCATAGGCTGGGTCCAGGTGGCTACGCGATGGCAATGCCTAAGTGGGATAAGTCTGAGCAAGAGATGGAGGATGCAGGGGTCACTCCGGTTACTAGGAGCTGCCCCCCTAGGTGCCGAACTTGGTTCTATGCGCATGGGGCGCGTTGGACCCGAAGACATGCCTGGTTTCGAAGAAGGCAAGTCTAAAAGGAGCAGAACAAAAGTTACTTGACGCAATAGAAGCTGCTCAAAAGGGGGTGTTCACGCCCAACAGAGAGAACGACAAGCTTACGCGCGCCCTGGGAAATCCTGAACACCCGAGAAGAACACGAGGCAAGGGCGTTATTCCCTGGTATGAGGGCTTTTCGGAATGGAACGACGACTACAGGACCCGTGCAAGAAAGAACATGGAGGAGGAGAAGAAGAGGAAGCTGGAGGATGAGCAGAGGAAGCAGGACGCGGAACGCCTTCAAGGCCTAGAAGCAAGGCACGCGGACTTGGCACTCAAATTCCACCAGCAGCAGCAGCAGATCGACTCACTTAGCCAGGAAAGGGGGTCTCAGCAGCGGCAGCAGCAAGCAGATGATCATCCAGCATTGGATAGCACCGTCCCATCCATGCCGAGAAGCAGCGTTGGTTCCGCCCCGGGCGACGCACTACTGGATACATACCCTGTGGATGACATCACAGAGAACACTAACTGTGAGCTACACTTCAAAATGAAGAACATATCCATGAAGGTGGCGGACGCCGTTGCTTTTACAATTACCCCCGAAGCAACCTTCCATTGCGCCCCGATTCCAGCGGGCTATGCTCGTGTCTTGGTTGATGAGGTGGTGGACCCATATTCGGGGCTAGAGCTTGACATTCCTGGAGGTGACGACGAGCACACACTGGGAGAGGCCATACATCGTATCATCCTATGGAGAAAGGATTGCATCATCTTTCGAAGTCCACCGACACCGCGTCTGCCGACTCCTCCTCAAAGTCCGCCACCGTGTCAGCAGACTCCCGCTCCTCCAAGTCCACAGACGCGTGAGCAGACTCCTGCCTCAAGTCCGGCACAGCGTCAGGCCACTCCTCCTATTTCAAGTCCGACACCGTGTCAGGCCACACCTCCTGCTTCAAGTCTGGCACAGCGTCAGGCCACACCTCCTGCTTCAAGTCCCACACCGTGTCAGGCCACACCTCCTGCTTCAAGTCCGGCACAGCGTCAGGCCACTCCTCCTGCTCCAACTAAGCCACGTCAGCCATCTCCGCTGCCTAAGCAATCGCAGAAGAGACACGCCGCAGCTATGGTGCGTAGCGGTACGAGTCGAGGTAGTACAGGAAGTACAGGCGGAGACAAGCGATATAAATATGGTCCAAGCAGCCTCGTTCCTCTTCCTCAGAGGCCTTACGACATGACCGAGGAGCAAAACGATGCAATAGTGCGGGCCGAAGTGGACGCTCATTTTGGACCGAAACCGGCAACGCCGCCGAGGGAGAAAGTGCCTGAGGAAAAGATTGACCACTTCATTCGTATGGCTAGACCACCAGCTCCCAAGCCTGTTGACTCAGACTATGAGTGCCAAATCAGGAAGGCACATCGAGCACGACTACAGAAAGAAGCGAGCTCGAGCTCGAGCCAACAAGCAGCTGTCAAAAAATGCGGGAAAACCGTTCCCCAGCTGGGAGAACAGGCGGCGCAATCGACCCCCCCCCAGCTTGTTGTGCCAACAACACATGAGAGTACGCGCGCCCAATATTATTGTGGGCAAAACGTTTACGTTCCCGAGCTGGGCGATGTGGTAATAACCGAGGAGCATATAATGCAGGCTGAAATGCTCAAGATCACTGTTGGACAACTCCTCGATATCGAGCCCATGTCTCCGCTTAGAGAGGAGGAAATAAAACGGAAATATGTCCGGGGCCAACCTTTGGTCGAGCCCGAGGAGGTCAAGAACCTCCCAACGAGAATGTATGAATTGCATGATTGGTACATGAAAATTACCAAGATTTCCAATCGAGAGTCCCTCATGGTGCAAGTCGAGGAAGATCATTACTTCAATAAGAAAGCTCTGTCCGTTGAGTATTCAGAACTATTTCAGTTATTCAATCAAGATGCACTCGACAAATCTATCGTCAGTTGCTATTGTCTGTAAGTGATTTCTTTCTGTAATTTAAGTCTCAAGCTAGCTCTAGTGCTCATTGATTGATCATTAATTACCTGTAATTATATATCCTCACTATATATTCTTTTGTGTGGCATTATGCAGGATGAAGATGTATGAAATGAAAAAAGCCGGACGCTATGGCATTGGGTTCATTGACCCAAATACCGTTAATGAATACACATGGAAATTGGAATGGTGTAGACAAGATGTAGAGAAAAACATGGTAGAGTTCTTGAAGCGCCTCAATAGCAATGAAGATATACTACTTCTTACAACTTCGAGTAAGTCACACTGTCTTGTACTATAAATTCTGTTTTTACTTACTAGCTAGATGTTAATAAGTGTATAGGGTTTAGGGTTATAGTTGATTAGTGTTATGCACATGCCCGCTTAATTTATACATGCAAACGTATGCGCATGCATCTTCCACTGGATCTTGTTAGACATTAAAGTTGACGAAGGAAAAGTTGAAGTACTGGACTCACTACTTAAAAAAGATAGTGACTACAGCATCGTGAAGGGGATAGTCGACAGGTTATTTCAATCATTATTAACTATATCTCGGCCTATTTAGTTCGTCATTTCCTGATATGAACTATTTTTAATAACCCCTTTATTAATTTTCTTTGCCGGCGTGCAGGGCTTGGGCAAAGTACATCAAGGTGACTCCAGGAAAATGGCGACAAAAGCTATGTTGGTATCGACCCAAGGTAAGTAATTAAGTAGTACTAGCTAGCTAGCTACCATCTCTTTAATTCTTGTTTCAATACCATTACTTAATTAACATGCTTGATTAATTATTATCTGATTAAATTCTATTCTCGTAAAGGCCCTGAAGCAGGCGCCGGGGAGTGAAGTGTGTGCATACTACGTTTGCGAGAACATTCGCATGATGGCGTCCGAAAGAAGCAGATCTGATAGACAGGACTCGGTACGTTTGCCAGAACACTATTCACAAATCTTACATGATTGTCGATATCTAGTCACACAACTAATACACATGCATATTGATCTCCTTCTTAACAGTTCAAAGAGGTGCGGGACCAGCTCCTACCAACAGAGCGCATACGAGCACTTCAAGAGGAAATAGCGGGATTTTTGCTCGACCAGGTCATAGATCCCAAAGAAGAATACTATTACCCGCTACCGCCCCATGAACCACTTGTCATCGTGCTCCGAAGGCACCAAGGCAACATGTAGGAGAAATTGTATATATATACATGTGTATGTGTGAATAATTAATGGTGGTTGTGAGACATTCGATTATATATATATATATATATATATATATATATATATATATATATATATATATATATATATATAACGTGTACAATATATAGTATCGTAAAATACCAGCAAACAAAAAAGAATTAAATAGAAAACACAAAATTAATGAAAAATAAAAATTAAAACCAAAACCCCCAAACATTTAGTATCGGTTGGTGCTACCAACCGGTACTAATGGTCTACCAGCTCCCGGGCCTGGCTCGTGCCACGTGATGGCACTTTAGCGCCGTTCGTGCCGAATCGGTAGTAAAGGGGGGGTGGCTTTAGTCTCCACTCTTTAGTGCCGGTTGCAGAACCGGCACTAAAGGCCCTTACGAACCGGCGCTAAAACCCGGTTCTGCACTAGTGTTTATACATTTTGTGAGGGGATCTACCGAAGCGGGTCTCAATAATATATCATTCATTCCCATCGTTTGCACATGGACATATACGAACACTCCTTCATTGAGTATGTAGACGTCACCCACACATATGCAATACGTACATATATATGCTCGGCGCGTAGACATGTATAGCAAAAACGTATATTGTATATAGCGAGGTCGACCTGAAAGGATCTAGTGGCGCAGCGTCTGACCTGGTGTCTACGGCACTTGAATACTCACGGCACTTCAAGTGTACGCATGCAACTAGCTAGCTAGCTAGAGCAACTGGCTACCGCACTGTGCTTAATTTGCACACACATGCAAGCTAGCTACAGCAGCTGCCACGTACACATGCACCACGCAGGAATAAAACAAGTAAAACGATCAACGTCCCATTGTCTAGAAGAAACAATGGGGAAATTAATTAAAGGGGAAAAACTAGGAGGACAGTGACTGCTTGATGCATTGGTATTCGATCGGTAGCAGTGACATGGACAGGAACAGACATCTGTTTGATTAGCGATCACTGTATGTTAAGTATACCTGCAGCTCCTAATTAGTTATGTGACAATGACGGATATATATAAGCCAGACGAAAGAGTTGACCCAAGTAAACGTGACCCGGCCAAATGTGGAATGATTATTTCGGACCACAATCCGTAAAAAAAAGATTCGGACCACAAAAGATGCTCATGCATGGGTTGCCACCTTGGGGCATCTCACTAGATTCTATCAGTTGCTGTGAGCTGAGTGATACGCGTGTCTAATAAACAATATCGGCACTAGAGCAAGCCACCAAATTGTTTAATTAAATAATTAGACTATATGATTAACAGTGTTAGGGTGAGTGCTAGCTAGCTGCCGGTGAGGATAAACCCCATACCTAAAGACTACATACGTATACGTATGTAGAGAAAAAGAAAGAGAGACGATCGAGTGCTAGTCTAATAAGGAAAGCGTGGCATGCATGCATGCCCACTTAATTACAAGTAGTTTTCTGTAATTATATAAATACTAGGAGAAATACGCATGCAGTGATGCAATCAAGCAGGAAATATACGCAGACTGGGTCTGGGGCCACGGCCAGCTAAAGAACACGGTATAGCGTATACAATATCTAATCCACGGGCATGCGAGGTGGCGCCATGGCATTGCAAGACGTTGGATGCATGGAACGCACGCTAGATTACAAATTAATAGAATTGCATATGTGTCTAGCTTGGTCACACATTTGTATGGTACCGATGCTACCAAATTCGGTACTTAGGTTCCCACTTTATAGGCGTAAAGCCGTAGCAGATCGATCAGTCGTACATGGTGATCCATAAACTAGCTTGTCGCATTTTCCTTGAGAAGCATAAAGTATCTAAGCTAGGTGATGGATCGATGTACTTTAATTAATTATCTAAGCTTATAGTTAACTGAACTAGGAGTGACGTGTCTAATCTTGTTGATAAAAAAGTGCAGAAAGGTCAGTGACAGTGGATTCTGCAGGCAGACAGGTAGGTAGGTAGGTGTTTCTGTGGGCGTGCGCGTGGCAGGAGCTGCCACGTTGTTGCATCCGGCCTAGCCACCTGAAGCCAAGCAGGCAACGCCCATGCGGCCTGGTCTTCCTCCTAGGGCACACCACCTCCCCCGGGTACCACCCTACCCAGCTATATACCACGTATATATGTATATTTTCTGTTCTTTTTTTGCTTTTATGTACTACTATGATTTATGTACATAGACCTGGAGGAGAGACAGGGAAAGGGACTAGCCACTGGTGGGTGTGGTGTGCCGTCTCTGAATATATAGATAGAGTAAAATAAATCAGATAAGAGAGTCCATGGATCAAGAGTCTGCTTGTCCCATACGTCTTGTGAGAAATGGGTTACATGTATTTAATTAGTGAGAAAGTATCTCCTGAAAACCTAAGTTACAGGGCATATTAACCAAGTACCGAACTTCTGAACCAAAGAATGATTTTGTTACCTAATTTGTTCATCAATTCTAGGAAACCGAAGTTAGTTCAAAAATTTACTTCTGACCCTCAAGTACCCGGAATAGCCAAAAATAATCCCAATCCACAGGACTCCCATGGCAGTGTAAACCGAACAAATGCCTTCCTCGCCACACCGTCTCTCCGGCAACCGCAAACCAATAGGCTGCCCCTTCCCACTCCTTGCTCAGACTCCTTTATGATTTTCCCCATCGACACATGTGTTCCATCACCGCCTCTCTTTAGAAATATTGGCCGCAAATCCTTCATCAACTCCTTTCCGGCTCTTCGGTTTAGTTTGGTAAAAACTAAGAGCCCAATGAACTTTTGGTCCATCAAATTTGCATTCTTAAGTTTTAGAGAAT
This sequence comes from Aegilops tauschii subsp. strangulata, assembly GCF_002575655.3. Classification (NCBI taxonomy): domain Eukaryota; kingdom Viridiplantae; phylum Streptophyta; class Magnoliopsida; order Poales; family Poaceae; genus Aegilops; species Aegilops tauschii. Next base: position 42,776,007 of record NC_053039.3, read on the forward strand.
CGACAAATCAACATTCTAAACAACCGAATTTCTTTAGAACCTGATGAACCAAACCGATCAGTTTAGTCTAACCAAACACTGAGATCTATCAGGCAGCCCATGTTTTTATGCGGCTAGATTTATTAAATACTTTTGAAGAGACTGTTGGCCTATCTTATCTTCGGATAATGTGTCTCCCCCAGCCGACCATGTCTCTCCCCACCAACGTATGGCTTTTATGTGGGGTTGTGGATACCCCTTTGCGCTCTTAGCTATAGTGACTCGCTTGGGTCGTTTCAGGCGGGCTGGCATCAGTTGGGAGCCCATGAGGCTACCATGTGGGGGCACCAATGCACTTTTGGTGCCCCATGTTGGCACCACTGAATATTCAAAAATGTCGTCTTCGATTCATGAATAATAAGTTGTGAAAATCGTTCCCCACTATATACATGGCATTACCAACTTACACCATGTATTTCTATATGCAGAGATGAAATTTGCACCGCCTGCTTGTCCGCGGCGCCTAGACGCCCCAAATTATATAACGCTTCCGGCCGGGCAAAGGATGAGCGTTATGTTTCTTTCCCACTTTGTTGTTGCTACGTACATACAAACTATATATTAGAGAGATCTCGTATAAGTTGGTGAGAAGCAAACACGGATTCTCATGAGCATGGAAAACAACGTACGTATGTGTATGTAGTGAACAACATTTGCATACGTGTTGATAGCAGACAATAAAGTCTCCTACTATATCGGAAGTGTACAACTAATCAGTCTCTCCCCAGCCGAAATGGCATCACGGAGTGCGTCATTTAGTTCATAATTTTATAACGCACCATGATACCCGGGCGGGCATTGTTAATTAGATCTCCCACTATTTTGGAAGCCCTTGTTGTAGTATATACAATGATCAGTTGATAACATATAGTTAACTAGCTGGACTGCGATAGCGTATTGAAGGGGAACAAGTCAACATCGATGAACTGATCATCGTTCGACTAGAAAAGGAAAAAAACATAGAGAGACGCAGGAGCTTCGAGAAACTAATAATCAATGTCAAACAGTGCTGTCATATATAGCAAGTGGAGTAACTAGTTTTCACACAAGGGTTTCCTTGACAAAAGGTACTTAAGCAATATAGCCCAGCTGGTTACTCCACGATTGATCTCGTGCCATCTTGGCAATATGCCTAATTTGCATTAGAGAAGCCACTCACCAAGGTAGATCAAGATCTCTTAAATGTTAGACCAACACTTCAAGCATTTTTAACATATATACGTTTGGCGGCTGCCCAGTACATAGAGGTAGGTGCTTGAAGATGTAACGGAAGAAATTATTTTGTTAAATAGCATATATATCATTCTACATATCCACGGAGAGTCGCGTCACTATTTGAGGCATAATTGAGATCCAAAAGCATGCATGCAACCAATTACCGACCATATTTGGAACACTGCAAGATGGGTAAAAATAAGTGTTTAATCATTTCATCGATTTTTATAGAAACATAAATTTTCTATACTATTGTTTCGATAGGATTTAACATCTTTTATTCGATCCTACGTTACTGTACAAGTTGCACGCATTGGCGGTCATAACGGGAGCTAATGCGTCAAAACATATGGCTGCATGCATCGCCATGATGCAGAGGCCGGGGGTACGCCTTCATTTCCAAAAAAATGGGTCAAAACATAATGCCTCAAAGGCTCAAAAGGTCAAGGACAATCCTCGCTCAATCACGATATGCTGACAGGTACTCCCTCCGTTCGGAATTACTTGTCACAGAAATGGATGTATCTAGATGTATTTTAGTTCTAGATACATCCATTTCCGAGATAAGTAATTCCGAACGGAGGGAGTATCATGCATGCAAATGCTATGAACCTGCCCAGCAAATGCTAACAGCAGGTACAGTGTATGGAGCAAAGGCCTTTCTGGGAAACCGGAGGAAAAAACATAGTGAAGCCCCATGCATGCATAGGGGTGCAAGAACACAAATCTCAAGGAAACACATGATGCATTTGGATCATCAATTGTAGGAGAAAAAAACACAACCAACTTTGTAAACTAAGTTTGCACAATCTCACACACCTAACATTTTGAAGAAATGAAATAATAAACCAAACCAAGTCATGCAGCAAAAGCAAATTGTGCAGTATTTGACCTCCAAACAATACTTACTACTCCTTCTGTCCAGAATGTAAGATCTTTTTTCAAGTTATATTAGCTTAAAAAACGATTTTATACTGTTTGAACGTAAGGAGTACTCACACTACAGTGCAAACCCACACTAAGCAGCAAGCAGGAATTTTGGGCGCTAGCTACCTGCATGCATGCAGGTGGACAGGTGCCGATCTAGCCTCGCGTACCGTCAACGAGACAGCTAGCTACACCAAATTAACAATGGCAGGCTCATGATTTGCTTCAGTTCTTGGCCCTTGGGAGTTAGTTTAATCCCTTGGGGCGTCCCTTCGGGGGCCGCCTTGGGTCGCCCTCGCCTAAACTCAAGGGTGTTCTCCCACGTACCCCCGTATACAGTATGTACTCTAGAGTCTAGACTTGACGTGGAACACATGGTCAATGGTGTGCTCAAGCTAGCAACCTAGCTTATACTAGCTCTCACCATGCAATCTTCTCTCAGTGCATGGAGATCGAGAAGGTGATCGGCCTGTCGTCCCAGAGCCACAGTTATCTGGAGATTGTTCTCCCCGTTAGTATACCTTAATTTATGCTACATCGTAGTCTGTGCACCACTCCTGTGCCTACTACTCCTATGGTCAAACAAATATGCAACTTGCAAGCATGATTACTTACTAGAGCTAGCCGAGGTGACATAAACAAGCGCGTGTGCGTAGAAGCTGGTAGAGAGCGCAGGAGATTCTTTGTTTATACGAGCGGAACGCAGATGTAGATTCGATGCCATCCGGCGGCCACGAGACTTCTATCCAGCCATGTATGTATGTGTGCACATGACTGTGGCTGCTAGCTGGATGGGTGAGTAGAGTACTCACCATAAGCTAGGCTACGGCTTCTAGCCAACGACTTAAAATAACATACACAACGACAAAGCAAAACAAAAACAATGTGTACACGATCTTGCCATCGGATACGTATTTCAGTATGTAAGATTTAGATGCGCTTAAGGCGTAACTTATACTATCCCCTTCCCGCAATTTTTTTTAAAAATAATAATGTATTCTCTCCCTTAAACATAAAGCTAGAACCATCCAGGTCCGTGTAGATTAATTTCCTAGCATTTTAGGAGGATGTATGTATATGTTCGTCCATGTAACCTGGACATCTGCAGGGCCTGTGCTGGCTCAATCTTCACTTGTGTGGAATGCCAACTCAAATGAGCAATTATGCTAGGAACCGATCAAAAGTGCACCTCTGCAAGACTGCAACCTAAAATATTCAATCTTCTTACACTAACTAATACTCCTGCCACCCTTTTAGAAAGAAAAATGACTGTCAGCATAAAATAGCATGTATTTTGTCATTAAACTTTAAATTATCAATTTAACAGATAATATATTTGGCAAAGAAATTAACTGATACTCCCTCTGTCCCATAATATAAGAGCGTTTATATGGGTCGGAGGGAGTAATATATATGAGTCATTATCACAAAAAAATAAAGTTTGAAGCTATTTTTTAATACGAATTGATCTTATATTTTTTGTGGCACAACTTATGTTTTATTGTTAGAGGTGATGTGTAAAAGTTGTGGCACCATGTAAATAAAAACGGGAGAATAATTAAAGTTTTTCATAAGTCTAATGCATGGTTTCTGATCTTGAAGCATCATTGATGAAAAAGGAGGTAGCAAGAGTGAGTAAATGGCCAGTCGTGTTGCTATTTTGTAATACAAATTGATCTTATATTTTTTGTGGCACAACTTATGTTTTATTGCTAAAGGTGATGTGTAAAAGTTGGCACCATGTAAATAAAAACGGGCGAATAAATAAATTTATTCATATGTCTAATGCATGGTTTCTGATCTTGAAGCACCATCGATGAAAAAGGAGGTAGCAAGAGTGAGTAAATGGCCAATCAGGTTGCTTCCACGACCAACCTCATGAACATTTTATGTACACCTAGCTCCAGTTTGCTCTACAAGCTAGCGAGCATGAGAACAGATAAATCGATCGAAAAGTAGTTGCCCAATACAACCCACTTGGATAAGCTTAATTACTCTACTAATTAACGAATTCCATGCTTTTTGTAGCATGCATATGCTTAATTAATACCGTAGGCCACCTTAATCCAAACGGACCAGCTAGCTGTGATCTTAGTGGTGGTGGCATTGCCCACGCGCGCCTGCATATATTTTCGAAGGTGAAAAAGGGTTGACTAAAGTATGTTTTGGCCAGTCAGCGCACAACTGACGACTGTGCACTATTGTATCGCTAGCCAAAGCAAACGTATGACCGAACCTGGAGAGCAAATAAGTACCCGCCACCTCATGAGCATCACAATGAACTCAGTTGCAACTGGGGCCTAACTAATTAATCTACAGCTGGACAAATGTAATGATATTGAGCCCGGTGATTTCCTCAAGTAATCTATAGACTACATGTAGACAAATTAACCATCAATGAGGCAGGCAGAAGGAAAGTCAAAATCTGCATGCAAGAACAACACAAATGAAGACTCGATCAGATGCAAAGCAACACAAGTTTACTGAATGTGCAGTACAGCTAAGCTAGCTTGTTTCTTCGTGCATGCATGCGTATGCGGTGATGCCATCGTGCACCATGCATGCATTGGTCCAGTTCAGCATATGCCAGATGCATGCATTCCAGCTCCTTTTTTTTGTTGTTGTTGCGGGATATGCGTTCAAGCTCCTACTATTATCCACACCGTCTCTCTTTTTCTACAGCAAATTATCCACACAGCTTCAAGTTCCAACAATTATTAATCTTCTATATCTGACCTTGTTCCAGCAGGGAGGAGCAGAGAGGGAGAATGCGACGTCGACGGCGAAACACGTAGGCGTCGGCGGCACTTTTGCATGGGAGTTTGGGAAAGGGCGGCAAAATTCAAACTAGTAGCTGGAAACGAGTAACCCTGTTCCTTGTCGTGAGATAGCTATAGCTAACGGGACGTAGGAGTGCTCCAGAGTCACTCGTAGAAAACAAGGCTTTGGTTCGGCTAGAAAAGAGCATTAATCCCGGTTGCATTACAAACCGGGACTAATGTGAGCATTAGTCCCGGTTCGAGCGACTAGGGCACCGTACAGGCATTAGTCCCGGTTCAAATGGGACCTTTAGTCCCGGTTGGTGCCACGAACCGGGACTAACGGGTGCGATGCCCATTAGTACCGGTTCGTGGCATTAACCGGTACTAAAGGTTAGACCTTTAGTCCCGGTTCGAGCCACCAACCGGTACTAATGGGGTTTGAGGCATTAGTACCGGTTCATGGCACGAACCGGTATTAAAGGTCCCATTTTCAAGCTCTACCCCCCCCCCCCCCCCCCCCGATCGCCTTTCCAGTTTTGTAAAAAGCAAAAGAAAATGATATAAACTTCAAAAATTAAAATCCTTCCAGATGTAGTTATGTTACTACATGTACTAGTTAGGAAAATTTAAAAACTTAAATTTGGACATGTTTTGCAAAAAGTGTAGGAAAAATGTAAAACGGCTATAACTTTTGCATACGATGTCATAAAAAAATGTATAATATATCAAAATGTTCAGCACGAAAATCCGCATCCGATTTTGACTGCCTACGGCCTGTTTGCAATTTTTTAGAATCCTCAAATTCTAAAAGGAAAAAAGTTATGCTCAAATTTCTGTTTTTTTTATTTTTTGTTAAATCTGATCAAACTATGGTCAAACTACTAATTCAAGAAGTATTAGTGTTACTAAATAATTATTCAAGAATATTAGTGTTACTAAATAATTATTTCAGTTTTTTTGAATTTTGGTCAAATCTGGTCAAACTGTGGTCAAACTAATTATTCAAGAAATGTTAGTGTTACTAAATAATTATTTCAGTTTTTTTGAATTTTGGTCAAATCTGGTCAAACTGTGGTCAAACTAATTATTCAAGAAATGTTAGTGTTACTAAATAATTATTTCAGTTTTTTTGAATTTTGGTCAAATCTGGTCAAACTGTTGTCAAACTAATTATTCAAGAAATGTTAGTGTTACTAAATAATTATTTCAGTTTTTTTGAATTTTGGTCAAATCTGGTCAAACTGTTGTCAAACTATGGTCAAACTAGTTATTCAATAAATATTAGTGTTACTAAATAATTATTGTTTTTTAAACAATAGTTTCAAACTCAAACAGTGAAATGTGTGACTTCATGCTCAAGCTAAATTCTTGAGGTTAATAGGATTGACATCTTACTATTGTCAGGAAAACAACAAGTGCAGATTTGGAAACGAGGGAGAATAGAACCCGGAAGTTAAGCGTGCTCAGATTGGAGTAGTGAGAGGATGGGTGACCGTCCGGGAAATTAGATGATTTGGAATGATGTGAGGTGATTAGAGATTAGAGGTTAAATTGTGATGAGGGGTGATTAGAGATTAGAGGTTAAAATAATTCAGAAATTTGAAAATAAAAAAAATCAAAAAAAATCATAAAATTTCCTTTAGTACCGGTGCGTCGGTGAGTATAGTACGTAGTTCGACCAGCGCTTTCCGGTTTCATCTCTAGACTAGACTAGAAACTCTGTCTTTGTCTCTTGGTGAGCGTACGTACATACGTGTTCAGCCCTTGTCCAAGCAGACAGTAGTAGCATACGCATGCATGCACGTATGTGCTGTTGGTACTTGTGTGTGTCGTTCTAGAAGCAAAGACACAGCCGCTAGCTTGCAGGAGGAAGCTAGGAGACAAGGTAACATTCGATCGGGCATGCATGTGATACTTTCTATCAGCAGGCTGTCTTTGGTCCTCTCGAGCGTTCGAGCTCGCAGCAGCCACCAGTTTGTTAGGCGAAACAGCTTGCATGCTTGCTAGTAGCTGTTTTTGTTTGTTTTGTACGCTTGAATTGATCGTCCGACACGCATGCAGGATTACGTCAACGTAAGTTTGGTCAACAGGAATATACATACGTGGAACGTGCATGCAATGCATGCAACATAAACCACCTGTCGATCTCACCTGCCGGGTACGTGGTCGGCTCGGTTATTTTGTGGCGTCCGAGCGTGAGCAGTGAGCACATGCATCGAATAGAGTACTTTAGTTTGGTGTGGTTTTTCCCTGACCTAATAATAACAAACTAATAAAAGTCGTATATCGCGGACCACACAACGATCGATTGAGGAAACGTAGTACTCGTAGTAGTACGAAGCATCTCTCGCGTCATATCAGGCCTTGTGCAATGCAAGATGCTTAGAAGAGGTGCTTGGATAAATAAATCAGTCTTTTCTTAAACGCCGGTGCTTATTTGTACAGGACAGACGCTTAATTAGGTGTCTTTCCTAAAAAATAAGCATCGATGCTTGAGAAAAATTCAATTTATTTTTTTAAGCATCTCCCTAAGCACCTAGCATTGTACAAGACCTCAGCTAGCCATCTTGCGGTGGCCAAGGGGCCACAAGCCCACGCATGAATTAACTGGCGGGTCACCTGAGCGTGTGGCCAAAAGGGAGAGAGATGGTGTGGTGTGTGTACCACGTTTGCAGCTGCACGTTCGATATTTCGGCGATTCGACGACCCTTTTTAATTGGCTAGTTTGATGCGACGCGACATAGGTCAATCTGAAGATTTTGCTCTAGATTAGCATCTAATTGATTAACCTCAGCGTGTGGACACAGAGGGAGAGGGACAGAGAGGGAGCACCACGTTTGCAGCCGCTACAGGTAGCTGCATGTTCGATCTGTCGGTGATCCTGATTAGACCATCTTCAGTTTGCTAGCATGATGTGACGCGACATAGGTCAATCTGTAGATTTAGCTCTAGCTTAGCATCGCATTAATCAAGCGCCACTTTCATAACCCCGAGCCAGAGCCACGTGAAGTTACGAATTAAGGCCATGTTTGGTTCATAAGTCTTAGGACTTTTTCTAGTCCCAACTAAAAAGTCCCTAGTACCTAAAAAGTCCCTCCCTATTTGTTTCAGTGACTAAAAGTACCTAGTCCCTCCCTAGATATTATTAAATGACCATGTTATCCTTAGTATATAGAAAAATAACAACCAAACAACACCATGGGGCGGCGGGGCAATGGGTGCAGGGTGGGGCATTGTTGAAAAAGTCCCAAAAAGACCCTTCTTGAGAGTCTTCTTCATTTAGTCCCAAAAAGCAACTTTTAGTCTTAGTAGTCCGTCCCGTTTGGTTAAAAAGTCTCTAAGAGAAACTTTTTCTAGTCCCTACACAAAAAGTCCCTGGAAACAAACACCCCCTAAGGTTACCAACATTTGACGGTACAAGCTAGAGCACAACAAAGTCCATTTCGCGTGAACTTTAGATAGTCTTGCTCTCTCGTCTTGGTCCAGCCGGCGGGCCTTCGTCTCTCCTCGACACCTCCTTCTTCACACTACAATTTATTTCCTCCGTCTTGATCAAGCTCCTACTGTCCACACCATCTCTCTTTTTCTGCCGCAAATTATCCACACTACGTCAAGCTCCAACAATTGTCAGTGTTGTATATTTGACCCTGTTCCAGTAGGGAGGAGCGGAGCGGGAGAATGCAACGTCCACGGCGAAACACGTAGGCGTCGGCGGCGCTTTTAGCATGGGAGTTTGGGAAAGGGCGGCAAAATTCAAACTAGCTAGATACGAGTAACTCCGTTCCTTGTCGTGAAATAGCTAGCTACTAGCTGGACGTAGGAGTGCTCCAGACTGTGAGTTCCTAGTACTTTTGCCGTCTTGCGCACGTCGGTGTAAGAGCAAAATCCGGAAAGGAGCTGCATGCATGCATCCACAATACTCCTCTTTTCTAAATATAAGTATTTTTAGAGATTTCAATACGGACTATATATATACGGATGTATATAGTCGTATATATCTTAGAGTGTGGATTTACTTATTTTACTTCATACGTAGTCTATATTGAAATCTCTAAAATGATTCATATTTAGGAAGGGAGGGAGTAGTACGTAGTGTCGACAAGCGCTTTCAAGTTTCATATCTATCCTAGTTAAAAATCCTTCTTTGTCTCCTGGGGACCGTACGTACGTACTCGTACGTATGAAGCCCTTGTCCAAGCAAGCATACGCACACACGAGTAGCATACGCATGCATGCACGTATGAAGCGAAGACACATCCGCTTACATGAGGAAACTTAGGAGACAAGGTGACCTGCCCGAAACAGCTGATGTGGCGCATGCATGTGACACTTTCTATCAGCAGGCTGTCTTTGGTCCTCTGGAGCGTTGGCAGCCTCCAGTTTTTTTTTAGCCGAAACAGCTTGCTTGCTTGCTAGCTGTTTATCCTTTTTCCGGCTATATAGTACGTTGGTCACCAAGTATATACTCCCTCCGTTCCTAAATACTTGTCTTTCTAGGCATTTCAACAAGTGACTACATACGAAGTAAAATGAGTGAATTTACACTCTAAAATATGTCTACATACACCCGTATGTGATAGTCATTTAAAATGCCTAAAAAGACAAGTATTTAGGAACGGAGGGAGTATACGTGGAACATGCATGCAAATGCATGCAACATAAACCACGTGTCCATCTCTCCTGCCGGGTACGTGGTTGGTTCAGTTCAGTGTAGCTAGTTTGTGGCCTCACATGCATGGAATACTTTGGTTTAGTTTAGTTTTCCCGCTGACCTAACAATAACGCATATCGCAGAACCACACGTTGATCGGTCGAGGAAACGTAGTAACCACGAAGCATCTATCCCGTCATTAGCTAGCTAGCTAGCTAGCCATCTTGTGGAGTTGTGGTGGCCAAGAAGCCACAAGCGTACGCATGAATTGAATGATCATGCAAATTAACTCGCCGCTCACCTGAGCGTGTGGCCTACCATCTCTCTTTGTTTTGGCCGCTGCATGTTCGATCTTTCGGCGATTCGGCCCTTATTTTTTTTTATTAGCTAGCTTGATGTGACCCAACATAGGTCAATCTGAAGATTTCGCTCTAGCTTAGCATCTACTCCCTCCGTCCCGAAATACTTGTTGAAGAAATGGATAAAATTGAATGTATCTATAACTAAAATACGTCTAGATTCATCCATTTCTTCGATAAGTATTTTCGAACGGAGGGAGTAATTAATTAGCCTGGGCGTGTGGCCAGGTGAGAGAGATTAAGTACCACGTTAGCAGCTGCATGTTCGATCTGTCGGTGATTCGACGCTTTGTGAGCTAGCAGCTGCATCGCATTAATTAAGTGCCATTTTCATAATCCTGAGCGAGAGCCACGTGAAGTTAAGAATTAAGATTACCAACATTTGACAGTATTGAACTATAGTACTCCCTACATTACATAATACGTTGCGTGGTGTCAGTTCTAAAATTAGAACTTTTTTTAAAAAAGAGGATAACCCCGACCTCTGCATCAGAACGATGTATACGGTCACCTTTATTACTAAGCAAATCAGTTGGACAAAGGTCTTAAAGTCTCAAAAAAGAACAAAGTATGCTCACAAAGAGCTAAAGAACATAAATAAAGGCACAACCGGCTGGCAAAAGAATGATAGGAAAACTAATTGCCTATCTTATTACATGACCGCCATCCAAACCGGTTGAAAATAGCCCGTGCTACCATCTCCCATCGGATAGATCCAGTAACCAAACGCTCCCTGGCCTCCGTCGGAGTGAGTAGCGACCAGATACAGATCAACACAGTGGCTCGGAAGGTAACCTGCAAAATGAGTATTTGTTGTTCTGTTAAAGACCAAATCATTTCTGCAATTCCAGATACTCCCTCCTTTCTGGTTTACATGGCTTATCTCAAAATTTTAGTTTTTCCATTTTATAAGGCTCAATTTGGTTGTTTTCCATCACATGTTCAGATTTTAAGGTGCATTAAATAATTGCATGCAAGTATTAAGAGAAAATTGACCAATGCATGTAATTTATGCATGCATGCATTGCAATTAATGCATTGGTAACCATACTTTTTTGAGGAAAACAAGAGCATTAATCGGGTGCTTTTGCAAACTACAAAAAGTATTCCACCACTCACCATCTACCTTGGTTGGTGAGATTTTTGAATTGAGCCTTATAAACCAGAAAGGAGGGAGTAGCCCATAATAAAGCACATACTCCTACACGAATGTGTCTCGCTGTTTTGGGCTCAATCCCATCAAGCCACGTCCCAAATAACGTGTTGATATTATTTGGAGGAGTAATATTAAAGGCTATGTGAACTGTCTGCCAAAGAATTTTTGCCAAAGGGCAATCAAGAAAGAGGTGTTTGATGGATTCATCCCGATCACAAAAGCTACATCTAGTGGATCCAGCGCAGTTGCGTTTTATCAAGTTATTCTTAGTTAAAATGACTTGTTTGTGAAGAAACCACATAAACACTTTAACTCTCAAGGGTACTTTGACATGCCAAACATGTTTCGAAGTAGGAATAGAGCTAGAATTAATAACATCCAAATACATGGATTTAACCATAAACTCTCCATTTCTAGTTAGCTTCCAACACAAACGATCGGGTCGTTGAGAAAGTTGAACATCCATCAGTCTTCTCACAAGATGGTGCCAAGCTTCCCAACGGCTTTCGACTAGCACTCTCCTGAAGTGAATATTGAGAGGCGTGGACTGACATACTGTCTCAACGGTTGCGTCTCTCCGTTGAACAATGCTACAAAGAGAAGGATACTCAAGCGCGAGGGGTGTGTCCCCTAGCCATGTATCCTCCCAGAATCTCGTAGAAGTACCGTTACCAATAACAAACTTTATCCGATTAAAAAAGACTGATTTAACTCTCATCAGTCCTATCCAGAAAGGCGAATCCATCGGCCTCACTGTCACCTGGGACAAAGTCTTGGAATGAAGGTACTTATTACGCAGAATCTGTGACCATGTAGCCCCGGTCTTACCAGATAGCTTATACAGCCATTTGCTGAGAAGACATTTGTTCTTCACCTCAAGATTTTCGATACCTAGACCCCCTTGGTCCTTTGGTCGACAAATAATGTCCCATTTAGCGAGTCTATACTTCCTCTTCAGATCATCACTTTGCCAGAAGAAACGGGACCGATAGAAATCTAGTATTTTCCGAACTCCAACTGGTACCTCGAAAAAAGACAAAAGAAACATGGGCATGCTCGTGAGAACCGAATTAATGAGAATTAAACGGCCTCTATATGACATCAATTTGCCCTTCCAGCAGCTCAGTTTCTTCTCAAAACGATCCTCAATGCACTTCCATTCTCTATTTGTTAGCTTACGATGGTGAATTGGTATACCCAAATATGTGAAAGGTAAAGCCCCTAATTCACATCCGAACAATTGCTTATATGCCTCTTGTTCCTCATTGGCTCTTCCAAAACAGAACAATTCACTCTTGTGGAAATTAATCTTTAGTCCGGTCAATTGTTTAAATAAGCATAACACCAGCTTCATGTTTCTCGCTTTCGCCAAGTCATGCTCCATAAAAATGATAGTATCATAGGCGTATTGTAGGACTGATACACCTCCATCAACTAGATGAGGTACCAGACTACCTACTTGACCAGCATCCTTAGCCCTCCCTATTAGAATCGTCAACATGTTGACTACAATGTTGAACAGAATAGGTGACATCGGATCTCCTTGTCTCAGGCCCTTATGTGTTTGGAAGTAGTGACCTATATCATCATTCACTTTAATTCCAACACTCCCTTTTTGCGTTACCTGTTGTCTCCAGGCTTGATCAAATCCTTTCGTACGCAAAGCCTGTTGAAGAAATGGCCATTTGACTTTGTCGTACGCTTTTTCAAAATCCACTTTGAAAACAACCCCATCTAGTTTTTTCGTGTGAATTTTATGGAGCGTTTCATGAAGGGCCACAACCCCTTCTAGGATGTTTCTGTCCGGCATGAAAGCAGTTTGGGACGGCTGCACCATAGAGTACACAATCTGCGTGAGTCTACTAGTCCCAACCTTGGTGAAAATTTTGAAACTTACGTTAAGAAGACATATCGTCCTGAACTGCTCAATTCTCACGGCCTCAGTTTTCTTAGGAAGTAAAGTAATAGTTTCAAAATTCAGATGAAACAACTGAAGCTGTCCAGAGAATAAATCATGGAACATCGGTAGCAAATCCCTTTTAGTAATAGGCCAGCATTTTTTATAAAACTCTACTGGAAATCCATCCGGCCTGGGAGCTTTATTATTCTTCATCTGAGAAATAGCTTCAAACACCTCTTTCTCCGAAAACGGGGCAGTCAAAATATCGTTCTTATCCACAACCAGTTGAGGAACATCCTCATGAAGGAAATATGCCCTAGAGGCAATAATAAAGTTATTATTTATTTCCTTATTTCTTAATAAATGTTTATTATTCATGCTAGAATTGTATTAACCGGAAACATAATACATGTGTGAATACATAGACAAACAAAGTGTCACTAGTATGCCTCTACTTGACTAGCTCGTTAATCAAAGATGGTTAAGTTTCCTAGCCATAGACATGAGTTGTCATTTGATTAACGGGATCACATCATTAGGAGAATGATGTGATTGACTTGACCCATTCCGTTAGCTTAGCACTCGATAGTTTAGTATGTTGCTATTGCTTTCTTCATGACTTATACATGTTCCTATGACTATGAGATTATGCAACTCCCGTTTACCGGAGGAACACTTTGTGTGCTACCAAACGTCACAACGTAACTGGGTGATTATAAAGGTGCTCTACAGGTGTCTCCGAAGGTACTTGTTGGGTTGGCGTATTTCGAGATTAGGATTTGTCACTCCGATTGTCGGAGAGGTATCTCTGGGCCCTCTCGGTAATGCACATCACTTAAGCCTTGCAAGCATTGCAACTAATGAGTTAGTTGTGGGATGATGTATTACGGAACGAGTAAAGAGACTTGCCGGTAACGAGATTGAACTAGGTATTGAGATACCGACGATCGAATCTCGGGCAAGTAACATACCGATGACAAAGGGAACAACGTATGTTGTTATGCGGTCTGACCGATAAAGATCTTCGTAGAACATGTGGGAGCCAATATGAGCATCCAGGTTCCGCTATTGGTTATTGACCGGAGACGTGTGTCGGTCATGTCTACATAGTTCTCGAACCCGTAGGGTCCGCACGCTTAAAGTTTCGATGACAGTTATATTATGAGTTTATATGTTTTGATGTACCGAAGGTTGTTCGGAGTCCTGGATGTGATCACGGACATGACGACGAGTCTCGAAATGGTCGAGACATGAAGATTGATATATTGGAAGCCTATATTTGGATATCGGAAGTGTTCCGTGTGAAATCGGGATTTTACCGGAGTACCGGAGGGGTTACCGGAACCCCCCGGGGGTTAATGGGCCATAGTGGGCCTTAGTGGAGATGAGGAGAGGCGGCCAGGGCAAGGGCCACGCGCCCCTCCCCCTAGTCCAAATAGGACAAGGAGAGGGGGGCGGCCCCCCTTTCCTTCCTCTCCTCCACCTCTTTCCCCCTTCTCCTATTCCAACAAGGAAGGGAGGGAGTCCTACTCCCGGTGACTCCTCCTAGCGCGCCTCCTCCCTGGCCGGCCGCACCTCCCCCCTTGCTCCTTTATATACGGGGGCAGGGGGGCACCCCAAAGAGACACAACAATTGATCGCTTGATCTTTTAGCCGTGTGCGGTGCCCCCCTCCACCATAGTCCACCTCGATAATACTGTAGTGGTGCTTAGGCGAAGCCCTGCATCGGTAGAACATCATCATCGTCACCACGCCATCGTGCTGACGAAACTCTTCCTCAACACTCGGCTGGATCCGAGTTCGAGGGACGTCATCGGGCTGAACGTGTGCTGAACTCGGAGGTGCCGTGCGTTCGGTACTTGATCGGTCGGATCGTGAAGACGTTCGACTACATCAACCGCGTTGTGCTAACGCTTCCGCTTTCGGTCTACGAGGGTACGTGGACAACAGTCTCCCCTCTCGTTGCTATGCATCACCATGATCTTGCCTGTGTGTAGGAATTTTTTTGAAATTACTACGTTCCCCAACAGTAGTATCAGAGCCTGGTTTTATGCGTTGATGTTATATGCACGAGTAGAACACAAGTGAGTTGTGGGCGATATAAGTCATACTGCTTACTAGCATGTCATACTTTGGTTCGGCGGTATTGTTGGATGAAGCGGCCTGGACCAACATTACGCGTACGCTTACGCGAGACTGGTTCTACCGACGTGCTTTGCACACAGGTGGCTGGCGGGTATCAGTTTCTCCAACTTTAGTTGAACCGAGTATGGCTATGCCTGGTCCTTGCGAAGGTTAAAACAACACCAACTTGACAAACTATCGTTGTGGTTTTGATGCGTAGGTAAGAATGGTTCTTGCTAAGCCCGTAGCAGCCACGTAAAATTTGCAACAACAAAGTAGAGGACGTCTAACTTGTTTTTGCAGGGCATGTTGTGATGTGATATGGTCAAGACATGATGCTAAATTTTATTGTATGAGATGATCATGTTTTGTAACCGAGTTATCGGCAACTGGCAGGAGCCATATGGTTGTCGCTTTATTGTATGCAATGCAATCGCCCTGTAATGCTTTACTTTATCACTAAGCGGCAGCGATAGTCGTAGAAGTATAAGATTGGTGAGACGACAACGATGCTACGATGAAGATCAAGGTGTCGCGCCGGTGACGATGGTGATCATGACGGTGCTTCAGAGATGGAGATCACAAGCACAAGATGATGATGGCCATATTATATCACTTATATTGATTGCATGTGATGTTTATCTTTTATGCATCTTATCTTGCTTTGATTGACGGTAGCATTATAAGATGACCCCTCACTAAATTATCAAAGTATAAGTGTTCTCCCTGAGTATGCACCATTGCGAAAGTTCTTCGTGCTGAGACACCACGTGATGATCGGGTGTGATAGGCTCTACGTTCAAATACAACGGGTGCAAAACAGTTGCACACGCAGAATACTCAGGTTAAGCTTGACGAGCCTAGCATATAACAGATATGGCCTCGGAACACGGAGACCGAAAGGTCGAGCGTGAATCATATAGTAGATATGATTAGCATAGTGATGTTCACCGTTGAAACTACTCCATCTCACGTGATGATCGGACATGGTTAGTTGATATGGATCACGTGATCACTTAGAGGATTAGAGGGATGTCTATCTAAGTGGGAGTTCTTAAGTAATATGATTAATTGAACTTAAATTTATCATGAACTTAGTAGCTGATAGTATCTTGCTTGTCTATGTTGATTGTAGATAGATGGCCCGTGCTGTTGTTCCGTTGAATTTTAATGCGTTCCTTGAGAAAGCAAAGTTGAAAGATGATGGTAGCAATTACACGGACTGGGTCCGTAACTTGAGGATTATCCTCATTGCTGCACAAAAGAATTACGTCCTGGAAGCACCGCTGAGTGCCAGGCCTGCTGCCGATGCAACTGACGACGTTAAGAACGTCTGGCAGAGCAAAGCTGATGACTACTCGATAGTTCAATGTGCCATGCTTTACGGCTTAGAACCGGGACTTCAACGACGTTTTGAACGTCATGGAGCATATGAGATGTTCCGGGAGTTGAAGTTAATATTTCAAGCAAATGCCCGGATTGAGAGATATGAAGTCTCCAATAAGTTCTACAGCTGCAAGATGGAGGAGAATAGTTCTGTCAGTGAGCATATACTCAGAATGTCTGGGTATAACAATCACTTGATTCAACTGGGAGTTAATCTTCCGGATGATAGTGTCATTGACAGAATTCTTCAATCACTGCCACCAAGCTACAAGAGCTTCGTGATGAACTATAACATGCAAGGGATGGAAAAGACGATTCCCGAGCTCTTCGCAATGCTTAAGGCTGCGGAGGTAGAAATCAAGAAGGAGCATCAAGTGTTGATGGTCAATAAGACTACCAGTTTCAAGAAAAAGGGTAAAGGGAAGAAGAAGGGGAACTTCAAGAAGAACAACAAACAAGTTGCTGCTCAAGAGAAGAAACCCAAGTCTGGACCTAAGCCTGAGACTGAGTGCTTCTACTGCAAGCAGACTGGTCACTGGAAGCGGAACTGCCCCAAGTATTTGGCGGATAAGAAGGATGGCAAGGTGAACAAAGGTATATGTGATATACATGTTATTGATGTGTACCTTACTAATGCTCGCAGTTGCACCTGGGTATTTGATACTGGTTCTGTTGCTAATATTTGCAACTCCAAATAGGGGCTACGGATTAAGCGAAGATTGGCTAAGGACGAGGTGACGATGCGTGTGGGAAAAGGTTCCAAAGTCGATGTGATCGCGGTCGGCACGCTACCTCTACATCTACCTTCGGGATTAGTTTTAGACCTAAATAATTGTTATTTGGTGCCAGCGTTAAGCATGAACATTATATCTGGATCTTGTTTGATGCGAGACGGTTATTCATTTAAATCAGAGAATAATGGTTGTTCTATTTATATGAATAATATCTTTTATTGTCATGCACCCTTGAAGAGTGGTCTATTTTTGTTGAATCTCGATAGTAGTGATACACATATTCATAATATTGAAGCCAAAAGATGCAGAGTTGATAATGATAGTGCAACTTATTTGTGGCACTGCCGTTTAGGTCATATCGGTGTAAAGCGCATGAAGAAACTCCATACTGATGGACTTTTGGAACCACTTGATTATGAATCACTTGGTACTTGCGAACCGTGCCTCATGGGCAAGATGACTAAAACGCCGTTCTCCGGAACTATGGAGAGAGCAACAGACTTGTTGGAAATCAAACATATAGATGTATATGGTCCGATGAATGTTGAGGCTCGTGGCGGATATCATTATTTTCTCACCTTCACAGATGATTTAAGCAGATATGGGTATATCTACTTAATGAAACATAAGTCTGAAACATTTGAAAAGTTCAAAGAATTTCAGAGTGAAGTTGAAAATCATCGTAACAAGAAAATAAAGTTTCTACGATCTGATCGTGGAGGAGAATATTTGAGTTATGAGTTTGGTCTTCATTTGAAACAATGCGGAATAGTTTCGCAACTCACGCCACCCGAAACACCACAGCATAATGGTGTGTCCGAACATCATAATCGTACTCTACTAGATATGGTGCGATCTATGATGTCTCTTACTGATTTACCGCTATTGTTTTGGGGTTATGCTTTAGAGACGACCGCATTCACGTTAAATAGGGCACCATCAAAATCCGTTGAGACGACGCCTTATGAACTGTGGTTTGGCAAGAAACCAAAGTTGTTGTTTCTTAAAGTTTGGGGCTGCGATGCTTATGTGAAAAAGCTTCAACCTGATAAGCTCGAACCCAAATCGGAGAAATATGTCTTCATAGATACCCAAAGGAGACTGTTGGGTACACCTTCTATCACAGATCTGAAGGCAAGACTTTTGTTGCTAAATTCAGAATCTTTCTGGAGAAGGAGTTTCTCTCGAAAGAAGTGAGTGGGAGGAAAGTAGAACTTGATGAGGTAACTGTACCTGCTCCCTTATTGGAAAGTAGTTCATCGCAGAAACCGGTTTCTGCGACACCTACACCAATTAGTGAGGAAGTTAATGATGATGATCATGAAACTTCAGATCAAGTTATTACTGAACCTCGTAGGTCAACCAGAGTAAGATCCGCACCAGAGTGGTACGGTAATCCTGTTCTGGAGGTTATGTTACTAGACCATGACGAACCTACGAACTATGAAGAAGCGATGGTGAGCCCAGATTCCGCAAAATGGCTTGAGGCCATGAAATCTGAGATGGGATCCATGTATGAGAACAAAGTGTGGACTTTGGTTGACTTGCCCGATGATCGGCAAGCAATTGAGAATAAATGGATCTTCAAGAAGAAGACTGACGCTGACGGTAATGTTACTGTCTATAAAGCTCGACTTGTTGCAAAAGGTTTTCGACAAGTTCAAGGGATTGACTACGATGAGACCTTCTCACCCGTAGCGATGCTTAAGTCTGTCTGAATCATGTTAGCAATTGCCGTATTTTATGATTATGAAATTTGGCAAATGGATGTCAAAACTGCATTCCTGAATGGATTTCTGGAAGAAGAGTTGTATATGATGCAGCCAGAAGGTTTTGTCGATCCAAAGGGAGCTAACAAAGTGTGCAAGCTCCAGCGATCCATTTATGGACTGGTGCAAGCCTCTCGGAGTTGGAATAAACGCTTTGATAGTGTGATCAAAGCATTTGGTTTTGTACAGACTTTTGGAGAAGCCTGTATTTACAAGAAAGTGAGTGGGAGCTCTGTAGCATTTCTAATATTATATGTGGATGACATATTGCTGATTGGAAATGATATAGAATTTCTGAATATCATAAAGGGATACTTGAATAAGAGTTTTTCAATGAAAGACCTCGGTGAAGCTGCGTATATATTGAACATCACGATCTATAGAGATAGATCAAGACACTTAATTGGAATTTCACAAAGCACATACCTTGACAAAGTTTTGAAGAAGTTCAAAATGGATCAAGCAAAGAAAGGGTTCTTGCCTGTGTTACAAGGTGTGAAGTTGAGTAAGACTCAATGCCCGACCACTGCAGAAGATAGAGAGAAAATAAAAGATGTTACCTATGCTTCAGCCATAGGCTCTATCATGTATGCAATGCTGTGTACCAGACCTGATGTGTGCCTTGCTATAAGTCTAGCAGGGAGGTACCAAAGTAATCCAGGAGTGGATCACTGGACAGCGGTCAAGAACATCCTGAAATACCTGAAAAGGACTAAGGATATGTTTCTCGTTTATGGAGGTGACAAAGAGCTCATCGTAAATGGTTACATTGATGCAAGCTTTGACACTGATCCGGACGATTCTAAATCGCAAACCGGATACGTGTTTACATTGAACGGTGGAGCTGTCAGTTGGTGCAGTTCTAAACAAAGCGTCGTGGCGGGATCTACGTGTGAAGCGGAATACATAGCTGCTTCGGAAGCAGCAAATGAAGGAGTCTGGATGAAGGAGTTCATATCCGACCTAGGTGTCATACCTAGTGCATTGGGTCCAATGAAAATCTTTTGTGACAATACTGGTGCAATTGCCTTGGCGAAGGAATCCAGATTTCACAAGAGAACCAAGCACATCAAGAGACGCTTCAATTCCATCCGGGATTTAGTCCAGGTGGGAGACATAGAAATTTGCAAGATACATACGGATCTGAATGTTGCAGACCCGTTGACTAAGCCTCTCCCACGAGCAAAACATGATCAGCACCAAGGCTCCATGGGTGTTAGAATCATTACTGTGTAATCTAGATTATTGACTCTAGTGCAAGTGGGAGACTGAAGGAAATATGCCCTAGAGGCAATAATAAAGTTATTATTTATTTCCTTATTTCATGATAAATGTTTATTATTCATGCTAGAATTGTATTAACCGGAAACATAATACATGTGTGAATACATAGACAAACAAAGTGTCACTAGTATGCCTCTACATGACTAGCTCGTTAATCAAAGATGGTTAAGTTTCCTAGCCATAGACATGAGTTGTCATTTGATTAACGAGATCACATCATTAGGAGAATGATGTGATTGACTTGACCCATTCCGTTAGCTTAGCACTCGATCGTTTAGTATGTTGCTATTTCTTTCTTCATGACTTATACATGTTCCTATGACTATGAGATTATGCAACTCCCGTTTACCGGAGCAACACTTTGTGTGCTACCAAACGTCACAACGTAACTGGGTGATTATAAAGGTGCTCTACAGGTGTCTCCGAAGGTACTTGTTGGGTTGGCGTATTTCGAGATTAGGATTTGTCACTCCAACTCGGAGGTGTCGTGCGTTCGGTACTTGATCGGTCGGATCGTGAAGACGTACGACTACATCAACCGCGTTGTGCTAACGCTTCCGCTTTCGCTCTATGAGGGTACGTGGACAACACTCTCCCCTCTCGTTGCTATGCATCACCATGATCTTGCGTGTGCGTAGGAATTTTTTTGAAATTACCACGTTCCCCAACACCTCAATCCTCGACTCATCCAGGGACACGAAATTATCCTCCGGAGGCCCAAAAAGCTGCTTGTAGTAGTTGGTAATGTATAATTTTAGGTTTTCCTGTCCTAAAATCGTCCCCTCGTCTTGCTCAAGCTGAAAGATTCTTTTCTTTCTATGCTTGCCGTTGGCGATCATATGAAAAAATTGATTGTTGGCGTCCCCTTGGACAACTTTGCAAACCTTAGCCCGCAATGCCCACTTCAATTCCTCTTCTCGCATGAGTTCTTTCAATCTCATCTCCGCGTCTACTTTAGCATGAAGTTCTGTGGAATCAAGAATTGTGGACTCGGCTTTTACATCTAAGGCTTGAATATGAGTAAGGAGCCTTTCCTTTTCAACCTTATAAATCCCACTGAGATGCTTAGCCCACCCACGTAAGAAACTTCTCAAGTGTCTTATCTTATTCTGCCATCTCTCAATAGAAGTCCGTCCTCCTACATCTTTAGCCCATTCCCTAGCTATTAGATCGAAGAAACCTTCTCTCTCAAACCACACTAATTCGAAAGAGAAGGTATTTTTATTCCCCACATGCGTTGCCTCACCAGAGTCAACCAGTAAAGGGGTGTGGTCCGAGATTCCGCGCGATAACGCCTGGACTGTTACGAGAGGAAACTTCTGTTCCCAGTCAACACTCGTGAGGACACGATCTAGCTTCTCAAACGTCGCGGTTGGCAAAGTATTAGTCCAAGTAAATTTTCTACCTGAAAGCTTTATCTCTCTCAGATCCAAGCCTTCAATAATGGTATTAAACATGAACGATCATCTGCCGTCAAAATTATCATTGTTCTTTTCGTCTCTCCTTCTAATAATACTAGTAGAACGCCCGTGCGTTGCTACGGGCTTTAAAAAAATCAAGATGCTTCTCACGGAATTAAAATAACCAAGAACTATGCACGTATCAGCTAACACACATCTTTTTAATTGATAATCAGACCATCAAACACAATAATATGTTATTGACAACTAAAAAAATGTTACTGAACTCAACCGGTAGTTCAATGGTTAGAAGGGTTGTATTAGCCATCCATGTGTGTGGTGGTGGTGGTGGTGGTGATGTGCCAGCATTGTTGTCCATATTTCTATAAACTTTTATCAAGACATATAACAATTTTTATTATATTACTTTTTTCTTAATTCAAATACAAACAGATCATAGAAATCTGGAGTCCATGTCGCTATTCCGTGGGGAGCACATTTGAGCCACCGCTAGTTTCTAATAATCTTTTGTACACGCTTCCTAATATCTCAACATTCCAACCTTTTAGACATGGAGACTGCCTAGTATTTTTTTACCATCATGACTTCTTTATATGGTAGAAGAAGCCATCCTTTCTACATAAGTATGACATAATTCCTAAAACACATACAATGATTTTATTTTCATTATGAATAATTTGTTTGTATGTGAGTCATACAAGTTCGGTTGCACACTTGCGGAACATCCAATGAATTTTCCAGATTTAGTTACAGACCAAGCGTGGCATGAGAAAAACTAACAATGATGTGTGCCTGAGCATCTTTTCACCATGAAAAGAAATGCATTTTGGGAGTCTTGATCATCACTGAAAGTAAGCTGATTTATGCATTGTGAACCCTTGTGCTTTTTCTAGAAGATAGAGACGGCAAATAATTTGAACTGTATGGACAAAGAATTTGAACCGTATGTACCAGTTTCCTAATTGAGGCCCTGATATTGACATGTGTGTGTGGCGTTTTTTCAAGTATGTCTGAAACGCAGGTTGTATTGACATGCAGAAATGGCTTTTCAAGCATGGCTGCAATACAGTTCTAAAACACGACACATTTATTATACACCCCAGAACATTTGAATATTTTTTGATGTGGGTATTGGTATTTTTTAGAACAAGACTAAGCCCCCACAAAAGCAGATGAGGTACCAACAGTTTCAGTAACATATTAACTAACTGGTGTTATTAATCCCGAAAATCTGGTCCAGAAAATTACCTAAGAAATTGTTGCAAGTGATAGCAGAAACTGGTGCCCTACAAAAACGGTAAGCAAACATTAAAAAGTAGTCATGATATATATGAAATATCTTCTGTACATTACAACAGATCACCATATACGAATAAAATTAGTTGAAAGTAATTGGACATATTATGACATGCTAAATTTGAATCATTAACTATGCAATTTAGTGGGAGTTTAGAGTATCGCACCGCTGATGTGCTTCGCTTACTCGCTCCTCAAGGAGAACATTGTACACACATATAGAAAGAACCAGATCAATTTACAAAAAATATAATAAAGAATGGTCACATGATGTAACTTGTTCGTTGTTCTCGGTAGAAATAAATAGGATCAGCAGTCCTTTACTAACAAATCTGAAACCAAGAGTTAATTGTATGTTCCATCAACCTCTATGAGATCCCAATGATATACAAAAAACAAGTTAAGAGGAAATCCTTGATTTTGTTTCACTCAAGCTATACACGGAGTACATAGCAATCAATGGATACCGATTTTAATTGGCTTACATAATTCGTTACCTTCCTGGAAGCCTCAAATTTGATTGAAGATCCAAAGTAGTCTGGTTGGATGAACATGTTTGTTCAGTCATGGCTATTGAACCCAAACTGCTTACCATTGACGCAACATAATGAATGAACCTACCATGTGTGTGTGTGTGTGTTTGTGTGTGTGTGTGAATGAAATAATCAAGTGGGTATGCTAGCAGCTAGATTATTACAGAGACACACGTCAAACCACATATAGTAACATCGATCTGGCTACTTTCCTAGACTACTGGCTGCAAGGAATTGCTAGTCATGAATAAAACATTCTAGAGTAACCACATAACATGGGAAGCTGGTAGTTCACACAAAATTAGAGCATTGAGGTTGGTGTCTCACCTTGGATGCTAGCCATACCATCAACTATAAATCCGCCTTCCGAAGGATACTGTAGTGTTGGGATACATAAAAACAATAAAGTAGAAGTTAGATCCATTCAGTGGATATGGTAGGATGGTCAAGGAGAATATATTTTCCATTCACTTTGTACCTTTGCAGCCTCAACTACAATTTATTGAATTGTACAAATTAGTTTAGTAAAATATTGGTCAGCACAAAATTTACAGGGAATGCTAGACGATAAGCTATTATCAGACATAGTATTGCATCAAAATAGCAGTTTCATGCAGTTACACACTTCTTTGCTCAAAGATTATCAACACAAGATCTTTCAGAAGATATCTAAGTGAGACATTTGATGGTTCTACATCAGCACGCGCACGTGGCCGCTAATATTTGAGAGCAAGCTAGAAGAACTTCAACAAACTTTTCAGCATCCCGGCTGCATTCAAAATAGCCAAATATGATTTATTATGCAAAGTAGGGTGTATTGACTGGTTTGTCATGATAATGTTCCACTGAAAAAAACATATGAGGTTGATGGATATATGATATTCCCCCGCACACGTGGTGATTATGCCAATATTATGACATTGGCAAACCTCAAAAAAAAATATTATGACACTGGCAGAATCCACGCACTAAACATGTGATGGTGACCGGGCTTGGTTAGCGGTTGAAACGTGCCTACGTTTAAGAAATGTTTACTCAAAACAGATAGTTCCGGGATAATTTATTTGAAGGAAAAGGAGATATTTGGGTACAACCCAAATTACCGCATACATTTTAGGGAACAAATTTCATCAACTCACCATCTAAAATAGAAGGACTTCTTATTAGGGGTAGATAGAGTTGCAGAATAATAGAAAACGATGTTATATATACTCCATGATGGACTTCCTTATTATGGCCATAATTCTATGAAGCAAATAGTGAAGACTCAATAGCATGAAGTTATTCCTTTTAAAAGGTAAGTCACATAACGCCTATAAATCTATTTTTCCTTCCTCTTGGACACACAATAAACCGTGTCATTGTATATAGAGGAAATAAACTAATAACTACAAACAATAGCCTTCTACTTTGCGCAACAATCAGTATAAATATATTTTTATGACATTGTGCTAACGGGATCTGGGGGGTGGCTGCCCCGCCCATGCGTTGCCGTAACTTGGAGGTTGCGGTAAATTGATAGTCTTGGAAGAGTGGGCTTGGTCGAGTCGGTCATGTAGTAGCTGCTAGTGACCTAATTCTGGACAACATTGTCCGTCTTGCGGAACTCCTTGTGCATGCCAATGGGGAACACAGAAGGCTTGGTCTCCTGCTTCTTTGTCTTGGTTGTCAACATGACCATATTCATCTCCTTTTCAGCAGCTAGTTGCATCGAGTCTTCTTGTTTGACAGGTCAGAGTACAATCGGCTTGGACATTGTACAAGTAGCTGCCTCATTGGTCTCCTTGCCGAACTGAACCTTGCCACGACGTTGCAAATTGCTACATCATCAGGTCATAGTACAATGCATGTTAGATAGTTATAGTTTATGATAACCTTTGAAGGCATGCTGAACAAGATATATCAAGGAACCAAAGATCAAAGGTAGCAGTAGCACATGCATAAAAGTTTCAGGCGATATTTCCATTTTTAATGAAATGAAAGTAGAGAAGGATAAGCTAAGGCCATGTATGCACAACCAACATATGAAAGACCAATGTACTATAGCCGGACATCATTTCAGTTCATAGATAATTAGTGAACAAGAGGGCATCAATTTAGTTCAAAACCAACCTTCTATATAAATTCATGCTAATTGAAAGGGTAAAACTACTAACCCATCTCCAGTAATTCTACAGCCAGAGAAAGTTAGAACATAACTGCTCATTATAAATTCTAGAAATGATTTTCATCACTATTCCATGTTACAAAAAATACCCCCACCCAAAGGTTAAAACCTAAGAGAGAAAAAAATGTATTTCAGAGTTCATGTAATATCCAGAAAATATTGAGCATCAACTGATCCACACATATTGCAGCCTAGAGAAAATGGCTATCTGAATTTCTAAGAACTTATGAATGCTTAATAAAATCAATTAGCTTTATCTCTCTCAGATCCAAGCCTTCAATAATGGTATTAAACATGAACGATCACCTGCCGTCAAAATTATCATTGTTCTTTTCGTCTCTCCTTCTAATAATATTAAAGTCACCCCCAACTAAGATTGGAAGCTGCTCAGACCCGCAAATACGGACAAGATCCGCCAAAAAATCTGGTTTGAGTTATGGCTGTGCGGCCCTATATACCGCCACCAGTGCCCAATTAAACCCATCGGCCTTCGATCTAACCCGAAACTTGACGGCGAAATCTCCCATAACCACACTTCGGACTTCCAACGTCTCGCATCTAACCCCAAGTAAGATCCCACATGATTTTCCTCTCGGGGGAAGGCGGTGCCAATCAAAATCGACACCTCCCGATAACGTAGTTAGGAATTGCGGGGAGAAATTACCCCTTCCTGTTTCAGAGAGGGCGATAAAATCCAACCTATGTTCGATAGAAGCATCCGCTAGAAATCTTCTTTTAGCCAAGTCTCTCGGACCTCTGCTATTCCAAAAAGTTCCTCTCATAACTCATCATGAAATTTTTGGTCGTACGGTTCCTAGCACTTCTACGCACAGCCGAAGCTGGATAAATCTTGCGCTTCCACTTGCGTATAGGCTTGTTTTGATCCTCCACCCGGTCCTCACAACCGGGTTCCGTGGACCTAACGCTCTGATCCTCGATGGGTTCACTATCCCCAAGAGGTAGAGAGTCGTCATCCTCCTCTGTGTCAGGGAGGGATGGGGCAATATCAGCACAGAAAGTGTCTAACACCCTGACTCCCAACGCATCAATGTCAGAATCGTTCATAGGTTTGACAGCTGCTAAGTTGTGAATCATATCTAAAGCGTGTTCCGCTTCAAGATCTAGGAGATCATTAACGGAATTAGAGATTTCACTATCATTACTACCTAGTGAAACTCCTAACTGATTTGCATTATGAATAATCTCATCATTAGAAAAATGCAGAATGGAATTGGAAGTGTTGACCGAGATACTAGTAGTGACCTCAATGTCAACTAAAACCACGACAAGTATTATACGAAGTATGTAACAGAGGGAGAGTACAAGCTGGAGCAGAACAAAGTACATTTCGCGTGAACATAGCTAGTCTTGCCCTCCCGTCTTGGTCCAGCCGGCCTTCGTCTCTCCTCCACACCACTTTCTTCACCCTACAATTTCTTTCTTTCACTGGGTATGTATCTACATACACAAAATCTGCAACGGAGGCGTTAGATAATGTCTCCTCCATTATCGTTTTCAGTCAGATTTCTGGCTCATTCCCGGCCATGGATGCGTCCATCTCGACATGGAGCAGAACAAAGTAGAAATGATCTCCTTTGGATTCGGCATGGTGAACATACGTGGAGGGCGTGAATGCGGAAAAGAGAACCTAACCGCCATCACCCTACGTATTTGTCTCTCGGCTGATGGTATCCATGAACCATGATTCATCATACTTCCAGGTTAACACGAGAACCACGACGGATGAGGCATGCATGGGGCTCAGCTGCATGAGTAACTGCAAAACCATTTCAAGAGAAACAATACATTAGTAAATGCTTGCACAATACTCCCTCCGTTCCAGAATACTTGTCGTGGTTTTAGTTTGAACAGTGGGACTAGTTTGATTTACCCTAGAACTAAGTAATGCTCAAAATTTCCTGTAAGTTTAATTGTCTATTTGTGTCCTTTTGCTTTGGAATTGGTTGGAACTAGAATTTCTCCTCTGGGTCCAAACAGCACATGTATTTCACTCGGATTTTGACCTAGATAGAGAATTGGACTTGACGTGGCGAGGGGAGAGGGCGGCAATTAGAACGTTAAAAAAGTGTCAAATAATGATGCTATTTTATCGAACTATATTATTTTCCCCAGGACAAACGATTCTCAATTTTCCATATCAGCTTAGACATAAATAAAGGTCTCGAACATTCGCATGTTTTTTGGTATTCCAAATGAGGCCTACCTTGCACCTATAAAAATACAAATATTAATATCCTCCCAAAACCAACAAATACATGTGTGGTATCCTTTATAGTCAATAGTATTTTATCTTCAAATTTATGCTTTCTATTATATTTTTAAGGTTGGGTGTAAATTTTGAGGCAAATTATTCTAAAACTACACTTGACTTTGGTTTCCCCAAAATTAAGAGTTCACGTTTATTTGAGAGTACTCTACAGTTCTGAGTACGCCGTGGAACTTTACTTAAAGAAATGGACTAAATGTTTACAAATATCAAATATAAATACTTAAAGCGTCTTTGGTGTAACTTACAAATAATAAAATTTTAATGAAATTGCACGTATGCAGGCCATATCTACATGTATGATTTTTTTTCCAGATACCCGGCATCATGGAGCCGGCGTCGAAAACACCGATTTCCTAAAATTCCTCTTTAGTTAGAGAAGAACCTGAGCGACAACAATATCTTCTGCTTATATTTATACGATGCACACAACCTGATATACCTAGTCGAGAACAGGGTCTAGAATAGCACAAAATTATCTAGCCCACCCATGCTCGAGCCACGGAGTGGCCCGTGGTGCTTAAAGTTTCTTCTATAAAAATATGCCTTTAAGGGTTAGTCTTGTGTTTTTTTAAATATACCTGCTTGGCTGGATTGAAAACATGTCGATAATACTATTTTCGTTTGAAAAGTTATTTTCCTGTCTATACCATCAGATGCACACATCCATAAATGAAATGGTTGCATGGAACTCGGCTGCTCTCCCGTCTTGGTCCAGCCGACCGACCTTCGTCTCGTCAGGAAGATATCTGGTGCTCCAGGAGCACCTAAACTTAGGTGCTCCGGGAGCTTCTCAGCCGTTGGATCTAAAATCCAAAGGCCATGGAAAGAGCTCGCACATTTATTCAAAAAAAAAAACACACCTAGAAATCCGTTATTACAACCAGATCCAGCGCATCCCTAGATGACCGTCAAATTATAGAACCAACGGCTGAGAAGCTCCCGGAGCACCTAAGTTTAGGTGCTCCCGGAGCACCAGACCCGTCTCTCCTCCACACCACCTTCACCCTACAGTTTCTTTCCTCCCTAGGTACGTACACAAAATCTGTATCTGTCGATTTGGCGTTTTCGGTCAGATTGCTCGCTCCCTGCCGTGGACGCGTCGGTGTCGATGGAACGAGCGGCCTAGCTACGAACGTACCATTTCAGTTGCACTGCATGCATGCCACCAAACACTTGCTGCAAAAGAAGATATCGATCGTTTAATTTGCACTACTATCAAGTGCTAATCACTGTTAGTAGTTAGCAGCAGTCCACACGGGATCAGAGCCCCTGCTGACCCGGAATTGCTTAACTTGGGAGTATATACTATGTAAAGTGTTCATGGAAAAAGGTGCGCAAAGAAGAGAACATTTGCCGGACATAACTAAGTTGTGAAGAAATGACCTCTTCTGGGTTCAACATGAGAACGTGTGGAGGGCATGAATGTGTAAAAGAAGAACCTAAACGTCATTGCCCTGCCTCTCATTCGGTTGATGGTATCCATGAATCACACTTTCAGGTGAGCACGAGAAGCACGACGCATCAGGCATGCGTGGGGCTCACACCACCTTTGTTTCTTGTTGCTTGATTTCCGGGAATAATCGGATGAATCCCCTCCATTGCCAACCTTAGCAATTAGCGGTAACCAACAGATATATCCAGGAATTGAGGTTTGGATGTGTTACCCATTGTTGCCATTTGAAGCTACACACCGAACAATTCAAGGGACCCCTAGATAATATAAGCACCAATGAAAACCCATCCTACGGACCAGACTTTAATCCATCTTACTTACTGTTCCCTCCGTTCCTTAATATAAGACATTTTAAAATTCCAATATAAGCTACATACAAGACAAAATAAGTGAATCTATACTCTAAAATACGTCTATATATTTATATGTAGTCTATATTAAAATTTCTAAAAGGGCTTATATGTAGAAATGGAGGGAGTAGTTAATATATAGATGTTGATCAGCTATAAAGTTGGATGCGTGTATTAGCCGCTGATAATTCTGTGTCGTGTTGCTTTAAGCCTTTCCATTTGGTGCCGGTGAGGACTTGTCCATGGACCGCCTCCGACAATAGAAAGGCTTGACCATTGGTTGTGACGGGGACTGCCGCTTGTGGTGCAGCGCAGCACGTGGGATGTGCCACACACATCACACAGACACGGAGAAGACCGACCTACCACCGCCCACGCTTTGCTCTCTTTTTCTGACGTGCTTCGCAGGTCCAAAATTCTTCCAAACCTGTCTGTAATAGAGACTGTTAGTAGTAGATTCTTCCTCATACGCAATACGTGTCCACGGTTTAAGCAGCAGGTGAAAGTGCACTACTGCAACGTGCTGACTCAGCTTTTGCCAACTGTCGTTAAAATGACAGCAGCAACACAGAGACCTACACCTACACCGCCAGGCGTGCAAGCTAGAACTGCATGGGTCAAGCTGCATGCCGTGGTCAAACCAAATCTCATGAAACCATTAATCAAAATGCAGGTGTCCATTTCATCACTCCAGTGCACACTTAGCCGTTGTCTTCTAATTAAAAATGAAATACACCCCTGACTTGTCGAATCTGATCGATGTAAGGTGCCTAATTTTGGCAACCAAGAAGTTATTACCTGTTAGTGTCTCGATTAATTTAATAGCAACCACAGCTTAACAAGATCTTTGTGATCTTGTAGTCAGGTCGCCAAACTAATGGACGATGACGTGGGCTTCATGCCACCTAAGTTACTCCAGCTTGGGGAGCAGAGGTGCAGCTGTCTCGCTCCGATTCGCCGAGGAATACTTTACGATCCAAGTGACTGTCCTACTGGCACACGTGTCCGATCCTAGCTTGCTTCACTTAGATTGATCCCAGTTTCTAAACTATATTAACAGTGATTGTGTGACACAGGTGAAGATTCGGACAGCACGAGCTCGTGGAAAAATTTCAGCAAAAAACTAGAGAGACGTATCTTAATAGATACAGAGGACGGTGTTTTTCTACTACCTCTTTTCGAAAGAAGGTTAATTAACTAGCCTACAGTTGGACAAAACCAGTTGAAAAACTAATCCGGAATAACAAGACAACAGGAGAGGCACTGTTCTTACATAATTTTCTTTCCCCTTGATTTACTTATCTGTTTTGGTTGAATTTGTACTGCAACAAAGTTTCAAAATTTTCACTATTATTTTAAGTTGATATATCATGCATGTTATCATTTAACAGTTAACTGTATCACTGAATATGTTCGCAAGAGAATATTTGGGGAATGTTGGTCGTCCTCTTGACTTTGTTACGCTACAACAACATGTCTAACCCCACATCATCCCACTTTATGATACAGTTCCTGATGACCTGATTGATTAGGTTAATTAACAAGGTACCTTTTTGAACGAGTCTTTTGGACGGCGCCACTTTTCCTGTTCTGCGCTCCGGCACGGCAGCAGATGAGTCATTTTCCACACAAATCTAGTTCAGGGACAGCAACTAATACACATACTTAGTTAAGCATATCTTCCCAACCTCAGATAGCGAAAGCTAGAAACCGTGTATGACCGAGTTGCACCAGGAGGTTAATATGGAGGATATACACGTATGACGCCTTGCATAATTCACTTCCTTTCATGAAGAGATAGTGAGTATATGGAGTAGTCATTAGTAATCAGCAAATGCCACTCCCGTCGTGTCGAACCTAGGTCTTTCATTTCCCAATGTGAACAGTAAAAAAATAGTAAAACAATTCTGATTTTTTTGGTCCAAACCTTGACAAATGTTCTCAGTGATTGCAGATTTTCCTTCCGAAATAACATTCTTGGAAGTCGTGGTAAAAAAACAAAATCGACACTCCAAATATGCTATTTTGAAAAGAACTTTGGAATGCTGTTTTTTTTGCCATGAGTTCCACGAATGTTATTTCAGGAGGAAAATTTGCAAGCACCGAAAACATTTGTCAAAGTTTCCGCCAAAAACAATTGAAAGTTTTTTTTTTAATATTTTGAATTTACTGTTCACCCAAAGCTCAAATGAGCTCGGGAGTAGAAGGGGACTTTCATATTTTCATGTCCTTGTCTTTTTCAGCATTTTGATTGATTATGACGAAGATGGTAACACATAATAAAATACATATCGGAATTTATAATTTCCAAACGTTCGTGATTTGATAATAGATCCGAACGATATTGCAGGGAAAAAAATCATGTATGCAACACTCGAACACACAACCTCCTGGTTGAGATAGGGGTGCACTACCACCTAGGCTAAGTCGGCTTTTATGTTTCCAACGTAGGTTAGCTTATATTCATACTTTATTCGAAAGTGGGAAAAACTACCATGCTTTCAACGAAAGCACGAACCACCTGGACCAGGTTTTTTAAGGAACGATGCATCATGCTTGTAAAAAAGTTGTTAAAACATTCTTCGATAATTTTTTGTGTGAATAACATGATAATTTGTGGGTCGCACATCTCATAATTTACGTGAAAAGGGTGTTAACTTTAAACCGGGGATTGGTTCCGTTGAAAACATACCCTCGTAATTACCGTGTAAATAACATGATAACTTACACATGCTGATTTGATAATTCATATACCAATATCATGGTAATTTTCTGACCGAGGGGATGAAAATTGTTGAAGGACAAACGATGATAACTTTTGTGCAACATGGTAATATACCCACAACAAAGCTGATAACTCACTACAAATCCCACGGTAACTTTCGACTCTGGGGTAAAAGTTCGTTGGAAAACATACCATGATAATTTGTGTGTAAATAGCATGATAATATGCATACAACAGAGCCGATAACTTACTCAATTCATGCGTGGTAACTTTTTGAGTGGGAAAAAGTTGTTGAAAAATACCTCTCAATAACTCATGTGTAAACAACATGATAATACATACCGACTGATAACTCATATACAAACATCGTGGTAATTTTTTGACCGACGGGATGAAAATTGTTGAAAAACATACCCTGATAACTTTTGTGCAACATGGTAATATACATACAACAAAGCTGATAACTCACTACAAACACCACAATCACTTTTGACCTAGGGATAAAAGTTAGTTGAAAAAAAATACCCCGGTAACTTCTATGTAAATGACATGGTAACTTATGTACGACAAACTGATAACTTGAGTAGCCCAGACGTGGTAACTTTTTTACCAAAAAAAAAGTCATCCAAACATATCAACATGAGATCTAGTTTCGAAGATCTTGTCGAGACGGATTTTTTATGTGAAGACGATTTTTCAATCGGACTGATGGTTTGAGCTACAAAACTTTTTGAAGTTTCGAAACAAAGAGAATATATGATGACATCAGCCTTTTGCATGTATGCAATTTCTAATCTAATACACGTAAGAAAGCTTGTTTGATTCGGTACTAATAGAAGAAAAGAACAGGTGAGTCGTATGTGCATGCATGATGGTAAAAATTGTTGGGAATCGTAGCATAATTTAAAATTTTCCTACGCTCACCAAGATGCATCTATGGAGTCTACTAGGAACGAGGGGAAGGGAGTGCATCTACATACCCTTGTAGATCGCGAGCGGAAGCGTTCCAATGAACGTGGATGACGGAGTCGTACTCGCCGTGATCCAAATCACCGATGACTGAGTGCCGAACGGACGGCACCTCCGCGTTCAACACACGTACGGTGCAGCGACGTCTCCTCCTTCTTGATCCAGCAAGGGGGGAGGAGAGGTTGATGGAGATCCAACAGCACGACGGCGTGGTGGTGGATGTAGCGGGTCTCCGGCAGGGCTTCGCCGAGCTGCTGCGAGAGAGAGAGAGGTGTTGCAGGGGAGGAGGGAGGCGCCCAAGGCTGTAGGTTGCTGCCCTCCCTCCCCCCTTTATATAGGCCCCCTTGGGAGGGGGGGCCGGCCAAAACCCATCTAGGGTTGGGGGGGGCAGCGGCGAAGGGGTGGAAAGGGGTGCCTTGCCCCCCAAGGCAAGGGGGAAGTCCCCCCACCCTAGGGTTCCTAACCCTAGGCGCATGGGGGAGGCCCAAGGGGGGCGCCCCAGCCCACTAAGGGCTGGTTCCCTTCCACTTTCAGCCCACGGGGCCCTCCGGGACAGGTGGCCCCACCCGGTGGACCCCCGGGACCCTTCCGGTGGTCCCGGTACAATACCGGTAACCCCCGAAACTTTCCCGGTGGCCGAAACTTGACTTCCTATATATAATTCTTCACCTCCGGACCATTCCGGAACCTCTCGTGACGTCCGGGATCTCATCCGGGACTCCGAACAACTTTTGGGTTTCCGCATACATATATCTCTACAACCCTAGCGTCACCGGACCTTAAGTGTGTAGACCGTACGGGTTCGGGAGACATGCAAACATGACCGAGACGCCTCTCCGGTCAATAACCAACAGCAGGATCTGGATACCCATGTTGGCTCCCACATGTTCCACGATGATCTCATCGGATGAACCACGGTGTCGAGGATTCAATCAATCCGTATGCAATTCCCTTTGTCAATCGGTATGTTACTTGCCCGAGATTCGATCGTCGGTATCCCAATACCTTGTTCAATCTCGTTACCGGCAAGTCTCTTTACTCGTACCGCAATGCATGATCCCGTGACTAACGCCTTAGTCACATTGAGCTCATTATGATGATGCATTACCGAGTGGGCCCAGAGATACCTCTCCGTCACACGGAGTGACAAATCCCAGTCTCGATCCGTGCCAACCCAATAGACACTTTTGGAGATACCCGTAATGCACCTTTATAGTCACCACCAGTTACGTTGTGACGTTTGGCACACTCAAAGCACTCCTACGGTATCCGGGAGTTGCGCGATCTCATGGTCTAAGGAAAAGATACTTGACATTGGAAAAGCTCTAGCAAACGAAACTACACGATCTTTTATGCTATGCTTAGGATTGGGTCTTGTCCATCACATCATTCTCCTAATGATGTGATCCCGTTGTCAATGACATCCAATGTCCATAGTCAGGAAACCATGACTATCTGTTGATCAACGAGCTAGTCAACTAGAGGCTTACTAGGGACACTTCGTGGTCTATGTATTCACACATTTATTACGATTTCTGGACAATACAATTATAGCATGAACAATAGACAATTACCATGAACAAAGAAATATAATAATAACCATTTATTATTGCCTCTAGGGCATATTTCCAATAGTCTCCCACTTGCACTAGAGTCAATAATCTAGTTACATTGTGATGAATCGAACACCCATTGCGTCCTGGTGTTGATCATGTTTTGCCCTAGGGAGAGGTTTAGTCAACGGATCTGCTACATTCAGGTCCGTGTGTACTTTACAAATATCTATGTCTCCATTTTGAACACTTTCACGAATGGAGTTGAAGCGACGCTTGATATGCCTGGTCTTCTTGTGAAACCTGGGCTCCTTCGCAAGGGCAATAGCTCCAGTGTTGTCACAGAAGAGAGTCATTGGGCCCGACGCATTGGGAATCACCCCTAGGTCGGTAATGAACTCCTTCATCCAGACTGCTTCCCGTGCTGCCTCCGAGGCTGCCATGTACTCCGCTTCACATGTAGATCCCGCCACGACGCTTTGCTTGCAACTGCACCAGCTTACTGCTCCTCCATTCAAAATATACACGTATCCGGTCTGTGACTTCGAGTCATCCAGATCTGTGTCGAAGCTAGCGTCGACGTAACCCTTTACGACGAGCTCTTCGTCACCTCCATAAACGAGAAACATATCCTTAGTCCTCTTCAGGTACTTCAAGATATTCTTGACCGCTGTCCAGTGTTCCTTGCCGGGATTACTTTGGTACCTTCCTACCAAACTTACGACAAGGTTTACATCAGGTCTGGTACACAGCATGGCATACATAATAGACCCTATGGCCGAGGCATAGGGGATGACACTCATCTCTTCTATATCTTCTGCCGTGGTCGGGCATTGAGCCGTGCTCAATTGCACACCTTGCAATACAGGCAAGAACCCCTTCTTGGACTGATCCATACTGAACTTCTTCAATATCTTGTCAAGGTATGTACTCTGTGAAAGACCAATGAGGCGTCTTGATCTATCTCTATAGATCTTGATGCCTAATATATAAGCAGCTTCTCCAAGGTCCTTCATTGAAAAACACTTATTCAAATAGGCCTTAATACTTTCCAAGAATTCTATATCATTTCCCATCAATAGTATGTCATCCACATATAATATGAGAAATGCTACAGAGCTCCCACTCACTTTCTTGTAAACACAGGCTTCTCCATAAGTCTGTGTAAACCCAAACGCTTTGATCATCTCATCAAAGCGAATGTTCCAACTCCGAGATGCTTGCACCAGCCCATAGATTGAGCGCTGGAGCTTGCATACTTTGTTAGCATTCTTAGGATCGACAAAACCTTCCGGCTGCATCATATACAACTCTTCCTTAAGGAAGCCGTTAAGGAATGCCGTTTTGACGTCCATCTGCCATATCTCATAATCATAGTATGCGGCAATTGCTAACATGATTCGGACGGACTTCAGCTTCGCTACGGGTGAGAAAGTCTCATCGTAGTCAACCCCTTGAACTTGTCGATAACCCTTAGCGACAAGTCGAGCTTTGTAGATGGTCACATTACCATCCGCGTCCGTCTTCTTCTTAAAGATCCATTTGTTTTCTATGGCTCGCCGTTCATCGGGCAAGTCAGTCAAAGTCCATACTTTGTTTTCATACATGGATTCTATCTCGGATTTCATGGCTTCTAGCCATTTGTCGGAATCTGGGCCCGCCATCGCTTCTTCATTGTTCGAAGGTTCACCGTTGTCTAACAACATGATTTCCAGGACAGGGTTGCCGTACCACTCTGGTGCGGAACGTGTCCTTGTGGACCTACGAAGTTCAGTAACTTGATCCGAAGCTTCATGATCATCATCATTAACTTCCTCCCTAGTCGGTGTAGGCACCACAGGAACATTTTCCCGTGCTGCGCTACTTTCCGGTTCGAAAGGGGTGACTATCACCTCATCAAGTTCCACTTTCCTCCCACTCAATTCTTTCAAGAGAAACTCCTTCTCCAGAAAGGACCCGTTCTTGGCAACGAAGATCTTGCCTTCGGATCTGAGGTAGAAGGTATACCCAATAGTTTCCTTAGGGTATCCTATGAAGACGCATTTTTCCGACTTGGGTTCGAGCTTTTCAGGTTGAAGTTTCTTGACATAAGCATCGCATCCCCAAACTTTTAGAAACGACAGCTTAGGTTTCTTCCCAAACCATAATTCATACGGTGTCGTCTCAACGGATTTCGACGGAGCCCTATTTAAAGTGAATGCGGCAGTCTCTAAAGCATAACCCCAAAATGAGAGCGGTAAATCGGTAAGAGACATCATAGATCGCACCATATCCAATAGAGTGCGATTACGACATTCGGACACACCATTTCTCTGAGGTGTTCCAGGCGGCGTGAGTTGTGAAACTATTCCACATTTCCTTAAGTGTGTACCAAATTCGTGACTTAAATATTCTCCACCACGATCTGATCGTAGGAATTTTATTCTCCTGTCACGTTGATTCTCAACCTCACTCTGAAATTCTTTGAACTTTTCAAAGGTTTCAGACTTGTGTTTCATCAGGTAGACATACCCATATCTACTTAAATCATCAGTGAGAGTGAGAACATAACGATATCCTCCGCGAGCCTCAACACTCATTGGACCACACACATCGGTATGTATGATTTCCAATAAGTTGGTTGCTCGCTCCATTGTTCCGGAGAACAGAGTCTTGGTCATCTTACCCATGAGGCATGGTTCGCACGTGTCAAATGATTCGTAATCAAGAGACTCTAAAAGTCCATCTGCATGGAGCTTCTTCATGCGCTTGACACCAATGTGACCAAGGCGGCAGTGCCACAGATATGTGGGACTATCGTTATCAACTTTACATCTTTTGGTATTCACACTATGAACATGTGTAACATCACGTTCGAGATTCATCAAAAATAAACCATTGACAAGTGGGGCATGACCATAAAACATATCTCTCAAATAAATAGAACAACCATTATTCTCGGATTTAAATGAGTAGCCATCTCGAATTAAACGAGATCCAGATACAATGTTCATGCTTAAAGCTGGCACTAAATAACAATTATTGAGGTTTAAAACTAATCCCGTGGGTAGATGCAGAGGTAGCGTGCCGACGGCGATCACATCGACCTTGGAACCATTCCCGACGCGCATCGTCACCTCGTCCTTTGCCAGTCTCCGTTTATTCCGTAGTTCCTGCTTTGAGTTACAAATATGAGCAACCGCACCGGTATCAAATACCCAGGAGCTACTACGAGTACTGGTAAGGTACACATCAATTACTTGTATATCACATATACCTTGGGTGTTGCCGGCCTTCTTCTTGTCCGCTAAATATTTGGGGCAGTTCCGCTTCCAGTGACCACTTCCCTTGCAATAAAAGCACTCAGTCCCGGGCTTGGGTCCATTCTTTGACTTCTTCCCAGTAACTGGTTTACCGGGCGCGGCAACTCCCTTGCCATCCTTCTTGAAGTTCTTCTTACCCTTGCCCTTTTTGAACTTGGTGGTTTTATTCACCATCAACACTTGATGTTCTTTTCTGATCTCCCCTTCCGCTGATTTCAACATTGAATATACCTCGGGAATGGTCTTTTCCATCCCCTGCATATTGTAGTTCATCACAAAGCTCTTGTAGCTTGGTGGAAGCGACTGGAGGATTCTGTCAATGACCGCGTCATCCGGGAGATTAACTCCCAGCTGAGACAAGCGGTTGTGCAACCCAGACATTCTGAGTATGTGCTCACTAACAGAATAGTTCTCCTCCATTTTACAGCTAAAGAACTTGTCGGAGACATCATATCTCTCGACCCGGGCATGAGCTTGAAAAACCAGTTTCAGCTCCTCGAACATCTCATATGCTCCATGTTTCTCAAAACGCTTTTGGAGACCCGGTTCTAAGCTGTAAAGCATGCCGCACTGAACGAGGGAGTAATCATCAGCACGTGATTGCCAAGCGTTCATAACGTCTTGGTTCTGTGGGATTGATGCATCACCTAGCGGTGCTTCTAAGACATAATCTTTCTTGGCTACTATGAGGATGAGCCTCAGGTTCCGGACCAAGTCCGTATAGTTGCTGCCATCATCTTTCAGCTTGGTTTTCTCTAGGAACGCGTTGAAATTGAGGACAACGTTGGCCATTTGATCTACAAGACATAGTGTAAAGATTTTAGACTAAGTTCATGATAATTGAGTTCATCTAATTAAATTATTTAATGAACTCCCACTCAGATAGACATCCCTCTAGTCATCTAAGTGAAACATGATCCGAGTTTAACTAGGCCGTGTCTGATCATCACGTGAGACGGACTAGTCAAGATCGGTGAACATCTCCATGTTGATCGTATCTTCTATACGACTCATGCTCGACCTTTCGGTCCTCCGTGTTCCGAGGCCATGTCTGTACATGCTAGGCTCGTCAAGTCAACCTAAGTGTATTGCGTGTGTTCCGAGGCCATGTCTGTACATGCTAGGCTCGTCAACACCCGTTGTATTTGAACGTTAGAATCTATCACACCCGATCATCACGTGGTGCTTCGAAACAACGAACCTTCGCAACGGTGCACAGTTAGGGTGAACACTTTCTTGAAATTATTATAAGGGATCATCCTACTTGCTACCGTCGTTCTAAGTAAATAAGATGCAAAAACATGATAAACATCACATGCAATCAAATAGTGACATGATATGGCCAATATCATTGTGCTCCTTTGATCTCCATCTTCGGGGCACCATGATCATCTTTGTCACCGGCATGACACCATGATCTCCATCATCATGATCTCCATCATTGTGTCTTCATGAAGTCGTCACGCCAACGATTACTTCTACTTCTATGGCTAACGCGTTTAGCAACAAAGTAAAGTAATTTACATGGCGTTATTCAATGACACGCAGGTCATACAAAATAATAAAGACAACTCCTATGGCTCCTGCCGGTTGTCATACTCATCGACATGCAAGTCGTGATTCCTATTACAAGAATATGATCAATCTCATACATCACATATATCATTCATCACATCTTCTGGCCATATCACATCACATAGCACTTGCTGCAAAAACAAGTTAGACGTCCTCTAATTGTTGTTGCAAGTTTTTACGTGGTTTGTAGGTTTCTAGCAAGAACGTTTCTTACCTACGTATGACCACAACGTGATTTGCCAATTTCTATCTACGCTTCATAAGGACCCTTTTCATCGAATCCGTTCCGACTAAAGTAGGAGAGACAGACACCCGCTAGCCACCTTATGCATCTAGTGCATGTCAGTCGGTGGAACCTGTCTCACGTAAGTGTACGTGTAAGGTCGGTCCGGGCCGCTTCATCCTACAATGCCGCCGAAACAAGAAAAGACTAGTAGCGGCAAGAAGAATTGGCAAACTCAACGCCCACAACTTCTTTGTGTTCTACTCGTGCATAGTAACTACGCATAGACCTGGCTC
The DNA here is from genome assembly GCF_002575655.3 of Aegilops tauschii subsp. strangulata. Taxonomy (NCBI): domain Eukaryota; kingdom Viridiplantae; phylum Streptophyta; class Magnoliopsida; order Poales; family Poaceae; genus Aegilops; species Aegilops tauschii. The sequence continues at coordinate 42,816,466 of NC_053039.3, forward strand.
ATGATGCCACTGTTGGGAATCGTAGCATAATTTAAAATTTTCCTACGCTCACCAAGATGCATATATGGAGTCTACTAGCAACGAGGGGAAGGGAGTGCATCTACATACCCTTGTAGATCGCGAGCGGAAGCGTTCCAATGAACGTGGGTGACGGAGTCGTACTCGCCGTGATCCAAATCACCGATGACTGAGTGCCGAACGGACGGCACCTCCGCGTTCAACACACGTACGGTGCAGCGACGTCTCCTCCTTCTTGATCCAGCAAGGGGGGAGGAGAGGTTGATGGAGATCCAACAGCACGACGGCGTGGTGGTGGATGTAGCGGGTCTCCGGCAGGGCTTCGCCGAGCTGCTGCTGCGAGAGAGAGAGGTGTTGCAGGGGAGGAGGGAGGCGCCCAAGGCTGTAGGTTGCTGCCCTCCCTCCCCCCCTTTATATAGGCCCCCTTGGGAGGCGGGGCCGGCCAAAACCCATCTAGGGTTGGGGGGGGGGGGGGCGGCCAAGGGGTGGAAAGGGGTGCCTTGCCCCCCAAGGCAAGGGGGAAGTCCCCCCACCCTAGGGTTCCTAACCCTAGGCGCATGGGGGGAGGCCCAAGGGGGCGTCCCAGCCCACTAAGGGCTGGTTCCCTTCCACTTTCAGCCCACGGGGCCCTCCGGGACAGGTGGCCCCACCCGGTGGACCCCCGGGACCCTTCCGGTGGTCCCGGTACAATACCGGTAACCCCCGAAACTTTCCCGGTGGCCGAAACTTGACTTCCTATATATAATTCTTCACCTCCGGACCATTCCGGAACCTCTCGTGACGTCCGGGATCTCATCCGGGACTCCGAACAACTTTCGGGTTTCCGCATACATATATCTCTACAACCCTAGCGTCACCGGACCTTAAGTGTGTAGACCCTACGGGTTCAGGAGACATGCAAACATGACCGAGACGCCTCTCCGGTCAATAACCAACAGCGGGATCTGGATACCCATGTTGGCTCCCACATGTTCCACGATGATCTCATCGGATGAACCACGGTGTCGAGGATTCAATCAATCCGTATGCAATTCCCTTTGTCAATCAGTATGTTACTTGCCCGAGATTCGATCGTCGGTATCCCAATACCTTGTTCAATCTCGTTACCAGCAAGTCTCTTTACTCGTACCGCAATGCATGATCCCGTGACTAACGCCTTAGTCACATTGAGCTCATTATGATGATGCATTACCGAGTGGGCCCAGAGATACCTCTCCGTCACACGGAATGGCAAATCCCAGTCTCGATCCGTGCCAACCCAATAGACACTTTCGGAGATACCCGTAATGCACCTTTATAGTCACCACCAGTTACGTTGTGACGTTTGGCACACCCAAAGCACTCCTACGGTATCCGGGAGTTGCACGATCTCATGGTCTAAGGAAAAGATACTTGACATTGGAAAAGCTCTAGCAAATGAAACTACACGATCTTTTATGCTATGCTTAGGATTGGGTCTTGTCCATCACATCATTCTCCTAATGATGTGATCCCGTTATCAATGACATCCAATGTCCATAGTCAGGAAACCATGACTATCTGTTGATCAACGAGCTAGTCAACTAGAGGCTTACTAGGGACACTTTGTGGTCTATGTATTCACACATGTATTACGATTTCCGGACAATACAATTATAGCATGAACAATAGACAATTACCATGAACAAAGAAATATAATAATAACCATTTATTATTGCCTCTAGGGCATATTTCCAACAAAAATCACTATGGATTACGTAGCAAGGCTACACCGTTCGGATCTATTGCTTAATTCAGAACGTCTGGTAGTTATCACACTCCAATACATATATATTGTAGTGAATGCTTTAGTTTTTTAGGGTTCAACCAAAGATGACATGCCATCGAAGGGGCTTTATAGTTTTAACATGGTTATCGCACTTGATCCTAAGCGCAATGCCATCTATATCTTTGCCTCCGTGGAATCAAGTTGTTTTAGTTAATATTTTGTTGGATCTCATGTTTCATCCATTTGCCCGCGTCGTCTTCTTGGCGGCTCGGGGAGAGAAAAAAACCCTAGCCGCCACGACTCCTCCCCTCCCCTCCTAGTCTCGCCGCCGCCGGAGGGGTCTCCCTGGCAAAGGCCGGGCGGCCCTGAGAAAGGTGGCGGCGGGGCGAGGATTCTCTTGTGTTGGCGCGGGCGTGCGAGAGCTCCGCGCACGGTAGAGGGGTTGCGGATGGCGGCGGCCACCGCCGCGGGACAGGCAAAGCACGGCGATCCGGCTGGCCTGGCGCTGCGGACGCACCGTGCATGGCGACGGTGTGGCCTACGACCTTCTTGGCGGCTTGGATCTGGGGCTCCTGATCTGGGTCGGGCATCCAGGTTGGGGCTTTGCCCGGTGTCGCGGCGACGGCCGCTCTGCTGCGTGCTAGCCTGTTGGTGGTGGTCGGCCAGGAGGCGGCGGTGGATCTGGCTTCAGATCTGTCTGGTGGCGAGTTTGGAGCGGCAAGACTTCCGGTGAAAACGGAGCCTCGACTACGGTCATGGTGGACAATGGCGGCGTCTTTTGGCGTCGTTACCTTGTCGAAGGCATCGTCATAGCAAGTCGCGTCACTCCTTTCGGCCTGCTCTGGGGGAAACCCTAGATCTGTTTTCACGAATCGGACGATGGCGACGTCTGGTGTCGCGCTCCTTGCTGGAGGCATTGTTTTGGAGCAGGTACCGACTTGGGTGGACAGGTGGTGGAGCGGCATGGTATCTATCGCGTCATCGACGACTGGTCTCGGCGGCGTGGCGCAACGGGGTCTCGCCGACGGATGCGTGACGATGGACGTGTGCAGGGAGGTGGCGCTGTCTGGCGTCGTGGTGGCATCGACGGCAGCTAGACCGGGCAAGATAGATGCAGCAGTACAGTACTGAAGATGGATTGGTGGCAGGTGGCTGCGGCGGCCTCATACCCGGCAAGCGTCCTGGTTGAGGAGTGCGCCGGACTGGTGGTTGCCCCATACCAGGCAGGCGTCCTGATTGGGACCTTAGGTCTTAGATGTTAGGTTTGGCTGCGAGGTCTGTTTGGTATTAGGCCCAGACTATCAGCTTCCCTTCGTCAACTGGATAGGAGTAGCGGCAGATGTTGCCTAGACGGGGGCTTTAGTCTTACTGTTGTATCACTTTGTAAGGTCTTGTGTGAATAATTAATTAAGTGGCTGCATGCATCGTCCAGATGCAGTGGCCGGGGGTCCTCCTCTTTTAAAAAAAAAATATCCATTTGTGATCTTGCTCTTCTTCATCTGCATTTAACAAGCAGTTCGTCACCTTGCCTTGTGAGATGCTTCGCGAACAGCCGAAGACTATGCTCCACAGTTTTACGTCCAATCTTTGATTGTGTAGTTTATACAGCTTTTGAAAACCTTCAAGTTTAGCGACGACTTAAGAAAACCTTGATGTAAATTAAGTTTAAGCTGGCATTCCATTATCTAATTAGCAAGTGTAGTCAGAAAAAAAACTAATAAAAGATCGAAAGCAATTGACATCTTTCCTTTTTTGAGCTTAATTTGCTTACAATTTACTCCTTCTTACTCTTCAGTTGGGTTAAAAAAAATTGACACTTTGATTAGGAACAATGGTTGGAGCACATTCGATCTATCCTTCGTATGTCAACCAACGTGCACCCAACATTTGTTTCGCGGGTGTAAAAAGGCACACCAAAAAATCACTTTAGTAGAAGGGAAGTGGTAGTCAAATGAAACATCAAATTCATGGCAGTGGCAAGAGCACTTCGATGGTGACCTCACCTGGGACACGTGGCAGTGACTGGTACAATAGCCAATCATATAGCACCACGTATTAGTTGTTTAGAGTATCGATATTCGCCGTGTGAACTAGCACGTTCCCACTTATATCAGGTACAAATTCGGAAGGCCCAAGTGTAACCTGGCATCTGCTCCTCACGACTCAAGAGACACTGTAACCGTTTACACCATACGTTTGGATCATTTGGGGCCGAGCTTGGTGTTCATAATGAGGACATTTAATTACTAATTTACATCTGACACCTCTTTCAATCTAGAAGGAGGTTTTGATGCAAACAATCATGAGCAGTTTACATATATGTGCGTGTGGGTGCCTTACGTGCTAGTTTGGCTTTCGCATCATCCATCACATCTCAAATAAAATTTTGCTTGGAAACCTGGCAAATAGCGGCTCGTCGAGGCCCTGACACGTGCATTCAGATGTTTACGTGGCCCATGCATGGCTTCATCCACAAGTGCAGTTCACCTGATCATCAGCTAAGTGCCAACAGTATCTCAAAAAAAAAAAAAGCTAAGTGCCAACAATTATGGTGACTAGCTAACTAGCTATATATAGTGCCTGATGACGAAGTATGTCCCAGCTATACATATATAAGGGGGAACAGTGTTCGTTGACTACCAACTTTAACATGCGAATTGTCAAAATATTGGGCTACTAGCTAGCAATAGTGCCGTCATATATATAACTAAAGCATGTCGTTTGCTTTGTTTTGTTTCGTTGTATATGTAGATGCAAAATTCTTGGTTATATATGACTGATTGATAGGTGTGGTGCTCGTTCAGCGATAGTGTAGCAGTTGGTGTCTACTTATAGTAGTATAGGCTGACATTTTATACCATGCTGTTTTTACGGAAAAGTTAATCAGTTGATAGAAACCTTTTTTTTTTCGGGCGTGCACTTGTATGAGCCGTGTAAACAGAGTGCTTCATAGAAACAATTATGACGTGATTGCTTGCCGTCTCTACTTTTGACACTTTACATATCAGTCCTGTTGGGTCTGACTAAAGAAAATAGGCAAAAAATTATCATATGCACATCATTTGGCTGCCTGCATATAAGCTGACTGCATTAGGGGAGCAATTTTGCCCGGCGTTTGGTCGCGCGCATTGACTAGCTGATGCAAGTGTGCTGTGCTTAGTTGCATACATGCAAAGTGATTAAGAATTAACAACTAAACATGATGCACAGAGTTACAGTAGAGTGTCTTTGCAGTGTGCTCGCGATGGCAGCGTCTGTGTAGGCTGTGGGCGAGGAGGCCGACTGCGCGACGCCGGCAGCGGCGCTGAGCACATCATGGCATCCATATGACAAGGTTGTCGATGATTAGTGAGAACAAAAATAAGCAACTTCTAATTTCGTCTAAACCATAAATCATCACATGACCACCTTAGTACAGTACAATAGAAAGATACACATATACTCATCAACGGCCGTTGAAACAGAAAACGTACAACATGAAAGTCTTGTGAAACATTGAGATGAAGCTACTGGTAAGAGGGATTTCAAACGGTTGACCGTGCGCGCTGAATTTGATGAAATTCGATAAAAATATCTTCAAACATGAACATGGAATTAAGCATTTACGGTTAACGAACCTACAAACAGATCGTCTAAATGAAACCATGACATTGATATGCATCTTTTTCGTGTAGACCTTATCTCGAATCGGTACCGTTGTGTAGATTAGAAGGGATTGGAAGAGATTAAGAAGTCTAGTTCGAACAGACCACACATAGACATTCCTACACTAACCCAGAAAGTGTAGATCTACTCATCTACAACCATCAAAATAGAGAAAGTACAACACGAAAACGGTGTGAAACGTCGAGATGAAGATACTGGTGAAAGGAAATTTCAAATGATCGACGGTGCGCGACGAATTGGACGAAATTCGTTCAAAATAGCTCCAAATATGAACACAAAATTAAGTATTTACGGTCGACGAATCTACAAACCGATCATCTGAATGGAACCACAACATCAAAGTGCATCTTTTTCATGTAGATCTTATCTCGAATCGGAGCACCGTTGTGTAGATTAGAAGGTGAAAGAGATTAAGAGAAGATTACACTAGAACACATGAAAACTCATGTATAGAGTGCACCCAGCCAGCATGAGCTCACGCATAACTACACCAAGAGAGGCACCCACGTTCACTCTATTGCATAGCTGGAGCTTGGCTCGCTGGAAACAATCAAATCTAGCGTTCCCAACGATGCAGGCCGAGACGTGCTTTAAACTTCGTAATATGCATGCCAAATAGGGAACGCAGAGAAGCAAACGGCCCAAATTCTTTCCACACGGGTCTGGTCGGGCTTGATGTGAGCAACCAAACACATCATTATGTTTTAAAATTATGCAGCAAAAAAAGGTTTAAAATTATGAAGCTTACAAAAGTCCACGCCTAAATAAAAGGTAGCTGAAGAACCTTGAAAAATATAATTTCACTAAATGAGGGATCATCAATAATTAACTAGATGTATGTTTCAGGTTATACCGAGGAACATATATTTCTCAAATCTCATGCATATCCTCGAGTTAGGGCTCTGTCTCGAATGGACAATGCTAAAACCCGTTTCCAATCCTTAAGTAAAAGTGTGACCTAATATAGGTACCATTTATGTTGCAAAATATTGGTGCTGGACGATTAACCTCGCCACTCGTGGCCCTTCCCGTGGATGATCCCTCCCCCGGCCGACACGGCAAACCCCTCCAAAACGCCGATTCATGCCGCCCATCCCCTCTCTTCCTCCACCCTCCTCCATCCCTACCATCGGAAGATGGCACCGCTCCCCTTGCGCTAATAGTTCGCGGTAGTGGTGGTTGTTCAGGGAGGAAACAGGGCGGGATCTGACGACTTTGTGACAGCGTTCGGATGGATCCCCATAGTGAGGGGGTGCGGCCTCGGATCGGGAGATTGAAGCGTTGGTGGCGGCAAGAGATCAATCGGAGCGTGTGGCAGAGATAGCGCACCTCAAACTCAGGTCGGACAAGCTCAATCTCGTGATGATGGTGATGTGAACCACTCTCAGTCAATTTTATTCTCGATTGGGCAACGCAGGAATCGATCTTGATGTCCGGAGCCTAACGTGTGCGGTGGTGCCTCTTCAGGCCGATGGAGGACCGGTAATGGTTGGAGGCAGCTCATCAAGGCTGCCTGACTCGGTGAGTAATCCCCTTTCTTCTCCTTACCTTGGTTCAAAATCTAGGGTTTCCTATGTCAGATTAGGAGAATCATCGCTCCGTGTTGTCGAGGGATTTGCATGATAGGTATCATTTGCAGAATTATAGTGCAGCTACGATAGTGGTGGTGGATCCTTCACATCTTCTAGTGCCACCGGCAACCGATGTCAAGGATATGTCTTGATTCAATATATGCCATTTCTTGGGCATTCAAGGATGTGATGATGATTGACGCTGCTAGATGGGTTACTTTGTTGCTGGGTAAATGCCGTTTGGTCCTCATTATTGAGAGTGGAATCAAGACTGATTCCAGACATTTCAGAAGAGGTGAATCGGTCGATGTTGGAATGCAGGTGGTGCAGCTCCGCCGCCACCATTAGTTCGACCAGCAGGTGACCCGTGTCCTCTACACGAGTGAGCACTACTACGGAAACACATATAGGTAGGACATCAGTAGTAGCGCTGGAAAATAACCAGCGCTGCTGCTAATTAGCAGTAGCGTTGGTCTCGGGCAGCGCTACAAGCGATGACTTAGCAGTAGCGTTGGAAAACACATAGAGCGCTATTGCTAAGTGGGACCCAACGAGCCCACCGACGCTATCTGTAGTAGCAGCGCGACCCAAAATACAGCGCTACTGCTAAGATTTTAGCAGTAGCGCTTGCTAAGGCAACACCGCTATTATTATTGGGCCCCACTTAGTAGTAGCGCTACTCCCGACAAGCGCTACTACTAAGTATCATAACAGTAGCGCTGTCAAGAATACAACACTACTGCTAGGCGTGGCTGCCACCTTTTCACCCACCCTTCCCCCCTCCCCCTTCCTCCCCCTTTGCCCTCTCCCTCCTTTCCCCTATCCCCTCTCTAAGTTACTTCTCCACCATTATTGCCCTTCTTCTCTCTTCCTTCTACCTCTCTTCTCTCCCCATTAATGCCCCCTCCACCATAATTCTCCTCCATAAATGGCCTCTCCTCTATCGTCCTCATTTATTTGGCTCTCCCTCCTTCCATACATATAGATCTAGCTAGCTCATCTCTCTCCATCTCCATTAGTTAGCTAGAGTCATCTCTCCTCCCAAAAACTAGATCTAGCTAACTATCTAGCCATCCACTTTCGATCCCTATATATAGGTAGCGAAGGCCTCACATCTAACTGTGCTCGATCTCTCTCGGGAGATAGGTGAGTAAAAAGTTGTGCATTTCAAGAATGGGAATATGTGTGTTTGCGTTATCAAGGGATTTGTGCGAGTGACATGCCCCCTGAGTTGCTTATGTTTTGCCGAAATGTCGATTTATTTCCGTTTCGGCGAATTTCAAGCAAACTCGATATGTCCTATTTTTAGGCAAGGTCATGCCAAATTTTTATATGACTTTGATGCATGCATGCATTTTGTTGATAACCCTTTTACTTGTTATACCATGTAGGAGGTCATGAAGGTGAGTGGAAGGAAGGTGGAGCGATACTTGCAATCCGCGGTGATGGACATGTATGCAAATAATCGGACCGGGATTAGATGTCGGTGTACAAGATGCAAAGAAGGAGTCATTTTGGACCCTTTTGCTCGTGGCAGTTTGAAGGCGCACCTGTTGATGAATGGTTTCATGGATGGCTATACTTTGTGGATAAGTGAATATGATGATGACGACGTCCATATGGCAGGGAATAACGACATGGGGCTAGACGAAGAGATGACCGATCGACACGAAGACGATGGCGCCGGACATGGCGGCGGGGAAGAGTCCGGACAAGGCGGCGCTGGAGAAGATTCCGGACATGGCGAAGAAGAGCCCGGACATGGCAGAGAAGAGGCGGCGGACACGCCGCAGTCTTCGACTCTACTAAGTTCAGTCGTGTAGGACCCTCATGTTCGAGGCCTCCTTCGCAAGAGTACGACTAGCGACAGAGCTGCTTCTAGAGAGGAGGCCAAGCTGGTGCAACTTGGAGTAGACTCGAAGACTCCATTGTATGACGGTTGCGATCCCGAGGTGACCTGCTTGAGCTTCACGCTCGAACTTCTAAAGACGAAGGCCAAAAACAAACGGACAGGCAAAAGCCTCAATGAGCATTTGAAGTATCTACATAATAAAGTTCTTCCCGCGGGGAACCTATGTCCTACTAGTGTCGAGGAGGCCAAGAAAATCGTTTGCCCTCTTGATCTGCCGCACATTAGATACCACACATGCATTAATGATTGCATCATTTATCGGGGGAAGCATGCCGAAAAAACCAGCTGTCCAGTGTGCAATGCTTCTTGATACAAGAAGGCAGGAAAGAAAGCTCCTCAGAAAGTTGTATGGTACTTTCCGATCACTCCCCGTCTGCAGTGGTATTTCGTAGATCCTAAGGAAGCAAAACTCATGCGGTGGCACGCGGAGAGGAAGAAGCCCGACGATGGAGATGATCCGGAGCCGAGACACCTCGCAGATGCTAGCCGGTGGAGAGCATTCAATGCCGAATATCAATTTTTCGCAGAAGATGCAAGGAACATCGTGCTTGGTGCGAGTACCGATGGCATGAATCTGTTTGGAAACCAGAACACCAACCACAACACATGGCCCGTATTTGTATGGATGTACAACCTCCCCCCATGGAAGTGCATGAAGACAAAGTACATACACATGAGCATGCTGATTCAAGGGCCGAAACAACTGAGAAATAATATTAACCTGTATATGGGGCTTCTAAAAGAGGAGCTAGACAAGTTATGGAAAACACGGGCATGTACATGGGACGCCAGCAAAGGCGAGTATTTCTATATGAGAGCCGCGCTGATGATGACGGTGCACAACTATCTCGGTTACGGGTACACCTCAGGCCAGGTGTGCCACAGATACTGCGGATGCATGAGATGCATGGATGATACAACGTCTCAGCAGCTTACGTCAACGAAAAATGGCGGGTCCGGGAAAATCGTGTACATGGGGCATCATAGATGTTACGAGAAGGATGATTCGTGGAGAAAACGTGGAGATCAATTCAATGGTTTCGCTAAGGATCGAGGACCTCCACGTAAGAGGAGCGGTGTCAAAATTAACGAGCTGTTGAAAAACTGGGAACAGTGCCTTCCGCCGAGAAAGATGAAAAAGGCGGCGGAACCATTGCTGAAGGTATGGAAAACGAGGTCTGTTTTCTGGGACTTGGAGTACTGGCCCAAGCACGACATGCCTCATTGCCTTGATCAAATGCATATCACGAAGAATGTCCTCAAGAGTTTGCTTGGCACACTGATGAACATGCCGGAGAAGACCAAGGATGGGCCGAAGGCAAGGAAATACTTGGAAGATTTGGAGATCAGGAGAGATCTCCACATGCCACCCCGTAAAAAGTCGACGGAGGAGACGGAGACGGAGGCGGGGGAAAGGGGCTTAAAAGTCAACAAGTAGGAGGAGAATTATTGCCCCCCTTCTTGCTTCACCTTAAGTGCGAAGGAGATTGATCAATTCATCAAGTGCCTTACGGGAATCAAAGTCAGTTTCGGTTACTGTGGGAAGATAAGCAGATTTCTAGACACAAAGAAGAAAAGGTTCAGCGGGATGAAGTCTCATGACTGTCACGTGATGATGACGCAGATACTCCCGGTTACCATTAGAGGGATAATGGACAAGCACGACCATGACACACTTACTGGTCTCTGCAACTTCTTCGACGTTATCTCTCGAAAGTCCATCAGTGTGAAGCAGCTCCGAAGGCTACAGGAAGAGATCGTTGTCATACTATGTGAGCATGAGATGTACTTCCCGCATGCGTTCTTTAACGTCATGGTGCATCTGTGTGTCCACATCGTGGATGACATCATCGACCTCGGGCCGTCATTCCTTCACAGCATGATGCCGTTCGAGAGGATGAATGGGGTCATCAAATGATTCATTCGTAACATGTCCCATCCCAATGGGAGCATCGTCCAGGGGTATCCGACCCAAGAGTGCATCTCCGTTTGCGAGAATTATATAGGCGGCAGAGACCCTGTTGTTGGTTTGCCCGTCAAGAAGCACCATGGGAGGTTCGGAGGAGAATGTCACAACAACGGCCGGAGGGAATTGCACGTGGACTACTCGGATTGACGGAACGACTTTGACAGGGCTAACTTAGTAGTGCTACAACACCTAGATGTGGTAGATGATTATGTGACACTGCACAAAGAAACCATCGCAAAGAAGTACCGTGATCAGGGGATGCGCAAGACGGACGACGAAGTTACTGTAGAGCACAACACCACTTTCTTGCGTTGGTTCAAAGAGCAAGTTCTTGCTAATCCCCCCGAAGAGGGTTGTTCGGACGATTGCTCATACACGCCCTAGCACATGGCTCCGCGCCCAAACTCGCGACCTATCAGGCATACGATATCAATGGGTACAGGTTCTACTCGGAGGCCAAAGACATGGACAACGATTACCAAAACTCAGGGGTGACGATTGAATGCGTGACCGACGCCAACGGCACAAGTGAAAGATTCTACGAAAGGGTCGAAGAGATCTGGGAGCTTGACTACGCTGGAATGCACGATGCGACGATGTTGTGTGTCAGATGGCTAAGGCCGTCGTAAGAGAAAACAAGTATTTCACTACCATGTCTATACCCGACGCGAAGAGCGCTACCGTCAACGTTAACGTCATCGCCAAAACTGAGCCATGGTTACACGCTAAGCATGTGACACAATGCTTCTTCATAACCGACCCGACCAATCCCAGCCGTGTTGTCGTGAGGAGAGGCAAAAGGAGCATTGTCGGAATGGATGGAGTCGCCAACAAGGAAGACTATGACCAATACGGCAACCTGATGAAGGAAGATGACGATGACAATGAACCATATGTGAAAAGAAGAATCAAGACTACATTACCTAAGAAAGATCGTACTCCATGGTGTCGGAACAGTCACAACGAGGGGCTCAATTATTCGACAATGAACTAGAAAGGGAAGAAGCTCAATGTGAAACGTCGTCGACGTAGCTGAGAAACCATCATTTATATATATGTATCTATTTTGTGTACGCACTTAAGTAACCGTTATCGGTCAAATGATGTATACATCATATCCCCCGCAGTGTGGGAGGAGACGTTCTCGTCGACTAAGTGCGAGGCCTTCGGAAGAAAAACAAAAAAATAAAATTAAAACAAAAAAAACAAAAAGGAGGAATCAATACAAAAAAGGAAAGTAAACAGAATAGGAAAGGAAAATAATAAAAAGAAAAGAAAACTAAAAATTATAAAAGGAAAATAATAAAATAATAATAATAAGAGTTAGGGTAGCGTAGTGCTGGACTAGGAACCAACGCTATAGCTAAATTTTAGAACTAAAAAAAAACTAAAATCGCAATAGTTAGTTGTAGTGCTGGGTACAGACCAGCGCTATAGCTAAGTTACCTATAGCGCTGGGTCCGTACCCAGCGCTATTACTAATTTGACTTAACCCGCCGCGCGGGCTCAAAATTTGGCTAAGTCTTTCTCCCCCCTCTTCCCCCACGGTCCTCTCCTCTGCCCTCGCCCAGTCGCCGCCGTGCCCCTCCGCCCGGCTAGTCACCGTTGTCGCCCTGCCTGCCCTCGACCTCGCCGCCGGCCATCGCCCGAGAGCCCTCCCTTGACCTCACCGTCGCCGCATGGGCCCGCCCTCGACCTCACCACCGCCGCCCTCTCCCCTGCCCTCGACCTCGCCGCCGCCGCCCTCGACCTCGTCGTCGCCACGTAAGGCTCTCCCTCTCCTCTCCCCTGCCCTCCTCTCTCTCTCTATGATATGAACCCTAGCTAGGATTTGGATGTAGGAACCTAGAAGATGAGATATTTCTGCTGTGATTAGGAATTAGGACAGTAGGAATATTTTTAGGACAGTAGGGATATTTTTAGGACAGTAGGAATTTTTGTAGCATCTAGGAAAAAAATTAGCAATTTCTTTTAGGAAATTAGCTAGGGAATTTTTTATGAAAATGCCTAAACAGTAATTCCATTTTGCTTTAAATTAACAGAGGATATATAAATAATAGCATTTAGCTAGGGCATTAACAGAGGGTAAATAAATTAGCTATAAATAAAAAAGTAGCATTTAGCTATAAACAAAAAAATAGCATTAAGCTATAAGTAAAACAATAGCATTTAGCTATAAATAAAAAACAGAATTTCGGTTCTGTCCTAGGCATAGAAGTGTTTACTGAGGTCATTTTGCAAAGTTTTTTGGTTTTTGAAAAGACCACTATTTTCATGGAAAATAATTTAGGCAAGTTTTATTTTAAAGATGACCCCTTCCTAGACTTTTAGCATCAAGCATCAGCTCCTACTGAGCTCTCTGGTGATAAATTCATGCGGTTTTAGGGTCTGTCAGTAGCTGCCCATGTGTACCTGCTTTATATATGTGCTCCTGTGATGCTCTGGTGACATGGGGTTGCTCTGGATTTGCTAAGTTGGTTAGGAGCCGTGCTTTATCTGTTGTTTGCTCCTATGTGGCTCTGCTGTTCCTACTAACTGAAGAATTCTTCAGTTAGTAGGTTAACTGCCTCTACTGTTATCTTCATTATAGATGTTGTTCATGGTATTTTCCTTACCATAGGTCTGTTTAACCTCTCTTGCTGTAACTACTATTACTGTTGTATAGTTGCAGTAACACTTGCCGAAGCTATGGCATTTAGCTCTAAACAAAAAACAGAAATGTTTTTCTTTTCAAAAACTTGGTTAAAGTAATTATTTCTATATAAACAAAAAACAAGATTGATGTTACATGATATATGTCATTGATGTTCATTTGAATATTCCATTCCGGTTGTCATTGGTGTTCATTTACAATTGTTGAATATGATATGATTAATGTTGGTTGAATGGACAATCGTCAAAGAATATCCGAGTGGCCTATGTTTTGCCGGAATGTTGATTCATTTCCATTCCGGCAAATTTCAGGCGCTCCATACACTTTTTAGCAAAGGTCATGCCGAAAATTTCCGGGAATTTCGGCATGACTTGTGCTAGAAACTAGGACATATGGAGTCTCCGGGATTTGCCGGAAGGGGAATGAATCAACATTTCGAACAAATATAGGCCCCTTTATTCTCTTCATTATATTTTTTATTTAAAATTGTTGAATAGGAAACATGTCTAGCCACGCGGAAGCTGGGGGTTCTGGTCGCCTCGAAGAACACCCCGTCGAGGCAGCAAATCATTATTTCGATTACCTGGACGAACGCCAGTTGCGGGTGCAGGGTGGCTGTGGCACCAACCCCGACACCGACACCACCCCCGAGACTGGCAACGATGCTGTCGTAGCCGGTAAAGCACCGAAGCCGAAGAGGACACGAAAAAACCAAGCGAGCTCGGCATCGGACAAATTGTGGTCACGACGATGCACCCCAAGAAATTAGAGACAACGGCACCACACTAGTATGCGTCGGTGCTATACAAACGGTTTTTAACCCCTTTCCGTGACGGCATTTGGAACCGTCGCCTAGTGAGTGACGGCGATAGGGGGTCCTTCCCACACGGCCCATAAACCGTCGGGGATATGCTCTCCGGGCATACACGCTCGGCAAAATGAGGTCGTGTGCGACCGACGACCGCTCAAATACGGAAATACGTATAGTAGAGCTAAAAAATACAATTATATAGGCGAAATTGTTTCCGGTCGCAAGTACATCCCACACAGTCAGTCCCCGCTAAATGTTTCCCCTCATATGTACATCCCACATAGTCGCTCCAAGGAAAACGTTTCCGTTCACCGGTACATCACACACAATTTTTCCCGTTAAATCGTTTGTGATAGCATTGCCATTGCACACGATATTAACAATTTTATCGTTTGCGTTATTGAATGCATCACACACGGTCCGTAGAAGAAACTGTGTGACAAAGGCTGTCCATCACACACAGTTTTTATGTGGTAAACGTTTGCGCAAGGTGGCATAACGCAAATAGTTATCAAGAGAAAGTCATGTGTGATTGTTCATTGATCCAACACGGTTTATTCCTAGAAACTGTGTGCGTTGCCTGATGTCATCGCCTACGGTATTTTTTCAATAACCGTTTGCAATAGCAAAAACCCAATTAGCAGGCTAATTCGCCATTAGCAGGCTAATTGCCCTATTATTAATAATCCATTTATAAATCTAACTGACATTCATATTAAGCACATAATATATTTTATTTCCATATTAAGGAAGCAAAATTTCATAATTGAAATACATCAGAGTACAACATGATATAGCTTCAGCACTCAGCTACCCCATTACACAACTGCACCAGCACCAAGTTTCACATGCAACATGTAGAACCTTTTGATATTAACATCATAGACGGTATATAGACAGATGCATCTAATCTGAAAAACTGCTGAAGCGGAAGGCGAATATTGAGCCCTCATTCATGTTGAAGGTCTTTGCAACTTTAGGCCAGTGTCTGTGGATGATTGACCGTCCGTCTTTCGTCCTCTTCAGAAACACTTCAATATTGAACCGTGGGTGTTGTATGAAAACCTTCCTCGCCTCCTGACCATAGAGGTGGTCTGAGAGGTAATCATCAGTGAATTGCTTTGGAAAGGCCTGAAAACAAGGATGTGCATAAATATGTTCTCTATATTGAAAATGGGGCAAAGGAATAAAAAAAAGGGCAAAATAGTTAGTACCATCTTGTAGTGAACTGATGTCTTCTTTATTGTGCAGACAATGATCTTATTGTTTTTTCCCGCTAATTTCTTAATCCTAACAATCTTTCTGAGTTTCTTGATTTGATTGGTATTCATGGACAACTCATTTCCCCATATGCAAAAAGGGTCGAACAGTGGGTCAAAACCTCTGACAGAAGGACCTACATGTGCAAGACCAAATTGTTAAAAATCTAAATATTAGAATGGTTCCTGCAATTGCACAATAATGTGCTATTAGACAACGGACCATGCATGTGCTAACCTCGATTGTAAATCTTAGTGCTTCCCATTGTTTCCCTACAACACATATAAGGTAGTTAGTCATCAGGTTAAGTAAGGGTTCGCATGCTATCAGTAAAATATGTTGATGAAAAAGAAGAACATTGCAGATTCATCAGATTAATTCAAGCCACATGATAAACCCATTTATCCAAACCAAGCATGATTAAGAACTAGGAAATATAGCAGTTGTATATGTTTCTCATATATTAAGTACAACCAAATTCGATCTATTCCTCACATGCACAACAATACAAAATTCTACACATGACAATTGGACATCTCATTGCAGAATTGAACCAAGCAGTTAACTAAACACCACAACAAATGAACCAAACATTAACTGAGCACCACATTGCACAATATAACATACTCCTAATAGAAGATGAGACAGTTAACCAAACCAAGCATGCTTAACAACTTGGAAATATAGCAATTGTATTTGTTTCTCATGTATTTACTATAGCCAAATTCAATTTATTCCTCACATGGTATACAATAACAGAATGCACCCATAACTATTGAACATCGTATTGCAGAATTGAACCAAACAGTTAACTAAACACCACAACACAAATGAACCAAACGTTAACTGAGCACCACATTGCACAATGTATAACCGAACCAAGCATGCTTGACAACTTGGAAATATAGCAATGGTATTTGTTTCTCATGTATTTTGTAAAGATAAATTTGATTTATTTCTCACATGGAAGACAATACAAAATTGTTGCCTGAAGAATTGAACATCACATTTGCTGAATTGAACCAAATAGTTAACTGAAGACGGCAACTAATTAATAGAACAGTTAATAAGTGAGCACCACACTGCACGACATATAGAACATATACACTAGAGCAACAGATTGGATGGTAAAATTAGATAGCACAATTCAGTAGAATTTGTGAAGGAAAGGCAGGAGCAGCACACGCAACGGGTAAACCGAGCATGCTTAACCGGCGTAGCTAGCAAATGGCAAGGTGCTCCTCCAAGATCTGGGGGTCGGCATGAATGGCAGCCATCGCGACCTCATCCGTGCGTGCGGCCGCGATTCGCTTCTACACTGCCAAATGCTCCTTGAGATCCTGGCTATACTGCGTGCACCATGGCTTAGGGCGGCGCTTATTTGGTGGAGGGGTAGGTGATTTGGGTGGAAGGTGTCGCGCTCGCGCCGGCATGTGGGATGTGGAAGGAGGAGGAGGATGGGGGTCGGGTGTGGATTACCTGCCTGGATAGACGAGGCCGAGCAGCGTGAAGGAGGGTCGCCGGCGAGGAGGCGGCGCCGCAAGCAAGGAGTGAAGGTTTCAACTTGGAAAGGAAGGCGGAAACAGGGGAAATGTGGCTTTTGGTAAGGGGGAGATAGATATTTCCGCGGAAGCCAAAAATTTGGAATCGCTTCAGCGAAAAAACTGGGGCACAAAGTGTCATCAGACACGGTCCCTTATTGAGAACTGTGTACGATATGTGAACATCACAAACGATTCAGAGAGCTTAACCCGTGTATGATGAGTTTGAATGTCAAAATTTTTGGTTCTAATTTCCATGGTTACAGTGGTCATCCACGTCATTGCATAATTTAGGTACACAAAGGAGACTACAACACACCCACACTTCTTAATCGAGCAAGTTTAACAATTAAATAGAGCTAGCTGACCTAAACATCACTCTAACAAATTAAAGACCTGCGCTCTTAATTAAACAAAACAAAGGGTACTACTACGACTGGTGCTCGTCGATATCCGCCGCCGCCTCCATGTCCAGCTCGTGGCCGACGGTCTCCTGGGGAAGGGGCTCCATGGCATCCATCGCACCATACTCGGCAAGCATCTCACCATCCACGTCCGCCATCTCTTTGGAAGAGGTCGCCACGAGCTGGGCGTGGGCGGCCATGATCTGGGCTTGGACGGGCTCCGTCGTCACAACGTATGCGGCGGGGGAACGGATGGCTGCTCGAATGCTCTTGGTGATTGCCAGTTCTTCGGCCATGTGTTGCCGACCGTTGTCGGAGAAGCTTAGTTTGATTTATGCGGTGACCGCCACGAGTTGGGCGTGGGCGGCCTCCATCAGGGCTAAGGCCGCCGCTGCGGAACGGACAGCTGCTGTGCCGCTCTCGCCAGTTGCTATCCCTGAGGCAGATGTTGCTGCCGCCACCTGAGGATCAACAGCGGCTGTTTGGGCTGCCTTGGCCGCCCGGTCGCAGATTGCGGCCGCGCTCATGCACCTTGTTAGCACGCGCATGGCGGCTGCGGCCGCGCTCTCGTCGGAGTGGGCCATCGAAGTTGCCCTCACGACGCGGGTCCATGTGCCCATCTTTCACCGACGACGATTGAACAGTGAAATAATATTTGGGGAGCGAGCTAGTGTGCTTGAGACGCCGGCTGTGGACTGTAGCCGACGCACCTTCTCGCGTAAGCCATGGGCGTACTATACACCGACGGTGCTCTAGGATATTTTGTGCTGCATCTCACACGGTTGGTGATAATAAACTGTGTGTGATCTACTTGATTTTTCATCTTGATTTGAATTACATAATGGGGTCATAGCGGCAATGGACGGTGTTTGAATTGCTAGACCTTTTATTTGCAGTGAACATGCAAGTATATGTGTATCATAAAAGAATAGGAATTATTCAGGGTTCGTTTGAACATTTTATACATTAAATTGGTTTCACTAGTACGCGTCGGTGCTATACAAACGGTTTTTAACCCCTTTCCGCGACGGCATTTGGAACCGTCGCCTAGTGAGTGACGGCGATAGGGGGGTCCTTCCCACACGAACCAGAAACCGTCGGGGATAGGGACCCTACAGTACTCCTACTCGTTTCTGCTCGCATTGCCATCACAGTCGATATTCTGTGGTGCTACGTTTACGATGCGCGTCCCATCACAAACGGTTCACTATTATAGAACATGTATGATGCGCGGCCCATCACAAACGGTTCACTATTAAGAAGATTAGCTAATCGTCGTACGAGTGTCGGACAGGATTACGAAACGTCGGACCGTCGTAACATCGTCGTACACGACAACTATCGCACACGCTATTCTGTGGTGCAACGTTTACGATGCATACTTCATCAGAAACAGTTCATGGTTGCGAATCGTGTACGATAAGGCAACTAACACAAACGTTTACTTTGTTCGCACCGTTTGTGATATTGTCTGACATCGCACACGCTTTGCAAACAACAACTGTGTGCATGCTTGCACACGTTTCCTCTCTGTGAACCGTCTCGGATTATGGTGTATATCGCAAACATTTGAGTTTTACCAACAGTGTGTGCCGTAACAACCTGGAGAGCGTAATTTCACCGTAATTTATTTGCCGCTATTTCAAATTGTACCGGATTTGAATTTGAATTTGAATGTATGCTACAGCTTTTTTATATCCATCAGGTTCAAACAACCAATGCATTATTCGATTCATAGGTACATATACTCAAGAATTACATAAGAACCAAATAAAGAATGATGAACCAGAGTTGTATACTTGTACTATTAAAGACGGTAAAGAAAGAAGCGAAATACATTTTGGTTGCTGAACAAGGTGAAGCGGAATGCCCATATTGTGCCCTCCTCCATGCAGAAGCCACGCACGACTCTAGTCCAATCCCTTGTGATGGTCGACCGCCCATCCTTCACGGTCTTCATGAAAACATCTAGATAATCATCGTGTTCTGGTAGAAATACTTTAACCTTTGCATGCCCACCAATCATGTAGTTTGAGAGGTAATCTTGAGTAAACTGCTTTGGCAACCACTGCAAAGGAAAAAGATTCAGACATTGTCATCTAACACAACTCATTATGGGCAGCAAAACAAAGGCTGCAGAGTTCTTACTTACCATCCTGCAGTTCGCTGTTGTCTTGGATAAAGTGTAAACAAATAGTTTAATTGCCATCTTTGGACCCATTTTACAAACAATCTTTATCAGCTTCCTCACTTGATGCTGGTTCATCGATATCTCATTGCCCCATACGAAGAAAGGGTCGAAGCGCGGATCTTTACCAATGACATATGTACCTAAAAGCACCAAGTTAATATTAGAAGGTAAACAACAATTGCACAATGATGTAGTACAACACTCTTTTATAATACTCCCACCATTCCTAAATATTTGTCTTTCTAGCAATTTCAACAAGTGACTACATACGGAGTAAAATGAGTGAATCTACACTCTAAAATATGTCTATATACATCCGTATGTGGTAGTCTATTTGAAATCTCTAAAAAGACAAATATTTAGGAACAGAGGGAGTATGTTATAACATCCAATATACTCACATATTAGATGAATTAACATATTATATTATGGGCCGGAAGGAGTTTAGTGCATTCTTACCTATTATCGGCTGATTAACTGCTATATCCATGGGTTATAGTTAGTTTGAGCTAGTTCAGGCTCAAATAGCCCTAAAGTATATCTAAACATGAGGGCTAGTTTGAGCTAGTTGCATCTATAACTCACCAAAAAAAACTATCCAACCCAAGAGGTGCTAATTGGAGCTAGTTCTCCTAGTGCATTTATTGTCAACCTAACCCTGCCATCCAAACAACTCTTTGGATGGAGTTAATTCAGGGCTAGTCATGAGCTAGAAAGTAACTCTAACCTCTAGCTAAGTTGAGTATCCAAACAGGGCTCTTTGTTGTTGTTGTTGCTGTTGTTGTTGTTGTTGCTGTTGTTGCTGTTGTTGTTGTTGTTGTTGTTGTTGCTGTTGTTGTTGCTGCTGCTGCTGCTGCTGCTGCTGCTGCTGCTGCTGCTGCTGCTGCTGCTGCTGCTGCTGCTGCTGCTGCTGCTGCTGCTGCTGCTGCTGCTGCTGCTGCTGCTGCTGCTGCTGCTGCTGCTCTTCTACGTATATCTAGACATCATTAGACATTAATGTAACACTCTTCCTTGTTGCTATGTAGCCTAGGATTGCATATTTAGACATTAAGTACAGTGCATGTTGCTATGTAGCCTCAGATATATTACATATGGCCGTAGTTAACCTAATGATAAATGGGTTGCAGATATATTCAGTTAAAAGTCCGATTCACCGATTAGTCCCTTATCAGCCCCCTGCCTATATCGTACCAGCTACCGATATCCTGAACAGTGAGCAGATATAAGCCATGGGATGAAAGTAACCTCGATGGAAAACATCAGTTGTTCCCAAAATTGTCCTGTGTAGGTACATCGAGAAGCATGTTAAGCACAACAGGCTAAATGTCAACAAAAATTATCCATGGCAGACAAAATAATCTCCAAAAGATAGCTTCAGTGTGCAGGTTTAAGCACGCCAGCAAAGCAAAACAAGTTGAAAGTTGTGTGAACTGCAACAGGCCTAACATTTAACAATAAGCAAACATAGTCATTCAAACTGGTATTGTGCCGGTCTAAGTACACTGGTTATTGTTAAATAAAAATGGAAAGGCGTGTTAACTACAAGATGCAGCAACCAAATGTAGTCATTCATAGTGGTATTGTTGAACTGGTACTGATGAAATTGAACTACACAGTTCATACTTGCATATATAGAACATCACATTGTTAATAACTCGAATGAACAAGGCATACAACGAACAACCAAAGATAGCATTTGAAACTAGACATATGCTAACTACAAACAACCGAACAATCAAAAAACTTTAAAAGAGGCATATGCTAGCTATAACAGGCTTAACAACAAGCAAATATATGCATTCGTATCGGTATATTTAAAACTGTATTGATGAAATGTACTGCACAGTAAATAATTGCACATATAGAGCATCACATTGTGAACAACTGAAATAAACAAGGCATACTGCAAACAACCAGATATAGCAATTAAAACTGGACATATTCTCACTAGACTACAAAAGGGACTCGGCAAAACAAATCATGGGTTTCCCACTAGTAGAAAAAGGGTCATCTGTCCCGGTTGGTAAGGGCCTTTTGTCCCGGTTGTTGAACCGGGACTAAAGGGTCGTTACTAATGCCCTAGCCCTTTAGTCCCGGTTCTTACACGAACCGGGACAGATGGGCCTCCACGTGGCCGGTGCGGCGAGCCCAGGCAGGAGGGCCTTTGGTCCCGATTGGTGGCACTAACCGGGACCAATAGGCATCCACGCGTCAGCATTTCAGGGGCTGGGGTTTTTGTTTTTTTGAAGGGGGGGGGGTGGTTGGGGGTTTCGGGGGGTTAATTTAGGTGTTTCATATATTGTGTTATCTAGCTAATTAATAGAGAGAAGTGTCCTCTCTTATCTCCGTGCTTGGTCGACACTACGTAAACGTATAGAGAGGACTAGACACGCTAGCTAGTAAGCAAATGAAGGAAACAGAAGATCGTCATGAACATATGCATACAGAGAGAAGTGATATCGACCACCTCTCCTTCTCCGAGAGATTGGTCGAACAACAAGTTCTCGTATATCTACCCGACACTACTGGCTACATATATACAATAATTATCTCTTACAATATAATCTCCTAATTATATATGAACACAGGGTCCACATAGTATTCTCCGTTTTCAGCGATCACGTGGTCAAGGAAGAATGCCGCCAATTCCTTTTGAATTGCTCGCATACGATCTGGTGGTAGGAGTTCATCCTGCATCTGAAAGATCTAATTTGAAGAAGGGGGTCAATACATATATATATATATATATATATATATATATATATGAATAAATGAAACTCAACACAAATGATGGTAATAAAATAAAATTGTGAATATTATTGGTTACACACTTCATATTGTTCAAGTTATTGGGACACGGGGTATATCGACAACGACATATCTGACAAAAAATAAGAAGACAAAGAAGAAATAAAAAGAGGAGAAGAAGATATTAATAGAGGAGAAGATTGAAGGAAAAAAAGAAGAAAAAAAAGAGGAGAAGAAGAGAAAATAGAATATTCTATTTCTCTTCTTCTCCTCTATTCCTTTCTTCTTCTCCTCTTCTTTTTCTTCTTTTTTCTTCTTCTTATTTATTTCTCCTCTTCTTCCTCTCCTCTTCTTCTCCTTTCTTCCTCTTCTTATTTTCCTTTTTCCTCTCATTCTTTTTCTTCTTCTTCCTTTCCTAGCTAGATATGTAAAACTTTTCAAAAAATGTAACTTTTGCATATATACATGGAAAAAATGTTATCGGGGAGGGGGTATATCGACCCCCCCTCGACCCTCTTTTCCTTCTTCTTCCTTCTTCCTTCTTCCTCTTTTCTTCTCCAACACAAAACACATCTCATCTCATCTCATTTCATCCAAAAATAATTCCTTGCATATGAACATACATACATTTACTTTTTTTCTTAAATGTTACATCTGAACATTTTCTTAAATGAGCATATGAACATTTTCTTAAATATTAATGAGCATATGAACATACATATCACCAAAAAATAGACCTTTTTCTTGGTAACAAAAAAAGCAAAAACGAGCATTATACAACATATACAGAGCATTATATAGTGAACATACATACATACATACATCGTAACAAAAAAAAAGAAAAATAGGCCGGTGGTCGGTGACGGCGACGATGGTTGGCGGTGGCGCGAGCTTACGGATGGCATGCGGGGACGACAATGAGAAGGAAAGGGGAGGAGGTAGGGGCTCACAGCGCGGGGAGGGGTCGAGGTCGCCGGCCGGAATTGGTGCGGCGGCGGACGAACGGCCTCGGGGATGAACGGGTCGTGGGAGCCGGCGTGGTGCTTCCCCACAGCGACGGCGACGACGGGCGACGGTGACGACGACGACGGGCGCGGGCGACGACGATGGCGTCGGCGGGGGCGGCGGGCGGCGTCGGGGCAGGGGCGACGACGGGGGCGCGTGGACGGCGTCGGTGCGGCGCGCGGGCGGCGCCGGGGCGGCGCGCCGACGGCGTCTGGGCGGCGGGCGGCGTCGGGGCAGCGGACGGCGTCGATCTGGGCAGCCTAGCGGCGTCGATGAGCTCGGCGTCATCGGGCGGGCCGGGGGGCAACTGGCGATGAGTTCGTCAAATTTTCCTAAGTGCTACTTATATACCCAGGCCTTTGGTCCCGGTTCATAGCAGCAACCGGGACCAAAGACACCCTTTAGTCCCGGTTGGTGCCACCAACCGGGACTAAAGGGGGGGCATTGGTCCCGGTTGTTGCCATGAACCGGGACCAAAGGGTGGCATTGGTCCCGGTTCGTGCCACCAACCGGGACCAATGGCCTTGCACAGCGGCGTGGTGGTGGGAGTTTAGTTCCACCTCGCTAGTTGAGAGCGTCGACTACCTGTTTATAAGCACTGCTGCCTCCTCTCTCTCGAACTCCTATGAACTGCAGGCCTATGGGCCTAATTTGACATTGCTTTGCCTGTGGGCCTACTGGGCCTTCTGCGGGCCTGAATCCTGGCCCAGCTAGCTGGGTTTCTAGTCGTATTCAGGCCGTGGTGGCCCAGGAGGTGGCATTTTTTCTTCTTCAGTTTTTTGCTTTCTTTGTTGCTTTATTTTTTATTTTGTTTCTACTTACAACAAAATACTTACTCTTGCTATTTTATTTATTTTATTAAGGTTTATTTATTTTGTTTTATTATAGTTTATTTTATTTTATTTTGTTTCTACTTATTTATTTTATAAAAGTTTATTTTATTTATTTTATTTTGTTTCTACTTATTTATTTTATTTTATTTTGTTTCTACTTATTTATAAAAGTTTATTTTGTTTATACTTATTTTTTTGCTTTTTGTATTTATTTTGTGAATTTTTTTGCTTTTAATGTTTTGAACAGAGAATACTTTGATAATTTTAGTTGCATAAATTCTACATAATTTTAGTTTCAATAATACTAGAGGTTTATAAAAGCTTTTTAGTTGATTCCTTTAGTACCAGTTCTTTCTGCCCTTTCTGACTTCATTTGTTATTTTTCATGCATTTATTGATTATTTTGAGCTATAAGACCGTGAAATTGAAAAGCATTTCAAATGAACTCTGAAAAGGTTGAAAGTTGGCATGGTATCATCATTTCATCCACATAGCATGTGCAAGAAAGTTGAGAGGGTGACGGCAAAAACTGGATGCACTTCGTGTACAAAACGGACAATGGTATCATACTCGTCTGTTACAAAGTTGGCATGGTATCATCATAATAGTTGTGGGAGAAAGTCTTCACTTTTTCTTCGCTTGTGTCATTTGCTTATTGCGCCGTAACCATGGATAATCTTCATCGTTTATCAGGATGCTTGGGTCAGCCTTGACTTTGAAGGGAGGAATTTCATGAAACTTTTCATAATCTTCAGACATGTCTGTCTTGCCCTCCACTCCCACGATGTCCCTTTATCCTGAAAGAACTATGTGGCGCTTTGGCTCATCGTATGATGTATTCGCTTCCTTATCTTATCTTTTTCTCGGTTTGGTAGACATGTCCTTCACATAGATAACCTGTGCCACATCATTGGCTAGGACGAACGGTTCGTCAGTGTACCCAAGATTTTTCAGATCCACTGTTGTCATTCCGTACTGTGGGTCTACCTGTACCCCGCCTCCTGACAGATTGACCCATTTGCACTTAAACAAAGGGACCTTAAAATTATGTCCGTCGTCAAGTTCCCATATGCCCACTATGTAACCATAATATGTGTCCTTTCCCCTCTCGGTTGCTGCATCAAAGCGGACACCGTTGTTTTGGTTGGTGCTCTTTTGATCTTGGGTGATCGTGTAAAATGTATTCCCATTTATCTCGTATCCTTTGTAAGTCAATACAGTCAAAGATGGTCCCCTGGACAACGAGTACAGCTCATCACAAACAGTGTTGTCACCTCTGAGACGTGTTTCCAACCAACTGCTGAAAGTCCTGATGTGTTCACATGTAATCCAGTCGTCACACTGCTCCAGGTGTTTGGAGCGCAGACTGTTCTTGTGTTCATCAACATACGGGGTCACCAAGGTAGAGTTCTGTAGAACTGTGTAGTGTGCTTGAGACAAAGAATATCCGTCCCTACATATTATTGAATCCCCTCCAAGCGTGCCTTTTCCAGTCAGTCTCCCCTCATACCGCGGTTTAGGGAGACCTATCTTCTTAAGGCCAGGAATGAAGTCAACACAAAACCCAATGACATCCTCTGTTTGATGGCCCATGGAGATGCTTCTTCTGGCCTAGCGCGGTTACGGACATATTTCTTTAGGACTCCCATGAACCTCTCAAAGGGGAACATATTGTGTAGAAATACGGGCCCCAGAATGACAATCTCGTCGACTAGATGAACTAGGACGTGCGTCATGATATTGAAGAAGGATGGTGGGAACACCAGCTCAAAACTGACAAGACATTGCGCCACATCACTCCTTAGCCTTGGTATGATTTCTGGATCGATCACCTTCTGAGAGATTGCATTGAGGAATGCACATAGCTTCACAATGGCTAATCGGACGTTTTCCGGTAGAAGCCCCCTCAATGCAACCGGAAGCAGTTGCGTCATAATCACGTGGCAGTCATGAGACTTTAGGTTCTGGAACTTTTTCTCTGGCATATTTATTATTCCCTTTATATTCGACGAGAAGCCAGTCGGGACCTTCATACTGAGCAGGCATTCAAAGAAGATTTCTTTCTCTTCTTTCGTAAGAGCGTAGCTGGCAGGACCTTCATACTGCTACGGAAGCATGCCGTCTTTTTCGTGCAAACGTTGCAGGTCCTCCCGTGCCTCAGGTGTATCTGTTGTCTTCCCATACACGCCCAAGAAGCCTAGCAGGTTCACGCAAAGGTTCTTCGTCACGTGCATCACGTCGATTGAAGAGCGGACCTCTAGCTCTTTCCAATAGGGTAGGTCCCAAAATATAGATTTCTTCTTCCACATGGGTGCGTGTCCCTCAGCGTCATTCGGAACAGCTAGTCCGCCGGGACCCTTTCCAAAGATTACGTGCAAATCATTGACCATAGCAAGTACGTGATCACTGGTACGCATGGCGGGCTTCTTCCGGTGATCTGCCTCGCCTTTGAAATGCTTGCCTTTCTTTCGACATTGATGGTTGGTCGGAAGAAATCGGCGATGGCCCAGGTACACATTCTTCCTGCATTTGTCCAGGTATATACTTTCAGTGTCATCTAAACAGTGTGTGCATGCGTGGTATCCCTTGTTTGTCTGTCCTGAAAGGTTACTGAGAGCGGGCCAATCATTGATGGTTACAAACAGCAACGCATGCAGGTTAAATTCCTCATGTTTGTGCTCATCCCACGTACGTACACCGTTTCCATTCCACAACTGTAAAAGTTCTACAACTAATGGCCTTAGGTACACATCAATGTCGTTGCCGGGTTGCTTAGGGCCCTGAATGAGAACTGGCATCATAATGAACTTCCGCTTCATGCACATCCAAGGAGGAAGGTTATACATACATAGAGTCACGGGCCAGGTGCTGTGATTGCTGCTCTGCTCCCCAAAAGGATTAATGCCATCCGCGCTTAAACCAAACCATACGTTCCTTGGGTCACCTGCAAACTCAGCCTAGTACTTCCTCTCGATTTTTCTCGACTGCGACCCGTCAGCGGGTGCTCTCAAGTTCCCGTCTTTCTTACGGTCCTCACTGTGCCATCGCATCAACTTGGCATGCTCTTCGTTTCTGAACAGACGTTTCAACCGTGGTATTATAGGAGCATACCACATCACCTTCGCAGGAACCCTCTTCCTGGGGGGCTCGCCGTCAACATCACCAGGGTCATCTCGTCTGATCTTATACCGCAATGCACCGCATACCGGGCATGCGTTCAGATCCTTGTACGCACCGCGGTAGAGGATGCAGTCATTAGGGCATGCATGTATCTTCTGGACCTCCAATCCTAGAGGGCATACGACCTTCTTTGCTGCGTATGTACTGTCGGGCGATTCATTATCCTTTGGAAGCTTCTTCTTCAATATTTTCAGTAGCTTCTCAAATCCTTTGTCAGGCACAACATTCTCTGCCTTCCACTGCAGCAATTCCAGTACGGTACCGAGCTTTGTGTTGCCATCTTCGCAATTGGGGTACAACCCTTTTTTGTGATCCTCTAACATGCGATCGAACTTCAGCTTCTCCTTTTGACTTTCGCATTGCGTCCTTGCATCGACAATGACCCGGCGGAGATCATCATCATCGGGCACATCGTCTGGTTCCTCTTGATCTTCAGCAGCTTCCCCCATTGCAGCATCATCGGGCACATCGTCTGGTTCCTCTTGATCTTCAGCAGCTTCCCCCGTTGCAGCATCACCGTATTCAGGGGGCACATAGTTGTCATCGTCCTCTTCTTCTTCACCGTCTTCCATCATAACCCCTATTTCTCCGTGCCTCGTCCAAACATTATAGTGTGGCATGAAACCCTTGTAAAG
Organism: Aegilops tauschii subsp. strangulata; assembly: GCF_002575655.3. NCBI lineage: Eukaryota > Viridiplantae > Streptophyta > Magnoliopsida > Poales > Poaceae > Aegilops > Aegilops tauschii. The sequence continues at coordinate 42,844,610 of NC_053039.3, forward strand.
CAGGTGGGTGTGAAGGATTTTCCGGTTAGAGTAAGACTTCGTATTCCCACATTTAGGGCATGGACAACACATAAAACCATTCTGCTTGTTTGCCTCAGCCACTTCAAGAAAATCATGCACGCCCTTAATGTACTCGGAGGTGTGTCTGTCACCGTACATCCATTGCCAGTTCATCTGCGTGCATTATATATAATTAAGTGTGTCAAAAACCATTACAGAACATCATGAATAGATAATTAAGTGACCAAATTAATAGAAGTTCATCATCACATTAAAACCAAAGTACATACATAGTTCTCATCTAACAACATATAGCTCTCTAGAGCATCTAATTAATTAAACCATACATCTAAAGTAAGAATTTTTTTATTTCAGAAAGAAGATAAGAACAAGAGGCTCACCACGGTGGTGCCGGCGACGAGATCGGCGCGGGCGATCGATGGCGGTGAAGACGGGAATGGGACGTGATGGGCCGCTAAACCTAGACAAATCTCGAGGAAAATGGAGCTTTGAGGTCGAGCTTCGAGAGGATAAAGCTTAACTAGTGTGTCTCGGGCATTTCATCGAACACCTCATGTGCATAGGAGGTGAGCTAGAGCACCACAAAGCCCTCCCCTCGCCGGCTAGAGAAAAACAGAGCACTGGAGTGCCCTGATCGCGGGCGAGGGGTATATATAGGCACCTCATTGGTCCCGGTTCGTGGCATGAACCGGGACTAAAGGGCAGCTTGTGGTCCCGGTTCAAGCCACCAACCGGGACCAATGGTGGTGGGCCAGGAGCGCGGCCCATTGGTCCCGGTTCGTCCCACCAACCGGGACCAAAGGGGCCAGACGAACCGGGACCAATGCCCCCACGAGGCACGGCAGGCCCCTGGCCTCACGAACCGGGACCAGTGCCCCATGGGTCCCGGTTCTGGATTGAACCGGGACTAATGGGCTGACCCGGCCTGAACCAAAGCCCTCTTTTCTACTAGTGCCCCCCTGTGAAGAGGCACGGCAAAACAAATCATGGGTTTCCTCACTTGTCACAGATGGGCTGATTCCCGTGGGAAAAGCACGGACCCTGGATGCACTCCATGTTGTCGCAGATGGGCTCCTTCCCCTTGGAAGAGCACGGCTGTAGGGTTCCCTCCCTAATGTCGCAGACGGGCGCTTTCCCCTTGGAAGAGTAGATGGGCTCTTTCCCGTTGGAAGAGCCGGAAAGGGTGCCCTCCTCGTGGTCGCCGTCGCTGAAGTCCGACTTGGAAGCTGTGGATCCCAAGCCAGCGTCGCAGAACGTGTCCTTCAGAAATGACAAAAGGGGCTCAATGGCGATGTAGGATGGAAAATTGTTTACAGCGAGCCAGAGGAGATCAGCAGCGGGGCCATGGATGAGATCGACGGCGGTTGAACCCGAGGGGTTGGGGGTGGGCCACTTAACCTGTGACATAGCCCGCCTCAGGCCGTCGCTGTTGATGACCTCGATGTCGTAGCCGGCAGCCGAGACATGCCCACATACTCTAGCCTGCTACTTGAGTGCCTGCCGCCAGTAATGGTCGCCAGCTTCCTCGGCGACGTCGGGCGAAGAGACCGGGATACACCTCTTTTGCACTACTAGGAAAAGGGCTATAGCTAATATGGACATTAATGGCGCACCATGTATGTGGTGCGCCACTGCTATATAGCAGTGGCGCACCAGATACAGGTGCGCCATTATTGACATATTACTAACGGCGCACCTGATGTGTGGTGCGCCATTACTAGTTTTGAAAAAAAATGAAAAAAAATTTGTTAGCGGTGGCGCACCAGGGGATAGTGCGCCATTACTAGTTGACATAGTAATGGCGCACTTGTACAAAGTGCGCCATTATTATGTGTATGACCGGGTCAAACCTTGGTCAAACTTAGTAATGGCGCACTTTGCATCGGTGCGCCATTACTATGTCAAACTTAGTAATGGCGCACCTACACAAAGTGCGCCATTACTAACTTCGACCAAGGTTTGACCAAGTCATACACATAGTAATGGCGCACTTTGTGAAGGTGCGCCATTACTAACTTTCTTTGCACCCCCCATGTGGATCGCCTTTTCAGTTTTTTTAAAAAATAAAAGAAAATGATGGAAATGTCAAAAAAAAGAAAATAAGTTTCCCATGTGATATGTGGTCTAGTTGTTGGGAAAATTTACAAATATGAATTTTGACTTTATTTGCAAAATCTCTCTGGAATTTAGTAAAATGGGCATAACTTTTGCATACGAACTCGGATTAAAAAGTTTTTTATATGAAAAATCATCTACTCGAAAATTTACATCCGAATTCAGCGGGGGGAACCCCGTTGAAGATTTATAGAATCCCCAAAAACCTAACAGAATAAAAGATACGAGGCTTTTAAGATCTAGAGGGGGGAAAATGGAAAAAATTCAAACTTAGTAGTGGCGCACCATTTGCTAGGTGCGCCACTAGTAACAGAAAAAAAATTGGTTTCAAATTTTTTTTTTGGAAAAAATGTTCAAAATATGATACGTAATATGACCGGGAAGTTTTGAAATATTTTTTCAAAATTTCATCACACTCATGAACATGAACAAAGTCATAGACATCAACAAGATTTAATAGGATTGATATGATAGATATATTAACAAGTGGCTGTTAAGTGAGCTGGTGCTGGGGTTGGATAGAACTGAGAAGTTAAGCATGCTCGGGCTGGAGTACTGTGAGGATGGGTGACCTTTCGGGAAGTTTTACCACGGAGTGCGAGCCGGTCGCTCCTTGAGCTCCACGGGAAGCGTAACCGGGCTTAGGCTGCGACGCTCTGGAGTGGGGGATGGGGATGGGGATCTGTGGGAAAGGGGGCGTTTGGTAGGCGTCATCTAAGAAACTCAGGGCTGGCTGGGTATGGAGATCGGTGGGTAAGCTGCACGGGCAAACCGGCAGATGTTGACAATGGAGGCCTTGTGGCGGCGGCTGCGGGGACCTTGCTAGGGTTTCGAGCGAGGGAGGCGGTGTGTGTGTGTGCACGCACGCCCGAGGAGGTTTTGGAGTGTGTGTTTGTGTGTGTGTGTGTGTGGAGGGGAGGGGGGCCGGGGGGTGTTTGAGGAAATGACGCCGGTACTGAAAATTTTACTACGCGGGAGTCAAACGCGGGAGTGAAATGCTGGGGCTATTGAAAATTTTGATGATAGTGTATTGCACATGGTCCGAAGATAACAACCTGTGTTATGAAACAGAAAAACCCTCGAGGCGGGTAGATATTTTCTAGGGATGCAGGCGGGATTGGGAACAAGAAACATCACACACGGTCCGAAGATAACAACCGTGTGTTATGAAACAGAAAAACCCTCGAGGCGGGTAGATATTTTCTAGGGATGCAGGCGGGATTGGGAACAAGAAACATGGCACACGGTCCGGAGATAACAACCGTGTGTTATGAAACAGAAAAACCCTCGAGGCGGGCAGGTATTTTTGAGAGGGGGAGCCTCGTGGAGCCCAATGTACTGTGCGGATGTGTCGTGACAGGGGCACCGGCGTGGCACACGGTTAGTTTGAGTGAACCGCGTCTGTTGCGTCATCCGACTTGTCTAATGTTCATAAATTTGGCGAAAAATGACGCGGGAGAGGGTCAGAACACGAACACACTTGCATGTGGACCAAATTTATGTGTGAAAAGGGTGGTTTGATTTTCAAATACCAAATGCAACTTCTACGTGGCACCTATCTCGCAAAGCGCACGGTATTGCTTGCCTCCTCCCCCCTCGTGTCGACACGAAGGGAATCCTATGCTATGAATGCATGCCCCCTCCCCCCAACCGAGGTTCACCTAGCAAAGTCCGAAGTAGCTAGCAGCCCCCCTCCTGCCTCGTGTCGGCACGAAGGGAATCCTAAGCTATGAATGCATTCCCCCCCCTAACCGAGGTTCACCTAGCAAAGTGTGAAGTAGCTACCAGCCCCCCTCGTATCGGCACGAACGGAATCCTAAGCTATGAATGCATGCCCCCCAACCGAGGTTCACCCTAGCAAAGTGCGAAGTAGCTAGCAGCCCCCCTCCCTCGTGTCGGCACGAAGGGAATCCTAAGCTATGAATGCATGCCCCCACAACCGAGGTTCACCTAGCAAAGTGCGAAGTAGCTAGCAGGCCCCCTCCCTCGTGTCGGCACGAAGGGAATCCTAAGCTATGAATGCATGCCCCCCCAACCGAGGTTCACCTAGCAAAGTGCAAAGTAGCTAGCAGCCCCCCCTCATGTCGCCACGAAGGGAATCCTAAGCTATGAATGCATGCCCCCCAACCGAGGTTCACCTTGCAAAGTGCGAAGTAGCAAGCCCCCAACAGACACGCACACTTTTAGTTGGCGGGCCAGAGAGGCATATCTCACCAAGATGGATCATAAAACGGACCAAGAATAATCCACCTTGGTCATACAACCTCTCTCTTGTTGTTGGTCAAAGTGATGGCCGTCCATGCGACCTCGGAGATGGGCTAGCTCGCGAATAATCACGCATGTAGCTAGTCCCTGAAGACAACCATTGCATGCATGTGGCCCAAACATATGTATGGAGAGGTGTGTTTTTGAGTAACAATGGAACAACTTTGATGTGGCACCGTGATTTCGAACTAGAAATCCCCACACTAAGTGAGGGTTAGCTTGATGATGCATATGTATGTCACACTTCAAGCCAGCGACGGGGATTCATGCATGCATGCGTGCATAGTATATGCGCTCAAACATAAGGTCTGAATCTCACCATGACCTATACTACAATAACATGAACCAAATGAAGAATCCGCCATGGTAACCTATCTTGTTGTTGGTCAAGGTGATCATGGATGTCCACGCGGGCCCATGAATACATAGGCTTGTCGCTGATAACCACGCGAGGGAGTGTATCGTTCGAAGGCAACCACAACATGCATATGTATGGAGGTGATGCGTGGATGCATGTTTGAATACCATTTCACAACATTGATGGGGCGCGTGTGTCAAAAATCGTACACTAGCTCCCCACTCAGAGCGAGATCGGTTCATGACGTGTCGTTGTACTAGCCACTTCGACTCGATGGGAGGGATTCATGCGTACACATGCATGTGTGTGTGCTCAAACTGTATCATGCATGTCATCCCAGAGCATGACCTATATATATACCGTATTACAAGCAAAAATAATAATACCCTCCTAAGTCAAATTAACCTCTCTTGTTGTCAGGCAAAAAGTAGTGATGGACCAAGCGGCCCCAATAATGGAAAACATCGATATCGCTGATAACCGCTTAAGTGGGTGCGAGAGGACAACCACCACCGCTTTGCATGTGGGCCAAACATATATATGTTGAATACCCAAAATGCACAACATTGATGTGCCACATGCCTCAAAAACCGCAAACCATGCACCCACACAGAGCGAGGTTCATGAAGCGTACTACATATTATGGTCCCCTTCCCCCCTCTTCACCGCATACTATATGCTCCTGCCGTAATATGGACAACCCAAAAGAATCCTCATCGATGGTGAAATTAATTAACCTCTCCCGATGTAGGTCAAAGTGATGCATGCATGCATCGACGAAGGCCTCGTGGGCCCACAGATGGAAGCGTCACACGTGAGTGTCCTAGCTAGGATAACCACTGCGTGCATGCATGTGGCCAAAAAGGTGTTGTGTGATGTTTGAATAGCCAATTTCATAATTTTGATGTGGCACGTGCCTCGGAAATGAAAATGTCCCGACACTGAGTGAGGTGTACTTGTTCACGGACGCGTACGTATAGTATATATGCTAGTCCCCTCCACCTCTTCGACGCGTACTATATACCACCATAACACAAACAAAAAAGATTTTACCTTGCTGGTCAAATTAACCTCACTGCCGGCTGTTCGTCAAAGTGATGGACGACGACCTCGCGGGCCCACAGAAAGCGTCACACGTGAGTATCGAGTGTCCTGTAGGACAACCATCGACTGCATGTGGCCAAATCATGTATGTATGAAAGGGTTGTGTAATGTTTTAAATAACGATTTCACGGTTCTGCTGTGGCACCGGCCTGCCTAACAAAACGGCCAACCCACACGGTGGCTCACAACTCGTAGTGGACTGCGAGCCACCCGCCACCCCCAGATGCACACACCCACACACATACCACGAATCCACCGCAACTACGATGCATGTTAAATTAATTATCCCGCGGTGAACATATGTTACCAAAGGAGGGATGTATTAATTTTGAAAAAATCACAGAGATCATTAAGACATTTTAGTACATTAATTGATTGATTTTCTACCGGTATAATGTGCAAAAATCAAATTTGAGCTACATGCACACGTGACAGTGCACCTAAATGGATCGCAAAAACACATGTGCCTCACTGGGTGCATGTTTACTCCCCGTGCAACAAATTTCAAACATTGAGAATCTTGATTTTTAAATTCTAGTACATCCAAAACTTATTTGAAGTTCATGAAACTTATCGTATTGTCATATGGACACCAATACAAAGTGGCATTGTACTTTTTTTTGTCAAATTTGAGACCAGTTTTGATATAATCTTTATCTAATTACAAACGGGAGATTATTAATAATTGGGAACCAATATCCCAAACAGATTATTTATTCGAACCGTGAGCGTTAGACCAACAATGGATACATGCCATGCTTCGGTTAAGCTATAAAGCGGCAGCATTAATCATCCAAATAGAAAAACAATGTGAGTGCCGCCGCGCGACCCGTGTGTCGTGCGAGCAGGCGTGAGTTGACGGGACGCATGCGAGCAGTCCGTGGCGCAGGCAGACGGGGAGGCGTGCGTGTAGGTGTGTGAATTGACGGTGGCTTGCTCGCTGCGCAGTGTCATCGGGAGGCGTGCGAGTAGCTGTGTGAAACTTTGGTAGGCATGCCAGCAGTCCGGTGCGCAGGCTCACCGGGAGGCGAGCCATCGGTTTGACCGCCGCACGCCTCTCTCCCACAACTCCCACTACTCCATATTAATGTTGCGCCCGAGCGGCTGCAGGCCCCATCCTCGCCACACACACAATCCTCTCTCTCCGCTTGCATCCTCGACGCCGCTCTCAGTCCTCAAAGCCGTCAGTGTATGAGGATGCCGCCAAAGCAACCCATCGGAGGGAGTGGCGCCGGGGATGCTAAAGCATCGGAGCACGGCGTGGAGATGGAGACAGAGGTTGTCATCACCGCCAATGAGTTATCGCTGCACCCTGATGTCGTCGACGGCCTCGAGCATCCACAACCGGAGGCGGAGTTCCACACCGACTCTGGTGACGACCCCGGCGACGACTCCGACGACCACTCCAGCGACGACTCCGACGACGACAGACAGCTGGTTAGTCATCTATACCCATTTATGTGTCAAATAGATCATAGGGTTTCTCTGGTTACTCCTGCCTTCCCCTTTTTGGAATAGAAATCCTATGGTTATGTTCTCCCAATCCATGAAATCTGAGTAAGTTTCGTTAGATCCGTGTAGTGTATTGATTGTTTGAATGGTACAAGTGATAAGTGATTGGTTGTTTCATCTATGCAAATGATTTCTACTAGTAATCCGACTAGGGTTAGTGTTCGTGCTAATAATTCCTAGCCAGGACTTCACAATTGATTTTGAATGACCTACATATGTTTGTGCCATTATTTTCTTCAAGATTGGTCTGTACATAGATGACTGTGCTTAAAAATCGAACAATAATATCTGGATATGTATAAATAAATAGCCATAAATTCCTAATCCTACTTCATGGCATGTAATCATTGATTTGATGCCAAATTTGTTTTACTATTTGTATAGGTGTTGTCTGACGATGTGGATAGCGGGGATGAAGATGGCCAGAGGAGGTACAACAGGCAAATCCCGTGGGAGCTTTATGCGGGAATGCATAACAGGCATATTAGGACCTGGAACGGCGGCTATCGATGCCCATTTTGCAACCAGAAGCTTCATGACACGTATCTAAGTGTTCTGGCGCATGCAAGAGGACGGGCCGTTGGCTCCTTCAAGCTGAAGTATTCTCGCAGGATGGCGCATGGCGTGTACGCCGAGTACCTGGAGAAGCTTCAGGATCGTGCCGGCATGTGAGATGAGATGTGAGATGGATCGAACTATGTACGCTTGAGTATGCTTAATGACGGTTGAACTATGTACTTATGGTTGAACTATGCTTATGTACGTGTACGCTTATTATCTATGTCTGAGTATGTTAAATATTTGGTCAAAATTTGGTAAAAATTACAAAGGGGGACCAATAAACCAGGACGTAGGTAGTACGTCAATCACACATGGTTCCCAAAATTGGAACCGTGTGCAATCTTTCCCTTTACATAAATCAAGACTGCAGGGATGTCATACTGCACACAAACCATGGATTTACAATGGTTGCTACACTAAGACTTGATGAACGTGGTGACTCCTATTTTGGCATCGGCTTTTGGAATGAAATTTCTAAGTTTTATGAACCGAAAGCTGGCACTACAATTGCACTGCACATAAAAGGGCCTGGTCATGAGATATATGGTAACTTCCCCGAGGATATCATCCGTCCATACTTTGTTCGAAGTAAGTTTTCTTTTCAACTATCTGCATGTTGACTTACCCAGCAATGTCAAATGAATTGTGTAGTATTTAAGCAACCAACTGTTATTCCCTTTTCTTACTATCTCTGCTACTACTGCTACTGCTACTGCTACTGCTACTGCTCCTGCTCCTGCTGCTGCTGCTGCTGCTACTGTTGCTCCTGCTGCTGCTCCTACTCCTGCTGCTCCTGCCGCCGCCGCCGCTGCCGCTGCCGCTGCCGCTACGAGTGATGGCCACGGTGGCCGGCAGTGGGTGGCAGCCAGGACGGCCACCTCCCGCCTTCGGGCCGTGGCGGCAGAACGGGAGATGGCTTGGCTTTCGTCAGTGGTGTGGCGGCAACGGCGGCCGGCAACAACTCCCGACGGGCAGCGGTGGCGGAGCGTGTGGTGGGTGTTCCGCGCACACCCAACAGGGATGCCACGCGTACTACACTACGCCGGGGACTGCGCCGCTGCCGCAGTGTAGCCTCCCAGCTGGAGCTGTTCTCTGATGACGTGGAGTGGCTGAGCGACGACAATAGACCGGTGCCATTGGTGATTGTGGGAGAAGCAGACGAGATAAGCTACAGGGAGGGAGGGGAAAATGCAACGCAGGACTCGCCGGCCGTGAGGGTTTATATAGCAGGCCGGTAAGCATTGGCAATTTGGGGGATTTCACCGAGTCAGGCGGGAAGCTTGCGCGGGAACCTGCGAGGTTGCACGGGAACGGGCTCACCGACGATTCATTGGCGCCACCGTTCGGCCAAAAGAACGCCCCCGCACGCTGCGCAAGCTTGCGCTGTAAGCTGTCTGCGGCAGCGGGGTGACAAGACGTGCGTGAGGGGGAAGAAAGGCCACGTACACATATAGTTAATAAAACAATGTTTGTGATTTAATTACCTACTCTACCCCCGTCCTGGTTTATAAGTATGATTTAACTAATAAAATACGAATGCATGTGCCAAGGATTATATAGTTGGATTCGTATTCGAACATAGTTTCCAATTATATAATTTTTATAACATGCATTAACATTTTGTTGGTTAAATTTGAGGGCAAAGTATGGCACAGAATATGAAGGGGACTATAGACTAGACGGAGGTAGTAGCACACGGACGCTCTCTACGCAGCGACGCAACTGTCGGCCGGCTTGTAGGCGACCATTTCCTTTGTGTTCAACTGCTCTATGCGTGTGGTTGCTTGCGGTTGAGGCGGCCGCGGCACACTCTGCTCGCGTTTTGCCGTGCGTGCTCTGCTCTTGCGTCCCTCCAAGTGCACCGCCCTCGTCCCTCCATGTGCGTTGCCAGTGTTTGGGGCCGGCGCACGATCACACACGTTTGTGTGCATGCGGTTGCGCCGGGCGCGGCGCGACGATGCAGTTACCCGCTGCAAAAACTGTCATGCAGACGCACCGAGAATCCACGCCGCCCGGCCCCCTTTTATTCCTGCGGCCATTTACCTTAATCTCTCGTCTCACACGACACAATAAGCACACCCACGAGGACACATACAGAGAGGACATCCAGCGGTTCCAATGGCGCTCCCCGTGGCTCCAATGGCGCTCCCAGCGGCCGACGACGACAACGGCGGGAAGTTCACCCCGCAACACGTCGTGGACACCCATGTGAGGGGGAAGGCTCTCCAGGTGGTGTACACAAACGATCCGGTCTCGGTGGAGAGCTCCATCCAAACTATGGAGCAGTTCCTTGTTGAGGACAAGTACCAAGTGGTCGGCTTCGACCTCGAGTACACCATGGGTCGTGCCGGGCACGATCAAAAGGTTGTCGTCGCCCAGTTGTGCATGCGACATGACGCCCTCATCTACCACTACCACCTGGCCACAAGGCCTTGCGAGCGTTTCTCCCGATTTATCAACAGCTCCGACTACAGTTTTGCTACGGTGGACACCACCAACGATCTAAAAGCGCTCAAGGTTTCGGGCTTGAAATGCCCGAATCTTCTCAACATCCGGCACCACTACAAGGTCTGGGGCTGCGGCAAAAACAAACTGAACTCCCTGGTTGACCTCGCCTCGGCCATCATCGACCCCTACTACGTGAAGATGAAGGAAGAGAGCAAGAAGGACAAGAACTCCTGGCACAATGTTTGGCATGAGAGACTGGATGAAGAACACGTCAAGTACGCGACCAAGGACGCGTACACAAGCTACAAGATGTACATGTGGATCGCTGACATGAGGAACTATCTTCTTCCTGCCCCAGACAAGGGATCGAGCCACAGAGCAGTGGCGGGAGCGTCACAAGAAGTAGATGACTAGACGATCGTTTCTCCTACTTTAGAATGCATGCAATTGTTTATTGAGGTGTGTGCGAATGATCTGTATAGTCACTTATGTAATTGGACGTTTATTTCAGTTATATGTACACACACACACACACACACACACACATATATATATATATATATATATATATATATATATATATAGACACACATGTTATTCTTCTGTAGACAAAGCAAATCACACGGCTTATTAGCAGCAATCATCTGTGTTATTATTGGTCTTCGCACACATTTCTGATTCCGGACCAGTTTGCCGCGTATCACACACATCTTACTCAATTGAACCATTTCTGTTGTGTTGCCTAATCACACACAGTTCATCCTAGTGAACTGTATGTTGTATATCGCACACACCTTCATCTGGCTGCCCGTTTCTTTTGTTCCTCCTCATCGCAAACAGTTAATTGAACTGTCCCGTATGCCCTGCATCGCACACACAACTAAAATCCGAACCGTGTTTGATGCATCCGTCATCGCAAATGTTTTGCACCTTTTTTGATGGTTCTTTTACACCACTGTTTGCGATTATGGCATCACACACAGTTTCGTCGAAGGGTCTCTGATCGTAGTGTCTCATTTGGACCATCCTGCAGTAGTGCCAGAGGAAGCGCGCGCGTGCTACGTCAATCAACTAGGATGCATCGTCAGGGAAACCGCCAACATCAACCACGAAAAGTTAAAAAAGATACCACATATGGAGCACATGCTCCTAAAGAAGTTGCACAATAGGTTCCTGTTCTCCGGCCGGGATGAAAGCAAACATCCGTGGGATGACGAACCCATGACAAAGATAATCAACAAGGTGATGGTCACGTTCACCAATGACTTGTCCACCTGGAAAGTAAGGGTGAAAAAGCGATTGCGAAGAATAAACCGTGGTCCAAGATTCATGCTGACAATCTAACACTAAAGGAAGAGGACTTCGAAAAATTCAAGGAGACTTGCGCTAAAGAAGAAGTCAAGAAAAGTTTGGAGAAATTGAAGGCACTCCAGGGTAGGAACACACCTCCCCACCACCTCGAAAGTCGTGGTTACGAGGGGAAGAGGCACGTATGGGCCAAGGAGGACGCCGAACGTGAAAGTCACAGAATTCCAGACCCCTTGGCGGAGTTCACCAAACCGCAGGAGCGTGACTGGATCAGGGCCCGGTACAAGTGGGACCGCGTCAATAAGATCTTTTACACAGACGCGAACACGAGGGAGTTCATGAGACTACTGGCAATTGTTATATTACCACCTTATATTGGCTTCCAATCAATTAGACTACAAGTTTTGTCACATATGTAAACCATCCACGTTCCTTTTGCAAAAAGAGAAGCACCAGAAGGCAGTCAAAAGCGACGAGTCGTCACAGTCGTCGGCGAGGCCCAAGTGGGACACCCCTTTCAACCGGGCCCTGAACATACTGAAAAAGGTCCCGGAGGACAAACCGCCAACGTATGGACGTGTGCACGGCGTTGGAGATGGCGCCTCATGGAAGACGTGCTACCACGAGAAGCCGGAGGAAAGAAGGCACAGACGGTTGCTTACTCAACAGACCATCGACGAGAAGATCACGATTGCGGTCAATAAGACCAAAGCTGAGACCAAAGAAGAATTGGTCAAGGTAGTCGATGCAGTGATCAGTACAGCGGTAGATGGCATCACAGCTGACTTCACATCTTCCATTATTACCAGCTTGATTTCGGCAATTATCGATTGGACGAAGGATAGTCCAGATAAAGGGCCAGCGGACTTTCCCCTTCCCAGCTATGTCGGGAGCAATTCGGTGAACATCGCACCACCAGCACCTACTCACGCAACCGCCCAAGGTCCCGCTCCTATTCATCGCAGCCCATCCTTCGTCTCTAGCGCGCTCGGCGGGGCTTCGTCTTTGGCCAGCTCGACACCCTCACGGGAATTACGCGTCATACCTTCTTCACCAGCATGTCTATAGTCTTCCTTTTCAGTTGCCTTTCGGATGTTTGACCTCGCAGACATGTCTTCACAGGCCGACGAAACCCTGTGCACCCTACTGTACAACATCAACGGCCAGAAGGTGGGTGTGGGACAGGAAACAATCGTGAAGCTGAAGGACCGCATGTTGCACAACCGAGAGATGCCCCATGGTGTCTTCAAGATTTGCGTGGCCAGTGTCAAAGAGGGCTTCGAGGATTTGCCTCCTCCTATACCAGTTGATCATGACGAGACCCCTAAACGGATTGGCGCTTGCAAGAGCTAGTTCTTGCCTTGGCCGAAGACTCTTCTTCGTGTCGAGGTGCCCGGTAGCACACCAATGACAGCTCCTCAACAAGGTATGAACACCACCCCACCTACCCAATTACCTGCACCTGATGTGGCGGGTGACAACAGACGACGCGAGGGTGAGCCTCCATTAGTGCCAGATGACGTCGCCCCTGTCGAAGAAGCAAATGCTGATGATGTCATGGAGGAGGATGGTGGTGACCCTCTCAAGTATATCAATACCGCCTATGACGATGGAGGATTGATGGCTCGGGACTATGAGTCAGGCTATGCGCGTGGAGATGACTTGATGCTGCCTGATTTACCAGAGCCGGAACGTCCTAAGGCGGAATACAAAAAGTCTCTCTTCATGCGATCCTCACAGGAGACGCCTCTAGATGCTGCCTCTACCCAGCAACAACAACCCGAGGGCCATCCACTGATTAGCCCGACGACATTGGGGGTGGTAGTTAGGGAAGGTATGGTGGGCTCACTACCGCCACCCGCCAAGAAGTTAAGGAGGAGACCGGACAAGAAAGGCCCTAAAGGGGCCAGAGCTGCTTCAAGCAGCCAGCTGCCTCTGAAGCCCCGGGAGGTAGACATAATACCTGTTGAAGGTGTGGAGCGTTTCCATGTCGCCGGCCACCCGATCCTACCTTTGAAAGTGCTAGAGCACATACTGAACAATGATCTAAGGAGACTTCATGAAGATGTGCTGGCTAGAGAGAAAAGCCTTCTCATCTCAAAAAATCCATGATACTCCATTACGCCGCTCAGGTGCCGGGTGGGAAGTTGTACATCGAGAGATGGCCCACGGATAAGTTCGTCCTGCGATTTGACTACATCTACGAAATGTTCCACATGATCAAGCTGGATTTTAAGTTCATCCGCATGTATGCGCTGTATCTCAACTACATCATCAGGCGCGAGAACATAAAATATATCTGCGTCGCGAACCCGTACTATATGCACGAGAGCTTCTTGGCAGTCTGCAAAGAGCACCATGACTATGCGAGCATGTACATCGGTGAGTTCATGATCGCTAATAAGGACAAGGAAACGATTCTCCCACCTTATCATCCCACGTAAGTCATTTGCGGATATCCTTTCGTAAGTTTTAATCATTCATTTGCAAGCATGGAGGCTAATTTGAGGTGTACTTATTTTGCGCAGCAGGGGGCGTCGTCCTCATCTATCTGTACCCACAATACTTCCATGCTCCGTACTTGGACTCATCGAAGAACATTAAGAAAAAGGATTACGCGCACATAAAAAGTGTTCTCGATAGTGCCATATTAACCTTTAGCCTGTTTGGTGTATATATCAAGGTGAAGAAGTATAGGAAGAATGGGCTGGGTTTCGGCCATAAGACCGAGTTCTGCTGCATCCAGCAACCGTACACTAGTAAGGCTGAAGGATTCTACCTCATGGGGTTTCCACTTGGGCGTGGGAGGGAGCCCTCGCGGGGTCGAGGAGCGACGCACCGGGAGACTCCGGGGTGTGTACAACCCCACTCATTATTATGTGAGAGTGTCACGGGTAGAATTTGTGGAGATGCTGGATGTTCTAGGCATTCTGGATGGGAACCTCGTCCTGCGTATCCAGGTGTACGGCGCCAGGCCTGGAGACGCGGGCGACCCTGAACAGGCCCTCCCACATGGGCAAGAGCTTGTGGAAGCCCTCCCATGAGAGGACCCGCCTCAGGACGAGCTCTCCCAATTCGAGGGTCCTGGAGTGGACGCTGCGATAGTGGTACCGCCGCAGCGCCTGCTGGTACCTCGCTACGGGGAGCGAGGCTTGGCGGCGGGCCTCCTCCCCAAGCATGAGATCTGTCCCCCGCGAGGCGTCCTGACGCGCCTCATTGAACGCCAAGACTCTCATGGAGCAATGCTTCACCTCGTGCGGGAGGACTGCCTCAGCCCCGTAGACGAGGAAGATTGGGGTCTCGCAAGTGGATTTAGTTGTTGTGGTGCGAATGCACCAGAACACAGACTGAAGCTCACCGAGCCAACCCCTGCCACAGGCCTCAAGCTTCCTCTTGAAGCTCCTCGTCTTGAGGCCCCTTAGGACCTCCACGTTGGCGTGCTCAGCCTGGCCGTTGCTCCGTGGGTGTGCCACCGAAGCGTAACATATCTGCGTTCCAAGGTTAGCATAATATGTCCTAAAGAGGTTGCTTGTGAATTGTGAGCCATTATCAGTAATGATATGGTTGGGGACAGCGAAGCGGCTCATGAGGCCCTGGATGAACTTGGGCTCCACCTCTGCCCACTTGGTGAACTTGTCGATGGCGACGTAGAGGTAGCGGTAGCCACCGGCCAACCGAGGGAAAGGGCCCAGTATATCTAGCCCCCAGACCGCGAACGGCCAAGAGAGCGGGATGGTATGGAGGCACTGAGCGGGGTGATGGACCTTCTTGGCGTGGAACTGGCAGGCCTCGCAGGATTGGACCAGCTCAGTGGCATCGTGGAGCGTCATGGGCCAGTAGAAACCGTTGCGGAATTCCTTCCCCACGAGGGTGCGAGATGAGGAGTGATGCCAGTAGTCGCCGCCGTGGATGTCGGCCAACAGCTCGTGCCCCTGCTACTCGGATATGCACCGCAGAGAAATGTTGTTGGGGTGCCTGCGGTATAGCTCGCCGTCCTGCAAGCAGTAAGATGTGGCCTGACGAGCCATGCATTATGCGTCCTCCTCCTTCTCTGGCAAGGCGTCGTGGAGCAGGTACACATTGAACTCCTCGGTCCAGTCGCCTGCCTAAGGCTCCGGCGCCAGGAGCAGGCGGGTTCCCGAGGTCGGGCTGCATGCTGGGGCGCCCGAGGATGGAGCCGGTGGCAATTCTTCCTGAAGCAACGCTAGGCCTGCGGCTGGGGGAGTTGTAGATGGCTTGAAGAGCCTCTCCTCGAAGACGCCTGGCTCCTGAGGCTCACGGCGGGACGCCCTCCAGGCGACGTCGTCTGCTTTCTTGTTCGCGCCGTGCGGGACGTGCTACAATTCCAAACCCAGGAAGCGCTTTTCAATTTTCCGTACCTGTTCCAAGTACGCCTCCATATGTTCGTCCTTCGGCTTGTACTCCTTGTTGGAAAAATTGACGAGGAGCTCGGAGTCGCCCTTGATGGTGAGGTGGTTGAACCCTAGGGCGGCGGCGGCCCTAAGGCCAGCGATCAAGACCTTGAACTCCGCGATGTTGTTGGATACCTTCTCGCCATGCTGGAAGCAGAGATGCACGGTGTAGTAGAGCTCGTCCTTGGTCGATGAGATGAGTACAGCTGCAGCCCCTGAGCCCCGCCGGGTGAAGGCTCCGTTGTAGTGCATGACCCAGCTGTCGGGCGCCTCATCGCCAGGCGCAAGGGACTGGCCCTCATCTAGCCCCCGATCAGGAGCGTTCGTCCACTCCGCCACGAAGTCGGTGAGGGCCGCGCCCTTGATGACCTTTGTCGTGCTGAACTCTAGCTGGAAGGCCTGCAACTCGATGTTCCACTCTGCTACCCTTCCAGCAGCGTTGGGGCTGTGCAGCACTTTCTCCAGTGGGTATGCAGGGACGACCTTTATGGGGCGGTCCTGGAAGTAATGGTGCAGCTTCCTCAAGGCGACGAGGAGCGCGAGCAGGAGCTTCTGCTACATGGGATAGCATGCTTGCATCCCGCAACTCGATGCTGACGAAGTACACCGAATGCTCGACGGGGGGCGAGGTGTTGGCGCTGTCCTTCTCCGCGTGGGTGTGTGGGTCTCAGGGGCTCCGCGAGCTGCAGAGGCGACGAGGTCCTCCGTTGCGCCATCCTGAGGCGGCGAAGATTGCGCGACCCCCCGAGGGTCATCCCGCTTTGAGCCCGCGCCGGCGCCCTCCTCTCGGACCACCACGAGCGCCATGCTGGCAGAGTGGGGGGTGGACGCCAAGTAGAGCACCAGGGGCTCGCGAGGGCGAGGTGCCACCATAATAGGTGGGCTTGTGAGGTATCTCTTGAGGTCCTGGAAGGCGGCCTCTGCTTCAGGGGTCCACTCGAAAGGGCCCTTCCTCTTCATCAACTTGAAGAAAGCGAGGGCGCGTTCGCCAAGCTTGTAGATGAAGCACCCCAAGGAGGTCACACTACCCTTGAGCTTTTGCATTTCTTTGAGAGTCTGAGGCGGGCTCATCCTTTCGATTGCCTTGATCTTCTCTGGGTTAGCCTTGATTCCCTGATGCGATACGAGGAAGCCGAGCAGCTTGCCGGACGAGACTCCGAAAATGCACTTCCCCGGGTTAAGCCTCAGGTTCAGTCGATGCAAGCTGGCAAACATCTCCTCCAGGTCCTCGATCAAGGTCCTCGCCTCAAGCGACTTGAACACTATGTCGTCGACGTACACCTCAGCATTCCTCCCGAGCTGCTGCCCCAGAGCAATGTGCATCAATCGCTAGAAGGTCGCGCCAGCATTCCGCAGTCCGAAGGGCATGCAGGTGTAGCAATACACGCCGCACGGGGAGAGGAAGGCCGTCTTCTGGACATCCTCCACCGCCAGCTTGATTTGGTGATAGCCTGAGAAGGCATCCAAAAAGCACAGCAGGTCGCATTCGGCAGTGGAGTCCATGATCCGATCGATGCGCGGGAGCGGGGAAGGGGTCTTGAGGACAAGCGTTGTTGAGATTCGTGAAGTCGACACACATGCGCTCTTTCCCACCCTTCTTGGGGACAATAATTGGGTTGGCTAGCCAATCTAGGTGCCGCACTTCCTGAATGAGACCAGCTTTTTGCAGCTTGAGGACCTCCTGGATGATGAATGCTTGCTTGTCTTGGGCTTGCCGCCGCGCCTTCTGCTTCTCTAGGCGCGCATTGGGGCACACCATCAAATGGTGTTCGATCACATCCCGCGGCACACCGACCATCGGATGCTTCCCACACAAACACGTCCTTGTTTTCCTAGAGGAAACCAACCAATGCCTCCTCCTGCTCCGGGGAAAGGCCGGCGCCTATGGTGAAGGTGGGGCCTGAACCCCCATTGTCGACTGGTACCTGCTTCGTCTCGGCTCGGTCTTGGGAGAACAACTGCATCTTCTTCGCGGGCGTGGCCTCTTGGGCCTCCTGAGCGTCTTTGGCACAGGGTCACGAGGCTGCCGCGGCCTTGAGCGTGAGCTTGAAGACCCGGACCGCATCCTTGGTGTCTCCATCTACAGAGATAATGCCGCCTCTACCAGGCATCTTGATGACGTTGTAGCCCAGATGCGTCGCTGAGGGAGTCCTGGACTAAGGGGTCCTCGGGCGTCCCTCGCTGTGAAGACAGGAAGGCCGAAGACCATACTCGTGTCCGGATTGGACTCTCCTTTGCGTGGAAGGCAAGCTAGGCGACCAGCTGTGAAGATTCCTTCTTATGTAACCGACTCAATGTAACCTAGATCTCTCCGGTGTCTATATAAACCGGAGAGCATAGTCCGGATAGGGGACATTCACTACCATATACACATAGGCTAGACTTCTAGGCTTTAGCCATTACGATCTTGTGGTAGATCAACTATTGTAATACTCATATTCATCAAGATCAATCAAGCAGGAAGTAGGGTATTACCTCCATAGAGAGGGCCCGAACCTGGGTAAACATCGTGTCCCCCGTCTCCTGTTACCATCGATCCTAGACGCACAGTTCGTGACCCCCTACCTGAGATCCGCCGGTTTTGACACCGACATTTGTGCTTTCATTGAGAGTTCCACTGTGCCGTCGGCAAAGGGCTCGATGGCCCCTTCGATCGTCAGTAATGACGTTGTCCAGGGAGAAACCTTCCTCCCCGGACAGACCTTCGTCTTCGGCGGCTTCGTACTGCGGGCCAACTTGCTTGGCCATGTAGAGCAGATCGACAGCTACGCCCCTGGCCATCATGTGAGATTCAGAAGCTTGAACTATGTCGCGGATATCCGTGGAGACTTGATCTTCAAGGGATTTGAGCCCGCGGCGATCGCTCCCCCTCACCCTGATGAACGTGACTTAAATCTCTCATCGGATCACATCCAGGAGATGGATCCTGTTGGTACAACGGCTTCAGAACCGAAGCAGATCGTGCCCTCCGAGGCCACAAAGTCCACAGGGTTGGAGCCACACACAGACTCGACATCCTGCAATACCTGCGTCAATGGAACTCCGGACTCGTTTCTGGCTACACGTTCCGGATCATGTGCGCCTACGGACACCGAGCTGGATCGGTTATCGATTTTTGAATTTGGCGCCGCAGACTTCTTCCAGCACCACCTTTTGGTGACGTGCTAAATTGTTTAAAGAACTTATCCTTGGAGGAGGACTCACAGCCGAACTATGTTCGGTTCGAGCTAGAGGCGGACGATGAGGAATTTTGCTTCCCACCCACCACCCACTTTATAGCCACCGTCGATGACTTAACCGACGTGCTTGACTATGGCTCCAAAGACATCGACGATATGGACGACGATGCCAACAAGGAGCAAGGCCAAGACCCGCCATTTGCTGGATGCTGGACGGCCACCTCCTCGTACGATGTGTACATGGTCGATACACCTAAAGGATCTGGCGACGACAAGGATGAGCCAGACACGAATAAACCCTCTGAGATGTAGCCCAAGCGCCGGCGCCCCAAACGCCGTCCTAAGCCTCGTCGCTCAATGGATGGCAACACCGGCACCGGAGAAAATAGTACTCCAGGCGACGCCGAAAACAATGAAGACCTTGTCGGAGCTGTATCCGATCAGGAGGAACACGACAACATGCAAGACAACCCTGATGAACAGGCCATATAAGATGACTCGGAGGATGATAGTTACCGTCCACCCTCCAAGGAGGAGACAAGCCTCTGCAACGAAGACTTCATCGTGCCTGAGGATCCTCTGGAGCAGGAGCGCATTAAGCTTCAGCTCATAGCCACTACAAGGAGCCTGAAAAAGAAACAGCAGCAGCTTCAAGCTGAAAAAGATCTGCTCGTCGACAGATGGACTGATGTCCTGACAGCCGAAGAATACGGCCTCAGGCGCCCAGCCAAGAGCTACCCGAAACGCAGACTGCTAC
The DNA here is from genome assembly GCF_002575655.3 of Aegilops tauschii subsp. strangulata. NCBI lineage: Eukaryota > Viridiplantae > Streptophyta > Magnoliopsida > Poales > Poaceae > Aegilops > Aegilops tauschii. The sequence goes on from NC_053039.3 coordinate 42,864,650, forward strand.
CTCAATTCGATGAGGAAGCACCGAAGCACACATCTCCCTCGCGTAATGCGGAACGACCACCACGTGGTCGAGATAGGGCGGCCGACCGGCCACCCCGCGGCCGGGATAAAGCGGCAACTCAGGCCGAACAGCAGCCTGCCCCACCGCCTCATAGAAATAGAGACGGAGGAGTTTGGGGTCACACATACGACCTCCGACAGATCCTGGACGATAGAGCAGGACATACAAGATCGATCTACAGATCGCGAGGGCATGCCTCGAGGTACGACGATGGCTACCTATTCGGACATGATAAACCTAACCACGCTCGGGCCGAATACCGCAGACGGACTCCATCAGAGCTACGCCACGACGCGGCCCGATATAGAGGCGCCGCACACCCTCTCTGCTTCACAGATGAAGTACTGGATCACGAATTCCCCGAGGGGTTCAAGCCTGTCAACATTGAATCATACGACGACACAACTGATCCCGCAGTATGGATCGAGGATTTCATTCTCCATATCCATATGGCTCGAGGAGATGACCTCCATGCCATCAAATACCTCCCATTAAGCTCAGAGGGCGAGCTCGGCACTGGTTAAATAGCCTGCCTGAGAATTCGATCAGCAGCTGGGAGGACTTGGAAGAGGCTTTCCTTGATAACTTCCAAGGAACTTATGTCCGGCCACCAGACGCCGATGACTTAAGCCACATAGTTCAACAACCTGGAGAATCAGCCAGAAAATTCTGGACTAGGTTCCTAACTAAAAAGAACCAGATGGTTGACTGTCCGGATGCCGAGGCCCTAGTAGATTTCAAACACAGCATCCGCGACGAATGGCTATGTCACGACCGGTTTTTCAATAAAATATTTATTGAGAGACCAATCCCTTTTACGGACCAGTAAAGAAGAATTCCTTCTCACTGGTAGACAATATCTTGGTCACAGAAGAAAAGTACCAGGAGTACTGAATATAATACAAGGTTGAGCGGGGACTGCTCAACAATTTATTACATGCACGCCGAATAAACATAACGGCGGATAGGGTGGCATAACTACTAACTCACGATAACAACGGTGGTGGAAATATCACAGCGGAGCGGGTGATATGACTCCTGCAAACTACAGCTCTTCGAGCGTCGGGGAGAAGCTCGAGGAGGTTTATTGCGTGTGGCGGAAGCGTATATAATACAAGTGACCAATATCCAGGATCGCGCGGGACTGACTGGGATTCCTCTAGGCGTCGGACTCACTATCAAACTCTTCATCCAAGAGATCGCCTTCGTCAACATCTGGCCAAATCAACAAGCCAGGCGAGTACTATGAAAGTACTCGCAAGACAGTTCGGACATAAGATATAACAAATGTAAACATGGAGCATATGAACAGATTAACAAGTGCGTTCAGACATAGAGACAATAATGCATGGGAAAATGACAGAGAAGTTGGACGGTAGTCCTCCCGAAATCCCAAAATAAATACTGGGTGCCAAACGAGGGTCTGAATGACTCCTCGAGAGGAAACTGCAAGAATAATAATGCCGCAGTCGGGCGTCGGGGCGACACCACATAAAGGGCTTATAACAGAAAATAAAAGACAGTGCGTGCCACAGTCGGACGTCTGAGCGACATCACATAAAGGGCTCATATTGAAAGTAAGGGACAAACATGCCACAGTCGGACGTCTGAGCGACATCACATAAAGGGCTTATATTGAAAGTAAGAGTCAAACATGCCACAGTAGGACGTCTGAGCGACATCACATAAAGGGCTTATATCATAACTTAGTAGCTCATGAATTTTACATCATATCAAGAGAATAACCAGACATGAGACAAACAACAGGGTTAGTCCATCAACAGGAATAACGTTCAGCCAAGATTACTACTCTAGCTCACTTACCGGAAAGAAGAATATACCACGAGGTTATGACATAGACATGGATACGCTGATCACGATACTTGACCTTGGATACGATGACTCGGAAGGATTTGACTCTGCAGAGTTTGTACTTTAACCACAGCCAACGGATTTCAGTAGTCACGGGGACTAGTTCCGTTTACGGTGTTTTGGAAGAAACACATCTAACCAGTACACACCCATTCAACAATCCGAAGCCAGGAATCACCCTCGGCAACGTTCAAGAAAAACCTTGAGACGGGGAGGCTACAACCTCGCGTAGCATGGGATCAAATTTCTATACGCGCGCTCTAAGGGGTGCCCCCCCTCTCGGTCCCAACCGGAAACACCCATGCCCCCTGACCGGATGACTGGCTTTAATCCAGGGCCATGGAACCATCATCCTGGCCCCTCTGTTTGGTGTGTACACGGAAAGAGGTTACCAACTTACTAAACCGCATTCTGGCAGAAAACAAGTGGTAGCACGGAAGGGGGAAGAACGATAACGTGACTCCGTCCGCGTTAACGTCAGAGATTATCGGATGACGCAAGGCTGGCATGCTACAACAGTACCACCTTACTGCCCTTCATGTCACCACATGACTAGGCCATCTCTCATCAGAGATCACAGTAACTTTGGAACACACGGGTAGTTGCCTCACAAGCAACGAGATACTCACCGATACTCATATGCCACGCACAACCTTTCACGCAAACATGCAAAACACCTATCATATCAAAGGTTCAAACATGCTTGCCTGGTTCGGAGAAGTCGGAGTCTAGCTCGGCGAAGTTCGCGGCTCCGTCACCTCTTCCGGAACCTACGGTATAGCGAAAAGGCATACTAACGTGAAAACCAACGCGTGCATAAAAGTTGTTCCAAAATTTTTCCAAATAAATCCCATAAAAAACTAGACAAAATTATAAGACTGTCAGAAAAAGAATCACTCAAAAATCACTTTTTATTAAAAAGTTATAAGGGTTTCTGTCCAGGGACTCATCTGTAATGAAACAGAGAAGTTCCAGGGGCCTAACTGAGAAAACAGAAAATGGTTCGAATAGAAACGCGCCAGCCCACAGAGAAAACGTACTCCGCCCGAAGGCGCCAACAGAAAACGCTTCGGGGGTGAAAGAAGAGAGGCTGACGTGGGGGGTCCACATGTCAGGTTTGAAAAACCTCGCAGGCGCCCGAAGGCTGCGGAAGTCGCCGGCGTCGAACCACGGCGAGTCAGGGAGATCGGAGTGTACCAAGAGTATCAGCGTGCCCTTCTGCGTCGGTGGGTGGTGGACTTGGGTGTCGGGGAGCACCGCGTCGACGGCGACACTTTCTCCGGCGGACGGCGGCTCGGGCGATGGTGGGGAACTCCGGTTGTGTGATGCAAACTTCGAATTGAAGTGCGGGTCAGAAGGAGGGATGCACTAGGGAGCTACTGGCAAGAGATGGGAGGCAGAGGTGCACGCACGGGAGCGAATCGAGCTGGATCCCGTGGCGGGTCGCGGCAGCCGGAGTCGAGGAAGGGGACTCCCTCGGGGCTCTTCCAGTGGCTAGGCACGGTCTTGGTGGAGTGCAGAGGTGGTGTGGGTACTAGCTGGAGCTCGGGGCCTCTATTTATAGGCGGCTCGAGGGGGTGGCCGTGAACGGGGTTGCTCCGGCGAGCAATTACGGCGAGGCAGCGGCTTGGCAAGGAGTTTAGGTGGCCAGGCAGCATCAGTGAGGTGTACTAGTGCCGTTCCCCCGCTAGTCCTGGTCGGTCTTGGCGTAATGGCGCCGGTCCACGGTGGGGTGGCCGCACGTCCACGACGGCGGCAGAGAGCGCGCTCCGCGCCCAGCGGTTCAGGACGAGGGTGGCAGCGCGCACTCGGGAGTGGAAGACCACGCGGCGATCTCCGGTGGCTTGGGCGGCGCTGGGTGGCGCCGTCTGCGCTGCGCCTCTCTATGGCGGCCGCAAAGCCACCGCTGGCGTCGATCACGGGGCGGCGCACCTCCTCCAGCTCGTCGCCGACGCCCGTAAGCATCCAGGCGCTCGTGCGGTGCAGAGGACAAGGGGGAGGGGACAGGAAACACGGCGACGCCGGGCACTGGCGAGATCGACAACAGACACTGAAGAAAACGACAGTGATTCAGACACTGTTAACTGAATTTGACTGAACCTTATAGAAACAGTGTCCAGTAGGTGTTCGACGAAATGATTTGGTATGAAGAAAATTTTTCCTGGGGCTGGGACTTGGTGAGGTGACCTCTCAATGCACCCAGAGGCTGCCTGATTTTTCTCAAATGTTTTGGAGAAAGATTTGAATGAATTTCATCATATTTGGCAAATCTGGTCCAAACTTGCAGCAAGTATAGTTTGAAAAGTTTGAACTGAAGACCAGTGGATCTTCATGGATCTTGGTTGAGGGTTCAAAGGACTAGGAAGGGAATTTGGTTTGGGGGCAAAAATCAAAACAGAAATGGTAGCTCCTTTGTAAATCTCCAAGAGCTAGAATAGAAGGCAGAAATTGTTTTGATAAGAAATAAATGGGAAAATTTTTATGGAGAGGTCCAACTTGCTGGATTTGGAGTAAATCATGATCCAAAGATGAGGAAAGGTATATGAGAGTGGATTTGCACTAAGGTCATGGCAAGAGAGATTTGTTGAAAGGGGCAAAGAATCATTCCAAAAGCCATAGGGCAATTTCAAAGGAATTTTCAAAAGGCATTTTTCCCAAGTGAAAAGCATTTTGGTTTGAGTCCAAAATAAAAAAGAAAGAACCTCCAAGACCAAAAATCAAGTCTTGGGTGAATCCAAATAAAACCCTTGCCATCAAAAAATATTTTGAAAGGGAGGGTTCTTTTGAAGAAAAATTTAAAACACCTCCCTCAAGTCAAATAATTTTTTTGAAAAGGCCAAATAAAATTTTGGGTGTCACAGGCTAGCATGCCACCTCGGCCAAGAAAAGCCAAAGTCTATGGCAGCCCTTACGACACTCATGACCCGCTTTTGCGCGGGTGAGGACAGCTGGCTGGCTCATAGTAAAAACACAGCCAGCGAGGCAGGCCCCATTTAGGCCAAGAACAGCACCAGAAAGCTCCGGCGCAATAGACACAAACACTGAAGCAATGGCGACAACACCGATGACACCACAGTGAACGCCGGATTCAGTGGCTCCAAGTCCGGCCAACGGAAGAAGCCCTACAAAAGAAACAACAAAGGACCTTCTAGCCTGGACCGCATACTCGACCATCCGTGCCAAATTCACGACACCCCGGATAAGCAAGCCAATCATACCAACAGGGATTGTTGGGTCTTCAAGCAGGCTGGCAAGTTAAATGCCGAAAACAAAGAAAAGGGATCACAAAGTGAGGATGAGGACGAAGAGCCCCGGTAGCCGAACACCGGAGGGCAGAAGAAATTTCCCCCTCAAGTCAAAACGGTGAACATGATATACGCTACGCACATCCCCAAAAGGGAGCGTAAGCGAGCACTTAGGGACGTCTACGCGGTAGAGCCAGTCGCCCCAAAATTCAATCCGTGGTCATCATTCCCGATCAACTTCGATCACCGGGATCACCCAACTAGTATCCGCCATGGCGGTTCAGCCGCACTAGTCCTCGACCCAATTATGGCCGGTGGTAGCAGCCTCAACCTGCTTTATCAAGACATAGTGCGGAAGATGGGCATTAACCCCTCGCGAATCAAACCAACAAATACTACCTTTAAAGGAGTCATACCAGGCATAGAGGCCCGCTGGACGGGCTCAATTACACTGGAGCTGGTCTTCGGTTCTCCGGACAACTTCCGAAGCGAAGAGTTAATCTTCGATATCGTCCCTTTCCACAGCGGCTATCACGCACTGCTCGGACGAACCGCGTTTGCTAGATTCAATGCAGTGCCACACTATGCTTATCTCAAGCTCAAGATGCCCGGTCCACGCGGCGTCATACTAGTCAATGGCAAAATGGAACGCTCCCTCCGAACAGAGGAGCACACCGCCGCCCTAGCAAGTACAGAGCGGCCTTCTCAAGCAGCACCATAGTACGGCTGTCGAGCCCTCGGACATCATTAAGAGGTTCCGGACTTCATTGCAACAGGATGACGCGGCTCGTCAAGAGCTTGACTAGCAATTCGGCCTCCGTCCCAGTCCTAATAAGGTAGTGGCATTCATACCACGCGTACACAATTACGCACTCAAAATTCCATGGACATCGACGGAGGCACAAGATAACCCGGGGTTTACAGTTCGGCCAGACAGATCCCGGACACACGTACTTTTACCTTTTTCTTGTTTCAGGTTCCTCATTCCGCGGGCCTGATCGCAAGTCCTTTAGAAGGATTGGCATACAACAGAGGCAAGCGGCACAGGTGTGTAGGGCAACCTTTATACGTTCTTCTTGATGGTATTCATACTTATTTCTCAGGACCCGCACGCTGCGCCCTACTGATTCCGGCATGTTCAATAGCCCGGATACTATTCGCACCATCTGTACAGGATACGCCTTGACGTATCCATCCAGTTATAATAAAAATGGTTCGTGGCCCAGTTTCTGTGGTTTTCGCTTCTTACTCCGTTTTATCTTGATCTGCTTATTTGCTGCATCGATACTCTTCTGTACGTTTCATATTCGCCAGGGGCGACTTCTCGCACCACAATACGGCAGTAAAGTCCGAACACTTCTTATATATAAGTTTGGCACCCCGAATTTAGTATTATATGCATTGGCTGCGAATCATGTGTTTGGTCAATAGTTGGGTTGCCCGGTTCCTGTGCTTGTTACCCTACGTTCCGCTCTATCGGCTAGGGTAGTAAAGGGAGAACTACTGCGATTGTGCCCTGGCCTTGACCGGATGAGCATCTTAGTAGAGAAAGCCGAAAACTGACTGTCATGATACGACGAGAGCCGGTCAGCTGTTCGAGGGTTACAAAATCGTTGGAGATTTTTTCCACGTCATGCGAAGGACCGACACTTCCCGATCAGATGCTGATAGCACCCTGGCTTGGACCAGGGGTTGCGCACTTGCTTAATTATAAAACTCCTATGGATAAGTGAGGGCGTTCAAGCCTTACTGTCCGATTGCCATGTTCGTCGCGCTAAACAACTCCTCCAAAGGACCATATAGTTGGATCAAGATTGTTTAGAATCCATCCCGAACACCTCCGTACTACCTACGTGAGGGCGGAAGCCGACGACTGGCCAACCCTCAGATTACAAATAACACGGCCACACAGGAGGAAACAATTCAAAGCATAATAAAATTACTTTACAAACACCGGCTTTGTTCCCATAATACAAGGCAAAGGCAACATGAATACATTTATTCAAATACAATGTCCTGCGAACATTGCGCCGCCACAAGTCGAGACCCCTCTATGACATCGGCGAAATATCGCTCGGGTGTGCGGTGCTCCTTGCCCTCCGGCGGCCCACTGGCAACTTCAACAGCGTTCATCTTCGCCCACCACATCTTGCAGTGAGCGAAGGCCATACAGGCACCTTCAATACAGGCGGAGCGCTTGATGACGTCCAGCCGCGGACAAGCCTCCACTAGACGCCTCACGAGTCCGAAGTAGCTGCCGGGCATAGCTTCGGCTGGCCATAGCCGGATCATCACATCCTTCATGGCTTGTTCGGCCACCCGGTGCAGCTCCACCAGCCGCTTCAGCTGATCGGTGAAGGACATGGGATGCTCTGGCGTCGCATACTGCGACCAAAATAGCTTCTCCGTAGAACCTCCTCCTTCGGCTCGGTAGAACTCGGCAGCGTCTGATACACTGCGTGGTAGATCCGCAAAAGCCCTTGGGGAACTCCGAACCCGGGTTAGTAGAAGGTACTACTTCTCCGCGTACTTGCTTTGCATCTTAAAAGCCTTACCCACCGTGATCTTCTTGGCCTCCTGGACCTCCTGGAGGGCGGCCCGGGCCTTATTTCATGCGGTCTCCGTGATCTGACGAGCCTTGGTGAGCTCGGCACCTTGAGCCGACGCATCATTCTCCAAGGTCTCACATTTGTTAACCGCATCCTGGAGCTCCTGCTGGACTTCTTTCACCGAAGCCTTTAGCTTCTTACGGGCGGCTTGCTGCTGTGTAGCCTTCTCCTCGGCCTTGCCCAGGGCCTTCCTCAGGGCCTCGACCACGGTCGCGGCTTCTGCATGTATCACAATACCGCCGTCAATATACTGCGCTTATTCCTTCCCGAACATATAACAGGTCGTTCCTCATCTTGCATCTCCTGGAGCCAAATTCTAACCTCGCCGAGCTCGTTCTCGGTCCGCTCCAGCCTCCACTTCAGTTCGGAGACCTCGGCAGCATGCGACGTCGCGGCCAACAGGGACGCATGCTTATCAATACATACTCAGACAACCTCTTATAATTAAGGATTGATCCTCTGTCCGGTTCTTCTCGCCGAACACCGGACAGCGTCTCAGGGGCTACGGACTACATGAGGTTTTTCCCTTTCTTACCTCGAAACCTGTTAACAGGCTGCTGCAGCCTTCATTGGCGGACTGAACCTTCTCGATCACCGCACCCATGAGGATGCGGTGCTTGTCCACGACGAAGGCGTTTCGTAGCGCCCCCATCAGGTCATCCGGCGCTCCTGGGTGTACAGGAGCCACCGATGGAGGCGGCGCACCCCCCTCCTTCAAAGGGGGCTGCTCGCCCGACTCCGAAGCCATATGGGTCTCCGAAATCGTATTCGACTGAGGGCCTAACTGGACACGGCCCTCTTCGCCAGTCTCCATGGGGATTGGCTCCCCCATGTGTCCGGTAGTGGAGGTCTCGCCTTGTGGCGCCTCCCGGACAACGTTCTGGGCTCCTCCCTTCGAAGCGGTCCTTCGGGACAACACTTCGGTGTTGTCCCTGGCCCTGGGGGAGTAAGCAGTTGGGGGCGACTGGCTCGCCATCTCCGATGGCGCCAACGAACCTCCAGATGAGGATCGCTGGATAAGGTCACGGGCCGGACTGCAATGGTGTAGTTTAGGCATGTTAAAATAATAAAGAGAAAGGGCTGGAGGTGCGCATAACTAAGCCGTGTCACATACGATGCGGCTTGGGGCTTAGTGCGGGTGCGTCGTTCTGGACTACTGTTAACGTCCCACGCGGCGTTGACCGCTGGGGCGCCCTTCCCCTTTTGGGCGCTTTCGCCTCCGGATGTGCCGAGGCCGCCATCTTCTTCTTGTTCTCCTCGGGAGGAGGGCTGCTTTCCTCCTCCTCCTCCTCTTCCTCGTCATTGTCCTCAGGGACAGAGGAATGTGCCTCGTCGTCTTCGGACGTGACGTCCGAAGTACCCTTGCGACGGGGGCCACTCTTGGCCTTCTTCTTGGCCTTCTTCTCCGGCGCCTTATATGGCGCCGGCACCAGCATCTTCGCCAGGCGCGGGATGACCGGTTCTTCGGGCAGCGGAGCTAGACACTAGATCCACTTCGCCCTCTCCACCCAGTCCTGAGGGAGCAATACTGAAATCTCAGAAATCATCCTCGAAACATTTAAGTTGGGGATACGTCAAAAGTAACATACCTCGCTGGCGGGGTGTTTACAGTTGTGACCATGGTCTGAATCCGTGGCCGGCGGTTTCTCGTTGCCCTTAAAGAGCAACATCCAGGCATCTTCGTGGGTGGTCTCGAAGAGCCTCACCAGGGTCCGATGCTTCTTCGGGTTGAAATCCCACAGAGGCCGTCCTCTGCGCTGGCATGGAAGAATCCGGCGAACCAGCATCACCTGGATCACATCGACGAGCTTGACGTCCTTAGTTATGATGCTCTGAATGCGCGTCTGCAACGCCATCAGCTCATCAGACGAACACCAGTCCGGGCTCTTCTTGACCCAAGAGGTGAGCCACATGGGAGCACTGGAGTGGAATTCGGCAGCCGCGGCCCAGGTGGTGCCGCGGGGTTCTGTGATGTAGAACCATTGTCTCTGCCACTCCTTCACTGTGTCCACAAAAATACCTTTCGGCCAGGAGACGTTGGGCAGCTTGCTCACCATGGCTCCTCCGCACTCCGCGTGCTGGCCGTCCACCACCTTCGGCTTCACGTTGAAGACTTTGAGCCACAGCCCGAAGTGGGGTTGGATGCGGAGGAAGGCCTCGCACACGACGATAAACGCCGAGATGTTGAGGAAGGAATTCGGGGACAGATCATGGACATCTACCCCGTAATAATACATTAGCCCGCGGACGAAGGGGTGGAGTGGAAACCCTAGCCCACGGAAGAAATGGGGGATGAACACTACCCTCTCTGTGAGCTCCGGCGTGGGGACGACTTGTCCCTCGGCCGGCAGATGATGGGTGATCTCCTTCACCAAATATCCAACCACCCGAAGCTCAGTAATATCCTCCTCCTTGACGGAGGAGACCATCCACTTGCCCTGACCACCGGACCGGACATGGTTGCTCGAGTGGAAAGGAGATGAGAACTTGGGCGCCGGAGCTTGAGATCGGAAAGGCGAAGACGGAGAGAAGCGTGAGAAGAGGAAGAAGAGAATCCTTATCCCCTTATAAAGGCAGCAAATATTAAATGCCTCCTCACTCGTCTTAGGATTCGCCTATTCCCAAGGGCTGTATAAATGGCACAGTTGGGTTACCCATGCCCGCATTGATGAGAATCCCGCAATAAGGGGACATGATCTCTGCTTCGACAAGACATGCCAATAGCAACCGCGTCTCGGGACGTGGGGTGGCAAATGAAAAACGGTTCGAAATTATGACCGAACAAACGCGATGTCGTGTTGTAAAGAAGCTGTCAACAGATTAGATTCGTGCTAATATTATTCTCTCTGCGGTTGTGTATGGTGTGTGTAACAGGTCCGGATACAATCATGGCTTCCGAAGACTATCTTGGAGTTCGGAAAAAGGGGAACCCGCCTTGCAATGCCGAAGACAATCTGCGCGCCGGACTCCTCGTCATTGAAGCCAGGTTCAGGGGCTACTGAGGGAGTCCTAGACTAAGGGGTCCTCGGGTGTCCGTCCTGTTATCCATGGGCCGGACTGATGGGCTGTGAAGACAGGAAGGCACAAGACCATACTCGTGTCTGGATTGGACTCTCCTTGGCGTGGAAGGCAAGCTAGGCGACCAGCTGTGAAGATTCCTTCTTATGTAACCGACTCCATGTAACCCTAGATCTCTCCGGTGTCTATATAAACCGGAGATCATAGTCCGGATAGGGGACATTCATTACCAAATACACATAGGCTAGACTTCTAGGGTTTAGCCATTACGATCTCGTGGTAGATCAACTCTTGTAATACTCATATTCATCAAGATCAATAAAGCAGGAAGTAGGGTATTAACTCCATAGAGAGGGCCCAAACCTGGGTAAACATCATGTCCCCCGTCTCCTGTTACCATTGATCCTAGATGCACAGTTCGGGACCCCTACCCGAGATCCGCCGGTTTCGACACCGACAGTCGCTGCCATGAACTTGGCGAGGGCGGAGTATCTAGGATGGCATTGTACGAGAGGCCAATGCAGGCCACGTCGAAGTCAGTCAACTCAGTGCGGTAGTTGTCGCAGGTACGGAAGGTGAACGGAAGGCGCACGAGCCCCAAGGGGGTGGCAGAGCTTCTGGTCACCCCGGTGAATGGCTTGGTGGGCGCGAGCTGGTCGTGGGGCACCTGAAGCATGTCGAAGGCCTCGATTGAAAGGACGTTGAGGCCAGTGCCGCCGTCGATGAGGGTCCGGGTGACCGCCACGATCACCAGTGGCAGGCGTAGTCCTTGGGTGGTATCTGGAGTCGAAGGTGATGTCGGTCTCTGTCTTGACGCGGTCCTGCGGGGACTCCGGCCACGACTGGGCGGCGCCTACTTGGCGAAGGAGCTTCTTGACGTGGTGACCAGACCCGGGCGCCTATGACCCACCATTGATACAAGTGACCGCGTGAGGCCTAGGAGCCGCAAAACGCGCGATGAACAAACCGCAAAGCTCCTCCCAGGTGGACACTTAGGCCTCGGGGTGGCCGCGGAGCCACGAGCGTGGCATCTCCGTGAGGGCCAGGGGGAACCAGTTAGCCATGGCTTTGTCGTCGCCGTTGGCCGCCTGGATAACTTGTGCATATAGCCGGAGGAACTCCTGGGGGTCGGCCGCGCCGTCATACCGCAAGGGCAGCACCAAACTTAACTTCCCCATTCACCGCACCCGACACAGGTTGGGGGCGAAGTCCGGGCATCCCACGGCGTCCCCACGGGCCACGGGCGGCCAAACCGGTGAGGTAGCATCCGCCATGGAAACCGCGAGGCAAAGTCAAGCGGGGTCCGGGAAGAGATAAATCTTCGACGCGCCCCTAACTGGCGCGCCAAATGTCGGATTCAGGGCTCCGTAGACCCAAGAAGGTTCTAACTCAGGGGCGTGTGCGAAGATCTGAACTAACTGAAGACTCGAGCTCGTCACCCCTTGGCCTAACTACACCGAGTTCGTGGAAGCGAGGAAGAAGATGGACACGGCAGTTTAACCAGGTTCGGGCCACCTTGCGGTGTAAAACACTACTCCTGCTTTGTGGTGGATTAGCCTCGCGAGGAGATTTGGGGATGAACTAGTATAGTGGTTGAGCGACCTCGCGAGGGCTCGAGTAGTGAGGGTGGAATGGGAACGATCCCCTTCTACGGTGGTGGCTAACCTATATTTATAGTGGCCTTGGTCCTCTTCCCTCAAAACATAGGCAGGAAGGGATCCCATAGTGGCCAATTTGAAAGGGGACAAGAAGTACATCTAATCCTGACGAAAGGTAGTGTTTGCTTGCAAAGCTTCTGGTCGTGACGCCGCGGTGGGGTCGACGATGACATCCGTCCTGCTGAGCCCGTGGTCTTGGTCTCATTGCACCGGAATAGAAAGCTTTAGGGATTCCTCGAGAACCCGCGTCTGTCCTTGCTTCCTTAGCACCGAAAGGGAAACTGCCTCCTCTACGCCCACTGGCGCCCGCCTGCCCATGGTCGTCATGGCTCATGTCATCACAACCTCGTGAGGCTGGGTACCTGCATAGAAATCTCCGCTTCGGGAGGCAGCCTAGGGAGGCCGCTCCTCCGAGGACTTGACGTCGCCTTCCTCGCGAGGCCGGGTACCCCCGCGAGGGTCTTGTCTTGGAGGGTCTTGCAACTGGGCCCTATCGGGCCGTCAACGAGCCCACGCGCTGAGCCGCAGACAGGCAAGCCTGGGTATCCCCAAACCCAGAATGCCGACACTACTGCTACTGCAGTTGAAGTCCCAAGTCTATATGATGAGTTCATCTCCCCAACTCCACCGTCGCAGGTACTTGCTCTAAGTTGATAGTGTGATAATTGGTTTCATGTTGCATATGTTCTCTAGCTGGTATTTCTTCTAATTTGATTAAACTGCACCTGTTGAGTTTATACGTTATACATGTGCATATGACATGCCTTTCTGTGTCTAGAATACACTACATCTATCTATCGTACCATGTTCTTACATCAAAGTACTGTTGTTGTGTACCCCACATATCAATCACTTAATATTGGACGCTTTTAACGTGGTAGTGTGATAGTGGTTGCATCTTGCATTGATTTCTAGGTTTTACTGCTTCTAATTTTTCGAAATGCCACTTATGACAAGACACTTTTAACTTGGCAGAGTGATATTGGTTGCATCTTTCATATGGTGTCTAGCTTGAATTACTTATAATTTCTTGAAAATCCTTCCGCTAGTTTACACATCATAGGTGTGAATATGTCATGCCATCCTATTTTTCTTATATATTCCATCCTCCTCATATTGTTGTCTTACATCAAAGTATTTCTTGTCTGTATCATGCATCAATGAGTTCTGAAGAGCGATTTTATTTTTTGTGTGTTCTGGGTACGGCTTGACATGGAAAAGTCAAAAAAGAGAAAGGAAAAGAATATAGTAGGGAATGGTGTTACTCGTTGGGTGCAATGGAAAAGGATCTTCCCTCGAGATTCAGCTGGTACTTATAGTGCAGTAGAAGGTCCAAGTCCACTGGTAAATCTACAAACACAGTATCACCTGCTCCACCAGCCGTAGCATCTCCTTCAACTATACCGACATCTCAAGAAGTTACTCATTCATTTGGTCTGCAAGTGGCATGTCCCCAAGCTGCCTTCACACTTAACACAACTTCCGAAGCACTGCTGACGCAACATGACTTGGCAAGATCAGAAGAACCTCATGAGCATCAACACCTAGACGGTACCTGACCGAGTCAAGTTGCAGTTGCATCCTCCTTTATATGTACTCTCACAGTTTGATGTGCACTAACACTTTCCATATTCGTTGTTGAACTAGTGCCACGGCGCAAGCGGAAATAAACATCAGGGATAATGCTTGACAAATTAACAAAATCTAATGGAGGAAGAATGGACATCCATTTTAAGGCAGGTTTAAAAAGGACACACGATGCTACAGAGTCAGCCAAGTTAGTATCAGAGGCAGCCGTTGCCATTTGGTGTCATGCACGTATCCTCCCAACGTGGATCCACTACAGGAACGAGAAACGATACCCATTTTAACACCTTCCTTGACCATTTATCCATAAGTAATGTTATTCATCACAGTTTGTAATATTGTCTTGCTTTGTCCAATACTTTCTAGCTTCCTCCTAATGAGACTCACATTCTTTTTTGAACAAATGAGGTTCAAGTTGGATCCGAAAGATGATGCAACTAAACAAGCATGCACTCATGTTTTTCAGTCTGCTCTACGATAGTATCGAGATCACCTTAGAAAAACTCACTTTGAAGGCAAGGCTAACAATGATATCGCCTAAACATCTCCAGTGGAATATATGACGGATGAAGACTAGACATCCCTTGTTAAACATTGGTCTGATCAAAAGTATCAGGGAGGGTATATGTCTTTGATCAGATCACATATTGAACTCGTATTTACATATGTGCCTTGCAAGTCTATCTTCTTCTAGGCTAACAGTTTGAAGAATAAGACCAACCATTCTAAAGTGAAATTCCAATAGACAACAGAATCTCGTAGCTATATTGCCCACTGCTAGGCTCTTGTAAATAGCTGCTAGTTCCTTCTTTTGCTGTCCCATATTATCATATCTATATTGTCTTGTTCCAAATACATAGGAAAGCCCGTGCGGACCAAACAGAACCTGAACCAAATGCAGTGCGAATCTTCAAGGAGTGCCACACCAGCAAGATGAAGTCCATGAGCACACTAGTTCAAGCCGCTGTTGTAAGTCCTTACTCCTCATGCCTTTGAACTGCCAGTTACTGTGACATGTTCATTTAACTGCTTGTTTTGCAGCCAATGTCAGTTACTCTGTTCACTTTTATACACAGTTGTCTTAACGTATCATTTCACCTTACGTGGTTTAAAAGAGAGGAAGGATATTCTTTTGGTCTTGATCTGTAATCTTGTTGTGATGTTCACATGCCCACACAATGATACAATAGCCTGTTTGTTTGATATCTGTTTGCCCGTGATATGAATGATGTCATACTATGTTCATCCTACTTTAAACCACGTCTCTTTATCCTTAGATGTCAATGAATTTGAGGAAATAGACAATACAGTAGGCCTGCTACGTGGACATATGTTCCTAAAGTGATTTTATTATGTAGTTGGCCCTACAATACATGCTTATGTATTACAGTAGTTCACCAAAATAAGTTATGTATAAACGTGAAACCTATTTTGTTTGTTTTTGTCTCATTAGTAACTTATCTGGTACACTAATCTACAAATTCAAACTTTCGGCAAGCTATGGAACAAATGCTTGAACAGCCACAACCACTTGAAGCTGACGAGGCTACCACAGGCACAATGTCACCTCTTGCTGCAGTGCGTCAGTATCTCTCCACTAATAGTGCAAAAAAGCACCTTCTTGCGTAATTCTGGCTTGGTTGTCAAGCTAACCTCGTCTAAATCGCTCACTGAACAAAATCTTCTGGCTAGACAGAGTGATATATCTTTGCTCCACACACAAGTCCAATCCCTAATGGAGGTCATTTCTAAAACAAGAATACTGGTTGACAAATGTCGTTAAGATATGAATGGTTTTGAAATCAAACTATTAGACATTTGCTTCGTTGTTCAAGAGCAATGGCGGAGAAAAGGGGAAGATCATGCTGCTCCATCAGCTTCTACAGCCTAAAACATTAGCATTCAGGTCAAATGATATGTGCTTCTATACATCTGATGGTGCTTTTATCTGCAAGGACTAGGAACTTTTATGCCAAGGCCTTTTGTTGTATGGCTGTCATTTATTTTGTTGTGATACATCATATATGATGCTGCCGAAGGCCGTAGAAATTACGATGCTATTTTTGTATAGTATAGGTTTATCTTAGTAATGTATTCGACATCATCGATCACCTTTCGGCCGAAAGCATCGTAGGAGCCCAATGGGCCAACATTCATCGGGCCCACAATTCCAATTGGGCAAAAATGATGATGGGCCATAATCGGCATGTAGCCCACTAAAAATATCTGGGCCTAAATCGGCATAAGCTTTCTTATTTTTGATAGGCATGTGCCCACAGTGGGCCTTTAACAGGCCTAAACATAATTTGGGCCCTTAGTAACAACAGGCCCTTAACATGTGTAAATATCTCGCAGGCCTAATATGTCCCATAAATAACATGGGACTTTAATAGGAAAAGGTCATATTGGGCCCTAATTGGGCCAGATTATGCCCATTTCTTTTAGGAGGCCGAAAGATGATTGGGCCTCAAATGTGCCAAATAACCCACTGGACATTAGCAGGCCGAAATGTCTCTTAGCTCATGGTGGCCCATTTACAATCGGATCGTTCACAGGCCGTAATTCAGACGGGCCGTAAATGCACCGACCAACTACACGAGCCTTTACTAGGGCGGAAGTGCGACCGGGCTTGATTCGTATCAACGATTATATGGGCCGTTAATTGTGGCACCCTGGCTCAGAGCAACCAGTTTACCTTGCATTGCCAGCCTAGAGATCATGTCTTCTGCCAACATACAACAACTTGGTACGGAAAAATATTCGCTTTATTGATCTCGGCGGATACAAGACTCTGATGATACATGAGTTAACGAGGCCAAGCGGCACACACCGTGCTGCTACACATATGTACATTATTTAGTAGACATGTTGGGGCCTCGACGATAGCTACTCGGCAGCGGAAATGACGACTTAGAAGGACTCCATCTCACAGGGACACTGATGTGGACACAGCCTAGACTGCGGTGTACGATGCAACTCCAACTCTGGTACAGCTTCTCTTGAAACTGGCATGACATGCCAGGTGGGTGCTTTGAATGTACTTGCAAGATCACAACAAATGGCAAACAACACATGATATTTAAGCAAGTTATATGCAAGAACATGACAAGCTACTCATGAAGTGGAAGTGCTGCAAACAGGGTCCCTCGGATCAGCTTACCATCTTGGTTACCTCGTAATCACGAACATCATCTTACCATGGCGATTGATGTCGGCTTGAACTACGTCGGTATTTCCCCAAAGAGGAAGGGATGATGCAACACAATAACGGTAGGTATTTCCCTCAGTGATGAGACCAAGGTTATCGAACCAGTAAGAGAACCATGCAACACCACGTAAAGAGCTCCTGCACACAAAGAACAAATACTTGCAACCAGACGTAAGAGTGGGGTTGTCAATCCCTCACGGGTAAAGAGATAGGTAAAATTGTAGTAGATTGGATAAATAGATCTCGCGGGAACGCGAGATAAAATAAATAAATAAATATTGCAGCAAGGTATTTTTGTATTTTTGGATTAATAGATCTGAAAATAAAAGTTGCAAATAAATAAAGAGGCAAATAGCAAAATAGATCTAAAAATATATGATGAGAAATTAGACTCGGGGCCGTAGATTTCACTAGTGGCTTCTCTCAAGAAAAATAGCATACGGTGGGTAAACAAATTACAGTTGGGCAATTGATAGAACTTCAAATAATCATGACCATATCCAGGCAATGATCATTATATAGGCATCACGTCCAAGATTAGTAGACCGACTCCTGCCTACATCTAGTACTGTTACTCCACACATCGACCGCTATCCAGCATGAATCTAGTGTATTAAGTTCATGGAAAAACGGAGTAATGCAATAAGAACGATGACATGATGTAGACAAGATCTATTTAAGTAGAAATAAACCCCATCTTGTTATCCTTAATGGCAACGATAAATACGTGTCGGTTCCCCTTCTGTCAGTGGGATCAAGCACCGTAAGATCGAACCCATCACACAGTACCTCTTCCCATGGCAAGAAAAATCGATCTAGTGGGCCTAACTAAATCAAAGATTCGAAGAAGAAATACAAGGCTATAAGTAATCATGCATATAAGAGATCAAAAGACTCAAATAACTTTCATGAATAAAAACATAGATCTGATCATAAACTCAAATTTCATTGGATCCCAACAAACACACCGCAAAAAAGAGTTACAGTAAATAGATCTTCGAGAGCCCATTGTATGGAGAATCATAAGAGAGAGAGGAAGCCATCTAGCTACTAACTACGGACCCGAAGGTCTACAATGAACTACTCATGCTTGATCGGAGAGGCACCAATGAGGATGATGAACCCCTCCGTGATGGTGTCTAGATTGGATCTGTGGTTTCTGGAACTTGCGGCGGTTGGAATAGATTTTCATCGACTCCCCTAGGGTTTCTGGAATATTGGAGTTATTTATAGGAGCAAAGAGGCGGTGCTGGAGGCGGCCGAGGTGGGCACAACCCACCTGGGCGCGCCTGGGCCCCCAGGCGCGCCCTGGTGGGTTGTGCTCCCCTTAGAGCCCCCTCAGGTACTTTCTTGGCAAAAAAACAACAATTGGCACTAGGCACTATGACAATAGGTTAGTCCCAAAAAATGATATAAAGTGGCTATAAAATGATTGTAAAACATCCAAGAATGATAATATAATAGCATGGAACAATAAAAAATTATAGATACGTTGGAGATGTATCAGCATCCCCAAGCTTAATTCCTGCTCGTCCTCGAGTAGGTAAATGATAAAAACAGAATTTTTGATGTGGAATGCTGCCTAACATGTTCATCTCATATTCTTTTCTTTGTAGCATGGACAATTGGAATTTTATATGGTTCAAAGCAATAGTCTAGTTTTGACATGAAAATTTCAATACTCAAGCATATCAACAAGCAGCCATGTCTTTCAAAATATCAATACTAATGCAAGTTATCCCTAGCCTATTATGCTCAATCATTGATCCATTCATGAAACACACTCGCATATTAGCTACACCCAATGCGCAAGTACGATCATAGTGCCTCTTAGTTGGTGCTTTATAAGAGAAGATGGAGACTCAAATAAAAATAAAAATTGCATAAAGTAAAAGAAAGGCCCTTCGTAGAGGGATGTAGGGATTTGTAGAGGTGCCAGAGCTCAAAGCGAAAAAGATAGAGATAAAACATTTTGGGTGGCATCTTTTTCCTGTCAACGAAAACGATCGAGTAGTTCCCAATATTTTCCATGCTAGATATATCATAGGCGGTTCCCAAACAGAAAATAAAGTTTATTCCTTTTTCCACCATACTTTCACATTCCACGGCTAACCGAATCCATGGGTGGCGTACATACCAACACTTTCCAAGGAATTTATTATTTGATAACATAAAGTAAATTCATTTTTCATTTCGGGACTGGGCATCCCTAATACCTTTGCCGTACTCTCATGCAATGACAAGTGAATAAACACTCATCTTGAGAATAACACATCTAGCATGGAAAAATATCAGCCACCCCCTACAGTTTCATGAGCGGTACCAGCACGCAAAAGAGAAATTTATTTTGAAAATTAGAGATGGCACATACAAATTTGCTTAGAACGGCACAGAAATACCGCATATAGGTAGGTATAGTGGACGCATATGGCAAAACTGATTTTAAAGATTTTGGATGCACAAGTAGTGATCATACTTAGGGCAAACGAAGGCTAGCAAAAGATTGGGAAGCATCCAACCAAGAAACGAAAAATCTCATAAGAGAGAATTAGGCATAACTAATACCAAATAATGCACGACAAGTAGGATGTAATTTCATTGCATAACTATTGACTTTCGCGCTTGCATAGGGAATCGCAAAACCTAACATCAATATTTTTACTAAAGCATAATTACTCATCAAGATGACTCACATATTATATCAACATGTCGCAAAACTATTACAAGGAATCAAGTTTATTTTGTCCAATGATCTTCATGAAACTTTTTATTATATCCCTCTTGAATATCTATCACTTTGGGACTAATTTCATATGTTGCTTTTGATAGCTCAAACAAATCTAAGTGAAGAACATGAGCATAAAAATTTTCTTCTCTCAAAATAATTTAAGTGAAGCAAGAGAGAATTTCATAAAACTTTTACTAACTCTCAAATAAATCTAAGTGAAGCATGAGAGCATTTCTTCAAAAATTATAAAGCACACCATGCTCAAAAAGATATAAGTGAAGCACTAGAGCAATTCCATAGCTCATAAAGATTTAAGTGAAGCATAGAGAGGAATTTTAACAAGTCATAGCATAATTTTGGCTCTCTCAAATAGGTGTGTCCAGCAACGATAGATGACTAAAAACAAAAAGCAAAACAAGCAAGGACTCATATCATACAAGACGCTCCAAGCAAAACTCATGATATGTGACGAATAATATAGCTCCAAGTAAAATACCGATGGTCATTAGAAGAAAGAGGGACGCCACTCGGGGCATCCCCAAGCTTATTTGCTTGCTTCTCTTTTAGTTAATAGCTTGGGATTCCATGGGACATCCCCAAGCTTAGGCTCTTCTTACTCCTTATTCCTTCATCCATCGTGATCTCACCAAAATCTTGAAAACTTCAATCACACAAAACTCAACAAAACCTTCGTGAGATCCGTTAGTATAACAAAGCAAATCACAACTCTAAGTACTGTTGCAAACCAATTCTTATTCTATTTTTGCATTATATCTACTGTATTCCAACTTTGCTATAGCTTTTACCCTCCAATACAAACCATAGATTCATCGAAATAAGCACACAACGCAAAGAAAATGGAATCTGTCAAAAACAGACCAATCTGTAGTAATCAGGGAACTTCGTATACTTCTGTAAATCCAAAAATTCTGAAAAATTAGGACAACGTGGGCAATTTGTATGTCAATCGTGTGTAAGAAATTCAGATCAAAAGCACGTTTCTGTGATTTATGAAAATTAATTTTCCGAGCGCAAAAGTTTCTGTTTTCAACAAGATCAAATAAAATATCACCCAACATGATCCCAAAGGCTTTGCTTGGAACAAACACTAATTGAAACACAAAAAACACAATCATAACTGTAGCATAATTGTGCAAACACTCAAGAACAGAAATAAAAAGCCAAAAATATATTTTATTCATTGGGTTGCCTCCCAACAAGCGCTATCGTTTTATGCCCCTAGCTAGGCATAATGCAAAGATCTAAGTGTTGTCATCTTTGTTTCCACTTCCTTTGGAAATGTTTTTGTCAGGTGGTTTTGCAAAGACAACATAAAACACGTCAGTCATAGAAACTTTAGCACTATCAAGTTGCTTATCATTGTATCCCCTTTGATTTCCGGCAACGATCCAAGAATAGTGTTGATTAACATCACTGAAAACTTGTTGGATTATGTCTAAAACAGGTACTTCATTTTTAAGATTCTCATCAAAAATTTGATTATTTCGAAGCAAGTGTCTTAACGTATAATCACTATTGTAAAGGATCTCATCTATTACTGGTTTTTCACGGTTCATACCATAAAAATCAAAGATCTCCCTAGCTTCCCATATTATGTAGTTAAAATTCATTCATAAGAACAACTGAACAAGGGTAGCCAACTTTTTAGCCTTGGGATTCTTTATAACAAGTAACTCATAAAACAGTCTTTGCAAGGTAGGATGAGTACAGATGAATTTATTCTCAAGTTTTAGAACTAGTGCTGAAATAGCTTCTGCATAGGATTTTGTTCATTTAAGTATAGGAGGATCGTCAAGAGTTAAATTTCTGACGCAATTGAAAAATTCTTGGATATGTTCTTTTCCCATAATCTTCCCTTACCCCAAAACAAAAGTTTTAGCATCCAGATTGCCAGATCATCCAATTTTAGGAGTTAGGCCATCATCTGTTTC
This sequence comes from Aegilops tauschii subsp. strangulata, assembly GCF_002575655.3. Taxonomy (NCBI): domain Eukaryota; kingdom Viridiplantae; phylum Streptophyta; class Magnoliopsida; order Poales; family Poaceae; genus Aegilops; species Aegilops tauschii. The sequence goes on from NC_053039.3 coordinate 42,886,587, forward strand.
TGCCATGCCAAAGTCACTCATGCTGACAAGTTCAAGCAAACAAGAGATGTGACGAGAAAATAGCAAACGAAAAAGAGGGCGAATGATACGGCAAAAATTTGTGAAGTGGGGGAGAGGAAAACGAGAGGAAAATGGCAAATAATGTAAATTGCAAGGAGATGAGATTTGTGATTAGGAACCTGGTAGACGTTGATGATGTCTCCCCGGCAATGGCGCCAGAAATTCCTTTTGATGTTGGCTTGAGCTATGTCAGTATTTCCCGAAAGAGGAAGTGATGATGCATCACATCAATGGTAGGTATTTCCCACAGTGATGAGACCAAGGTTATCGAACGAGTAGGAGAACCACGTAACACCACGTAAACAACTCCTGCACGCAAAGAACAAATACTTGCAACCCGACGTAAGAGAGGGGTTGTCAATCCCTCACGGGTAAAAATATAGGTAAAATTGTAGTAGATTGGATAAATAGATCTCGCGGGAACGCGCGATAAAATAAATAAATAAAAATTGCAGCAAGGTATTTTTGTATTTTTGGATTAATAGATTTGAAAATAAAAGTTGCAATAAATAAAGAGGAAAACAGCAAATTAGATCTGAAAATATATGATAAAAAAATATACACGTGGGCCGTAGATTTTACTAGTGGCTTCTCTCAAGAAAAATAGCATACGGTTGGTAAACAAATTACTGTTGGGCAATTGATAGAACTTCAAATAACCATGACGATATCCAGGCAATGATCATTATATAGGCATCATGTCCAAGATTAGTAGACCGACTCCTGCCTGCATCTTCTACTATTACTCCACATATCGACCGCTATCCTGCATGCATCTAGTGTATTAAGTTCATGGAAAAACGGAGTAATGCAATAAGAACGATGAAAAGTTGTAGACAAGAACTATTTATGTAGAAATAGACCCCATATTGTTATCCTTAATGGCAACGATACATACGTGTCGGTTCCCCTTCTGTCACTGGGATCAAGCACCGAAAGATCGAACCCATAACAAAGCACCTCTTCCCATGGCAAGAAAAATCGATCTAGTTGGCCTACCTAAATCAAAGATTCGAAGAAGAAATACAAGGCTATAAGTACATGCATGTAAGAGATCAAATGAACCAAATAACTTTCATGTATAAAAACATAGATCTGATCATAAACTCAAAGTTTATCGGATCCCAACAAACACATCGCAAAAAAGAGTTACATCAAATAGATCTCCGAGAGACCATTGTATTGAGAATCATAAGAGAGAGAGGAAGCCATCTAGGTACTAAGTACGGATCTGAAGGTCTACAATAAACTACTCATGCATCATCGGAGAGGCACCAATGCGGATGATGAACCCCTCCGTGATGGTGTCTAGATTGGATCTGTGGTTTTTGGAACTTGCGGCAGCTGGAATTTGTTTTTGTTGACTCCCCTAGGGTTTCTAGAATATTGGGGTATTTATAGAGCAAAGAGGCGGTGCGGGAGGCGGCCGAGGTGGGCACAACCCACCTGGGTGCGCCTGGGCCCCCAGGCACGCCCTGGTAGGTTGTGCTCCCCTCGGAGCCCCCCTCAGGTACTTTCTTGGCCCATCGTGTGTCTTCTGTTCCATAAAAAAATACCAAAAAGTTTCGCTGCGTTTGGACTCCGTTTGGTATTGATTTCCTGTGAAGTCAAAAACAAGCAAAAAAATAGCAACTGGCATTAGGCAATATGTCAATAGGTTAGTCCCAAAAATGATATAAAGTTGCTATAAAATGATTGTAAAACATCTGAGAATGATAATATAGCAGCATGGAACAATAAAAAATTATAGATACATTGGAAACATATTAGTGATCACCTCCGGATCACAAAAGATACCATCTCGATGGTTCCGACAACTCAACCATCATATCAAGTGCCACAGTTATACTTTAAGTGTGTAGGTTAATTATTTCTGTTGATCCACGGTGTGACCTGCTGCTAACTGTATCCATGACCGAGAACGCGTCTATCGATAGATTAAACACACTCTGTAGAGGTTAGTACACTGTACCCACACCATAGAACCCATGGCCTCGTACTCCAATTCGGGTGGACGAACGGTGTTCTGAAAAAACCGATCTGCTACATGACACTCCCCCGGCCACTCCAACCAACTCCCCTCTGGGCTAAGTCATAGGTGGCCCCGATGCCATTCCGGACATCCAACGGCCACAGTCATGGCAAAACAAAACGGTCCCAAATGGGGACAATGGTGCCAAAACAACTACGGGCACACATGGCTATGACTGCCTAACGGGCTAGGGCAGCGCAAGTGCATAACCTTCCCTCGTTGGAGGCACCGGCGAGAGGCATGACAACAGACCAAATCAGGGTCTTCCCATAAAGGCAAATGTGGTTGCACTAGGAACCTCGATTCGGTGGCACCATGACTCGACCAACATCATGTTCAAGTTGTGTTATAGTCAGGTTTAACTTGAAATGAAATTTATTCGAGCCATAGTATGCCATGAAAAATGCCATGATATGCATATGCACCATTTCAGCATAGTGCGGTAGTAACCTAAACATGCTCATGACCATATTAATCTACTGCATAAGCTTGACCAAACAACTCAAGTACAACTAAAAACATAGTAAGCATAGCATGAAACTAGCACAAATGAAAATTATTTAAATCACTAACTACTAGCCTTCCGGATGTCTCACGTCGCGGACATGTCTTTGCAGGCCGACGTAACCCTGTGCACCATACTGTACACTATCAGCGGCCAGAAGGTGGACGTGGGGAAGGTGACGGTAGTGAAGCCGAAGGAACAATTGTTCCACAGCCAGCCGATCCCCCCTGACGTCTTCAAGGTTTCCGTGGCCAGTGTCAACCGGGCCACGAGAATTTGGCTCCTCCGGTACTAGGGGGAGATGACGACGAGACCCCGTGGTGGCTTGGCGATTGCAAGAGTTGGGTCCTGTTTTGGCCAAAGAGTGTGCTTCGTCTGGAGGCGGCCGGGAGCACACCCACCACGACCACATAGCCTCAGCAACGTATGAACATCAACAACCCACCTACCCAATTAGCGTCGCCTGTTGTGCTGGGTGATAGCGGACGGGGTGAGGAAGAGGCTCCATTAGTCGCTGATGACATCGCCGCCATCGAAGAAGCAATGCATGATATCGATGCCATCGATGAGGATGACGATGACACTCTACAGTATCTCAATACGAGCGCCTATGACGATGGAGGATTGATGGCTCAGCAGTATGAGTACTCAGGGTTTGAGCGTCATGACTCGGTGCCTGAATTGCCGGAGGATGAACGTATTATAGACGACCTTCCAGTAGCAACGAAGCATAGCAAGAGACCAAATAAAGGCAACAAAGCTACTTCTATGATCCAGCCACCTCCGTAGCCTCGGGTTCAAGACCGTATACCTATCCCCAGTGCGGCAAAATGGCATATCCCTGGTCTTCCGATCCTACCTAAGGCAGAGGTAGAGGCCATATACGGCGATCTAAGGAGACTTCATGACGATGTGCTGCGGAGAGAGAAAAGCCTGATCGCCTCGGAAAATCTAGGATACCCTCTCTACGTGGTTAACGTGCCGCAGCAAAGGTTGTACGTCGACACATTCCCCACGGAGAAGTTCTTCCTTTGATTCGATTACATCTTCGACATGTTTCACTTGAAAAAGCTGGATTTTACTTTTGTCCGCCTTTTTGCCTTGCACATGAACCACATCATCAGGATTGAGCAGATACCTTATATCTGTGTCGCGGACCCATACTTCATGCACGAGGGCTTCTTGGTGATGACCCACAAGTATAGGGGATCTATCGTAGTCCTTTACATAAGTAAGAGTGTCGAACCCAACGAGGAGCAGCAGGAAATGACAAGCGGTTTTCAGTAAGGTATTCTCTGCAAGCACTGAAATTATCGGTAACAGATAGTTTTATGATAAGGTAATTCGTAACGAATAAAAAGTAACAAAAGAAAACAAGGTGCAGCAAGGTGGCCCAACCCTTTTTGTAGCAAAGGACAAGCCTGGACAAACTCTTATATAAAGAAAAATACTCACGAGGACACATGGGAATTATCGTCAAGCTAGTTTTCATCATGCTCATATGATTCGCGTTCGTTACTTTGATAATTTGATATGTGGGTGCACCGGTGCTTGGGTACTGCCCTTCCTTGGACAAGCATCCCACTTATGATTAACCCCTCTCACAAGCATCCGCAACTACGAAAGAAGAATTAAGGTAAACCTAACCATAGCATGAAACATGTGGATCCAAATCAGCCCCTTACGAAGCAACGCATAAACTAGGGTTTAAGCTTCTGTCACTCTAGCAACCCATCATCTACCTATTACTTCCCAATGCCTTCCCCTAGGCCCAAACAATGGTGAAGTGCCATGTAGTCGACGTTCACATAACACCACTAGAGGAAAGACAACACACATCTCATCAAAATATCAAACGAATACCAAATTCACATGACTACTTATAACAAGACTTCTCCCATGTCCTCACGAACAAACGGAACTACTCACAAATCATATTCATGTTCATAATCAGAGGGGTATTAATGTGCATAAAGGATCTGAACATATGATCTTCCACTGAATAAACCAACTAGCATCAACTACAGGGAGTAATCAACACTACAAGCAACCCACAGGTACCAATCTGAGGTTTTGAGACAAAGATCGGATACAAGAGATGAACTAGGGTTTGAGAGGAGATTGTGCTGGTGAACATGTTGATGGAGCTTGGTCCTCTCCCGTTGAGAGGAATGATGGTGATGATGATGGTGACGATTTCCCCCTCCCGGAGGGATGTTTCCCCGGCAGAACAGCTCCGCCGGAGCCCTAGATTGGTTCTGCCCAGGTTCCGCCTCGAGATGGCGGCGCTTCGTCCCGAAAGCTTCCTCCTTATTTTTTCCAGGGCGAAAGACTTCATATAGCAAAAGATGGGCACCGGGGGCCTGCCAGGGGCCCACGAGGCAGGGGGCGCGCCCAGGGGGGTAGGGCGCGCCCTCCACCCTCATGGACAGGATGTGGCCCCCCTCTGGTGCTTTCTTCGCCCAATATTTTTAATATATTCCAAAACTGACTTTCGTGGAGTTTCAGGACTTTTGGAGTTGTGCAGAGTAGGTCTCTAATATTTGCTCCTTTTCCAGCTCAGAGTTCCAGCTGCCGGCATTCTCCCTCTTCATGTAAACCTGGTAAAATAAGAGAGAAAAGGCATAAGTGTTGTGACATAATGTGTAATAACAGCCCATAATGCAATAAATATCGATATAAAAGCATGATGCAAAATGGACGTATCAACTCCCCCAAGCTTAGACCTCGCTTGTCCTCAAGCGGAAGCCGATATCGAAAAATATGTCCACATGTTTAGAGATAGAGGTGTCGATAAAATAAAACACGGACATATATATTGTCATATGATTTCTTATGCTAAAGTAACAATCTATTCACGACGTCAAGTATGAATCAGAAACTTCATTGAAAACTAACAAACTATGATCTCAGTCCTTGAAGCCATTGCAATTTATCATAACTTCGGAAAGAGTCAATATAAGAGCTTTTCAGCAAGTCCACATACTTAACTATCATTTAGTCTTCCACAATTGCTAACACTCACACAATATTTATGGGTATGATGTTTTAATCGGACAAAGAGAAAGATAGGGGCTTATAGTTTTGCCTCACAACCTTTTACCTCAAGGGTAATGTCAACAATAATAGTTTATGATAACTTACATCCGAGTGGATATATATATCAGGATCTTTCCAACATATGGTGCTTGCCAAAGGATAGAGTGTAAAAAGGAAAGGTGAAGATCACCATGACTTTTGCATAAGGTATAAGATAAAAATAAAAGACAGGCCCTTCGCAGAGGAGAGCAGAGGTTGTCATGTGCTTTTATGGTTGGATGCACAAAATCTTAATGCAAAAGAACGTCACTTTATATTGCCACTTGTGATAGGGACCTTTATTATGTAGTCCGTCGCTTTTATTTCTTCCATATCACAAGAACGTAAAAAGCTTATTTTCTCCACACTAATAAATCATACATATTTAGAGAGCAATTTTTATTGCGTGCAACAATGACAATTTACTTGAAGGATCTTACTCAATCCATAGGTAGATATGGTGGACTCTCATGACAAAACTTGGGTTTAAGGATATTTGGAAGCACAAGTAGTATCTCTACTTGGTGCATAGAATTTGGCTAGAATGAGAGGGAAAGGCAAGCCCAACATGTTGGATGATCCATGAGAATATACTTTATTTCGGATATAAGAAAACATAACCCATTATGTTGTCTTCCTTGTCCAACATCAACTTTTTAGCATGTCATATTTTAATGAGTGCTCACAATCATAAAAGATGTCCAAGATAGTATATTTATATGTGAAAACCTCTCTTTCTTTATTACTTCCTATTAATTGCAACGATGACCAAAAAACTATGTTTGTCAACTCTCAACAACTTTTATTCATCATACTCTTTTATATGTGAAGTCATTACTCTCCATAAGATCAATATGATCTCTTTATTTGTTTTTATTCTTTCTCTTTGCTCTCTTTTAGATCATAGCAAGATAACCAAGCCCTCGACTCAAGACTAATCTTTATTATATATAGCTCACGGACTTGATTACATAGAAGGATCAAAAAGCAAAACTCAAAACTAGATCATACTAAACTTTATTCTACTAAATCAAGATATTACCAAAAGGATCGAACTAAGAAGAACGGTAAAGATAGATGTGTGATGGTGATACGATACCGGGGCACCTCCCCCATGCTTGGCAGTTGCCAAGGGAGTGCACATACCCATGTATTTATGTCTCTTTCTTCGGAGGTGGTGATGTGATGTTCTTGGCGATGATGCCCCTCAGGATATGATTCTCTTCCTCGAGCTTATTGACTTGCTGCTTGAGATCCATTATTTCCTTACAAAGCTTACCCGTGATGGCTAAAGCTTCTTTCACCCATGGATGTTGCATAGCTACGGGAAAACAAGTAACACTCTTTTTCATATTTTCATAAGAGAGAAATCTAACATTGGAAGGGATGAGTTTGGAATAACCGAGCTCCGAAGTTCCTCCATCCCGAAGCTGGCTTGGAAACGAGAGGTAACTTCTTGATCCTCCTCCATGGCATCTATCCTTTTCAAGTCGGCCTCCATCTCTTCCTCCGTTGATGGCCCAAAGTAGTCAGCATCTCTGTTTGCTCCTGGCCCTGGTGTCGGATGGGATACCCGGCTCTCCCCGACTGATTCTTGAGAAGACATCTTGCTCTAATTCTGCGGCAGAAACAACTCAAAACAAAGGCAGAGGATTGTGTCGTGGTACGGTGGTCAAAACTTTTGGGAGATTATATAATGAATTTTACCGACCAAAAGAAGTATCGTGCAAGAAAACGGAGTCCGGAGAGCACACGAGGTGCCCACGAGGCAGGGGGTGCGCCCAGGGGGGTAGGGCGCGCCCTCCACCCTCGTGGACGCATCGTGTCCTTCCCGGACTACTTATTATTTTCCTAATTTCTTAAATATTCCAAAACGGAGAAAAATTCCTATTAGAACTGTTTCTGAATCGGTTTACTTACCGTACCATATACCTACTCCTTTTCGAGGTCTGAAACGTTCTGATAAGTGTCCCTTATGTATTCCTCTGGGGTTACGGTCTCAATAACATCGGTTTCAACATTTATGGGATTACCTGAGATATAATGTTTGATTCTTTGACCGTTCACCACCTTCGGATTTGTGCCCTCAAAGTTGTTGATTTTTATGGTACCGGAACGATAGACCTCCTCGATATCGTAAGGACCTTCCCATTTAGAGAGAAGTTTTCCTGCAAAAAACCTTAAACGAGAGTTGTATAGCAAAACATAATCACCTACGTTAAACTCACGCTTTTGTATCCTGTTGTCATGCCATATTTTAACTTTTTCTTTAAACAGCTTGGCATTCTCATAGGCCTGGGTTCTCCACTCATCAAGTGAGCTAATGTCGAATAGTCTCTTCTCACCGGCAAATTTAAAATCATAATTGAGCTCTTTAATGGCCCAATATGCCTTATGTTCTAGTTCGAGAGGTAAGTGACATGCTTTTCCATAAACCATTTTATACGGAGACATACCCATAGGATTTTTATATGCAGTTCTATAGGCCCATAATGCATCATCAAGTTTCTTGGACCAATTCTTTCTGGATCTACTAACGGTCTTTTGGAAAATTAATTTAATCTCCCTATTACTCAATTCTACTTGACCACTAGACTGTGGGTGGTATGGAGATGCAATTCTATGATTAACATCATACTTAGCAAGCATTTTACGAAAAGCACCATGAATAAAATGTGAACCACCATCAGTCATTAAATATCTAGGGACTCCAAACCTCGGAAAAATAACTTCTTTAAGCATCTTAATAGAGGTGTTATGATCAGCACTACTAGTTGGAATAGCTTCTACCCACTTAGTAACGTAATCGACAGCAACTAAAATATGTGAATACCCATTAGAGGAAGGAAACGGTCCCATATAATCGAAGCCCCAAACATCAAATGGTTCAATAACAAGTGAATAATTCATAGGCATTTCTTGACGTCTACTAATATTACCAATCCTTTGACATTCATTGTCGGTGTACTAAAGTAGGGGCACTCCTTTGTACCCCTTTACTTGTGCACGGACAGTCAGAGCCGCGCCCACGGCCACGGTAAGCAGAGTAGAGGAGGGAAACCGGGAAGAAGCCAAAGCACAAGACGGCCAAGGCAACACCAAGACCAGAAACACCAAAGAGCAAGAGGGCGAGGTGGACTCCCCCGGCAAGGCTCTTGCCAGGGCGACCTCCGCGGCCCCGGCAAGAGCCTTGCCGGGGCAACTAGCCCAACGCCAGCAGAGTGAGCCACCCTTGAGCCCAAGGGTTCCAAATGCCGTCAACAACTACTTTGGAACCAAGGCTCGGGAGGCACCTCCGTGGTGGCATGCAGATCTTTGTCAAGATTATAAACACACAAGATCAGATGTGGACCAGAAGACGGCGACCCTCGGCGGGATCCTAGCAGAGGAGATCCACAAGACCCCCGGCAAGCGCCTTGCCGGGGACAACTGCGACGCCACGGCAAGACCCTTGCCGGGTCCCCGGCAAGGCCCTTGCGGAGGGCGCCAGCAGGGCCACTACCAGGCCCGCACCAGCCAAGGCTCCACCGCCATTCACACGCAGCTGCCAGCCCAACCAACTGGGCAGGCACCTGCGTGGCAACACGCGGCCTCCATACCAACTCAGCAAGCACCTGCGTGGTGCCATGCAGATCTTCGTGAAGACCCTCCCACCGCGCCACCTTAGCAGCCTGCCTATCTACATGGCACCGTACGCATCGCTGGCCTGGGCACGTGTCGAAGCGAGACGGAGCGGCGACGGACGGGACGGGACTTCGTTCCCGTTCCCGATAAAGCTAATGGACACCTAAGTAGCGCATTTAATGCGCTTTGTCCCGTAATGCCGGGCGATAAGCTCGCGCACTGTACGCCTTTCCACCTCCTGTGTGCCACTGTGGCAACCCCTTTTCGACTATAAAAGGAGGCCCGAGGCATACTGGAGAGGGATTCAGCTTTTTTGAACTACACAGCCACCGTAGATAGTGTGAAAGCTCAAGAAAACTCAATACATCCACCAAAGCAGGACTAGGGTTTTACGCATCCTCGCGGCCCGAACCTGGGTAAACGATCCTTGTGCTGGCTCTTGGACCTGCTCTTCTCACAACCCCGTGACCGCCGACCGTAGAAGGGATTCCAGTGATCCCATAGGTGTCGTTCCCACCGACATCTTTGGCGCGCCAGGTAGGGGGCGCAGTTGTGAGAATCTGGTCTAGCAGTTAGCCTGTCAGTTCTTCGTGGCCACGACTTCCAAAGAAGTAGACGGCCAAGAGGACGACGCCGCCTGTAAGCGCGAAAGACGCCAATGCGGCGACTGGAAAGCAAAGTCATGCCGAACTTAAAATATTTCCTTTTTATATAAGGTTATTCCCCTCGGAGATCTCGTTCTTTGTATGGGAAACCTGCACGCAAGGGGGCCCTCCCGCGATTGGCAACGCCCTTGTTCTGTTTCGTGTCCGCTCAACAGCTCAAGCGGCCGCGTCGAGAGTGGCAGGGTAGCCTTCCGCAATCGGCAACGCTCTCTATTCTGACTCGAGTCAAGCTTGACAGTTCGAGCGGCCGCGTCGGGGGCGGTACGGTGGTTCACTCGGCAGCAAGCGCACCCGGCAGGCCATTGGGGATCTGTCCTCAAGACGCCGCCCTGGGTTTACGCGCCGGAAAGCCTACCCGATTAATGTATGGTGGACATAGAGAGAGAGAGAGAGAGAGAGAGAGAGAGAGAGAGATTGAACAGGAAAATAACATGCGATGTTTCAGAAGTACTTCAGAGTTATATTACATCAATTGTTGTTGCGGTTCTAACTAAAGATAGAAATTGTCTTGGCCATGAACCTGCAGCGACGATAAGAAGCGGGGTGCCTAGTCCCGGTGCTGGCCCTCTACCCTCTGGATTTTATCGATGCCGCTGATGACGGGCTCGATCCGCTCCTTGAGCGGCACGAGGTCCACACCCTCCGGCAAGCTCTCCAGCGCAGCATCGAAGTCGAGGTTGGGATTCTAGTATGCCACCTTGGTGAGAACCTTGGTCATGGCACCCCGGCAAAGCCTCCGGGCCTCATTGGCCAGGAAAGTCGCCCAGGTGGAGCGGAAATGCTCCAGGGCTCCAAGAACACCGTCAAAGAAAAGGGACGGAAGGCAAGTGACTTACCCGTGCCGGGCTGGGAAGCAGAGCTCCCCTCCCTGCCAACGTTTGGCGCCAAAGCAAAGCCACCAGCACCCGTGTTCGCCTCATCCTCCTCTGCGTGCATGGGCTCGGTGCTTGGCGCCCTTGCCGGCGAGGCCCCTCGGGGCGGCGTGGTCTATGGGGGCGGCGTGTTGGGGGTAGCCCTCTGTGGCTCCTCCTGCTGCTGTCCCCCTCCTGCAATCACGGCAAGGTTAGCACCAAGAGATCGTACCCCTAACACACATTGACAAGGAGCGAGTGATGAACTTACTCTGGGGGCTATGCCGGGGGCTGCTGTCTGGACTGCTCAATAATACCAGCGGAGTCCCAGCAGCGCCTACCAGGGGCTGGCCGCCCGCCGAGGCCTTGGCCCTCTTCACCCTCTGGGCCAGCGTCTCCGCGTCCCTGCAAAGATGGAAACAAGTCAAGGTAAGCGCCAGAGTCTAAGGGGATGGAGATGACAGAGAGGGACAAGATACTTACTCGTCCCCCACCTCCTCCTCTGCTGCTTTCCTCTTCCTCCTTGGGCAGGGGGACCCGAAGTCAAAGGTGACCTCCGCGCCGACGTATGCCGGAGAAGGGGAGGAGGCGGAGTCTGTACGCGCTTGGACGAAGAGGAGGCAGATGCTTTCTCCTTCGCCACCGCGGCCTTCGCAGATTTCTTCGCAGCCGCGGCCCTCGTTTGATGCGTGGACGCCTCCTGGGCTAGCCGGGGCTGCACGACCCTGCCGGGCCGAACCGGCTCGCCAGAGGTGGCCCGCCGCAGGACTCACCCACACACCGTGGCCGGAGGGTCGACAACTTCGGCCTCCTCCGACGACGACTCGTTGACCACATCTTCGACGAGAGGGGCCTCGGTGCCGGCGCTGCTTGCCTCCCCAGCGGCCTCCGCCCACTAGGCGAGCTCCTTCTCCTCCGCTTCCACCGCGGCCTTGTCCTCCACGCCGTCGGCGCTGCCGACCTCCTTGGCGAGCTCCGCCTCCACCGCCCTGGCGGCGATGTAGTCCAGCTCCGCCTAGGTGGTGTCCTCGACGAGCCGCGGCTCGGCGGTGACGTACTTCTCCTCCAGGGTGTCGAAAAACTCCTGCACCTGGTCCTCAGGCGGCTCGTCCCAATTTGGGACGAGGCCGTGAGCGTTGAACTCCGGCATCATGGCGATGATGTCGCTCCGATGCGAATTATTACACAGTGGGACCACCCCCGCCAGCAACTTGAACAAGGGCCCCTTAGCGACCTTGCCCGACTTCACGGCGGCCTTTGCGGCCTTGCCGGACCGCTCGACCTCGCCATGGCGGTTCACGTCGAGCTCAAAGACCCACTGGCAGAAGTGGGCGTGCCCCATCACCATGAAGTTGTGGTCCAGGCCGGGGCGGAGCCTCATGATGTCGGCGGCATTCGTGAAGAGCCAGGCCGGCCTCCCCTTGTTGTGTTGCAGAGCGATTGGGCGGCGGATGAAATCCACCCCGATCATCTCAAGGGTGAGCCCGGCCTCGGTGAGACGAAGGATCCTGGTGGTGGCGACCATGAGCTTCTTGTCGTCGACATCGACATCACTCCAGTCGCTTCTGCGGACCGGCGGCGCCTGGCAAACCTCGTAGAATGCTGGTGGGTCCTTCTCCTCAATCCAGCACCACCGGCCTCGCCACTCCTCCCACGTCTCCTTCTGGGCGCCGCCCGGGTATGTCTCTTTCTCCTGGGTCCTAGGGATCCATGCGACGCAACCGGAAATGGCGCCCCCTTTTGGATGCAAGGGAAGAAATAGTGGCGGAAGAGCGCCATGTTGGGATGCACCCCGGTGAAACCCTTGCAGAGGTGCGCAAAAAGAGCCATGCACGCCATGGAATTCGGAGTAAAATCCAGAAGGTGGAAGCCGTAGGTGTGCATGATGTCACTGAAGAAATTAGAGAAGTGTTGGAAATATGCCCTAGAGGCAATAATAAAATGGTTATTATTGTATTTCCTTGTTCATGATAATTGTCTATTGTTCATGCTATAATTGTATTAACTGGAAACCGTAATACATGTGTGAATACATAGACCACAACATGTCCCTAGTAAGCCTCTAGTTGACTAGCTCGTTGATCAATAGATGGTTAAGGTTTCCTGACCATGGACATTGGATGTCATTGATAACGGGATCACATCATTAGGAGAATGATGTGATGGACAAGACCCAATCCTAAGCATAGCACAAGATCGTGTAGTTCGTTTGCTAGAGCTTTTCTAATGTCAAGTATCATTTCCTTAGACCATGAGATTGTGCAACTCCCGGATACCGTAGGAATGCTTTGGGTGTACCAAACATCACAACGTAACTAGGTGGCTATAAATGTGCACTACAGGTATCTCCGAAAGTGTCTATTGGGTTGGCACGAATCGAGACTTGGATTTGTCACTCCGTATGACGGAGAGGTATCTCTGGGCCCACTCGGTAATGCATCATCATAATGAGCTCAATGTGACTAAGGAGTTAGCCATGGGATCATGCGTTACGGTATGAGTAAAGTGACTTGCCGGTAACGAGATTGAACAAGGTATTGGGATACCGACGATCGAATCTCGGGCAAGTAACGTACCGATTGACAAAGGGAATTGTATACGGGATTGATTGAATCCTCGACATCGTGGTTCATCCGATGAGATCATCGTGGAACATGTGGGAGCCAACATGGGTATCCAGATCCCGCTGTTGGTTATTGACCGGAGAGTCGTCTCGGTCCTGTCTGCATGTCTCCCGAACCCGTAGGGTCTACACACTTAAGGTTCGGTGAAGCTAGAGTTGTAGAGATATTAGTATGCGGTTAACCGAAAGTTGTTCGGAGTCCTGGATGAGATGCCGGACGTCACGAGGAGTTCCGAAATGGTCCGGAGGTAAAGATTTATATATGGGAAGTCCTATTTTGACCACCGGAAAATGTTCGGGATTTTTCGGTATTGTACCGGGAAGGTTCTAGAAGGTTCCGAAGTGGGGCCCACCTGCATGGGGGGACCCACATGAACGTCGGTAGTGAGGGCAAGGCCCCACACCTTTGGTCAAAGCGCACCAAGATCCCACCTTAGAAGGAATAAGATCATATCCCAAAGGGATAAGATCAAGATCCCTAAAAAAGGGGGATAACAATCGGTGGGGAAGGGAAATGATGGGATTTCTTTCCCCCACCTTTGCCAACGCCCCAATGGACTTGGAGGGCAAGAGACCAGCCCTCTCCACCCCTATATATAGTGGGGAGGCGCATGGGAGCAGCACCCCAAGCCCTGGCGCCTCCCTCCCTCCCGTGACACCTCTTCCTCCCCGCTTGCGCTTGGCGAAGCCCTGCCGGGATCCCGCTACTTCCACCACCACGCCGTCGTGCTGCTGGATCTCCATCAACTTCTCCTTCCCCCTTGCTGGATCAAGAAGGAGGAGACGTCCCCGCTCCGTACGTGTGTTGAACGCGGAGGTGCCGTCCGTTCGGCGCTAGGATCATCGGTGATTTGGATCACGACGAGTACGACTCCATCAACCCCGTTCTCTTGAACGCTTCCGCTCGCGATCTACAATGGTATGTAGATGCACTCCTCCCCTCTCGTTGCTAGCATCTCCTAGATTGATCTTGGTGATACGTAGGAAAATTTTGAATTTCTGCTACGTTCCCCAACAAGAAGGGGGGCAGAGACCGCAAGAAAATTAGTCGACGAAGAACGGGTACCGATTCGGGCCGGCTTCGGCGAAGGCGGCGGGGATGACGCGCGTGGCCGGATGCCCCGTCGTCTCGCTTCCCGTCTTGCACCCCCACAGGTGCTTGAAGTAGTCCCGGAGTTCGACCGCGTCGACCGTCGACGGGAAGTAGGCGTGCTGCGTCCGCCGCACCGCCAACCCGCTCTCCAGCAGCTCCTTCTTGATTACCCACACGTATAGGGGATCGCAACAGCTTTCGAGGGTAGAGTATTCAACCCAGATTTATTGATTCTACACAAGGGGAGCCAAAGAATATTCTCAAGTATTAGCAGTTGAGTTGTCAATTCAACCACACCTGGATAACTTAGTATCTGCAGCAAAGTATTTAGTAGCAAGTAGTATGGAAATAACGGTAACGGTAGCAAAAGTAATATTTTTGAGTCTTGTAGTGATTGTAACAGTAGCAACGGAAAAGTAAATAAGCGAAGAACAATATGTGAAAAGCTCATAGGCATTGGATCGGTGATGGAGAATTATGCCAGATGCGGTTCATCATGTAACAATCATAACATAGGGTGACACAGAACTAGCTCCAGTTCATCAATGTAATGTACGCATGTATTCCGAATATAGTCATATGTGCTTATGGAAAAGAACTTGCATGACATATTTTGTCCTACCCTCCCGTGGCAGCGGGGTCCTAACGGAAACTAAGGGATATTAAGGCCTCCTTTTAATAGAGTACCAGACCAAAGCATTAACACACAGTGAATACATGAACTCCTCAAACTACGGTCATGACCGGGAGTGGTCCCGATTATTGTCACTTCGGGGTTGCCGGATCATAACACATAGTAGGTGACTATAGACTTGTAAGATAGGATCAAGAACTCACATATATTCATGAAAACATAATAGGTTCAGATCTGAAATCATGGCAGTCGGGCCCTAGTGACAAGCATTAAGCATAGCAAAGTCATAGCAACATCAATCTCAGAACATAGTGGATACTAGGGATCAAACCCTAACAAAACTAACTCGATTACATGATAAATCTCATCCAACCCATCACCATCCAGCAAGCCTACGATGGAATTACTCACGCACGGCAGTGAGCATCATGAAATTGGTGATGGGGCATGGTTGATGATGACGATGGCGACGGATTCCCCTCTCCGGAGCCCCGAATGGACTCCAGATCAGCCCTCCCGAGAGGTTTTAGGGCTTGGCGGCGGCTCCGTATCATAAAACGCGATGAATCCTTCTCTCTGATTTTTTTCTCCCCGAACACGAATATATGGAGTTGGAGTTGAGGTCGGTGGAGCGTCAGGGGGCCCACGAGGCAGGGGGCACGCCCAGGGGGGCAGGCGCGCCCCCACCCTCATGGACAGGGTGTGGGCCCCCTGACATGGATTTTTCTTCCAGTATTTTTAATATTTTCCAAAAATATGTTATGTGGAGTTTCAGGTCATTCCGAGAACTTTTGTTTCTCCACATAAATAACACCATGGCAATTCTACTGAAAACAGCGTCAGTCCGGGTTAGTTCCATTCAAATCATGCAAGTTAGAGTCCAAAACCAGGGCAAAAGTGTTTGGAAAAGTAGATACGATGGAGACATATCAACTCCCCCAAGCTTAAACCTTTGCTTGTCCTCAAGCAATTTAGTTGACAAACTGAAAGTGATAAAGAAAAACTTTTACAAACTCTGTTTGCTCATGTTGTTGTAATTATGTAAAGCCAGCATTCAAGTTTTCAGCAAAGATTATGACTAACCACATTCACAATAACTCTTAGGTCTCACGTTTACTCATGTCAATGGCATAATCAACTAGTGAGCAATAATAATAAATCTCAGATGACAACACTTTCTCAAAACAATCATAATATGATATAACAAGATGGTATCTCGCTAGCCCTTTCTGAGAACGCAAAACATAAATGCAGAGCACCATTAAAGATCAAGGACTGACTAGACATTGTAATTCATGGTAAAAGAGATCCAGTCATAGTCATACCCAATATAAATTAATAGTAGTGGATGCAAATGACAGCAATGCTCTCCAGCTGGTGCTTTTTAATAAGAGGGTGATGACTCAACATGAAAGTAAATAGATAGGCCCTTCCCAGAGGGAAGCAGGGATTTCTAGAGGTGCCAGAGCTCGATTTTAAAGCGGAGATAAATAATATTTTGAGCGGCATACTTTCATTGTCAACATAACAACCAATAGATGGCGATATCTTCCATGCTACACACATTATAGGGGGTTCCCAAACAGAATGGTAAAGTTTATAATCCCCCTCCACCAACAAGCATCAATCCATGGCTTGCTCGAAACAACGAGTGCCTCCAACTAGCAACAGTCCCAGGGGGAGTTTTGTTTGCAATTATTTTGATTTGATTTGCATAAAGCATGGGACTGGGCATCCCGGTGACCAGCCATTTTCTCGTGAGTGAGGAGCAGAGTCCACTCCTCTTGAGAATAACCCGCCTAGCATGGAAGATACGGACAACCCTAGTTGATACATGAGCTATTCGAGCATACAAAACAGATTTTCATTTGAAGGTTTAGAGTTTGGCACATACAAATTTACTTGGAACGGCAGGTAGATACCGCATATAGGAAGGTATAGTGGACTCATATGGAATAACTTTGGGGTTTATCGAATTGGATGCACAAGCAGTATTCCCGCTTAGTACAAGTGAAGGCTAGCAAAACACTGGGAAGCGACCAACTAGAGAGCGACAACAGTCAAGAACATGCATTAAAATTAATAAACATTGAGTACCAGCATGAGTAGGATATAATCCACCATGAACATAAATATCGTGAAGGCTAGGCTGATTTTGTTTCAACTACATGCGTGAACATGTGCCAAGTCGAGTCACTTAAATCATTCAAAGGAGGATACCACCCCACTATACCACATCACAACCATTTTAATAACATGTTGGCACGCAAGGTAAACCATTATAACTCATAGCTAATCAAGCATGGCCCGAGCAACTATAATCTCTAATTGTCATTGCAAACATGTTTATTCATAATAGGCTGAATCAGGAACGATGAACTAATCATATTTACAAAAACAAGAGAGGTCGAGTTCATACCAGCTTTTCTCATCTCAGTCAATCCATCATATATCATCATAATTGCCTTTCACTTGCATGACCGCACGATGCGAATAATAATAAGAGTGCACGTGCATTGGACTAAGCTGGAATCTGCGAGCATTCAATAAACAGGAGAAGACAAGGCAATATGGGCTCTTGGTTAAATCAACAATAATGCATATAAGAGCCACTTCAACAATTTCATCATGGCCTTCTCCTATCGACCCCCAAAGAAAAGAAAAGAAATAAAACTATTTACACGGGAAAGCTCCCAACAAGCAAAAGAAGAATAGGAAATCTTTTTGGGTTTTCTTTTAATTATTACTACTACAGCAAGAAAAGTAAACTAACTAAAAGCTATTACTAATTTTTTTGGTTTTTCTTAAGGTTTATCAAACACACAAGAAGAAAGCAAGAAAAATAAAATAAAGTAGCATGGATAATACAATGAAAGAGTGTGAGCACCGACATCTATCAATTCCAATGATGGAGAGTCTCTTATGTTGTCACTTTCATATACTAGTGGGAAATTTTCATTATAGAACTTGGCTTGTATATTCCAATGATGGGCTTCCTCAAAATGCCCTAGGTCTTCGTGAGCAAGCGAGTTGGATGCACACCCACTTAGTTTCTTTTGTTGAGCTTTCATATACTTATAGCTCTAGTGCATCCGTTGCATGGCAATCCCTGCTCACTCACATTGATATCTATTGATGGGCATCTCCATAG
Source organism: Aegilops tauschii subsp. strangulata (assembly GCF_002575655.3). NCBI lineage: Eukaryota > Viridiplantae > Streptophyta > Magnoliopsida > Poales > Poaceae > Aegilops > Aegilops tauschii. Next base: position 42,904,903 of record NC_053039.3, read on the forward strand.
CCCGTTGATACGCCTAGTTGATGTGAGACTATCTTCTCCATTTTTGTCTTCTCCACAACCACCATTCTATTCCACATATAGTGCTATGTCCATGGCTCACGCTCATGTATTGCGTGAAAATTGAAAAAGTTTGAGAACACCAAAAGTATGAAACAATTGCTTGGCTTGTCATCGGGGTTGTGCATGATTAAATACTTTGTGTGATGAAGATAGAGCATAGCCAGACTATATGATTTTGTAGGGATAACTTTCTTTGGCTATGTTATTTTGAGAAGACATAATTGCTTAGTTAGTATGCTTGAAGTATTATTATTTTTTATGTCAATATTAAAATTTTGTCTTGAATCTTTTGGATCTGAACATTCATACCACAATTAAGAGAATTACATTGAAAATTATGCCAAGTAGCATTCCACATAAAAAATTCTGTTTTTATCATTTACCTACTTGAGGACGAGCAGAAATTAAGCTTGGTGATGCTTGATACGTCTCCAACGTATCTATAATTTTTTATTGTTCCATGCTATATTATATTCTGTTTTGGATGTTTAATGGGCTTTATTATACACTTTTATATTATTTTTGGGACTAACCTATTAACCGGAGGCCCATCCCAAATTGCTTTTTTTGCCTATTTCAGTGTTTCGCAGAAAAAGAATATCAAACGGAGTCCAAACGGAATGAAACCTTCGGGAATGTGATTTTCAGAACAAACGTGATCCAGAGGACTTAGAGTCTACGTAAAGCAATCAAAGAGGAGAGCACGAGGCAGGGGGTGCGCCTTCCCCCCAGGTGCACCCTCCACCCTCGTGGGGCCCATGTTGCTCCACCGACGTACTTCTTCCTCCTATATATACCTACGTACCCCCAAACCATCAGAGGCATCCACGAAAACCTAATTCCAAGGCCGCAACCTTCTGTACCCGTGAGATCCCATCTTGGGGCCTTTTCCGGCGTCCTGCCGGAGGGCGCATTGATCATGGAGGGCTTCTACATCAACACCATAGCCTCTCTGATGATGTGTGACTAGTTTACCTCAGACCTTCGGGTCCATAGTTATTAGCTAGATGGCTTCTTCTCTCTCTTTGGATCTCAATACAAAGTTCTCCTCGATTCTCTTGGAGATCTATTCGATGTAATCTTCTTTTGCGGTGTGTTTGTCGGGACCGATGAATTGTGGGTTTATGATCAAGTTTATCTATGAACAATATTTGAATCTTCTCTGAATTCTTTTATGTATGATTGGTTATCTATGCAAGTCTCTTCGAATTATTAGTTGGGTTTGGCCTAATAGAGTGATATTTCTTGCAATGGGAGAAGTGCTTAGCTTTGGGTTCAATCTTGCGGTGTCCTTTCCCAGTGACAGCAGGGGCAGCAAGGCACGTATTGTATTGTTGCCATCGAAGATAACAAGATGGGGTTTATATCATATTGCATGAGTTTATCCCGCTACATCATGTCATCTTGCTTATAGCGTTACTCTGTTCTTATGAACTTAATACTCTAGATGCATGCTGGATAGCGGTCGATGTGGAGTAATAGTAGTAGATGCAGGCAGGAGTCAGTCTACTTGTCGCGGACATGATGCCTATATACATGATCATACCTAGATATTCTCATAACTATGCTCAATTCTATCAATTGCTCGACAGTAATTTGCTCACCCACCGTAATACTTATGCTCTTGAGAGAAGCCACTAGTGAAACCTATGGCCCCCGGGTCTATTCTCTATCATATTAATCTTCCAACACTTAGTTATTTTTATTGCATTTTATTTTACTTTGCATCTTTATCATAAAAATACCAAAAACATTATCTTATCATATCTATTAGATCTCACTCTCGTAAGTGACCGTGAAGGGATTGACAACCCCTTTATCGCACTGGTTGCGAGGTTCTTATTTGTTTGTGTAGGTGCACAGGACTTGAGCGTGGTCTCCTACTGGATTGATACCTTGGTTCTAAAAAACTGAGGGAAATACTTGCGCTACTTTACTGCATCACCCTTTCCTCTTCAAGGGAAAACCAATGCCGTGCTCAAGAGGTAGCAGGTAACAAGTAATGAAAGTAAACAAGGTGCAGCAAGGTGGCCCAATCCTTTTTGTAGCAAAGGACAAGCCTGGAAAAACTCTTATATAGAGAAAAGCGCTCCCTAGGACACATGGGAATTATCGTCAAGCTAGTTTTTATCACGCTCATATGATTCACGTTCGTTACTTTAATAATTTGGTATGTGGGTGGACCGGTGCTTGGGTGCTGCCCTTCCTTGGACATGCATCCCACTTATGATTAACCCCTATTGCAAGCATCCGCAACTACAAAAGAAGTATTAAGGTAAACCTAACCATAGCATGAAACATATGGATCCAAATCAGCCCCTTACGAAGCAACGCATAAACTAGGGTTTAAGCTTCTGTCACTCTAGCAACCCATCATCTACTTATTACTTCCCAATGCCTTCCTCTAGGCCCAAATAATGGTGAAGTGTCATGTAGTCGACATTCACATAACACCACTAGAGGAAAGACAACATACACCTCATCAAAATATCGAACGAATACCAAATTCACATGACTACTTATAGCAAGACTTCTCCCATGTCCCCAGGAACAAATGTAACTACTCACAAATCATATTCATGTTCATAATCAGAGGGGTATTAATATGCATAAAGGATCTGAACATATGATCTTCCACCAAATAAACCAACTAGCATCAACTACAAGGAGTAATCAACTCTACAAGCAACCCACAGGTACCAATCTGAGGATTTGGGACAAAGATTGGATACAAGAGATAAACTAGGGTTTGAGACGAGATGGTGCTGGTGAATATGTTGATGGAGATTGACCCCCTCCCAATGAGAGGATCGTTGGTGATGACGATGGCGATGATTTCCCCCTCCCGGAGGGAAGTTTCCCCGGCAGAACAGCTCTGCCGGAGCCCTAGATTGGTTCCGCCAAGGTTCCGCCTCGTGGCGGCGGAGTTTCTTCCCGAAAGCTTGCTTATGATTTTTTCCAGGGTAAAAGACTTCATATAGCAGAAGATGGGCACCGGAGGCCTGCCAGGGGGCCCACGAGGCAGGGGCCGCGCCCCCCACCCTCGTGGCCAGGGTGTGGGCCCCCTCTGGTGGATTCTTTTGCCAGTATTTTTTATTAATTCCAAAAATAACTTCCGTGAAGTTTCAGGACTTTTGGAGCTCTGCAGAATAGGGCTCTAATATTTGCTCCTTTTCCAGCCCAGAATTCCAGCTGCCGGCATTCTTTCTCTTCATGTAAACCTTGTAAAATAAGATAGAATAGGCATAAGTATTGTGACATAACGTGTAATAACAGCACATAATGCGATAAATATCAATATAAAAGCATGACGCAAAATGGACGTATCACACCCTTTGGTGGAGGAGGATCCCCTAGAATTTCAACAGGCAAGTTGTGTTTCAAAATAGGTCCCTGTTTAAAGAATACTTCATCTATTTCCCTTCTTTCATTCATAAACATATCATTTTCATGGTCTAGCAAATATTGTTCTAAAGGATCATTAGGAGGCACGGCAATAGAAGCAAGACCAATAATTTCATCTTTACTAGGCAATTCTTTATCATGGGGTTGTCTACGAAATTTAGCAAAATTAAAATCATGAGACATATCCCCTAAACCAACAGTAACAATGTCTTTTTTGGAGTCTATCTTAGCATTAATAGTATTCAGGAAGGGTCTACCAAATATGATGGGACAAAAGTCATCTTGTGGGGAACCAAGGACAAGAAAATCAGTAGGATATTTAACTTTCCCACACAAGACTTCAACATCTCTAACAATCCCAACTGGTGAAATAGTATCTCTATTGGCAAGCTTAATTGTAACATCAATACCTTCTATCTCAGAAGGTGCAATATCATGCATGATTTCTTTGTATAAGGAATGAGGTATTGCGCTCGCACTAGCACCCATATCACATAAGCCATGATAACAATCATCTCCTATTTGAACAGAAATAACAGGCATGCCTACAACATGTCTATGTTTATTTTTAGTATCAGGTCTAGCAATTCTAGCAGCTTCATTACAGAAGTAAATAACATGCCCATCAATATTATCTACCAAGTGATCTTTAACCATAGCAATACTAGGTTCAACTTTAATTTGCTCAGGGGGTGTAGGTGTTCTAGCATTACTCTTACGAACCACAGTTGAAGCTTTAGCATGATACTTTATTCTAGCAGGAAACGATGGTTTCTCAATATAAGCGGTAGGAACAACAGGATCAACATTATAAGTGATAGTCTTTTCTTCAACTTTAATAGGTTCAACTACCTTTACTTCAATGGGAGGATGATATTTAAACCACTTCTCCTTAGGGAGATCAACATGAGTAGCAAATGATTCACAGAAAGAAGCTACTATCTCAGAGTCAAGTCCACTTCTCCTTAGTGCTAAATTCACGAAAAACATCGGTATCCAGAAAAGATTTAACACAATCAAACTTAGGTGTTATACCTGACTCCTTACCTTCATCGAGTTCCCAATCTTCAGAGTTGTGTTTAATTCTTTCCAATAAATCCCATTTGAATTCAATAGTCTTCATCATAAAAGAACCAGTACAAGAAGTATCGAGCATGGAGCGATTATTGAGAGAAAGCCGAACATAAAATTTTTGAATAATAATTTCTCTTGAGCTCATGATTGTGGCATGAATATAACATTGACTTAAGCCTCCCCCATGCTTGAGCGATACTTTCTCCTTCGCGATGCCAAAATTATATATATAATTACGATCACGATGAACCAGATGCATAGGATAAAACTTCTGATGAAATTCCAATTTCAATCGGTTGTAGTTCCATGATCCAATATCATTACATAGCCTGAACCATGTCAATGCCTTTCCCTTCAAAGATAAATGGAAGACCTTCTTCTTGATAACATCCTCGGGCATACCTGCAAGCTTAAATAATCCACAAACTTCATCCACATAGATTAGGTGCAAATCGGGATGTAATGTTCCATCTCGTGTAAAAGGATAAGCTAGCAGTTTCTCTATCATACCCAAAGGATTTTAAAAGTAAACATTTTCAGTAGGTTCATTAGGTTGAGGAGCAACTCTTTGCTCTATTGGTCGGGGTGAAGATACCCTAAACAAGCCCCTCAAAGGATTATTTTCCATAGTAGCAAGTGACAGTAAATTTCAGCACACTCTATAAATTTTTCCTTACCAAATTCCACCTACCAGAGGCGCTTCACTCCCCGACAACAGCGCCAGAAAAGTGACTTCATGACCCACAAGTATAGGGGATCTATCGTAGTCCTTTTGATAAGTAAGAGTGTTGAACCCAACGAGGAGCAGAAGGAAATGACAAGCGTTTTTCAGTACGGTATTCTCTCCAAGCACTGAAATTATCGGTAACAGATAGTTTTATGATAAGGTAATGCGTAACGAGTAACAAGTAACAAAAGTAAACAAGGTGCAGCAAGGTGGCCCAATCCTTTTTGTAGCAAAGGACAAGCCTGGACAAACTCTTATATAAAGGAAAACGCTCCCGAGGACAGATGGTAATAATCGTCAAGCTAGTTTTCATCATGCTCATATGATTTGCGCTCGTTACTTTGATAATTTGATATGTGGGTGGACCGGTGCTTGGTTACTGCCCTTCCTTGGACAAGCATCCCACTAATGATTAACCCCTCTCGCAAGCATCTGCAACTACGAAAGAAGAATTAAGGTAAACCTAACCATAGCATGAAACATGTGGATCCAAATCAGCCCCTTACAAAGCAACGCATAAACTAGGGTTTAAGCTTCTGTCACTCTAGCAACCCATCATCTACCTATTACTTCTCAATGCCTGAAGGATCTGAACATATGATCTTCCACCGAATAAACCAACTAGCATCAACCACAAGGAGTAATCAACACTACTAGCAACCCACAGGTACCAATCTAAGGTTTTGAGACAAAGATCAGATACAAGAGATGAACTAGGGTTTGAGAGGAGATGGTGCTGGTGAAGATGTTGATGGAGATTGGCCCCCTCCCGATGAGAGGATTGATGGTGATGACGATTTCCCCTCCCGGAGGGATATTTCCCCGGCAGAACAGCTCCGCCGGAGCCCTAGATTGGTTTTGCCCAGGTTCGATAGGTAGAAAATCACACACATTTAGTTTTCCCACACGCTTTGCGAACGGCAACCGTGTGCATGCTTGCACACGTTTCCTCTCTGTGAACCATCTCAGATTATGGTGTATATCACAAACATTTGTGTTTTACCAACCGTGTGTGTCGTAATGACCAGCACAACGTAATTTCGCCCTAATTTAATTGCTGCTATTTAAAATTGTACCTAATTTAAACTTGAAAGTAGGCTATAGGATCCATCAGGTTCAAACAACCAATGCATTATTCGATTCATAGGTACATATGTTTAAGAATTACATAAGCACCAAATAAAGAATGATGTACGAGGGTTCTATACTTGTACTATTACAGATGGTAAAGAAAGAGGCGACAGACATTCCAGTTGCTGAACAAGGTGAAGCCGAATGGCCCTATTGTGCTCTCCTGGATGCAGAAGGCATGCAGGACTCTAGTCCAACCCCTTGTGATGGCCGGCCGCCAATCATGTAGTTTCAGAGGTAATCTTGAGTAAACTGCTTCAGGATCCACTGCAAAAGAAAAAAGATTCAGATATTGTTATCTAACACAACTCATTACGGGCAGTAAAAAGAAGGCTACAGGGTTCTTACTTACCATCCTGCAGTTCACTGTTGTCTTGCATAAAGTGTAAACAAACAGTTTGATTGACATCTTTTGACCCATTTTAGTAACAATGTTTATCAGTTTCCTCACTTGATGCTGGTTCATGAATATCTCATTGCCCCATACGCAGAAAGGGTCAAAGTGTGGATCTTTGGCAATGATATATGTACCTAAAAGCACCAAGTTAATATTAGAAGCTAAACAACAATTGAAAAATGATGTAGTACAAAACTCCATCCATCCCATTATATCAGATTTTATTACATGTATATCTAGACATCATCAGAACATTAAGGTAACACTCTTCCTTGTTGCTATGTAGCCTGGGATTGCATAATTAGTCATCCAGTACAATGCATGTTGCTAAACAACAATTGAAAAACGAAAAGGCATGTTAACTGCAATATCCTTAACAACAACCAAATATCGTAATTCATAGTGGTATTGTTGAAACTGTTATTGATGAAATTGAACTGCACAGCAAATAGTTGCACATATAGAGCATCACATTGTGAAGAACTGAAATAAACAAGTCATAAGGACATCTCCAGGCGATCCTTAAAAAGTTAAAGGACTAAAACCTCTAGTGGATATATATATCCTCCAGCATTTTTTAGCCTTTTCTAGTCGATCCCCTAAACTTAAGGTTGTAAACTTCAATTTGATCAAGTTCAAAGCAGTTTCAACCGAAAGTAGCATGCATTCAAACATAAACATAGATAGTTTTGCATAACCGAACATAAAACATTAATTTAAACTAAGCTAAATTACTTCCGGTCGAAGTAGAGGTCGAGCCAATCCTTCCTCGTCATGTACGGTGTGCCGCGAGCCGGGTCCGGGTCAGTACCGTTGTCAGGGTCATTGGGGAAGGCACTCCTCCACTCGTCGACATCCATCTCCTTGTCCTCGGGGCCCACCTCGACGCCCTCCGTGCCGCCGTCGCCGCCTTCGACCTCGTCATCATAGGAGAGCACGATAACCTCGCCGCCCTCCGTGCCGCCGTCCTCGCCGCCTTCGACCTCGTCATCGGAGGAGAGCGCGATAACCTCGCCGCCCTCCGTGCCGGGAAAGATCGCCCGCTCCGCCTCCACGGGCTGCAGGTGCTGCCGGCGGGGCTCTTGCATGTAGGCCTCGAGGCACTCCCACGCCTCGCAGTCCTCCCGCGCCATAGCCGAGCTCACCACCCCTGGCTCTAGCGGAACGAGGTGGACCGGACGTGTGCCGAAGGGGAAATTGAGCCAAGCCGCCGCGCCGTGGTAGCGGACCTGCCAACGGTCGTACTCCATGGCCGCGAGCTCGGCCGTCTGGAAGCTACCGAGCCACCGGTGGGTGTGGGTCTCTCGATCTGTAATCTCGGCGACCCACGTCCCCCACCGCCGCTGCCGGACCCCGAGGTAGGACTTCGTCGGCTGCTAGGTCCGAGGGAGGACAGGGAAGTCCTCGAACCGGCATAGGGGCATGGCCGCGGGCGGATCGGGGGACCGGCGATGGCGGATCGGGCCCGCGGAGGACGACGGGGACACCTCGCCGACGTCGGGCGAAAAGGCCACGATAAACCTCTTTTTGGCCATTGGCTCCTCGAGCTCCCCGGCACACATGCAAAGGTTTAGGATGGAGGCGCTGGCGATGGCGGCGACCTACCAATGGTTTCGAGGGTTGTGTGTTACTGTGTGAGCGGAGGTTTGGGGGGTGTGTGTGGAGGGGGCAAGGTTGTGTTTGAGGAAATACTGCGGCAACTGAAAAATTTACTAGGCAGGAGTAACAAGGTGGGGCTACTAAAACTTTGGATCAAGGGCGAGCATATATTTTTGAGATTGCGAGGGATGCAGAGGCGGGAGTAAAATGCGAGGGCTACTGAAAATTTGAATCAAGGGACTAAAGCGGAGCGGGAGTAACAGACATCGCACACAGTCCGCACATACTAATCTGAAAGTGCGTTATATCAACTAGAGGGGGGTGAATTGGCGATTTTTATGAATTCTTCACTGGGGAATTTGCCAGTGAGGAATTTCCTTAGCGACGAACTACTTGCAGTGGAAGTACTCAAAAGTATGCATAGCAGAACACAAGCATGATCATCATGATGAAATGAAGACAACACGGAGTACAGAAGCGTAAAGACAGGATAGCACAGGATGAAGACAAACAGACTGAAGAAATTGAACTGAGAAAATTGAGAAAGTCTTCAGTCAAAGTCTTCAAACACAGATATGAACAAGTGCACAACACAGTTATGAGGAAATGATAGAGTTGAGGAAATAGAACCAGTAAGCTTGGTGAAGACAATGATTTGGTAGACCAGTTCCAACTGTTGTCTCAGTTGTATGTCTGGTTGGAGCGGCTAGGTATTTAAACCTGAGGACACACAGTCCTCACCGTATTCTCCTTGAGCTAAGGTCACACAGACCTCGCCCAATCACTCATGGTAAGTCTTCAGGTGACTTCCAAACCTTCACAGACTCGGTCACTCGGCGATCCACAATTTCCTCTTGGATGCTCTAGACCATGACGCCTAACCGTCTGGAAGAAGCACAGTCTTCAAAGGTAACAGGCGTCGGATCCACACATGATCAATCTCTTCAGTGATGCTCAATCACTTTGGGTTTGTGGGTGTTTAGGTTTGGGTTTTCCCCACTTGATGATTTTCGCTCAAAGTCCTCGGAGGATGAGATGTTCTCAAATGACAAGTGTCCGTTTCTCTCGGAGCAGCCAACCAGCTAGTGGTTGTAGGGGGCGGCTATTTATAGCCTAGGGAGCAGCCCGACATGATAAGACACAAATGCCCTTCAATGATATGACCGTTAGGTGGGTAGATATTTTGGGACAGCTGGCGCATAGCACAGCAATGGTCGGAAATTCGAGTATCAAATTCATCAGGGCTATCATGTTCCTCACTGTGTAGGCAATCCGCACTGGCGAATTCCTAACTCCTCAGTCAGAACCAATTCCTCAGAGACCATAAGAACTTCGTCTCTGTCACTGAATAATATGACTGAACTGTATGAGATTTCCAATGGCTTCACTCGAAGGGATTGGTAGGTGTTGGATTTTGAGTTGAGCATCACATGGAAATTTTTCCTTAGTATTTCCTCAACCCCCTTTTACAGGACGGTGTTTCCTATGACTCAAGAAAGAGAAAATGAAACTACGAAAACAAAAGTCTTCACGCTTCATGTTCCTCAAATGAATACCAAGTCTTCAAGGTCACACCAATTTCTTCACTTTCAAAGTCTTCAGAAAGTCTTCACAAATCCAAAGTCTTCAGTCAAAGAACTTCATTTTTAGGGGTCGACTTTCTCTGTAAATATCAAACTCCTCATAAACTTATAGACCTGTGTACACTCATAAGTACATTAGTCCCTTAACCTATAAGTCTTCAATACACCAAAAGCACTAAGGGGCACTAGATGCACTTACAATCTCCCCCTTTTTGGTGATTGATGACAATATAGGTTAAGTTTTCAACGGGGATAAACATATGAAGTGCAAATATTGATATTGAGGAATTTGATTGCAAGATATAGAAGAACTCCCCCTGAATATGTGCATAGTGAGGAATTTGCTTTGGAAGCAAAGCACACTTGAAGAGTTGAATCATGGAGATCTCCCCCTATATCTTGTAATTCATACACGCATTTGACATAATATATGAAGAATTTGAAATGCATGATGAAATATGGTGACTGATGTAATTTAGCATGCGTGCAATATCATTAGCGAGGAATAAGCATGCAGAAGAAACAGCAAAAGTATCAGGCCACCATAGAGTTTTAAGTTTACAACTCGATCCAACAAAGTCATCAGAAGAACAAGAGTTGTAACTTAGAAAAAAATGCCCATATAAGATAGACCCGCTTGAAGACTAACTCAAATCCCCAACCTTTGTCATCGAATGACCAAAAGGTTCGAAAATGAGGACTAACGCTCCTGAAGAATATCAAGTTGATGAAGGAGCGCCAATGTTGTTGGGGTCGTTTGGTGGAGTAGGGCCTGCCGCAGTGTCGACCAAGTCTTCATGTTCATCGGTGTCGCGCGATGAAGAATATGAGCTGGCCACCAAGGACAGAACCTTGACCTTCTTGTATTTCTTTGGTGGAGGTGCAGACCAGTCAAAGTCCTGTTGGAGACCCATTTTGTTCAGATCTTCTTCGTCGTAAATGTGAGACAGAACAGCCCAGGTGCGGTTGAGGGTTTCATGAAGGTAGTACTGGTTTTTCTTCACAGCATTGTGGGTAGCAATCATGTTGTGAAGAATTGAACCAAACTGACGCTTGACCCATTTGTGATTGCGATCAACCTTCTGGTGAAGACTGAGGAGAAGCTCACGGTCAGTCATCACCCTAGGAGCTGTGCCTTAAGGATTTGGCTTGGTGGCGTTGGCGGCAGAGTCATGGGTGGTAGAGTCATCATTGGTGGAGTAGGATGTAGCCTTCCGAAATTGACCATCCAATGGACGAATGCCTTCATCAATGACAGCAGTAGCCTTGCCCTTTTCATCAGCTGAAGAAAATGTCCGTTTGAGGACTTCAATCGGGGGCAAGTAGCTGCAATGGTTCAATGTGTCAGCTTTGTAGTTGAGTGAAGACCTTGTTTTGATGAATCTCATGATCCAAGGAGCATAAGGCTTCAACTCAAACGGTGTCATTGCGACATTGGCCAGAGTCCTCATGAAGAAATCATGGAAGTTGACGGGAACGCCATGAATGATATTGAAAAGCAGATTCTTCATGATGGCAACGACTTCTTCTTCATCCGAGTGGTGGCCCTCGATAGGACTCGATGTCTTCGTCAGAATGCGATAGATAGTCCGAGGCACATATAGCAATTCCTTCACAAGGAATTTTGTTCTTGGGGCCTGGCCTGGCTTCAAAGGCTTCATTAGCACTTGCATATAGTGATCTGTAAGCTCAGGTTCACTGTAGACGCAACGAGCAGCTTCAAGGGGAGGACTGAGAGGCAACGCACGAAGCAATTCAGTAGCTGGTGCCTTGTAGTGAGTATTTTCAGACATCCAGTCCAGCACCCATGAATTCACATCTTCAGAGTCTCCGGTGATGTGCAGAGTTGCATAGAATTGAAGAATGAGCTCTTCATTCCAATCACATATATCAGTGCAGAAATTTAACAGTCCCGCGTCGTAAAGAACACTGGGGACTGGCCCGAAGCACGGCAGAGATTCCATATCCACGTGAGGAATGTGCTCACGATCGAAGACTTTGTCTTTGTTGAACAGCACTGAGGAATAAAAATTTGCCTGGCTGGCAGTCCAGAAACGCCTCTTCCTAATGCGAGCAGAGTCATAGGGGTTGTAATCAGTGAAGAATGCGTGCTCGCCGAAGAAATCATTAGCCTTGAATTGTTGCTTCCTTGAGAATGGATCCTTTTGCTTGGGCAGAGGAGTGTCAGTCAGTTGCATTACAACCTCAGGAATCGCAATCTCAGGTTCTTCAGGTTGAGGAATTTCTGGTTCCTCTTCAGTGGCAGCCTGGGTCTTCAATTCTTCATTTTCATTTTCTTCAGCTCTAGTGGCTGGAATTTCTTCATGAGCTTCATCAGATCCCATTTGAACTGTAGTTGCTGGGGACTGGGGAATTTGTTGTAATGGTGTGAAGAGTGGAGAGTTGGGGTGCTGACTTTCCCAAAAGTCATCATTCATCACCGGTGTGGTGCAGCCAATGTCCACATCTTCATCTTCCATTTCTTCAACGCCGGCCTCTTAAGCAGTAAACTGAGGCATAGGCGAGGAAACTGTGGGGGTTGAAGGGATTTTATCCACTTCAATTTCTTCATCCATCTGCTCTGACGAAGCAGCAGAAGGATTTTCTTCACTAGATCCGCTAGGGATCACATATTCTTCATCAAAAGGGACGATTTCCTTTGATGGCATGGAGGAAACTGGAACAGCATCAATTGGATTAGCAAATGAGCTTGTCAATTTCTTCATCTTCTTCGGTGCTGAAGAATCTGAAGGAGCTGATGCTTTCCTTTTATTCACTGATGCACGCTCTGTAGCCTTGGTCTTCCTCACATCTGATCCAGATGGAAGGATTGGAGTTGGAGTAGGCACAGGAGGAGCAGAGGAATGTGTTGATTTTCTTCAGGCACAACTGATGCAGTTGCCCTGACCTCTTCATTTTCTTCAGGAGCACCACTAGTGGGTGCCCTGGCAATTTCATCAGCGGCTGGAATGCAGTCATCAGCCCTGGAACTCACATTTACTTCAGCAGCCTTATTTTCATCAGCGGTGCTGGCATGTTCTTCAGTTGGCTTAGCAGATGCTTCAGCCTGAGGAATCTCTTGTTGCGATGGGGCTCCAACATTGGAGGTGAACATCTTAGTCATTTTAACAAACCTGACCTTGGCTCCTTTCCAATAAGCATAGTAAGCATTGAAATCATCGCTGAGGACTTTGATTTCAGACTGGATCTTCACAAGTGAATCAGTTGTCATAGAGACAACATTGTTCTTCAGGAATTTCTCCTTCCTGTACTGTGCTTTCTTGAGCTGCCTGGCCTTCTCAAATTTCCATTTTTCTTCTTGGATGAAGGCAGTCAGCATATGACTTTGGCCAGGAGTCAGCTTGAAGTCAGGCATAGGAGTGTTTGGGTCCTTGTGCCAGAGATCAATGTAATCGAGGATCAAGTTTGGATCCAAAAGCAGAGGCACATTTGTGACCTTGGCTCTAGCGGCCCTGACATGCCTATCTCTGATGATTTCAGCAAGTTCTTCATCATCAGCTTCGTCTTCTTCCGACGGCACTTGGAAGGCGACCTGCTTCTTGTGAGGACTTGGGCGAGAGCCTCGTCCAGCAGTGGTCTTAGTCTTCAGCAGAGAGGGTCATGTTGAAGAATTTGGTGCAGCTGAGGAACTAGCTGAAGCTCCTGAGGCAATAGGGAAGCCTGTAGTCCTTTGGCATGTGGCAAGATGCATAGGTGCTGAGGATTTGTCGGAGCAGCTGAGGACTTTGGAGGGGTAGGAGCAGCGTGAGGAATTTGCCGTGAGGACATTGCCGGTGAAGCACTTGGCTTACGCGCAGGCTTCTTTGCCATGGATTTCTTCGGCTTGATAGCAGAGGCCTCAGGAGAGGCAGCAGCAGCAGCAGAGTCCTCGTTGAATTTCCTCACTGCATCTTTTGCTTGTTTGGCCAACTTAGCCTAGCGCTTGGCCCATTCTTCAGGATAGTCTTCACCACGCTTGAGGCTGGTGAGATCAGCTTCTTGGCCAGGTGCCAACAGAGGTCTTGAGCATGGAGGATTGAGTGCGAATTTCTTCATGTACTTGGGAGTCACATATCTGTATTCCCTCCACTCTCTTGCCCATCTCCTCTCTATCTTCTGAATGCGAACCTTGCGCTGATTTTTTTCTTCCTCAGGGGGTGTGCTGTACCCAGCATAGATGTCCTCAGGGATTTCAAATGCAGTGTTGACCTCAGGCCTCTTTCCTCCTTTCTGTGGCTTCTTTCCATCAGCCATTTTCTTCAGATGAGGAATTTGGACAATTGAATTTTCTGAAGAAGTATGCAACTTTTCTTCAAGGAACGCTGCAAATGCGTTAATTTGATGAGAACCTAGTGATTCAGCTGCGGACATGAGTACCTGTGAACAGAGTATAGTTGCGAGGAATTTGGAGAGGTCATATGCATTCTCAGAAGGTTTTTCAAAAAGAACAAGTTTGAGGAATTTGACCAGGCGAGTCTTGAAGAATTTCACTAAGCGTTCTTAGTCTTAGGTTCCAGAGTTGTACAGATCAGAAATCCGCACAATTGAGGAATCTTGAAGAGAAATTATAGCTTAGAGAAATGAATCAAGATCAGATGACATGTGAGGTTTTTAGTGTGTGAAGAATTTGAAGAATAAACACCTTTTGAAGATTTTGTAGAAATCATTTGAATCAAAAGAGGGCAGTATAAGTAACTTTCAATTACCCTGAACGAAGAACACGACGAACTGTGAGGTGGAGAAGTAAAGTTCGTCAGTGCAGATCTTCCACGCCCTAACTCGGCGGAGGAAGACGGCTAGGGCGGCGGCAGAGTGAAGATTTCCACGGCCGGCGCGAGTACGGCGGCGGCGAGGTCGAGGCAGTGAAGCTCTTCCTCACCGGCGACGATGAAGTAGTGGCGGCGCTAGGGTTTGAGAAGCTCGAGCTGGAGAGAGGTCGAACGGAGTAAAGGAAGTGAGGAAGGGGAGAGGGAGTATTTATAGCCACGGTGAAAAACTGTTCGCCTGAAGAAATTGGACGAACGTGCCCCTGACCCTTCTCATTCGCTTGACATGTGTCACCCACGTACTGAGAAGTGGAGATCGTGTTAGATCGTGGGTGAATAGATAAGTATTTCGTGGGATGCGGAACGTTTTGAGCGGCAAAGCCGAAAATTTGGATAAGATAAGTTAAAAGTTTCGTTCGCAAATTCTTCAGCTGACAAGGACACAGTGAAGATTTTGAACGAGTTTCAAATAGAACGCACATGAAGAATTTGTGAATAGATTGGGTTGAGTATAGCATAGAGGGGGAAGGGTCCGATCACATTCACTTAGCAAAAAAAACGACTTGAAGAAATAGCAATAAGTGAATGTTGTAAAGGACATAAACTCATATATATATATATATATATATATATATAGCCAATGATGAAAAACGATGGAAATAGTTAAGATTTTGCAAAGTTGAAGATTTTGAACAACTGAGGAATTTCAAAACTGAGGAAAAACTCAAATTGAAGATTTTCAACTTTTGGTGGTGGGGTGACCCACCGTATAAGAATGATGATTTCAGACACCGCGTACAATTGTCGTAGGGTTCTGAGAGTCAAATTCTTCGTTAATTTCTTCACACTTAGTGTGTTATTCTTCATTGATTGAAGAAAAACGTTTCTTCATGTGTTGCACATCTAAGTCATCAATTTTACATAAGTGTTAGGATGAGTGTCCTTTTCAAAGAACATTCGAAGATTCTAGGATATTTAGCTCACACCGCAACTTGCTAAATCTCTTCTCATCCAAGGGCTTAGTGAAGATATCGGCTAGCTGTTCTTCAATTTTCACATGCTCAATAGAAATGTCGCCCTTCAACACATGATCGCGAAGAAAATGATGATGAATCTGAATGTTCTTTGTCTTCGAGTGCTGAACTGGGTTGTGAGCAATCTTGATGGCACTCTCATTGTCAAAGAAGAGAGGCACATTCTTCACGTTGACGCCGTAGTCCTTGAGAGTTTGCTTCATCCACAGCAATTGAGCACAGCAAGAACCAGCAGCAATGTACTCAGCTTCAGCACTAGACAATGATACGCAGTTCTGTTTCTTCGAGGACTAACAGACCAAAGATCGTCCGAAGAAATGACATGTACCAGATGTTGACTTGCGGTCCACATGATCACCAGCATAATCAGAGTCAGAATATCCAATGAGATCAAAAGCCGAGCCCTTGGGGTACCATATTCCAAGTGTTGGTGTGTGAGCTAGATATCGAAGAATATGTTTCACAACCTTATGGTGTGATTCCTTTGGTGTAGCTTGAAATCGGGCAAACATGCAAACACTAAGCATAATATCTGGCCTAGATGCACATAAATACAATAAAGAACCAATCATGGAGCGGTATACCTTTTGATCAAAGTCAATACCGTTTTCATCAGTGCACAGATGGCCATTTGTGGGCATCGGAATTTTGACGCCTTTGCAATCTTGCATGCCGAATTTCCTCAGTACATCCTTGAGGTATTTCTCCTGAGATATGAATATGCCATTGCGCTGTTGACGAATTTGAAGACCTAAGAAGAATTTCAACTCTCCCATCATAGACATTTGATATTCTTCACTCATCATATAGGCAAATTCATCACTATAACGTTGGTCAGTACAACCAAAGATAATATCATCAACATATATTTGGCACACGAACAATTCATCATCATAAGATTTAGTGAAAAGAGTAGGGTCGAGTGAACCGGGTTTGAAGCCTTTCTTCTTGAGGAATTCCTTCAAAGTATCATACCATGCCCCAGGGGCCTGCTTGAGGCCATAGAGGGCCTTATTGAGTCTGAAGACTTTGTCGGGATGCTTTGGATCTTCAAAACCTGGGGGTTGAGCAACATATACTTCTTCCTCAAGGTTACCATTGAGGAATGCACTTTTCACATCCATTTGATATAGAGTGATATCATGATGGTTAGCATAAGCAAGTAATATGCAAATAGCTTCAAGTCTAGAAACAGGTGCAAAAGTTTCATCGAAATCAATTCCTTCAACCTGTGTGTAGCCTTGAGCTACAAGTTGTGCCTTATTCCTCACCACAAGGCCATTTTCATCTTGCTTGTTGCGGTAGATCCACTTTGTGCCAATGATGTTGTGCTTGCGAGGATCTGGACATTTAACCAGTTCCCAGACGTTGTTGAGTTCGAATTGATGTAATTCATCTTGCATGGCCTGAATCCACTCAGGCTCCAGAAATGCTTCATCTACCTTAGTGGGCTTTGCGATAGAGACAAAAGCATAGTGCCCACAAAAGTTAGATAAATGTGAAGCTTTTGAGCGTGTGAGAGGACCTGGTGCTTCAATGTCATCGATGATCTTTTCAACTTGCACTTCTTTTGCAACGCGAGGATGAGTTGGTTGTCGTCGAGGAATTTGATCAGCATTTCCTTCAGCACCATTTTCTTCAGGTGCATTGGCTCGACGTTCTTCACGTTCTGGAATAAATTCTTCAGCAGATTCTTCGGTAGGAATGACATCCTCAGTAGCCTTGAACTTGATAGATTCCTCAGGTGCTGGTTCATCTATCACAGAAGGTAGGTGCTCTCTTTGCGAGCCATTAGTTTCATCGAACCGCACATCTACAGTTTCAACAACCTTGTGAAGAATGTTGTTGAAGACTCTGTAGGTGTGCGAGTCCTTTCCGTAACCAAGCATAAAACCTTCATGTGCTTTCGGTGCAAATTTAGCATTGTGATGAGGATCTCTAATCCAACATTTAGCACCGAAGACTTTGAAATAACTCACATTGGGTTTCTTGTCAGTGAGGAGTTCATAGGCAGTCTTCTTGAAGAACTTGTGAAGATATACCCTGTTGATGATGTGGCACGCAGTATAAATTGCCTCGATCCAGAAGTGACGAGGCGTCTTGTACTCATCAAGCATAGTGCGAGCCATCTCAACAAGAGTTCTGTTCTTGCGCTCCACGACGCCATTCTGCCGAGGAGTGTAAGGAGCAGATAACTCATGAGTAATACCAAGTTCATCAAGATAGTCATCAAGACCAGAATTCTTGAACTCAGTTCCATTGTCACTTCTGATGTGCTTGATCTTCACACCAAAGTTGGTTGAAGCCCTCGAGGAAAATCATTTGAAGACTTCCTGCACTTCATGTTTGTAAGTAACAATGTGTACCCATGTGTATCGAGAGTAATCATCAACAATAACAAAGCCATAGAGAGATGCGTCATTTGTGACTGCTGAGTAATGGTTAGGACCGAAGAGATCCATATAAACCAATTCAAATGGTCGAGTAGTGGTCATGATAGTCTTCGCTGGATGCTTAGCCTTGGTCATCTTTCCAGCTTCACAAGCTCCACACAAGTGATCCTTGAGGAATTTGACATTCTCAATACCAATGACATGCTTCTTCTTCGCAAGCATGTGCGAATTCCTCATGCCTGCATGACCAAGTCGTCGATGCCATAGCCAGCCTTCTGAAGCTTTTGCAAGTAGGCACACGGCTGGTTGCGGTCCTGTAGAGAAATCAACAATATACAAGTCTCCTCTCCTAAAGCCTTCGAAGACTTTGGAATTGTCAGCTTCCATAACCACAACACGACGATACTTGCCAAAGACAACAACCATATCAAGATCACAAAGCATTGAGACAGACATGAGGTTGTATCCTAAGGACTCGACAAGCATGACTTTGTCCATGTGACGATCCTTTGTGATCGCAACCTTACCTAGACCCAATACCTGACTTTTGCCTTTGTCAGCGAAGATGATATGCTTCAGATGCGATGGTGATAAGGGAGCATCCATCAATAGATTCTTGTCACCAGTCATATGATTTGTACATCCACTATCAAGGACTCACTCAGTGGCTTTGGGTTGATCATCCTGCAGATGAATTAGTGCAGCTTACGAACTTCATATACTTCATCAGTGAAGAATATGACATCACAATTCATCAGACCAATTTCATCAAGCAATGCAACAGTTAAAACAGTATGAGGACGTGAGAAATGAAGGTTCATTTCTTCATGATTAGCCTGCGTCCTTTCAGGCACTTTTCAGGTCTCCAGCAATTTCTTCAGATGTTTAAGTACGTCTGGAGACCTGACCCTGCATAAAAGATTAGTTCTTTTTCTTCACCACCCACATCTGAAGGGGTGGCAAAGAGTTCATGACTCCGCGAGCTCCATACGAGAAAGGTGGCATAGAAGCCAATCCATTTCGTTTCACATAAGAGGAGTTAGGGTAAGCATATGAATAAGCAGAAAAATTCTTCGAGGACTTATGAACATAATGATTAGAAGAATAATGCTCATATTCATAGCCCTTGGCTCTTCCCTGCGAAACAGAGTTGTTAGCACAACGATATTCATATGAGGACTTTGATCCTTTTGAGGAATTTGATACACGTGAGGAATTTTGTCCGTATGAGGACTTGGATCCATATGAAGAATTTGGTCCATATGAAGAATTTGATCTGGGGTTCCTATTCTTCATAGATGGTGTCATGAGGACATTCACCTGAAGACTTTCAAGGCACCTTTTGGGAACCCAGATTTTCTTCATAGGGGAACCGTTCCTGCAGTTAGTGCCAACATATCTAGCAAATACTTCACCATTCTGAATTTTGAACAGTTTATATGGAGTCAAATGAGTCATCAGAAGAATGAGAAGATTCACATGTAAAGCCATGTAAATTAGATGGATCAACTGGAGGTCCCTTTGCAGCAACCCATGAGGTTTTGGGGTACTGCTCAGGCTTCCAATATGTACCATCAACATTGAGTTTCCTCTCAAAGGCAATACCCTCTTTCATGGGGTTCCTGTTGAGGATCTGCTTTTTAAGCACATCACAAAGAGTCTAATGCCCTTTGAGGCTTTTGTACATGCCTGTCATGTACAGTTCCTTCAGCCCTACATCATCAGTGATACTAGCAATGTCCTCAGACGAGGAATTAGTGATAGCAGAGGCAGGTGAGGAATTTGTAGCATTAGAAGCATTTGAACATTCAGGTGAAGAATTAGCAGATTCACGTTCAATGCATTTCAAACATGGAGGAACAAATTCTTCCTAAGCAGCGCTGATTTGTTGAGCAAGTAATGAATCGCGCTCCTTCTGAAGATCTTCATAACTCACTCTTAGCTTCTCAAGATCTTGCTTTCTTTGAAGAATTCGTAAGAAAGCTTCTCATGATGAGATAAGAGAGTGTTATGTTGATCTTGAAGGGTGTTATACTTAGTATGAAGTCTCTGAAGACTTTCAGTCAAAGCTTTTGACTGATCCATTTCTTCACACAACATATCAGCGCTCTTATTTAGCATGTATTGAACTTTTTCCAAAGCTCTTTGTTGTTTAATGGCAAGGGAAGCAAGTTTGACATAGCTGGGTCCAAATTCATCACCAGATTCATCATCACTTGACTTGGATAGGTAGCATTCAGTTACCTCAGCACTTTTTGCCATAAGGCATGATGAAGAGGATGATGATTCTAGTTCGAATGTCATCACTTTGAGAGATTCCTTGAACTCCTCAAACCAAGGATCATGACGGGTTCGATGACCTTCATAGACCTCAGAGAGACGCTCCTAGATAAGCTTCGCATGATTTAGATGCATGATGTTCTTGAACTGATTTTGAGACAGACAGGAGCAGATGACGTCCTTCGCCGTGAGGTTGAGAAGAGTGTACTTGCGAATGTCATCAGCTTTCGCCGTCTTGCATAGATCGGTAAGACCAATCTCAGTGACGGTCCACAGTTCGCTGTTCATCGCCATAAGGCGCTTCTTCATCATGGCCTTCCACTTGGGATACTCGTGACCGTCAAAGATGGGGCATGCCACTTTCTTCATACCTGTGGTCGACATAACTAAAACTCTAGGAGGTTAAACCAAAATCACACAGAACAAGGGAGTACCTTGCTCTGATACCAATTGAAAGTGCGTTATATCAACTAGAGGGGGGTGAATAGGCAATTTTTATGAATTCTTCACTGAGGAATTTGCCAGTGAGGAAATTCCTTAGCGAAGAACTACTTGCAGCGGAATAAGTACTCAAAAGTATGCATAGTAGAACACAGGCATGATCATCATGATGAAATGAAGACCAGCACAGAGTACAGAAGCGTAAACACAGGATAGCACAGGATGAAGACAAACAGACTGAAGAAATTGAACTGAGGAAATTGAGAAAGTCTTCAGTCAAAGTCTTCAAACACAGATATGAACAAGTGCAAAACACAGTTATGAGGAAATGATAGAGTTGAGGAAATAGAACCAGTAAGCTTGGTGAAGACAATGATTTGGTAGACCAGTTCCAACTGTTGTCTCAGTTGTACGTCTGGTTGGAGCGGCTAGGTATTTAAACCTGAGGACACACAGTCCTCGCCGTATTCTCCTTGAGATAAGGTCACACAGAGCTCGCCCAATCGCTTGTGGTAAGTCTTCAGGTGACTTCCAAACCTTCACAGACTCGGTCACTCGGCGATCCACAATTTCCTCTTGGATGCTCTAGACCATGACGCCTAACCGTCTGGAAGAAGCACAGTCTTCGAAGGTAACATGCGTCGGATCCACACAGGATCAATCTCTTCAGTGATGCTCAATCACTTTGGGTTTGTGGGTGTTTAGGTTTGGGTTTTCCTCACTTGATGATTTTCGCTCAAAGTCCTCGGAGGATGGGATGCTCTCAAATGACAAGTGTCAGTTTCTCTCGAAGTAGCCAACCAGCTAGTGGTTGTGGGGGAAGCTATTTATAGCCTAGGGAGCAGCCCGACATGATAAGACATAAATGCCCTTCAATGATATGACCATTAGTTGGGTAGATATTTTGGGACAGCTGGCGCATAGCACAGCAATGGTCGGAAATTTGAGTGTCAAATTCCTCAGGGCTATCATGTTCCTCACTGTGTAGGCAATCCGCACTGGCGAATTCCTAACTCCTCAGTCAGAACCAATTCCTCAGAGACCAGAAGAACGTCGTCTCTATCACTGAAGAATATGACTGAACTATATGAGATTTCCAATGGCTTCACTCGAAGGGATTGGTAGGTGTAGGATTTTGAGTTGAGCATCACATGGAAATTTTTCCTTAGTATTTCCTTGACCCCCTTTTACAGTACGGTGTTTCCTATGACTCAAGAAAGAGAAAATGAAACTACGAAAACAAAAGTCTTCACGCTTCATGTTCCTCAAATGAATACCAAGTCTTCAAGATCACACCAATTTCTTCACTTTCAAAGTCTTCAGAAAGTCTTCACAAATCCAAAGTCTTCATTCGAAGAACTTCATTTTTAGGGGTCGAATTTCTCTGTAAATATCAAACTCCTCATAGACTTATAGACATGTGTACACTCATAAACACATTAGCCCCTTAACCTATAAGTCTTCAATACACCAAAATCACTAAGGGGCACTAGATGCACTTACATAATCGTGTGCTATCAACCATTTAAACCTTCCAGACGGTAGATATTTTCGAGATTGCGAGGGATGCAGAGGCGGGAGTTTTTGGGGAGTGAGCTAGTGTGCTTGACATGCCGGCTGTGGACTATAGCCGACACACCTTCTCGCGTAAGCCATAGGCGTACTATACAGCGACGATGCTTCAAGATATTTTGTACTACATCTCACACGGTTGGTGATAATAAATTGTGTGGGATCTACTTGATTTGAATTACAAAATGGGGTCACAATGGCAATGGACGCTGTTTGAATTGCTAAACCTTTTATCTGCAGTGAACATGCAACTATATGTGTGTCGTAAAAGAATTGGAATTATTCAGGGTTCATTTGGACATTTTATACATTAAACTGGTTTTCTAGCCATTTCACGTGCACAATTCAAAATTAAACTACATGCACATGCTCCAGTGCATACAAAATTGGTTGAAAAATCAAATCTGTGTCCTTCAGTGCATGCTTAGGTCCCGTGCAAGAAATGGGAATGAATCTTTTGGGATTCGTTTGGCCTTTTTTATACATTAACTAGGTTTTCTAGGCATTTTACGTGCATAATTCAAATTTGAACTACAAGCACTTGCTCCAATGCACCAAAGTTGGTTGAAAAATCACATGTGTGTCCTTGGGTGAATTTCTAGGTCCCATGCAAGAGATGGGAGTTAATTTCAAACACCAGGGCACTGTTGATTGCCGGTAAAACGTTCAGCTACCTGGTTTTTAAATTCTAGTAAATCCAAAACTCGTCTGAAATTCATGAAACTTGGCATGCTATCGTGGAGCGGCATCAACATGCCGTGGTGAAAATTTTCTCCCATTGGGGCAGGTTTGGGTATAAACTTCTCACAAACCAGAGCTTCTCACAACAAGCCTGATGGTTTCGGTAGGGAACGTACGTCCGACCTTTGGGGACGAAACGATATCCATTGCCTCTTATTGCTTTCAAAAAAATTCTCGTGTCTAGATAGAACAACAGGAGTGTTGTGTCAATTTTTTGGATTTTTGGGGTTTTTTGGACATTTTTATGCATTAACTAAGTTTTGCAATGCATTTATGTGCATGATTAAAAGTTGAACTACATGCACATGCTCTAGTGTATTTATGTACATGCCAGCGCCAGCGCCCGTGCCCATGCGCGGCCGTACACACACCATGGCGCCGGCCCCCGTGCGTTTGGCTGCACCGGCCACGCCCGTGCCCGTCCCTGTGTGCGTGCCCCCCTCGGCGGCATGGGACGCTGCCGTCGACCGCTACCTCTCAGCGGCGCCAGTTGACGTCCTCCCGCGCCCCGCCCGTTGATCGCGCGACGACATGATGTTTGATTTACAAGTGAAGAACATTTTGTGCAGCCTTGAAGACTTCAACAACGGCGTCCCGGAGGACGACAACGACAACGACGGCGCGGCACGCCGCCTCTGCCGCCGCCGGAAATAGTTTTTTTGGGTTTAATACTATATCTCGAATTCTCGATCATATGAATATAAATTCGCAGTGTGACTGAATGAAAGATATGGTTTGAATGAACTTGCGTTTTCCCTCTTAATGTACAGACTTATCAAACGATTTTCTTTTGAAAAAATGTCAATGGTTTTTAAATATAAAACACTCATCGCAAACGTTTTAGTTAGAACACCCGTATGCAACCGACAGCTTCCCCAGGAACCCAAGGGAAAATATGCCGAGCAGGATTTCTGCATCCCTTCAACGCAAACGATTGTTTTGGATGACCTGTGTGCAATCACGTACAAACAATTGGGTAAGATTTGCATATCTGTCATTTTGGGTATGTTGCCATTTGTCAAACTGGAAAGATTGACGTTTGTTTATCTAGTAACATTGCCATTTGTCAACCTTGTAACACTGCGATTTGTCAAAATATGCAGCTAAAAATCACTAGCACCATCTAATTTTTACAACTAAAATCACCGGCACTGTTCATATGGACACCACTAGCAGGTGTGAGTTGATGGACGCATATGCAAATGTACCATTGATTACATACAAGAAGTCATCAACGCACAACGACAACGAGGATACACGTTGGATTATAGATCATTTCCAACAAAACATTCTAGTAAAGTAAAGTTTTTCTCACACAACAAATAACAAAGTGATGAAATGAACTTTAGCTCAACCACTCGTTGGCATTGGAAACGCTTGCTTTGAACCAGAAGTGATTCTCTGGGAAGGGCCAGCTGCTGTCAATCTCGAGACCAACGTAGGACTGATCATCCAGGCTGAAGCGGCCTATGTCAAGACCCATATTTGGATGGTAGGAAAGCATAGCAATGTCCGAGGTATAGATACAGTTGTTTCTCATAAATGGTAGGAATGTTGTGCCAACAGCAGCTGGATCGCCTTCCACCATCATTGGATAGGCTTGTCCAAGGAAGAGCGAGTTTCCTCCAAGACTTTCAATACCAAACCATGGAGAAGTTGTTGGCGCTAGTACACTAGTATCCATCCCGAATACCCTGCAACGGATGTTGGAATAGGTCTGGAGAGTGTGACCATGCGAGACAACACCTGCTTCCTTAGTAACATCAGCAGTGCCCTGTATACAGACAAGAAGAGGTGATCCATCGAAAAAAGTTGCCAGGCGCCACTGAGTATATGGGTCCTGCTCGTCCTCATGCTTGTGATCATCAACATCGTCATCTCCACCTTGGTTATAAAATTTTTCAAGTATAGGTGGTGGAATGTTCACAGGACCTTGGAAACACAAGAAGGTTAATTTAATTAGTAAAGGAAAACTTGCTAACCCGCATGCATGTGGATGAAACAATTACAATTACGGTGGAAGACAAATGTACCGAAAGCATCAGGATTCCATGCAAAAACAGTGCCGTGAGTGGTGGCAGCAAACACAAGACCCTCGTATTGAATTGCATCACAGTACTCATCTATGTACAGAAATTGATTTTTGAGCAATATCCATCGAGGCATGGAAGTAAGGACGACAACAAGCTTGACGAAGATAGCAACAAATTCATAGTTTGTGTAATCCCAAGAGCAGTTGGGAACTCGACAAATTGCTATCTTCCGTAGATGACAGTCCCCATGATCATATTTGAACTCACGTAGAATACCGGTGTACTCAATCTCTGGGCAGTAGTATGAGATTTTTGGAAGTGGAACCTGGTGACGAGTGTACACATTCACAAGTTCCCACTCGCAGTTGTACCCAATATAAACAACCCAATCTCGAGTTGCGCCTGCCCAAGCCTTGCCCTCAAGCGATGACATCTTAACATCATACGTATCATTATCAAGCGGTATCAACTTGCACAAGGCGAGGCTTCCCTCGTCCCCGTGCCAGCCAGCAGGGTCACGGCAAAGAACATAGGGGAGATCAAACCGCTCCTAGACCCTTGGGTTCCTTGTAATGATGTTATTAGTTGAGTCGAGAATGGTCTTGAACGAACCTGCCATGCTAGCCGAGGTGATGATGTCGCACCGATCAATGAGTTCCTCCACCACGTCATCATTCAGATCGGGGCAAGAATAGCGGGGTCGTTTCCGGCCTGTTCCCTCCATGGAGAAGATGATCGAACAATGGAGGAAGAGCGTGCGACAGCAGTTCCAAATCGAGAGGAAATGAAAGGCGAAGAGGCGGTGGATGGTTGCCATGGTACACGCAGAGGCGCCTGGGGAGCGAACGGTTGCCACAGAGGTCACACACCGACGACAAGGGCCGAGTGAACCGCATGCGTATATCGCGCACACCTTGATCTGGCTGACTGTTTCTTTTGTGTTGCCTAATCTCAAACAGTTCATCCAAGTGAACCGTATGTTGTATATCGCACACACCTTCTTCTGGCTGCCTGTTTCTTTTGTATTGCCTAATCACAAACAGTTCATCCGAGTGAACCATATGCTGTGTATCGCACACGCCTTCATCTGGCTACCCGTTTCTTTTGTGTTGCCTAATCACAAACAGTTCATCCGAGTGAACCGTATGTTGTATATCGCACACACCTTCATCTGGCTGCCCGTTTCTTTTGTTCCTCCTCATCGCAAACAGTTAATTGAACTGAACCATATGCCCTTCATCGCCCACGCAACTAAAACCTGAACCTTGTTTGATGCATCCGTCATCGCAAATGTTTTATACATTTCTGACGGTTTTCATACACCACTGTTTGCGATTATGGCATCGCACACAGTTTCTCGAAGGGTCTCTGATCATAGTGTCGTGTTAGCAGCATCCTGCGGTACTGAGTACAGACAGGATTAGCAGAACCTTCCCATGTCACCTAGATCCGGCGATGCCCGTATTCTGCAATGGGCAAAGAACCTAGGAGATATCCTGGATCATCGACTCCGAGCTGAGTTCTATCACATCCAGCGCGAACTTGCCCAAATCATCATGAAGGAGGTCCTCGAAAAAACAGGGATGTTCTACGAAGAAGGGCAAATGTCGGGGGAAGACGTCCGAACACACGTAGCCACTCAGCATCTTGACCTGAAGCCTTTCACTGCGCTTGGGGACTATCTCCCTTACTTGGATGGATGGCACGACATGTTGGAGTGATTAACGATATATGACAATGTGTCCGTTTAGTCCATACTTTCTCTATGACGAAACTTTGAGTTATGCATGACGTAACTTTATTTGTGATGTAATTAAACCATCCTCCTCAACTAGCAAAGATCGCTCTAGTTAGGGCATTTGGGGTACGATGAACTTTGTTATTTATGCTTATGATATGTTGCTTCTATTTTGTCAAGTCTGTCTCTTTCTGCTGCTCAACTATATCTGTTGCATATCATCGACTCATGTGATGATGCAGGTGCATAGATCATCGATGGCGAAGAAAGTGCTACGCCAGGAGTATACGATGAGTGGCTGGAGTGTCAGGCCCAGGTGTACCGGTTTCCGAGCGAGACCCAGTAGTTAGTTTAGGTTCACACTAGTGCGAGAGAGGGATACGAACCGACGCCTTAAGAAGTACTAAATTATGTATGATGAGAAATGTCATGTGACTTGTATAGCTATATCGTGGTTATGATGTGACGACATGATTTGTGTTGGATGATATGATGAGACTATTATTCGTATGATATGATGAGCATATTGCATGTTTATGATATGATTAGAATACTGTATAAAACCTGTACAAAAACATCGCAAATACATACGAAAAAAATGAGAAAATATAGTAGTAGCACTCTTTAGCGTTGGATAGGAAAATGCTACCGCTAAAGCACTTAGCAGTAGTGCCGGTATGGAAAGCGCTACTGCTAAGTAGGTATAGCAGTAGTGCATGTCAGAACGCGCTACTGCTAAACGTTAGCTGTAGCGTCGTATCAGCAGCGCGATGACTATATGCATTAAATGAGATCATATTCAAGTAAAAATCATAGTCATTGCTATGTTAGTCTTGCAAATATTTGTAGTGGCTTGCCTTAGTTCAGAGGAGGTTCACACTCCTTCTGGTCCTCCTCAAGGCAGCAAGATCCTTCTGAAAATATTAAAAATGGCATAAAGAAAATGTCACAAAACACATTCGAATGCACCAGAAATTCTAAACAGCAAACATAAATCTCAAAATTTGCATGCTGATAGAGGAGCTCAAGACAAAACCAATGCAAACAGAATCAACTGATTTGGACTTATAGAATAAGAGTTCTAGTTGCTCAAAGTTGGGTAAAATTTCTGAATTAAATTGATTTTTCTGAATAAACAGAATTGATGACGTCGAAGGTGTATTTTAGGATTACGCCTCCACTTATACCACTTCGAGGGAGCGAGAGAGAGGCTGATGGGTGGGACCCGCTACCGGGTTTAGAGGGGAGAGAGAGAGACAGAGGATGCGGCTCTGTCGCCCGTGGTTCTCCGGCGAAGGGATGGTTGGATGCACCTCTGCATGGCAAAAAAGCATGTATCAGTAGCGTGGACAGAGGTGGACGGAGTGCGTCGTGGTGTTCTTCTCCAGAGGCGGCGGTGGAGGTGGCTCGTCGGAGTTGGTGCTTCCGGCGAGGTAGAAGAGCTCCAGCAGCACTGTCTCGACCAGGGGAACGTCACGAGCAAGCCTGAGAGGTTGGGAGGGGTCGACGAGCGCCGGAGGAAGCAGAACGCTGAGGGGGGTCGATGGAGAACTCCGGTGCAGAACGGCGGCCAGAGGCCCGCCCGGCCTGGCCGCAGCGCTCTACTCGATGATTGGAGGTCAGTGGAGGTGTTTTCGATGGCCAGAGAAGCGAGGGAGGGTCCTATTTATAGGAGCGGGCGAGGCAGGGCTCGAGATCATCGGAGAGGGTTCTGGAGTGGTGAGCGGTGACGAACGGGGCTCAGAGCGATGGGAGAGGTCAGTGGAGCTCACGCGAACACAGTGGAGGGGTGGCGCCAAGCACAAGACGCGGGAGGGAGACGTCACGGTCACGCGAGTGCACTGTGCCCTCTGCTCCGCCGTGTCCGCGTCTGCAGTGGCTATCACCGACGTCGGGGAGCTCCAGGGAGAGGTCAGGAGGGAAGAGTCAAGGCAGGCGAAGGTTATTGACATGTTGGCTTGGCCTGGGGTGGGCGCACGGGCTGACCAGTGTCGTGGTCGGCACGCTCACGCCAAGCGCCCTCGACTCACGCGGTCACCACGTGCACTGGTGCAACGAGGTGTACCCGAGCTATGAAATCATGTTTGGGGTCTAGTCCGTGCAATGTGAGGTCTCCCTGAGGTGTTGGTTCATAGCCAGGCCAACATGAGGTGACTAGAGCTTCCTGGCAAGTTTTTGCACAAAAAATGTAGCTGCCATTTGAGAAAAATCTAGAAGGAGTTCAGGGCTAAAATTTGGAGGTTAAGGGTCTGTTAGGAAGGTCATCAAGCTATAAAATCTCAGCTCAAAAAGATCAGGAAAAAATAGACTTCCTTCACAAAGTGATTTTCCTGGCTAGAAGAGAAATGATTTTCTACAGCAAAAATATTCAACATGACCATGAAATATTTTTGCACAGGTAGTTGGGCCATGGTTCTAAGAATATTTGGGAATTTTCTCAGAATTTTAGGAGCAAGAAAAATAGGGGTTGCATTGGAGCAGAAGTGAAAATCATTCATTTTCAAAGAGAAAATGAATACTTTGCCTTTGAGAAAAACATTCCCATGGCATTATTTTGAGATATATGAGGGCAGGAGATGTTTTTGAAGGTGGTTGGAGTCACTTGGGTTAAAATCAAAAGAATGCCCAAGTGCTAAGTCCAAAGGAGTTAATTCAAAAATCCAAATTTAAACCAAATATGCAATAAACTCCATAGAGAGAAAAGTGGCAAAAACCAGGGTGTCACAAACCGCCCCTCTTAGGATGAATCTCATCCTCGAGATTCGGTTGCTCGGGAAACAATTCAGGCTATGTTGTCCGCAAAAAGTCCTCTCTTTCCCAGGTAGCTTCATCCTCTATGGTGTTCCCACTGCACCTTGTAAAACTTAACTGACTTGCTGCGGGTGACTCTTTCCGTCTCTTCCAGTATTCGGAAAGGTTTCTCTTCATAAGTCATATCCTTAGCAAGCTCTATCTCTGTCATATTAGTCTGTTTCTCTGGTGCTGAGATAAACCTTCGCAACTACGATACGTGGAAGACATCGTGTACTTCTGACAACTTAGGTGGAAGTTCTAGTTGATATGCCACTGTACCAACCTTGGACATGACAGGGAACGGGCCAATATATCTTGGTGCAAGCTTCCCTCGAGTCATAAACCTTTTGACTCCTTTCATGGGTGTGACTTGGAGGTAGGCATATTCACCTAGTTCAAAACTGATCTGTCGTTGCTTGGAATCATCGTAACTCTTTTGTCGAGACTTGGCTACCTGAAGTCTGTCTCTGATTTCTCTTACTTGTTTCTCAGCTTCCATCATCAAGTTAGTCCCAAACATGTGGCTATCTCCGGTCTGAGACTATTTAACAATGTACGGCACTTACGTCCATACAGGGCTTCATAAGGTGACATCTTGAGACTGTCCTGATAGCTGCTGTTATAGGAAAACTCTGCGTAAGGCAGACTGTCTTCCCATTTGGGTCCTTGAGCAAGGGCACATGCTCGAAGCATGTCTTCGAGTATCTAGTTTACTCGCTCTGTTTGCCCATCTGTCTGAGGGTGATAAGCTTTACTGTACTTCAGGGCTGTTCCCAAGGCTTGATGAAGACGTGACCAGAATGCCGAAGTGAAAAGAGACCCTCGGTCGGAGGTGATGGTTCTTGGAACTCCATCAAACTGACAATCCTGGACACATAGAGTTGGCAAGTTGACCTACCTGGTATGTGGTCCAGATTGGAATGAAGTGGGCTAACTTGGTCAGTATATCCACCACGACCAATACGTCATCGTTGCCTCGAGGACTTTTGGGAAGTCCACTGATAAAATCTATGCAGATATCGTCCCATTTACATTGAGGGACGGGTAAAGGTTGAAGTAGCCCAGCGGGTTTCTAATGTTCCACCTTTACTTTGTTACATATGTCACAGCAGGCGACAAAATATGCAATATTCTTCTTCATTCCATCCCACCAAAATATTTGCCTGAGGTCTTCATACATTTCGATACCGCTTGGATGGATCGAGTACGAAGATTCGTGTGCCTCCGTTAATATCTTCTTCCTCAGATCTGCTGTGTCTGGTATGCATATTCGCCCTCGAAATCTTAGGGAACCTTGATCATCCAGCAGGAAATCTTGAGTCTTGCCGGCTTGTATTCGGGTGACATGGTGTCGCGGCAACGGATCGTTTACTTGGGCCTTGCGAATTTCTTCCTCGAGAGTGGGAGTGACTTCTAGCATAGAGGAGTAGTCAGCCTCAACAATGGTCAGGTTGAGATGGACTATCTCTTGTGGTAACTCGGGAGACAAAGATTCCATTAATCTGCTCAATGTGACAGGTTTGCGGCTGAGAGCATCGGCAACCACATTACCTTTCCCTGGATGGTAATTGATACCAAGGTCATAATCTTTGACCAACTCAAGCCATCTTCTTTGTCGGTGATTCAACTCGGGTTGAGTGAATATGTACTTGAGGCTTTTGTGCTCAGTGAATATTTGGCACCGCTTGCCAATGAGATAATGCCTCCAAATTTTTATGGCATGCACAACTACCGCTAATTCCAAATCATGGGTAGGATAGTTCTCTTCATGTGGCCGTAGCTGTCTAGATGCATAGGCTACAACCTTGCCGCCTCGCATGCGCATGCACCCTATACCTCTCTTGGATGCGTCGCAATACTTGTGAAAGTTTCGATAAATATCTGGAAGCATCAGCATGGGTGCTGAGGTTAAACAGACTTCAATTCATTAAAGCTCTTCTCATAGTCCTCAGACCATATGAACTGCTGGTCCTTCTTGAGCAGCTCTGTCATTGGTTTAGAAATCTTTGAAAAGTCTTCAATGAATCGACGGTAATAACCAGCAAGCCCCAGAAAACTTCTGATCTCGGTAACAGTCATTGACGCTGGCCATTTTATCACATCCTTGACCTTACTTGGATCCACGGCTATTCCTTTTGTGGAGAGAATATGCCCCAAGAATCCAACTTGCTTAAGCCAGAATTCACATTTTCTGAATTTTGCATATAACTGGTGATCACGGAGCCTTTGCAATACTGCTCGGAGATGTTGTTTATGCTCTTCTTCTCCTTTAGAATATATGAGAATATAGTCGATGAAGACCACCATGAACTTGTCCAAGAAGTCCATGAACACTTTGTTCATCATATGCATGAAGAAGGCAGGGGCATTGGTCAGACCGAAAGACATGACGGTGTATTCATACAGACCGTATTGTGTGGTGAATGCAGTCTTAGGAATGTCTTCCTTCTTGATCTTGAGCTGACGGTACCCGGTCCTTAAATCAATCTTGGAGAATATTTGAGCTCCATTAAGTTGATCAAACAAATCATCAATCCTGGGGAGCGGGTACTTGTTCTTGATGGTGACGTCATTGAGTTGGCGATAGTCTACACACATTCGAAGGCTACCATCCTTCTTGTCCACAAATATGGCAGGTGATCCCCATGGTGAGGAACTAGGGCAGATGTACCCTTTCCTGAGCATCTCATCCAGCTGCTTCTTCAGCTTAACTAGCTCGGATGAAGGCATCCGATAATATTTCTTGTATATGGGTACTATGCCTGGCACGAGACCAATAGCAAACTCGAGCTCACGATCGAGTGGCATTCCTGGCAATTCTTCAGGGAATACGTCTAGAAACTCGCTGACGACTGGGATTAATTCCATTCCTGAGGTTACAGCTGTGAAAATCATATCCTTTTTAGGCATGGTCCTGCGAGCCACAAATTGTGTTGCTTGTCCTGCCGGATTTATTAAGGTGACTTCCCTGGTCGCACAATTGATACAGACTTGATGCCTTGTCAGCCAATCCATTCCCAGTATGACATCCAACTTTGTGGATTCAATCGATACTAGGGTTGCAGGTAAAATAACTCCATGGATATTTATCTCCAAGCCATGGCATACCACATTTGCTTTAAGTAGGGATCTCGGGGATTGTATCACCATGAATTTCTCAAGAAGAGAGCAAGAAAAGTGAGTTTGGGCAATAAAACTCGGCGAAATAAAAGAATGGGAAGCCCCGGAGTCAAATAAAATTGTTGCAAGTATGTTGTTAACAGGGAACATACCAATGACCACTTCGAGGGTTTTCTTGGGCTTCTTCGGCGGAGAGGTGCTGCACTTGCCCTTGGATAAGCTTCTTCGTGGGGAAGCATCCCATGTTGCTGACTTGTGGCTTGAGCGGTGTGTTGGACTTTCCGTTCTTAGGACACTGCCTCGCATAATGCCCGGTTTGTCCACAAGTTAAGCAGGCGTTGTTACGGTCTTGTTGGTATTCTGCTAACAAGTTGGCTTGAAATCAAACTGTGGTTGCTGCCAAGTACAAGCCTTCTGAATGGTCTGTACGTCTCTCTTGGGCTCGAACTTGCGTTTATGGTCTTCATAAGCTGGCTTGTTGTCATGGACGAGCTTGTATTCCCTTTCTGCGATAAGTGCCTTGTTAACCAAAGTCTGGAAGTATAGGTAGTCGAGCATGCTGAGTGTGCATCGGAGGTGCTGGTTGAGTCCTCCAAAGAATTCGTCTATCTTCCTTTCTTCGGTGGCCACATCAAGAAGAGAATAGCGAGCCAAGTGATTGGACTGGCTTACATATTCACTTACTAATAGGTTCCCTTGCGTGAGGGCTAGATACTCACGCATCTTGACCTTCATGATGCCGGCGGGAATGTGGAACTTGCGGAACTTGTCTTGAACTTATCCCAAGTGATCTCGTCGTCCGCAATCCACATAGCTTTAGTATTATCCCACCATATAGCAGCGGTCCTTCAAGATAGTGAGTAGCGAATGGGACATTGTTAGCTTCTTCGGTGCGAGCAATCTCTAGCTTCTTCTCAATGGTCCGTAGCCAATCGTCAGCTCCCATAGGGTAGACAACTTGGTTGAAGCTGGGAGGCTTAGTTCTCTGAAAATCTAACAGCTTGGAGTGATTACCATTCTGATTGCTATTCTGCCCACCATAGTCTGTACACTCTTCAGTAGTTCAAGCAAATATTGGTTCCTCTTTTCTTCGAACATTCGCATAATCTGCTCTGTGGTAGGTGGATTGTAACATCCCAAATTTTCAATTTGGAATGTTATACATTAGATCATCATTGCATATCATATTTTATTGCATTTTGGTTTGATCCTAGAGATTCTACGCAACTCAAGGACCCACGGAGAGAGTTGGGAATTTCGTTATTTTCATATTTGAGTTTTTCTCGAATTTTGAAAATAGGATCATTTGATTTTAATTATTTTCTCTACGAATATTTCTTTTATAAAATAAAAGAGAGAGGATAAAATGACTTCCTCAAAATAAAGAAATATTGGAGATTTAATGTTAAAATCATCCAAGAGTTTTATTCGGATTTTTATCGCTATTTTATTTGAATTAGGAAAAATATGCGTTTTTCAAAATTGCATTAGATGCCCAAATAAATGTTCACCTTGTCCGGCATATTTTTAGACGACGGGGAAAATTTATTTCAGGATTTTTGGAATCCGTTTAGTATTTCTTTTATTCATTTTTCTGTGCGGAATAATTTAAAAAAAAACGACATTGGGCCGTACCCACCCAGGACTCCGCCCGGGGGGGCTTTATAAGCCGCCGAGGCCGCAGCCCCGCAGCCCACCAGCCCGCCCTGCCGAAACCCTAGCCGCGCCAGCCCGCCGCCCGCTGCCGCCGCGCCACACCGCCCCGCCGCTGCCTCGCCACCCCGCCGCCGTAGTTCGCCGGAGACGCCAGAGTTCGCCGCCGCAGCCGCCGGTTTTCTTTGACCGGTTTGATTTTTCGGTAAAAACCTAGATGCGTTTTTTTATTAGATCGGTTTTATTTTTTTCCGGTTTAGTTATGTAGCGGACGTTCGTCCGTACGTTCGTTTTAACGAACGGTTTTCGCCCGTTAGCCGCAGATAGCGAACGTTCGTTCGTTAGTCTATTCGTCAGTTTTTCTTTTTCTCGGATTTTTCGCGATTATTTTCGATCGCGATTTCTGATCCGATTTTTGTTCTAGTATAACATTTCGCTCGTTTATCAGAATCAGGCGATTCAAGCGCCTAGAGTTTCATCTCGAAGCCCTCTTTCTGTTCAGTCAACTTAAACAAGTTTTTGCTATTGTAAAATTTGACTTTAGTCCAGATTAGTAAACGAAGCTTGTTTCTTTCCCAGTTTGAGTTTCGTTGCTTCGTTTGATTTGATTCTTTTTGCAAACCGGAGTTCTGAAGTTGAACTTTCTGGTTAGATCTTCTTATTTGAGTTTTACCCGTGCATCTTGCTTAATTGCTTATTGTATGCTTTTTTGTTTGCGATAGAGTACCTGGAGTGCGAAGCGTGCTACTACGAGTCTCTAGGTTTCGCGGATCATCAGCAAGGCAAGTAACACCTTGATCATACCTCTTTACTACCCAGTTTTATTTCATTAGATCAATCCTCAAACAATTGCATGGTTGGGATCTGAATAAATTGTGGGTTGGGAAGTAGATGAGGTAGTACCTATTCACCTGTTTATTATCAAACATTTGGGAGTTACTTCTACGTTGCTTATAATGCTATGCTATGCTCATAGACGTGGCTTGGGTTTGAGTGTATCCACGACAGATGTGAGTGTTGTTAATTAATGGTTAACTTAAGGTAGCAACTTTAATACACATCTGGGTGGATTGAGGCACCTGGGGAACCAAGTGTTGCCTGGATTTTTGGAAATCCCGGGGTACCGTGTGATTCTCCTATAGACTGCCACCCAGGCTCAAAGGGATCATAAGATTATTCATGCTAGAAACTTCCGTGTGCAGCCACATGCTATTATGGGCTCTGGCATAGTTGAGTAAGTTGTGGGAAACCTTTCCATGATGGGCTAGCAGATGTAGGGGATTGTAGGTGTACAGGCCTATCTATCGGTTAAGGGGACCTCTTCGGAAAGACTGTGTCTCGGTCATCCGTTTCTCAAACATCATGTAGTGCGAGAAAGCAAACGGAGGAGATCGACTCTTGTGGGGGAAAGTGCACAAACCTCTGCAGAGTGTACAAACTAATCATGGTTAGCCGTGTCCCCGGTTATGGACATCTTGAGTATCTAGTTCCTGGATTATCATGTGGATCTCATCACTCTTAATATAAATTTGGTTGGGTTATTAATTACTTTTAATTGGGATTGAGATGGGGTTTACCATTCTCAATGTTTTTCAACAAACTTTGTAGTTAAATAAAATATATTACTTTGCAGTAGGGAAAAATTGGCTTTCCGCAAAACATATTAACCATACAGCCTCCACCAGCCATATATGCATGTAGTGATAGCTTTATTCTGTTCATTACTCTTTTGTGTTGCCTTGCCAGCATATTCTATGTGCTGACCTGTTTCGGGTTGCAACGTATCATGTTGCAGACTTTCCAGACGACGAGTAAGGAGCCTTAGGTCGTGGTCTTTCACTCAGTGATGTCGTTGGAGTTGATGGACTCACTTAATCTTCCAAGCCTTCCGCTGTTATCGTATTAGATGGCCTTAAGCCATATTTATTGTAATAAGATCTCTTTTGAGACATTCAATGTAATAAGTGTGTGATTGCTACTCTGTTATAAATCCTTCAAGTACTGTGCGTGTCAGCATTACTGTTCCAGAGATGACACTAATGCATAGAGATCAGACTGTTTGAGGTCTGGTCGCTACAAGATGGTATCAGAGCACATGCTAACTGTAGGACACGACCACTAAGCTAAAGCTCTAGATCACTACTCTCTTCTCATTTCTGACTCCTCTCCATTTTTCTACTCTTTAGGAGGACGGACGCAAGGAACAAGTTTGCACAACCGGATGAAGACACCCCCTTTGGACGACACTTGAAGGAAGTCACTAGATACCTGAACATTGGAATACCAAGCTTCACCGGGACTTACAACGCCACTTTACCAGAAGAGGAGCGCTGGATGATTCAAGTTCAAGTTCCAGGAAGGACATTTACGCCAGTCACGGAGCCCATAGAGTTTTCTTTTGATGCACCAACCTGGAGTCTAGGAAAGAGTATGGCAGCCCACATTACCATGGGACGCATTGGAGAAGTTTACCACAATGATCTCAAGGATACTAGCTACCAGATTTGTGGGCAATGGGAGATGATCTGCACCAGGAAGGATAGATCGATTGCAGCTTTCATCCAGGAGTTAAACCAGCACATTCGACACCAGGAGAACCAGATGTGCGCAAGCATGACAGATTTGAAGAAGGCGATGACAAGGATCACGGAGCTGGAGGAAGAACTCAAGGCTACTCGTGAAGATTATGGGAGGAAATCATCGTCCTAGTGGAGAAGAATGATGACCTGATAAAGAAGATCGGAGTATTCATGGGAGACCCCGCGCCAGGAGGAGAAGATGATGGTTCCACTTGCCCAGAGAACTACATCATCATCGATGACACCGACTCGGACCCCGACGATAGCGATGATGACTATGTTGATGAAGCTGGAGCAGATATCATGGAGTCTTCGACCGATCAATTTTTCTAGTCGACCACCATATCAGTAGTAGTATTCCACCATGTATATAGTATAGTCTGAGCACTTTTGTAACGATAGTTCTAGACCGATTGTATGCCCTTGCTTGATTGATTGAGTGATATGTTTGTGTTTGTCTCATGTGCATATGGGTAGTGTTTTCCCCCTAGACCTCATTCTACTCTGTTTTCTCACCTTTTCTAAACCCAGCAGATGCCTCCGAGATGCGACAATGGATTTTCTTTCCCACCGGAGCTCACTCAGTTGATCCACCAGCAGAATGCATTGATGCAGATATTAGTCCACAATCAGAATCAGGGGAACAACAACAACAACCCGCCACCACCACCACCTGTTGATCACTTAGCTCATTTTCTAAGGCTGAATCCGTCGGTGTTCTCCAGTAGCACCGAGCCGATAGTTGCAGATGATTGGCTCCGCAAGATTGGAAGGGAGTTGACCACTGCAGGATGCACATATGCGGAGAGAGTGCGTTTTTCCGCACATCAGCTTGATGGACCGCAACATCATGGTGGGAGAATTTCACAGTCACTTACCCCATCGACACTGTTACATGGGACCAGTTCCAGCAGACTTTTCGCACTGCCCATGTATCAACAGGAGCTATGGACATGAAGAAGCGTGAGTTTCGCAACTTATGCCAAGGAGGGCGCACAGTTGGCCAGTATATTGATGATTTTAGTAAGCTAGCACGTTATGCCCCAGATGACGTCGCTAAAGATACAGCTAAGCAGGAGAAGTTTCTAGAAGGACTGAATGATGAGCTGAGCATGCAGTTGATGGTGGCAAATTTCAATAACTACCAGGAGTTGGTAGATAGAGCTCTCATGCTTGAAGGGAAGCAGCAGCAGATTGACAACCGCAAGAGGAAGTATGGACAAGGGAAGTATAATTCTGGAGCTCAGCAGAGACCCCGTTTTACCCCGAACTCGGGAGGACCCCTTCAGCATAACCATGGAGGTCACAATCACACTGGATGAGGTTCGCACAAACATAGTAGCTCCAAGAACGGGAATGGTAATGGAGGAAGCAACGGACATAACCGTTCCAACCCAGCAATGCCCGCTAAGAAACATCTAAGCCACGTTACTTGCTACAAGTGCCAGAAGACTGGACATTACGCCAATGAATGTCCTGAAGCTAAGAATGGAAACGTCAATGGAAGCTCTGGGAAGAAGCCCAACCCTTTCAACAGGGGACAAGTGAACCACGTTAACGTGGAGGAGGTTGAAGCCCAGCCAGATGCAGTAATAGGTAAGTTTTTGGTTAAGTCATTTACTGCAGTCGTACTTTTCGACACTGGTGCATCGCATTCATACATATCAAGGGGATTTGTGGATAAGTATAAACTGCCCACCAAAGTTCTTAGTACACCTATGTTAGTGAGCTCGCCAGGAGCAGAGTATATGGCAAGCCAAGGATGTTTTCAGATGCCATTGACCATAGGTAGGCATGTTTTCCCCTCAGATCTGATAATTTTGGAGTCGCAAGGTTTGGATGTGATTCTGGGTATGGATTGGCTATCGATGTATGGAGGAAACATCGATTGCGCCATTAAGTCGATTTTGCTCACCACCCTAGAAGGAAGAAGGATCAACTATGTATCCCGGCATGTGTCGAATAGGACTCAAATAAATTCCTTATCAGGAGTTGTACAGGAGGAAGTACCAGTGGTGAAGGATTTCCTGGATGTATTTCCAGAAGAGTTGCCAGGCATGCCACCGGATAGAGACATTGAGTTTTTGATTGAGCTTTTGCCAGGCACAGGGCCAATATCTAAGAGACCGTACAGAATGCCCGCAAAGGATTTGGAGGAAATTAAGAAGTAGATGAAGGAGCTACTAGATAAAGGTTATATATGCCCAAGTTCGTCACCTTGGGGATCACCATTGCTTCTAGTGGAGAAGAAGGATGGATCGTTAAGGATGGTTGTTGATTATCGAGGATTGAATGAGGTGACGATCAAGAACAAGTACCCACTGCCGATGATCAATGATTTGTTTGGCTAGCTGCAAGGAGCTAAGGTGTTTTCCAAGATCGATCTGCGATCTGGGTAGCACCAGTTGAAGATTCGAGAGCAGGATATACCTAAGATAGATTTTACCACAAGGTACGGGCTATATGAGTATACCGTTATGTCATTTGGCCTGACTAGCGCACCTGCCTATTTTATGAACATGATGAACAAGGTGTTTATGGAGTTTTTGGATAAGTTCGTTGTGGTGTTCATTGATGATATTCTGGTCTACTCGAAGAATGAAGAGGAACATAAAGAGCATTTGCGTTTGGTACTTGGGAAGCTCAGAGAACATCAGCTATACGCAAAGTTCAGCAAGTGTGAGTTTTGGTTGAAGGAAGTTGGATTCCTTGGACATGTTATATCCGGAGAAGGAATAGCGGTAGAACCCACCAAAGTTGTCGCTGTGAAAAATTGGGAGGCACCCACGTTAGTTGGAGAGATCCGGAGTTTTCTTGGACTCGCAGGATACTACCGGAGGTTCATTGAGAATTTCTCGAAGATTGCAAAGCCTATGACGGAGTTGTTGAAGAAGGACACCAAGTTCAAATGGACTGAGGAATGTGAGGCCAGTTTTCAGGAGTTGAATGAACGCTTGGTTACATCACCAGTGTTGATTCTGCCAGATCAACGCAAGGATTATGAGTGTATTGCGACGCTTCTCGTCGAGGACTTGGAGTTGTACTTATGCAGGAGGGAAGAGTTGTTTCATATGCCTCACGACAGCTTAAACCCTATGAGTTGAATTACGCGACCCATGATTTGGAGTTAGCAACCGTAGTGCATGCATTGAAGACTTGGAGACATTTTCTCATCGGAAACCATTGTGAGGTATACACGGATCACAAGAGTTTGAAGTATATCTTCACGCAGAAGGAGTTGAATCTCAGGCAGAGGAGATGGCTGGAGCTCATTAAGGATTATGATATGAAGTTGCATTATCATCCCGGAAAGGCTAACGTAGTAGACGATGCGTTGAGCCGCCAGGGTCATGTCAATACACTCATGACCGGAGAGTTACCCAAGGAGTTAGCAGAAGACCTTTGTGAGCTATGTTTGGAGATAGTTCCGAGAGGTTATGTAGCAGCTTTGGAGATTCAATCTACTTTGATGGATAAGATCAGAGAAGCTCAGAAGACGGACAAGGAGATAGCCGAGATTAAGGAAAGGATGAGCAAGGGAAAAGCCAAGGGATTTCGTGAGGATGAGCATGATACCTTATGGTTTGAAGACCGCGTATATGTGCCAAATGATCAAGAGATCAGGAAGCTGATTTTGCAGGAGGCCCATGGTTCGCCATATTCGATTCACCCAAGAAATACCAAGATGTATCTGGATTTGAAGGATAGTTTCTGGTGGACCGGAATGAAGAAGGATATTCCGGAGTATGTAGCAGTTTGTGATGTATGTCAGAGAGTGAAGGCAGAACATCAGAAGCCAGCAGGATTGCTACAACCATTGCCGATACCCGTATGGAAGTGGGACAAGCTAGGCACGGATTTTATCACGGGATTACCCAGGACTCGTTCAGGCTATGACTCGATATGGGTTGTAGTCGATCGTTTGACAAAAGTAGCTCATTTCATCCCAGTGAAGACCACTTACACCAGTGCTTAATTTGCAAAGATATACATGACCAGGATCGTATGTTTGCACGGAGTTCCGAGGACCATTGTATCAGATAGAGGAACCCAGTTTACCTCAAAGTTTTGGAATCAGTTGCATGAAACTTTGGGAACCAGGCTAGAGTTCAGTACAGCTTTTCACTCGCAGACAGATGGACAGACTGAGAGAGTTAATCAGGTTCTGGAGGACATGTTGAGAGCTTGTGCACTAGATTATGGATCTAGTTGGGACGATAATTTGCCTTACGCAGAGTTCTCTTACAACAACAGCTATCAAGCCAGTTTGAAGATGGCCCCTTCCGAAGCATTGTACGGAAGGAGGTGCAGAACACCGTTGTTGTGGGATGAAGTTGGAGACCGACAGTTGTTTGGACCAGATTTGATTAAAGAGTCCGGAGAGAAGGTTATGCTGATTCGCGATAGACTCAAGGTAGCCCAATCCAGACAGAAGAGCTATGCGGATTCTAAACGCAAGGAGACAGTTTACGAAGTTGGAGACAGAGTGTATCTTCGTGTATCCCCACTTCGAGGAGTGAAGCGTTTTGGAGTTAGGGGAAAGTTAGCACCACGTTTTGTTGGACCATACAAAGTTTTGGAACGTATGAGAGAAGTTGCTTACAAGTTGGAATTACCCGAAGGGTTGTCAGGAGTTCACGACGTGGTCCACGTTTCTCAGTTGAAGAAGTGCCACGCAGAGATGGCTGATATTCCTCTGAGAGATACAGTGCCACTGGAAGCGATACAGTTGGATAGCGATTTGACTTACGAGGAAAATCCAGTGAAGATTCTTGAGTTTGCCAGCCGAGTTACACGCAGCAAGGTTATCAAGTTTTGCAAGGTTCAATGGAGTCACCATACCGAAGATGAAGCCACCTGGGAACGCGAGGAAGACCTACGGAAGGATCACCCTCACCTATTTTCTAGCCAACCCGAATCTCGAGGGCGAGATTCATCTTAAGGGGGGTAGGTTTGTAACACCCCAAATTTTCAATTTGGAATGTAATACATTAGATGATCATTGCATATCATATTTTATTGCATTTTGGTTTGATCCTAGAGATTCTACGCAACTCAAGGACCCACGGACAGAGTTGGGAATTTCGTTATTTTCATATTTGAGTTTTTCTCGAATTTTGAAAAGAGGATCATTTGATTTTAAATATTTTCTCTTCGAATATTTCTTCTATAAAATAAAAGAGAGAGGATAAAATGACTTCCTCAAAATAAAGAAATATTGGAGATTTAATGTTAAAATCAAATAAGAGTTTTATTCGGATTTTTATCGCTCTTTTATTTGAATTAGGAAAAATATGCATTTTAGGGAATACGTCTAGAAACTCGCTGACGACTGGGATTAATTCTATTCCTGAGGTTACAGCTGTGAAAATCATATCCTTTTTAGGCATGGTCCTGCGAGCCACAAATTGTGTTGCTTGTCCTGCCGGATTTATTAAGGTGACTTCCCTGGTCGCACAATTGATACAGACTTGATGCCTTGTCAGCCAATCCATTCCCAGTATGACATCCAACTTTGTGGATTCAATCGATACTAGGGTTGCAGGTAAAATAACTCCATGGATATTTATCTCCAAGCCATGGCATACCACATTTTCTTTAAGTAGGGATCCCGGGGATTGTATCACCATGAATTTCTCAAGAAGAGAGCAAGAAAAGTGAGTTTGGGCAATAAAACTCTGCGAAATAAAAGAATGGGAAGCCCCGGAGTCAAATAAAATTGTTGCCAGTATGTTGTTAACAGGGAACATACCAATGACCTCTTCGAGGGTTTCTTCGGCGGAGAGGTGATGCACTTGCCCTTGGATAAGCTTCTACG
Source organism: Aegilops tauschii subsp. strangulata (assembly GCF_002575655.3). NCBI lineage: Eukaryota > Viridiplantae > Streptophyta > Magnoliopsida > Poales > Poaceae > Aegilops > Aegilops tauschii. Next base: position 42,947,840 of record NC_053039.3, read on the forward strand.
TGGGGAAGCATCCCATGTTGTTGACTTGTGGCTTGAGCGGTGTGTTGGACTTGCCGTTCTTAGGACACTGCCTCACATAATGCCCGGTTTGTCCACAAGTTAAGCAGGTGTTGTTACGCTGACAGTCTTCTTGCACAGGACTGCTCACAATATTTTTGACTCGGTTGTCGGTCATGTGGGTATTCTCCTACCAAGTTGGCTTGAAATCAAACTGTGGTTGCTGCCAAGTACAAGCCTTCTGAATGGTCTGTCCGTCTCCCTTGGGCTCGAAGTTGCGTTTACGGTCTTCATAAGCTGGCTTGTTGTCATGGACGAGCTTGTATTCCCTTTCTGCGATAAGGGCCTTGTTCACCAAAGTCGTGAACGAGCTTGTATTCCCATTAGTCTAGATTAGTAAACGAAGCTTGTTTCTTTCGCAGTTTGAGTTTCGTTGCTTCATTTGATTTGATTCTTTTTGCAAACCGGAGTTCTTAGGTTGAACTTTCTGGTTAGATCTTCTTATTTGAGTTTTACCCGTGCATCTTGCTTGATTGCTTATTGTATGCTTGTTTGTTTGCGATAGAGTACCCGGAGTGTGAAGCGTGCTACTGCTAGTCTCTAGGTTTCGCGGATCATCAGCAAGGCAAGTAACACTTTGATCATACCTCTTTACTACCCAGTTTTATTGCATTAGATCAATCCTCAAACAATTGCATGGTTAGGATCTGAATAAATTGTGGGTTGGGAAGTAGATGAGGTAGTACCTATTCACCTATTTATTATCAAACCTTTCGGAGTTACTTCTACGTTGCTTATAATGTTATGCTATGCTCGTAGACGTGGTTTGGGTTTGAGTGTATCCATGACAGATGTGAGTGTTTTTAATTAATGGTTAACTTAAGGTGGCAACTTTATACACATCTGGGTGGATTGAGGCACCTGGGGAACCCAGTGTTGCGTGTATTTTTGGAAATACCGGGGTACCGTGTGATTCTCCTATGGACTGCCACCAAGGCTCGAAGGGATCATAAGATTATTCATGCTAGAAACTTCCGTGTGCAGCCACATGCCATTATGGGCTCTGGCATAGTTGAGTAAGTTGTGGGAAACCTTTCCATGATGGGCTAGCAGATGTAGGGGATTGTAGGTGTACAGGCCTATCTATCGGTTAAGGGGACCTCTTCGGAAAGACTTTGTCTCGGTCATCCGTTGCTCAAACATCATGTAGTGCGAGAAATCAAACGGAGGAGATCGAGTCTTGTGGGGAAAAGTGCACAAACCTCTGTAGAGTGAACAAACTAATCATGGTTAGCCGTGTCCCCGGTTATGGACATCTTGAGTATCTAGTTCTTGGATTATCATGTGGATCTCATCACTCTTAATATAAATTTGGTTGGGTTATTAATTACTTTTAATTGGGATTGAGATGGGGTTTACCATTCTCAATGTTTTTCAACAAACTTTGTAGTTAAATAAAATATATTCCTTTGCAGTAGGGAAAAATTGGCTTTCCGCATAACATATTAACCATACAGCCTCCACCAGCTTTATTCTGTTCATTACACTTTTGGGTTGCCTTGCCAGCATATTCCATGTGCTGACCCATTTCGGGCTGCAACGTATCATGTTGCAGACTTTTCAGACGACGAGTAAGGAGCCTTAGGTCGTGGTCTTTCACTCAGTGATGTCGTTGGAGTTGATGGACTCACTTTATCTTCCAAGCCTTCCGCAGTTATCGTATTAGATGGCCTTAAGCCATATTTATTGTAATAAGATCTCTTTTGAGACATTCGATGTAATAAGTGTGTGATTGCTACTCTGTTATAAATCCTTCAAGTACTGTGCGTGTCTGCATTACGGATCCAGGGATGACACTGATGCACAGAGATCAGACTATTTGAGGTCTGGTCGCTACATGGATGCGACGGAGGTGGTGGTGGTTGATAACGTTCTCGGGAATGTCCTGCTTGTCTTGCTGAACGACGTACAGGAATATCATCACCACCATGGCTGCTGATGCCACATCGAATCATCCTATTTTTGTTTCCCAATATGAAGCGTCGAGATGAGCAACATCCACAAATAGGGAACAAAAGCAAGCGACAAATCGGAAAGAAAACCGACGAAAAACACGCACTACCGGCACTCAAGACAACTAACTACCATTTAACTAGCGCGTTAGCGCTCTAGGGCGTCCTACAGTCAGTGCGGCTCTGATACTAAGCATTGTGGCACCCCGGCTCAGAGCAACCGGTTTACCTTGCATTGCAGCCCAGAGATCATGTCTTCTGGCAACACACAACAACTTGGTACAGAAAGATAACTGCTTTATTGATCGCGGCGGATACATGAGTTAACGAGGCCTAGCGGCACACACGATGCTACTGCACACATGTACATTATATAGTAGACATGTTGGGGCCTCGACGATAGCTACTTGGCAGCGGAAACGACGACGTAGAAGGACTCCATCTCACAGGGACACTAATGTGGACAGGGCCTAGACTGCGGTGTACGATGCATCTCCAACTCAAGTACAGCTTCTAATGAAACTGTCATGACACGCCAGGTGAGTACTTCGAATTTACTCGCAAGCTCACAACAAACAAAGCAACAATGGCAAACAACAGCATGATATTTAAGCAAGTTATATGCAAGAACATGACAAGTTACTCATGAAGTGAAAGTGCTGCAAAAAGGGTCCCTCGCTCGGACCAGCTTACCATCTTGGTTATCTCGTAACCACAAACATCATCTTACCACGATGACCACCACCGGGTCACAAAAGAAACTATCTCGATGGTTCCGACAGCTCATCCATCATATCGAGTGCCACAGTTATACTTTAAGTGTGCAAGTTAATTATTTCTGTTGATCCACGGTGTGACCTACTACGAACTGTGTCCATGACCGAGAACGTGGCTATCGATAGATTAAACACACTCTGCAGAGGTTAGTACACTGTACCCACACCACATAACCCATGGCCTCGTACTTCCATTCCGGTGGACCAACGGCGTTCCGACAAAACCGATCTGCTGCATGGCACTCTCCCGGCCGCTCCAACCAACTCCCCTTTGGGCTAAGTCATGGGTGGCCCCGATGCCACTCCGGACATCCAACGGCCACCGTCGTGGCAAAACTAAACTGTCCCAAACGGGGACGATGGTACCAAAACAACTATGGGCACACAAGGCTATGCCTGCCTACCAGGCCAGGGCAGCGCAAGCACATAACCTTCCCTCGTTGGAGGCACCAGCGAGAGGCATGACAACAGACCAAATCAGGGCCTTCCCATAAAGGCAAATGTGGTTGCACTAGGATGCTCGATTCGGTGGCACCATGACTTGATCAACATCATGTTCAAGTTATAGTCAGGCTTAACTTGAAATGAAATTTATTCGAGCCATAGTATGCCATGATATGCATATGCACCGTTTCAGCATAATGCCGGTAGTAACCTAAACATGCTCATGACCATATTACTCTACTGCATAAGCTTGACCCAACGACTCAAATACCACTGAAATCATAGTAAGCATAGCATTAATACGAAACTAGCACAAATGAAAATTATTTAAATCACTATATGCATTAAATGAGATCATATTCAAGTGAAATTCATAGTCATTGATATGTCACTCTTGCAAATATTTGTAGTGGCTTGCCTTAGTTCATAGGAGGGCCACTCTCCTCCTGGTCCTCCTCAAGGCAACAAGATCCTTCTGAAAATATTAAAAATGGCATAAAGAAAATGTCACAAAACACATTTAAATGCACCAGAAATTGTAAACAGCAAACAAAAATCTCAAAATTTGCATGCTGATAGAGGAGCTCAAGACAAAACCAATGCAAAAAGAATCAACTGATTTGGGCTTATAGAATAAGAATTATAGCTGGTCAAAGTTGGGTCAAATTTCTGAATTAAATTGATTTTTCTGAATAAACAGAAGTGATGACATCGAAGGCGTATTTTAGGATAACGCCGCCACTTATACCGCTTTGGGGGAGCGAGAGAGAGGCTGGCGGGTGGGTCCCGCTGTCAGGTTTAGAGGGGAGAGAGAGAGACAGAGGACGACGGCTCTGTCGCCGGTGGTTTTCCGGCGAGGAGTCCACGGCAGCCGCCGGCGAAGGGATGGTTGGATGCGCCTCTGCACGGCAAACAACCATGTACCAGTAGTGTGGACATTGGTGCATGGAGTGCATCGTGGTGTTCTTCTCCAGAGGCGGCAGTGGAGGGGGCTCGTTGGAGTTGGCACTTCCGGCGAGGTAGAAGAGCTCCAGTAGCACCGTCTCGACCAGGGGAACTTCACGTGCACGCCCGAGAGGTTGGGAGGGGTCGACAAGCGCGAGAGGAAGCAGAACACCGAGGGGGATCGGCGGCGAACTTCGATGCAGAACGGCAGCCAGAGGCCCGCCTGGCGTGGCCGCAGTGCTCTACTCGATGATTGGAGGTCAGTGGAGGTGTTTGGGATGGCCAGAGAAGCAAGGGGGGTCCTATTTATAGGAGCAGGCGAGACAGGGCTCTGGAGCTGCGAGCGGTGACGAACGGGGCTCAGAGCGGTGGGAGAGTTTAGTGGAGCTCACGCGAACACAGTGGTGGGGTGGCGCCAAGCACAAGACGCGGGAGGGAGATGACACGGTGACACGAGTGCACTGTGCCCTCTGCTCGGCCGTGTCCACGTCTACAGTGGCTGTCACCGGCATCGGGGAGCTCCAGGGAGACGTCAGAAGGGACGAGTCGAGGCAGGCGAAGGTGATTGACATGCTGGCTTGGCCTGGGGTGGGCGCACGAGCTAACCAGTGCCGTGGCCGACGCACAGAGCGCGCCGAATGCACGCCAGGCGCCCTGGACTCACACGGTCACCGCGTGCACTGGTGCAACGCGGTGCACCCGAGCGGTGAAAGCATGTCTGGGGTCTAGTCCGTGCAATGTTAGGTCTCCCTGAGGTGTTGGTTCCTAGCCAGGTCGACAGGAGGTGACTAGAGCTTCCTGGCAAGTTTCTGGATAGAAAATGCAGCTGCCATTTGATAGAAATCTAGGATTTAGGGACTGAAACTTGGAGGTTAAGGGTTTGTTAGGAAGATCATCAAGCTATAAAAATCTCAGCTCAAAAAGATCAGGCAAAAATACACTTCCTTTACAAAGTGCTTTTCCTGACCAGAAGAGAAATGATTCTCTACGGCAAAAATATTCGACATGAACATGAAATATTTTTGCACAGGAAGTTAGGCCATGGTTCAAAGAATATTTGGGAATTTTCTCAGAATTTTAGGAGCAAGAAAAATAGGGGTTGCTTTGGAGCAGAAGTGAAAATCATTCATTTTCAAAGAGAAAATGAATACTTTGCCTTTGAGAAAAATATCCCCATGGCATTATTTTGAGATATATGAGGGCAAGAGATGTTTTTGTGGGTGGTTGGAGTCACTTGGGTGAAAATCAAATGAATGCCCAAGTGCTAAGTCCAAAGGAGTTAATTCAAAAATCCAAATTTAAACCAAACATGCAATAAACTCCACACAGAGAAAAGTGGCAAAAACCAGGGTGTCACATTAATAGGCCCGATGTGATGTTGGGCCACATATGGCCCATGGATTTCGTCTGAGGTTAACAGGCCGAAAAATGCAACAGGCTGGAAGTGGCCCAAATCTACAGTGGGCCTCTAACAGGCCGAATGTCAGACATGGCGGAATATGACCCAATTCCTTCACGGTCTTTTATGGGCCAAAAGTTTCATTAGGCAATAAATGGGCCCACATGTCGCAGTACCTTTAATAGGCCAGAAACACACCGGGCCGTAATTTGGCCCAAATACTTAGCGGACTATTAATGGGCCAGAATTGACCATGGGTCGCAATGATGAGAAATGTAGAACGGGCCAATGACGGGCTGATTTGATACTATACCTATGGGCCTTACTGCGAATGGGTCGTCTGCAAGTAGGTTGTTAATGGGCCAGCCCACTAATTTTGACTGGGTTGGCCTTTTTAACATAAATGGGCCGCTGTTGGGCCTTGCCACGTATCGACGTATCACAGGCGCCTCCTGCCCATTGGGCAGTTGACATCTGTCCCAACGCGGAGCTAACACATGGTTGCTACGGCCAATGAGAATTTTACATGTGGAAAATCCCTATTGGTCCAGGCTTTTAACGGGTTACCGGATCCAAACTGGAACTTGGTAGCATAATGGGACCCCTTACGGTGGAAGCCACGTGTCGGTTACCCTTGACGAAAGCACTTCCATGACGCGCCATTTATCGTCATGGAAGTGGACACTTCCGTGATGACAATTTTGGTATTGTCATGGAACACTTCTACGACAGCACAGGTATGTCTATCCTGATTCTGTCATAAAATCGTCATGGATGTACATGCCTGACAGAAAATGTGACCTACCGTGACAAACACGTATCATCACGAAAGTGTTTTTCTGTAGTGAATACTAAACTCCTCCCCAGCAATGGCGCGAGAAAAAGGGCTTCATACCCCCTTTTATCGATCCGGTATTGCAACAGAAAAGAGTATCTCACACCTATTTCTCCAATGGTGAACCTGGGTTACCGAACCCGCGAGAGGAAGATTCCCTTGAAGCGATGGTCTCTAGCGAGCTTTTATCAAAGTGTCAAATCCAGCTTTTGACCGGATCAGCAAGCAAATAGTGATTCAAACACTTATAATAAAAAAGATGTACGAGTATGAGGTCTTATGCTTACAACGTTGTATTTGCGCTGGGATCAAATAAGATATTAATTTGTGCACTGGAAGTCACCCATCGAGATGTGCTTGTTACAAATCGAAGTTGGGGATGTGTCCAAATAACATCTTCACTGCCACGAGTCCTGCATAAAAAAATTAGTTATCTTACCGCAGGCCCTATCCGTCATGCAGGGTTGCCTCAATAATTAAGATAATGAAATCAGACAAGAGCTTTGGGCGTTTAATGACTACACCTCATTTTGCCCAAGGATATGATCCATGGTACCCTACTGAACCTTAATGTCAACGATGTTTGGTATAACACTTCACAGTATCCTAGCTCCTAGCCTCACCGGTGCTCGATCTCCATGATCCTGGGTACCTGCAGGGATGAAGATCGCGGACAAGAGAAGAGACATCTTCATGGAACAATTTTATTTCACACATGCGGGACGTTATGTCAAAGTCTTCGATTGACCCCCTCAACAAATACCTTGGGTTGCAAGGCTTATGCCTCAACCCATACCTTACGGAACTACTCACACATGGAGATCAGATTGCGGGAAGAAAACATTGACGAACACATCTTGAGATTGACTGATTGCAATATGTCTTACAATGGATGCCTCGTGCGATGCAAGATTACACGTATGAATGGGATGGAAGAGTACTATGGTGGTTGTGGAGATGGCTATGGTGATGGCGGTGGCTAGGGTTTGTGGATGAGGATGGTGATGAAGAGGTTCTGGCTTCTGTGCTCGTCCCCTTGTTGTCATTTCGATGGGGACCCTTTGATGAAAGTTGTTCAGGTGGATGATTTGCCTCGAAATCGACACCCAACAGGCACTCATACGGGCACTCGCGCCCTGGAATGTCGTCTTTTGTGCTATCTTCCCGCAGACGCTTCCTGTTGATTCCTTCTTCCTCCATTCTCCTTCTATTCCATTTCCACATGTGATTTCTTCCCTTTTTAGCCCATTTCCTGTGGACACACATCAAAGAGAGGATTTGTGGAATCCTTTGCATTCATTAGTCATTAGTACCAATATCGGAGCGAATATGTGTTTTTAACTCTAGTGGAAAAACGGTTAGCCACAACTATCGTTAGTGACGCGCCACTTCCAATCAAAGCCAGCACTATCTTTTCCAATATTGCTGGCGTAGGACAAATCAGCACGCCAGCTTCACATGCTTAGTGTTAGTGTTGTTTCTTCTTTATTGAAACGCCACAAATCTATTGGCCCATAAGCACTCACCGTTTGGAACGCACTGGTGGCGTTGCTCTTCTTTGCACGTCATAGTTAATTTGTTAGTGCTGGCGTCCGTCTGTTTTGCACGCTAGAAACATTTTTTCCATTTGATCAAGTGTTTTAAGTATTTAATTATTATACTAGTCACAAAATAATAATAAAATTATATTATGCTTTTTGTCATCATTAATTTTGCTATTTTTTATCAATTTAGGAATTTTATTTCTTTGCTACCAGTTCAAATTTTGAGTCTTTTATTTTGCCAAGTCTTTCATTAATCTTAGTCTTTTTATATTTGGCCTGTTATTAGCTATGGCGTTGCCCTTTTTCCCAAAGCCAGCGATAACCTATCTGAGTCAACTTAGTAAAAGACCTAAGTCACTGCTCCCTTTCATTTCACACCCGTCCCCCTGGACCAAAGCTGTCGCCGCCGCTGTCCCGTCGATGCCCGTTTGCCGCCCCGTCACCGCCCCTCGCCGGCACCAAGGTTAGATCCACTACTCCTCCCATCGCATCTCCTTCCTCTCCACTCTTCCACGTCCTCCATTCGCGGACACGCCACACGGCCAGGATCCATTGGCATTCATGTAGTTGATTAGGGGATTGCTTAAATTTGTTTGGAAATTTTAGTATATATATCATGGATTGCTTTGTGTCATGTAGAATCCAAAGTTAGTTGCATGGATTGCTTTGTGTAGAAATTGTAGTGATAATCCGATTGCTATTGTGTAGAATCCAATATTTATAATGCATTTTGAGTATAATCCGATTACTTGTGTGTCTCCCTTCGCGTTTTGTTTATTTGTGTATGCAATTAGTAGTGTAGAAATATAAACTTAGTTTTCAATATGTTTTGTGTGAAAATGAACTCCAATTAATTATGTTTGGTATAAATTGATTTACTAGTGTACAAAGTGTATATATACTTAGTTTCAATTATATTTTATGTAAAATGGCGCAGCCACCACCATATCGAGTGTGCAAGTCAAGGTGTGCAACCAACCTTGCAACTGGCACGCTGTTTGGCATCTACTTCGAGCCGTACTTTGTTCCTGCAGCGGTAACGCATTACATGAACCTTCTAACAATTTGTTCTTTTGTTTTTTTGCTATTTCTCGTAATGCAATGTGTTTGTTTTTTAGTTTTTTTAACAGATCGTCCCTTGCAATGTGAGATTGGAGTTCAATGAGCTCGGTACCGAAGACACTGTGATATTCGACGCTCCAGGGGGCCTACACTATGGAGGTCCACAAGGGACGAAAAATATCCCAGATTGGAGGAGATGAATGGAATCGTTTCATCGCCCACATGCATCTCACTGGGGTTGAACTTATCAGCTTCTCCTTCAGAAGACAAACTCCAAGGTTGGCTGTTATCTACATCAATTCAGAGGACGAAGATGATGACCCACTTGATGAAGCCCTCTATGCCAAAGGGATCAGGCTAAGTGAGGACGAAACGGGCCACCTCTGGTACATACTTCCTCCACGTGAAGACTACGTCGGGATGCCATTCGGGACCCTCCTGACAAGGACAAATGTTAATCGACATGTCATGGTATGTTACTTGTTAGTGTAGAAATTTGATATGCTATAGTGTTGAAATTTGATGATATATTTGCTTAGTTGTGACATGCTTGTACTAATGTTGGCATATGCTTAGTGTGTAGTAATGTGATATGCTTAGTGTACTAATGTGTTGTGATATATATATATATATATATATATATATATATATATATATATATATATGCTTAGTGTAGAATTTTGAGGATATGCTTAGTGTGTAGTAATGTGATATGCATGCTTAGTGTAGAACGTGCTGAATATGCTCTTAGTGTGTAGTAATGTGACATGCTCATTTACCATATTTGTTTTTTTCCAGAAATTACCTAAGAGGCTAAGTGAGAGCTGTGGCATCGAGCTGGATGAAGCAGGCATTGCTGGGCTCCATCACGAACTGTGCTTACGCAGTGGACACGAACGGTCGCACTGTGTTCAGCGCCGCGGGGTGGAACAACTTCCTTGCTGGAAAGAATCTCCAGGTTGGACAGGCCGTCTTAGTCACCATCAGGAACACCCACTGTCATGGCTTGACAATGATGGTGGTCATCGACCTCATTTAGAACTATGTGTGTGGCGGGGCAGTACATGAATAAACTGCTTATGTATTAGCATTATGTACTAGTACTGTTTTAGCTCGTAATGTTTCTATGAACTGGTTATGTTTGTGAGATCTAGCTAGCAGGCACTTAAATATTAACTCGTAATGTTCTATTATTTGGTATTGTTCTACTATGTAATGTTATATAGTATGTACTTAGTTTTAATGTGAAATGCTAAATGTTACATGGTGTTGAAAAACCTTTTTTCACACGAAACGTTCATGGCGTGCAAATTACATTGTGCGCCGCTAGGTGAGTGAATATAGTGGTGGTGTTGCAAACATCGCACGCCAGCAACACGTATAATACTGCTGGCTTAGCCTCCAGCGCCACCACTACTTCTTAACAATGGCACCATATTGGTGGCGTCGAGCTTCTACACCAGCAAGGTTGTTTTTGGCACACCATAGCTAGGCTTTTCCGCACTAGTGTAATTAAAATATCTCGGCCTAAACGAAGGTGAAATGAGTGTAAAAATATCACTCATCATTGGTCCACAACCTTAGGGTCTCTCCTGGAATCACAGAAATATGCTCGGCCGTCCCGGGGCATTAGTGCGATGACGATCCAATGCTCATTGTTGCGCAAAACAATTGAACAGAATCACATGAATGAGATTGACATCGAAGTAGTCAGGTATATATGTGCAAGCATAAAGGAATAAACTTACATTTCGAAGTAAGGCACGATAAGTTGTGCTTGTGCCGAGGACTATGAAGAATGGTCTTGCGAAGGTAAGTCGCGATAAGACACTAGCCTTATTAGAATACACATTACCACAATGCATGATATACGGATCAAGGAAGGCCACTTCTTCATTCCGGAGTAATGGATTTGTAGCATGCCAGAGCGACTAAAGCCTCATTATAGACGGCCTGACTATGTCCATGTAGAAAATATTGTTGTTGACCACACTATCGAAGCCGAGATATAATTTATCAGCAGGGAACGTGTCTACAAATCTAGGACCGTCTATAACATTGCCGGTGTAATACATCTCACCCTTTCCTGACCTAGCTACTAAGTCTTTGTGTAGAAGCTAAATTTCAATGCTAAGTGCACACAACATGTGTTGTGGTAACATAGGTTCACCTAACATAAACATTCGCCATACACATGAACTGGTAGGGACATTCACCACATTTTCTTCTCGTGCCTTATTGGCGATAGGTTCATTGGCTGATTTCTTCTGTCGCTTTCTGCCCTTTTTTCGACGCGGAGCTGAGAGGTCCATAGAAGATGGTTCTCCAGAATCCATTTGTTACATTTGCTAAAATTTAATGGGGCAATAATGAGTCATAAAGCATAGAAAACAAAAAATGAAAGAGAACTTTGACATGATCTTCGCTCAAAAGAGGAGAAAATGAGTGCCAGAAATTAGGCAAAATGGAAATGAATCGATGTTTCGACATGACATTGGCACTCATGTTAATACCTGCAAATATAAGCCATCTACACTAGAATGGATCCTAGGCAAAAAATGAAAGAAAACATTTGACATGACATTTGCTAAAAACAGCACATAACAAGTACCAGAAATTTAGCGAACAAAAATGAATCAACATTTCGCGAAAACATTGGCATTCATGTCAATACCTGCAACTATAAGCAAACCACGCTACAATGAATCCTAGGCAAAATATGAAACAAATAATTCGACATGACATTTGCTAAAAATAAGACTTAACAAGTGCCAGAACTCGGCGAAATGGAAATGAATTACATTTCACGAAAACATTGGCACTCATGTCAATACCTGCAACTATAAGCCAACCACACTACAATGAATCCTAGGAAAAATATGAAAGAAATAATTCGACATGCCATTTGCTAAAAAGAAGACATAACGAGTGCCAGCACTCGGCGAAACGAAAACGAATCGACATTTGCCAAAACATTGGCACTCATGTTAATACCTGCAAATATAGGCCAACGATACTACGATAGATCTTATACAAAATATTTCTAATCTACATGTAGTTACCCTAAGCACAAATAACACCAAGACACACTACTCAAATTTAATCCGTGCTAAATATCGATCAAATACATACTTCTATTTACCCTAAAGAAACATTGGCATGTATTTGTAAACTACTAGTGTTTACCCTAAACACAAATCTGACCATACGAGAGAGGTGGCATGCTTGGCATTCGAAGGCGGTGCGAGGTCTCTGATGTTGAAGGAGGAGGGCGGCATGGCCGCATGGCTAGCCATCGGGGAGGAGCTCCGTGATGGCGGCGATGAGATGCCTTTGGCGTTGGAGGAGGAGGCCATGCCCGCGGCGGCGGGACGAGCGTGTCAGCGAGGACGGGCGTCGAAGCAAGGACGGGCGCGGCGGCGACGAGGGGCAAGATTTGGGGGGAGGCGCGGGCGGGGACTAGGGTAAATGGGAAGTCTTGGGGCGAATTGGTTTTTGGGCAAACATTGAACTGCCCGCGTCGTGGGTGTATGAGTGATGGGGGTCGGAAAACGCCTGCCACCCAAAGGCGAGACGCTAAAAAGCACCCGCCACTTCTAAGATAGCATACTATGGACCTCCTCTAGGGTGGGTACCACAATTTAGCTATGGCGGGCGCTTTTGTACGACCATCACTATTAGGTTTCTTCATGCGGACAAACTTGGAACAGTTTAAGTGTGGCGGGCACGAGTTTCTGCCCACCACTGCCACAAGGATAGTATTGGTGGGTCCATTTTGTTACCCATTGCTATTACTTTTCCAAGATAGTTGTGGCGGGTGACTCGTCCCATCGGCCAGTCGTTTCAGTTCCCCTATAAGCCTTTTCCTAGTAGTGTTTTGCTGATTTTTTCTGGACAAGAAGACACCCTGGAAGCTTCGGAACGAGGTCAGAAGAAATACGAGAGATCGACAAGACAGGGGGCGCGCCCTGGTGCCTTGTGGCCCCTTTGTTGCTCCGTTTGACCTAATTCCAGTGCTATAGATTCCAATATATCTAGAAACCCCCAGGGCAGGTCCCGAAACAGTTTTATCTCGGTCGCAAGCCTTTGTTCTTCTGCGATCCCATCTGGAGGAATTTTCCGGTACACTTCCGGAGGGGGGATCCATCACAGAGGACATCTTCATCAACCTTGCTGCCTCCCGAATGATGTGTGAGTAGTTCCGACAGGACTTACGGGTCCGTAGCAGTAGCTAGATGGCTCTCTCTCTCTCTCTCTCTCTCTCTCGATCTTCAATACAATGATCTCATCAGAGAGCAATCCGATGTAAACTTTTGCGGTGTATGTTGGGATGCCATGAAGTGTGGCTTTATGATCGGATTATTGATTGAAAGTATTTGAGTCTTTTCACAGATTTATCTATGTGTGATTTTATAGTCTTTTATTTCTCTAAGATCTATCTGTCGCTTTTTGCCAATTAGATTGATTTATCTTCAGTGGGAGAGGTGCTTGGTAGTAGGTTCAATCTCGCAGTGTCCTTACTATGTGACAGGAGGAGTTGCAAGGAACATATTTGTATTGTTGCTAATAAGAGTAAAACGATGGGGTTCGAACATATTATTTGGTTTTACTTTGTCTACATTATGTCATCATGATCCAAGCACTACTCTATTTGTTTTGAACTTAATACCTTAAGAAGCATGCTGGATAGCGATCGAGGGGTGGAGCAATAGTAGTCGATGCAAATGGATGTCGGTCTACTTGTCTTGGACATGCCTATATATTGATCATGCCATGAATATCATCATAACTATGTGCTATTCTATCAATTGCCCAACAGTAATTTGTTTACCCACCGTTACTATGCTCATGAGAGAGATGCCTCTAGTGAACACTATGGCCGCCGGGTCCATTCACTTTATATTTATTAAAATCCCAAAAATACTTTCTGCAATTTATTTACTTTTATTTTTCTTTTTCTTTTAATCTATCTATCACTATTAGATTTAATCCCTGAATTAACGAGTACAAGGGGATTGACAACCCTCTTGCCCGCGTTGGGTGCAAGTGTTTGCTTTATGCGTGTAGGTACCGTTGATCTTGTTTGCGTGGTGTCTCTTACTGGTCCGATAAACCTTGGTTATTAACTGAGGAAAATGTTAATTGCTACTATACTACACTACCCTTCCTCTTCGGGGAAATTTCAATGCCTAACAGAAGTAGATGGGTGCTCAGAGCGTCTACAGCTGAGCGCCCCAGACGTGTCTCAAACGCCCGTGCGAGGGAACCGGTCACTTCGGTAAAAAAAGACTCACCCGGGCGCCTCAAACCGGCCTCGAACGCCCGGACTGTCGGGCGCCCCACATATCCAGTGTCAGGACCGGTTTTTCGGGATGTTAATTTCCCAGAAAATGGCCCTTGTGCTCACCAGCCCCAGGATTACTGTTAGCTGACGAGGCACCAACTTGATACAGAAAATTCCAAGCACAGTACAAAATATGTAGTACAAGACCATTGTGGCCTATGAGTACAACAATTTGTTTCTAGTGGTTGGTGGCGGAAGCGGTTTGTGGTTCATCTGCGTCTATGGGACTCCATTTCCCACAAGAAGAACTGACCGGGATAACTCCTATCTTCGCGAGGCTGCTATCACCTTTGCATGGGTTCCGAGGCTGTCGTCGCAACGCTCCTCTCCACGCAAGAAATCTGGCCAAGACAATAGCCAGGGACAAGCCAGTGAATACTTTTGAATGTACTCGCAAACATTATGAACACGGGTATAATATAACAAGGGATAATCATGCTCCGAAATATTCTATGATCATAACGTCAGTCACGAAATAAACAAAATCCATGATGCACGCATGCAGGTTGTTCATATAAAATATGAATATGCAATACGGGAGTGGAAATAGAATGCACCGATCGAGTGTCTGAAGCAACGCCTCGAAAGGATAATAAGGTAAATCATGCCTCAGTCGGGCGTCTGAGCGACACCACATAAAGGGCTTATAAATAAAAGAAATAACAAACACGCCACAGTCGGGCGTCTATGCGACACCACATAAAGGGCTTATAAAGGATTTAAATAACAAGCATGCCACAGTCGGGCGTCTGAGGGACACCACATAAAGGGCTTATAAAGTAAATAAATAACAAGCATGCCACAGTCGGGCATCTGAGCGACACCACATAAAGGGCTTATAAATAAAAGAAATAACAAGCATGCCACAGTCGGGCGTCTATGCGACACCACATAAAAGGCTTATAAATAATAGAAATAACAAGCATGCCACAGTCGGGCATCTATGCGACACCACATAAAGGGCTTGTAAGAGAATAATCGCAGTGAGTATCCAGGAGGTAGAACCGTCCCAGGGATACCCAATAATTCGAATAATGTAAATGGTTAGTCCACAATAATAATAATCAAAATCCTCATATGTCACAGGTCATAATCAATGTTCTGGTTTAGCAGTTTTTCCTCCGAAGACCGACACTAAGACCGACACTAAGACCAAAATTAAGACCGACACTAGGCCCATCTCAGACTGTAGTCCTTACCCATGGACACGGCTATCCGAATAGTTTTAACCTCTGCAGAGGGTGTACTCTTTACCCATGAGTAACGGATTTATTTAGTCCATCGGGACTAATTCCGCCTACGGTCTTTTAATTGAAAACACACCTGACCACACACACCAGCCTAACTTACCGGTGTCTGGAATCACCCACAACGCCTGTCAAGCAAAACTCTAAGTGGGGAGGCAACAACCTCGATTAGCATGGGATCGCAAAATTTATAACGCGCGCAAACTAGGGAAGCCACTCCCCTCGGCTACAACCAGAAACACCGATCCCCCGGACCAGGTGGCATGCCTACCGGATGCCTCCGGTATCTTCCACCATGGCCTCTCTGTACGGTGTGTGCTTGGTAAGGGGTTGACAACTTACTGAACCGTACCCTACCTGCGGCAGGGACAAGTGGTAGTACGAAACAAGTATGAGGGTTACTGGAACAAGACTCGATCTACGGCCGACTCAGGAGGTTCAAGTATTCCCTGTATGATTAGCATAACAAATATATTTCGAATAACAGATAGAATCACCACTCATCATACCTCATCATGCCATACCGGACACACTCGTCTCGACGAGGAACTAGGGACAAGCTCGTGTCTACCCAAGACAGAGACTTTCCCGGCTTCCTTCCGATATGCATGAGAAGCTTACGAGGATGATTACTATCACCAGCATATCCATTTCTAACAGCAAAGAATCTCATTATGCACTCACGCGTATGATCGTATCGTCACATAAAATAACGAATGCTCCATGTCAAGGTGTTGTTGTAACCGTATCAAACAACACACAAAAAATATTATGCCAGGGTTCGGAATGCTTGCCTTCAAGTTGTGGAGAGGTAGGGTGCATCCCAGAACTTTTGAAAGTTTTCTCCTCTCTCCAAAAATCCTATTTTTGAAAATATTGAAATTAACACATAGTTTCAAAACAGAACAAAAAGGTTGTTTGGAAAATTTTCAAATAAATGCTAAAATAAGCTAGACAGAATTTGAGAAACAACAGAAAAAGAATCAAGTCATTTGGACTTATATTTAAAAAGTTATAGCCAGTCAAAGTTCTGTTTTTAAATAAAACATAAAAGAAAACGGTTCGAATAGAAATACGTTTTCGAGACGGAGGAGACGTACTTCTGGGTTTACGCTTTCACTTAAAACAGAGTGGGCCGTCGCTGTGTCACTGACAGTGGGTCCCTTGGGTCCACTGGTCAGGTTTGACCAGTCGCCTTTCCCTCCTCTTCCTCTGCCCGAGCGGAGGCGGGACTCCGGCGATCGCCGTCGACGAACGGCGGTTCCCCACGGGGTTCTGAGGGCGGGGATGGACCCGCTGGTCCAGGGCGGTCCTCCCAGTGGTTGATAGGCTGGCGGGGTTGGAGGGGGTCACCGGCGGCGAGCTCCGCGACGGACGGTGGTTCGGGAGCAGAAGGGGCTTTGGGCTACGGTGGTTCCTGATCAGGTTTGAGAGGTGGGGTGGCTCCGCAAGGTCTAGGAGGGTCGAATGGCGGCGCTGGATGGACAGGGCAGGTTCTCCTCGCGACGCAAGGCACCGGAGAGTGGCGGCGGCCGAACTGGCCGGAGATGGGGAAGACGGCCTCTTCAAGTCAATTTGCGGCTAGGGGAGCACTAGGGGGATGGCCTGAGGTCATCTGAGGGTCTAGACGAGCTCGGGGACTCCTATTTATAGGTGGACGAGGTCGGTTCCCGCGGCGGCCGTGGATAAGAACGCCGGCGACCGCCGTTCTGTAGCTGCAGGGCGACGTGGCCGAGGCTAGCAGGTTGGGCAGGGCAAGCGGATGAGGATGGACTGTTCTAAGGGGCAGCTGGCGCGCTGGAGTGGCTCGGGCGGTGCCGTCCATGGCAGGGGCTGTCGGAGCAGCGGTGGCGGCTTGCGTCGGTGGCGCTGTGGAGCTCCAAGAGCGGCTCTGCAGCGAGGGAGGAGTCGGGCGTGTTGGCGGTAAGTGGCCAAGGGTCAGCACTAGCGCGGGGAGGGCGGCAGTGAAACGCGGCGGCTCGGTGCGCGCGCGTGCAAAACGTGCGCTCTGGGCGCGCCCAGCGCACGCACGCTACATGCTCGACGAAATGCCAGGGCATGCTAGAGGATTAGGATGAGGCTGGGGATTAGCAGGCCTGGGTTAGTGGTGGCTAGGAGACTAGTGGACATGCTGGTTTGTCCAGAGGGGCAAGATCACAGTGCAAACATAAAACTATGCCAAAGCTGTCCATGAACACAAGGTGCTCGACAGAATGCCATGGGCATCTAGGCAACTCTTGGGGTGGCCAAAATCTCCAGATCCTAGCCCCTTTAGGTGTAGGTGATGGTGGCAAGGTTAATTGGTCAAGACCAGAAACTTGTTAGTGCATGTTTTTGAGAAAGCCAATTTTGGGCAGAAGCTAAAGGCTATTATTGCATGGACTAAAAATACTCCAATGGGTCCACTCTCCTGGACTTAAGGGTTGGGTAGAGTGTTCTATAAGCAGGAAAAAGAATCATGGGAACTAGAGCAAAATAAATTAGGGTTGTAGTAGAAAAAGCCAAACTGGACCAAAGAGTAAAAGAGGATGATTTGCTCAAATTTTTCATAGAACACTCATGGGTTTTTGCATGAAGTTGAATTATATGCATCTACTGACATCTCCGAACAATTGGAAGAATTTTTAAAGAAATATTTAAATAGGTTGTAGTGCAAAAATACCTACTGGACCAGATTTCAAAAATTTGGTGTAGAGCTCAAAATCTCCAATAACCAAAAGATATTTTTTTCATAAAAGTGATGTGGAAACATCACATGACATCCCCAAATTTTGGTGAAAATTTTAAATGCATTTATCAAATGGTTGCAGTGCACAAGAGGTTCCAAATTTATGAAAAATCATTTTAAAAGAATAAAGCTCAGGAAAAACAATTATGCAAATAAATCCATTGATAAAGAATTGTTTTATTGAGAGAGTATACAAGTCCAATAATATTTTTGGGAAGTTTCCACTTGAGGTAAAAACCCACAATATTAAAGAGAAGAGGGGTTCTGAAATCAAAAGATAAATCCAGAAAATAAAAATTTAATTTCCTGGCAAAATTTTAATTAATAAAACAAGGTCAAAATTTTGGGGTGTTACAACACTACCCCCCTTAAGAAAAATCTCGTCCTCGAGATTTGTTAAAAGCTGTTTTGAACAAACATTGCTCTTACCAAAAAAAATCATCCTACTTATGCAATCAAATGTGGCTACAGTGAGAGGGCAATAAGTGGTGTAAAACTACAGTGTGGTACACTGGCGCTGTGTGGGAAAAATCCAT
This sequence comes from Aegilops tauschii subsp. strangulata, assembly GCF_002575655.3. NCBI lineage: Eukaryota > Viridiplantae > Streptophyta > Magnoliopsida > Poales > Poaceae > Aegilops > Aegilops tauschii. Next base: position 42,966,709 of record NC_053039.3, read on the forward strand.
GGTTGGGGAAAAATGAGATATTTCCACTTTGGTTACAGTAAATTTAGAATAGAAATTCTAAATTACTAAAATACGCTGGTCGTACCCGAGAGCACAGTGCCCCCTCTGGCTGACAGGTGGACCCGGGGTCCACTGTCAGTCTCTTCTTCTACCTCTGGCCCTCTCTTCTTCCTCTCTCTCGCGTGCTTTCCCGCGCTTTCTCCACCGGCGACGTCTAGCGCGTAGGGCATCTAGGCCGTACTGCGGTAGTGCGCGGCGTGCTAGCTGCCGGTGCAGCGTGCACTCACCTCGCGGGCCAGTGCACTGTCGGCACTGCTCGCGGATTCGCCTCCGAACACCGGCGATCGAGCGACGAGCGGTGCTGGTGGACTTCGCCCACCGTACACCGATCTCGAGCTATAAAATGATCGCGGTGCTCCTTCTTCTTCCTCACAACTGGCCTCGCTTCTTCCTCTCCTTCAATCTCCTCCATTTCTGTTTGCAGGAGCTCGAGACGAGGCTTTAATGGCGGAGGTGATGCCGGACTGGTACGTGGTCCTGTTGTGCGGAGGTTTGGCGACGTTGCTGGGGTTCTCCGTGCTCCTGTGCGCGATGATCCTTGATGATCGTCGTGATGCTGCCGCTCGAGTGTTGGCTCTCCGCGGTGGCGGTGATCACGAGGATTAGGTGCGGCATCGAGTGCTAACTGCTGTCAGTGTGCTGGAGGCCACTTGCACCCGAATAAATTACTCACAAATCTCCCCTACTGAGACTGTGGTGTGCTCGGGTGTGATCAGTTAGGTGTAAAATGTGCACGAGGATTTGTAATTAGCGCACGTGGTCGAGTGGTTGTGGTTGTGGGTCTGCTGTTATGGTGCTGCGTGAATGAAAATCTATGTCGTGAAGAGGTATACGCTGCAGCAACTCAGGGAAAGAAATCTCACTTAAAAATTTATCGCGAGACAAAATTAACAGCAGTAAAACTGCTCACACAATAGAAACCAAATATTTGATCCGTCGCACAAATTTAGGATACCATGCACAAGTTGCAACACATAAATAACTGCTGGGATAATAAACATAGCGGTGACGTCTACAATGAAAATGGTAAATGGACAGGGTCCTGAGAAAACGTCTCTGGTACTGGGGCACACTCCTCTTCTATCGGGGGAAGCGGATTGACTAGCCGATGAACGCGTCTCTCCTGGTCGGGTCTCAGTGGTCTGCCAATAGCGATCTGAGGATTTAAATCAGCGAGGCTCTGGAGATAACCCATTACCCGCTGAGTCAAACGCTCTTGAGCGATAACATACTGGGCAAGGTTGGCCAGTACTGGGTCTCTCTCAATTCGTCCACCGGGAAAAGATGCTACTTCTCCGGATGCCGCACGGCTCGGGAAATAATAATACCCTCGTTCGCTGGCATAGGGTACCGCGAATCGAAGATGAGCAAGCGCTTCGTACGCAGCAGCTTCTATGGCCATTTGCGGAGTTGGCATAGATTTCCCCACAAAGGAGACTTCCGTTGGGTCTTGGTTTGGGTTTGTGGGAGGGATGTGCACCACTGCCCAATATTTCGAGGTGGATGGGGTGATCCTCGATTTGAGCAACTCGTACTGGGGTGGATGGATAGCACTCATGGTACTGCAGATAAAGTCCCACAATATTTTAACAAAACTACCCGGGGTTGCGTCTGGAGTTCTCAGATAAATACTGGGGGTCGGCATGGCAAAGAAATGGCTGTGAGTGTTGTGCACAAGGTGAGGGGCACTCGGCAAGGTCACGAGGTGGCCTTTTATATAGCATTGGAGCTGGGTTATTTACCGTGGTGAATGGTAACTAGTTTGTCGGTTCTGTTCTATGGGGTTGGGGTCAATGCTACAGATACACATATCTCACAAAAGTGATGTATTACTGTGGGTGTCGTCGGGGGTGGTTTTTGTTGCTGCGCCCGGAATTTAAAAATGCAACTGTACGCTAACGTACTATGCATGGCTACTATTCAAAAATAGGGGCGCACAAGCAGACGTCATTTAATTATGGTGATACAGGATCACACAATTACAAGGCGTAGAAATACTAAGGCTCGGTACTACTCGAGCGACTTAGGTTACTTCGTTCATATCTAGGCGGGCATGCCTTGTGGACGTCGAGGCTTCTCCACGGGTTTCACCATCGGGATTAGCTGGATGAGGTTGAGGGGTTGCAGGGTCTGGGTAGCGATGATGACCATCCCGGGGATTGTTGGCCACAATCCCGTTGGAGCGTGTTCCCAAAAGGCGACGAAGCACTTCTGGGGACACCAAAGCATTTTGGTCGATGGCTGGGGCAGACCTCAAGGACTCGATCGGGTGTCCGAACAGCACGACTGGGTTGTCGGCGTCGGGCTCATCTTCTCCTCTCGTCGGGGCTCGGCGAACCAGTTCTCCACGAGCTGCGATCAGATCAAGGGTGATCTGATCGAACAGTTCCTCTAGTGCACTTACATAGCGCACCAGATGCAATAGTGCAGGATCCGTCTCGTGATCTCCGTTGGCAACCTGGGGTGGCCTACCATACCCGTCCCGGCTAGAGTAGTAGTAGAACGAGCGACAGTTAACTCTGGGCGACAAGTGCCGGAGTTGAACTATAGCCTCTCGAGCTGCTAGGTGGATGGCTTGTGGCTCAAAGGAAGTTGTCCTTCCAGTGAACCTGTAGGGGCGTTCTGGCGATAGACTCCTACCATAGATGTGTACAGTGGCCCAGAATTGACGGCTCTCACCGCTCATGGGTCCTTGGTAAACAACATACTCTGGGGGCTCTTCTAATGCATAGGCACGGCGGGTGAGGTTTGCGAGCACGGTCACAAAACCTCCAAGGTTGGTGGCTGTGGTCTCATTGTAAACAATGGGTCCAGGCATCGTAGCTTGGTTTGGGAAAGAGGCTGTGTTGTGCTGTGTTGAGGCTAGCGTGCCCTTTTTATAGAAAAAGGAGACGGAGCCTTCCTTCGCACGCTTGCGAATGCGACATGTTAGGTGTCGGTCACTGGCGCGTGATCGACAGGCTAGGTTGATAGGTTGGGCACCGACTGCCCAAAAGTGTCGGGGTCATTGTGTGGCTATCTTACACGGGAAGCTTGGCCGGGGTTAGGTTAAGGTCTGGTGGATAGGTTAACCTAGGTTTATTGACTTGGCCAAGATAGGATTAGCCAATGGCCAGCCTGGCTCTGATACCAAGTTTGTCAGGACCGGTTTTTCGGAATGTTAATTTCCCAGAAAATGGCCCTTGTGCTCACCAGCCCCGGGATTACTGTTAGCTGATGAGGCACCAACTTGATACAGAAAATTCCAAGCAAAGTACAAGACCATTGTGGCCTATGAGTACAACAATTTGTTTCTAGTGGTTGGTGGCGGAAGCGGTTTGTGGTTCATCTGCGTCTATGGGACTCCATTTCCCACAAGAACAGCTGACCAGGATAACTCCTATATTCGCGAGGCTGCTATCACCTTTGCATGGGTTCCGAGGCTGTCGTCGCAATGCTCCTCTCCACGCAAGAAATCTGGCCAAGACAATAGCCAGGGACAAGCCAGTGAGTACTTTTGAATGTACTCGCAAACATTATGAACACGGGTATAATATAAAAAGGGATAATCATGCTCCGAAATATTCTATGATCATAACGTCAGTCAAGAAATAAACAAAATCCATGATGCACGCATGCAGGTTGTTCATATAAAATATGAATATGCAATACGCGAGTGGAAATAGAATGCACCGATCGAGTGTCTGAAGCGACGCCTCGAAAGGATAATGAGGTAAATCATGCCTAAGTCGGGCGTCTGAGCGACACCACATAAAGGGCTTATAAATAAAAGAAATAACAAACACGCCACAGTCGGGCGTCTATGCGACACCACATATAGGGCTTATAAAGGATTTAAATAACAAGCATGCCACAGTCGGGCGTCTGAGCGACACCACATAAAGGGCTTATAAAGTAAATAAATAACAAGCATGCCAAAGTCGGGCGTCTGAGCGACACCACATAAGGGGCTTATAAATAAAAGAAATAACAAGCATGCCACAGTCGGGCGTCTATGCGACACCACATAAAGGGCTTATAAATAAAAGAAATAACAAACACGCCACAGTCGGGCGTCTATGCGACACCACATAAAGGGCTTATAAAGGATTTAAATAACAAGCATGCCACAGTCGGGCGTCTGAGTGACACCACATAAAGGGCTTATAAAGTAAATAAATAACAAGCATGCCACAGTCGGGCATCTGAGCGACACCACATAAAGGGCTTATAAATAAAAGAAATAACAAGCATGCCACAGTCGGGCGTCTATGCGACACCACATAAAAGGCTTATAAATAATAGAAATAACAAGCATGCCACAGTCGGGCATCTATGCGACACCACATAAAGGGCTTGTAAGAGAATAATCGCAGTGAGTATCCAGGAGGTAGAACCGTCCCAGGGATACCCAATAATTCGAATAATGTAAATGGTTAGTCCACAATAATAATAATCAAAATCCTCATATGTCACAGGTCATAATCAATGTTCTGGTTTAGCAGTTTTTCCTCCGAAGACCGACACTAAGACCGACACTAAGACCAAAATTAAGACCGACACTAGGCCCATCTCAGACTGTAGTCCTTACCCATGGACACGGCTATCCGAATAGTTTTAACCTCTGCAGAGGGTGTACTCTTTACCCATGAGTAACGGATTTATTTAGTCCATCGGGACTAATTCCGCCTACGGTCTTTTAATTGAAAACACACCTGACCGCACACACTAGCCTAACTTACCGGTGTCTGGAATCACCCACAACACCTGTCAAGCAAAACTCTAAGTGGGGAGGCTACAACCTCGATTAGCATGGGATCACAAAATTTATAACGCGCGCAAACTAGGGAAGCCACTCCCTTCGGCTACAACTAGAAACACCCATGCCCCCGGACCAGGTGGCATGCCTACCGGATGCCTCCGGTATCTTCCACCATGGCCTCACTGTACGGTGTGTGCTTGGTAAGGGGTTGACAACTTACTGAACCGTACCCTACCTGCGGCAGGGACAAGTGGTAGTACGAAACAAGTATGGGGGTTACTGGAACAAGACTCGATCTACGACCGACTCAGGAGGTTCAAGTATTCCCTGTATGATTAGCATAAAAAATATATTTCGAATAACAGATAGAATCACCACTCATCATACCTCATCATGCCATACCGGACACACTCGTCTCGACGAGGAACTAGGGACAAGCTCGTGTCTACCCAAGACAGAGACTTTCCCGACTTCCTTCCGGTATGCATGGGAAGCTTACGAGGATGATTACTATCACCAGCATATCCATTTCTAACAGCAAAGAATCTCATTATGCACTCACGCGTATGATCGTATCGTCACATAAAATAATGAATGCTCCATGTCAATGTGTTGTTGTAACCGTATCAAACAACACACAAAAAATATTATGCCAGGGTTCAGAACGCTTGCCTTCAAGTTGTGGAGAGGCAGGGTGCATCCCAGAACTTTTGAAAGTTTTCTCCTCTCTCCAAAAATCCTATTTTTGAAAATATTCAAATTAACACATAGTTTCAAAACAGAACAAAAAGGTGACCTCTAATGAACATGGTGCAATTGAACAAAATGAAGAGCATCACGAGGCGAACAATTTGACATATTACACGCGCGAATCGGAGCTACATTCACGGAGTTATCACATCGGGAACAGAGGCACATGCTGATGAATTTCCAGGACTTAGAAGAAATTTGGGGGGCGAGAAAGTCAACTCACGCAGAGAGAGAGAACCAGATCGGGGGAGCTCGGTGGCGGCGATGGAGCTGGAGCCGAGGGAGCTTGGGGGAGGAAGGAGAGGCCGGCGAGGGGAGGGTCGGAGCCGGCCGGAGTCGAGGCGAGGAGCGGCGGCGGCGAGGCACCGGCGGCCGAGGACGTCGGGCGGCGAGGCGAGGCCAGGCGGCGGCGGGGCGATGGCCGGCGGCCGGAGCGCGAGGCGGCGGCGGCAGAGGGACGGCGCGCCGGCGGGGAGGCGCGCCGGGCGGCGGCGGCGCTGGGAGGCCGGAGGCGGCGAGGCGGACGGGAGGCCGCGCGGGCCTGGGCGGGCCGCGCCTGGGCCCCACGGGCCGCGGCGGCGGGGACGCGCGCGATGGACAGGTGGCGACGGCGGATTCGCGGAGGACGGCGGCTGGACGTGTCCGACGGCGGCGCGGACATGTCCGGCGGCGCGAGGGGAGCGGAGCTAGGGTTAGGGTGGAATTCATCCGCGAATTTCGGGGGAGGGGGTGTTTATATAGGTAGAGGGAGCTAGGAGAGTCCAAACGAGGTGCGGTTTTCGCCCACGCGATCGTGATCGAACGACTGAGAGCATGGCAGGGACTTAGGGGGGTTTTGGGGCTGTTTGAAAGGGGGTTTTGCTGCAATGCCAAAACGGACTTCGCGGTTACCCGGTTAACCGTTGGAGTACCAAACGACCTCCAAATGGAACGAAACTTGACCGGTGGTCTCCGGGTGGTATACTAGGGCCACTTGACAAGCCTCGGTCCATTCCGAGAAAGTTTGACACCCGCTCACGAAAAGAAGACAAGAGGGGGCGCCGGGTGACAACGGAGTGCCGGATTGCAAAACGGACAACGGGGAAAATGCTCGGATGCATGAGACGAACACGTATGCAAATGAAATGCAGATGATGACATGGCAAAATGCAACACGCAAGCAAATGACAAGGCAAGGACGGCGAACAACTGGCAGACACCTGGCGCATCGGATCCGGGGCGTCACAACACTCCTCCACTAACAAGAGATCTCGTCCCGAGATCTTAGGACCGAGACGGAAGGAAAAAGGGGAGAGGAGAAATAAGAACAAGACAATGAGGATGAACAAAGTCAAGAACACTCGAGTAGGAAAAAGGAATGTTGAATGATACAAGAAGCAAAAGCTCAAGGGATAAGACTGAATTCGAAACCACTCCGGTTGGGAGAAGATAGAAAAAGGAATAAGAACGCAAGAGGAAATCAAAGAATCGAGAGCACTCGAAAAGAAAAAGGAACGACGATAAAGACGAGAATCTAATGCTCACGGAGTCAGATAGACTCTAAAACCACTCCAGTCAGAACGAGAGAAGAAACCAATAAGATTGAAAGGATTTAGACAGCACTCCGGTTGAACAAGAAAAGAATAGAACAAGAACTTGAGAAATGGAATAATACTTGACTTGAGGAACAACACAAAATCTCCGCAAGACTTGAATTTATAGAATGAGAAGAACGGTGAAGAAAAAGATAACTAGTACCACGAATGAAATAGAAAGCAACCTTGGAAGAAAGGATTGAACGGGATTGTTGAGAAAATCAACAATGAAAAGAATAAGCTTGTTGTGGACTTATGTTTAACATCTCAAAATTATGAGGTGGTAACCTACCACAAGCGGAAAAGATTGAATAGCTGAGAGAGAACGAAGAAATGCCAAACTCCACTTCAAAAGAAAACGGAGAATTTAATTGCACTTCGCGACGCGAGAAGAAAGATACTTGACTTCCAGCGACAAAATCTTGATGAACTCTTGAAGAATGAATTAAATCCTAAAGAACCACCGTGAAGAACTCCGGTACCAAAAGGATGACGAGAAAAGATTGAAGGGAGAAAAGAAATAAGATTAAAGCCTTGCGATGATTTAGATGGAGGTTCCGACGAAATCGGCGAGAAGCTTAAAACTCTGGGAAAGAAAAGATGAGAACACTTGGAACCAAAATTTATTCATCAAGAACAAACTCTGAAGAAAAGGAATTTCTTGGCGACGATGAAATAAGAATAAGAATTTACGTTATGCTTATCCTTCATTGATTAAATTGATGAAAAGCAACGGATTACGCATACTACTTATTCTCATTGGAAAGATTAAAAAGGAGATATAGCGCCAACGCTTGAGAAAAGACTTCGTGAACCACCGGTAGGATTGGAAGGAACGAATTAATAGATATGATAACAACAGGAAGAAATCTTGAGTGAACCGCCGTTAGAATTCAAAAATTAGACTGGCGAAGGAGGATGACTCACCGGGAAAAATAGGAAAAGCACGAATATACATGAGGGAACCAAGATGCAATAGAAAAAAAGGATCGCGAGCTGATTGAAGCATACTTGAACGCAGCACCGGAAGAATATGGAGGCAAACGAAAAAGGCAAGAATATAGAATAATCGGAGAACGGATTAGAAAACTTAGAACGACGAAATATTCCGAAAAGATGACCTCCGGATAACTGAGACGGAAAAACAGATCCTGAGAAAGTCCGGATGGTTGAAAATAAATGCACGGCTAGAAACGATTGGATAGGCTAACATCGAGCTAGCACCGCGAATCTCCGGGAGAACGGACAAGATTTAAGAGAAATTCTTCTTCGGTCCTCAAAAGTTGAGAATGACGACGAGAAAGAACACCAAATTTGTTGAGATGCTCCGGGAGAAGAATGTTGGCCTGAACATGAAAGAATTTGAAATTGATCTTGGAAAAACAACTGACTGATGAAATTCATACTTACGTCAGACTTCAAAAGGATTTGAGAAAAACACCGGAAAAATTAGAAGAGTCAGGTAAGATCCTGGGAAAAGACCTGTGGGTTAGGGCCCACTGAAAAGAAACACCATTGAGAAAGGATTGTTGAGGAGATAGATGATGCACCGGAATAATTGAAATATTTGAATGAGGAGACAACCTCGAATTAATTCGAACACAGACGAAACTCCTGAGATGTCTTCATCACTCCGGAACGATTAAATGATGAGAGGGAACGAGCAACGGGAAACATTTGAGCCAAGGAAAGAATATAATCACTACCGAAAAGTTGGAACTGAATCCACCGGAGAAGAAAAAGAGATGAAGAATGTCGAGCGAGGCAAAAATTCACCGGTTGAAATAATTGAGGGAAGACTGAAGAGGCTCCGCACGAATGAAATAGATGCTCGAATAGCGGCTCAGACTCCGGGAATAAAAGGGTGGGAGGGCGGGAAAAACAGCGGCAACTTGGAAGGGAAAAATCGACGAATAGCTTTGAAGAGAAAAGCACCGGTTGAAATAATTGAGGGGAGAATGCAAAGATTTCGCACGAGTAGAATCGATACTCGATTACAGACTCCGGTTCCGAGAAGAAGAAGGGTGGGCGGGAAAACAAGGACAACTTCAGACAAGGAAAACAACATCGGAAGGGAGATAACTAAGGACTGATCTCGCAAAAGATGACGAGGACCAAAAACACTCGAAGAGAAATGCGCCGGATTGAAAAGAGGATGGACAACGAACGAAAACTAACCACGTGATCCTGAAGAAAAATTTGAAGGGGAAGAGGAATAGTTCAAAACACCTACGTCAAGATTTCTCACCAGAGCGACGAAGAGGCAGAGGAGTAAAAAGAATTCCTACTCTCCGATATAACTAGACTCCGAAAAAGTTTTCTTCTAGACTCAACAACGGCCAAACTACACGATCGAGCAAGGAGGGGCTCCTAGGGTCGGTCGAGGCTCTGATACCAACTTGTCACGCCCAATATGCGATACTATCCTAAAGAGACTCGAAGGCCCCACCAAGGATAGAACCGCATATTGAAACGCTTTTGCAAGGTGGATATCATTACATCAACATTACATAATATTTGGGGATACATACAAGGCATACAAATGCCGCAAGAATACATCAATACATCAATACATAAGAACAACATCCGACTACGGATGAAACATAAACAGAAACTCAAACGACATCCACCCTACTAGCCCAGGCTGCCGACCTGGAACCTATCCCCTGATCGAAGAAGAAGCAGAAGAAGAACTCCAAAACAAGTAAACATCGCTCTCGCGTCATGATCATCGCACGACCTGTACCTGCAACTGGTGGTGTAGTAATCTGTGAGCCACGAGGACTCAGCAATCCCATTACCATGGGTATCAAGACTAGCAAAGCTTAAAGGGAAAGGAAGGGGTAAAGTGGTGAGGTTGCAGCAGCGACTAAGCAATGTATGGTGGCTAACTTACGCAAAGAAGAGCGAGAAGAGAAGCAAAGGAACGGTCGTGAACTAACAATGATCAAGAAGTGATCCTGAACTCCTACTTACGTCAAACATAACCCAGAAACCGTGTTCACTTCCCAGACTCCGCCAAGAAGAGACCATCACGGCTACACACGCGGTTGATCCGTTTTAATTAAGGTCAAGTGTCAAGTTATCTACTACCGGATATCAACAAATTCCCATCTGCCACATAACCGCGGGCACGGCTTTCGAAAGATAATACCCTGCAGGGGTATCCCAACTTAGCCCATGATAAGCTCTCACGGTCAACGAAGGATATTCCTTCTCCCGGGAAGACCCGATCAGTCTCGGAATCCTGGTTACAAGACATTTCGACAATGGTAAAACAAAACCAGCAAAGCCGCCCGATGCGCCGACATCCTGATGGGAGCTGCACATATCTCGTTCTCAGGGCAACACCGGATGAGACATCCTACGAGTAAAACCAGACCTCGAGTTTCCACGAGGGGGCCCCGCAGTCTACTCATTTCGGACCAACACTTAGAGAAGCACTGGCCCGGGCGGGTTAAAATAAGATGACCCTCGAGAGAGCGACTCCCTAGGGAAAAGAAATAGGCTAGACAAATGGTAAAACCAAGGTTGGGCCTTGCTGGAAGAGTTTTATTCAAGGCGAACTGTCAAGGGGGTCCCATAAATCACCCAACCGTGTAAGGAACGCAAAATCCGGGAACATATAGGGCGGCGAGAGTGGAACAAAACACCAGGCATAAGGCCGAGCCTTCCACCCTTTACCAAGTATATAGATGCATTAAGTAGATAAGAGATATTGTGATATCCCAACATAAACATAAACCAACATGGAGCAATCTTCATCTTCACCTGCAGCTAGCAACGCTATAAGAGGGGCTGAGCAAAGCGGTAACATAGCCAAACAACGGTTTGCTAGGAAGGGTGACAAAGGTTAGAGGTTCATGGCAAAATGGGAGGCTTGAAGGACAAGTGAATAGGTAGCGCAGCAAAGCGATAGAACGAAGCAACTAGCATAGCAATGATAGTAATGAGATCCAAGGTGACGGTCATCTTGCCTGAAATCCCACTAGGAAGAAGAGCGAATCCATGAAGAAGATGAAGCCACGAAGACGAACGAATCCTCACGATCGCAACGACACGGGAACTAACGAGAAGAAACACACAACAAAGTAAACACACCACACATGAACAAGACATGATGCTCAAACAAGAATGATGCATGACGAGGCTATATGAAGCTACTCATGACAAGAGAGGATGCATACAAGAACAACACATCAAAGCAAGTTTAAATGAGGCCGGAAACACCACATAACAATTCCGGTAAGTCCTCATATGCAAATTTCGAAATTGGTCCAGAACTGAACAAGCATTAAGTTGGAGTTGTTAAACAGCAAGTTAAAGAGCACCATGATGATCTACACGAAATTCTAGTCAAGTTACATATAAAGTTCATTAGATTCGGAGCTACGGTCTAGAAGATAAGAGCAAAATAAGATAAGCATGGCATTGATGCAAAATGCATACAAACATCAAGTAAACACCTCAAAACAAGGACGCAACATGATAATATGGAACTACATGCAAAACTAAGCAAGTTTCATATAGAGCATGCTCAAAACGGAGCAACGGTGCAACACATACACTCCAAACAAGACATAGCAACAATCTGTCCAAAACAGCAACTAGGTATAAAGCAAGCATCAAAACAATATGCTACAGGAACTCAACATGAAAAAGAAAGGCATGGACATGATGTACAGGTAAAGCACAACAAAACATGAACACTGAGCTATCTCCAGAAATCACTAGAACATGCTCAAAAGGACATGGCAAGATTGCAAATAATAACAGGTTCACTGACTTGGTGAAATTACTAGACATGGCAGAAACAGCATCAGGTTGCAATGTTCAGAGCACGAAATCAACATGCTACAGGAACTTAACATAGCAAAGAAAGGCATGACATGAATCTACTCAAAGCATATATAAAAAGTCCCTTATTGACCATAAGCCAAAAAGGACCAGAAGATATGGTGGCAAGCAGGTAAACATAGCACGTTTCGTTAACAGGTTTCAGACTTGGCAGAAAACAGAGCATGGCAGAAATATTAATACGTAGGCATGTTGGTGAGCTTGATTCACTCACTACAGAGCAATGCACTACAAACCAAGCACACCTAAAGCTAGATAGCATGTTTATGAAGCTAACCATGGAAAGAACAATAGCATAGTATGTATGGATCCATTACAATAAGCTTGGCAAAATTGCATATCATGATAAGAATCTGCCAGAAATATTTTATAGCAAAAGTAGAGCAAGATTGAGACATGCTATGGCACTCCATAATTACAAACAAGGGCAGGAATGGATCAATTACAACTATAGCTACAAAACATCCTTACTGAATATCACCAAAATATGTATGGATCTCTCTGTAGCATCAAGTTTACATGGCAACAAAATTACAGCAGACAAGGACTTGGAGAAATCATCAAGTCCCTGAAATCAGAAATATTACAGGGCCTACTTTGCATGCTTGTGCTAGTCACCACAGAGATCACAAAAATACATGGCATACACCCTTGGAAAGATGGCATGTCATACTTCAAAACACATGTAGAGCTCATGCTCAAAAGATGCACAGATTAAATGATACAAAAATGACAAATCTCCAAGTTCTGATAAGAACCAGAGAAGAACAGCAACGAGCCCTCTTCCAACAGAGATTTGGGCATCAAGATGACCTCTAATGAACATGGTGCAATTGAACAAAATGAAGAGCATCACGAGGCGAACAATTTGACATATTACACGCGCGGATCGGAGCTACATTCATGGAGTTATCACATCGGGAACAGAGGCACATGCTGATGAATTTCCAGGACTAAAGAAATTTGGGGGGCGAGAAAGTCAACTCACGCAGAGAGAGAGAACCAGATCGGGGGAGCTCGGTGGCGGCGATGGAGCTGGAGCCGAGGGAGCTTGGGGGGAGGAAGGAGAGGCCGGCGAGGGGAGGGTCGGAGCCGGCCGGAGTCGAGGCGAGGAGCGGCGGCGGCGAGGCACCGGGGGCCGAGGACGTCGGGCGGCGAGGCGAGTCCAGGCGGCGGCGGGGCGATGGCCGGCGGCCGGAGCGCGAGGCGGCGGCGGCAGAGGGACGGCACGCCGGCGGGGCGGCGGCGGAGCGTGCCGGCGGGGAGGCGCGCCGGGCGGCGGCGGCGCTGGGAGGCCGGAGGCGGCGAGGCGGGCGGGCGGCCACGCGGGCCTGGGCGGGCTGCGCCTGGGCCCCGCGGGCCGCGGCGGCGGGGACGCGCGCGATGGACAGGTGGCGGCGGCGGATTCGCGGAGGACGGTGGCTGGACGTGTCCGACGGCGGCGCGGACATGTCCGGCGGCGCGAGGGGAGCGGAGCTAGGGTTAGGGTGGAATTCATCCGCGAATTTCAGGGGAGGGGGTGTTTATATAGGTAGAGGGAGCTAGGAGAGTCCAAACGAGGTGCGGTTTTCGCCCACGCGATCGTGATCGAACGACCGAGAGCATGGCGGGGACTTAGGGGGGTTTTGGGGCTGTTTGAAAGGGGGTTTTGCTGCAATGCCAAAACGGACTTCGCGGTTACCCGGTTAACCGTTGGAGTACCAAACGACCTCCAAATGGAACGAAACTTGACCGGTGGTCTCCGGGTGGTATACTAGGGGCACTTGACAAGCCTCGGTCCATTCCGAGAAAGTTTGACACCCGCTCACGAAAAAAAGACAAGAGGGGGCGCCGGGTGACAACGGAGTGCCGGATTGCAAAACGGACAACGGGGAAAATGCTCGGATGCATGAGACGAACACGTATGCAAATGAAATGCAGATGATGACATGGCAAAATGCAACACGCAAGCAAATCACAAGGCAAGGACGGCGAACAACTGGCAGACACCTGGCGCATCGGATCCGGGGCGTCACAGCGAGCGGATGAGGATGGACTGTTCTAAGGGGCAGCTGGCGCGCTGGAGTGGCTCGGACGACGCCGTCCACGGCAGGGGCTGTCGGAGCGGCGGTGGCGGCTTCCGTCGGTGGCGCTGTGGAGCTCCAGGAGCGGCTCTGCAGCGAGGGAGGAGTCGGGCGTGTTGGCGGTAAGTGGCCAAGGGTCAGCACTAGCGCGGGGAGGGCGGCAGTGAGACGCGGCGGCTCGGTGCGCGCGCGTGCAAAACGTGCGCTCTGGGCGCGCTCAGCGCACACACGCTACATGCTCGACGAAATTCCAGGGCGTGCTAGAGGATTAGGATGATGCTGGGGATTAGCAGGCCTGGGTTAGTGGTGGCTAGGAGACTAGTGGACATGCTGGTTTGTCCAGAGGGGCAAGATCACAGTGTAAACATAAAACTATGCCAAAGCTGTCCATGAACACAAGGTGCTCGACAGAATGCCATGGGCATCTGGGCAACTCTTGGGGTGGCCAAAATCTCCAGATCCTAGCCTCTTTAGGTGTAGGTGATGGTGGCAAGGTTAATTGGTCAAGACCAGAAACTTGTTAGTGCAAGTTTTTGAGAAAGCCAATTTTGGGCAGAAGCTAAAGGCTATTATTGCATGGACTAAAAATACTCCAATGGGTCCACTCTCCTGGACTTAAGGGTTGGGTAGAGTGTTCTATAAGCAGGAAAAAGAATCATGGGCACTAGAGCAAAATAAATTAGGGCTGCAGTAGAAAAAGCCAAACTGGACCAGAGAGTAAAAGAGGATGATTTGCTCAAATTTTTCAAAGAACACTCATGGGTTTTTGCATGAAGTTGAATTATATGCATCTACTGACATCTCTAAACACTTGGAAGAATTTTTAAAGAAATATTTAAATAGGTTGTAGTGCAAAAATACCTACTAGACCAGATTTGAAAATTTGGTGTAGAGCGCAAAATCTCCAATGACCAAAAGATATTTTTTTCATAAAAGTGATGTGGAAACATCACATGACATCCTCAAATTTTGGTGAAAATTTTAAATGCATTTATCAAATGGTTGCAGTGCACAAGAGGCTCCAAATTTATGAAAAATCATTTTAAAAGAATAAAGCTCAGGAAAACAATTATGCAAATAAATCCACTGATAAAGAATTGTTTTATTGAGAGAGTATACAAGTCCAATAATATTTTTGGAAAGTTTCCACTTGAGGTAAAAACCCACAATATTAAAGAGAAGAGGGGTTCTGAAATCAAAAGATAAATCCAGAAAATAAAAATTTAATTTCCTGGCAAAATTTTAATTAATAAAACAAGGTTAAAATTTTGGGGTGTTACATCCAGCCCAAATGAAGGGCGGACATGGGGCGGCCCGAGCACGCCCGGGCGCGTCCGCCACGTCGGACCCGACATGCCCGGCCCACCATCAACCCCATGTTGGCCCACAAAACCCCCTATCCAGCTCCTCGCTCCGAACCCTAGCTCACTCACTCTCCTCTCTCGCTCTATCCTCTCCTCTCCCTTCTCCATTCTGATCCAATCCAGCGCAATGTCAAGCTCCGGCAGCCATGCTGGCTCCGACCTCGGCGTCGAGGAGGAGCGGCCCTCCGCATCGCCTTGGAGTGGTCCAAGGTGGACACCGTGGGTAGCTCCGGATCTGCACCATCGCCGCTCCTACGCCGGCGCAGCGCACATGCTGGAGTTAGCCCCTACTGGCCCGCGTGCAGCTCCCCCAGGGCAGCGCAGTCCGCTCTGCCCCGGCACCGTCCCCTCCCCCCACCAGCCACTGCTCCACACGGGCAACGGTGGGTGCTATTTACCGTGCCGCCCGCCCGCATGCGCACTCAAGATTCGGAGGCACGCACCGCCTGCCGCTAGAGGCCGCAGGCAAGGGAGAAGGACGTGGCGGAGAATTCCGTGCGCCGCCGCGGTGGCATGCCAATGGAGCACGACAAGGAAAAGCGGCTCCTCACTTGGGTCTACCGCCGGTCGCTGACAACGACGGAGACAGACGATCGCCGCTTACGGCGGAAGAATGCGAAGGCACTCCGTCTTGCCATAGAGCAGTTGGATCGCGAGGTAAGGAGGCAGCGGCGGAGGCGGCTAAGGTGGCCAAGTTGAAGCGGTAGCGGAACAGGATCGTCCGCTGGATGAAGGGGTTGATTGTGCTCTCCGATTCCTCCCCCGACAACGGCGACGACGACAAGTCCACCTCCGATGATGACGACCAAGATCCTCCACCAGCCGCGGACGCCTACAACTACGCCGGCGACCGGTAGGGCAAAGGCGCATCGAGGAAGTGGTGAAGACGCTCCTCCTCCTATGTTTATTATTATTTTTAGTTGTTGAAGTTTAAGAACTTGTCCGGTGATGAACTCTAATGATCTTTGGATGATGTACAATTCGTTTATATGCATTTGGTTGTCCGTTTGAAGGCGATTTCATTGTCCGTTATTTGATCACGTAAATTATCTCATCACATTGTATGTATAGTATGAATATAGGGTGCCGGATATGAGGTATGCGGATGTGGAGAGAAAAATTTGAGAAGTAACCAGCCAGTGCCCGCGGACGCGTCAGTGGACGTTTGAGGGGCCGGATTTGTCCAGTCCGGTTGTAGATGCCCTCATACGAAACCGCCCCACCTTGCAGACCGGCCCTTTGATCTCTCTTTAGTTTGGTGGCTAGAGATCATAGACCGGTTAGGCTTTGTACAATGCAAGGTGCTTAAGAGAGGTGCTTGAAGAAATAAATTAGGCTTTCCTTATGTACCGGTGCTTATTTGTACAGCGCAGACGCTTAATTAGGCGTCTCTCCTGTAGAAATAGGCACCGATGCTTAAAAAAACCCGGTTTATTTTTTTAAGTACCTGTGTAAGCATCTAGCATTGTACAAGGCCTTAGTAGCTTGATTAGGTGGCCGGTCAAGGTGCTCCGAGACCAATTTGCTGATTAATGATTGTGGTTAGAGATTTTGGTTAGTGATTGATTGGTTGTAATTATTAACTACCCACAGGTACTACATCCGGTTAATAATTAGAAGAATAAACCCAACGAGTCAGCAGCCGCTTAAGTCTGTTTAATAAGTGATTAGGAGATTATAACACAGTATTAATTAGACCACTTAATTAATATGCAACAGATGGGTATATCAAAAACCAAAGTAGTTCCATCTGGGCTCTAAATTAAGAAACTCAGGCTACAATACAACCGTAATTTTGTCCTGTAGTATGTCTTGTCTCTTTGCTTGTCGATCGATTGAACCGGTCGAACAACCAACACTTTGCATGGTCTATATAGAAAATTGTTTACATGTTAGTTCAATGGAGTCTACAATCAACGGCTATCAAACTATCTTCGAAAAATAACAAATGTAGTACAAGCAACGGCCGAGAGACCATCGATGGAGATACATCGATGTGTGTCTCGAGCAATGGACAAATGCACGCATAAATTTTCTTGCGATCGAGCTAGGGAGGGGACCGTGCGGCGGACGGCCAGCCGTCCGGCCGGACCCGCGCACGCCAACCGACGACGGACCGTCTGCCGTCCGGCAGATCGAACGCAGGCACGGGCGCACATGGAGGCACATGGATGCTATCTGCAACCACCTCTACATCGATCGGTCGACCTCGAGCGACGATCAACCTCCATGTCCATGTCATGCATCATGGATGAAGATGAAAGATCTTGGCAACCTGCGCATCTCATTATTCTACGACTGCACATGTAGACGAGTCCACCACATGATCGACTTGTACTACCTGACGAGTGCCTTCATCATATCATTGAGCGGCAATCGCCGCGCGCTAATGATCATCTAATCAGAATGAGATGATTGCTTAGATTAATCAACTCACAAACATGTACTGCATATTTTTTATCAAAAAATTGAATATATTAATATCGCAGAGATACCAATTATACCTAGGCTCTGCAGCAACGAAATGTCCAGAGACATTACACATGCACACAGCCCAAAAACAAAAAGAAGAAGGAAAAAAAGACCCTGCTACAGTGATCAATTCCTTTTAGCTGCAGCACGAACCACCACTAGGACAACACCCGAAGTACGTATTCTCCAAAAGCGACGTCTCGAAGAAGAAAACAATGCACAAGCGGCGTCATCGCCCGATCATAGATCTTAGGTTTTCACCCTGAAGGAAATCCTCGCTCTCAAAACAATGCATTCAACAAAACCACTGCCAGGCACAACTAATTAAGACTAGACCTTGGTTTTCATCCTAAAAGATAAGACTCTATACTCCACCTGTGCTATTGTGCCCACTTGCCGATGCCGCTGCTACGAGTCACGAATAAACAAGGACATACCTCATCACCACAAATACTTGGCCTGCCATTACTAGGCCTCAGACCTCGGCCACGATGAGGTTCTCCGCCACCGTCTTTACCATGGAAATTGAAATACCGACAACTCATGTATTGCATATATTATGGATATCATTTCATTGCCCTCCAGAATATTCCTCCGTATAAATGCACGCCTGTTTTTCCAACAAAAAAATCCAGTTTGAAACCAAATGCTAGCTTATCGTGCTAGGTAGATAATGCTGTATTTATGTTTTTCCTTTTGTTAATAATAACTGTTTAAGTATGCATCATTTGCAACGGATCATGCATGTGGCAAGTGGCCCACAGAGCTACCTCAGTCGGATCCGGCTTGCCTGCTCCCTCTCCATGCTCCCATCCGTGGTCCCACTTCATCCTACGGCTGTTCTTTTCCCTTTTTCTTTTCTAATCTAATCATCTCCCCCCCTGATTTTCAGGGGATGGGGCCGGGTCTTATTTTCTTCCAATCAAATCAAGCCACGTATGCGGGAGCACGGATGGGAGCATGGGAAGGGAGCAGGCAAGTCTCGTCCACCTCAGTCTGGTCCTGCTTATAGTTCAATCTCTCTCACACATACGTACATCGCAAATTAGGCATATGGGCCTACCGAAATAAAGATTTTTTTGGAATCTTTCTCCCTTCATCAGATGGATTACCTATCTCTGATCTCTGGGTACCAGAAAAAACTACCAACTGCCATACCAACCAGTCCGATCTCACCTGCAGCCTGCCTCTTCTTTAATTGTAGTATCATGCACTGACCGGTACCATAATTATGGAAACCGTTGCGTCTGATGTTTACATGTGAGATGGATCGAATCGATCATGAAGGCGTGTCAGAGGACACATTATCAGAGGAAAGCCACTAGTACTAATTATATAGCTAGAAGCAATTGTCTGATTGGAGAAATAGAATTTTCTATATGTCGCCATAAACAAGTGATGTATATGTTGCTGCCGTTCTTTTTCAAATGCCAAGTAGGATATACATTGGAAGATATATGGTAGTGTGTATGTACACATGCATGAGTGAGTACAGTGACACTGGACAAAATCAAAATTGACTCATCACCAACTACTGAAGAAGAAGAGGAAACAAGGACAAGAACATGCACACATGCTTACACTTGCATGTCTGTGGTACTATACACAGTAGATAAACCTCACAACTTGCAAGAAATTAATAGATGGAGTCACTAGCTACCATTGCAAGTTGCAATATTTTTCCTATTCTAACACCCCCAGGTCAGATTAAGAAATGATTTTTCATGATAAAGTAGTGGTGCATATACACTGCGAGCTAGTCTGCATCAACCGGCTCACACAACAACTATACTAGATCTCTTTTTTTTACAGGAAAACAACTATACTAGATCGAGCAAACTTAGAGACGACATATGCTGCGTGGGTGTGGGGTTGGTTCTTAGATCAATCCTATCAGAGTCGGAATATTTGCAGTGGCCATAATACATATGGAGGGCACTGCATATGCCTTTGGAGACTGGACAGGCGACGCGCAATCTCAGAGACGACATATCTCAACCTCAATCTGTCAATGGAACATCTTTTTTCCCCAATCTCCCTTCCATCCCTGCCGTGAGGTATGGGATCACGTGAAGTTTCCTTCCCGCCGCACATTTTTGCTGGATGGAGTGCGCTCCCTCTCCGACGGTGTAGTTTTGACGAAACATTTTGGTCACGTGCTGGTGCAGGGTATACTGTTTGACGCGGTCGGTAATGATCGATAGAGATGATCAATCGTGAACAGTGCATATACATATGAGACTTTGCAGTTAACTCGTGGATCGAGAGGCTGCCTGCTACTCCTAAGAATCTCTTCTGGTCTAGTGGAGTTTATACTTTTGACCGTGTCTGAAACGGGTCAGCAAGAGAGATCGTTGGACGTAGAGTGGAGAGAGATACTGCCGGCCAGGCCGTCATTTTGTCCGTCGGTCGTGCTTTCCCTCGTAAGCGCCTGCGTCACTCACTCACGCGGTTGCCGGTTCATGTTTGGAGAGCTGCCTGGCCAAGGTACGTACGTACGTGATTATCATGGACGATGCATGCATGCGCCGGTCAATGCATGTGCTCAATTACTGACACTGACAGCGAGCGCCCCTGCACGGCTGGTTATGCGGTGGGCCCACACGACGGGGACGTCCGACCAGCCACCGGCCGGATATACCGCATACGTACGTACTCCGTGTGGAACAGTAGAAGCATACGTCCACGTAGAGGTAGAGCGCTAACCCGGCCAACTGCTGATGGGACCACGTAGATCGTGCATGTCGGATGGCACAGTGTCCGTGCACGTGATTAGTGAGCGTACGTACGCGCGGCTGGTCCGAGGACGGCGCGCGGTCGGCCGCTGCGCTGACGAACGTACTTCTCCGGCCGCCGGCCCACGTCGATCGACGTGCGTGTGTGCATGCGCACGATCGACGGTGTGCATGCATGCAAGTTGCTCTTTTTTCCGCTACGTTTTTCTACGGTCAAAATCAACGAAGCCAAGTAGCATTGAACCACCACGGACATACAAACCAATACTCCTACATGTGAGCAGGCATCGTAGCTTGCTGTCGCTTGCATGCCAATCTCCGTTTTAGGGTCAAGATCGAAAAGCTTTGTTTACTTTACCGCAATACATTCCTCCTGGACAGCAAGGCCAATTTGAGCAAGCATCGTAGTGGCACAGTGCAACAAATCAGCGCTATATGCCTAGCTTGGTCAATTCTGACTTACGTGTGTTGATCCTTGCACACCAAGTATCGCGCATTCCACCTTCATATGCATTTGACATGCATGCCCAAGTACCATTTCAACTAGAGAGAGGACAAAGGGCGACACAACCGTCTATCTTCAATTTAGTATAAAAGTTTCCTTTTACCCCTAAAAATTGTGGTATAAAAATATCCTGACTGCTGTCTTAGCCCAGACTAATTAAGACTAAACATGTAGTCTATTTTCCTAATTATATGTATATAGTGTCAGACTAATTGTGACTTGCAGGGTGGTAGATTGTCAAATCGAACGCTTGAACCAAGTTTCCTCTAGGGTTTCCCTATGGTCTACCCATCCTCCGACGGCGCCGCCGGAGTCCACATAGTTTCTACGTCGATCTCATCAGAACTCGATCGCGGGCAGAACAACAGACGCCCGCGCCACGCTGACACGCGTTTGCATGGAGGAACGCGAAGGCCATAAGGAGACGGGGGGACTGAAGGAAGCGAAAGAGAAGATGCAGGCGGGAGTAGAGAGGCAGGAAGGAGATGGATCGGGGAGCTACCAGGCGGCAACCTTGGGGGTTGAAACTTCGGCAGCGGCCGGAGGGCTTGCAGGAGAGCGATCTAGAGGTTGATGATGAGGAGGACTGGGTTCACCGCGGATCTGGGCCAACCCTGGAAGATGCTTTTGATGGTATGAATTTGCATGGAGAAGAGGAAGAAGACCTAGATCAGGGAGGTTCGGTGGCTCGCGCTTTTTAGGGTTCATACCATGAGGCCCTTTAGCCATGCGGCTCTCTTGAATTCTATGAGGAACGCATGGGCTTGTGCGCAAGGCGTAACTTTCAACATTAAGGGGCCAAACCTATTTTTGGCGCAGGTTCATTGTCTGGGTGACTGGAAGCGTGTGATGGACGGGGGGGGGGGGGGGGGGGGGGGCGTGGCAATTCAGAAGAGATCCGGTGATCCTGGTGGAGTATGATGGATTTACAAACGTGGACGAGTATGCCCTAGACATGTATCCATTATGGGCGAGAGTTAAAGGGTTACCGAATGGTTTAACGAGGAAGAAGGAGTTAGCAGAGAAGGTGGCGAAGAAAGTAGGCAATCCACCGTTCACGGTTATCGTTAATGAGGGTAGGATAAATCCCTCGAATCATCTACGAGTCAAAGTGTTTGTTAATGTCAATCAGCCTCTGGTTAGGTTTGTCCCAATCACGCTCAAAGAGAGGAAGAAGTACCCGATCAGCTATGAAAAACTGCCGGACTTCTGCTTCTATTGCGGCTGTATGGGCCATGTGCTTGAGGACTGCGGGGATGGTACCCATGATTTGGCCTCCTGTGAGTGGGGTGATTGGCTACATTGGGCAAATGAACCGGCTGGAGGTGGTGCTATAGGTGGAAGGGGAGGTGGTGGTGGAAGAACAGGCGTTGGGAGAGGGGGTGGTCCCTTTAATGGCCCTCCTAGAGGGGGAAGAAGTGGAGATGGAGGTAGAGGGGTTAGAGGGGGAGAAGCAGGAGTTGTAGGTGGAGGAGCAGGAGTTGTGGGAGGGAGCATGGCGGGTGAGGGGAACCTTGGTTCAGTTGACATGGACATATCAGTTGGGAATCAATTGTTGCCGGGGGAGGATGGCAGGGGAGCCCGCAAGAGGTTAGTTAGTGAAGATGGCACCATCACAGTGAGGGGTCAACCGGTGCCAAATCTGGTCGGGAAGGTCAATAATACCGTTCTTATGATTGAGAGTGGAGGAGAAACGGTGGAGACAGTGGTACCGGGCCCTTCAAATAGTACTTCGGGGAAACACCCTGTCGTGAGGAGGAAGCAAGGAGTAGGGGAGGAAGAGGGTGAAGATCAAATGACAAATGTGGCAGCCTCCGGCTCGGAGGACCGCCGAGCCCAATGAATCTCCTAAGTTGGAACTGCCGGGGAGGGGGGAATACCCGGACAGTTCGAGAGCTGGCGACTCTTTGTCAGTCGCATTCCCCCACTTTGGTGTTTTTGTGTGAAACAAGGCAGAAGGCGGACAAGTTGAAAAGAATCCGAGCGAGGTTGGGCTTGAAGGGTTTTTGCGGCATGGATAGTAATGGTATGAGCGGTGGTCTGGCTCTATATTGGCATGAATCTTATGACGTCCAGATTCTAGACAAGAAGGAAAGATACATCGATGCCTTGGTGCGAATTCATCCGGATGCTGAGCAATGGAGAGTAACTTGCGTGTATGGAGAACCCAGAGTGGAAAATAGACCGGCAATGTGGTCGGCGTTACAAAACCTGAAAACTGTCATTGACCGGCCATGGTTAGTTGTCGGTGATTTTAACGAGGCTATGTGGAACTTTGAGCACATGTATGCCACGCCAAGACCCGAAGCACAAATGGTGGCCTTCAGAGACGTGGTGGAGGTGTGTGAGTTGGTTGATCTAGGCTTTATTGGAGTTCCATTCACATATGACAATAAACGTAGTGGTGCAAGTAATGTCAAAGTCCGGTTGGACAGAGCGGTGGCATCCAATGATTGGAGGAATTCGTTCGCGTACTCGTCGGTTGTTCATATCCCTTCTCCTTGCTCGGATCATATAGCCATTTTGGTAAAGGGGTCAGCTGACCCGGGTCCGACAGGGAAGAGCAACAGAAGATACGAGCTTTTTTGGGAACGGGACCCTATGTTGCCGGACATAATAAAGGAAGCATGGGAGGCTGTAGGCGGCGTTCAGAACCTGGCTCAGTTGCGCGATGCACTATCCAAGACCATGAGCTCATTGGGATTATGGAGTAAAAAATTGGTAACATTAGGAGAGAGTTAGCAAAGTCTCGGACTCAGTTGGAGGAACTGATGAACATGAACGCAGACAGAGTAGAGATCAGGGTTGTAACAGACAAGATGAACGAACTCCTTTACTAGGAGGAAATGTTATGGCTACAACGGTCAAGAATAACATGGTTGAAAGAAGGCGATAGGAATACCAAATATTTCCAAAGCAAGGCAGTGTGGAGAGCGAAGAAGAATAAAATTCGGGAGCTTACTGATAGCATTGGGGTGGTGCATACAAATAGTGTGGTGATGGGGGAGATGGCGAATGAGTATTTCCAAAATATATTTAAGGCTGATCCAACCATAAACCCGTCTCCAATACTGGACCATGTGGAGGTCAAAGTAACTGAGGATGATAATGCCAGGCTGGTTGCTCCTTTTTCTGATTTTCCAAATTGGCCCTTTGAAGGCCCCGGGACCGGATGGTTTTCCGGCTCGTTTTTTCTAGAGAAATTGGAGTACACTCAAGGATGATGTTATTGCTTCGGTTAAGGATTTCTTTCAGACAGGCATTATGCCAGAAGGGGTAAACTCAACTTCTATTGTTCTTATCCCTAAAATTGCTAATCCATCAAAGTTGTCTGATTACAGGCCTATCATCTTATGTAATGTTATTTATAAACTCATCTCTAAGTGTTTGGTTAACCGGTTGAGGCCTTTATTGGATGACCTTATTTCTCCGGAACAAAGTGCTTTCATCCCAGGAAGGATGATTACAGATAATGCCTTGATAGCCTTTGAGTGTATTCATTACATCAAGCAAGAAAAGGACCCCACAAAAAGCTTCTGTGCTTATAAACTAGATTTGTCAAAAGCATATGATCGAGTGGAGTGGGTCTACTTGAGGCAAGTGATGCAAAAGTTGGGTTTCTCTCACCGATGGATTGATTGGGTAATGACGTGTGTTACATCGGTGAGGTATTCAGTCAAGTTCAATGGAACCCTCTTGGATTCATTTGCACCGTCGTGTGGCCTTCGGCAAGGTGACCCACTCTCACCATTTTTATTTCTGTTTGTGGCGGATGGACTTTCAACTATTTTGAAAAATAAGGTGAATAGGGGAGAGCTCTCACCGGTGAAAGTGTGTAGAAGAGCCCCGGGTATTTCCCACCTTTTGTTCGTTGACGATACGTTGCTGTTTTTCGAGGCTTCTAGGAGGCAAGCAGAGTGTGTGAGGGCAGCACTACAAGAGTATGGTGCAGCTACTGGGCAAAAGCTAAACTATGATAAATGCTCAACATTCTTTGGTAATTCATGCCCAACCACAAGCCAAGAGCAGGTCCGAAATGCCCTGCAGGTCACTAGTGCAGCTTTTGATGAAAGGAATCTTGGCCTCCCGGCCCCAGATGGCCGAATGTCCAAAGGCAAATTTCAGAACCTTCAGGCCAGCCTAACAAAACGTCTGATGCAATGGGGGGATGGCCTATTGGCTCAGCCAGGTAGAGAGGTGTTGATTAAATCAGTGGCCCAAGCATTACCTACTAATATTATGGGTGTATTCAAACTTCCGTTTTCGGTGTGTGATGATCTGACGAGAATGGTGCGGAATTTTTATTGGGGATCTGCAAAAGGGAAGCGGAAGGTTCATTGGAAAAAATGGGACTATCTTCTCCAACCAAAAGACAGGGGAGGTGTGGGCTTTCGAGACTTCCGGTTATTTAACCAAGCATTGCTAGCTCGGCAGGCTTGGCGGCTTTTGTCCAATCCGGATAGT
Organism: Aegilops tauschii subsp. strangulata; assembly: GCF_002575655.3. Lineage (NCBI taxonomy): Eukaryota > Viridiplantae > Streptophyta > Magnoliopsida > Poales > Poaceae > Aegilops > Aegilops tauschii. The sequence goes on from NC_053039.3 coordinate 42,992,294, forward strand.
CTATGTGCCCAGGTTCTTAAGGCAAAGTACTATCCATATGGCAAGCTAGAGGATACGGTCTTCACAGGGAACGCATCATCGTCGTGGCAAGCTATTAGTCATGGCCTTGACCTGTTGAAGAGAGGATTCATTTGGAGGGTGGGAAACGGGAGAAATATCAGAGTGTGGACGGACAACTGGATCCCGAGGCCGTTCTCCTTCAAGCCGGTCTCGTTGCAGGGCAGATGCCGAATTTGCTTCGTGTCAGATTTGCTTAATGCAAATGGGTCTTGGAAAGCGGAGCTATTACAACAGTATTTTCTGCCAGCTGATGTGATTGAGATTTTGAAGATTCGAGCTTCACCAAGGTTGGATGAGGATGTGATTGCATGGGCCCCTGGGAGACATGGAGTTTTTTTGTAAAGTCGGCATATCAGTTTGCGTTTCAGGAATTGTACGGAGCGAGCACAGCCTCGTCCAGTAACTCGGCTTCAGGAGGAAGGAGTTGTTGGAAGATTATTTGGAACAGTGCAGTTCCTCCAACGATCCGTAACTTTGCATGGCGTCTGGCGACGGACGCTCTTCCTACGTGGAAAAACAAGAAGAAAAGAGGGCTTGAGCTTGTGAGCGGCTGTCCGATTTGCGGTATAGAGATTGAGGACAATTTCCACCCTTTTCTGAGATGTCAGTGGGGGAGGGATCTGTATAAGGAGATGGCGAAGGTATGGAGGTTGCTGGTGATCGAATCCTTTGTGCCCAATGGGAGGGAATGGCTTCTCCATGCGCTGGACTCCCTAAGTGAGCTTGATCGGTGCAAGGTTTTGCTCATTTTCTGGAGAAGTTGGTACGTGTGGAATGAAATCATACATCATAAACCGGCCCCGGACATGGATGTATCCGTGAATTTCCTGAGAAGATATTTGGATGAATTAGTGGGGATCAAAATGAACCATGGTATGGATGTGGCTAAAGGTAAGGGATACCTGACTTTTGATCACACTAGAGAAGTGAGGGAGATTCAGAGTGATGGCCCAGTGTGTAAGTGGCAACCCCCCGCCGAGGGCTGGGTAAAACTAAACACGGACGGGTCCTTTGTTGATAGTGATCTTGTGGGCACTGGTATGATTCTCCGAAACTCCAGTGGAGGGATTATTTTTTTGGCATGCAGATCGCTATTTTCTTGCAGAGATGTGGTTGAAGCAGAACTAGGTGCAATCATGGAAGGTTTATCGCTGGCTATACAACGCTCTGATTTGCCTATTGTTATCGAATCGGATTCCAGCTTGGCAGTGTCTATGGTATCCTCTGGCGAAGTTGATCGTTCAATTTATGCTGCTTTGGTTAATGAAATAAGACTGCTGGTGCGTCTTAGACAAACTTGTGTTACTCATATTATGAGAGTCCAGAATAAAGCTAGTGATAATTTGGCTAGGTTTGCTCGATTTGAGGGGCGAACTATGACTTGGCTGGGATCTGGGCCAGAGGAGGTCTTGGGTATATCCCTTGATGATTGTAAAGACATTGATATTTGAGTAATACAAGTGTTCTCGCAAAAAAAATGTCAGACTAATTAAGACTAAACATTGATATTTGACATATATATATATATATATATATATATATATATATATATATATATATATATATATATATATATAGACACACACACACACTACTTGATTGCTGTCTTAGCCCAGACTAAACATGTAGTCTATTTTTTTAATTATATGTATATAGTGTCAGACTAAACATATATAAAAATATCCCGACTGCTGTCTTAGCCCTGACTAATTAAGACTAAACATATATATATACACTACTTGAGAGTGATTAAGTAGTAATAACAAGTTGTTGCATCAAAGCATATTGTTGATTGCTTCAATTCATATTTTCCTTTTGGTTGGTCATGCATGGGCGTCACTTCCTTTCACATGTTGTATGGTCATGTCATTAATTGAGCGACCAATGACTTACTTAATTATTTCAAATTTGGAGTATCTACATTAGTATATAGATATATGCAAACGGTTTGAATAGAATCATACGGTGTCTTGCGCTCAGAAATTGCCATACAATCAGCTGGTTGTTTCTTAATTAGTAGCTGCTAGGTCATTTTTATATGATTGACATTTTCCTTTTGGTCGGTCATGCATGAGCTTGACTCCCTTTCACATGTTGTCTGGTCATGTGATTAATTGAGTGAGCAATGACTTAACTATTAAAAATGCGTTTAATTATTTCAAATCTGGTGTATGTACATTAATATATGGAAATGGTTTGAATAGAATCTTACGGTGTCTTGTGCATAGAAATTGTCATACAATCAGCTGGTTGTTTCTTAATTAGTAGCTGCTAGGTCATTTTTATTTGATTGACATTTTCCTTTTGGTTGTTCATGCATGAGCTTCACTCCCTTTCAATGTTGTCTGGTCATGTGATTAATTGAGTGAGCAATGACTCACTTAACTATAAAACATACACTTAATTATTTCAAATTTGGTGTATGTACATTAGTATATAGATATATGGAAACAGTTTGAATAGAATCTTACGGTGTCTTGTGCTCAGAAATTGTCATAAAATCAGCTGGTTGTTTCTTAACTAGTAGTTGCTTGGTCATTTTTATATGATTGACATTTTTCTTTTGGTTGGTCATGCATGAGCTTCACTCCCTTTCACATGTTTTCTGGTCATGTGATTAATTGAGTGAGCAATGACTTACTTAACTATTAAAAATTCACTTAATTATTTCAAATTTGGCGCATGGACATTAGTATATAGATATATGGAAACGGTTTGAATAGAATCTTATGGTGTCTTGTGCTCAGAAATTGCCATGCAATCAGCTAGTTGTTTCTTACTTAGTAGCTCCTAGGTCAGCTTTATATGATTGATATTTTCTTTTCGGTTAGTCATGCATGAGCTTCACTTCCTTTCACATGTTGTCTGGTCTTGTGATTAATGGAGAGACCAATGACTTGTAAATATTTAGAAACATTTAATTATTTAAAATTTGGTGTACGTACATTAGTATAAATATGGAAACGCTTTGCATAGAATGTTATGGTGTCTTGGGCTAAAAAATTGCCATACAACCAGCTTGTTGTTTCTTAATTAGTAGCTGATGGGTCATTTTTATACGACTAGGTATGTGCTCGTGCGTTGTCAGGGGGCCAAATATTTCTTTAACACCATAAGAGGACCATATGAGACAAATCTTGATGCAAAGAAAATTGACAAAATAAGATTATGTTTTGGTTATAATGTATAGATTTTCCAGCTATCTCTTAAACTAATAAAATAGTTATGTGTCCATGACTAATATGTTTTATAGAGTTACCAAATATAAGAGATTAGAGCATGATTAGTTTGCTGCCAATATTTGGCTAGCCAAATGTTGACATTGCCAAATATTGGCAAAACCAATACTTGCCAGCTATTGGAAACTTTGTGTGAGATAGGCAAGACAACTCGATGACCAACCAAGTAGTAGCCAACATTTGGCACAATGCCAAACATTGGCCTGCCAATTTTGGGCACAATGCCAAACATTGGCCTGCCAATTTTTGGCACCAAACCAATTATGCTCTTAATTTGATTCTAGGGCGTTAATTTATTGCAATTTATCGGGTTACCAAAGATGTCCGACCGGTACCAGTTTTTACATAAGAAACCGTTTATTTACGGGCCATGGATTTATTGTTATACCAGATATTGATCTATTTTATTTGGTTACCAAAGATTGGTTTGGTGAAAACCAGGAAGGGATGAGAAACCAGGAAAAACCGGTGGAGGATGGGAGGTTGGGCGAAGAGTGGTGGGGAGAAAACTAAAATGTGCGAAACCCGGGGGCGGGGTGGCCCCTCCTGACATATACTAAACTCCTCCTCCGCTAAGTATTTGACACTGTTTGTGTCTCATTGAAGAGATATAATCTAGGGGGGGGGGGGGGGGGGGGGGCATCTCTGTGGATAAGAATGTTGTATGGACAGACTTTTTCATTCTTGCAGCTTTGAGACCCTAATTTTCGATTAACATTCTGGGTACACGGGTTCAAATTGTCAATCGAGATGCGCCACAAGTCTTGTGAGTACATCATGTCCTGGTGTGACTAGAAGTACGACTGACAAGAAGGATGATGAATATACCAGCACATGCATGATATGCTTCTAGAACATGCATGGCTAGTGCTCAAAATAATTTTCAGCATGGAAGGCTTATGTAGCTAGACAAGAACAATTTTGATGTATACTCCTGCAGTTAAATCAGTGTCGGCTGGCTGTTTCCTATGTGCGGCCGGCCAAATGTAACTTCTACATCTTGTCTTTACTTGACTTGCACCTATTATTGCTACACAATGCTATAGAACTTATCGACCTGACCTCATGGATGTGTGGCAGGCTATCAGTTAGTCATGTGACATTGGTCCTACGTACCAAAGCAGGCATGCACATGCATATGATTGGTACGTGGATAGATATATAGAAATATCAACTGTCCATGCATACGCAATGCAAAAATATCAACGGTCCATGCATATGCATATGATCAACAGTGCGACTGTGAGAGAGCAGATCAAGTGATCAACAGTGCATTAATTTTGTAATCACCGCTACAGAAGTCCTTGTTCAGGACTTATATTCCTAGAAGGCTTAGCTTGCATCTAGAGCTCAGAACTCACGCAATCCATGTATGGATATCAATGATTTTCCTAAGGCATGTAGACATGAGAGGGTTCATGAATACGATGATAGCAGAAAGGATATAACACAAATTTATACATATCAAATCTTCAATATAAACATCAATATAGAATTATACTATGGTGCGCGTTACAAGCGAAAGCTCCTTTTATATTATTATATTTCAGGGCTGACCCGAGCAAGACTAGTGAGGGCCCAAGGCCCGGCCTTATACAGAGCCTGCTATGAAGGTTGCCTAAGTTGAGAACTGAATTAATAAAAGAAGTGCCCCTCTCTGACGCTAGCTACGTAACATAGTCGGGCAAACGACCATAGCGCTTTTTATGTGTGAACTTTGCTCAGTCAAAAAGCAATATTTTTAACATGTTAAAAAAATACTACCTCTGTATGGAAATATAAGATGTTTTTGCAGTTCAAACGTTTATATTTTGGTACAGAGGGAGTAGTTGTCAACAAAGGTACAATATTGCGGAAATGGAGTAAATATTCACATTACATGCAAATTTTCAGTACATATGAAGTAAAATGTTCATCACATATTTTAAAATTGGTCGTTCATGCAACAGAGTTATATTCATGTATTTAAAAACTAAGTAATTTAAAGAAAATTTTCAAAGATTTCAAAAAAATGGTTATAAGTCTGTATACAGTAAGAAAAAAGTGTTAAATTATAATAAAATATAGTAAAAAAGTGGGCAATTAGTTGAACAAAGTTGAGAAAAACATAAGAAATACAATACCAAACAGAAAAAGGAGAAAGAAAAGCAAAAAAAAGGAACGAAACACAGTAAGAGATAAAACAAATTGACGAAAAACCAATAATAAATGGAAACAAAACATAAAAACTGCAGAAAAGTAGAAAGAGGGCAGTTCATAACGGAAAAAAGCAGAGTCACGTCCTGAACTGGGCCAGCTCGAGAAACGCACACCCTATGCATTTTGGCTGTGACTTGACGCAGCAAGTGTCGAATAGGTTAATGCTAACAACCAACAAGGAGCAGTGTGTCATATGCCACTTGTAGCGGCGAGGAGGGACTACTCCGGGTGAAGGGCGCCGTAATAATGGCAGACTCTACGACCTTTAAGAGGTATAGTGTGTTTCTTTTATTTCCTTTGTAAATCTGAAAAATTATATTTATTTTCCAATATTTTTTATACTTAGTTTTGAAACAAAAGTTTTTATGTATTTTAGAAAATGTCCCTGTTATTTTGCCAAGATTTTGCATCATTAAAACAAATATTTATGTCATTTTAAAAAGTGTACAAATATTTCAAAATTTGTCCTGTCATTTTAAAAAAGTGTTCACATATTTAACAAACCTGCTTGTTTAATTTGAAAAGTTTTGTTTCATGTCATTCTAAATAGTTCCACATATTTGACAAAACATTATACCAATGATGCATGTAATTTTGAAAATAAAAAGCTTTCACGTATTTTTAAGGAATATTCACGCAATTATCAAATAGTGTTCACAAATTTTAGAAAATGTTCATGTAATTTCTAAAAATCATTCATGCTTACAAATATTGATATAACTTTAAAAAATTCCACTTATTTTTTGAATGTTTATGTGATTTAAACAGGTGCATTTTATTTAAAGACTGTTCACATCTTTATCAAAACAATATGTATATATCTTTAAAAAGGACAAGGAAAATGGAAAAGGGAAACATAATATAATATAATAAATAAAATGGAAAAGGGAAATAAAAGGAGAAAAATGGAAAGATAAAACAAGACATAATCGGATCTCTGAAAAAACAATCGTGAAACTGAACCGAAATAAAGGAGCGAAAAATAACCCAAGCAGGGTCCTGGTCCAGTACGTGGGCGATTTGCACTATATACAGACTTTAGCCTGTTGATTGATTGATTTACAAAGCTTGGGCCCTTCTTGCCCTTTCCTAATTCCCTGGGATGCCTTGAAAGCGGAAATAAAGGGAGGCGTAAGGAAATAGCAGATTGTAGACTAGTGATGTGAGAATCAACTGAAAAAATACTACCCCTCCAAAAACTAACTGAAAATAATTAGTAATGGCACATTTTCCTGAGAAACATAGAGTATCCCAGAATCACAGGACGACGATAAGCTATCTTGCTGCCCCGCCCTGTCCAAGACGTCACTTCCACTGTGCTGTCGTCGGCCGCGGCCTCCCTCTAAACCTCACCAAGATTCAATTGTCAACGACCTCCACGCAGGCCCCTCCCACTATCACCATCCGAACCCGTCGATCTCTCACTCACCTCCACCGGCGACGCTGTTGCCCCGTCGTTTTTGGCTTGGTCTCACCCGCATCCTTCCACCTTGCTAATGCTCTATGCATCAACCCATCTTTCTCTCGATGCTTCACCCAAAATCGGTTTACACGAATTAGAATTACATGCAACTGATGAATACCAAATGCACTAAAATATTTTTAACAAAAGGGTCGCTCGAGTTAATTTGTAAGGCAAAACCCCTCGGTGTCTCTTCCACCATGTGCACACCGCTAAAAACTTTATATTTACAAGTCTATTCAAAGATGCATGCCATTTGCACCATCAGCGTGTCAGGGCACCTAGACGCAACAGTCTAGCTATAATGCTTCCGGATGGGCAAATATGATGGGCCAGCGTTCTGGGAGATATGACGTATAGGTACAAACTGAGTAGTATATAGTAATAGGTAGACCTGGTATAAGTTGTTGACCAGACAGGCCCGAGCCGAGGGGTGTGCGACCTGTCCACGGCACAACACGTCACGGAGAAGTCTCGCGGGGAGCGCAATACGCAAGACATGCTGGCGAGGATTTTTAGAAACCGAAACCCCACACATCCAAAAAGGACCCCATCAGGACGCACTGCGGCTATGAGCTGCCCTAGGTCGACCTGATCGCCCGTAGGGCCTTGTGGACCGCTGCTGTCGAACACGAAGAACAACAAAGAACGTGGAAGAAGAAAAACAAATGGTAAAGGTAAAGGTAAAAGGTCATAGATGTGGTGATAGATGTGTTTGTCGGTTGTGTGTTGTTTCAATTAATCGTCACCTCTCATCTATATATAAAGCGGCTGGACTTTCCCGTACAAGAACATGACTCAAATCGCGTCGAAAATTTCAATTCTAACCTAATTTGGGTGCGTAGGTCCACAGGCTTCGGGCTGCAGAGTTTATCATATACTCCCTCCGTTCCAAAATAGATGACTCAACTTTGTATTAACTTTATACTAAAGTTAGTACAAATTGAGTCATCTATTTTGGAACTGAGGGAGTAGTTGTCTTATAGTTGGTATACTGCCTTTGATCGACATGACTAGAAAAACAAAATTTCTCTTCTCGGCAAATTCGAAAAACTTTCATGTTCAACACTTCTCCATCCGCGGTCATCTTGAAGGTGCAACAGGCCGGACAACTCTGTAAACAATATTGAAGATCCAAACCTCCGCGCAAAATGTGCCAACCTTTTGTTAAGCTGAGGTTCCCTGGAGGCTCCGGGTCCGGAGTGTCCGGCCCAACCTGGAGTTCCGGACTATTTTTCTGCAGCCCACCGTTTTGGCTTTAACTTATGCGTACAATCTCAGATTGAGATGATTCAAAACGTAAAACTGTTCGTCTCAACGAGACAAGACTTCTCATGTTGAACACTTTTCCATTTGAGGTAGTTTTCATCAGGTTATCAGCCAAGCCAAAAACTGGTGTCAACACGGGTGCGGGTTGTCCACAGAGATCGGACGGCTGTGAGTGTGCCAGGGGGGCATCCGTGCGAGGTCCGGGCGTAACGCACTGCACAAAGGGCACCATCGCGCGCGGAGGCTCCCAGTGGCGAGTACTCCAGCATTCTTTATAGGAGTAATATGAAGTATTCACATTAAGGAACACTCAAAGTTACATCCGTAATTGAAGCTTTTTCCGATAGGAGGAAGGAAAAAACGTTAGCCTTGTGTTGAGGATATAGACCTTAGAGTCACCCGCCAGGAGGGGCCGGGTTACTCATAATGGTCATTGCCAGAAGCCCGGCGCCAAGCTTGAAGACGGTGGGCCAAAGATGGGCTTAAGACCCGGATATGGCTTAAGGCCCGTAGTTACAATCATTATTATGGTAGAACTTGTAGTGTACGGCAAGAATAGTTGAGAGTCCGAGCCGGACACTCTTATGAGCCGGCCGGGACTCTGAGAGCTGCTGGGCATCAGCCTCCCTATATAAAGGGACGACCCGGCAGCAGTTTAGGAACAAGAAAGATCTCATCGAGAGCTAGGCATAGCAGTTAAGCTCCCTGGTCATCGAAACCCTAATCAATACACCTCAACTGGACGTAGGCTTTTACCTTCACCGTAAGGGGCCGAACCAGTATAAATCCTTGTGTTCCTTGTCCCGTTAACCCCTTCAAGCTTCCTAGCGGCGATGGCTCCACGACTAAGTCCTAGCTTGAGGACATCTGCCGTGACAATTCCACGACAGTTGGCGCCCACCGTGGGGCCAGCGCACGGTGGATTTGAGTTCTTGAAGGGCAGCTTTGAAATGCTCAAGGGATACGCTGTGGGCCGGATGACCAAGAGTCGTCGCGGCAAGCTCTACATCGATGATGCAAACTGGGGCCCCGACGCCGGCTCAATTGAGTACGGGTACCGGGTCCCCTTCGGCGGAATTCATATTTTCATTGGCAAGATTGGTGAGCCGAGCCCTGAGCCGGATCTCTGCGCCGACCTCATCGAGACGACTCAGCGTGCGCGACCCGCCCGGGCCCGGCCTGCCTTAAAGCATGCTTTTGTGGGATGTATCCATGGAGGGCTCTCTGATCGATCTGGATCTGGTGATGAGACGGCCGCCGGCTCTGATGGTGAGTCGTCCACAGATGAGTCAAACTCGTTGTATCAACTTCAAGATGGCAGGCTCATGGGTTGTTCCGATGGTGATAGTATTCCGGACCCGTTTGAGCCGCCAAGTCAGGTTGGAGTCTTTATGGCCGGTGCACAGCCTGTTCAGAACCCTGCTGCTGGAGCGGAAAACCCAGTGCCCTCGCCGGCTCAGGTGCTGATGGATCTCACGGACAAGATGACGGCCCTGTTAACTGCCGCGGTTGACCCGGCGGATCAAGCTCAGCATGATGCGGAGGTGGCGCAATTAAAGTTAGATCTAGTGAAAGCTAAGGAGGATCTGGCAGCAGAAGGGATCAGGATGGCTGCGGAGAGGGCGGCTCTCGACGCCCAAACTCAGTTGATCCTGGCGCAGTCCTTCCGGCTCACAATGGATCAGAACGCGTCCAATGAGGTCATGAGAAGGAGGCATCAAAAGGCCCAATCTCGGCTCCCTCCGGTTTACGATCCACGAAACCTTTTCAACACGCCAGGGGCAGGGTCTAGTAACCCGCCAGGGGTCATAGTGCCCGGGTCTGGGACCCCTATTCAGCCACAAGTGATGGGGCCTCCCCAGGTGCCCCCTGCCCCGCCTCAGTACGTACCAATACCACCGGGTCATTATGCTAACCCGCTGGAGAACATGGTCGCCGCGGCAGCGCGGCTGGCGGCTCTCCCAATTGACGGCGACTCTCCGACGGCTATTGAAACCCGCCGGGTTAGGGAACTCCTTCAGACAGCACTGGCGCAACAAGAGGCGTACTCCTACAGCCGGGACAGGATTCACTCGACCCCTCGTCCAGGCCGGAGCCCGAGTTACAGTAGACACATGGTCTCGGCGACCGGCTCAAGTAACGTCCGGCGCCATGACCCGCCCCCTGGCCATGGCCCGGCTCATAACGGAGCCTTTCACGCAGCAGACCAAGACAGAGCGCGGCAAGAGGCGGAGCAGGTGCCTCAGTTGACGGCTTACCAGACTCCCCCGGCTTATCCGATGACTTCCGTCGACGTGGGTATCCCTACCAGGACTGGGGGTGTCCCTTGTTTAGTGCCAGCTATCCGCAATGAACGTCTACCCAAGGACTTCAAGGGCCCTAGGAAGGTGCCTAATTACACAGCCGACTTACAACCCGCAGCCTGGATCGAGAGTTACGAGATGGCCATGGAACTGCTGGAGGTCAGTGAAGCGGCAATGGCCAAATACTTCACCATGATGTTGGATGGGACTGCCCGCACTTGGTTGAAAGGGCTACCACCGAATTCCATTGGATCTTGGGCTGAGCTGAAGGCCCGGTTCATCCAAAACTTCAAGGATACCTGTAGGCAGTCTATGTCAATTGTGGATTTGACTAACTGCAAGCAGCAGGAGGGTGAGTCTACGACACATTGGGTTTGCCGGGTTAAGGAGATAATACATTCCTCTGATAAGATGGATGCCGGCTCTGCAGTCTTAATGTTGGAACAGAATTGTCGTTTTGTGCCCCTGAAAATGAAACTCGGGCGGCTTAAGCGCGACTGCAATGATATGGGTACACTGATGGCGGCTCTTGTCAAGTACGCCGATTCTGATGGTACCAAGGACCCCGCTTCAGATGATGAAAGGACAGGGAAGGGAAAGAAGAACGGCAATGGCAAGGGTCCTCAGCATAACCCGAGGAACCAAGGAGGTGCCAAGCGCAAGGCCGATGGCAGCCTAGAGTTCGTAGCCAACGCCAGCTCACAGGGTAATAACCAGCGACGCAAGGGGAGGCCCCCTCCCCGAGCCGGCGGGTCAGGCCCGACGCTGGAGCAGCTGTTGAATGAGCCTTGTCCAAGGCATGGCTCTAGAGAGAAGCCAGCTACCCATCTATGGAAGGATTGTGCAATCATGAAGGCCTTTAAGAATTATAATGGCCCGGGCGGCGGCTTTCATGGCCCGGGCGGCGGCTCAGATTCTAATCCTCAGAACGGTCAAGGGGGCTTTAATCAGTAGTCTGGCCAGGGTCATCAACAGCAGCAGGGGGGTTATCAGACCAATCCAAAGCAGCTTAGCAGTGGACAGTATCATGTGTTTACCACCAGTCTGTGTAAGCGAGATCAGAAGTTTCATAAGAGGGCTGTGAATGCTGTTGAGCCGGCGGTTCCACGCTACTTGCGGTGGTCTGAGCAGCCTATAGTGTGGAGTAGGGAGGATCACCCTCCCCGGGTGGATAATCCGGGTCACTTGGCTTTGGTGGTGGCTCCTCAGGTGGGAGGATATAAGTTCACTAAGGTGCTCATGGATGGAGGCAGCAGCATCAACATCCTCTATTATGAGACGTTCCGTCGTATGGGGTTGATTGATAAGAACCTCAACCAGTCAAACACTATTTTCCACGGTGTGGTACCTGGTAAGTCGGCTTATCCAGTCGGCAAGATCGAGTTGGAAGTGGCCTTTGGAGATGAATACAACTACAGGGTGGAAAAATTGACCTTTGAGGTGGTCAAGATAAGAAGCCCGTATCATGCCATATTTGGGCGGCCGGCTTACGCCAAGTTCATGGCACGGCCGTGTTACGTGTATTTACAGCTCAAGATGCCGGGTCATAATGGGACCATTATGGTTCACGGCAGCCGAAAGGTGGCCCTGGAGTGTGAGGAGGGTGAAAGATCGTGGATGTCGCCTAGAGGGGGGGTGAATAGGCGCTTTAAAATAATTACGGTTTAGGCTTGAACAAATGCAGAATAAACCTAGCGGTTAATTTGACAAGCACAAAACCTACAACAACTAGGCTCACCTATGTGCACCAACAACTTATGCTAAGCAAGATGAACTACTAGGTGATAGCAAGATATATGACAAGAAGCAATATGGCTATCACAAAGTAAAGTGCATAAGTAAAGGGTTCGGGTAAGAGATAACCGAGGCACACGGAGACGACGATGTATCCCGAAGTTCACACCCTTGCGGATGCTAATCTCCGTTTGGAGCGGTGTGGAGGCACAATGCTCCCCAAGAAGCCACTAGGGCCACCGTAATCTCCTCACGCCCTCGCACAATGCAAGATGCCGTGATTCCACTAAGGGACCCTTCAGGGCGGTCACCGAACCCGTACAAATGGCAACCCTTGGGGGCGGTCACCGAACCCGTACACTTTGGCAACCCTTGGGGGCGGTCACCGGTACCCGTCAAATTGCTCGGGGCGATCTCCACAACCTAATTGGAGACCCCGACGCTTGCCCGGAGCTTTACACCACAATGATTGAGCTCCGAACACCACCAACCGTCTAGGGCGCCCAAGCACCCAAGAGGAACAAGCTCAAGGGCACCAAGCACCCAAGAGTAATAAGCTTCTCAACTTGTAACTTCCACGTATCACCGTGGAGAACTCAAACCGATGCACCAAATGCAATGGCAAGGGCACACGGAGTGCCCAAGTCCTTCTCTCTCAAATCCCACCGAAGCAACTAATGCTAGGGAGGAAAATGAGAGGAAGAACAAGAAGGAGAACACCAAGAACTCCAAGATTTAGATCCAATTGGTTCCCCTCACATAGAGGAGAAAGTGATTGGTGGAAATGTGGATCTAGATCTCCTCTCTCTTTTCCCTCAAAAACTAGCAAGAATCCATGGAGGGATTGAGAGTTAGCAAGCTCGAAGAAGGTCAACAATGGGGGAACAACACGAGCTCAAAGGATAAGGTTCAATGGGGAAGAAGACCCCCTTTTATAGAAGGGGAAAAATCCAACCGTTATGTGCTCGGCCCGCACACGAGCGGTACTACCGCTCTGGCGGAAGAAGCAGGGAAAAGGAGCAACCAAACATGAACCTTGGGGCGGTAGTACCGCTTATAAGCGGTACTACCGCGCACCCCAGCGGTACTACCGCTGGAGGAGCAGAACACGGGACCAAAAATGCAGTAGCGGTACTACCGCCCGACCGGAGCGGTACTACCGCTTATAGGCGGTACTACCACCCATTAGGGCGGCACTACCGCTTATAGGTGGAACTGCCGTGCCTTACTGCCGTGCAACTACTGCAAAACTCGACACGAAAAATGCAAGACCCAAAATCGAGGCGGTACCAGCGCGGAACCGTAGCCGTACTACCGCTTTGTACAACGGTACTACCGCTTGGGGCAATAAGCGGTACTGCCGCTCTGGCCGCGGTACTACCGCTAGAAACCAAAACTGCCATAACTTCTGCATATGAACTCCGAATTGAGCAAACTCAAGCTTGTTGGATTGAGAAAGACGAGTAGCATCAAAACAGCGAAACCTCCAACCGAGAAGAACCGTCATAACCTCCAACATCGAAAACATCATAGAAGATGCGAGTGAACTCCGTTTTCGATGAACTCGAGCTTGTCAGCAAGATGACCATAAGCTCCAAAACTCACAAAGAGAAGAACCAAACAAGAACCAACAAAGATGATGCAAGGATGCAATGGTTTGAGCTCTCTATGAACGATACGATCAAGCTACTCATCGAGAGCCCCCCTTGATAGTACGGCAATCGATCCTATAACCCGGTCTCCCAACTACCATCATGAGACCGGTAAAATAGAAAACCTATCAAGAGCAAACCTTTGCCTTGCACATGGTCCACTTGAGCTAGATGATGACGATCTTGACTCCCTCAAGTTGGACCACCTTTCTTGGTTGTGTTGGCTCGATGAAGACTAGTTGATTGCTCCCCCATACTCCACTATGGGTGAGCCACTCTTCCGCACATCTTCACAAGTCCATTGTCACCACAATGGACGGCAAGCTTCAAGCATTTGATCTCTCCATGATGCTTCACTTGAACTTGCACACCGCAACATCTTCACAAGTCCATTGTCACCACAATGGACAGCAAGCTTCAAGCATTTGATCTCTTCATGATGCTTCACTTGAACTTGCACACCGCAACCTAACCCCACAAAGAACTCTCACGAAGATCATGGGTTAGTACACAAAGCGTAATTGACAATGCTTACCACACCATGGGATCGCTTGATCCCTCTCGGTACATCTTCTACGCTTTGTGAGTTGATCAAGTTGATTCACTCTTGACTTAGTCTTGATCAACCTTGAATCTTTTCAACTCTCTTCATTTGGATGATGTCTTGAAGATATACATGAATGATCACACAATCTTCTTCTCCAAGACATGCTGGCAATAAGCTCAACTCTCACATGACCAATCTTTGGATAATTCCTTAATAACACCTTGGTCACCACATAAACTCCTTGAAACCAACACATGGACTTCAAGAAATGCCTATGGACAAATCCTTCAAATATAACTCAAGGCAACCATTAGTCCATAGAGATTGTCATCAATTACCAAAACCAAACATGGGGGCACCGCATGTTCTTTCAGAGGGTGATGCGGCTTATGCAGAATCTGTTTGTGCAACGGAGGAGTTGAAGTTTTACAAAGACAATGTTGACCCAACAGATATGACATCTCTGAAAAAGCCGACTACGGAGCATGAGCCGGCAATGAAATTTAAGTCGGCTGATGAGACTAAACTTGTTGATTTCGTTCCAGGTGACTCATCTCAGCAGTTTAGCATCAGTGCCAATCTGGATCTAAAATAGGAAAGCGCGCTCATCGAGTTCATCCGTGAGAATAGGGACCTCTTCGCATGGAAACCTTCTGACATGCCAGGTGTACCTAGAGAACTCGCGGAGCACACTCTCAATGTTGATCCGAAATTTAAGCCGGTCAGGCAGTTCCTTCGGCGGTTTAATGAAGAGAGGCGGAAAGCTATTGGTGAAGAGGTGGCCCGGCTCTTGGCGGCCGGGTTTATTGTTGAAGTCTTTCACCCAGAGTGGTTAGCTAACCCGGTCCTCGTACTCAAGAAGAACGACACTTGGCGGATGTGTGTGGACTACACGGACTTAAACAAGGCGTGTCCGGCTGATCCTTTTGCCCTCCCCCGTATTGATCAAATTATTGATGCTACGGCAGGTTGTGCGCGCTTAAGTTTCTTGGATGCTTATTCCGGATATCATCAGATTAAAATCGCAGTTAAGGACCAGGAGAAGACGGCGTTCATTACTCCCTTTGGAGCCTTCTGCTATGTGTCCATGCCCTTTGGACTCAAGTGTGCACAGGCGACTTATCAGCGTTGCGTGCAGAACTGTCTTCATAACCAGATTGGGCGCAATGTTCATGCCTATGTGGACGATATTGTGGTTAAATCCATAAAGGAGGAAACCCTGATAGATGATTTGAGGGAAACCTTTGATAATCTCCGGGTTTACAAGATGATGCTTAACCCGGCCAAGTGTGTTTTTGGTGTTCGTGCAGGCAAACTCTTGGGTTTCTTGGTTTCTGACAGAGGCATTGAAGCTAACCGGGAGAAGATCAAGGCCATCACCTCCCTGGCTAAGCCGGCATGTATAAATGACGTTCAGCACTTGGCGGGTCGCATCGCTGCTTTAAGCCGGTTTATAAGCCGTTTGGGTGAGAAGGCCATGCCATTATATCAGTTGATGAAGAAAACTGATAACTTTGTCTGGAATGATGCAGCTAATACTGCTTTTGAGGATTTGAAGAAGCAGCTGGCAGAGCCCCCAGTCCTTGCTGCTCCGGTTGATAAGGAGCCCTTATTACTATATGTGGCGGCGAACACACGAGCCGTCAGTGTGGCTGTGGTGGTGGAGCGCAAGGAAGAGGGTAAGGAGCATCCGGTTCAGCGGCCGGTTTATTATGTCAGCGAAGTGCTTATCGAGTCCAAACAGCGGTATCCACATTGGCAGAAGCTTGTTTATGGTGTGTTCATGGCGAGCCGGAAGCTTAAGCATTATTTCCAGGGTCATCCCATCACTGTGGTCAGTTCTGCCCCTCTTGGTGATATCATTCAAAACCGAGAGGCCACAGGGAGAGTGGCTAAGTGGGCTATAGAGCTTGGTCTGAAATACGTGCCACGCACTGCTGTTAAATCTCAGGCCTTGGTGGATTTCATCAATGATTGGACAGAATCACAAGTGCCCGAGCAAAAGCCGGATAACACATATTGGACTATTCACTTTGATGGGTCCAGGCAGTTGGAGGGCTCGGGGGCTGGAGTCGTATTGGCTTCCCCTAAGGGTGATAAGTTCCATTATGTGCTACAATTGATGTTTCCTTGTACCAACAACGCAGCTGAGTATGAGGCCTTGCTTCACGGTCTTCGGATGGCTAAGGAGATGAGCTTGAGCCGGGTAAGGTGTTTCGGTGACTCAGACTTGGTGGCTCAACAGGTATCAGGCAAGTGGGACTCTAAGGACCCTCTCATGGCGGCTTATCGCCGCGAAGTTGATGTCATTGCTGGGCACTTTCAGGGTTACCAAGTAGAGCACATTGATCGTAGGAAGAACGAAGCGGCTGATGCTTTAAGCCGGCTGGACTCTCAGCGAAAACCGGTGCCGCCTAATACTTTCCTGGACGTCCTGTATAACCCTTCTGTTAAGTTGCCTACAGAGGAAGACTTGGCTGTCCCTGACTCGGAAGCGTGACTGGTGGCGGCTCTCCACATCATACCGGACTGGACAGTGTCCTATTTGGCTTACATGACCCGGGGAGAGTTGCCTGAGGATGAAACGTTGGCCAGACAAATAACCCGGTGGTCTAAGTCAATGGTGGTCATCAATGGTGAGTTGCATCGCCGCAGTGTTACGGGGGCGTTCCAGCGTTATGTCTCCCCTGAGGAGGGTCAAGATATCTTGCGCGAGATTCATGAAGGGGATTGTGGCCATCACGCCGGCTCAAAATCTCTTGTGGCCAAGGCTTTTCGTCATGGATTTTATTGGCTGACGGCTCATGCTGATGCGGAGGACTTGGTCAGTAAATGTGATGGTTGCCAAAGGTTCTCGCGACGGGCGCATGTGCCGGCTCAGGAACTGAGGATGATCCCTATTACTTGGCCCTTTGCGGTCTGGGGGCTTGATATGGTTGGGCCTTTTAAAAGATCCAAGGATAAGAAGACCCACCTCTTGGTAGCAGTTGATAAATTTACCAAGTGGGTTGAAGCGGAGCCAGTTAGCAAGTGTGATGCAGCCACGGCGGTTTAGTTTATGAAAAAGGTGATCTTTCGCTTTGGCTTTCCACAAAGCATTATAACTGATAATGGTACCAATTTATCCAAAGGCGCCATGGAGGAGTTTTGTCAACGAGAGCATATTAGACTTGATGTTTCATCAGTGGCTCATCCTCAATCCAATGGTCAAGCCGAGAGGGCTAATCAGGAGATTCTGAAGGGCATCAAGCCCCGGCTTTTGGTCCCTTTGCAACGGACGCCGGGTTGTTGGGTGGAGGAGTTGCCCTCCGTGTTATGGAGCATCAACACTACTTCTAACAGGTCTACAGGTTTCACGCCTTTCTTCATGGTTTATGGGGCAGAAGCAGTCCTCCCCAGTGACATCCGTCATGACTCGCCTCGAGTGGCAGCTTATGTTGAGGCGGATAATGAACAGGCGCGCCAAGATACTCTTGACTTGTTGGACGAACAGCGTGATGTGGCAGCAGCTCGCTCAGCGATTTACCAACAAGACCTGCGCCGTTATCATAGTCGCCGGGTTAAATCCCGGGTCTTCCAGGAAGGCGATCTCGTGCTCCGGCTCATCCAAGATCAAACCGATGCGCACAAGTTATCTCCACCTTGGGAAGGGCCCTTTGTGGTCAGCAAGAACTTGCACAACGGGTCATATTACCTCATTGACATTCGGGAGCACAAAGATTCACGTAAGTCGGAGCAAGAGACCCGTCGGCCGTGGAACATAGCTCAGCTTCAGCCTTACTACACTTGAGCCACCAGCTCTCATAATGTACATATTTCTCTAAGCCATGTATATATTATGATAAGCAATAAAGCAGGACCTCTGTCCTTTTTTCTCCTCCAAATGTGCATGTGTTGTTTTCATTGCAAGATTACATGATAACTTGAAGGAGGATCCGGCTTATGATCGCATTCGAATCTAGCCGTAGGCAATAAGGTCACTTGGGGGCTTCCTGTTCAAACATAGGTCGTATTCGAACCAAAGAGAACATAGCTGTCGATACCCATTTGATTGGCAAAGTGCCGAGCTCATTGGGGAGTTTTCTTTGATCATATTTGAATCTTAGTTTACCCCTTTGGGAACCGACGTGGATCGTATTCGAATCAGCGTCGTTAAACAAATCTTAAAATCACTTGGGGCTTCCTGTTCAAACATGGGTCGTATTCGAACCAAAGAGAACATAGCTGTCGATACCCTCTTGATTGGCATCGCCACACCCACTTGGGGCTATATGGTCGTATTCGAATCTTAGCATAACCCCTTTGGGACGGGTCTCTGGTCATATTCGAACTGGAAGCCCCTAAGTTTTTCTGATTTATAGCAAGTTTCTTCTGATTATTTCAAGTATGCACGGCCGGGTCTCACTTTGCCGGCTTAACTTTGATTTAGAGTGCTAGTTGATTACCACTGGTGTCATTAGGACTGGTAAACCGGAATTGAGGTGCCAACCTTATAACCCGGGTGATATAAGCCGGCAGTGTGCTTGCAGACTGGTAAGTGTGTTGTTACGGTTATATCAAGGACATAACTGAGGACCAGTCTTTTTTGATTCATATTCCGGGTTATATGTTTAAAACTATGCTTCTCAGTGCGGTAAGCCGCCTCGAGACTTGTGATTTGTCCTTTTATGCAGGATAGTTAAGGGCAATTATTTTGAGCTTAAGGAAAAAGAGTGATCAACTGTAACCAGGAGACATATAAGGAAGCAACTTTCATAAGGATTCAGCATTCAACACGTGCACGATGGCACGGCACAGTTAAAGTGTTGACCCTATTCTATTACAAGACTCGTTGAGTCCAAAAGGGTGAAGCAGTGTTTCACATAAACCGGCTGCAGAGTTACGACGCTTGCTGGGTGGAAGTCTCCGGCTCATCCCTCTCTTCTCCTCCGGCTGTTCCCAAGACCTGGAACGTCGACGACTTCCAGTCGATGCCGCTCAGAGCTTCAAATTGAGCTTCCTCGTCAATTAACCCCGCCGGGTCAATCTCCGGGGCGAAGGTGTGCTTGCGAGTCGGCGGGATTAAGCTGAGGGCTTCATAGCGCGGAGTGGGGATCCTCTGATTCTCTGCATCGTAACCCGGCTGATACTTAGTCAGGTCTGTATCATTGCCAATCAGAGTGGCCACCGGGCGTACGATCTTCACGCAAGCTGCGAAGTCCTTCTGGTCGAAGGCGGTGCCGTCTTCCTTCAAACTGGGGTAGCCCAGAGCGATGTCCGCCGGGTCTAACTCTGGAAGGAACGCCTTAGCCCGGCTTAGAGCCGCTATGGCTCCGGCTCTTGCAGAGGCCCGTCGCAGCTCTTGAATGCGTTGAGGAAGAACGGCGAGCCGGCGAAGAACTTCCGCCAGGTGAGTCGGCACCTCGTTGGATAGGGCCACCACAGGCAGAGCACGCTGTGACCCGGTGTAGAGTTGCTCCACCAGGGTGTACACGGCCTTCAGCTTGGTTATCACGCTTTGGTTGAGGTTGGCGCTTCTGGGACCTGTTTAACAGAATAAGATAAGCCACCGACAAGGATGAGTTATGAGATATGAAGATTCTCAACTTGATGAAAGCCGGTGAAATGACTTACCGAAGATTGCGGCAACCATCTGGGACACTTGGCGCTTTAAGCCGGAGAGTTCGGCGGTCTTCTCTGACAAAGCCTTGTCCGCCTGTTCGGCCTGGTTCACCAAAGCAGCCTTCTCTTCGGCCCAGGCTCTCCGTTTTGCGTCGAAGTCCGTCTTCAGCTTCTCTTGCGCAGCAATACTGGACACAAATTTAGCATTTGCTTTCCGGGTCTCAGTTTCTTGCGTCTTCAGCCGGGTCTTCAGATCGGCGATGTCGGTTTCAAACTTCTTGCCAGCGGCCTGCGTAATTTTCGGGTTATAGCATGAACAGTTACTATGCAGATTTAAAGTCCCAAGCGTTTTCCAAGCAAAGACACTTGGCACTTGGGGGCTAATGCATATCGAATGTTCCTATCTACAAATTACCGGTTCATGGAAGTAAGCCGGAACTTAAGTCTACAACATATTCAATCATAAGTCGTCGACTTGGGGGCTAGCATGGTAAAGGTAACTATGCAGTAAGTAAGAAGACAGAAGAGTGATACCTCAGACTTCTGCTGAATCTTGTTCACCATGGCAATCTCTAAGTCCCGGCTCTTGTGCACTTGGTTGATATAGCCGGAGATGACCTCTCCGATGCTCAGATTGGCATAGTCGGTGAGGTCCAGATTGGCCCGGTGGCTCCCTAACAACTCTTCCTTAGCAGAGCACTTGGCCAGCGCAGTAGGTCTCCCCGGCTCAACATATTCCGTCCGGGTGATTACCACATCCGGGTCATCTGCTGGTTGAGCCGAGCTGGAGGCCTCCGGGTTAGCAGAAGCTTCTGCTATGGGCTTGTTGGTTGGAGCAGCGGCCTCAGGAGCAGAGGCAGCTGGCGGTTCTTGAGCGGCTACCTCCGGCTCAGGCAAGTCCGGTTCATCGGCCGGCTTGTTCTTCTTCGCCCTTTTGCTGAGTTTTGCTTGGGCACTGAAAAGACAGAAAGGTTAAGCACAATAAGTGTAAGTAAAGACAAAGTACAACATGAGATGATCATCATTACCCGGGCACGGTCTTGAAAGCCGGCAGATTCGACTGCATAGAGTCGCCAGAGGAGGGGGAAGTTTCCTGATAATTTGAGTCAGAAGAATTGAGCGGTTGACGTATAACACCCGCCAAAAGATGAAAAGGGTACAACTTTGAGATCACCTCGGTCCGGCGTTTCCTCGATGCGTCAGGTAACCCGGAGGAGAGGTCAATGTCTTTGTTGGTCCGGGTGTGCCGCCGGCTTTCATGAACCAGTCGCTTCAAAATAAATTGAGGATCTTGATAAGCTAAAGGATGTGAAAAGCTTACTTTCTGGGTTACCCTTCGGACTTTCAGCCTTGGCAAGGGCTCCGAGTCGGAGGAAAGTGACATTACCTCTTCAACCACCGGGTTACTTGCGCCGGTGTCATCCTGTTGATGAATAGTATTGATAAGGTGGACAGAAATAAATAACAGATATAACAAGAGTTTACAGGTTCAGGGGTTACCTCTGACTCGGAGCTGTCGCTTAGTTGCATCAGCTCTGAAGCAGAAGGCCTACTTCCCTTCTTGCGGGGAGCGGCTCTCTTGGCGGCTTTCTTCGCCTTTCTGGCCTTCTTGGCCGCCTCATGGTCATATTTGACCTTCCAGAATTTGTCATCAGCCTGAAAAATACAATGATGACTTCTTGAAGATTCAGATGAAGGGTATCTGCAGACGAAGATAAAATGTTCAAATTAGCGACTTACTGCTGGGGCTGGGTTGATCTTGCAGAAGGGGGCTAACCCGGTCCTCCCGCAGTCTGCCAAGCTCTCGTTCAAGAGAGCCTTGGTCATATCCTCAGCAACGTCTTCAGGAAGATCGTTGCGGCTGTGTCTCAGGGGGTCATCCTTTCGGCCCGTGTACTCGCACATTAAGCCGGGGCGGCGGCTTAGTGGGATCACCCGCCAGGAGATCCAGACTCGGACCAGATCGATTCCGTTGAGACCATTGCCCAGGAGAGCCTTGATCCTGTTTATGGTGGGGAGCAGAGGTTGGCGCTCCGCTTGAGTCAACTTGTCAGACAGAGGGTGAGTTGGTTCCAGACGTGAAGGGCGAAAGCCGGGCAGCGGGCTCTCGTCAGCCGGCGACGTGTCTTGGTAATAGAACCACGTCTGGTTCCAGTCTTTTGGGTGACTCGGCGGCGCGGCGTAAGGGAAGAGACAGTCTATCCGTCGCTGAATGGAGATTCTGCCGAGTTCCAGACTTGGCCCGTTGGCGCACTCGTTCTGGCGGTTCAGGTAGAAGAGCTCTCTGAAGAGCAGCAGGCTGGGCTCTTCTCCAAGATAAACCTCGCAGAACACTTGGAAATTGCATATGTTGGACACCGAGTTGGGTCCTATATCTTGTGGCCGCAGGTCAAAGAAGTTCAGCACGTCTCTAAAAAACTTTGAGCCGGGCGGTGCGAAGCCCCGGCTCATGTGATCCGCAAAAATGACCACCTCCCCGTCCCTTGGCTGTGGTCTCTCCTCTGATGGGTCGGGGGCACGGTAGGACATGACGTCCTTCTTGGGCAGATAACCTGCCTTGAAAAAATCTGCTAAAGTCTCGTTGGTGACATTGGACCTCATCCAATTGCAAGTGATGGAGGCTTTAGGAGCTTTGGGAGGCATGGTGAAAGTCGGCAGCCTATGATAAAAGGAAACGTCCGGTTTAATTATAAGCCGGAGGAAATTTACAGTTCAATGTTAAAGTGGCGGCTTATGGAGGGGACTAATGACATATATCTAGATGCAGCGGGTTATTTAAGCCGCCCGAGGTATTGAGAGTAATTTGATTGTCTACGGCATTATCACAGATGAGCCGGAAAATTCTATGGCGTCTGGTCTCCTTTGAGTCGGAAGGTCCTACGGCGCATGGTTTCTTTAAACCGGAAATGTAAACCGCCATGGCTCAATGAGTGCAGTTTTTTACTAAGTGTGGTGAAAACAGGTTTCACACATTGCAGTAAATAATTTGGATCAAAATGGTCGGTCAAAAGGAAAGTTTCTAGACCTAAAAACAGACGCAGGGGAAGTTCTTGGGCTTGAACGAGGCTCTTCTGCAGTAAAAAGAGGTCTACATGCATTTGAAATGAGTACTAAACAGCCGCCGCATTGGTTCTATACTATCCTAAGATCAAAAAGAGGCAGTAAAAAGGAAAACTACCAAGAACTCGCGGGCGGCGGCGAAGAACACGGAAGAACAGGATGAACATACTACAGATCTGTTCTACGAGGAAGGAGGAACTTACAGAGGCAGGTGAGCTGCGAGGGTTCGCCGCGTTCTCTGGACGGATCAGGGTGATGCAGCGGCCAAGGTCGACAAAGACGCGGAGCTTTGCTGCGGCGGTGGCGGCGGAGCTCGAGCAGCACGGAGGCAGCGAGAGGAAGAGGACGACTGAAGGGGGAGAATGGAAAGACCCGAGGGCCGGGCTATTTATAAGGGAGAGCTCATAAGTGGGCGCGAGAAACGAGGAGACCACGGCGTGGTTATCTCCCCATAAAACGCCTCGATTTTCGGGATGGCAGTAAAGATAAGATCCGTTGCGGATCTGGTGGAGTAAAAAACGGACTTAATGGAAGATGACGTCACGGCGGATTACCCGGAGTCCAGAGGATGACGTCACGCCGGGTTATGGCCTTCACACAATTTTAAGCCGGAGATTTTTCCTGTCGAAGGGATTGAAGATTGACATGAGCCGGCTCAAATCAATCTGGGGCCTAATGTTGAGGATATAGACCTTAGAGTCGCCCGCCAGGAGGGGCCGGGTTACTCATAATGGTCATTGCCAGAAGTCCGGCGCCAAGCTTGAAGACGGTGGGCCAAAGATGGGCTTAAGACCCGGATATGTCTTAAGGCCCGTAGTTACAATCATTATTATGGTAGAACTTGTAGTGTACGGCAAGAATAGTTGAGAGTTCGAGCCGGACACTCTTATGAGCCGGCCGGGACTCTGAGAGCTGCTGGGCGTCAGCCTCCCTATATAAAGGGACGACCCGGCAGCAGTTTAGGAACAAGAAAGATCTCATCGAGAGCCAGGCATAGCAGTTAAGCTCCCTGGTCATCGAAACCCTAATCAATACACCTCAACTGGACGTAGGCTTTTACCTTCACCGTAAAGGGCCGAACCAGTATAAACCCTTGTGTTCCTTGTCCCGTTAACCCCTTCAAGCTTCCTAGCGGCGATGGCTCCACGACTAAGTCCTAGCTTGAGGACATCTGCCGTGACAATTCCACGGCACCTTGGATGTCTATCTTTTTGGATTTTGGTTTTTAATCTAATCTAACAACCTAAAGCATTATAGCTCAATTTCAAATATGAAGTTGCTTTCCACACATACCTTGTGGTGTCATTATGTCTATCTAAATTAAAAGGAATGCATATATGCTTAATTCCTGCTCCTGACACGAGGCATCACTGATCGGAAAGAAGCTAGTAAGGGCAACAAAAACGAGGTTCACCAAAACAAACAAACAGCCGACACGTCCAGACGTGTTCGTGAATAGCAAATAGGAGGACGGCGATCAAATTCGGTGCACCAAACGTTTGCGCTAGTCGAATAATTCAAAAAGACGGTTGAAATTCATGTAAATAGGATGATATCTATTAAATTTCAACATGTTTACAACCATAAGGACGAAATTAAACAAAGTTCAACTAAAAGGAAGGAAACTTAAACTAAACTCAAGCTAACCTAAGTGAGGTACCGGCGCAGCCGCCATGTCCGAGGTAGTAGAGGAGGCGGCTGCTTTTATTGGCGATCGTCAGGCCGAGCACCCCCTCCTCCTTCATTGGGCTCAATTGGCTCCCGGACTGGCGACGGGGTGGCAATGGCACCACCTCCTTGCCTCGCCAGAAACAGCCTGGTGGGGACGCCCATTGGACGAAGGGCTGGCGTGGTTGCATGTTGGCGAGGGTGGCTCCTCCTTGATGTGACATCCCATTTGGACGCCGTAGTTACGCGTGGTGAGGGAGCCTCCTCCGTGACACAACATTTAATTTGGTAGGACGCCGACCATGGTCATGGAGCAATGGCTCGAGCGACAACTTGATGTTCGCGCGAACTCGTCATCTATGCACATGGCCTTGGTGAGGAGTGGCAGCTGCTACTGCTCCTCCTCCTCATCGGAGAGAAACACCTCCTCATTGACCGTGGGAGTGGTGGATGTCTATGTGGGAGTGGTGGATGTCGACAGGCCCGGAGGCTGTGGGTGGCGGCGCCACGATTCGGAGCTCCCCCTGGATCCACCCGGCGGTGCCACAACCAACTGTCGGACTTGCCCATCACTGCGGCGTGTGGATGACAGGAGAGGAGAGGTGTGTGAAGGAGAGGAGATATGGTTTGTCGGCAAGCCATGTCTGCTTTAAATAGCTGGGGCAGCGGACTGGCACCGCTTCAAAGCATGCAGATCGGCTAGAGTACACTTCTCAGTTGTCGTGTCTGCATTGAAGCGTCGGCCAGCCGTCTGCTCACGTCGATCTGACCGACATGAATGCGGCAGGCAGCCGCCTCGTCGCGTCCGGAGCCGCATGAATGTGTGGCCAGTGTTCTGGAAGGAACACGTGGCGAGGACTTTGGGTGGGCCCGTGCCGCCAGACACCAACTTGGCACGCGAAACCTCCCTCGGATTTGCTTCAGGCTTGTCGGCATTGAAACGTGCGGACGTGTCCGCGGATGTTTGGTGCACGACGTTGAATGTCAAAAAGTGTCCAGATTTGATGCACCACATAGGAGTTGCCCTAACAATGTGTAAATGGCCGTGTTGCATCCACATCCACCTCATGAACATTTGAATCAATTTTATGCACCCAGCACGGTATGCTTTATTGGGACTGGGAGTACCAGCTAGCTAGCATCACCGCAGAAAAAAATGTTGAAACTCTATATATGTAGTGCACTAGTGCCCCGATACCCCCCACTAGGATGAGCTTAACTACTTAACTAAATTTAAAATATATTAGCTTTTTTTACAAACGATTTAAAATAGATTAGCTAATTAACAGGCCCGTCACTTTAATCCAAACTGACAAGCTGTGATCTTTATATTAGTGTGGGTGGCATTGCCCCGAGCGTGCATGTCCCTTTTTTTTCTGCGTGTGTCCGAGCGTGCATGTCAAAGCTAGGGGGAAACGGTTGACTACAATGACTAGAGTATGTATGGGTCAGCGCATGCACCAGTGGCTGACTGCGCATGCACTAGACCATATATACTACGTAAGCCGGAGCAACATGCGACTGAATCTTAAGAGCAAATAAACAGCCGTCAAATGGGTACTTTTTATTATCTACTATCTTCCTTTTGATTTATTGGTCTCTTTCGTATTTAGTGTCAAATTTTGATCATAGACTAAGAGTAAGTATAACAAGGTGACGTGGACGGGTTGTAAGACTTAAAATAGTATGTTGTTGCTGAGTTGGCAGAGAGAGAAGAGGAGAGAGAAGATAAGCGGGCTACTAACTAATAGCCGGCTGTATCACGTGCTCCTAGACACTTTGTGAGAATGCCATGTATCCATGTATCAATGAACTAGTACTTATTTGCATCTGACTATTATACTTGCCGGCTATAAGTTTGGCTATAGATGATGTGGCAACATCTTATAGCCAGCTGCTGGATGTACTATTAACCATGCTCTAACAAAATGTCAATGCATGTCACAAAAAGTTATGCCATTAAAAACTATATTCAAATACGGATCCAGTAATATATTTTTTTTGACATGCATTAATATTTTGTTAGTTAAATTTATGATTAAAATTTGACACAACATATGAAGAGAGCCAATAAATCGGGATCAAGGTAGTACTACTTGGCTCAGCTACCTAACAAATTTAATCTATAGGTAGGTAAACTAAACAGTTAGATTCATCTATTATGTACCCCCTCCATTCCGCAATATAAAATTGTTTCTCAAGGTAACATAGGTTGAAAAATGATTTTATATTATAGGACGGTGGGAGTACTTTTTATCAACTTTGATCTCTGCATGAAGGACACTAGCGAACGGAGAAGTTGATGCAAGCTAGTTCTTCATTCGTATGCAGTGATGCCATCATGCAAAGATACTCCTGCGAGTAATATTGACACACACGTCCTAGCTAGGTGGCTACGTAACTGACAAGTAGCGGCGGCCGGTGGGCAGCGCTTTTGCGTTGGAGTTTGGGTGAAAGGGCCGCAAAAGCTAGCAGCTGGAACTGGAAATGTGTAACTCTGTCCCTTGTCGCCATACCCGGACAGTTTCCATCAAAAACCATATCCATGGAATGGCAAAATTGACAAATTTGACCTATGGATAAAATCAAATCACAGAATGAACTGTCCGTAAAACTATTTCACGCGGCTGACCTTTTTAGGTGACGCCCGACACGAAGGCGTCACACTACACTGTGCAACGCCTCACAGATAGGCGCTACACACCTGGCCAGCGTCGTATCCGTGTGATCCGAAAATTACTAAGTCAGTGTGCAGCGCCTGAGAGTTAGGCTCCACACTATACAGTGTAGCGCCTAACTTCTAGGCGTTGCACTAGTGGTTGCTTCATTTTGTAGTGTAACCACTAGTGCAGCGCCTGAGAGCTAGGCGCCACCCTATACAGTGCAGCGCCTAGCTCTTAGGCTCTGCACAATGACTTAGCAATTTTTAGGCAGTCTGGGGTGCAACGCTGGCCAGGCGTGTAGCGTCTATCTGTGAGGCGTTGCACAGTGTAGTGTGACGCCTTCGTGTCGGACGTCACACAAAAAGGTCAGCCGCGTGAAATAGTTTCACGGGCAGTTCATTCTGTGATTTGATTTCGTCCACAGGTTAAATTTGTCAAATTTGCCCCCGAGTCACAGTGTATGTGAGAGTTCCTAGCTACCTAGTGCAACTGTTTAAGAGCAAAACTAGGAACTGCATGCATGCATGCACACTATTAGTTCGACCAGCCTTTTGTTAGTTATGTTGACATGATGTGTGGTTCTAGAAGGAGGAAGCTAGAAAGGGACGCATGTGGCACTTTATCCAGATTATTATATTCCACCCCCCTTTTTAGATGATATTCCACGAGCCTCCAGTGAGAAAGGTGACCAGGTGTTCTCCAGTGTTCGATCGTAGGCTTGTAGCCAGGAGTTTCTGGCCGAAACATACAGCTAGCTCGCTTTTCCTACGCTCGATCGTCACACACTTAGACATGCATGATTACGTTAACGTAGGTCTCTCACTGTACGTACGCCGGGAACATGCATGCAACATGTGCACGGCTACTCGCCGAATAGAGACTAGTAGTCAAGCAAAGCATATGCATGCAACTGAAACCACACATCTCGATCTCCAGGGTGGTCAGTTTAGTTTAGTTCAGTTTTTCCCTGGCCTAATTGAGAGACGTACCTACGAAGCATCGGACAGTTGAATGCAACAAAAGCCTCCCGCGTGTGATTTTCGTCCTAATCTTGTGGTGACCAAGGTGCCACGTCCAAACTCGCCGCTCACCTGCTGAGCTTGTGGCCAAAACGGAGTCAGAGAGTCTACCATAACAGCTGCTGCAGGTAGGTTGCTTCATGTTCGTTCTGTCAGAGGTGGCCAGAAGTTCAAACTTTCTTTAGCTTGATGTGACGTGTGAAATAGGTAAATTCGAATATTTCGATTGGTTCCTAGCTTAGCATAAGTATTAACGGTTGGCAGTGCCATTTGGGCTCAGAGGTACCCTGACCTGATGTGTTAGCACATGCATAGGACTTGGAGGCCTAATGAAGGTATGGAGATACCATTTCAGCCTTGTGCATCTATTCACCAAAAATTCAGCCCTCTCGGGTGTGCCTTAGGGATGTAGACGGACGGGGTACGCGAACATCCACAAGATGAAAATTAAGCCTAGCATGATTATTAAAATGACAAACCTCGGAGACTCACGTCGTCCGCCTGCATCCCTACACTAGTAGAAAAAGGGCCATTTGTCCCGGTTTATAAGGCCCATCTGTCCCGGTTGGGAAACCGGGACTAAAGGATCGTTACTAATGCCTAGGCCTTTAGTCCCGGTTTTTACACGAACCGGGACAGATGGGCCTCCACGTGGCCGGTGCTGCGAGCCCAGGCAGGAGGCCCTTTAGTCCCGGTTGGTGGCACCAACCGGGACCAATAGAAATCCACGCGTCAGCTATTCAGGAGCTAGGGTTTTTGTTTTTTTTTCTGAAGGGGGGTTGGATTTGGGGGTTTTGTATGGTTAATTAAGGTGTTTCATATATTGTGTTAGGTAGCTAATTAATTAATAGAGAGAAGTGTCCTCTTTTATCTCCGTGCTTGGTCGACGCTACGTACTATACGTATAGAGAGGCCCTCGACATGCTAGCTAGTAAGAAAAATGAAGGAAACCATTAAGTACAGAAGTTCGTCATGCATACCGAGAGAAATGATCGACCTCTCCTTCTCCGAGAGATTGGTCGAACAACAAGTTTTCATATCATCTATCCGACGCTACTGGCTACATACATATACAATATGTAAGATCTCTTACAATCCCCTAGCATCTGAACTCAAGTTCCACATGGTATTCTCCGGCTTTATTGATGACGTGGTCAAGAAAGAATCCCGCCAATTTCTCTTGAATTGCTTTCATGCGATCTTGTGGTAGGAGTTCATTCCGCATCTGCCACGTCTAATTTGAAGAAAGGGGTTAATACATATATATGAATGAAACTCAACAGAAATGATGGTGTAATAAAATAAAATTGTGAATATTATTGCTTACGCACTTCATATTGTCTTTTAGAGTAGCCCCGCTTATCTTTGCAAGTCGCGTTGTAGATGAACTCGCACATGTAGTATCCACAGTAATTATTCCCTTGTTCCTGCCACAAACACTTTACAAGAAATAGAGGTCAACCAAACTGATAATGAAGCATTATAAATGGCATTGATGAAAGTAGCTAGAATCAACGGGAGATGCGTGCAACTAGCTAGCTAGTATCACTTACTTTCGGGTATGTATATCGCAGCTCCTTCGGCAGTCCCGGAGCTTCTGCGGTGAACTTTTTCCAAACCCTGCAAGACAAAGAAAATAATTATTACTTGAGATATCAGGAAATGAACAAAAAGTTACCGATATGGTGCGATAATGATCGATTGAACTTACTTGTTGAGAATTTTAGTCATGTCCGCATAGGTCTCGGGATCTTTTCGTCTCGAGTCTAAGACGGTTACTAGTCCACGCCCAAGCTTAATCTCCAGGAGAATATAGTGGAAGCTGCGCACGCATGCATAACTCACCAATTACATTACTATAACCTCGCTCGAGTAATAAGGAAAACCGAATATGCACACGACAGTAACACTCACTCGAAATTGTAAGGAAAGAGTATTAAATCTTTGTTTTAATTTGTTATCAATGATTTGAGCAAGTTGGCCTCGGCATCTTGGGCGCTCTTTTTAACCTGAAATTCATCTATGAGATTTGTGTTAATGAACCCAATATCATACATTTCTGCTTTTCTGCACTCGACGATCTTCAATCTGCATAATATAGTGAGGATAATTATAAATACATGCAATGAAAGAGCTGAGCTATATATAGGGACTTAATGACAGAGGTAGTACTTACAGACAGTAGCAAGTGATCGTTAATTTATCAAGGGCCTTTTGATTGAAGAACTGGAAGAACTCCTCAAATGGAACATACAACAGATCAATTCCAACGAGGTCGTGCTCCTCTTTAACTCTCAGATACAAAGTATCCGTCCCCCCAGACTCTCTGCAGGTTTTCATGTACCAATCATGGAATCTTCGCATCATCGTTGTTAGAGATTTTTCATCTTTGACGTGAGGCTTCCCGTACTCGTATCTGTATTCGTCCACCTCCAAGAAATCATAATGTACATCATCGGGCAGGTAATCTCCAAGATTGTTATAACCGAGCACCATCCCCGGATCATTAGCGACGATGTTGCTAGACACATTGAGCGGGGGGCATGATTGGTTCGCTTGTTCGCCGAGCTGGGCAATTTTTTCCCAGCTGCTCGTCGTTCTTTTAACCTTTGATCACTGATAGTACTTCTCGACTGCTCCGCTTCGAGATATACCTTTTTAGTAACGCACTCATAGTTGGTTTTCGCCGGAGACTTTGGTGGTTTCCTCAGGGCATCGATAGTGCGCTTTGCTTTCACCGGATCTACCTTCTCCTCCGGAGGTGGATGTCTCTTTGCTTTCACCCCTTCGAAGAAGTCCTTCACTTATATTTCCACGATCTTCTTGTTTTCTTCCATGGTCCTCTCGTACGGTAACTTCTCTAGAGGCTTGAGAGGTGGACTACATCTGTATTGCCTCCCGCCTCTGGCTGTACTGCTAGAAGCCGGAGCAGACGGAGCGGCTGCGGCTGTCTTCT
Source organism: Aegilops tauschii subsp. strangulata (assembly GCF_002575655.3). Lineage (NCBI taxonomy): Eukaryota > Viridiplantae > Streptophyta > Magnoliopsida > Poales > Poaceae > Aegilops > Aegilops tauschii. Next base: position 43,023,726 of record NC_053039.3, read on the forward strand.
TTCGTGCTTCCTTACGAGGTGGAGGAGAAGGACTACGACGCGCCAGAGCAGATGGGGCGGCGGCAGGTCTCTTCCGCCCTTGCTGGCGAGGCGGAGAAGGAGGAGGCTGGTGGCTGCTCGGGCGCGCCGGCGCAGGCGAAGAAGGAGGCCGAGTGCCGCCACGCGCCGGAGAAGGAGGCTGAGTGCCCTGATCACTCGCCGGAGGAGGAGGCGGTGGAGGAGGCGGAGTGCCCTGACTCGCCGGAGGAGGAGGAGGCGGAGGCGTCCAGTTCGGAAGGTTGATGAGCTCCTTCCACCATAGGCATGGAGTCTTCAGACAAGAACCCAGCCGAGTCTCCCCGTCACCCGTAGGGTGGTCAAGCTAGAGGTCCTCAAATCCTTCTGTGATTTCATCCACCATCACCCTAGCATATCCTTCTGGAATCTGCCGACAGTGAAAAGTTGCGCCAGGTTCAGGAGGTGCAACAGAGCCAACAGCCGCCTTGACTTTCAATTCCATCCACTGCGTCATAAGGTGGCAATGCTGAGACTCCGTGATAGCATCCACGGGGTAGCTAGCAGGAGCCGTGAAGACAGGCTCATGAAGCAGCTCCGTGGAAGCCACGCTGCTTCTCCGCTGAGATGGCGGGGTAGCTTCGGGTGTAGCTTCGGCAGGTCGCGTGCTGCGAACTGTGTCTCGTTCCTCTAGCGCTTGTACCCTTGCGTGCAGCGCCTGTAGTTGGGTCAACTCCTTTTTCTTCTTCCTCTCCCGGCGTTTGTAACCGCCTGCGTCGGGAAATCTAGCCTTCCACGAAAGGGAGCCTGGCGTGCCTCGTGTCCGTCCAGGGTGCTCAGGATTCCCGAGGGCCTCTGTGAGCTCGTCGTTCTCTCTATCTGGAACGAACGTCCCTTGCTGCACTTTTTTGATATACTCCTGAAGCTTCACGATGGGTGTGTCCAGCTGCTCATTGGTCCAAACGCACTTCCCTGTTACAGGGTCCAATTTTCCCCCAACCCCGAAGAACCAAGTCCTGCAATGGTCTGGCCAGCGTCGCATCTCTGGTTCGATCCCTTTATCAATGAGGTCATTCTCAGCCTTGTCCCACAACGGCGGGGCTTTCAGGTAGCCACCTGACCCCGTGCGATGGTGATGCTTCTTCTTTGCAGCATTTTTCTTGTTTGTCGCCGACATCTTCGCTGCTCTCTCAGATTTTTTTTTTGGTGACAAATGCGGGCCACTGATCTTCGATCTTCTCAAATCGGCCGATGAATTCTGGAGTCTTGTCTTGGTCGACAAACGATGATTTCAGCTCATTCTTCCACCTCCTGAATAGCTCAGCAATCTTCTTAAGAGCATAAGCCTTGATCATTGGCTTTTTAACTGGATTCTCCGGATCCTCCTCTGGCGGGAAGGTGAAATTTTCCTGCAGCGCGGTCCAAAGATCAGTTTTCTGCCTATCGATGACATAAGACACCTGAGAGTCTTTGTCCTTAGGCTTCAACCATTGCTCGATGCTGATTGGGATCATGTCCCTAACTAGAACCCCGCACTGAGCATTAAATTTTTGCTTGGTCCGGAGGGGTTCAATCGGTTGGCCAGCGCGATCAATTTCGATGATCGTGTACCTTTCATCCGCGCGCAACTTTCTCTTCGGGCCTCGTCTCGTTACCGAAGTGTTGCTCGATCCGGAGGGCTAGAAAAGAAGAAAAATAAGAGAGTTAATATGTGTACATACCAAAAATAATTAATGCATCAATTAGCTATAGTCGGCACATGCTTAATTAATTAATATATATACCTAGCCGGACTCCGTTCGGTCACCGGAGCGGTCATCACGGTGTCCTTCCTCCTCCATTCGGTCACCGGAGCCGTCATCACGGTGTCCTTCCTCCTCCATTGTTTGATCATCGTCGTAGCCTTCTTCTTCATCATGTCTTTCCAGACCATCGGTGCATGTGTCGTTGAGAAACGACAAGACGGCATCACTTCCGTGTGCGATTATCTCCCCCAACACCGCTTCTTTTGCTTTGTCTCGGGGGTGCGGATCCATAGTTTCTGCAAATATTTACAACATGGCAATTATTATTCAAACATGACAGATGGATATATTAGTGGCAAACGTAGAACTAGCTAGCTAAGCACAATAAGGAATCATATTAGTGGCCTGGCCTCGACGCTTCTCTAGGGTTTGGGGTGGCCTCGGCAACGCTTCAAGGGTTTGGGGTGGCCTCAACAACGCTTCAAGGGTTCGGGGTGGCCTCAAGAGAGTTTGTCGATCGGGTAGGGGCGCGGTGGGAGGGGGTAGGAGATTGACATCGTTTTTTCTAGGGTTTGGGTGTCCTCAAGAGTTTTGGTCGAGCGAGAGGGACGGGGGGTGCTCCAGACGTCCCCCCTCACTTTAACAAAGAACTACCTTAAAAAAAGACTTGCTTCGCCACGGGTGCTCGATCGGTGCGACGTGGACTCGATGGAAACACTTTATGAAAATGCGGTGGTGGCCGGGCCGGGTGGTTTTCTTTTCCTTCTTCATTTTTTCCTTTGTTTTTTCTTATATGTTTGTTTTCGTTTTCATTCTACATTTTTGTATATATGAAAAAATAAAGTTTCTATACAAAAGTGCACAATTTTTATGAACAAATTACAACATCTAAATTAACTATACATCTAAATAAATATAACTATACATCTGAAATTTTACTAATCTTAAAACTAAACTAAACATAAACTAAAATAATCTAAAAACATCTAAAAATAGCATCTAAAAACATGTAAAAATCTAATAGCTAGCACGACGCTGGGGCCGGCGCCGGCAGGGCAGGGGCGCAGGGGCGCGAGACAGGGGAGGGGCGTGGGAGCAGGCTGGTGCTCACAGGGGGCGGCGGGGCACGGTGGGCGGCGCGTCGGGGGCGGCAGGGGCGCGAGGGTCGACGCCGTCGTCGGGGCAGAGGGCGTCAGCGGCGGCGGCGGCGACATTGAGCAGCCTGACGACGTCGGTGGCGGCGGCGACGGCGACGTTGAGCAGCCTGACGGCGTCGGTGGCGGCGGCGACGGCAAGGTGGAGCAGGGGCGTTGGGCGGCGACGGCGAGGAGGAGCAGGGGCGTCGGGGGAAGAAGTGATGGATTTGGTCGAAACTGCTAAGTGTTTTCTTATATACCGAGGGCAATGGCACCGGTTCGTGGCACCAACCGAGACGAATGCGACCTTTAGTCTCGGTTGGTGCCACCAACCGGGACCAAAGGCCTCTTTTCAGCAGCCCAAAGGGCGGGAAGCGGCGGCCTTTGGTCCTGGTTGGTGGCACCAACCGGGACTAAAGGGGGGGCATTGGTCCCGGTTGGTGGCACCAATGCCCCCCCTTTAGTCCCGGTTGGTGCCACCAACCGGGACCAAAGGACTTGCACAGCGAGGTGGTGGTGGGAGTTTAGTCCCACCTCGCTAGTTGAGAGGGGCGCGCAGTGGTTTATAAGCCCCATTGCCGCACTCCACTCGAGCTCCTCTCCTTTGCAGGCTTACGAGCCTAATTGTGACAGCTATGCCTGATGGGCCTACTGGGCCTTCTACGGGCCAGAATCCTGGCCCATGGATGGGTTTCTAGTCGTATTCAGGCCGTGGTGGCCCAGTAGGTGGCAATTTTTTATTTTTTCCCAGTTTTTTTGTTTTATTTTTTGCTTTATTTTTTTGTTTTGTTTCTACTTACAACAAAATACTTATTTATTTTATTTTGTTTCTAATTACTTATTTATTTTATTTTATGATAATTCTTTTTGCTATTAAAGTTTCTAACAAAAAAAGTTCTTTATGAAAAATCTTTTTGCTTCTAATGATTTTGAACAGAAAATACTTTGATAATTTTAGTTGCAGCTATTTTATACAATTTTAGTTTCATAAATTTTATAGGTTGCTTATAATGTTTTGAACAGAAAATACTTTGATAATTTTAGTTTCATAAATTTTATTTATGTTATTAAAGTTTATTTTATTTTATTTTGTTTCTACTTCTATATTTTATTAACGTTTATATTATTTTGTTTCAAATTACTTATTTATTTTATTTTATGATAATTCTTTTTGCTATTAAATTTTCATGCATTTACTGATTTTTTCGGCTATAAGACCCTGAAATTGAAAAGCATTTCAAATGAACTCTTAAAAGGTTAAAAGTTGGCATGGTATCATCATTTCACCCACATAGCATGTGCAAGAAAGTAGAGAGTGTTACGGCAAAAACTGGATGCACTTCGTGTACAAAACGGACAATCTCTTTCGAAGTATCAGGGTTTCATACGGAAACTCGTCTGTTACAAAGGGATTTCATTTTTTTGAACTTATTTGAACTCCATAGTTTTTCCGTGTTCAAAATGCACCATTCAAAGCCACATCATCAATTTTCAACCCTTTCTGACTTCATTTGTTATTTTTCATGCATTTACTGATTTTTTTCAGCTATAAGACCCTCAAATTGAAAAGCACTACAAGTGAACTCTGAAAAGGTTAAGAGTTGGCATGATATCATCATTTCACCCACATAGGATGTGCAATAAAGTAGAGAGGCTTACGGCAAAAACTGGATGCACTTCATGTACAAAACGGACAATCTCTTTCGAAGTATCAGGGTTTCATACGGAAACTCGTCTGCTACAAAGGGATTTCATTTTTTTGAACTTATTTGAACTCCATAGTTTTTTGTTGGGGAACGTAGCAGAAATTCAAAATTTTCTACGCATCACCAAGATCAATCTATGGAGTAATCTAGCAACGAGGGGAAGGGGAGTGCATCTACATACCCTTGTAGATCGCTAAGCGGAAGCGTTGCAAGAACGCGGATGAAGGAGTCGTACTCGTAGCGATTCAGATCGCGGTTGATTCCGATCTAAGTGCCGAACCACGGCGCCTCCGCGTTCAACACACGTGCAGCCCGGTGACGTCTCCCACGCCTTGATCCAGCAAGGAGAGAGGGAGAGGTTGGCGAAGACTCCGTCCAGCAGCAGCACAACGGCATGGTGGTGATGGAGGAGCGTGGCACTCCAGCAGGGCTTCGCCAAGCACTGCGAGAGACGAGGAGGAAGAGGGGTAGGGCTGCGCCAAGAGAGAGGGAGACCCATGGCTATGGCAGCCCCAAAACCCCCACTATATATAGGGGAGGGGGAGGGGTTGCGCCCCCATCTAGGGTTCCCCCAAGGGGTGCGGCCAGCCCTAGATGGGACTTGGGGGGCGGCCAAGGGGGGGAGAGAGGGGGGCGCACCACTAGGTGGGCCTTAGGCCCATCTGAGCCTAGGGTTTCCCCTTTCCCCCTTTCCCTACGCCTTGGGCCCCTTGTGGGAGGCGCACCAGGCCACCTAGGGGCTGGTCCCTTCCCACACTTGGCCCACGCAGCCCTCTAGGGCCGGTGGCCCCACCTGGTGGACCCCCGGGACCCTCCCGGTGGTCCCGGTACGTTACCGATAGCACCCGAAACTTTTCCGGTGACCAAAACAGGACTTCCCATATATAAATCTTTACCTCCGGACCATTCCGGAACTCCTCATGACATCCGGGACTCCGAACAACATTCAGTAATCACGTATATCTATTCCCTATAACCCTAGCGTCATCGAACCTTAAGTGTGTAGACCCTACGGGTTCGGGAACCATGCAGACATGACCGAGACGTTCTCCGGCCAATAACCAATAGCGGGATCTGGATACCCATGTTGGCTCCCACATGTTCCACGATGATCTCATCGGATGAACCACGATGTCGGGGATTCAATCAATCCCGTATACAATTCCCTTTGTCTACCGGTATGTTACTTGCCCGAGATTCGATCGTCGGTATCCCGATACCTTGTTCAATCTCATTACCGGCAAGTCTCTTTACTCGTTCCGTAACACATCATCCCGTGATCAACTCCTTGGTCACATTGTGCACATTATGATGATGTCCTACCGAGTGGGCCCAGAGATACCTCTCCGTTTACACGGAGTGACAAATCCCAGTCTCGATTCGTGCCAACCCAACAGACACTTTCGGAGATACCTGTAGTGCACCTTTATAGCCACCCAGTTACGTTGTGACGTTTGGTACACCCAAAGCATTCCTACGGTATCCGGGAGTTGCACAATCTCATGGTCTAAGGAAATGATACTTGACATTTGAAAAGCTCTTAGCAAACGAACTACACGATCTTGTGCTAGGCTTAGGATTGGGTCTTGTCCATCACATCATTCTTCTAATGATGTGATCCCATTATCAACGGCATCCAATGTCCATGGTCAGGAAACCGTAACCATCTATTGATCAACGAGCTAGTCAACTAGAGGCTTACTAGGGACATGGTGTTGTCTATGTATCCACACATGTATCTGAGTTTCCTATGAATACAATTTTAGCATGGATAATAAACGATTATCATGAACAAGGAAATATAATAATAACCAATTTATTATTGCCTCTAGGGCATATTTCCAACATTTTTCTGTGTTCAAAATGCACCATTCAAATCCACATCATCAATTTTCAACCCTTTCTGACTTCATTTGTTATTTTTCATGCATTTACTGATTTTTTCAGCTACAAGACCCTGAAATTGAAAAGCACTACAAATGAACTCTGAAAAGGTTAAAAGTTGGCATGGTATCATCATTTCACCCACATAGCATGTGCAAGAAAGTAGAGAGGCTTACGGAAGAAACTGGATGCACTTCGTGTACAAAACATACAATCTCTTTCGAAGTATCAGGGTTTCATACGGAAACTCGTCTGTTACAAAGGGATTTCATTTTTTTTGAACTTATTTGAACTCCATAGTTTTTCTGTGTTCAAAATGCACCATTCAAAGCCACATCATCAGTTTTCAACCCTTTCTGACTTCATTTGTTATTTTTCATGCATTTACTGATTTTTTCCAGCTATAAGACCCTGAAATTGAAAAGCACTACAAATGAACATGTATAGGTAAGTGACCAAATTAATAGTAGTTCGTCATCACATTAAAACCAAAGTACATACATAGTTCAAATTGAACAACATATAGCTCTCCAGAGCATCTAGTTAAACCATACATTGAAACTATGTAAAACCTTTCAATGCAACAACAAATGCGATCATAATCACAACTAAGGTAACAATTGATCCAACGGCATAATAATACCAAGCCTCGGTATGAATGGCATATTTTCTAATCTTTCTAATCTTCAACCGCATTGCATCCATCTTGATCTTGTGATCATCGACGACATCCGCAACATGCAACTCCAATATCATCTTCTCCTCCTCAATTTTTTTTATTTTTCCTTCAAGTAATTTTTTTCTTCTTCAACTAAATTTAACCTCTCGACAATAGGGTCGGTTGGAATTTCCGGTTCAACCACCTCCTACATAAATAAAATCTATGTCGCGTCGGTCGGCATAATTGTCATAAACAATAAATGAACCAAATAGTTATAAAAAGATAATATATACCACATCCGAATCATAGACAGGACGAGGGCCGACGGGGGCGGATACCAGAACCATCGCACTATATAATAACAAGGAATAATAAAAGTAAGCAAATTAGACAAGTATCTATCTCAAGTAAGAATTTTTTTCTTTCAAAAAGAAGATAAGAACAAGAGGCTCACCACGGTGGTGCCGGCGACGAGATCGGCGCGGGCGATCGACGGCGGTGAAGATGGGGACGGGACGTGATGGACCGCTAAACCTAGAAAAATCTCGGGGGAAATGGAGCTCGGAGGTCGAGTTTTGAGAGATGAATTATTAACTAGTGTGGCTCGGGCATTTCATCGAACACCTCATGTGCATAGGAGGTGAGCTAGAGCATCCAAATGCCCTCCCCTCGCCGGCCAGCAAAAAACAAAGCAGTATGGAGTGCTCTGCTCGCCGGCGATGGGCTATATATAGGCAAATCATTTGTCCCGGTTCGTGGCTGGAACCGGGACCAATGGATGTGGGCCAGGAGCGAGGCCCATTGGTCCCGGTTCGTGCCTAGAACCGGGACAAATGGGTCCAGACGAACCGGGACCAAAGCCCACGACGCCCCGGCCGGCCACCTAGGCTCACGAACCGGGACGTATGCACCCATTGGTCTCGGTTCGTATAAGAACCGGGACTAATGGGCTGGCCAGGCCTGAACGAAAGCCCCTTTTTCTACTAGTGCTAGTATGCCACCAGTTCTACATTTCATCCTTCCATCTCAATTCCACGCCTGTAAGTGTTGCTGAAAAAGGCTCCATGCCCCGCTTTATAGATATATAAGGCCATCACCACGATACAAAACCAACCGAGAACGGAAGTCCACAAACAAGAATTACAAGGTACACAAGGGAGGAGAGAATAAGTTCAAGCTAGAGCAACAGCACAACAAGTGTTGCCTGCAGTGTTCATGTGTATCGCAAGTTACCTCCGAGTGCTCCATGGCCCAATAAGCCAAATAAGGCCAGCCCAAACCGCCGATCTCCTTTTTTTCCTATTTCATTTTTCTCATGTGTAACAAAAAATCATATATAATCCATATGAACTATCTATCTATTCGTGTTATTTTCATGCATGTTAATAGTAGGATTTAATTTTTCATTAACAAACAAATATAATTCAAGATTCCAAAAGTAATTCAACTAAGTCATCCATACATTTGAATTTTTTTCTAAAAATTGTATACAAGCTTAAAATGTAAATAATTAATTATATATGAGTTTTTTTGTATTGAGGGCCTTTTTAACATACATACATGTAGTTCAATTTTGAGTTATATCTAGTAAATAGCTAGAAACTCAGTTTCTTTGCAATCATTTAATACCTAAAAATAGTTAGAAGCTCATCTGGTACCTAAATATCAGAAAATAAATAAAAAATTCTAATTTGTATGAACAATACAATGTTGTATATTTTGTGTATAAAAAACTAGAGCATTTTAGAAAAATACATTGGAAAGTACTACACAACGTATGCTAACTTGGTATGTCAAAAATATAAGCTACAAATTATTAAGTAATGAGAAGAGACATTAATCTATACTTGCGCATACTAATGTAGAGGGCTAGTTCAAAACTGAAGTTCTAGTCTTTTTTTGTTCAAAAATGAAGAAATGTTTCATGAAATACAAACTTGATACTTTGCATTTGATACATCTCAACCGTATTTATAATTTGTGAAGTTCTTATGCCAGTCTCTTATCAATTTATGCAAAGTTTTATAGTTTTTGATTAACTAACTAATAAATTGACAGAAGGGGTAGATTTACATGTTTGATGTTTCCTGTTTATGGGTGAGGGAGCTTTTTGAACTCCAAAAATTATGGGGAAATATCAGCCATCATTATTTTTTCAGTTCACGTAGCTATGCAAACTGGCAGTGTGAGGGGAGCCAAAGGGCACCCACGTGCTATGTCGGTGTGCCTTGGCCCCAAACAATGCCAGGAGGCCAGGAATTTTTCCCAAAGACTTCCTTCTGGCTCAAGTTTGCAAGTAAAGTTTTAGAATGACAAATTTTCATATATTTCTGAGCTGCAGGTCTCTACATAATTTAAGAAGTTGTTACAGAAAGAAGATTACAACACCTAGAAAAGGCTCCCCTGAAAGTTAGATCCATTCTAGGGTGAGGCTCTCGCCTCGAAGACACCATGGCCGCTGGAATAGTTGTGTTGTGCAGGTTCTTTAACAATCACAACTGAATCCCTATATATTATCATTAAGTTCATGCTAAAGTTTTCTAATTTACTTTTCCTCGGGTCACTTCTTCACTAAAGAGGAGCCAACGAACGCCATAGGAGCAGACAGAGGCGCCAATAATGTAGAGGGCTTCTCACATTGTGGGATTTTTCTCTCATTCATATCGTTTAATGACACCGACAAACAACACCTTCAGCTTGTCGAGGAATATTTAACTTAACCAGCATGCATTATTGGGTATATAATAGATTTAGTTGATTAGTTAATAAATTAATAATTTGTGAGGGCATATAGACTTTATTTATTAATTGTGTGATTCGGCATATATACTCTATTTTGATTGCAAATTTGTTGCGCTCATTTGCCGAAATCATAAACACAAACAGTGTTGGGTGATTTTTATGTTTTCCATTCCCTTGATGATCCGATTTAGCATATGTATTCACTAGTTGCACAGATGATTGCATAAATTTGCAAAAGATTGTTTAATATCACATCTTGGACATCATAAAAGCACCAGATCAAGAGATAACTTATGTGTTTGGTATACAAATGTTGCAATTATTATGTAGTTAAAGTATAATTAAATTTGACAAGAATGACACTAACCATTGGATAACTATTTTCCCATTCTAACATATAATACTTCAGCACCCGCATATTGTTCCACACATATTGAGTGTATTGATCAAATCATTTTATGACTTGACATCAACAATTGGATATGCACGGCTGTGATGGTGTGGCTCTTAGTTTTATATGCCAGCTATATGTCTTTGCAAATCATAAAATGATATAAAATAAAATAAATATATTGACATCTGCGGATAGTCTAGAGTAATGGTTACATGTCACAACCAGGGAAGGTGTTACGTGAGTGTTGAGATTACATTTGTGTGCAACTTTCAATTAAGGAATGTGGTGTCATATGCAACTTCTTTTAGTTTGTTGGATCTGCTTACTTAACTGATTATTCTGTAAAAACTGTGAACTAAGTATTACTTTATTTTAGTTGTTATGAGGTGGTTATCTGATGTAGAGGCCAGAGGTGATCCTCCTTTTCTATTAAAAAAAGTTGTTATGAGGTGGTTGTACCATAGGATTAGAGTCAGCATTTTGTCGACCATGTTGGTGCTATCTATCTCTGTAGTTCGGTGGTTAAGATCATAGACCATGTCGCTAGTTTAATTGGGCTGCCGACTGTTCTCTGAAACCAATCTGCTGATAGTTCATTGAGGTTAGGGGTTAGTGATTGATTATGCCTGATTAGCCATCCAATCTCTACCACTTCGCTGTTGGTCTTGTAATAAACCACAAACGGCCAGTCCCTAGTAGCTCAATTTGTCATATAGGTTAGGCTGATTAGTGGGTAGGAGATTTATTTTTTTAATTGTTTGGATTAGCTCAAAAGTCGAAATTAACTGAGAAACAAAGGGTAACCAAACCCGGGATATTTAAATATCTACTCCCTTTGTTTTTAAATATTTGTCTTTGTAGAAATTTCAATAAGTGACTACATACGAAGTAAAATAAGTGAATCTACACTCTAAAATATGTCTATATACATCCGTATGTTGTAGTCCATTTAAAATCTCTAAAAAGACAAATATTTAGAAATGGGAGGAGTATATAGTACAAGCACAGGCCGATCAATATATAGGCGATCGATAGGCGATCGATGGAGAGTCACAACGATGTGTGTCTCAAGCAATGAACATGGAGGCACATGGAGAGACCATCTGCAACCACCTCTCGGTCGACCTGGACGATCGACCACCAGTACATGTCATTCACGGATGCATGAGTTAATGGAAGAAGATATTTGCATGCAACCTGCACATCTCATTATTATACGACTGCACATGCACGTGCATGACGAATCCATCATATGATCGACTGGCCACCTGACTAGGGGCCAGTTCTTTCGGGTAACTAGATAGAACTGTAAAAAAAATATGAAGTGGAGATTCTAGGAGAAGCTGAGGAGGGGGGCGATTCTGGCCCTAGTGCTTCCATCATATGAACGATCGAGCCGCAAATCACCACCGAAACTACTTGACAAAGGACAGTCCATGCACGATCCTGACTGCCCGTTGGCAAAAAATTTATGGTGGACTGTTCACATAACCTTTAATATTACTCCTCCGAATACTATCAACACGTTATTTAGGACGTGGCTTGACGGGATAGATTCCGTAACAGCGAGACACATTCATGTAGGAGTATGTGCTTTATTATGGGCAGTCTGAAACTGCAGAAATGATTTGGTTTTTAACAGAACAACAAATACTCATTTTTTGCAGGTTATCTTTCGAGCCACTGCGTTGATCCGTATGTGGTCGCTACTCACTCCGACGGAGGCCAGGGAGCGTTTGGTTACTGGATCTATCCGATGGGAGATGGTAACACGGGTTATTTTCAACCGGTTTGGATGACGGTTATGTAATAGGATAGGTAATAGTTTTCTTATCTTTATTTTGCCAGCCGGTTGTGGCTTTACTTTTACTCTTCTCCTCTTTGTGAGCTTTTTTTTGGTTCGTTCGTTTGAGACTTCAAGACATGTGTTGGACTTATTTACTTATTAATAAATGTGCTCGTATGCATCATTCTGATGCAAAGCCCGGGGATCTCCCCGTTTTAAAAAAAAATGCATGATCCCTTGCACGACCGATGATCCAAAGATGCAAAGCCATGCATCAGATGTGATGAAAGGCTCAGCTGGCTCTGTCGTCCGTAAATCGTGTGAGGAGTGCCGTCTGTGTAGCAATGCTCAATCGCCACGCGCGCTGATGATTTAAATTTAAAAGGCCAACCTTTTGGCGGCAGATCAGGCAGGTGTCTAGTGGCCCACGGAGCTACTACATCAGTCCGGTCCCTCCTCATATGTTCCTGTGTCTCTTGAGTCTTGATACACATGGCAAATTGGGCATCATACAGAAATCATCTCTTCCTCAGATGGATTACCTGCCTCTGGGTCTGGTCTCTGGGTACCAGAAAAAACAACCAACTGCCATACAGAGTATCGAGCTACCGGTCCGATGTCACCTGCAGCCCGCCTCTTCTTTAACTGCAGTATCATGCACTGACCGGTACCATCATTATGGAAACCGTTGTCTCGGATGTTTACATGTGAGACCGATTGAATCGATCATGAAGAGCGTGTCAGAGGGCAAATTATCAGAGGGAAGGGAACGGCACTAGTGTATTAGTATGAAGCTAGAACCGTGGGCTGATTCAACAAATACTATTTCCTGCCACAATTAACAATTCACATACGTTGCTGCTGTCATTTTTCAAATGCCTAGTAGGATATACTAGATTGGAAGATACTCCCACTATAAACTAATATAAGAGCGTTTAGATCACTAAAATAGTGATCTAAACACTCTTATATTAGTTTACGGAAGGAGTAGTAGCATTCATGCACATGTGATGAGCGAGCACGCAGTGACACAGGACAAACCAACTGAAGAAAGAGAAGAAGGGAGAAGGACAAGAACATGCACACATGCATACACTTGCATGTCAGTGGTACCATAAACAGTACTCCGTAAAGAAATATAATTAGTGATCTAAACGCTCTTATATTTCTTTACAGAGGGAGTATGTAGATAAACCACACAACTTGCAAGAAGTTAATGGAGTAACTAATATTGCAAGTTGCAATATTTTCTTTCTCTAATGTCCACAACTAACATAGATATAAACTAAAAATGGGTCTACAAGTGGATAATACTGCAAGTCTGCATACACCGGCCCACATGTACGCCGAAACAACTTACCAGATCAAGCGAAATCAGCCTAGAATGAGGTGTGGGTCCATGGCATCTGGTGATGCATATCCCCCTAGATTTTTTTTCTTATGGTGATGCATGTAAGCACATTCTATGGTATCTCAACCGCAGAAGAACTTTTTACTTGTAAATATGCATGTGCGGATGGACAGATCGAGACATGCAATCCCAAAATGTATCTCGACCTCACAATGCCATTTGCATGTTATATTAATACAGTAATAATATGTCAATCTTTGGTTGTAATTTGACTATCCGAGCTCTCACGTGCATAGCTATGCACGTATTACTGATGGAGGGCATATGTAGCTACAGAAGGACAAGATAGATCCCCTGCAGTCAAAGTTGTGCCGGCCGGATGATTTTTCTTTTTTGTGTGCAGCCGGCCAAATGTAACTTTCACGTCTTGTCTTCACTTCACTCGCACCCATTATTGGCACACAATGCGCGCAAGAACTGACATGATCGATCTGACCTGGTGCATGTGTAGTAGAGGGCATATGTAGCTACAGAAGGACAAGATAGATCCCCTGCAGTCAAAGTTGTGCCGGCCGGATGATTTTTCTTTTTTGTGTGCAGCCGGCCAAATGTAACTTTCACGTCTTGTCTTGACTTCACTCGCACCCATTATTGGCACACAATGCGCGCAAGAACTGACATGACCGATCTGACCTGGTGCATGTGTAGTAGCAAGTCATGTGGCATTGCATGCTAAAGGATCAAGATGATTGGTAGGTGGATGGATAGATAGATCGAATTATTGACGGTCCATGCGTACACGTACGTGTCTTAACGTGGAGATTGATGATGATCAACGGCTCCACCATGAGATAGATCTTTTTTTTTTCCTTTTCTTGTGAAAGAGAAATGAGATCGCATCAAATAGTGATCTTTTTTTTTAATATATTTTTAGTGGATCTATTTTTAGATCTGATAGAGTAGTGATAGACGGTAAGTACAAGGAAAGCTGGTAACGACCCACGGCCCGGCCGTATACAGAGCCTGTTATCAACTGAACCAATAACAAGGCCCAGGGCCAGCCGGTTGGTCCGGAAACTTAACTTTCGGCCCTTCTTACCAATTTATAAATCCTTGGCTTGCTTTTACAGGGAAGAAATAGACGGGAGCAACTAATTGAGGAATACTCCTTCGGGAGCCCCCCCCCCCCCCCCCCCAAGGGTCACTTGTGGTGCTCTGGGTAATCCCTTTGGCTTTTTTTTTTCTGTATGCGCTTTCGGCTTTTGGATGATTTTTTTTGTTTTTGTGGCTTTTCTGTTTTCCACCGGTTTTCCTTAGGATTTACAGAAAAAAATGCTCTAAAAAATGTGTCATTTTCCTTCAACCAGAGGCACAAATTTACTTCTCGTGGGGACACAAATTTGCTTTGGCGAGAGGCACGGGCGTGCTTCCCAGAAAGGGAAAAATATATGTTTTCTTTTTTTTGTTCCCGCGAGAGGCGCGGATTTATTTCTTGTGGAGGCACGGATTTGCTTCGGCGAGAGGCACGGGCGTGCCACTCAAAAAGGGGAAAATGTGTTTTCTTTTTTTTGTGCCGCGAGAAGCACGAATTTGCTTCACGTGGAGGCACGGATTTGCTTCCGCGTGAGGCACGGGTGTGCCTCTCGGAAAGGAAAAAATGTATCTTTTTCCGTTCCGCGAGAGGCACGGATTTACTTCTCGTGAAGGCACGGATTTGCTTCCGCGAGAAGCACAGCTGTGCCTCCTGGAAAGGAAAAAATGCATGCCTCCTCGGAAAGGGAAAAAACGTGCTCTCGGTTCGGATTTTTTTCGTCCAGTTTTTTTCCAAGAAAAAAAAGTCCATCGAAACCTATCAACATGGGATCTAGTTTTGAAGATCTCGACGCGAGGGACCCAGCGGTGTTCAAGATTTGGAAGCACGGTTTAAGAGATAAAACATTTTAAATAAACGAATCTACGAAAAAAGGGAAAACTGCCACGTTGCAACAAGAGGGGCATATGCAGCATGCCACTTGTCGCAACCTGGCAAGGTGTGAGTGATCTTTTTTTTGAGGGGTGTGTGAGTGATCTTTGGAAGGAGTACTTCTCAATTAGTGATTTATAAAAAAGCAGACGTAAAGGACATACTAATAGATAATGTTAGAAGGGAGAGAGGCATTGGTGGAATAGTTCGTTGTATTGCTTGAGCCTCGTGGACATATATATAGGATTACAAGGTCGTCTTGAAGTACAAGTAAGGTGGAATAAATCCTACGCTATCCAATGTTTCCATAATAACAATGATACTCAACATCCCCCCGCAGTCACAATGATAGCGACGCAGACGGTGAGACTGGAGAAGAATCCGAAGGCAAGCTGATGGACACCCCCACAGTCGTAACGTTCGATGCATCGCGGAGTCGTGGCTGGAGTGGAAACCGACGAGGTTGCTCAAGCAAGGCGGTAGCCCTTTGTGCCGTTTGTCGACGTAGCCGAGAGCGTAGGGTGGTGGAGCCGTGGTCGAGGTAGCCGTGCGAAGAATGCCGTGGTCGATGTCGAGTCGGGGTGGCCGGTGTCGAGGAACTCGTCGTGGAGCCGCGGGCGCAAGGGGGCGCCGAGTTAGCATGGGCGCAGTGGTGTCGAAGTAGGGGTGCGCCGGAAAGAAAATGTTGTTGATGACGCGTCGCGGCGGGTTTGCCAAGCCCGGGGAAACATCGTGGACGAAGGCACGCACCGGTGTTGCCAGCACCGGGCATGCGTAGACAGACGAAGTCGAAGTTGACGAAGCGCCGACCAGGCTTGCCAGGCCCGGGGACATGCCGTGGATGAAGGCACGCATCGGTGTTGCCAGCACCGGGCATGCGTAGACGAGGGACCTGCACGAGCTGTACGCCATGTCGAAGAAGTCGGAGGGGCCAGCAGAGAAGAACTCAACGATGATTGCGGTGTCTATCGGCGCGGGGCCGATGTCACCAACGGTGGTCGGAGTAGACAAAGTGGTCGGGGTAGATGACGACGACGCTGGCGATGGGCTGGTGCTGGACGAAGACGAACAGGATGGATGGGCGGCGGCGGCAGCTGCGGAGGTAGCGGCGGCGGCCAAAGAGGAGCGGCGGCAGCGGCTAGGTTAGGAGCACGACGAAATGCTTGAAGTAGGGGAAGAAACCTGACAGCGTGACGAAGACCGGTCGCGGACGGTGGCGTTCCCACGCCAAGGGAGACGGCGCAGCGCATACCACGGGAAGTCGACACGCGGGGACGGCGGAGTGGACCGCGGGCCGCGGCGCTACTGCCCGAAGGGCCGACGCAGCGGCGGCAGGCGGGTCGAGGCGACGGCGGGAAGACCTCGGGGTGGCGGCGGGGACCGCGGGCTGCGACGCTATGGCCCGATGGGGAGACGCAGCGGCGGCGCGAGGGTCAGTGCAGCCACGGGACGACCTGGAGCGGACGGCCTCGGGGCGGCGGGGGACCGCGGGCCGCGACACTACGGCCTGAAGGGGCGACGCAGCGGTGACGCGGGTCGGTGCAGCCGGGAAAAGAACCACGGGGCGGCGGCGCTACGGCCCGACGGGGCGACGCAGCGGCAGCCCGTTGCTCGATCGGTGGGGGGGGCGCGCTGAACTGGGGGACGATCTTCACGGGACCTGCAGAGGCGCGCGTAACCAACGGGCCAGGTCGGTCGCGCGACGTAGATGAGGCGGATCGCGGCGGCGAGCGGGTGATCAAGCCGATCGCGCGCGAGGTCGGGGACGCCGCTCGGTGGAGGCGTGGTGGCGGGAGAGTCTGGGATGAGGCCGGTGACGACGGACGGCATGGGACGTCGTGTGGACGAGCTTGTCAGCACCGGCACCCGGGCTGCCAAAGCAGCGCCGGTGCCCGGGCAGCGAGGCCCGAGCGACCAACGGAGCAGCGGCACCCGAGTTGAGGCAGCCGACGAGCCTGATGCAGCCGTCCCAATGCAGCCGAGGACGAGGCCGGCAAGGTAGACCGCCGGGCCGCCGGGCAGATGCGACGGAGGCGGGTGACGTGGATCGATGGGCGGACTGGTGCGCAAGCAACGGCTATGATTGGCCGTCGCATGGCGCGAGGCCGCCGGGTCGGGGCGATGCAGGTTTCCTGGTCGAAGCAGGGCGGTGACGACCGGCGCAGGGCGACAGGCGGACCGATGCGCGGACGGCAGCTGGCCGTGAGGGGCCGCCTTGGCGTGCGTGTCCACCGGGTCGAAGGAGGGGCCGGTCGGTCGCGTCGGTGTTGGAGTAGAGGTGAACGGGGGTCAACGGCGGCGACGTGCGACGCAAACCGATCAAGATTAGATCAGAAAACCAAAAAGAAAAACGTCGATCAAAACGACCAGTGACAGAGCGAAAAACCCGGAGCAAGGGCTCGGGAAAAAGATTCTCTAGGGCAACCGGTCAACACGGCCGGCGGACGAACCTTAGGTACGGGCGGCGCGGCCCCTGCGGCAATCATGGAGATCCGCCCCGGGGACGGCGTGGTGCGGAAGCGGCGGTGACGGCTAGGGTTTGGATCGAGATTAGGCTGATACCATGTTAGAAGGGAAAGAGGGATTGGTGGAATAGTTCGTTGTATTGCTTGAGCCTCGTGGGCATATATATAGGAGTACAAGGTCGTCTTGAAGTACAAGCAAGGTGGAATAAATCCTAAGCTATCCTTCCCTGACGAGGCTAAAAAAAGAACATCTGTTTTCCTCTCGTCCCTGGCGGCTGGAACCCTAGCCGCCGCCAGGGGAGGCCGGCCTTCCAACGCCGCTCTCAGGAGGCTCCCCTCCGCCGGCGACCTCGGTTGTCGGTGGTGAGGGGGGTCGCCGGATCCACGCGTGCGGATCGCTTTTACTCTCTCGTAGTCTAGGTTTTTAGATTGTTCATCGTCTTTGCTTCGGCGGCGAATGCTGAATAAAGATTCTTCGGATCCTTCCCTGACGAGGCCATCGGTCCTATGGTTGGGGATGGATTTGGAAACTAGTCTGTTCAAGTAAGGATGGCGTGGCGGCGGCGGCATCCTCGTGGTGGAGGACCTGTGTCCTCAGGCTCCGCCGTTGCGATGGCGTTTGCTCCAGCGTCGGCGCGGAGCTTGGGAGGTAGTCCAGGAGCGGATGCAGATTGTGGTCTGCATCGACGACACCTGGAAGACGAGCATGTGCTGGGCTCGTGGTTCGTGGATGGCAGATATGGTTTCCTCCTTCGGCGTTTTAGTCGTGGTGGGGTGCCAGATCTGGAGTTCGATGGCGTGTCCGGGGTGTTGCCACGGTTTGATTCGTTCAACGGTAAGGGCTTCACTTTTGATGAGTCACCTTGCAGGTCCACAAAGCTGCATATCAGCGATGGAGCCGCGTCGAGCTCGGGGTGAGGAGGTGATTCGTCATTCTTTTCTTTGGTGGCTGCTGTGGTGGTGCCGGAGGCAGATGATGGGCGTTGGTGTCAAGCTCAGAGATGTTCTGCTATCTTTTCAGTTTTCTCATGTCGGTCTTTACGTGACTTGTACTTTATTCTTTATGATATAAATGAGACACGTATTACCATGAAAAAAATCCTACACTATCCTATGTTTTCATAATAACAATGATACTCAACAGATAATACTGTGAATCTTGATGAGTAAGCAAAACATGTGTCTTTCAATTTGTGAACCATAATTTTATAGCACACCACAACCAATGGATCTTCATAAGTGTACCCAAATAGATCATGGACATACATCATAAAAATTGTAAAGGAAAGATAACCATGAAATTGTCAGAAAAAAGCAAAAATCCGGCCATTGATCTGATGAAACCTATTTAAACTAATGAAGCAAAACCACTAGATTTTTCATACCCACCATTTGGTGAACCCAGTCATACATGATTATATACATCTAAAATAGAGTGCCGAGGGAAAGAAAAAGTGGGCGAGAGAGTTTCCAGATTTCGTTTCAAAACTCTAACCGGGAACCCCAGCCGAAGGGAAGGCATGCAATAGCAGATTATCAAACTAGTAATGCCACATTTTCCTTGAGAAGCATGGAGTATCCCGGCATCAAAGAAGATGATAAGCTATCTAGTAGGAGTAAATGATAGACCGATGTATACTTTAATTAATTAACTAAGCTAGGAGTGGCATGTCTAATCTTGTTGATAGAAAAATGCACAGAGAAGCATCCGATCTAAGAAGCCAACGGCCAGGAACACGTGTCACGGTAGCATCTGTGTCTCGATAGCACCATTTATTCTCCCGGACCTGCTGTTTCAAAAAAGAAAACTTGGACCTGCTAGCGAGCGAGCCTGCCACGACCACGTGTGAAGTAAGCTATTCTGCAGCGGGTGAGTAGGTAGGTAGTCGCTGTTCTGTGGCCGTCGATGCATCCGTCCTACACCTCAAGCCAAGCATGCACAGTCAACTCTTACAAGAATATCCTTATTACCAAAGTAAAAAAAAAAATAAGCACCAATTGTTATTTTAAAAAGGTAGAAAAAATAAACACGGATCCTTGGTATATTGACGCAGCCTTCCTCTTACACTCGGCAACGGCTCGCGATGAGCAAAACTCGATGTTGCCGTTGGATCTCCAAAACACCCTCGGAGCAACAGCCAAACAATCGTCATTCGGAGCAAGAAGCCGACAACAACAAACTGAAGATCTGTGTGCCATCCCAGAGATGAAGCGCTATAGCTAGATAACGCCAATCACGCCCCCTTCCCTCCTCGACAAAAGCTCAGCACGCCCCCCGATGACGCCAATCACCATGAGGACGAGAAGAAGTTATCCATGTTGCTGATGATGTCATCGCCTCACCACCGTCAGCCAGACACCTAAATTGAGCCCTAACCAAAGCTATGGCAACCCAACACAACCAACCCCGAACCAGGGTTTCCTCCACCTTGTCAGCGGCGGAAGGCACCCCGAAGTGAAAGGAACCGGCAGCGGCGACAACTGTTACATGAAAACCCTAGCCACTTTTTTTTAAAGGAAGAAGATGACAGAGGAGAGGAGGTATTCGCAAAAAAAATGACAGAGGAGGTGGAAACGTAGTTTTTTGACTTATTAGCATGGGCTCTCGCTCGAGTTAATTTAGGAGGGAAAATCATATTTGTCTTTGCCACCATGTACATAACATTTCTTTATATTTCTATTCAATTCAAAGATGCATGCCAGTGGCACCGTGACACCGTCTGGTTGCCGCGGCGACTAAGACATGCCCCAGTCGAGCTATAACGCCTCAGGCCGGACAAAGGATGGGCATCACATTAATCTCCCGCGTTTTGCAAGCTACGTGCCTACAAAGCAAGTACAAGTATACTATAGAAAGTGAACCAATCTGTGATTGGATGGTTAGAGGGACTGTGGTATCTCCAGCCCATCAGAGTTCAAGCCCTGGTGCTCGCATTTATTCCTGGATTTATTTCAGGATTTTCGGCGATGCGTATTCAGTGGGAGGAGATGTTCTCGCCGATAACGAGGTGCCTATGGTGACTTCGTAAATTTCAAGATGATATGCCGGCTCAGTTTTTCGGAGATGCTCATAGGAGTAGGATGGCGTGTGTGCGTTCATAGGGGTGAGTGTATGCGCGTGTATATGAGCACTTGAGTCTGTACTGTGTTAAAAAAAAGATTCTCATGAGCATGCAACACAGCCTACGTGTGTGTGTGTGTGCTGAGAACCAACATGTGCGTACGTGTTGATATCTTTTTTTGTGTGTACGTGTTGATATCGAACAAATAAAGTCTCCTACTATATCGGAAGTGCACGTACAATCAGTCCCTCTCCGCTTATCGAAATGGCATCACGGAGTGCGTCATTTAGTTTCATGATCTGTAACGTTGACTGTACGTACACCATGATATCCGGGTGGGCATTGTTAATTATGTCTCCCACTATTTTGGAACATATGGTTTGTATATATACAATGAGCAAGTTGATAACATATCACCAACCAGCTAGACTACGATAGCGTATTCAAGGGGAACAGTCACATTGATAGATTCATCGCGTGACTAGAGAATGTCGTGTTAATGACGGACCAGATAATATAAGTAGAAAGAGCATGAACTTCAAGCAACTAACGTCAGGCAATGGTGTCGTGTATACTTTTTTCTTTTGCGGTTGACTGTCATGTATACTTGTACATGAAGTGTGGAGCAACTAGTCGGATCTGGGGAAGCCCCCCCCCCCCCCCCACTATAAAAATGGAAAATACACCATTATGTATTTAACAGCTTAATACTCTTTTATGACTATTTTTGTTGGAGTTATGATGATGTCTACATCAAATTGTAGTATCTATGTCTTTTTCCCACTAATTTTGAACTCTGACACCCCAGTGATGAGCCTCTAGGCCTGCCACTCTTCGCATTAGAGTCTCCAAGACAAAAGTTATTTAAGAAAAAAAGAGCTTTTACGGCATCATGATGTGAGGTTGTACCGCATAATCATAACTATATCACTAAGGGGCCATTAGACGCCTCTATTGACAGGTTTTGTGCCCATCAATAATTAAAGGTTAGTGGTAGCAAAAAGTATCACTGAAGTGTATCCTGTTGCGTAAGTAGTATAAATTTGTCACTAGTGACAATGTGACCATAGACGAGCCTAACTTTCGGCTCATTGTAATGACTTTTGATCTCTTGAATAATGTTTATGTTGGTTTGCACAGTGCTTATGTCGCTTGCACAAGATTTTGCAAGGCTATACACACACACACACACACACACACACACACACACACACACACACACACACACACACACATATACTATGGATGATGTATACTTTAAAAGGTTAAAAATATGAAATTTTTGGTTAAAAGTTCAAACATGTGTATGAGCAAAACATATTTTCCTTTTTAAGGACATGAATGGTCATATTTTTTGTAACCACAATCTATCAATCTATTTTTTCCGTAATAGACATATATGATTTTTTATATTTTCCGTCCTATGTGGCTTTAGCTGTAATGAATGATTATAAGAATATTTTAATTAATTCATATATTGAGGTGTTTCAAAAAAAAAATCAAATATAAAAATGATCTCCAAAAAGTACCTTCCAATCCACAGTAAGCAACAAGTAGGAATTTTGGCCGCTAGCTACTTGCATGTAGGTGTACAAGTGCCGCTCTAGCGTAGGGTGCTGTCAGTGAGACAGCTAGCTACACCAAATCAATAATGGCAGGGTCATGATTTACAAAGGTTGCAATATGATATATTATATTTTTCGAATTTTGGTTGGCCCTTGGGAGTTAGTTTAATACTGCAGCGTGTCTCTTCCGTGATCGCCTAGGGCCTTCTTACCTAACCACAGCCGTGTTCTTGCATGCACGCGTGGGGATGCCGCATGCATCCACGTACCCATCCCCATGCATGTATGGGTGCATGCTCCAAAGTCTAGTCTTGACATGGAACACAACGGTGTTCTAGCCTAGCTCTCACCATACATATTGTTACAAATTAGGTACTCTCCATGGAGCGAATGACGATCGTCTTGTCGTGCCATCCACGGTTATCTCGAGACCGTTATAGATTAGTAGTACTCGCTCCGTTTCTTTTTACTCCGCATATAAGATTTGGTCAAAGTCAAACTACACTACAATATTAAAACTATATAGTATGAAAATACATTTCATAATGCATCTGATAATGTTGATTTCATATTGTCAATGTTTATATTTTTTTAGTATAAAGTTAGTCAAAATTTACAAAGCTTGACTTTGACCAAACCTTATATGCAGACTAAAAAGAAACGAAGAGAGTACTACGTTCCTTAATTTATATTACGTACCTTGTAGTTTGTGCCACCACTCCCAGGTCAAACAATATGCAACTTGCAATCATGATTACTAACTAGAGCTAGCTGATGTGACGTAAACAAGTGTCGGTGCGATAGAAGCTGGTAGAGAGCACATGAGATACTTTGGTTTGTGGGGTTCCTTTGGTTTCTGACTAAGTTTGTCTTAAGATTGCCATATATAAGGCTAGGCAAGTTCGTCGGAATTAGGAGGGTGTTTGGTTCAAGCTTAATCTTAAAAAAATTGTTACATTAGGACCTCATATCATATACTTAAAAAATGTGGCAAGATCCGTTAAGCTCGCAAACTTAGGGTGTATTATTTCACTATTTAGTTTTAGGCCTTGCAACGCCACAGTTTGCTACATATTTCTTGTCAAATTTTTAGAGGCGATTCGGCAATTTTCAGCTCGATGTGACGCGACATACTTGAATTTGAAGAAATTAGATAAGCGTTAGCATGCATCATGATCGAAGAAGATGGGGGTGGTCAATGTGTGGACTGAGATATACCATGTGAAAGAACATGCGGTGCCATCATGTGTGGTTTTGGTAATTGATGACAATCTCTCACTAATAGAAAAAGGGCCTATTGCCCCAGTTGGTAAGGGCCTTTTGTCCCGGTTTTTGAACCGGGACTAAAGGGTCATTACTAATGCCCTAACCCTTCAGTCCCGGTTCTTACACGAACCGGGACAGATGGGCCTCCACGTGGCCAGTGCGGTGAGCCCAGGCAGGAGGGCCTTTGGTCCCGGTTGGTGGCACTAACCGGGACCAATAGGCATCCACGCGTCAGCATTTCAGGGGCTGGGGTTTTTTTTTTGAAAGGGGGATTGGGGGGTTAATTTAGGTGTTTCATATATTGTGTTAGCTAGCTAATTAATAGAGAGAAGTGTCCTCTCTTATCTCCGTGCTTGGTCGACGCTACGTACTATATACGTATGGAGAGGACTAGACACGCTAGCTAGTAAGCAAATGAAGGAAACAGAAGATCGTCATGAACATATGCATACAGAGATGATATCGACCACCTCTCCTTCTCCGAGAGATTGGTCGAACAACAAGTTCTCGTATATCTATCCGACACTACCGGCTACATATATACAATAATTATCTCTTACAATATAATCTCCTAATTAAATTATAAGAACACAGGGTCCACATAGTATTCTCCGTTTTCAGCGATCACGTGGTCAAGGAAGAATGCCGCCAATTCCTCTTGAATTGCTCGCATATGATCTGGTGCTAGGAGTTCATCCCGCATCCGAAAGATCTAATTTGAAGAAGGGGGTCAATATATATATATATGAATAAATGAAACTCAACACAAATGATGATAATAAAATAAAATTGTGAATATTATTGCTTACGCACTTCATATTGTTCGTCAGAGTAGCCCCGCTCACAGGTCGTGTAGCGGATGGACTCGCAAACGTAGTATCCACAGTAATTATTCCCGGGTTCCTGCCACAACCACTTTACAAGAAATAGAGGTCAATCAAACTGATAAGCAAGCATGCTAAATGGTATTGATGAAACTAGCGCTTGAATCACTAGAAGATGCGCGGAACATGCTACTATAGTACTTACTTTTGGGTGTTTAAATTGCAGCTTCTTCGGCAGTCCCGGAGCTTTTTTGGTGAATTTTCTCCAAACCCTGCCAGACAAAGAAAACAATTACTTGATATCAGGAAATGAACAAAGTTGCTGATATGGTGGATAATGATCGATTTAACTTACTTCTCGAGCATTTGAGTCATGTCCGCATAGTCCTGGGGATCTTTTCGTCTCGAGTCTAAGACGGTTACTACTCCCTGCTCAAGCTTAATCTCTAGGAGAATATAGTGGAAGCTGCGCACGCATTCATAAGTCATCAATTACATTACTATAACCTGGACTAATATGGAAAACCGAATATGCACAAGACAGTAACACTCACTTGAAGTTGTAAGGAAAGAGTATTATATCTTTGTTTTCATTTATTACCAACGATCGTAGCAAGTTGGCCTCGGTATTTTCGGCATGATATTTAACCTCAGTTGCATCTATGAGATTTGTGTTAATGAACCCAATATCACCGATTTGTCTTTTTTTTCAATTTGGCGATCTTCATCTGCATAATATAGTGAGGATAATTATAAATACATGCAATGAAAGAGCTGACCTATATAGAGAGACTTAATGACAGAAGTAGTACTACTTACAGACAGTAGCAAGTGATCGTTGATTTATCGAGGACCTTTTGATTGAAAAACTGGAATAACTCCTCAAATGGAACATTCAACAGTTCAATTCCAACGAGGTCATGCTCCGGTTTAATTCTCAGCGTCAAAGTATTCGCCCCCCAGACTCTCTGCAGGTTTTCATGTACCAATCATGTAATCTTCACATCATCGTTGTTAGAGATCTTTCATCTGTGACGAGAGGCTTCCCGTAATGGTATTTGTGTTCGTCCACCTCCAAGATATCATAATGTACATCGTCGGGCAGGTAATCTCCAAGATTGCTATAACCGGGCACCATCCTCGGAACATTAGCGACGATGTCGCTAGACACCTTGAGCGGGGGGCACGATTGGTTCGCTTGTTCGCCGAGCTGGGCAATTTTTTTCCCAGCTCGTCGTTCTTTTAACCTTTGATCACTGACAGTACTTCCTGACCGCTCCGCTTGGGCAAATGTCTTCGCAAGAATGCGCTCATAGTTGCCTCTCGGCGGAGACTTTGGTGGTTTTGTCAGGGCAGCCAGAGTGCGCTTCGCTTTCACCGGATCTACCTTCTCCTCCGGAGGTGGATGTTTATTTGCTTTCACCCCTTCAAAGAAGTTCGTCACTTCGGCTCGCATGATCTTCGTGGTTTCCTCCTCGGTCCTCTCGTATGGTAACTTCTCTGGAGTCTTCAGAGAAGGACCGAATCTGTATTGCCTCCCGCCTCTGGCTGTACTGCTAGACGCCGGCAGAGCAGACGGAGCGGCTGCGGCTGTCTTCTTTCCTTGCTTACGAGGCAGAGGAGAAGGACTACGACGCGCCGGAGCAGCCGGAGCGGCGGCGGGTCTCTTCCGCCCTTGCTAACGAGGCGGAGAAGGAGGAGGCTGGCTGCTCTAGCGCGCTGGCGCAAGCGGAGAAGGAGGCGGAGTGCCGCCACGCGCCGGAGAAGGAGGCTGAGTGCCCTGATCACTCGCCGGAGGAGGAGGCGGAGTGCCGCCACGCGCCGGAGAAGGAGGCTGAGTGCCCTGATCACTCGCCGGAGGAGGAGGCGGAGTGCCCTTACTCGCCGGAGGCGTCCAGTTAGGAAGGTTGATGAGCTCCTTCCGCCATAGGCATGGAGTCTTCAGAGCAGAACCCAGCCGAGTCTCCCCTTCACCGGTAGGGTGGTCAAGCCGGAGGTCCTCAAATCCCTCCGTTATTTCATCCACCATCACCCTAGCATATCCTTCTGAAATCGGCCGGCAATGGTAGGTTGCGCCGGGTTCAGGAGGTAAAACAGAGCCAACAACTGCCTTGACTTTGAAGTTCTGCCATTGCGTCATAAGGTGGCAATGTTGAGACTCCGTGATAGCATCCACGGGGTAGCTAGCAGGAGCCGTCAAGACATGCTCCGGCTGAAGCAGCTTGGTGGAAGCCACGCTGCTTCTCCGCTGAGATGGCGGGGTAGCTTCGGGGGTAGTTTCGGCATGTCGATTGCCGTCTCGTTCCTCTAGCGCTTGAACCCTTTCGTGCAGCTTCTGAATTTGGGTCTGCTCCACTCTTTTCCTTCTCTCCTGGCTTTTGTAACCGCCTGCGTCCGGAAAACCAGCCTTCCACGGAACGGAGCCTGGCGTGCCTCGTGTCCGTCCAGAGTGCTCAGGATTCCCGAGGGTCATTGTGAGCTCGTCGTTCTCTCTGTCTGGAACGAATGTCCCTTCCTGCGCTGCATCAATATACTCCTGAAGCCTCTTGACTGGTATTCTCAAAAGCTCGTCCGTCCAAACGCACCTCCCTGATACAGGGTCCAATTTTCCGCCAGCCCCGAAGAACCAAGTCCGGCAACGGTCTGGCCAGTTCATTGTCTGTGGTTCGATCCCTTTATCAAGCAGATCATTCTCAGCCTTGGCCCACTTAGGCCGGGCTTTGAGGTAGCCACCTGACCCCGTGCGATGGTGAAGCTTCTTCTTCGCAGCATTCTTCTTGTTTGTCGCTGACATCTTCTTACTCTTTTCCGATGTCTTGTGGCCACAAATGCGGGCCAGTGATCTCTGATCTTCTCATACCGGCCGATGAATTCTGGTGTCTCTTCTTTGTCGACAAACGTTTTCAGCTCATTCTTCCACCTCCTGAATAGGTCTGCCATCTTCTTAAGAGCATGAGACTTGATTAATTGCTCTTTAACTGGCTTCTCCGGATCCTCCTCTGGCGGTAGGGTGAAATTTGCCTTCAGCTCAGTCCAAAGATCATCTTTCTGCATATAATTGACATAAGACACCTCAGGGTCATCCTTCTTAGGCTTATACCATTGGTGGATGCTGATCGGGATCTTGTCCCTAACTAGAACCCTGCACTGAGCAGCAAATGCATCCTTTGTCCGGATGGGTTCAATCGGTTGGCCGTTGCGCGCGATTGCTGTGATCTCAAACCTTTCATTCGAGCGCAACTTTCTCTTCGGGCCTCGTCTCTTTACCGAAGTTGTGCTCGATCCGGAGGGCTAGAAAAAAGAAGAAAGACGAGAGTTAATTAATATGTGTACATACCAAAACAATGAATGCATCAATTAGCTAGTCAGCACAGGCTTAACTAATATATTTACCTGGCCGGACTCTGTTCGGTCACCGGAGCCGTCACCACGGGCTCCTTCTTGCACCAGCATTGGGTCACCGGAGCCATCATAATCATGTCTTTCCTCTTCCACTCGTCGATCACCGTAGCATGCTTCTTCACCCTGTTCTTCCAGACCATCATTGTCGTTAAGATACGACAAGATATCACCTTACGGCTAAGATTATGTCCCCCAACACCTCTTCTGCTTGCTTGTCTCGTCCGTGCTCCATTGTTTCTGCAAATATTACAACATGGCAATTATTACACAAACATGACAGCAGGTGGATATATTAGTGCAAACGTAGACCTAGCTTATTCCGGGTTTGGGGTGGCCTCGGCAACGCTTCAAGGGTAGGGGCGCGGCGGGAGGGGGTAGGAGACCGACATCGTTTTTTTCTAGGGTTTGGGTGTCCTCGAGAGTTTTGGTCGAGCGAGAGGGCCGGGGGGGGAGGGGCTCCCGTGGTATAAGTTATCACGGTCGAGAGGGGGTATAAATATCGACCGTCCATCATGTCGAAGTTATCTGGCAGGGAGTTATATATATCGACAACGACGACATACATACATGGGAAAATAATGTTCTCGGGGAGGGGATATATCGACAATCGCATACCCGATAAAAAATAAGAAGACGAAGAAGAAATAAAAAGAGGAGAAGAAGAAAGGATTAGAGGAGAATATCTATTTCTTCTTCTTCTCCTCTATTCCTTTCTTCTTCTCCTCTTCTTTTTCTTCTTTTTTCCTCTTCTTATTTATTTCTCCTCTTCTTTCTCTCCTCTTCTTCTCCTTTCTTCCTCTTCTTATTTTCGTTTTTCCTCTCCTTCTTTTTCTTCTTCTTCCTTTCCTAGCTAGATATATAAAACTTTCCTAAAAATGTAACTTTCGCATATATAAAACTTTTCCATGGATCATCATTTCTCATATATATCCATCTATAGCCACATACATATATAAATGAAAAAAATGCTATCAACAAAAATACATATATACTTGGTAAATATTCTATGAACATCGTTTCTCATATATATCAATGCATACATCCATGGATCATCATTGCTCATATATCCATAGTCATATATAAAAAAATTCTGTATATGAACAAAAAACTTTCTATGAACAAAAAAACATTTTTGACATATTAGCACATTCTAAATTTTCCTAACTCTTTTACAACCACAAAAATTACTCCAACTTCATGACAGTACCCACACTCCATTTCACCAAAAACCTTCTGATCCATAGTTTAAAATTTTCAAATTTCATTCAAATGAAATTTGAACCAGATTCAAATTCCTTGCTGAAAACCTATTCAAATTCCTTTCTAAAAATCTAACTTTTGCATATATGTATTTTTAAAACATCATTACAGTTGAAAAAAATACATACATACAAAAAACATGTAAAAAATACATACATACATATATGAACATACATAAAAATACATATATCTAAAAATACATCAGGGCAGGAGCAGCGCGCGGCGACGACGTCGGGCGAGCGCGCGGCGACGGAGAGGGCGCGGGCGACGGCGACAGGCGAGGGCGCGGCGACGGCGAGGGCGCGGGGCAGGGGCGGCGCGCGTCGGGGCAGGGACGGCGCGCGACAACGACGTCGGGCGAGGGCGCGGGCGACGGCGACGGCGGGGACGGCGGGCGGCGTCGATGTCGTCGAGGGGTCGTCAGAGGCAATTGCGAGATGAAGATGAAAATTTTCACAAGTGTTGGTTATATACCCAGAGCTTTGGTCCCGGTTCGTGGCACCAACCGGAACCAATGCCCGGTTGGTGGCACCAACCGGGACCAATGTCCTGCGCCTGCCAAAGCCACGGTGCGGTGGGATGTTTAGTCCCACCTCGCTAGCCGAGGAGCGGCAGGACCTGTTTATAAGCCCTGCCCCGCCATCTCCATTGAACTCCTCTGAACTGCAGGCCTCTGGGCCTAATCTTCCACTGCTATGCCTGTGGGCCTGCTGGGCCTTCTGCGGGCCTGAATCCTGGAGCATTGATGGGTTTCTAGTCGTATTCAGTCCGTGGTGGCCCAGTAGGTGGCATTTTTTTTATTTTTCCCAGTTTTTTTGTTTTCTTTTTTGCTTTATTTTTTTTATTTTTTTTCTACTTACAACAAAATACTTATCTATTTTATTTTATTTTGTTTCTAATTACTTATTTATTTTACTTTATGATAATTCTTTTTGCTATTAAAGTTTCTATCAAAAAAAGTTCTTTATGAAAATTCTTTTCGCTTTTAATGATTTTGAACAGAAAATACTTCGATAATTTTAGTTGCATCAATTTTATATGATTTTCGTTTCAATAATACTAGAGGTTTCTTATAATGTTTAGAACAGAAAATACTTTGTTAATTTTAGTTTCATAAATTTTATTAAAGTTTATTTTATTTTGTTTCTACTTATATATTTTAATAAAGTTTATATTATTTTGTTTCTAATTACTTATTTATTTTATTTGTTTTTTTAATGCACCATTTTTCATGCATTTACTAATTATTTTGAGCTATAAGACCCTAAAATTGAAAAGCATTTCAAATGAACTCTGAAAAGGTTGAAAGTTGGCATGGTATCATCATTTCATCCACATAGCATGTGCAAGAAAGTTGAGAGGGTTACGGCAAAAACTAGATGCACTTCGTGTACAAAACGGACATTGATATCATACTCGTCTGTTACAAAGTTGACATGGTATCATCATAATAGTTGCGGGAGAAAGTCTTCACTTTTTCTTCGCTTGTGTCATTTGCTTATTGCGCCGTAACCATGGATAATCTTCATCGTTTATCACGATGCTTGGGTCAGCCTTGACTTTGAAGGGAGGAATTTCATGAAACTTTTCATAATCTTCAGACATGTCTGTCTTGCCCTCGACTCCCACAATGTCCCGTTTTCCTGAAAGAACTATGTGGCGCTTTGGCTCATCGTATGATGTATTCGCTTCCTTATCTTTTCTTTTTCTCGGTCTGGTAGACATGTCCTTCACATAGATAACCTGTGCCACATCATTGGCTAGGACGAACGGTTCATCAATGTACCCAAGATTGTTCAGATCCACTGTTGTCATTCCGTACTGTGGGTCTACCTGTACCCCGCCTCCTGACAGATTGACCCATTTGCACTTAAACAAAGGGACCTTAAAATCATGTCCGTAGTCAAGTTCCCATATGTCCATTATGTAACCATAATATGTGTCCTTTCCCCTCTCGGTTGCTGCATCAAAGCGGACACCGCTGTTTTGGTTGGTGCTCTTTTGATCTTGGGCGATCGTGTAAAATGTATTCGCATTTATCTCGTATCCTTTGTAAGTCAATACAGTCGAAGATGGTCCCCTGGACAACGAGTACAACTCATCACAAACAGTGGTGTCACCTCTGAGACGTGTTTCCAACCAACTGCTGAAAGTCCTGATGTGTTCACATGTAATCCAGTCGTCACACTGCTCCGGGTGTTTGGAGTGCAAACTGTTCTTGTGTACATCGACATACGGGGTCACCAAGGTAGAGTTCTATAGAACTGTGTAGTGTGCTTGAGACCAAGAATGCTCGTCCCTGCATATTATTGAGTCCGCTCCTAGCGTGCCTTTTCCAGTCAGTCTCCCCTCATACCGCAATTTAGGGAGACCTATCTTCTTAAGGCCAGGAATGAAGTCAACACAAAACCCAATGACATCCTCTGTTTGATGGCCCATGGAGATGCTTCCTTCTGGCCTAGCGCGGTTACGGACATATTTCTTTAGGACTCCCATGAACCTCTCAAAGGGGAACATATTGTGTAGAAATACGGGCCCTAGAATGACAATCTCGTCGATTGATGAACTAGGACATGCGTCATGATATTGAAGAAGGATGGTGGGAACACCAGCTCGAAACTGACAAGACATTGCGCCACATCATTCCTTAGCCTTGGTATGATTTCTGGATCGATCACCTTCTGAGAGATTGCATTGAGGAATGCACATAGCTTCACAATGGCTAATCGGACGTTTTCCGGTAGAAGCCCCCTCAATGCAACCGGAAGCAGTTGCGTCATAATCACGTGGCAGTCATGAGACTTTAGGTTCTGGAACTTTTTCTCTCGCATATTTATTATTCCCTTTATATTCGACGAGAAGCCAGTCGAGACCTTCATACTGAGCAGGCATTCAAAGAAGATTTCTTTCTCTTCTTTCATAAGAGCGTAGCTGGCAGGACCTTCATACTGCTTCGGAGGCATGATGTCTTTTTCGTGCAAACGTTGCAGGTCCTCCCGTGCCTCAGGTGTATCTTCTGTCTTCCCATACACGCCCAAGAAGCCTAGCAGGTTCACGCAAAGGTTCTTCGTCACGTGCATCACGTCGATTGAAGAGCGGACCTCTAGGTCTTTCCAGTAGGGTAGGTCCCAAAATATAGATTTCTTCTTCCACATAGGTGCGTGTCCCTCAGCGTCATTCGGAACAGCTAGTCCGCCGGGACCCTTTCCAAAGATTACGTGTAAATCATTGACCATAGCAAGTATGTAATCACCGGTACGCATAGCGGGCTTCTTCCGGTGATCTGCCTCGCCTTTGAAATGCTTGCCTTTCTTTCGACATTGATGGTTGGTCGGAAGAAATCGACGATGGCCCAGGTACACATTCTTCCTGCATTTGTCCAGGTATATACTTTCAGTGTCATCTAAACAGTGCGTGCATGCATGGTATCCCTTGTTTGTCTGTCCTGAAAGGTTATTGAGAGCGGGCCAATCGTTGATGGTTACAAACAGCAACGCGTGCAGGTTAAATTCCTCATGTTTGTGCTCATCCCACGTACGTACACCGTTTCCATTCCATAGCTGTAAAAGTTCTTCAACTAATGGCCTTAGGTACACATCAATGTCGTTGCCGGGTTGCTTAGGGCCTTGGATGAGAACTGGCATCATAATGAAATTCCGCTACATGCACATCCAAGGAGGAAGGTTATACATACATAGAGTCACGGGCCAGGTGTTGTGATTGCTGCTCTGCTCCCCGAAAGGATTAATGCCATCCGTGCTTAAACCAAACAATACGTTCCTTGGGTCAGCTGCAAACTCAGCCCAGTACTTTCTCTCGATTTTTCTCCACTGCGACCCGTCAGCGGTGCTCTCAACTTCCCGTCTTTCTTACGGTCCTCACTGTGCCATCGCATCAACTTGGCATGCTCTTCGTTTCTGAATAGACGTTTCAACCGTGGTATTATAGGAGCATACCACATCACCTTCGCAGGAACCCTCTTCCTGGGGGGCTCGCCGTCAACATCACCAGGGTCATCTCGTCTGATCTTATACCGCAATGCACCGCATACCGGGCATGCGTTCAGATCCTTGTACGCACCGCGACAGAGGATGCAGTCATTAGGGCATGCATGTATCTTCTGCACCTCCAATCCTAGAGTGTATACGACCTTCTTTGCTGCGTATGTACTGTCGGGCAATTCGTTATCCTTTGGAAGCTTCTTCTTCAATATTTTCAATAGCTTCTCAAATCCTTTGTCAGGCACAGCATTCTCTGCCTTCCACTGCAGCAATTCCAGTACGGTACCGAGCTTTGTGTTGCCATCTTCGCAATTGGGGTACAACCCTTTTTTATGATCCTCTAACATGCGATCGAACTTTAGCTTCTCCTTTTTACTTTCGCATTGCGTCCTTGCATCGACAATTACCCAGCGGAGATCATCATCATCGGGCACTGGTTCCTCTTGATCTTCAGAAGCTTCCCCCGTTGCAGCATCATTGGGCACATCGTCTGGTTCCTCTTGATCTTCAGCAGCTTCCCCCGTTGCAGCATCACCGTATTCAGGGGGCACATAGTTGTCATCGTCCTCTTCTTCTTCGCCGTCTTCCATCATAACCCCTATTTCTCCGTGCCTCGTCCAAACATTATAGTGTGGCATGAAACCCTTGTAAAGCAGGTGGGTGTGAAGGATTTTCCGGTCAGAGTAAGACTTTGTATTCTCACATGTAGGGCGTGGACAACACATAAAACCATTCTGCTTGTTTGCCTCAGCCACTTCGAGAAAATCATGCATGCCCTTAATGTACTCGGAGGTGTGTCTGTCACCGTACATCCATTGCCGGTTCATCTGCGTGCATTATATATAATTAAGTGTGTCAAAAACCATTACAGAACATCATGAATAGATAATTAATTGACCAAATTCATAGAAGTTCATCATCACATTAAAACCAAAGTACATACATAGTTCTCATCTAACAACATATAGCTCTCCAGAGCATCTAATTAATTAAACCATACATTGAAACTATGTAAAACATTTCAATGCGAAAACAAATGCGATCATAATCGCAACCAAGGTAACAATTGATCCAACAGCATAATGATACCAAGCCTCGGTATGAATGGCATATTTTCTAATCTTTCTAATCTTCAAGCGCATTGCATCCATCTTGATCTTGTGATCATTAACGACATCCGCAACATGCAACTCCAATATCATCTTCTCCTCCTCAATTTTTTTTATTTTTTCCTTCAAGTAATTGTTTTCTTCTTCAACTAAATTTAACCTCTCGACAATAGGGTCGGTTGGAATTTCCGGTTCAACCACCTCCTAGGTAAATAAAATCTATGTCACGTTGGTCGGCATAATTGTCATAAACAATAAATGAACCAAATAGTTATAAAAAGATAATATATACCACATCTGAATAATAGACAGGACGAGGGCCGACGGGGGCGGATACCAAAACCATCGCACTATGTAATAAGAAGGAATAATAAAAGTAACAAAATTAGACAAGTATCTATCTGAAGTAAGAATTTTTTTTCTTTCAGAAAGAAGATAAGAACAAGAGGCTCACCAAGGTGGTGCTGGCGACGAGATCGGCGCGGGCGATCGACGGCGGTGAAGACAGGGACGGGACGTGACGGACCGCTAAACCTAGACAAATCTCGGGGAAAATGGAGCTCGGAGGTCGAGTTTCGAGAGAAGAAAGATTAACTAGTGTGGCTCAGACATTTCATCGAACACCTCATGTGCATAGGAGGTGAGCTAGAGCACCAAAATGCCCTCCCCTCAACGGCCAGAAAAAATAGAGCACTGTGGAGTGCTCTGCTGCGGCGATGGGGTATATATAGGCAGCTCATTTGTCCCGGTTCGTGGCTAGAACCGGTACTAAATCCGGGCCTTCTGTCCCGGTTCATGCCAAGAACGGGACCAATGGTTGTGGGCCAGGAGCGAGGCCCATTAGTCCCGGTTCGTGCCTCGAACCGGGACAAATGGTTCCATACGAACCGGGACCAATGCCCACAAGGCCCCGGCCAGCCCCCTGGGCTCACGAACCGGGATGAATGCCCCTATGGGTCCCGGTTCGTGACTGAACCGGGACTAATGGGCTTGCCATGCCTGAACGAAAGCCCTGTTTTCTACTAGCGTCTATGGACTAATGGTTGCCTTGAGTTATATTTGAAGGTTTTGTCCATAGGCTTTTCTTGGAGTACATTTGTTAGTTTCAAGGAGAGTTTGTGATGACCAAGGTGCTATTCAAGGAATTACCTAGAGATTTTTCTTGTGAGAGGTTGATCAAGACTAAGTAAAAGAGTGAATTTTGTTGATCAACACACAAAGCGTAGAAGATGTATCGAGAGGGATCAAGCGATCCCATGGTATGGTAAGCATTGTCAATTACGCTTTGTGTACTAACCCATGATCTTCGTGAGAGTTCTTTGTGGGGTTAGGTTGCGGTGTGCAAGTTCAAGGAAGCATCACGAAGAGATCAAATGCTTGAAGCTTGTCGTCCATTGTGGTGACAATGGACTTGTGAAGATGTGCGGAAGAGTGGCTCACCCATAGTGGAGTATGGGGGAGCAATCAACTAGTCTTCATCGAGCCAACCCAATCAAGAAAGGTGGTCCAACTTGAGGGAGTCAAGATCGTCTTCATCTAGCTCAAGTGGACCATGTGCAAGGCAAAGGTTTGCCCTTGATAGGTTTTCTAGTTTACCGGTCTCATGATGGTAGTTGGGAGACCGGGTTATAGGATCGATTGCCGTACTATCAAGGGGAGCTCTCGATGAGTAGCTTGATCGTATCATTCGTAGAGAGCTCAAACCATTGCATCCTTGCATCATCTTTCTTGGTTCTTGTTTGTTTCTCTTTGTGAGTTTTGGAGTTTTTGGTCATCTTGATGACAAGCTCGAGTTCATCGAAAACGGAGTTCACTCATGCATCTTCTATGATGTTTTCGATGTTGGAGATTATGTCGGTTCTTCTCTGTTGGAGGTTTCACTCCTCTATTTGTTAGGCATACCTCCCCTGCCTCTTCTTACTATAACCAGTCGCTGTTTTGATGCCACTCATCGTCTTGTATCTACTGTTTTGATGCTACTCATCGTCTTGTATCTAACAAGCTTGAGTTTGCTCAATTCGGAGCTCATTTGCAGAAGGTTTGGCAGTTCTGGTTTTTCTTGGAGTATACTTGTTTTCGTGGAAGTGGCATAAGGATGGCGCCAGCGGTAGTACCACTGGGCCGGAGCGGCAGTACCGCGTATCGCCACAAGCGGTAGTACCGCTGTCCCACAGCGGTAGTACCGCCCATGGCCATAAGCAGTAGTACTTCCGGTTCCGCGCTGGTACCGCCTCGACTCGAGACGTGGTTTTTTTCGTGTCGGGTTCAGCGACAGTAGTAGCGGCAGTAGGAGCAGTACTCGTGTGCGGTAGTACCGTGGCTACCACCGCCCCTAGTGCCGCTCAATGGCCCTCCTCCTTGTTCCTTCTCCCTGTGCTCGTGGTAGGCGCTGTGCGCGGTCCCAGCGATAGTACCGCTGGGCCAAGCGGCAGTACCGCTGCGGCCAACGGTAGTACCGCTGCGGCCAACGGTAGTACCGCTGGCTCCAGCGATAGTACCGCTCATACGGCTCTGCCTCGCCCTCTGTTTTGCTCCGCTCTCTGTGTTCTACCACTCGGGCGGTAGTACCGCTCCCCTGAGCGGTAGTACCGCTCGTGCGCGGACTGAGCACATAATGGTTGGATTTGGAAGCCCCTATAAAAGGGGGTCTTCTTCCCCATACAACCTTATCCCTTGAGCTCGTGTTCTTCCCCCATTGTTGACCTTCTTCGAGCTTGCTAACTCTCAATCTCTCCAATGATTCGTGCTAGTTCTTGAGGGAAAAGAGAGAGGAGATCTAGATCCACGTTTCCACCCATCATTTTCTCCTCTAAGTGAGGGGAACCCCTTGGATCTAGATCTTGGAGTTCTTCGTGTTCTTCTTTCGTTCTTCCTCTCATTTTCCTCCCTAGCATTAGTTGCTTTGGTGGGATTTGGGAGAGAAGGACTTGGGCACTCCGTGTGCCCTTGCGATTGCATTTGGTGCATCGGTTTGAGTTCTCCACGGTGATACGTGGAAGTGAAGTTTGACTAGCTTATTACCCTTGGGTGTTTGGGCACCCTAGAGCTTGTTCCTCTTGGGTGCCTTGGCGCCCTAGACGGTTGGTGGTGTTCGGAGCTCAATCATTTTGGTGCAAAGCTCCGGGCAAGCGTCGGGGTCTCCAATTAGGTTGTGGAGATCGCCCCGAGCAATTTGACGGGTACCGGTGACCGCCCCCAAGGGTTGCCAAAGTGTACGGGTTCGGTGACCGCCCCCAAGGGTTGCCATTTGTACGGGTTCAGTGACCGCCCTCAAGGGTCCCTTAGTGGAATCACGGCATCTTGCATTGTGCGAGGGCGTGTGGAGATTATGGTGGCCCTAGTGGCTTCTTGGGGAGCATTGTGCCTCCACACCGCTCCAAACGGAGATTACATCCGCAAGGGTGTGAACTTCGGGATACATCGTCGTCTCCGGATGCCTCGGTTATCTCTTACCCGAGCTCTTTACTTATGCACTTTAGTTTGTGATAGCCATATTGTTTCTTGTCATATATCTTGCTATCACCTAGTAGTTTATCTTGCTTAGCATAAGTTGTTGGTGCACATAGATGAACCTAGTTGTTGTAGGTTTTGTGCTTGACAAATTAACCTCTAGGCGACATCCACGATCTTTCACCATGGCCTGATGTTAACGAGATATTTGGGGAGCGCATATACCTTGCTTGATTCGAGGTGTATGGTTCGCTCGCCTAAGGCGCGTCCCCTAAATGGGTCGTTCGATCATGGCAGGAGCATTGGGTCTCGACGGAACTTTTTTTTTCATTTATTTTATTACTTTTACATATATCTTAGAGGTGGAAAAAAATAGCATAATTTTCAAGAAAACATTCTTCGCGCGTTCAGGAAAATGTTAACACTGTGTTAACAAATTGTTCACGCAACTTTTAAAATATATATATAACATTCAGAAAGATGTTAACGCTGTGTTAAAAAAATATTCACGCAACTTCTAAAATACATTTATTACACTCATAATTTTTTTTACATTTAGAAAATGTTCCCGCGTTAATATATGTACATTTTTCAAAAATGTATATACGATGTAAAAAAAGTTTGCGTAAATAAAATTGGTTTTGTGCCATTCCAAAAATGTACATAACATTTTTTTAATGTTCACGTGTTTCAAAAAAATCCTTTTGCAATTTTTTTAAATGTTTATACAGTGTAAAAAATATGTTCATTTAGCTGAAAAACAGGTTTCATATCATTCAGAAAGATGTTCAATGTGTATTCAAAACAAAATTTAGCACATATTCGAAAATTTAAAAAATATATTTTGAAAGATGTTAACTATGTATTAAAAAAAGTTAACACATGTATAAAAAAATGGTTCAGACATATACGAAAAATGTAAATTTTGAATAAAAAGCTAGACATAAAAAATATATCTACACAAATATAACAAGACTGAAATTAGGAAATCCACCTAATCTCTGCCATCAAATCAATTCAATACAATGACCTAGATTACCCC
The DNA here is from genome assembly GCF_002575655.3 of Aegilops tauschii subsp. strangulata. Classification (NCBI taxonomy): domain Eukaryota; kingdom Viridiplantae; phylum Streptophyta; class Magnoliopsida; order Poales; family Poaceae; genus Aegilops; species Aegilops tauschii. Next base: position 43,062,534 of record NC_053039.3, read on the forward strand.
AATGATGAGTGCTCAACATATTTATCATGCAATTATTATGGTATCAAATGTCAATGTCACTGCTAATCATAAAATTAATATGCAAATGCTATCATATCGTAATATCTATGTACAACTAATATACTGCCTAATACTAATGTGCCTTGCATTTTCACATTAATATTTGGAAATCTAAATCATGTATTTGAAAAATGGTTATCATGCATAGAAAATGGTATACAGAAAATATACAATGTGTATGAAAAAAGTAAACATTTGTTGGGGAAAATGAAGAAAACGATGGGAAAAGTTGAAGAAAAAATTAAAAAAAATCTTGAAAACCGACACGAAAACCGTTGAAAACCAGCACATAAACCACAGGAATGGAAATAAAAACAGCAGAAAACCAGAATTTCTTTTATAAGGAAACAAAGAAAACAAAAAAAACACTTTGAATGTTCTAAAACCGCTCGAAACTTGTGTGTAGAACCTTCCTAAAACGTTTTAATCGTCCGGCCCACGAACGCCCGCAATAGACAAGAAATAGCCCTGACGACATATCTGTTTAAGTCTGCTCATACACACAGCGGCTACAGTCGGGCCGTTTTCGTGTGCGGCCCATTAAACAAGTGTAATCTTCATGATATTTTTTTCAAATATCACATTAGTTTACATAATAATCAGTTAGATAAAAATAATTAAAAAATTTCTTTTTCAAAAAATGCACCGTCAAAATGAGTCATCCATACGCTTTTAACATTATTTATGTATTTTTCTAAAATGTTCATGTATTATTTTTGAATGCTCGTGTAATTACAAAAATTTGTCAAGTATTTGTAAAAGGATTTCGTGTACTTTATAAATTTCCATATATTTACAATATGTTAATATAATAAAAATGTGTGTAATATTAAAGTGCTCATGCATTTTTAATATATATCCATGCAAAGTGTTCATGCACTTAAAAGTATATTCCTGTAATTTAAGTTGATTGTTAGCATAAAAGGACATGTATGCGACGGTGCAGATTTTCGGAACATGAGTCAAGGCGCACCCGATTAGGAATTTTTTTTAAAAAATAGTTAAAGAAATTGTGAAACTTTGTCGTAACAGGCATTGTGTTGTGTATTACTCAGGTGTAAAGTTTCACAATTTTTTTAACTATTCAGGTAAGTGGTTAAAGCCCTTCAAAATCACGTGTTACGAATAAACATCTTAAAGCTCCATCCCTAATCAATGGCAACTAATTAAATTCTTATTCAGGTAAGTGGTTGAAGCCCTTCAAAATCAAGCGAGTACAAAATATATATGGCGCCCGAATTCTTATACAGGTAAGTGGTTAAAGCCCTTCAGGATAAGCTCAATTACTATACTAATCTAACTAAACATAGCTGCTTAACAGGCAGCTAACTTAATCCAAACTGACCAATTATATGATCTTAGTGGATTTCATTGACCATGATCATGTGTCAAAAAGGTTGACTAAAGTACGTATGGGTAAGTGCATCACTGACTGCGCATTCACTATCACCAGCAAATGTAAGGTGTGGCCGGATCTTAAGGGCGAATAAGCTGCAACCACCACATGTGTTATATCAAACAAAACTCACTTGCTGCATTTTGGGGACTAATTACATAACTGATACTACTATATAGCTAGATAAAGCAATCAAGCAGACAAAAAGTAGATCACATGCAGCTGCATGAAGAAGAAGAACATCAGTGAAGAAGTAGATGCAAGCTAGTTCTTCATGCGTATGCAGTGATGCCATCATGCACCAAGTATATCAGCATATGCCAGAAGCACCATGTAGAGAAAGCACGGTGATTTTCGCTATATATGCTCCCAGATAGACAATATGTAAAATGGTAAAAAATGTTTTATAAGTTATATACTTGTTAACCTTTTGGTAATCCTGTCTTCTACCCGAGTGCAGAGTTTCATGAAGCAAAGATATACAGACTCCATGGCTTGTCTTTTTTCCATGATTTTTTTTGTCTAGGCATAAAACACAGACAAGTACATGTGGACATATATATACATGTTCCAACAATATCAGTACACTCCTGACCATTTCCGGAGGCGGCTACGTAGCGACAGAGCAAAAGGGCGGCAAATGATAGGCAATCCTCCAAGATCTTTTTGCATGAACATGGCAACACACCACAACGTCTAGAGCGGTCCTGACACCATGACAAACTACTCAGGCGCATCGTCGCTGCTACATGACAGTGGCACACTTTTGCGTCGGAGTTTGCGAAAGAGCTCACGTAAAAAATGAAAGGGAGACTTGCGTGAGATCTCACATTAGGCCAGATCTATAAGATCGATTTTCTTGAAAAAACTATACATGTTTAAATATTCTGAAAACATATGTGTACACACATCAATGTTTGATGTACAACCTTAAAAAGTTTCAGCCTCTAATTCAATTTACGTTAATAAAGACAAAAAATACAAAATCAGATGCGAATAGTGTTAAAGTACTATTCACCCAAAGCTACTATTATTGACATTCAAATTTGTCTTTTTTGAATCTCTAAATATACATCAAGTTCTGAGCTGATTTCTTTTGTACTTGTAGACACACCCCACATGGATGTTATCAAATAATTACAACTTTTCTAAATGTGTAAATATAATTTTTTGGGGTTGATCTTACGGTCTTACTTAAATTTGAGGTCTCATACAAGCCTCCCCTCAAAACTCAAGCTAACCGGAACGAGTAACTCAGCTCCTTGTCGCCATGGCTGGACGGTGTAGCCGAGTTTCTAGCACCAACGTGTAGGAGTCAGTGCAACTCAGGGCGACCACCATCTCGTTGCACCCCCGCGTCCCTCTCGCGTTGCCTCCCCCGCGGGCGACTCGGGAGGGCTCTGCCGCCGCCGCCTAGTCCCTCCAGCGCCCTTCTCCCCCTCCGCCGCTGCCGATGGTCGGCGCCGGGCAAAGCCCGTGCGTGCGACGGCGGCGGCGGAGGGTCTCTCCTCCCGTTCCCGGATCCGCGGCGGCGCGGGTGTCCTGATCCGCGGGGTACGGCCCTCCCGACGGTGTGGCGGATCCCGGAGGCGGCGGACTCGCGGCGGTGCACAGGTGCCCAGATCCATGGGTGTTGGACTCCTGGCAGCGTGCGGGCTCCCGGCGGTGGAGGGATCGGTCGACGGCGGGCTTGGGTGATGGCGTCGGCCACGCGGTGCCGGATCTCGTCGCTCGTGGCAGATCTCGCCACTCCGGCCTTCGAGGAGGAACCTGGACCAGGGGCGGCGGCCCCGTTAGGCATGGCGACGGCGCCCTCGGCTGGCGACGTTCGCGGGGGGTGGATGGACGGCGTCTTGACCGCGTGGGTGGTGAGTGATACGTCCATTTTGTATCATGCTTTTATATCGATATTTATTGCATCATGGGCTGTTATTACACGTTATGTCACAATACTTATGCCTTTTCTCTCTTATTTTACAAGGTTTACATAAAGAGGGAGAATGCCGGCAGCTGGAATTCTGGGCTGGAAAAGGAGCAAATATTAGAGACCTATTCTGCAAAACTCCAAAAGTCCTGAAACTCCACGGAAGTTATTTTTGGAATTAATAAAAAATACTGAGCGAAGAAAGTACCAGAGGGGGGGCCACCCACCATCCACGAGGGTGGGGGCGCGCCCTACCCCCCTGGGCACGCCCCTGCCTCGTGGGCCCCCTGGCAGGCCTCCGGTGACCATCTTCTGCTATATGAAGTCTTTTACCCTGGAAAAAATCATAAGCAAGCTTTCGGGAAGAAACTCCGCCGCCACGAGGCGGAACCAATTCAGGGCTCCGGCAGAGCTGTTCTGCCGGGGAAACTTCCCTCCAGGAGGGGGAGATCATCGCCATCGTCATCACCAACGATCCTCTCATCGGGAGGGGGTCAATCTCCATCAACATCTTCACCAGCACCATCTCCTCTCAAACCCTAGTTCATCTGTCGTATCCAATCTTTGTGCCAAATCCCCAGATTGGTACCTGTAGGTTGCTAGTAGTGTTGATTACTCCTTGTGGTTGATGCTAGGTGGTTTACTTGGTGGAAGATCATATGTTCAGATCCTTTATGCATATTGATACCCCTCTGATTATGAACATGAATATGATTTGTGAGTAGTTACGTTTGTTCCTGAGGACATGGGAGAAGTCTTGCTATAAGTAGTCATGTGAATTTGGTATTCGTTCGATATTTTGATGAGTTATATGTTGTCTTTCCTCTAGTGGTGTTATGTGAACGTCGACTACATGACACTTCACCATTGTTTGGGCCTAGAGGAAGGCATTGGGAAGTAATAAGTAGACGATGGGTTGCTAGAGTGACAGAATCTTAAACCCTAGTTTATGCGTTGCTTCGTAAGGGGCTGATTTGGATCCATATGTTTCATGCTATGGTTAGGTTTACCTTAATACTTCTTTTGTAGTTGCGGATGCTTGCAATAGGGGTTAATCATAAGTGGGATGCTTGTCCAAGAAAGGGCAGCACCCAAGCACCGGTCCACCCACATACCAAATTATCAAAATAACAAACGCGAATCATATGAGCGTGATGAAAACTAGCTTGACGATAATTCCCATGTGTCCTCGGGAGCACTTTTCTCTATATAAGAGTTTGTCCAGGCTTGTCCTTTGCTAGAAAAAGGATTGGGCCATCTTGCTGCACCTTATTTACTTTTATAACTTGTTACCCGTTACAAATTACCTTATCACAAAACTATCTGTTACCGATAATTTCAGTGCTTGCAGAGAATACCTTGCTGAAAACCGCTTATCGTTTCCTTCTGCTCCTCGTTGGGTTCGACACTCTTACTTATCGAAAAGGCTACGATAGATCCCCTATACTTGTGGGTCATCAAGACTCTTTTTTGGCGCCGTTGCCGGGGAGTGAAGCGCCTTTGGTAAGTGGAAATCAGTAAGGAAAATTTTATATAGTTTGCTGAAATTTATTGTCACTTGTTACTATGGAAAGTAATCCTCCAAGGGGCTTGTTTGGGGTATATTCACCCCGACCAGTAGAGCAAAGATTTGCTCCTCAACCTACTGAACCTACTGAAAATGATTACTTTGAAATTCCTTCGGGTATGATAGAGAAACTGCTAGCTAATCCTTTCGCAGGTGATGGAACATTGCATCCCGATTTGCACCTAATTTATGTGGATGAAGTTTGTGGATTATTTAAGCTTGCAGGTATGCCCGAGGATGTTATCAAGAAGAAGGTCTTCCCTTTATCTTTGAAGATAAAGACATTGACATGGTTTAGGCTATGTGATGATATGGGATCATGGACCTACAAGCGATTGAAATTGGAATTTCATCAGAAGTTTTATCCTATGCATCTTGTTCATCGTGATCATAATTATATATATAATTTTTGGCCTCGCGAAGGAGAAAGCATCGCTCATGTTTGGGGGAGGCTTAAGTCAATGTTATATTCATGCCCCAATCATGAGCTCTCAAGAGAAATGATTATTCAAAAATTTTATGCTCGGCTTTCTCTCAATAATCGCTCCATGCTCGATACTTCTTGTACTTGTTCTTTTATGATGAAGACTATTGAATTAAAATGGGATTTATTGGAAAGAATTAAACGCAACTCTAAAGATTGGGACCTCGACGAAGGTAAGGAGTCAGGTATAACACCTAAATTTGATTGTGTAAAATCTTTTATGGATACCGATGTTTTCCGGGAATTTAGCACTAAATATGGACTTGACTCTGAGATAGTAGCTTCTTTCAGTGAATCATTTGCTACTCATGTTGATCTCCCTAAGGATAAGTGGTTTAAATATAATCCTCCCATTGAAGTAAAAGTAGTTGCACCTATTAAAGTTGAAGAAAAACCAACCACTTATAATGATCCTATTGTTCCTACTCCTTATATTGAGAAACCACCTTTCCCTGTGAAAATAAAGGATCATGCTAAAGCTTAAACTGTGGTCAACAAAAGTAATATTAGGACACCCAAACCCCCTGAGAAAATTAAAGTTGAACCTAGTATTGCTATGGTTTAAGATCTCTTGGCTGATAATATTGATGGGCATGTTATTTACTTCTGCAATGAAGCTGCTAGAATTGCTAGACCCGATGTTAAAAATAAACATAGACCTGTTGTAGGCATGCCTGTTATTTCTGTTAAGATAGGAGATCATTGCTATCATGGCTTGTGTGATATGGGTGCAAGTGCAAGTGCAATACCCCATTCCTTATAGAAAGAAATTATGCATGATATTGCACCTGCTGAGTTAGAGGAAATTGATGTTACAATTAAGCTTGCCAATAGAGATACTATTTCACTAGTTGGGATTGTTAGAGATGTTGAAGTCTTGTGTGGGAAAGTTAAATATCCTGTTGATTTTCTTGTTCTTGGTTCCCCGCAAGATGACTTTTGTCCCATTATATTTGGTAGACCTTTCTTGAACACTGTTAATGCTAGGATATACTGCGAAAAGGATGTTGTTACTATTGGTTTGGGGGATATGTCTCATGAGTTTAATATTGCTAAATTTCGTAGACAACCCCGTGATGAGGAATTGCCTACTAAAGATGAAATTATTGGTCTTGCTTCTATTGTCGTGCCTCCTAATGATCCTTTAGAACAATATTTGCTAGACCATGAAAATGATATGTTTATGAATGAAAGAAGGGAAATGGATGAAGTATTATTTAAACAGGGACCTATTTTGAAACACAATTTGCCTGTTGAAATCCTAGGGGATCCTCCTCCACCCAAGGGTGATCCCGTGTTTGAGCTTAAACCATTACCTGATACTCTTAAATATGCTTATCTTGATGAGAAGAAGATATATCCTGTTATTGTTAGTGCTAACCTTTCAGAGCAGGAAGAAAAGAAATTATTGAAAACTCTGAAGAAGCATCGTGCTGCTATTGGATATACTGTTGATGATCTTAAGGGCAATAGTCCCACTCTATGCCAGCACAAAATAAAATTGGAGAAAGACGCTAAACCGGTTGTTGATCACCAACGACGGTTAAATCCTAAGATGAAAGAAGTGGTAAGAAAAGAAATACTAAAGCTTCTGGAGGCAGGTATAATTTATCCCGTTGCTGATAGTCAGTGGGTAAGTCATGTCCATTGTGTCCCCAAGAAGGGAGGTATTACTGTTGTTCCTAGTGATAAAGATGAATTGATCCCACAAAGAATTGATACAGGTTATAGGATGGTAATTCATTACCCCTGTGACGCCCCCGATTTGACCGTACACTAATCATACACGCAACGTGTACTATCAAGATCAGGGACTCATGGGAAGATATCACAACACAACTCTAAAAATAAAAATAAGTCATACAAGCATCATAATACAAGCCAGGGGCCTCGAGGGCTCGAATACAAGTGCTCGATCATAGACGAGTCAGCGGAAGCAACAATATCAGAGTACAGACATAAGTTAAACAAGTTTCCATAAGATGGCTAGCACAAACTGGGATACAGATCGAAAGAGGCGCAGGCCTCCTGCCTGGGATCCTCCTAAACTACTCCTGGTCGTCGTCAGTGACCTGAACGTAGTAGTAGGCAACTCCAGTGTAATAGGAGTCATCGTCGGCGGTGGCGTCTGGCTCCTGGGCTCCAGCATCTGGTTGCGACAACCAGGTAGAAAGGAAAGAGGGAAAAGAGGGAGAAAAGCAACTGTGAGTACTCATCCAAAGTACTCGCAAGCAAGGAGCTACACTACATATGCATGGTTATATGTGTAAAGGGCCATACCGGTGGACTGAACTGCGAAATGCCAGAATAAGGGGGGGTAGCTAGTCCTATCGAAGACTACGCTTCTGGCAGCCTCCATCTTGCAGCATGTAGAAGAGAGTAGATTGAAGTCCTCCAAGTAGCATAGCATAGCATAATCCTACCCGGCGATCCCCTCCTCGTCGCCCTGTTAGAGAGCGATCACCGGGTTGTATCTGGCACTTGGAAGGTTGTATTTTATTAAGTATCCGGTTCTAGTTGTCATAAGGTCAAGGTACAACTCTGGGTCGTCCTTTTACCGAGGGACACGGCTATTCGAATAGATAAACTTCCCTACAGGGGTGCACCACATAACCCAACACGCTCGATCCCCTTTGGCCGGACACACTTTCCTGGGTCATGCCCGGCCTCGGAAGATCAACACGTCGCAGCCCCACCTAGGCTCAACAGAGAGGTCAGCACGCCAGTCTAAATCCTATGCGTGCAGGGGTCTGGGCCCATCGCCCATTGCACACCTGCACGTTGCGTACGCGGCCGGAAGCAGACCTACCCCCCCCCCTTAATACAAGCGCGAGCTTACGGTCCAATGCGGCGCGCGCCACTCAGTCGCTGACGTCAAGAAGAGCTTCGGCTGATACCACGACGCCGAGTGCCCATAACTGTTCCCACGTAGTTGGTTAGTGCGTATAGACCAAATGGCCAGACTCAGATCAAATACCAGGATCTCGTTAAGCGTGTTAAGTATCCGCGAACGCCGACCAGGGCCAGGCCCACCTCTCTCCTAGGTGGTCTCAACCTGCCCTGTCGCTCCGCCACAAAGTAACAGTCGGGGGCCGCTCTACCAGGATGGAGCCACCTGTCCTTTCAGCCCCCTCATCAGAATCACTTGCGGGTACTCAACGAGCCGACCCGACTTTAGTCACCACATGTGTCATGTATATACAGTATATAGTATATACCCGTGATCACCTCCCGAAGTGATCACGGCCCAGTAGTATAGCATGGAAGACGGACAAGAGTGTAGGGCCACTGATGGAACACTAGCATCCTATACTAAGCAGTAGGATAGCAGGTAAGGGTAACAACTGTAGCAACAATGACAAGCTATGCAACAGAATAGGATTAACCGAAATCAGTAACATGCTACACTAGTCTAATGCAAGCAATATAGAGAAGAATAGGCGATATCTGGTGATCAAGGGGGGGCTTTCTTGGTTGCTCTGGCAAGAAGGGTTCGTCGTCGATGTAGTCGATCACAGGGGTACCGGCAGCGGTCTCGGGGTCTATCGAAAAGAAGTAACGGAGGGGGGACACAATAAATAACAGAGCAATCAAAGCATCACAAAGCGTAACATGGCAATACGCGGTGCTAGAGGTGATCTAACGCGGCAGGAGGTGATACCGGCGAAGTGGGGAAACATCCGGGAAAGTATTCCCGGTGTTTCGCGTTTTCGGACAGATGAACCGGAGGGGGAAAGTTGCGTGTTCGATATGCTAGGTGTGTGTGGCGGATGAACGGGCTGCGTATCCGGTTTTGTCTCGTCGTTCTGAGCAACTTTCATGTACAAAGTTTTTCCATCCGAGTTACGGTTTATTTTATATTAATTTTCAAAGTTTTAATCAATTTTTGGGGTTATTATTAATTCGAAAATTAACTAGCAAAATGCTACGGGTACACATAAGTGTACCCAAAGGTGTACACATGGGGCTGATTAGTGGGGACGGGGCGCTGAGTCAGCAGTCAAAGTTTGACTGTTGACTGGTCAAACTGACCAGTGGGCCCCCGTGTCATAGTCACCAGAGATAACTAAATCAATTAGTTCTAACTTAAACTGATTAATTAACGTTAAATTAATTAAACAAACTTAATTAGATTAATTAAGCAATTAATTAATTAATTAACTTAATTATTATTATTATTTTCCTTCCATTTTTAATTTATTTATTTATTTATTTCCGTTTTCGTTTTCAGGGGCGGGCCCAGTTGTCAACGGCCCTAGTGGCCTAGCGGGTGACGGGTGTGGGCGTGCGTGCCCCAGGCCACCAGGGCGCGGGGAGCACTCGGCCGCCCAGGAGGGTGCGCGCCGGCGGCCACGGCGCAGTCGACCGGAGCCGCGAGGAGTGGGGCGGCGACCAGCGAGGGGGGGAGGGCGCGGGCGACGACGGTGGAGCGCAGCGGGGCAGGGCGACGCGGCGGAGGCAGAGGCGGGAGCCGAGCAGCGGCAGGACTACGCGGGCGGCGAGCTTGGACGCGGCCCGGGGCGTGATGGCCGCGGTCGTGTGCGAGGGCAGAGAGAGGAGGAGAGGCCGCGGGGCCTCACCGGCGTTGATGGGGAGAGGGGGCGCCGAGGCTTGCTGGCGGCCGGTGGGGAAGAGGGTAAAAACGCGAGGTCCGGCGAGGAGGCGGTCGAGGAGGAGGAGGCAGGCGATGGCGGCGCGGGGGGAGAGGAAGGAGGCCGGGAGGGGCCGGCGAGGACGAGGCATTCGGCGAGCGGCGACCGGGTCCGGCGACGGCGTGGCAGCTCCGGGGCGGTGGCATCAGGGCGACCGGGGCGGCCAGATCCAGAACGGGGAGGAGGAGGTCGTCGCCGGCGAGTTGAGGGCCGGCGCGTGCCTGGCGACGGCGGAGCGCCGGGGTAGGAAGAGGGCGCCGGGCGCCGCAGTGGATGCCCCGATCCAAAAGGGGATCGGGGAGAGTGGGGGGAGAGAGGAGTGGGGCGAGTGGGGTGGGTGGTTAGTGTTTTCCCCCAGTGGGGTGGATAAGGGGGAGGGTGTGGGGTGCGGCTGGGCCGGCCTGGCGGCCCGATGGCCTGCTGGGCCGTGGCCTAGTGGGGGGGGAGGGGGTTTCCTTTTCTTTCTTTTTTTGTTTTTGTTTTTCTTTTCAATTTTACTTCTTTTATGTTTTCTTTTAACTTCCAATTTATTTAAACTCTATTAAGATAAATAATTAGCGCCTAAATTGGTGTTGTAAATTAAGCATCTGCCATAAAAAAGCTTGGCTTCCAAATAAAACAGTTTAGGATTTTATAAAATACAAAAGTCATTTATTTAATTGTTTTAGCCACCGTGTTAATTACTTTTGAGCATTTAATCATGTTTCATGTATGTGGTTTCTACACCATTATTACTCATGGATTATTTGACACGTTTAGAGCATTTTAGTTTTAATGTTTGGAAACTTTTATTGTTTCACTTAAATTCAAATTTGAATTTGAATCGGTTTTGAACTAATGCGAGATTAACAACAGTAACCGTGGTGACGTGGCATCATGAACGTGTGATTACTGTAGCCTAATTATCCGGGCGTCACAATTCTCCTCCACTACAAGAAATCTCGTCCCGAGATTTAAGGGGTGGAGTAAGGGGGGATGGAATTTGGTTACGAAATTCTAACGAGTCTTCTCATCCTGGCTTGCTCTTCTCGAAGAGGCCGGTCCAATACATTGATATCTTCATTTCTCTGCTTCAGGTCATCATGATGAAGTTGGCGTCCTTTCTTCAGGAACTCCATCGTACTTACGAAAGAATAAAGGGTGGGCATTCCGGGAGAACAGACCTCTACAAGGTCGACTATCTGGTCGATAACATCGACGAAGGTGGCGGAAGTAACTCTCAAATTGAAACTTATGAAAATATTGAGAGCAAAGTAAGGAGGTATCATGGGAAGGTTCGAGTGGGCTGGCAATCGTTCGATGCCTGAAACAGGGCGTGAAAAGGGGTTCAAAGCAATGGTAATAAGTATTGTGTCTGATACCAGAATTGATGATCTCTCGGAAGGTGGCTCGTGAATCACATACGAGGCCAAGTGCGAGGAATAACCTTGGAAACAGGGGGTGTACAGGAGTCAGGTTTCGATCCTGTGGAACTGTGGGTTATGGGCCCACCATGTGGGTTAAAAAAATTGGGAGGGCGTTGTGATCATGCACGATCATGATAGCAAGGCAGGTCAGAGGAAAGCCTGTCAGTTATGTCGACATCAACATCGGTACCAAGGGCGAGGGACGAAGAGAACCATTTTCCTGCTCGTTGAACGAGGCGGACCAATAGGCAAGTTCTCGTCCATCGGTGGCTACCGGAATGTCATCAACAATAGTAACAGGGTCTTGCTGACAGAATTGTACACCGAGTTTACATAAGCAGGAGAATATTACTGCTTAGATCATATAGATCACAAGAAAGGTTAAACCAAACAATGGAAAGGAAAATATGATTATCAGATTAAACAGAACAATGGAAAGGAAAATGTGTTTAAACACATATTTCAGGGGTATATCCTTCCCAAGGACAAGCAGAGCATGATATCCATGATAGGATATAACATAGAAAACCCTTTAGGAGAGGGGAGAGAAATATCATGACATTACCCATACAACGGTGTTTGGATAATTGATAAAGAAAAGTTTAGCATTGTGGTTCAAATGTTCTTATTGAAAATCGGAGTACCACAGACATGCTTCGAGATAGTATTGACATGGTCTTCAAGCAAAGATCAAACTTGGATACACAAAGGATTCATCAGGAACAACATATAGAATTAGTCTTACGATTTCCTCATGGAAGAATGGTTAACCTTGCTAAATAGGAAACTGAAAACAATAGATCCTCCGGCCAGGTGTGCTAGGCATGACATCACCTTACCGATATATAAGGACCAATGTTATAACTCTTGGAAATATGTCCCAACCATCATATCTGACCGAGATTCAGATCTGATTGGTGTCAGGATACCTTAGACTCAGGATGTCTGAGAAGAAAAGGTGCAACACAAATTGACGAGATGACATTGTAAGATTCTCGGGAAATGAACTATGGAAGCAAATTCCGAATCATGAGTTCATCATTAAACCAAGGAGAGGATGAGGAGGTGGCTGATGAACTCAGCGGCAATGAATCGATATTTCCAAAAGATGGATTCCCACCAGTATTCGAACAAGGAGATAAAATTTGTCCGATCAAATGATATAATGATGTATGCTTGAGGAAACCATACACAATTAAACATTGGTTGAAAAGGTGCACCCAAAATATGGGCCTGTGTAGCATGATCAATGTTTAGAATGGTGATTCGATAACCAATGGTCTAAGAATGAAATGTCGACCATTAACTTCAAAGCAATAGGGTCGCTAGAAGTTTTAAAATCACACATCCAAGTCCAACTGTCGGTTTTTCTTCGGTTGGAAACAACACGGGGGCCAAGAAGGAATGGTGATGGTGAGAAGTATCACTTGTATCAAGAATTGTCAAGAGGTGGTAAAATCCCCATGACATTCTTGACATAAAAGGTGGTAATACTCAAAGGTAGAACACAACATAAGCTGGATAGCAAGGAACTCAAAGTACAACACATAACACAAACAAGTTTGTGTTATACGGAAGGCAATAAAGTGGTCAATGATAACACAAATCATCGGGGGCAAGGATGGTATTTCTCATCATGAATTCAATTGCTATCCTGGAAGAGCTCAGAATGTCGATGATGATCATGACACATTTGTCGAGAGATTTCATGAAGATGTAATCGATTGGCGATGACATCAAGTCAAAGGAATGATGAAGCGAAAGGATATTGGAACCACGGGTATGACACAAATTCGAAATCAAGCTTGCTGCTCAAGGTGAAATGTTATTATGGGGAAGATCGACGTAAGCTTTGCTCACCGTCGAAAGTTGTGCTCCGGGAAGAAGGACCGGGTGGCACAGTTTAAAATTTAGCACGATAATGATGTAGCCAATCAGGCTAGGAATGACGTGATCGGGTACAAACTCATAAGTAAAGAAGATTACTAAGAGTTGTTTAATCGCAGTGCGGACTCGATTCAGTTATCGGTGGTTTTGAGTGTTTAAAAACTCGAAGCCCGTGAAAAATTGGAATCAATGAGAATGTAGCACTTGATGGAGAACTCCTAAGAAGTTATGCAGTTCCGTGATAATCTCGAGATACCAGGGGGGTAATACTCGACGACAAACCAAAGTAGAGGTTGGACTGGGGTATTGCTCTGCAGAAGACAAGTGCTTAAACTTGCACGAGAAATGGTATTTAAAGGAGAACATGGTCAGAACCACGATTGCAAAAGGCCAGATCCCAGATATAAGATGAACTTATACCCAGGGAATAATTAATTTAAGAGAAGCTTTAATGATAAGATCTACATCGTGTCCATGGGCATGAACACAAAGTTCAAGGTCGACTCCCACTTCTCCAATGCATAACCTTTCATTCACTTCTCGCATTCGATGAAGTTGTATGGTAGAAAATTATCTGGTAAAATACCAGAAGGGTATGACTTCTGAAAACCTTCAGGTGCATACGGTTTTTAGGGAAGGTATAGGTTCAATCCATCGAGGCATCTTAGAAACATATACCTCAAACTTCAAGAGTAAAATTACATGCTCAAAAGTAGAGTATGGTTATCAAGCAGAGGATACAAATTACCAAAGGCATTATATATCCATGGAAATGATCACAAGGTTATTGAATATGAAGGACACTGTCGGATAATAACCCAACAAGGGGTCTTGTGGTCTACAACGGAGCTGATGCGAGTATCGGTACTCTATCAGAGGAAGAAGGAACGGACTATAAAAACAACTGAGTAATTCAAAGCTCAAATGCAAAGGAATTATCATTTTCAAATCAAGGGATCAGAAGCCAATGGTCTGATTAAGAATGGATAAGTTGAATAGACTTAGGGGTACAATCGACGGCAATTTGATTGGTCGACAACCAGTTCACGTTTCAAATGATGTCTGAGCCGAAAAGATGAATTCTAGGCTCTGATTGAGGATTGCGAGCATTCGCAACAAATTGAATCAACGGACTCAAAATGATAATGACTAGAGATGCCAATAAGATTGCGAGACTTAAGATTAATCATAATGCAAGTAAGCAAGAATTTCAAGAGCAAAAAAGGCTCCTGAGGGTTTTCGGAAGATCGAATGGTATTTTGAACACTTTTGTGAAATACTTGAATCAACTGGGGGTGAGCGGATACTCGGTAAGTGCGAGAATTATCCGTAGGGGTATTCAGGTGACAAAGAACAGCAAGGCAGTAAGCTCAAAGGATTCTCGGAACAACAGAGAGAATTTTGGGGTATCTTGTAATAACAATATCAACTGGGAAACATTGTATGAATGGCGAGTATACGTGGTTATCCATAGGAGTTTATCGATGAAAGGGAATTGCAAAAGCGATGAACACAAGTTCTCGGGTTATCAGCAGAGAGTATCTTCAGGGTCTTCACATGCAGCAGACGATCATCAGTAATAAGGGGCTCTCCGGGTGAAAGTGATAACGAGATCCTAATGTTAGATTTAGCAAAATTCACTTAACCCGAATAGAAGAGAGACCAGAGTCCCAGAGTATAGACAAGGAGTAAAAGATCCTAATACCACCCAATGGCGACGTGGGCCCGTAAGCCACACAACCATGTTAGTAAAAGTTTTTCAATGACTAGACTCGACTTCGGCCAAGGAGTTGGAAAGGGGGATTCCTATAGGCAGTCGGCTCTGATACCAACTTGTGACGCCCCCGATTTGACCGTACACTAATCATACACGCAACGTGTACGATCAAGATGAGGGACTCACGGGAAGATATCACAACACAACTCTAAAAATAAAAATAAGTCATACAAGCATCATAATACAAGCCAGGGGCCTCAAGGGCTCGAATACAAGTGCTCGATCATAGACGAGTCAGCGGAAGCAACAATATCTGAGTACAGACATAAGTTAAACAAGTTGCCATAAGATGGCTAGCACAAACTGGGATACAGATCGAAAGAGGCGCAGGCCTCCTGCCTGGGATCCTCCTAAACTACTCCTGGTCGTCGTCAGCGACCTGAACGTAGTAGTAGGAACCTCCGGTGTAGTAGGAGTCGTCGGCGGCGGTGGCGTCTGGCTCCTGGGCTCCAGCATCTGGTTGCGACAACCAGGTAGAAAGAAAAGAGGGAAAAGAGGGAGAAAAGCAACCGTGAGTACTCATCCAAAGTACTCGCAAGCAAGGAGCTACACTACATATGCATGGTTATATGTGTAAAGGGCCATATCGGCGGACTGAACTGCAGAATGCCAGAATAAGGGGGGGTAGCTAGTCTTGTCAAAGACTACGCTTCTGGCATCCTCCATCTTGCAGCATGTAGAAGAGAGTAGATTGAAGTCCTCCAAGTAGCATCGCATAGCATAATCCTACCCGGCAATCCCCTCCTCGTCGCCCTGTTAGAGAGCGATCACCGGGTTGTATCTGGCACTTGGAAGGGTGTATTTTATTAAGTATCCGGTTCTAGTTGTCATAAGGTCAAGGTACAACTCCGGGTCATCCTTTTACCGAGGGACACGGCTATTCGAATAGATAAACTTCCCTGCAGGGGTGCACCACATAACCCAACACGCTCGATCCCCTTTGGCCGGACACACTTTCCTGGGTCATGCCCGGCCTCGGAAGATCAACACGTCGTAGCCCCACCTAGGCTCAACAGAGAGGTCAGCACGCCGGTCTAAATCCTATGCGCGCAGGGGTCTGGGCCCATCGCCCATTACACACCTGCACATTGCGTACGCGGCCGGCAGCAGACCTAGCCCCCTTAATACAAGCGCGAGCTTATGGTCCAATGCGGTGCGCGCCACTCAGTCGCTGATGTCAAGAAGAGCTTCGGCTGATACCATGACGCCGAGTGCCCATAACTGTTCCCGCGTAGTTGGTTAGTGCGTATAGACCAAATGGCCAGACTCAGATCAAATACCAAGATCTCGTTAAGCGTGTTAAGTATCCTAGGTGGTCTCAACCTGCCCTGTCGCTCCGCCACAAAGTAACAGTCGGGGGACGTCAGGAACCCAGGCCCACCTCTACCGGGATGGAGCCACCTGTCCTTTCAGCCCCCTCATCAGAATCACTTGCGGGTACTCAACGAGCCGACCCGACTTTAGTCACCACATGTGTCATGTATATAAAGTATATAGTATATACCCGTGATCACCTCCCGAAGTGATCACGGCCCAGTAGTATAGCATGGCAGACGGACAAGAGTGTAGGGCCACTGATGGAACACTAGCATCCTATACTAAGCAGTAGGATAGCAGGTAAGGGTAACAACTGTAGCAACAATGACAGGCAATGCAACAGAATAGGATTAACCGAAATCAGTAACATGCTACACTACTCTAATGCAAGCAGTATAGAGAAGAATAGGCGATATCTGCTGATCAAGGGGGGGCTTGCCTGGTTGCTCTGGCAAGAAGGGTTCGTCGTCGATGTAGTCGATCACAGGGGTACCGGCAGCGGTCTCGGGGTCTATCGAAAAGAAGTAACGGAGGGGGGACACAATAAATAACAGAGCAATCAAAGCATCACAAAGCATAACATGGCAATACGCGGTGCTAGAGGTGATCTAACGCGGCAGGAGGTGGTACCGGCGAAGAGGGGAAACATCCGGGAAAGTATTCCCGGTGTTTCGCGTTTTCGGACAGATGAACCGGAGGGGGAAAGTTGCTTGTTCGATATGCTAGGGGTGTGTGGCGGACGAACGGGTTGCGTATCCGGATTCGTCTCGTCGTTCTGTGCAACTTTCATGTACAAAGTTTTTCCATCCGAGTTACGGTTTATTTTATATTAATTTTCAAAATTTTAATCAATTTTTGGGGTTATTATTAATTCAAAAATTAACTAGCTAAATGCTACGGGTACACATAAGTGTACCCAAAGGTGTACACATGGGGCTGACTCGTGGGGACAGGGGGCTGAGTCAGCAGCCCAGTCAGCAGTCAAAGTTTGACTGTTGACTGGTCAAACTGACCAGTGGGCCCCCCTGTCATAGTCACCGGAGATAACTAAATCAATTAGTTCTAACTTAAACAGATTAATTAACATTAAATCAATTCAACAAACTTAATTAGATTAATTAAGCAATTAATTAATTAATTAACTTAATTATTATTATTTACCTTCCATTTTTAATTAATTAATTAATTTATTTCCGTTTTCGTTTTTAGGGCAGGCCCCGCTGTCAACGGCCCTAGTGGCCTAGCGGGCGACGGGTGCGGGCGTGCGTACCCCAGGCCACCAGGGCGCGGGGAGCACTTGGTCGCCCAAGAGGGCGCGCACCGGCGGCCACAGCGCATTCGACCGGAGCCGCGAGGAGTGGGGCGGCGACCAGCGAGGGGGGGGGGGCGCGGGCGACGACGGTGGAGCCCGGCGGGGCAGGGCGACGCAGCGAAGGCAGAGGCGGGAGCCGAGTAGCGGCAGGACTACGCGGGTGGCGAGCTTGGACGCGGCCCGGGGCGTGATGGCCGCGGTCGTGTGCGAGGGCAGAGAGAGGAGGAGAGGCCGGGGGGGCTCACCGGCGTTGATGGGGAGAGGGGCCGCCGAGGCTTGCTGGCGGCTGACGGGGAAGAGGGCAAAGACGCGAGGTCTGGCGAGGAGGCGGTCGAGGAGGAGGAGGCAGGCGATGGCGGCGCGGGCGGAGAGGAAGGAGGCCGGGAGGGGCCGGCGAGGACAAGGCGTTCGGCGAGCGGCGACCGGGTCCGGCGATGGCGTGGCAGCTCCAGGGCGACGGCATCAGGGCGACCGGGGCGGCCAGATCCAGAACGGGGAGGAGGAGGTCGTCGCCGGCGAGTTGAGGGCCGGCGCGCGCCTGGCGACGGCGGAGCGCCGGGGTAGGAAGAGGGCGCCGGGCGCCGCGGTGGCTGCCCCGATCCAAAAGGGGATCGGGGAGAGTGGGGTGGGTGGGGTGGGTGGTTAGTGTTTTCCCCCAGTGGGGTGGATAAGGGGGAGGGTGTGGGGTGCGGCTGGGCCGGCCTGGCGGCCCGATGGCCTGCTGGGCCGTGGCCTAGTGGGGGGGAGGGGGTTTCCTTTTCTTTCTTTTTTTGTTTTTGTTTTTCTTTTCAATTTTACTTCTTTTATGTTTTCTTTTAACTTCCAATTTATTTAAACTCTATTAAGATAAATAATTAGCGCCTAAATTGGTGTTGTAAATTAAGCATCTGCCATAAAAAAGCTTGGCTTCCAAATAAAACAGTTTAGGATTTTATAAAATACAAAAGTCATTTATTTAATTGTTTTAGCCACCGTGTTAATTACTTTTGAGCATTTAATCATGTTTCATGTATGTGGTTTCTACACCATTATTACTCATGAATTATTTGACACGTTTAGAGCATTTTAGTTTTAATGTTTGGAAACTTTTATTGTTTGGCTTAAATTCAAATTTGAATTTGAATCGGTTTTGAACTAATGCGAGATTAACAACAGTAACCGTGGTGACGTGGCATCACTAACGTGTGATTACTGTTGCCTAATTATCCGGGCGTCACAACCCCTTACCTTTTATTGATCAAATGCTAGGAAGATTATCTAAACATACACATTTTTGCTTTCTAGATGGTTATTCTGGTTTCTCTCAAATACCTGTGTCAAAAGAGGATCAAGAAAAGACCACTTTTACTTTCCCTTTCGGTACCTTTGCTTAGAGACGTATGCCTTTTGGTTTATGTAATGCACCTGCTACCTTTCAAAGATGCATGATGGCTATATTCTCTGATTTTTGTGAAAAGATTGTTGAAGTTTTCATGGATGATTTCTCCGTATATGGAACTTCTTTTGATGATTGCTTGAGCAACCTTGATCGAGTTTTGCAGAGATGTGAAGAAACTAACCTTGTCTTGAATTGGGAGAAGTGCCACTTTATGGTTAATGAAGGTATTGTCTTGGGGCATAAAATTTCTGAAAGAGGTATTGAAGTTGATAAAGCTAAAGTTGGTGCTATTGAAAAGATGCCATGTCCCAAGGAAATTAAAGGTATAAGAAGTTTCCTTGGTCATGCCGGTTTTTATAGGAGGTTCATTAAGGACTTCTCTAAAATTTCTAGGCCTCTAACTAATCTTTTACAAAAAGATATTCCTTTTGTCTTTGATGATGATTGTGTAGAAGCATTTGAAATACTTAAGAAAGCCTTGATTTCTGCACCTATTGTTCAGCCACCTGATTGGAATATACCCTTTGAAATTATGTGTGATGCTAGTGATTATGCCGTAGGTGCTGTTCTAGGACAAAGAGTTGATAAGAAATAGAATGTTATCCAATATGCTAGTAAAACTCTAGACAGTGCCCAGAGAAATTATGCCACTACTGAAAAAGAATTTTTAGCGGTTGTATTTGCTTGTGATAAGTTCCGACCTTATGGGTTCTCCTACTACAAGAATTTGATTTGCATATTATTGATAGAAAGGGAGCTGAGAACCCCGTTGCAGACAACTTGTCTAGGTTAGAGAATGTTCTTGATGACCCACTACCTATTGATGATAGCTTTCCTGATGAACAATTAGCTGTCGTAAATGCTTCTCGTGCTGCTCCCTGGTATGCTGATTATGCTAATTACATTGTTGCCAAATTTATACCACCTAGTTTCACATACCAGCAAAACAAAAAGTTTTTCTATGATTTAAGACATTACTTCTAGGATGACCCACACCTTTATAAAGAAGGAGTAGATGGTTTTATTAGACGTTGTATACCTGAGCATGAACAGGAACAGATCCTACGCAAGTGTCACTCCGAGGCCTATGGAGGACATCACGCTGGAGATAGAACTGCGCATAAGGTATTGCTATCCGATTTTTTTGGCCTACTCTCTTCAAGGATGCTCGTAAGTTTGTCTTGTCTTGTGATGAATGTCAGAGAATTGGTAATATTAGTAGACGTCAAGAAATGCCTATGAATTATTCTCTTGTTATTGAATCATTTCATGTTTTGGGCTTTGATTATATGGGACCTTTTCCTTCCTCTAATGGGTATACACATATCTTAGTTGTTGTTGATTACGTTACTAAGTGGGTAGAAGCTATTCCAACTAGTAGTGCTGATCATAACACCTCTATTAAGATGTTTAAAGAAGTTATTTTCCGGAGGTTTGGAGTCCCTAGATATTTATTGACTGATGGTGGTTCACACTTTATTCATGGTGCTTCTCGTAAAATGCTTGCTAAGTACGATGTTAATCATAGAATTGCATCTCCATATCACCCACAGTCTAGTGGTCAAGTAGAATTGAGTAATAGAGAGCTCAAATTAATTTTGCAAAAGATTGTTAATAGATCTAGAAAGAATTGGTCCAAGAAACTTGACGATGCATTATGGGCCTATAGAACTGCATATAAAAATGGTATGGGTATGTCTCCGTATAAAATGGTTTATGGAAAAGCATGTCACTTACCTCTCGAACTAGAACATAAGGCATATTGGGCCATTAAAGAGCTCAATTATGATTTCAAACTTGCCGGTGAGAAGAGGCTATTTGACATTAGCTCACTTGATGAATGGAGAACCCAGGCCTATGAGAATGCCAAACTGTTTAAAGAAAAGGTTAAATGATGGCATGAAAAAAGGATACAAAAGCGTGAGTTTAATGTAGGTGATTATGTGTTGCTATTCAACTCTCGTTTAAGATTTTTTGCAGGAAAACTCCTCTCTAAATGGGAAGGGCCTTACGTTATCGAGGAGGTCTATCGTTCCAGTGCCATAAAAATCAACAACTTTGAAGGCACAAATCCGAAGGTGGTGAACGGTCAAAGAATCAAACATTATATCTCAGGTAATCCTATAAATGTTGAAACCAATGTTATAGAAACCGTAACCCCAGAGGAATACATAAGGGACACTTTTCGGAACGCTTCAGACTCCGAAAAGGAATAGGTATGTGGTACGGTAAGTAAACCGACTCCAAAACAGTTCTAATGGCAATTTTTCTCCGTTTTGGAATATTTAAGAAAATAGAAAAATAAGAAGCAGTCCGGGAAGGACACGAGGCGTCCACGAGGGTTGAGGGCGCGCCCTACCCCCTGGGCGTGCCCCCTGCCTCGTGGGCACCTCGTGTGCTCTCTGGACTCCATTTTCTTGCACGATACTTATTTTGGTCGGTAAAAAATTATTATATAATCTCCCGAAAGTTTTGACTCTCATATCATGCAAATATCCTCTGTTTTTTTTTCGAGCTGTTTCTACCGCAGATTAGAGCAAGATGTCTTCTCAAGAGTCAGTCGGGGAGAGTCGGGTGTCTCATCCGACACCGGGACCAGGAGCAAACAGCGATGCTGACCACTTTGGGCCATCAACGGAGGAAGAGATGGAGGCCCACTTGAAAAGGATAGATGCCATGGAGGAAGATTAAGAAGTTACTTCTCGTTTCCGAGTCGGATTCACGATGGGGGAACCTCAGAGCTCAGCTATTCCAAACTCGGTTATCCCTTCCAATGTTAGATTCCTTTCTTATGAAAATATGAAAAGAGTGTCACTTGTTCTCCCGCAGCTATGCAACATCCATGGGTGAAAGGAGCTTTAGCCGACCTCAAGCAGCAAGTCAATAAGCTCGAGGAGGAGAATCGTATCCTCAGGGGCATCATCGCCAAGAATATCACATCACCACCTCCGAAGAAAGAGACATAATCACATGGGTATGGGCACTCCCCTTGGCAATTGCCAAGCTTGGGGGAGGTGCCCCGGTATCATATCATCATCACACTCTTATCTTTACCATTTTCTTAGTTCGATCCTTTTAGTAATATTTTGATCTAGTAGCATAATGTTTTAGTATGATCTAGTTTTGAGTTCTGCTTTATGATCCTTCTATGTAATCGAGTCCGTGGGCTATATATAATAAAGATTAGTGTTGAGTCAAGGGCTTGATTATCTTACTATGATCTTGAGGGAATAAAAGGAAAAGAAAGAATGAAAAGAAATAAAAGAGTCATATTGATCTTATGGAGAGTAATGACTTCACATATAAAGAGTATGATGAGTAAAAGTTGTTGGTAGTTGACTGTGACGCCCCCGATTTGACCGTACACTAATCATGCACGCAAATGTGTACGATCAAGATCAGGGACTCTCGGGAAGATATCACAACACAACTCTCATACATAAATAAGTCATACAAGCATCATAATACAAGCCAGGGGCCTCGAGGGCTCGAATACAAGTGCTCGATCATAGACGAGTCAGCGGAAGCAACAATATCTGAGTACAGACATAAGTTAAACAAGTTTGCCTTAAGAAGGCTAGCACAAAAGTAGCAACGATCGAAAAGGCAAGGCCTCCTGCCTGGGACCTCCTAACTACTCCTCGAAGCCGAACTCCACGTAGAATCATCCTCGGGATCTCTAGCTCCTGGACTCCAGCATCTGGTTGCGACAATCTGGTATAGAAAGGGGAAAAGAGGGAGAAAAGCAACCGTGAGTACTCATCCAAAGTACTCGCAAGCAAGGAGCTACACTACATATGCATGGGTATATGTGTAAAGGGTCATATCGGTGGACTGAACTGCAGAATGCCAGAATAAGAGGGGGATAGCTAATCCTGTCGAAGACTACGCTTCTGGCAGCCTCCATCTTGCAGCATGTAGAAGAGAGTAGATTGAAGTCCTCCAAGTAGCATCGTATAGCATAATCCTACCCGGCGATCCCCTCCTCGTTGCCCTGTTAGAGAACGATCACCGGGTTATATCTGGCACTTGGAAGGGTGTGTTTTATTAAGTATCCAGTTCTAGTTGTCATAAGGTCTAGGTACAACTCTGGGTCGTCCTTTTACCGAGGGACACGGCTATTCGAACAGATAAACTTCCCTGCAAGGGTGCACCACATAACCCAACACGCTCGATCCCATTTGGCCGGACACACTTATCTGGGTCATGCCCGGCCTCGTAAGATCAACACGTCGCAGCCCCACCTAGGCTCAACAGAGAGGTCAGCACGCCGGTCTAAATCCTATGCGCACAGGGTTCTGGGCCCATCGCCCATTGCACACCTGCACGTTGCGAGGGCGGCCGGAAGCAGATCTAGCCTAGCAGGCGTTCCAGTCCAATCCGGCGCGCGTCGCTCCGTCGCTGACGTCAAGAAGAACTTCGGCTGATACCATGACGTCGAGTGCCCATAACTGTTCCCGCGTAGCTGGTTAGTGCGTATAGACCAAATGGCGAGACTCAGATCAAATACCAAGAACTCGTTAAGCTTGTTAAGTATCCGCGAACGCCGACCATGGCCAGGCCCACCTCTCTCCTAGGTGGTCTCAACCTGCCCTGTCGCTTCGCCACAAAGTAACAGTCGGGGGCCATCAGGAACCCAGGCCCACCTCTACCGGGATGGAGCCACCTGTCCTTTCAGCCCCCTCACCAGAATCACTTGCGGGTACTTAACGACCCGACCCGACTTTAGTCACCACATGTGTCATGTATATAAAGTATATAGTATATACCCGTGATCACCTCCCGAAGTGATCACGGCCCAGTAGTATAGCATGGCAGACGGACAAGAGTGTAGGGCCACTGATGGAACACTAGCATCCTATACTAAGCAGTAGGATAGCAGGTAAGGGTAACAACTGTAGCAACAATGACAGGCTATGCATCGGTATAGGATTAACCGAAAGCAGTAACATGCTACACTACTCTAATGCAAGCAGTATAGAGAAGAATAGGCGATATCTGGTGATCAAGGGGGGGGGGCTTGCATGGTTGCTCTGGCAAGTAGGAGGGGTTGTCAACACCGTAGTCGAACTGGGGGTCGCCGGCAGTATCAGGGTCTACCGGAAAGAAGTAACGGAGGGGGAACACAATAAATAACAGAGCAATCAAATGTAACACAAAGCAAGACGGAGCAATACGTTGTGCTAGGGGTGGCCTAACACATGGATAGGTGATACCGGCGAAGGGGGGAACTTCCGGGAAAGTATCCCCGGTGTTTCGCGTTTTCGGACAGATGAACCGGAGGGGAAAAGTTGCGTGTTTGCTATGCTAGGTATGTGTGGCAGACGAACGGGCTGCGTATCCGGATTCGTCTCGTCGTTCTGAGCAACTTTCATGTAGAATGTATTTTCATCTGAGCTACGGTTTATTTTATATGATTTTCTAAAGTTTTAAATCATTTTAGAATTTATTTAATTCAACATTATCAAGAATAGTGCCTGCTGACGTCAGCATGACGTCAGCAGTCAACAGGGCGTTGACGGGGTCAAACTGACGTGCGGGACCCACCTGTCATTGACTGATTAATTAATTAACTAACAGTTTAATTAGTTTAGTTATTAGATTAGTTTAATTAGGTTAATTAATTATTTTTAATATATCATTATTATTATTATTATTATTTATATATTTTTTAATTCCTTTTTTTCATTCTCAGGGCATGGGCCCCATTTGTCATTGGCTCAGAGGGCCAACCGAGCAGGGTTGCTCGAGGGCGCGGGCGCACCCGAGCGAGCGCTCGCCCGTAGGGCGGGACGAGGACGGCGGGCGGAGGCGAGGGGTGGCGCCGGTGCGGGCGCAGGACGCGGCCCGAGCGGGCGCACGCCTAGGTGCGGGTGGAACTGCAGCAGGCGGCGACGCGTGGAGCAGTGAGCAGCGCCGGGCGCGGCGTCGCGCGCGTGGACATCGCCGGCTAGCAACGACGGGCACGGCCAGGATGCGGCCGGCAAGCACAACGCGCGGGGAGGTGAGGCCATGGCCTGAGCGGGACGGCGCGGGGCCTGGCTGGGCTAGCGGGGAGGCGCGAGCGCGGGCCGGATCCGGTGACGGGGAAAAGGGGAAAAGGGAAAAAGGGGGGCGCTCACGAGGGGAACGTAGGGCACAGGGCAGCGGGCTCGGGGAAGCTCGGGGTGGCCGGCGATGGAGAGGCGAGGAGGCGACGCCGACAAGGTGGCGAAGGCGCTGGGGTCCGGCGACCGCGAGCGGCGAAGCCGGGGCGGCGCCAGGGGGCAGTGGCGGTCTTCGGGGTGGAAGGCGAGGCGTCCAACGAGCGACGCGCGGCGACAGGGAGGAGGTCCGGCGACGGCGTCGTGGCCGACGTGGCGACGGGGGCAGTCGGGGTCGAGCCCCGATCCAGATCGGGAGGGGGGGAAGAGGCGTGGGGGAGATCGTGGGGAGAGGGGATCGCGTGAGGGGGGGAGTGGGGTGTCGCTAGGGTTTCGGGCACCCAGGGGAGGTTAGTAGAGGGCGTGGTTGGGCCGGCCTGGTGGCCTGGTAGCCTGCTGGGCCGAGGCCCAATTGGGGGGGGCTCTTTTTTTTTATTCCATTACTTTTCTGTTTCCTTTTATTTTAGTTTTATAAAATTTAAAAACGACAACTGATTTGGTGTTATTAAATAGGTCACAGCCCCAAATATTTCGGCACTTTAAATAAAGTATTTTGCATTTGCTTATTATTTTAAAAAGCATTTTAGATAATTGTTTTATCGCTATTTTTAGTTTATTTAGTGCATTTAAGTATTTTATTAAAAGTTGATTTCTTCACCTACATTTATTATGGATTATTTGACACATTAGGAACAATTTAGTTTTGACTTTTGAAAGCTTTAATTGTTTCGATTTTAATTCAAATATGAATTTGGATCGGTTCTGAACTAACGCGAGATTAGCAACAGTAAACGGGGTGACATGGCATCGTTAACATGGGATTACTGTAGCTTAATTATCCGGGCGTCACATTGACAAACATAGTTTTGGTCATCGTTGCAATTAATAGGAAGTAATAAAGAAAAAGAGGTTTTCACATATAAATATACTATCTTGGACATCATTTATGATTGTGAGCACTCATTAAAATATGACATGCTAAAGAGTTGATGTTGGACAAGGAAGACAACGTATTGGGTTATGTTTTCTTATATTTGAAATAAAGTATATTGTCATGGATCATCCAATATGTTGAGCTTGCCTTTCCCCTCATGCTAGCCAAATTCTTTGCACCAAGTAGAGATACTACTTGTGCTTCCGAATACCCTTAAAACCAGTTTTGCCATAAGAGTCCACCATAACTACCTATGGATTGAGTAAGATCCTTCAAGTAAGTTGTCATTGTTGCATGCAATAAAAATTGCTCTCTAAATATGTATGATTTATTAGTGTGGAGAAAATAAGCTTTATACGATCTTGTGATATGGAAGCAATAAAAGCGACGGACTGCATAATGAAGGTCCATATCACAAGTGGCAATTTAAAGTGACGTTCTTTTGCATTAAGATTTCGTGCATCCAACCATAAAAGCACATGACAACCTCTGCTTCCCTCTGCGAAGGGCCTATCTTTTATTCTTGTCCTTTAACTTATGCAAGAGTCATGGTGATCTTCACCTTTCCTTTTTACATTTTATCCTTTGGTAAGCACATTGTGTTGGAAAGATCCTGATATATATATATATATATATATATATATATATATATATATATATATATATATATATATATATCCAATTGGATGTAAGTTAGCATGAATTATTATTGTTGACATTACCCTTGAGGTAAAAGGTTGGGAGGCAACACTATAAGCCCCTATCTTTCTCTGTGTCCGATTAAAACTCCATACCCATAAGTATTGTGTGAGTGTTAGCAATTGTGAAAGACTAAATGATAGTTGACTATGTGGACTTGCTGAAAAGCTCTTATTGACTCTTTCCGATGTTATGTTAAATTGCAATTGCTTCAATGACCGAAATCATAGTTTGTTAGTTTTCAATAAAGTTTCTGATTCATACTTTACATTGTGAATAGATTGTTACTTTAGCATAAGAGATCATATGACAATATATATATGATGTTGTTATAAGAATGATCATGATGCCCTCATGTCCGTATTTTATTTTTATCGACACCTCTATCTCTAAACATGTGGACATATTTTTCGTTATCGGCTTCCGCTTGAGGACAAGCGAGGTCTAACTTGGGGGAGTTGATACGTCCATTTTGCATCATGCTTTTATATCGATATTTATTGCATTATGGGCTGTTATGTCACAATACTTATGCATTTTCTCTCTTATTTTACAAGGTTTACATGAAGAGGGAGAATGCCGGCAGCTGGAATTCTGGGCTGGAAAAGGAGCAAATATTAGAGACCTATTCTGCACAACTACAAAAGTCCTGAAACTCCACAGAAGTTATTTTTCGAATTAATAAAAAATACCGAGCGAAGAAAGTACCAGAGGGGGGCCACCCACCATCCACGAGGGTGGGGGGGGCGCCCCCTGCCTCGTGGGCCCCCTGGCAGGCCTCCAGTGACCATCTTCTGCTATATGAAGTCTTTTACCCTGAAAAAATCATAAGCAAGCTTTCGGGAAGAAACGTCGCCGCCACGAGACGGAACCTTGGCAGAACCAATCTAGGGCTCCGGCAGAGCTGTTCTGCCGGGGAAACTTCCCTCCGGGAGGGGGAAATCATCGCCATCGTCATCACCAACGATCCTCTCATCGGGAGGGGGTCAATCTCCATCAACATCTTCACCAGCACCATCTCCTCTCAAACCCTAGTTCATCTCTTGTATCCAATCTTTGTTCCAAAGCCTCATATTGGTACCTGTGGGTTGCTAGTAGTGTTGATTACTCCTTATAGTTGATGCTAGTTGGTTTACTTGGTGGAAGATCATATGTTCAGATCCTTTATGCATATTAATACCCCTATGATTATGAACATGAACATGATTTGTGAGTAGTTACGTTTGTTCCTGAAGACATGGGAGAAGTCTTGCTATAAGTAGTCATGTGAATTTGGTATTCGTTTGATATTTTGATGAGATGTATGTTGTCTTTCCTCTAGTGGTGTTATGTGAACGTCGACTACATGACACTTCACCATTGTTTGGGCCTAGAGGAAGGCATTGGGAAGTAATAAGTAGATGATGGGTTGCTAGAGTGACAGGAGCTTAAACCCTAGTTTATGCGTTGCTTCATAAGGGGCTGATTTGGATACATATGTTTCATGCTATGGTTAGGTTTACCTTAATACTTCTTTTGTAGTTGTGGATGCTTGCAATAGGGGTTAATCATAAGTGGGATGCTTGTCCAAGAAAGGGAGCACCCAAGCACCGGTCCACCCACATACAAAATTATCAAAGTAACGAACGCAAATCATATGAGCGTGATGAAAACTAGCTTGACGATAATTCCCATGTGTCCTCGGGAGCACTTTTCTCTATATAAGAGTTTGTCCAGGCTTGTCCTTTGCTAGAAAAAGGATTGGGCCATCTTGCTGCACCTTATTTACTTTTATCATTTGTTACCCGTTACAAATTACCTTATCACAAAACTATGTGTTACCGATAATTTCAGTGGTTGCAGAGAATACCTTGCTGAAAACCGCTTACCATGCCCGGGTGAAAACCCTAAATCTCCATAGATTGGGCGGTGGCGGCACTGCGTGTGTCGTACCCTTCTTG
The DNA here is from genome assembly GCF_002575655.3 of Aegilops tauschii subsp. strangulata. Classification (NCBI taxonomy): domain Eukaryota; kingdom Viridiplantae; phylum Streptophyta; class Magnoliopsida; order Poales; family Poaceae; genus Aegilops; species Aegilops tauschii. Next base: position 43,091,410 of record NC_053039.3, read on the forward strand.
GAGGCGCCGCCTGGGGCGTTTGGGTGCTCTGTTTGAGGAACTGCAAGCGGAGGGGATGGGACCAGTGGCAACAGGTGGTGTTTCGTGTCGGAGGAGCGACATGGCATCTGGCACGTCCACAACGGTGGGTCTCAGCGGCATGGAGCAGCGGGGTCTTGCCGGTGGACGTGTGATGATGGGCGAGCGCAGGATGGTGGCGTTGTATGGCGTCGTGGTGGCGTCGACGACAGCTAAACCGGGCAAGGTAGATGCAGCAGTACAACACTGAAGATGGATTGGTGGCAGGTGGCTGTGGCGGCCTCATACCCGCCAGGCGTCCTGGTTGAGGAGTGCGCCGGACTGGTGGGTGCCCCATACCCGGCAGGCATCTTGGTTGGGACCCTCAGGTCTTAGATGTTAGGTTTGGCTGCGAGGTCTGTTTGGTATTAGGCCCAGACTGTCAGCATCCCTACATCAACTGGATATGAGTAGCAACAGATGTTGCCTAGAGGGTGGCTTTAGTCTTACTATTGTATGCCTTTACAAGGTCTTGTGTGAATAATTAATAAAGTGGCTGCATGCATCATCCAGATGCCGAGGCCGGGGGTCCTCCTCCTCTTCTAAAAAAAGAGTCAATGCAACTAAGAGCAAAAGCACGAGCTGCGTGCTTGATCAGGCTTCCGACTTCACGGTGGTAAGCACTTCTCTCTCTTCGACATGCACGCTAGATTCGCTCCACGGCGATAGATTCGATCCACGGCGGAGGGGAATGGGGAATAGAGGTAGATAAGCATAGGGGTAGTTCATACTAGTTCATAGCAGTTTATACATGCAAGATCGGAATGCAGAAGGGGGATTGGGGGATAGGGGGATAGGGGGTACACAACGAAAACCGACTGACCGCGGCGGCCGTCACCGGCGTGCGGAGCGGCTGGTCGAGCCGCTGGCCTTCATCTTCTTCTTCATCGCCGTGCGGGCCGGCGGGTCGTCGTCCTCGTCCTCGGCGAAGTCGAGGTCGATCTGCCAGGTACGACGGCCTGGCTCCGGCGCCCTCGCTGGCATGTGCACCGCTTCTTCTTCCTCCTCCTTAGGCTCCCCATCGATGACCGCCGGCGGCGCGATACCCGTCTCCCAGTACACTGCGGCACGGCGGTCATTAGGAGCCCAGTAGGTCTTGTACTTGCACCACTTCTTCCTCTGTTTAGCGTCATCGGAGACGGCCTGATTCGTGGCCCAACGAATGATGTCAACTGCCATTGCGCCCTTCGCTGGGTCAGGAATCAGCGTCTTCAGCTCTTCTTTAGTGGCCTTCATGAGCACTGCATTACATTCGTTCTGCATGTCCGGCATGGAGCCGAAGTTCGAGCACACCTCCATGGTGCTCTCGAACTTGGTGCGGTCACCAGCCGACCACCTGAGGAAGAAGGCCCTCCAGCCAATACCCCAAGGGAAGGGGTTGGCGTTGGAGCTGGAGCTAGAGCTCATGGCGATGGGGAGGAGGAAGGTTGACAGTGAGAGAAGAGAGGGTGTGTGTAAGTAGTGGTGGGCAGGGTCAGTAAATATAGGGGGGATGGAGAGGAGGAGAAGAGTGACAGTCATGCTGTTTTAACTACATGCTCTTCAATTAGCCATGAACTCTGTGTTGTGCTTGACTCCATGAATTGTGTGCAGATCGAGGAGAGTAATGAGATGGGCACGAAGGTGCTCCTGGCCCTTGACAATAAGGGCAAGCAGCCCCTTCACCCAATGCCCGACGAGGTTGTGCTGCCGCCCACCGCCGAGGAAGACCCGAAGACGCCTGAGGGTGGCGACGACGAGGGCATGGAGGAGCCCCCAAGCAACAAGCGCCGCAACTACGGCCACTATCATCTGGAGGATGGCCCAACTCACTTCTGCAAGGTCATCCTTGCACCGAAGCTTGAGTGCATCCCCATGCCCCTGGACTTCACCAAGCACTTCGCGGTGCCGACGGAGTTCAAGCTCAGGAACAACACCGGCTGCTCCTGGAAGGTGACGGTCAAGCTGATAAACGGCAGGGTGACCCTGGATCAGGGTTGGGCCACCTACGCAGCCGTTCATCAGATCAAGATCGGCTACATGGTGACGTTCAAGCTCCTCACTCCCGACACCCTCAAGGTCATCATCTTTGACGAGGATGGCATTGAGGTCGTCAACAAGTGTGGGAAGCATGACGAAGGCTTCGCCGCCAAGGAGTAGGGCCGGGCCACCTCTTTCGAGCATACTATCGAGTCTGCTTTGAACATGTTTATGGTTTATGAGTTGAACTGTTATGAAGTGTGGTACTGCTTATATCTGAATTATGCTAGTTGATGCTCTATTTATACTCTGTTGTGCTTATGATGTGTGCTGCCGAAGTGTGGTGGTAATCTCACCAACTAACCAAAGAGGTTACCACACACCAGGCGTTGCATACAACCAAACACCATGCTTTGGGTTTGTCCACTAACATGCAGGCAACCAAACACCAGGTAGTGTGGTTCTGTCCATGCAGGCAAGAGGTCATGCAGGCAACCAAACAACATGCAGATGGTGCATTTGAGCCTGCATTTGCATAGCCAGATTGGGTGGAGAAGTGTATGCAATGCGGGTACTGTAACGTACGGCAACCAAACACACCCTAGTAGATGCATGCATGCATGTACGTGTACGCCGGCTGTTGTTAGTGTGTGCATGGTATATTTTACGTAGAAGCAAAGGACGTATGCAAAATGTACGTCCAACCTTAACCTTTTCCAAGAACCCGACAACACGCCACATCGACCACTACCAGCAGTCCCGATCACACACGGCTAGTCGGCTCCGTGACTAACTGACAACGTTGCGCCTTTGCGTCGAAGTTTGAAATGGAGTTAAAGCTGGAAACGAGCAACTCAGCTCCTTGTCGCCATGGCCGGACGGTGTGAGTGAGTGCGACCGAGTTCCTAGTACCAGCACGTACGAGTCAGTGCAATTAAGACCAAAAGCATGAGCTGCATGCTTGGCCAGCCTTTCGATTTTCAAACGAGATGGCACGGTCTTTGTCTCCTGCCGACCGTGCGTGGCTCTTGTCCACGCAAATCCAAAGGCTCACTCAGGCGATGACATGTACTAGTATATGCATGCATGCTTACACCGTTGCACGGACGTGTAATTGAGGACGTTGCTACTAGGAGACAAGCTATACGTGACCAGATTGTTTCAGACATGTATGCGCGTGTCGCTTCATCCACAAGATTCCACACCGGCCTAGTGTTGGAACGTGGAAACCACCGGTTTTGCAGCTGAAACAACTCTTTCTATGTACGCTTTGCTCCATCATACAGGCCCGCATGCATGCACGATTACGTCTCTGTACTAAATACTCCCTTCGTTCCTAAATATAAATATTTTTAGAGATTTCAATATAGACTACATATGGAGCAAAACGAGTGAATCTACACAATAGAATATGCCTATATACATGCGTATGTAGTTCATATTGAAATCCCAAGCGGTCTTTGTCTCCTGCCAATTCTGCGTCGCTCTTGTCCACGCAAATCCTAAGGCACTAGTATATGCATGCATGTTTGCATGGACTTGTTGTTGTTGTTGTTATTGTTGTTGTTGTTGTTGTTGTTGTTGTTGTGCATGCATGCGTGTGTTCCATATTGGTCTCGTCTCCTGTTCGCAGCCACCGGTTTTGTAGAAGCAGTTTTTTCATATGTATGCCTCGTCCGATCGTCGGACCAGCCCATCTGCCCATGCATGCTTATTGTGTCTTCGTTACTACGTATAGGTGCAGTTTAAATCAGTTTGTGGTGTGGGTTCGCGCGTGGCACATGCACCACATGATGGCGACAATCTTTGCCTCATTTTAAATGTTTTTTTAAAAGCGAGGCAAATGGCTTGCCTCATTTATTAATTAAGGAGGAGTTTAGAGCGCATAACACTAGCTTCACAACATAGCCCGTCAAAGAAAAATTACATACGGAATTACTCTCGCGGCATGATCGGCTCAAGTGCGTAGCCCCGCGGTGACCCAAAGCTTGGCCTTGTCTTGAATAAGTTTTAGGATGCAGAAAGGTGGCGCCAATTTTTCCTAAAAACTCTAGCATTCCTCTCGTTCCAGATGGCCCAATAGACAAGAATGGTGAGAGAAGTCATCGCCTTCCGAATTGCGGTATTTGTCCTGGACATGCCGGTCCACCACCTCTCGACGTTATGCTCGGTTCCCCATTAGTTCATCTCAAGCGCTACAAGCCCCAACCAATCCTTGATTATCCTCCAAACACACAAGTGAACCAGTATTTGTAGAATAGGTGAGGGGTTGGCTCGTTGGCCCTCTTACACAGGGTACAAAGGCCACAATTCTCTCATCCTCTCTTCTGCAGTCCATCCGCCGTCCATATCCTACCTTGAAGTGCCAACCAGGAGAAGAACTTAACCTTGGGAGGGCCCCAAACTTTCCAGATGGTCTTGTTCATGACGGTGGGCATGGATCCAAGGAACTAAATTATGTAAGCCGACGTCGCAGAGTACTCTTCATTTGCCTCAAACTTCCAAGATATATCGTCGTCAACAAACTGAATAAGGTGAACCATTGAGATATTGGCGGCATGGTCGATCTTGTGCACCCAAGCGTTTAGGTGGATGTTTCAAGTAGCTTACTAGTGTGTATTCGTATACCTAGGCACAAGCAGTGCTGGCTTTAAATTAATAAAGCCACCACCGGCAGGGATACAAGGTACTAGGTTCAAGGAACACACCAATAGTTTAAAGGATTACATTGCTCGGCAAAAGGAGCACAAATCAAGGAAGTTAGATCCTCTAGGTATTATCGGAGCTCCGGCGGACGGCATGAAGATGCTTTATCTTGGAGAGAATGTTCGCCGCCGCTTCACTGTCCTTCTTCCTCCCGAGAGGACGCCATTGCTGAAAGAAAAGAGCGCATTTGAAAATATAGTTAGCGGGGTGAGCAGGGATAGCTCAATGGCTAGTTTGTTATGAGTAGTCCATAGCGCCCAAGCTAAAGCACTAAATGTTCTCGACGCTACATGACGTTATTGCCCGTGGCAAGTTCAAAAGCGCGAGAATCTCATTCATGGATCCCAGGTTCCATGTGATGCCGAAGTACTCGCGCACGGAGCTCCAAAGGAATCTGGCAGGAGCACATTGGAAGATGATATGGTTCGCGTTCTCAGGAGAACCACACAAGGCACAACATCCATTTCCAATTCGGCTTTGATGCTTTTGACAGGAAAACTATTACCAAACATCATACGATAAGACAATTAACAAATACATAAGACAATAGAAAAACTATTGCCAAATTTATAGGAATACAATTATCAAATATAATACCGAATTAGTATCATTAAATATATGATAAATAATATCGATTTAGTATTGTATAGATGTTGGGTTGATCGTTTTAACTATAAAACTTTTCTAACATTGCAGCCCTTGAGTTCAAACAAAATATACATGCCTTGGGGTATAGTTCAGACACGTAGACCTAGAACAACATGGACCGCTGCATGTGTACCCTGCGCAAAATTTCAACCTCGAACTTTTCTTGGAACGCGACACAAGCGGTCTCTGCGAATCATGACCACACACTGGTGTAGTACGTGGGAGCGAGGCGGTTATACGTACGTGATCGACTGACGACACCGGCGCGCTTTTGCGTAGGAATATGGGAAAAGGGGAGCTGAAAACGAGCAAGAGCATCTCTAGCAGACCCTGCAAAATCTCGACCCGGATAAGTTTTTGCAGTTCGTGAAAAAGGGTATGTGCAGGCCGGCGCGGGTAAGGACAGACTCAGACCCCGTATAATCAACCCGTAAAAGGGAATATCCTCCGAATATACCGAACAGATTTAGAGCTAGCTCTTTTTTTAGTCGTCCTCTTCCTCACGTCAATCCGGCGAACAGGCGGACGGGGAAAACAAGAGGCGAGCGCGGCGCGGGCGGAGGCCAGGGCGGCCAGGGCGAGCGCGGCACGCGCGGAGGCCATGGCTGCCGGGGCGGCGCGAGCCGCGGCGGGATCCAACGGCCGGCGCATCGAGCTAGCTAGCTAGCTCTTCGAATCCATTGAGCTGCTAGCTCCGTTCGAATGGATTGAGCTGCTAGCTAGCTAGCTCCGTTTGAATGGATTGAACTAGCTAGCTAGCTCCGTTCCAGGGCCGCGGAGCCACGGGCGAGCGCGGCGGCCGGGACGGAGGGCCGGCCGGCTATCAGACGGCCGGCGGGCGAGCGCGGTGGCCGGGGCGGACGGGCGCGGTGGCCGGGGCGGACGGGCGCGGTGGCCGGGCGGTCGGGAGGTGGACGGGCGCGGCGGCCGGGCAAGCTTCATGGCGTTGGCGGGAGAAAAGATTCCTTAACCGCCAGCGTTGACCGGTATGCAGGGCGCTGGTAAAGTTGCTCTGAAAACTGTATATATGAGGGTTTCGCGTTCACGTTTGCAGGGCCTCTTAAAAAATTTTAGGGGTCGAACGATTTTGCGGGGTCTGTTCGGACTCGTTTTTTCGACTGGAACTGCAAAAAACGGTTATTTGCGGATTTGACCATTTATACGGGGTCTGCTAGAGATGCTAGCTCCTTGTCTAATAGTATGGACAGTGTGATGGAGTTGGTGTAAGAGCAGATGCATGCACACTGCTCTTGCCTTTGTCGCCGTGTGGCCGTGTGCGGCTCTTGTCCAAGCAAATGCTCACTACTATATGCATGCTTCCGTTGCATGGATGAGGAGTTTTGCTATACATGCGTGGTTCTAGAAGTTGCTTACGAAGCTTTCAGGAGACATGCATGCATCCAAACACTTTATCCAGATGCCACAGTTGCTATTGCTGTCGGCAGTCATGGACTCATGGTCGCCTGGTCGGGGTCTTCTCTGCTGTCCACCGCCACACATCTAGTTTAGCTCATACCCTCGACCCGTCGTCAGCTGGTACACATGCATCATGCATGAATTGGATGGTTACATAGTCATTACACAAGTACGCATGCATAGTGTATCCTCCTAGTACCTGCAGTACGTAGGGGAGAATATCAGGTGATACCATCACTCAAGTACTCCCATGATACCAGTTTGAAAAATTCAATTTTAGACATGTCAAAAAATTTCAATTTTTTTGAATGTTGTGTCTACAACCCCTAAAAAATTCAGATTAAAATTCGAAATACACAAAGAGAAACAAAAACGAGAAATCCAAGATGAATAGTGTAATAAAGACAAAAGTATGAATAGTGCTCGCGCTTCAAAAGACTACAGCCACGGCATCTCAGTTGCTAGAGGAAAAAGGCATGTACTCAGAAGATGAAGTGCCTGATCCAGTCTATAATGGGCATTCTGATGAAGATTCTGCTGAAGATTGCCATCAAGACATGGACGATGACTACGGTCATTATGTGCGATCTCCATGAGCATCATGTTCAGCCTGCTCAGCTATCTGATCGCCATATGAAGCTCTATATGTATATCTTCACAATGATGGCTTGCTTCTTTCTGGCGTTATGTTTAGTCTCATGTGTTAGTTAAATAAGACAAGAAGCTCTGTGTTCATAGCTTTGCCTTAAAAATCTGTCTCTTTTTCGAACTGCTCTCAATTCATGTATAAGTATGTAATCCATCGTGCTATGCTAAGACAATGTAATTTATCTATGTTGTATGTTTGCCTGGAGAATCTATCTTATTGAAAAATTGACGCAGAGGCTACGCTATATTGGTATGAAGTCCAAGCAGCGCCTGGAGACTACAAGAGATAGTTTCTGGTAAACTTCAGTCAATATATCCTAACCAACATGCTTCTGTGGTTACTAAAACAACCACCTTTTGTTTCATAGCAATCAAACAAAAGCAGTTTAGATTTCACTATAAACTTTAGATTTCACTTTTATCTCTGTGGTCAAGAGCAGTTTATGGTAACTTGTTCTGTATGTAAAGAACCGCCCTTCTCTGCTATTTTCAGAAGACTATCTATATGTATTTACACTGGTTAGAGAAAATAATGATGGAGATATCTGCGCCTTTCGTTTCTGAAGGAGATATCTATGCCTTTCGCTTCAAGGTCACTACAGAGCACCGCCTGGTTCTCATCGTGCATCTCCTTTAGATGGACCATCAACAGCAACACAGGTCCTATGCACGCAAAACCTGGCGTTCTAAGAACTTCTAATTAGGTCCTATGACAGGATGAATATTGCATGTGCTTTTGGAATGCCATATCCTGCTTTTAAACAACTACAAGCTATGCTATAACCTATGTGACCTCTGTTGTTACTACTCATGTACTGGACATCCATCTATTATTCTTATGTGTGATTGTCTATTTCTGCTACTTTTCTCTGGTTCAACCATCAGTTCTTTAACAACAACCCTGAATATTTTTGTGTGCACTCTTTCAGTGCTTGGCTTGCTCTCGCCCTTTGCGCCATTGGCGCAATGGATCATCTAGTATTGTGAAGAAGGTAGGTTACAGTTGGACTCTGAGTAGTATTGGGTTTAGATAGGATATGGAGTCGTGTCCTAGTAGGACACTTGTATCCTAGGCCTCTCATATATAGTGAGGGTAAACACACGATGTAACATATGCCAACATAATAGCACAAGAACGCAGGGGAAGCCGGCGGCATGTGCCGGCGTCCAGGGCGACCGGGTGCGGTATTGTAGCGGTGTCATGGAGAGGAGCGCCCATAGTCAGGCCCTGAGGATGTAGCCATATCGGTGAACCTCGTTAACAAATCTCGGTGTCGTGTCTCGCGTGATTGCTTAGTCCTCGGATGATCGACAGTGGCGTTGAATTTATTCTAACACTTCCGATCGATTTCATCGATCTCTTGCTGTATAGTAACTCGTCTTTCCTACATATGCAGCCCACGTCCAAGCTACAGTACAAAAGAGCACACACACTAGTACGTAGATCTGTAGATGCATGCATGTACGTGGTACATTCTAGTAGAAGCAAAGGACGTATGCAAAATGGACGTCGAACCTGGACCTTTCCAGAACCCGACCACACGCCACGTCGACCACTACGAGCAGTCCCGGCCACACACGGCTACGTGACTAACTGACAGTGTCGTGCTTTTGCGTCGGGGTTTGAAATGAAGCTATAGCTGGAAACGAGCAACTCAGCTCCTTGTCGCCATGGCCGGACGGTGCGAGTGCGACCGAGTTCCTTGCACCAGCGCGTACGAGTCAGTGCAATTAAGAGCAAAAGCAGGAGCTGCATGCTTGGCCAGCCTTTCGATTTTCAAACGATCGAGATGACATCGTTGCCTCCTGCCGACCGTGCGTGGCTCTTGTCCACGCAAATCCAAAGGCTCACTCAGGCGGTGACACGTACTAGTATATGCATGCATGCTTGCATGGACGTGTCGTTGTGGTTGTGCATGGAGTAAGTATATGGTTCTAGGAGAAAGAACAAGCGCCGGCCTTAAACATCCACTGCATCTGCATGCATGCATGTGTCACTTTATCCAGAAGATTCCATACCGCACTTGTGTTTGCAGCCACCGGTTTTGCGGCTGACACAGATCTTCATATGTACGCCTCGCCCGATCCTCGGACCAGCCCATGCATGCTTATTGGGTTCGTGCGTGGCACATGCATCACATGATGGCGACAATCTTTGTCTCATTTCAAATATATTTTCTCTGAAACCGAGGCAAATTGCTTTTTTTAGGATCCGAGGCAAATTGCTTGCCTCATTCATTAATTAAGGAGTTTAGAGCGCACAATACCGGCTTCACAACATAGCCCATCAAAGAAAAATTACATATGAAATTACTCTTACGGTGTGATATTGCTCAAGTGTGTAGCCCTACGGTGATCCAAAGCTTGGCCTCATCTTGAATATATTTTACGATTTAGAAAGGTGGCATCAACTTCGCTCCTAAAAACACTAGCACTTCTCTCGTTCCCGATGGTCCAATATACAAGAATGGTGAGAGAAGACATTGCCTTCCGAATTGCGGTATTTGGCCGGAACATGCCGGTCCACCACCTCTTGATGTTGGACCGCCTCTTGATGTTATGCTCGGTCCCCAATCGGTTCATCTCAAGCGCTCCAACCCCCAACCAAGCCTTGACCATCCTCCAAACACGCAACATGAACTGATATTTGTAAAATAGGTGAGGGGTTGTCTTGTTGGCCCTCTTTCACAGGGTACAAAGGCCACAATTATCCCATCCTCTCTTCTGCAGTCTATCCACCGACCATATCCTACCTTGGAGTGCCAACTAGAGGAAGAACTTAAGCTTGGGAGGGCCCAAAACATTCCAGATGGTCTTGTTCATGATGGTGGACGTGGATCCAAGGAACTGAATCATGTAAGCCGACGTCAAAGAGTACTCTCCATTTGCCTCAAACTTCCAAGATATATTGTGGTCAACAAACTAAATAAGGTGAGCCACCAAGAGATTGTTGGCGGAAGGGTCGATCTTGTGCACCCAAGCGTTTAGGTGTTTCAAGTAGCTTAGTACCGTGAATTGGTATACCTAGGAAGTATATAGATGTCATTGTGTATCTTTTTTCAGAAACGGGCACAAGCAGCGCCGGCTGTAAATTAATAAAGCCACCAACAACAGGGATACAAGGTACTAGGTTCAAGGAACACACAAATAGTTTACAGGATTACATTGCTCGACAAAAGAAGCACAAATCAAGGAAGACAGATCCTATAGGTATTATCGGAGCTCCGATGGGCGACATGAAGATGCTTAATCTTGGAGAGAATGTTTGTCACCGCTTCTTTGTCGTTCTTCCTCCGGAGAGGACGCCATTGCTGAAAGAAAAGAGACCATTTAAAAATATAGTTAGCGGAGTGAGCAGGGATAGTTCAATGACTAGTTTGTTACGAGTATTTCATAGCGCCCAAGCTAAAGCACTAAACGTTCTTCACGCTAAACGAAGTTGTTGCCTGTGGCAAGGTTCAAAAGCGTAAGGATCTCATTCATGGATCCCGGGTTCGAAGTGATGTCGAAGCACTGCGCACAAAGCTCCAGAGGAATCTGGCAGGAGCATACTGGAAGATGATATGGTTCGCGTTCGAGAACCACATAGGGCGCAACATCCATTTCAAATACCGCCTTGCTTTTTATAGGAAAACTATTAACAAATATCATACGATAAGACAATTAACAAATATAATACAATAGGAAAACTATTGCCAAATTTATTGGAAAGCTATTATCAAATATAATGCCGAATTAGTATCATTAAATATATGATAAATTATGATTTCATGTTATATCGATTTGTATATTGTAGCAGTTGATAGTTTTAACTATAAACGTTTTCAACAATTGTAACGCTCGAGTTCAAACAAAATTTACACGCCTTGGCGTATAGTTCAGACACGTAAACCTAGAACAACATGGACGGCTGCATGTGTACCCTGCGCAAAATTTCAAGCTGAAACTTCTCTAGGAACGGGACACGCGTGTACTGACCGCACACGCGTGTACGTGGGTGCTAGGCGGTTACGTACGTGAGTGACTGACGACACCGGTGCGGTTTCGCGTCGGAGTTAGGGGAAGGGGGGCTGAAAACGAGTAACTATGCTCCTTGTCGTGATAGTATGGACAGTGTGATCGAGTTGTGTAAGAGCAGATGCATGCACACTGCTGCTTTTGTCTTTGTCACCGTGTGGCCGTGTGCGGCTCTTGTCCAAGCAAATGCTTACTACTATATGCATGCTTCCATTGTATGGATGAGGAGTTTTGCTAGTACATGCGTGGTTCTAGAAGTTGCTTACGAAGCTTGCAGGAGGATGCATACATCGAGATAAGCTAGCTGACCGGCCTCAGACATGCATGCATCCTGACACTTTATCCAGATGCCACAGTTGCTATTGCTGTCGGCAGTCATGGACTCATGGTCGGTCTTCTCTGGTGTCCACCGCCACCCATCTAGTTTAGCTCATACCCTCGACCCGTCGTCAGCTGGTACAAAACACATGCACCATGCAAGAACGGTTACATAGTCATTACACACGTAGCATGCATAGTGTATACTCGTAGTACCTACAGTAGATAGCTAGAACATGCATGTTCACTTTCTCAGGAACAAAAGAAAGAAATACATGTTCACTTCACCTGGCCGACCTCTACAACAGATCGTACCACACATCGACCGATCTCCACTCTTCTTCTTTTTTTGAGAGATCGATCTCCACTTCTACAGGGCTTAATTTTTCGAAAAGGGGCACTTTATTACTTATTCCCTCCATTCTTTTATCTAAGGTGTATTATTTTCAGCACGGTGACCAAGTCACATAATTATGCACTAGTTAGGACAAAATTACCCTTCTCTAATTTGTAGATTAGCGGCAAGTAAATCATTTAGGCTAGGAAAGAAAAAGATACACACAATCAGGAGAGAGATAGTTTTCTTTTCTTTCTCTACAAGGAGAGATATATGCAATCAGGGGAGAGATACTTTCTTTTTTCTGGAGGGCCAAAATCGGAATTACGAGGAATTAGAACAAATGCATCTTACATTGTGGAATTTTATAAAAAAATACACCTTATATAAAGGAACGGAGGGAGTAAAAGGTTTAAGCATTACACCTGGCCACTGTAACTAAGATGCACACAACCAAAAAAGGTCCTCTCACACAAATGAAAAATAAAAAAGCGAAATAAAGAAAACATGAAGGGTCCATATAACGCCTAAAGCGGAGGGGGGCCAACCCTAAGATCATGCTGCCACCCATGTTGGGTAAAAGTATCCTCGCCGTAGCCTCCAATCGTGTACACACCTCCGTAAACAGGTCTCGATTCTCCACGTGTTGTAGAGATGACCATAAACGAAGAGTCCCGGTACATCTGTAGATAACTTGCATCAGTGAAGTACTTGTAGACATGGCTTAATTAGGTGGTTTGTTTAGTTTTGTTTGGGACTCTCGGGCGTCCACGAACGAGCGAGCGCCAAACGCACGCATAATACTTTGTTTTTCCCTGGTCTAACATGTATTACCGCCATATCAAAGTATCAAAATATAAGACATTTTGGTAGGCTAAAATGGCCTAAGAAAACGTCTTATATTTCGATACGGACATGATATGTACAAACAAAACATCATACACAACCACCTGAAATGAAGGGAGTATAGAAAAACATCATATATTTTGATACAGAGGGAGTATATAGGATGATCTAGGAAGAAATTTTGAATTCATGCACGTCTATGCTTCTTTGGAGTTTATGATGTGGGGAACGGATGCGGGGGCAGGTTGCAAGTGACAGCACATCTTGGTCGCAAGTCTGTACTGATGGAGAGAGACAGATAATACATTTCAACACTCTGCTTCACGTTTAGACATTTTTAGTCCCTAGACATGGGACCGATGTAGGTTGTAGAATTCTTTTTTTTTAATCTTCTGTTGGCAGGGTCTTGAACTTAAGACCTTTTGACTCGGATACCATATTGAATTCATGCTCCAGCCAGTTACTTAAAAAGTTTGAACTGATGGAGAGAGGCGGGCAGTATACTCCAACAAGAAATTCTGCTCTATGGTCCAAGGCAATGAGAACACTCGCTTCTCGACGTAGCCGTATTCTTATCAGTGCGCTGAACACCGGCGGCGATCAACTGGTAGCTCACAACTCTAAAAATAACTCTAGCAAAGTCGTTATATTTGTTGTATCCATATTTAAGGGACCCATTTTGTTAATTTGGCATTTTTCTTCATCCTCCTTGTCAACCCATGTGAAATGGAGGGCCATCTGAAATTATCTTCACGCCACATAGAATTACACGTAACTGCTATATGGAGTGAGCTTCAAAAAGAAGCAGCCTTGAGACACCATAGGGTGACTAGGAGGCTAGATAATGGAGGGTGCTCCATAAATAATGGAGATCCCTGACGAGACAGGTGCCTTTTTCTGGGCAAAATCGATGTGATAGCAGCCGTTATGGCGATCGGTCAAATCGCTACTCTGTTATGCTATGAGGCAAAAAAAATATTGAGAAATGATGCTAAGGCTGCTGCCCTGCACTCTTTCACGTGTTCGCTAGGAAGGCATGGGATACAAGTTGGGCCTTTAGCCTGGCGGTCCTCTCTACAAGACATGGAGCACAAATACTATATCTCGCGCCTACTATGAGATATAACAGTGACTTGCGTACTGCTATTCGGAGCGCAGCGCAGGTTGGCCCATTAGTACGGGACTGGCATCGAAATTACTAATTGAGAAGTACTCATTCCAAAAATCACTCTCACCTCTCCAGGTTGCGACAGGTGGTGCATATGCAGTGCGCCACCTATCGCAATCTGAGAGTTTTCCTTTTTTTTCTAGATATGTTTATTCAAAATGTTTATATCTTAAACCGTGCGTCTAAATCTTTAACCGTTTTCACTGTTGGATTCCTCATGTCGAGATCTTTAAATTACATCCATGTTGATAGGTTTTGACGAACTTTTTTTTACAAAAAAAACAAACCGTGAGCACATTTTTTCCCCTTTCGAAAGACGTCTCCGAGAGGCACGGCCGTGGCTCTCACGAAGCAAAACTATGCCTCTAGCGAAAGGTAAACCATGTCTCTCGTGGAAGCAAAAAAAAACGCGATTTATTTTCTGTTTTCAAGAGGCATGGCCGTGCCTCTCGCGGAAGCAAAAAAAGCATATTTTTTCATGCACAATTTTGTTTATTTTAAAAAAATTGGTCGAAAAGCTAAGAACGACCGGTGGAATATTGGAAAGCCAAAAAAACCATCTAAACAACCAAAAATGCCTGGGAAGAAATAAAAAAAATCCGAAGGAAGCATCCAGAGCATGACACGTGGCACCGCTAAGAGCCCACCCAAAGTGATCGCTGGGAGGCTCCCGAAGGAGTGCTCTTCAACTAGTTGCTCTCGACTGACTCTTCAACTAGTTGCTCTTGACTGACGTTCCTATCGTAAGGGGTTTTTCTACCTAGCCGGTCCATGTGCAGAACAAGTACCACTGCTTTTTGGGGTATTTTCCTTCCGTTTTTCGTGTGATTGTTTTAATTTTTTTTCATTTTTCCGTTCTGCTCCTTTTCAATTTTATTTTGTTTGTTTTCCATTTTATATTTTCCCTGTATTTATTTCTTTTGTGTTTAAAATGTATAAATACATTTCATGAGATAAATGCACACTTTTTTTGGATGGGATGAATATTTTTTTTTCTAAATATGGTAAAAAATTGTTCTCAAACTAGTTAGGTTATTGTTCAACTCTAACTAAAAAAATGTTGTGGCCACCCATACAAAAAAAATCATGTATTGCAAAAAAATCGATGTGTACAAAAACTGTTCATGCATTCTTTCCAAAATGTTCTTTATGTGACGAAAATGTCATGTGTTGTAACAAAAATGTTCACGCATATTCGAAATGGAAGTAGATGCATTGCAATATTAAAGAAAACATGCACTGCAATAAAAACACATATTAAAATAAATTCGAAAGTAGAAAAAATGTTCACAAATAAAATAGTTGTTCACAAGATAAAAAAACCTCCGTAAACTAATATAAGAGCATTTAGATCACTAAAGTAGTGATCTAAACACTCTTATATTAGTTTACAGAGGGAGTATTAAATATTGTTTCACATGGTTCAGTAAAAAATATTCACGCATACTAAAATAAATGTTCACGTGATGCAACACAAATGTCACACATATTAAATAAATGTTCATACGATGCAAAAATTGTAAATGCGTTTTAAAATAATTTATAAAAATGTTTTTAAATTGGAAAAAATATCTTTTGTTTATAAAACATTGTTCGTTAGCTCTAAAAGGATATTCAATTTTGAAAAAACAAATGTTCCCATGTCCAGTAAAGGGACACGTAGATCCACACCACCCACTTACAGGTACGCTGAATAATTATTTTCTTGTATGTACATGCACGATGATTTGCCTTCTGTTATGTTGATTGAACAGGCGAGCTGTATTAATTTTTTTTAAGACAAACGGACGAGTTGAATGCATATGAGAGCACACGCTTCCTGGGCCGGCGCATTTTTTCTTGTTGTTTTTTGACGAAACTTTTTTCGATTTTCTTCAGTTACATTCTTCAAATTCGTCAGTCTTTTTCTAGAAAAAAAATACAATCTTTTATATTTATTTAATACATGATTTTTTAAATCCACGATTTTCTTCTGTTGCTTAGTAGACGGTGATCTGCTTTGCTTCCTCCGCTGCAATAATCATTAGCTCCCTCAATCTTAACCAATCCCCTCTTGATAGTACAGGTATAACTATGTCTCAAGTAAATTACTCGTCAATACTAGTCCTGAGGCTTCTCAGGTGGCTATCATGGTCCTGAAATGCACCCACCAAACCTTCACTTGCAAACAGGTCCCTCCTACGCTTCAGTGTTTGATGCCCTCAAAAGGAAATTCCAGTGTGACGCTGCCGAGGACGAAGGCAAGCTCGAGAGTCCTGCGATGACACGCCTGGTGATCCTGGGGTCTTTTGAGAGGATGGGCGCCATTCTCTTGGAGCATTACACTGGTAAATGGCCGTCGGGCTGAGCCCTCGCCAAGCCATTGTCTGTCCTATTTCGTCCGGTTCACTGTAGTGTGCGAAGCAGGGTTGTGGTAAGATACACAAAGCTGGGTTTTATGCTAGCTTCGACATGACTGACAATACAATTAACAAGGTGCGAAAAGCTCAGGTAGCCCAGCAGAACTATATATACTTGTCGATTGCCGTGTGCCAAAAGAAGGCGGAGTCTAGGGAGGTCGTCGTCAGGCTGAGGCTCGAGAGCACTATTTACACGTTCATCATGAGCCCTCATTTCCATTTTCCATTTATGTATAAAAAAATAAAAAAAATACACGATGAAACATTTTAAAATACACAGGATGTATTTTCTAAAAGACATTGAAATACTCCCAATAACAAGTTGGCCAGTTTTTTTAACACGTAATGACTATTGTTTCTAAAAATGCGAGCGGCGACACTATAGCAAACCGACACACAGCAGCGAGTTGGTTCACTGTAGCGAACAGAAACTGTAGCGATCTTTTTTGTTTGTTTTTTATTCAGTTTATAACGGAAACAATAATTTCTAAAACTATATATTTTTAATTTTTTAGATTTTTTTATAAAATCTAAAATTTTTGCAAAAAAATTGTACATTTCTTAAACAAAGCAAAAAACATGAATATTTTTGGAAAATACATTTTAAATATCATGAACACTTTTTTAAGATCTCTTAAAAACACAAGCATTTTTGTAAATTCTATTTTGTTTATTGTTTCAAACATTTTAAAAAATAAAATAAATAAAAAACCAGAAGAAAAAAAATTAGAAAACCGGACTCGAACCTTCTAGAAGATCCCAAAACAGGCAAAAATGGGATAAAACCATCTGGAAACTTGCTTTTTTTATCACCTCTGTTAAGTTGCTAAAACCAGGATTCTTGAGAGCGCGCGTAGCTACTAAATGGGCCGGCCCATCTCAGTCACTCGACCATTCACCTGTGCGAAACACCGATTGTTTTGAACCATAATGCGTCAAAAAAGGATTACCCACACCCTGCAGAGTGGAGACCTTCGACTCCCATGACCACGAGAAAAGAAGTGGGATCACTAGTTAAGGAGCACTCTTGCAAAAGTCACTCCCACCTTTCTAGATTGCAACAAGTGGCACATCACATGTGTGCCATTTGAGAGTTTTCCTTTTTTTTCAAAGATCCGTTTATTCAAAACATTCTATCTCTTAAACCGTGCGTCCAAATTTCGAACCATTTTTACCTTTGAATTTCTCGCGTCGAGATCTTTAAAACTATATCCCATGTTGACAGGTTTTGGTGATCTTTTTTTAATAAAAAATCAGACAAAAAGCTAATCTGGGAGGACAAATTTTTAACTTTCCGAAAGAGGCACGACTCTACCTCTCGCGGAAGTAAATCCGTGCCTCCATGAGAAGTAAATTGAGCCTCTCGCAGAAGGAAAAGAACACTTTTTTTTGGTTTCCGAGAGGCATGACTGTGCCTCTCGCGGAAACAAGCGCGTGCCTCTCGAGGAAGACAAAAAAACATTTTTTTCGTTTCCGAGAGTTACAAATGTGCCTCTCGCGGAAGCAAATCCGTGCCTGTCACAGAAGGAGAAAAAAGAAACATAATTTCTTCCGTTTTTGAGAGGCATGACTTTGCCTCTCACGGAAGCAAATTTGTGCAACTCGCGGAAGAATAAGACACTTTTTCATTTCCAAGAGGCAGGTATGTGCCTCTCGCAGAAGGAAAAAAGTAAAACACTTTTTTCGTTTCCGAGAGGCACGTCCATGCCTTTAGTTAAAGCAAATTCGTACCTCTAGCCAAAGAAAAACTAAAATGTATTTTTTCCGTTTTCGAGAGGCACGACAGAAGCAAATCCATGCCTCTAGTAGAAGGAAAAAACCTGATTTCTCACGCATTTTTTTCAAAAATTTTTTTGTCTAAAACCTAAGAAAAACCGGAGGAAATCCGAAAAGCTAAAAAAACCCAAAAGAAAACCATCTAAAAATCCAAAAACATGTGCAAAAAAAAAATAGAGAGAACGTCCAGAGCACGACACGTGGCGGTAGCCGAAAGCGTGCCAAGTGATGCCCTCTCAACCCACCCCAGATGCCCCTTGCGAGGGCCCGAAGGAGTATGCATTCATTGGTTGCTCCGGGAAAGAAGACACAAAGTATAGTATGGGTCACTTTGTTGGGGAACGTAGTAATTTCAAAAAATTTCCTACGCACACACAGGATCATGGTGATGAGTAGCAACGAGAGGGGAGAGTGTGTCCACGTACCCTCGTAGACCGAAAGCGGAAGCGTTAGCACAACACGGTTGATGTAGTCGTACGTCTTCACGATCCGACCGATCCAAGTACCGAACGCACGGCACCTCCGAGTTCAGCACACGTTCAACTCGATGACGTCCTGCGAGCTTCGATCCAGCAAAGCTTCACCGGAGAGTTTCGCCAGCACGACGGCGTGATGACGGTGATGATGATGCTACCGACGCAGGGCTTCGCCTAAGCACCGCTACGATATGATCCAGGTGGATTATGGTGGAGGGGGCACCGCACACGGCTGGGAGAGATCAACAGATCAAGTTGTGTGTCTAGAGGTGCCCCCCTGCCCCCGTATATAAAGGAGCAAGGGGGGAGGCCGGCCGGCCCCTGTAGGCGCGCCAGGAGGAGGAGTCCTCCTCCTAGTAGGAGTAGGAGTCCTCCTCCTAGTAGGAGTAGGACTCCCCTCTTTCCTACTCCTACTAGGAGGAGGAAAGGAAGGGGGAGAGGGAGAAGGAAAGGGGGGCGCCGCTCCCCCTCTCCTAGTCCAATTCGGACCAGAGGGGGAGGGGCGCGTGGCCTGCCCTAGGCCAGCCCTCTCTCTCTCCACTAAGGCCCATAAGGCCCACTATTTCTCCGGGGGGGGGGGTTCGGTAACCCTCCGGCACTCCGGTTTTCTCCGAAACCACCCGGAACACTTCCGGTGTCCGAATATAGTCGTCCAATATATTGATCTTTACGTCTCGACCATTTCAAGACTCCTCGTCATGTCCGTGATCATATCTGGGACTCCGAACTACCTTCGGTACATCAAAACACAACAACTCATAATATCGATCGTCACCAAACTTTAAGCGTGCGGACCCTACGGGTTCGAGAACTTTGTAGACATGACCGAGACACGTCTCCGATCAATAATAAATAGCGGAACCTGGATGCTCATATTGGCTCCCACATATTCTACGAAGATCTTTATTGGTCAAACCGCATAACAACATACGTTGTTCCCTTTGTCATCGGTATGTTACTTGCCCGAGATTCGATCGTCGGTATCTCAATACCTAGCTTAATCTCGTTACCGGCAAGTCTCTTTACTCGTTACGTAGTGCATCATCCCACAACTAACTCATTAGTCACATTGCTTGCAAGGCTTATTATGATGTGCATTACCGAGAGGGCCCAGAGATACCTCTCCGACAATCGGAGTGGCAAATCCTAATCTCGATCTATGCCAACTCAACAAGTACCATCGGAGACACCTGTAGAGCACCTTTATAATCATCCAGTTATGTTGTGACGTTTGGTAGCACACAGAGTGTTCCTCCGGTAATCGGGAGTTGCATAACCTCATAGTCATAGGAACATGTATAAGTCATGAAGAAAGCAATAGCAGTAAACTAAACGATCAAGTGCTAAGCTAACGGAATGGGTCAAGTCAATCACATCATTCTCCTAATGATGTGATCCCGTTAATCAAATGACAACTCATGTCTATGGTTAGGAAACTTAACCATCTTTGATTAACGAGCTAGTCAAGTAGAGGCATACTAGTGACACTATGTTTGTCTATGTATTCACACATGTATTATGTTTCTGGCTAATACAATTCTAGCATGAATAATATGAAGGAAATATGCCCTAGAGGCAATAATAAAGTATTATTTATTTCCTTATATCATGATAAATGTTTATTATTCATGCTATAATTGTATTAACCGGAAACATAATACATGTGTGAATACATAGACAAACAGAGTGTCACTAGTATGCCTCTACTTGACTAGCTCGTTAATCAAAGATGGTTATGTTTCCTAGCCATAGACATGAGTTGTCATTTGATTAACGGGATCACCTCATTAGGAGAATGACGTGATTGACTTGACCCATTCCATTAGCTTAGCACTCGATCGTTTAGTATGTTGCTATTGCTTTCTTCATGACTTATACATGTTCCTATGACTATGAGATTATGCAACTCCCGTTTACCGGAGGAACACTTTGTGTGGTACCAAACGTCACAACGTAACTGGGTGATTATAAAGGTGCTTTACAGGTGTCTCCAAAGGTACTTGTTGGGTTGGCGTATTTCGAGAGTAGGATTTGTCACTCCGATTGTCGGAGAGGTATCTCTGGGCCCACTCGGTAATGCACATCACTATAAGCCTTGCAAGCATTGTAACTAATGAGTTAGTTGCGGGACGATGTATTACGGAACGAGTAAAGAGACTTGCCGGTAACGAGATTGAACTAGGTATCGAGATACCGACGATCGAATCTCGGGCAAGTAACATACCGATGACAAAGGGAACAACGTATGTTGTTATGCGGTCTGACCGATAAAGATCTTCGTAGAATATGTGGGAACCAATATGAGCATCCAGGTTCCGCTATTGGTTATTGACCGGAGAGGTGTCTCGGTCATGTCTACATAGTTCTCGAACCCGTAGGGTCCGCACGCTTAACGTTACGATGACAGTTATATTATGAGTTTATATGTTTTGATGTACCGAAGGTTGTTCGGAGTCCCGGATGTGATCACGGACATGACGAGGAGTCTCGAAAAGGTCGAGACATAAAGATTGATATATTGGAAGCCTATGTTTGGACATCGAAAGTGTTCTGGGTGAAATCGGGATTTTTCCGGAGTCCGGGAGGTTACCGGAACCCCCCGGTAACTTAATGGGCCTTATTGGGCCTAGGTGGAAGAGAGGAGAGGAGGCTAGGGCAGGGCCGCGCCCCCCTTCCCCCCAGTCGGAATAGGATAAGGAGAGGGGGGCGGCGCCCCCCTTCCTTACTCCCCTCCACCTCTTCCCCCTTCCACTCCTAGTCCAACATGGAAAGGGGGGGGGAGTCCTACTCCCGGTAGGAGTAGGACTCCTCCTGGCGTGCCTCTACCTCCTAGGCCGGCGGCCTCCCCCTTGCACCTTTATATACGGGGGCGGGGGGCACCTCTAGACACACAATTGATCAACGATCTTTTAGCCGTGTGCGGTGCCCCCCTCCACCATATTACACCTCGATAATATCGTTGCGGAGCTTAGGTGAAGCCCTGCGTCGGTAGAACATCATCATCATCACCACACCGTCGTGTTGACGAAACTCTCCCTCAACACTCGGCTGGATCGGAGTTCGAGGGACGTCATCGAGCTGAACGTGTGCTGAACTCGGAGGTGCCGTACGTTCGGTACTTGATCGGTCGGATCGTGAAGACGTACGACTACATCAACCGCGTTGTGTTAACGCTTCCGCTTTCGGTCTACGAGGGTACGTAGACAACACTCTCCCCTCTCGTTGCTATGCATCACCATGATCTTGCGTGTGCGTAGGAAAATTTTGAAATTACTACGTTACCCAACAGTGGCATTAGAGCCTGGTTTTATGCGTTGATATTATGCACGAGTAGAACACAAGTGAGTTGTGGGCGATATAAGTCATACTGCTTACCAGCATGTCATACTTTGGTTCAGCGGTATTGTGAGATGAATCGGCCCAGACCGACATTACGCGTACGCTTACGCGAGACTGGTTTCACCGTTGCGAGCACTCATTGCTTAAAGATGACAGGCGGGTGTCTGTCTCTCTCACTTTAGTTGAACCGAGTGTGGCTACGCCCGGTCCTTGCGAAGGTTAAAGCAGCACCAACTTGACAAACTATCGTTGTGGTTTTGATGCGTAGGTAAGAACGGTTCTTGCAAAGCCCGTAGCAGCCACGTAAAACTTGCAACAACAAAGTAGAGGACGTCTAACTTGTTTTTGCAGGGCATGTTGTGATGTGATATGGTCAAGACATGATGCTATATTTTATTGTATGAGATGATCATGTTTTGTAACCGAGTTATCGGCAACTGGCAGGAGCCATATGGTTGTCGCATTATTGTATGCAATGCAATCGCCATGTAATTGTTTTACTTTATCACTAAGCGGTAGCGATAGTCGTAAAAGCAATAGTTGGCGAGACGACAACGATGCTACGATGGAGATCAAGGTGTCGAGCCGGTGACGATGGTGATCATGACGGTGCTTCAGAGATGGAGATCACAAGCACAAGATGATGATGGCCATATCATATCACTGATATTGATTGCATGTGATGTTTATCTTTTATGCATCTTATCTTGCTTTGATTGACGGTAGCATTATAAGATGATCTCTCACTAAAATTTCACGATAAAAGTGTTCTCCCTGAGTATGCACCGTTGCGAAAGTTCTTCGTGCTGAGACACCACGTGATGATCGGGTGTGATAGGCTCTACGTTCAAATACAACGGGTGCAAAACAGTTGCACACGCGGAATACTCAGGTTAAACTTGACGAGCCTAGCATATGCAGATATGGCCGGAACACGGAGACCGAAAGGTCGAGCGTGAATCATATAGTAGATATGATCAACATAGTGATGTTCACCATTGAAACTACTCCATCTCACGTGATGATCGGACATGGTTTAGTTGATATCGATCACGTGATCACTTAGAGGATTAGAGGGATGTCTATCTAAGTGGGAGTTCTTAAGTAATATGATTAATTGAACTTAAATTTATCATGAACTTAGTACCTGATAGTATCTTGCTTGTCTATGTTAATTGTAGATAAATGGCCCGTGCTGTTGTTCCGTTGAATTTTAATGCGTTCCTTGAGAAAGCAAAGTTGAAAGATGATGGTAGCAATTACACGGACTGGGTCCGTAACTTGAGGATTATCCTCATTGCTGCACAGAAGAATTACGTCCTGGAAGCACCGCTAGGTGCCAGGCCTCCTGCAAGAGCAACACCAGAAGTTATGAACGTCTGGCAGAGCAAAGCTGATGACTACTCAATAGTTCAGTGTGCCATGCTTTACGGCTTAGAACCGGGTCTTCAACGACGTTTTGAACGTCATGGAGCATATGAGATGTTCCAGGAGTTGAAGTTAATATTTCAAGCAAATGCCCGGATTGAGAGATATGAAGTCTCCAATAAGTTCTACAGCTGCAAGATGGAAGAGAATAGTTCTGTCAGTGAGCATATACTCAAAATGTCTGGGTATAATAATCACTTGATTCAACTGGGAGTTAATCTTCCGGATGATAGCGTCATTGACAGAATTCTTCAATCACTGCCACCAAGCTACAAGAGCTTCGTGATGAACTATGACATAAAAGGGATGAATAAGACAATTCCCGAGCTCTTCGCAATGCTAAAGGCAGCGGAGGTAGAAATCAAAAAGGAGCATCAAGTGTTGATGGTCAGTAAGACCACTAGTTTCAAGAAAAAGGGCAAAGGGAAGAAGAAGGGGAACTTCAAGAAGAACAGCAAGCAAGTTGCTGTTCAGGAGAAGAAACCCAAGTCTGGACCTAAGCCTGAAACTGAGTGCTTCTACTGCAAGCAGACTGGTCACTGGAAGCGGAACTGCCCCAAGTATTTGGCGGATAAGAAGGATGGCAAGGTTAACAAAGGTATATGTGATATACATGTTATTGATGTGTACCTTACTAATGGTCGCAGTAGCACCTGGGTATTTGATACTGGTTCTGTTGCTAATATTTGCAACTCGAAACAGGGGCTACGGATTAAGCGAAGATTGGCTAAGGACGAGGTGACGATGCGCGTGGGAAATGGTTCCAAAGTCGATGTGATCGCGGTCGGCACGCTACCTCTACATCTACCTTCGGGATTAGTTTTAGACCTAAATAATTGTTATTTGGTGCCAGCGTTGAGCATGAACATTATATCTGGGTCTTGTTTAATGCGAGACAGTTATTCATTTAAATCAGAGAATAATGGTTGTTCTATTTATATGAATAATATCTTTTATGGTCATGCACCCTTGAAGAGTGGTTTATTTTTAATGAATCTCGATAGTAGTGACACACATATTCATAATGTCGAAGCCAAAAGATGCAGAGTTGATAATGACAATGCAACTTATTTGTGGCACTGCCGTTTAGGTCATATCGGTGTAAAGCACATGAAGAAACTCCATACTGATGGACTTTTGGAATCACTTGATTATGAATCACTTGGTACTTGCGAACCGTGCCTCATGGGCAAGATGACTAAAATACCGTTCTCCGGAACTATGGAGAGAGCAACAGATTTATTGGAAATCATACATACAGATGTATGTGGTCCAATGAATATTGAGGCTCGTGGCGGATATCGTTATTTTCTCACCTTCACAGATGATTTGAGCAGATATGGGTATATCTACTTAATGAAACATAAGTCTGAAACATTTGAAAAGTTCAAAGAATTTCAGAGTGAAGTTGAAAATCATCGTAACAAGAAAATAAAATTTCTACGATCTGATCGTGGAGGAGAATATTTGAGTTATGAGTTTGGTCTTCACTTGAAACAATGCGGAATAGTTTCGCAACTCACGCCACCCGGAACACCACAACGTAATGGTGTGTCCGAATGTCGTAATCATACTTTACTAGATATGGTGCGATCTATGATGTCTCTTACTGATTTACCGCTGTCGTTTTGGGGTTATGCTTTAGAGACGGCTGCATTCACTCTAAATAGGGCACCATCAAAATCCGTTGAAACGACACCTTATGAACTATGGTTTGGCAAGAAACCAAAGTTGTCGTATCTTAAAGTTTGGGGTTGCGATGCTTATGTGAAGAAACTTCAACCTGATAAGCTCGAACCCAAATCGGAGAAATGTGTCTTCATAGGATACCCAAAGGAGACTGTTGGGTACACCTTCTATCACAGATCCGAAGGCAAGACATTCATTGCTAAGAATGGATCCTTTCTAGAGAAGGAGTTTCTCTCGAAAGAAGTGAGTGGGAGGAAAGTAGAACTTGATGAGGTAACTGTACCTGCTCCCTTATTGGAAAGTAGATCATCACAGAAATCAGTTTCTGCGACACCTACACCAATTAGTGGGGAATTTAATGATAATGATCATGAAACTTCAGATCAAGTTATTACTGAACCTCGTAGGTCAACCAGATCAAGAACCGCACCAGAGTGGTACGGTAATCCTGTTCTGGAGGTTATGTTACTAGACTATGACGAACCTACGAACTATGAAGAAGCGATGGTGAGCCCAGATTCCGCAAAATGGCTTGAAGCCATGAAATCCGAGATGGGATCCATGTATGAGAACAAAGTATGGACTTTGGTTGACTTGCCCGATGGTCGGCAAGCCATTGAAAATAAATGGATATTCAAGAAGAAGACTGACGCTGACGGTAATGTTACTGTCTATAAAGCTCGACTTGTTGCGAAAGGTTTTCGACAAGTTCAAGGGATTGACTACGATGAGACCTTCTCACTCGTAGCGATGCTTAAGTCTGTCCGAATCATGTTAGCAATTGCCGCATTTTATGATTATGAAATTTGGCAAATGGATGTCAAAACTGCATTCCTGAATGGATTTCTGGAAGAAGAGTTGTATATGATGCAACCAGAAGGTTTTGTCGATCCAAAGGGAACTAACAAAGTGTGCAAGCTCCAGCGATCCATTTATGGACTGGTGCAAGCCTCTCGGAGTTGGAATAAACGCTTTGATAGTGTGATCAAAGCATTTGGTTTTATACAGACTTTTGGAGAAGCCTGTATTTACAAGAAAGTGAGTGGAAGCTCAGTAGCATTTCTGATATTATATGTGGATGACATATTGCTGATTGGAAATGATATAGAATTTCTGGATAGCATAAAGGGATACTTGAATAAGAGTTTTTCAATGAAAGACCTCGGTGAAGCTGCATATATATTAGGCATCAAGATCTATAGAGATAGATCAAGACGCTTAATTGGACTTTCACAAAGCACATACCTTGACAAAGTTTTGAAGAAGTTCAAAATGGATCAAGCAAAGAAAGGGTTCTTGCCTGTACTACAAGGTGTGAGATTGAGTAAGACTCAATGCCCGACCACTGCAGAAGATAGAGAGAAGATGAAAGATGTTCCCTATGCTTCAGCCATAGGCTCTATCATGTATGCAATGCTGTGTACCAGACCTGATGTGTGCCTTGCTATAAGTTTAGCAGGGAGGTACCAAAGTAATCCAGGAGTGGATCACTGGACAGCGGTTAAGAACATCCTGAAATACCTGAAAAGGACTAAGGATATGTTTCTCGTTTATGGAGGTGACAAAGAGCTCATCGTAAATGGTTACGTTGATGCAAGCTTTGACACTGATCCGGACGATTCTAAATCGTAAACCGGATACGTATTTACATTGAACGGTGGAGCTATCAGTTAGTGCAGTTCTAAGCAAAGTGTCATGGCGGGATCTACGTGTGAAGCGGAGTACATAGCTGCTTCGGAAGCAGCAAATGAAGGAGTCTGGATGAAGGAGTTCATATCCGATCTAGGTGTCATACCTAGTGCATCGGGACCAATGAAAATCTTTTGTGACAATACTGGTGCAATTGCCTTAGCAAAGGAATCCAGATTTCACAAGAGAACCAAGCACATCAAAAGACGCTTCAATTCCATCCGGGATTTAGTCCAGGTGGGAGACATAAAATTTGCAAGATACATACGGATCTGAATGTTGCAGACCTGTTCACTAAGCCTCTTCCATGAGCAAAACATGATCAGCACCAAGACTCCATGGGTGTAAGAATGATTACTGTGTAATCTAGATTATTGACTCTAGTGCAAGTGGGAGACTGAAGGAAATATGCCCTAGAGGCAATAATAAAGTATTATTTATTTCCTTATATCATGATAAATGTTTATTATTCATGCTAGAATTGTATTAACCGGAAACATAATACATGTGTGAATACATAGACAAACAGAGTGTCACTAGTATGCCTCTACTTGACTAGCTCGTTAATCAAAGATGGTTATGTTTCCTAGCCATAGACATGAGTTGTCATTTGATTAACGGGATCACCTCATTAGGAGAATGCCGTGATTGACTTGACCCATTCCGTTAGCTTAGCACTCGATCGTTTAGTATGTTGCTATTGCTTTCTTCATGACTTATACATGTTCCTATGACTATGAGATTATGCAACTCCCGTTTACCGGAGGAACACTTTGTGTGCTACCAAACGTCACAACATAACTGGGTGATTATAAAGGTGCTCTACAGGTGTCTCCAAAGGTACTTGTTGGGTTGGCGTATTTCGAGATTTGGATTTGTCACTCCGATTGTCGGAGAGGTATCTCTGGGCCCACTCGATAATGCACATCACTATAAGCCTTGCAAGAATTGTAACTAATGAGTTAGTTGCGGGATGATGTATTACAGAACGAGTAAAGAGACTTGCCGGTAACGAGATTGAACTAGGTATCGAGATACCGACGATCGAATCTCGGGCAAGTAACATACCGATGACAAAGGGAACAACGTATGTTGTTATGCGGTCTGACCGATAAAGATCTTCGTAGAATATGTGGGAACCAATATGAGCATCCAGGTTCCGCTATTGGTTATTGACCGGAGAGGTGTCTTGGTCATGTCTACATAGTTCTCGAACCCGTAGGGTCCGCACGCTTAACGTTACGATGACAGTTATATTATGAGTTTATATGTTTTGATGTACCGAAGGTTGTTCGGAGTCCCGGATGTGATCGCGGACATGACGAGGAGTCTCGAAAAGGTCGAGACATAAAGATCGATATATTGGAAGCCTATGTTTGGACATCGGAAGTGTTCCGGGTGAAATCGGGATTTTTCGGAGTACCAGGAGGTTACCGGAACCCCCCGGTAACTTAATGGGCCTTATTGGGCCTAGGTGGAAGAGAGGAGAGGAGGCTAGGGCAGGGCCGCGCCCCCCTTCCCCCCCAGTCCGAATAGGACAAGGAGAGGGGGGCGGGGCCCCCCTTCCTTCCTCCCCTCCACCTCTTCCCCCTTCCACTCCTAGTCCAACATGGAAAGGGGGGGAGTCCTACACCCGGTAGGAGTAGGACTCCTCCTGGCGCGCCTCTACCTCCTAGGCCGGCGGCCTCCCCCTTGCACCTTTATATACGGGGGCAGGGGGGCACCTCTAGACACACAATTGATCAACGATCTTTTAGCCGTGTGCGGTGCCCCCCTCCACCATATTACACCTCGATAATATCGTTGCGGAGCTTAGGCGAAGCCCTGCGTCGGTAGAACATCATCATCGTCACCACGCCGTCGTGCTGACGAAACTCTCCCTCAACACTCGGCTGGATCAGAGTTCGAGGGACGTCATCGAGCTAAACGTGTGCTGAACTCGGAGGTGCCGTACGTTCGGTACTTGATCGGTCGGATCGTGAAGATGTACGACTACATCAACCGCGTTGTGTTAACGCTTCCGCTTTCGGTCTACGAGGGTACGTAGACAACACTCTCCCCTCACGTTGCTATGCATCACCATGATCTTGCGTGTGCGTAGGAAAATTTTGAAATTACTACGTTACCCAACATAATAAACATTTATCATGAAGTGAGGAAAGAAATAATAACTTTATTATTGCCTTTAGGCCATATTTCCTTCAGTCTCCCACTTGCACTAGAGTCAATAATCTAGATTACACACAAATGATTCTAACACCCATGGAGTTTTGGTGCTGATTATGTTTTGCTCGTGGACGAGGTTTAGTCAACGGGTCTGCAACATTCAGATCCGTATGTATCTTGCAAATCTCTATGTCTCCCACCTGGACTTGATCCCGGATGGAATTGAAGCGTCTCTTGATGTGCTTGGTTCTCTTGTGAAATCTGGATTCCTTTGCCAAGGCAATTGCACCAATATTGTCACAAAAGATTTTCATTGGTCCCGATGCACTAGGTATGACACCTAGATCGGATATGAACTCCTTCATCCAGACTCCTTCATTTGCTGCTTCCGAAGCAGCTATGCACTCCGCTTAACACGTAGATCCTGCCACGACGCTTTGTTTAGAACTGCACCAACTGACAGCTCCACCATTCAATGTAAACACGTATCCGGTTTGCGATTTAGAATCGTCCGGATCAGTGTCAAAGCTTGCATCGACGTAACCATTTACGACTAGCTCTTTGTCACCTCCATAAACGAGAGACATATCCTTAGTCCTTTTCAGGTATTTCAGGATGTTCTTGACCGCTGTCTAGTGTTCCACTCCTGGATTACTTTGGTACCTCCCTGCTAAGCTAATAGCAAGGCACACATCAGGTCTGGTACACAGCATTGCATACATGATAGAGCCCATGCCTGAAGCATAGGGAACATCTTTCATTTTCTCTCTATCTTCTGCAGTGGTCAGTCATTGAGTCTGACTCAACTTCACACCTTGTAACACAGGCAAGAACCCTTTCTTTGCTTGATCCATTTTGAACTTTTTCAAAACTTTGTCAAGGTATGTGCTTTGTGAAAGTCCTATCAAGCGTCTTGATCTATCTCTATAGATCTTGATGCCCAATATGTAAGAAGCTTCACCGAGGTCTTTCATTGAAAAACTTTTATTCAAGTATCCTTTTATGCTATCCAGAAATTCTATATCATTTCCAATCAGCAATATGTCATCCACATATAATATCAGAAATGCTACAGAGCTCCCACTCACTTTCTTGTAAATACAGGCTTCGCCAAAAGTCTGTATAAATCCATATGCTTTGATCACACTATCAAAGCGTATATTCCAACTCCGAGAGGCTTGCACCAGTCCATAAATGGATCGCTGGAGCTTGCACACTTTGTTAGCACCTTTAGGGTCAACAAAACCTTCCGGTTGCATCATATACAACTCTTCTTCCAGATATCCTTGACATCGTGGTTCAACCGATAAAAGATCTCCGTGGAATATGTAGGAACAAATATGGGCATCCAGGTCCCGCTATTGGTTATTGACCGGAGAGGTGTCTCGGTCATGACTACATGATTCCCGAACCCGTAGGGTCGCATGCTTCACGTTCGTTGACGCTAGAGTAGTATTGGGACATTTGATGATTGGTAACTGAATGTTGTTCGGAGTCCCGGATGAGATCCCAGACGTCATGATGAGTCTCAGAATGGTTGGGAGGTAAAGATTTAAATATGGAAAGTTATTTTCAGGGTTCCGAAAAAAGTTTCAGTTTTTTGGGTATTGCATCGGGAAGCTTCCAGAAGGTTCCGGAAACTTCCAGAGGAGTCCGGAAGTCCACCAAGGGTTCCACCACGTCCCAAGGGTCAGCATGGGCTGAGGGGAGGCGCCATGACCTTATTGGGCCAGGCACACAGAAGTCCCTCAGGGCCCCATGAAGTTGAGAAAGGTGGAAAGTCCACCTTTATATGAAAGGGAAGGAGGACTAGGACTCCACCTCCTCCCCCCTTGGCTGCGCCCTAGGGGGCTGTTCCACACGCCCCTCCACCTATATATAGAGGGGAGGGGGCGCCCGAAGAGGACACACAAAGCCCCTGGCGCCCCCCTCTCTCTCTCCTGTTACTCTGTACTTCCACCACCTCGTCCCGACGACGCTTAGCGAAGCGTTGTCCGTGCTCCACCACCACCATCACCACCACACCATCGTGTTGGTTGTAATCCCATCTACTTCTCCTCTCCCTCTTGCTGGATCAAGAAGGAGTAGATGTCATCGAGCCGGATGTGTGCTAAACTCGGAGGTGCCATCCGTTCGGCACTAGATCGGTTGGATCGTGATCGGATATCAAAGAGTACGACTACATCAACCGTGTTATACGCTTCCGCTTAGCAATCTACAAGGGTATGTAGATGCTCCCCCCTCTCTCGTAGCTATGCATCTCCATGGATAGATCTTGCATGTGCGTAGAATTTTTGTTTTGTTTTCCATGCGACGTTACCCAATACAAACCTTCTGAAATTCCAGTCGTCACGAAATATTTTGTACCTCGAAATTTCAAATTAGTTCGAAACTAAAAGAATAAATCTAACAAAAAATTTGTGAAGTTATAAAGGAAAACAAACACTGGATTTATGTTGATCTGTGCTCCTGCCGTACCCTCTCACAGTAGCTGGTAAACAAGTTGTTGGGAGCTATGAACTTGGGACACAAGGACAAGTCATCAATTCGGTGGACCAAACGATAGACATGCCATCTTAAACATGGTAAACATCAGTATGCATCATGACAAATGTCTGAATCAAGATGACAATTTAAAATTGACTTTTGAAAAACAAACAAAAAGTCGTGCAAGTTATATTGGGCATCAAGATCTATAGAGATAGACCAAGACGCTTAATTGGACTTTCACAAAGCACATAGCTTGATAAAGTTTTGAAGAAGTTCAAAATGGACCAGTCAAAGAAAGGGTTCTTGCCTGTGTTACAAGGTGTGAAGTTGAGTCAGACTCAATGCCCGACCACTGCAGAAGATAGAGAGAAAATGAAAGTCATTCCATATGCCTCAGCCATAGGTTCTATCATGTATGCAATGCTGTGTACCAGACCTGATGTGTGCCTTGCTATAAGTTTAGTAGGGAGGTACCAAAGTAATCCAGGAGTGGATCACTGGACATCGGTCAAGAACATCCTGAAATACCTAAAAAGGACTAAGGATATGTTTCTCGTTTATGGAGGTGACAAAGAGCTTGTCGTAAATGGTTACGTCGATGCAAGCTTTGACACTGATCCGGATGACTCTGTCACAAACTGGATATGTATTTATATTGAATGGGGGAGCTGTCAGTTGGTGCAGTTCCAAGCAGAGCATCGTGGCAGGATCTGCGTGTGAAGCGGAGTACATAGCTGCTTCGGAAGCAGCAAATGAAGGAGTCTGGATAAAAGAGTTCATATCCGATCTAGGTGTAATACCTAGTGCATCGGGTCCAATGAAAATCTTTTGTGACAATACTGGAGCAATAGTCTTGGCGAAGGAATCCATATTTAATAAGAGAACCAAACACATCAAGAGACGCTTCAATTCCATCCGCGATCAAGTCAAGGAGGGAGACATAGAGATTTGCAAAATACATACGGATCTGAATGTTGCAGACCCGTTGACTAAGCCTCTTCCACGAGCAAAACATGATCAGCACCAAGAATCCATGGGTGTTAGAATCATTACTATGTAATCTAGATTATTGACTCTAGTGTAAGTGAGAGACTGAGGGAAATATGCCCTAGAGGCAATAATAAAGTTGTTATTTATATTTCCTTATATCATGATAAATGTTTAATATTCATGCTAGAATTATATTAACCAAAAACTTAGTACATTTGTGAATACATAGACAAACAGAGTATCCCTAGTATGCCTCTACTTGACTAGCTCGTTAATCAAAGATGGTTAAGTTTCCTCACCATAGACATGTGTTGTCATTTGATCAACGGGATCACATCATTAGAGAATGATGTGATGGACAAGACCCATCTGTTAGCTTAGCATTATGATCGTTTAGTTTTATTGCTATTGCTTTCTTCATGACTTATACATATTCCTCTAACTATGAGATTATGCAACTCCCGAATACTGGAGGAACACTTTGTGTGCTATCAAACGTCACAACATAACTGGGTGATTATAAAGATGCTCTACATGTGTGTCCGATGGTGTTTGTTGAGTTGGCATAGAGATTAGGATTTGTCACTCCGAGTATCGGAGAGGTATCTCTGGGCCCTCTCGGTAATGCACATCACTATAAGCCTTGCACGCAATGTGACTAATGAGTTAGTTGTGGGATGATGCATTACCGAACGAGTAAAGAGACTTGCCGGTAACGAGATTGAACTAGGTATGATGATACCGACGATCGAATCTCGGGCAAGTAACATACCTATTGGAGATATAACTACTGGGTATGAATCGCCCAGGAGGGTCCGGGTTATACCACTGGCGAATTGTCAATGAAGACGGCGGGTTAAAGCAAGCCCATTGGCGGCCCAATACTCAGAGGCGATTTAAGGCCCAAGAGGATAAACCGTCGTATGTATGACTTGTGTTGTAAGGAAAGATTAGTTAGTTACCAAGCCACACATGTTGTATATGAGCCGTCCAGGACTCTGCAAGCCACTGGGCGTCAACCTGTGTATATAAAGGGACGACCCGGCGGAGGTTCAGGGACAAGAAAGAACAAATCGAGAACTAGGTCAAGCGTATTCGCTCCTTGGTAATCGAAACCCTAGCAATACCACCTCAAACTGGATTAGGCTTTTAACTTCACCGCAAGGGGCCGAACCAGTATAAACTCCCTGTGTCCTTTGTCCCGATTAACCCCTTTAAGCTAACCTAGTTGAGATGGCTCCACGGCTAAGTCCTTCCACTAGGACATCTTCCGTGACAATTCCATGACAGTTGGCGCCCACCGTGGGGCCAGCGCACGGTGGTTTCGAGTTCTTACAGGGAAACTTTTAAGGGATCAAGGGATACGCTGTGGGTCGGAGACCAAGAGTCATCGCGGCAAGCTCTACATCGACGATGCTGGCTGGGGCCCCGAGGCCGGCTCAGTCGAGTATGGGTACCGGGTCCCCTTCGGCGGAATCCACGTCTTCATCGGCAAGATCGGCGAACCGGGCCCTGAGCCGGACATGTGCACCAACATCATCGAGACGGCTCAGCGTGCACGACCCGCCCGAGTTCAGCCTGCCGTGAAGCATGCCTTTGTTGGTTTCATCCATGGGGTGGACATTGAAGAAGGATCTGTGTCTGGCGGTGAGACGACCATCTATTCTGATGGTGAGTCGTCCACATGCGAGACTAGTTCGTTGTATCAACTACAAGACGTCTGGCTTGGGGGCTTTTCCGATGGTGACAGCGCTCTGGACCCCATGAGCCGCCGAGAAGGGTTGCAGTATTCATGGCTGGTACACAGCCGACGCTTGGTTCAACAACCGCCACGGCCATGACCTCCAGTTCAATGGCTGCAGCGGCGGCTGGTGCTAGCGGATCTGCACGCCCCCTGGTTCTAATTCTCAGAGAGTTATTAGAAGCTCTGGCAACTCTAATGGGGGTGGAGGTAACCCCGGACAACCAGGAACAATACAAGGTTGATCTGGCAAAATTGCGAGATGAGATAGCTCAAGCCAAGGAAGAGCTGGCGGCTGAGAATGCCAGAACCTCTTCAACACGCCTGGAGTAGGGACCAGTGACCCGCCGGTGGTGAACTGGGTGGTCGAAGCACCACGGACTGGAGCACCACTCCAGCCACGGGCCATGGACCCGCCACGTTTGAATAATACACCGCCTCAGCATGTTCCGACACCTCAGGGTCATTATTCTAACCCGTTGGATAATATGATCGCAGCGGCAACGCGACTGGCGGCTCTACTGGTTGAAGGCGAGTCTCCGACGGCGATGGAGACACAGAGGGCTAGAGAACTTCAAACAGCTATGGCTCAGCAAGCAGCTTATTCTTACAGTCGCGAACGAGTTCACTCAACCCCTCGTCCAAGTCGGAGTTACAGCAGGCACATTGACTCACCAGCGGTTTGAAGCAATGAACAGCGCTGTAACTAGCCTCGTGGACATGACCCGGCACGTGGTGGTGCTAATGCTCAGACTTTGGTGGATCAGGGCAGAGCACGTCGGGAGGCCGAACTGGCGGCTCAGCAAGCAGCTCATCAATATTCCCCGGTTTATCCGTCAGCTTCGGTGGAGGCAGGCGTGACTTCTAGGACCTTGGGTGTGCCCTGTTTAGTGTCGGCTCTACGTAACGAGCGTTTACCCAAGGATTTCAAGGGTCCTCGCAAAGTGCCTAATTACACAGCAGATCAACCCCCTGAAGCTTGGATTGAAAGTTATGAGATGGCCATGGGAATGCTGGATGTTAGCGATGCTTGATACGTCCATTGTGCATCATGCTTTTATATCGATATTTATTGCATTATGGGCTGTTATTACACATTATGTCATAATACTTATGCCTTTTCTCTCTTATTTTACAAGGTTTACATGAAGAGGGAGAATGCCGGCAGCTGGAATTCTGGGCTGGAAAAAGAGCAAATATTAGAGACATATTCTGCACAACTCCAAAAGTCTTGAAACTCCATGAAAGTCAGTTTTGGAATATATTAAAAATATTGGGCGAAGAAAGCACCAGAGGGGGGCCACCCACTATCCACGAGGGTGGAGGGCGCGCCCTACCCCCTGGGCGCGGCCCCTTGCCTCGTGGGCCACCTGGAAGCCCCCCGATGCCCATCTTATGATATAAGGTGTCTTTTGCCCTGGAAAAAAGAAGAAGGAAGCTTTCAGGACGAAGCGCCGCCGTCTCGAGGCGGAACCTGGTGAAACCAATCTAGGGCTCCAGCGGAGCTGTTCTGCCGGGGAAACATCCCTCCGGGAGGGGGGAAATCATCACCATCGTCATCACCATCGATCCTCTCATCGGGAGGGGGTCAATCTCCATCAACATATTCACCAGCAGCATCTCCTCTCAAAACCTAGTTCATCTCTTGTATCCGATCTTTGTCTCAAAACCTCAGATTGGTACCTGTGGGTTGCCAGTAGTGTTGATTACTCCTTGTAGTTGATGT
The DNA here is from genome assembly GCF_002575655.3 of Aegilops tauschii subsp. strangulata. NCBI lineage: Eukaryota > Viridiplantae > Streptophyta > Magnoliopsida > Poales > Poaceae > Aegilops > Aegilops tauschii. Next base: position 43,127,439 of record NC_053039.3, read on the forward strand.
TAGTTGGTTTATTCGATGGAAGATCATATGTTCAGATCCTTTATGCACATTAATACCCCTCTGATTATGAACATGAATATGATTTGTGAGTAGTTACGTTTGTTCCTGAGGACATGGGAGAAGTCTTGTTATAAGTAGTCATGTGAATTTGGTATTCGTTCGATATTTTGATGAGATGTATGTTGTCTTTCCTCTAGTGGTGTTATGTGAACGTCGACTACATGACACTTCACCATTGTTTGGGCCTAGGGGAAGGCATTGGGAAGTAATAAGTAGATGATGGGTTGCTAGAGTGACAGAAGATTAAACCCTAGTTTATGCGTTGCTTCATAAGGGGCTGATTTGGATCCATACGTTTCATGCTATGGTTAGATTTACCTTAATTCTTCTTTCGTAGTTGCGGATGCTTGCGAGAGGGGTTAATCATAAGTGGGATGCTTGTCCAAGGAAGGGCAGTACACAAGCACCGGTCCACCCACATATCAAATTATCAAAGTAACAAACAAGAATCATATGAGCATGATGAAAACTAGCTTGACGATAATTCCCATGTGTCCTCAGGAGCGCTTTCCTTTATATAAGAGTTTTTCCAGGCTTGTCCTTTGCTACAAAAAGGATTGGGCCACCTTGCTGCACCTTGTTTACTTTTGTTACTTGTTACCCATTACGAATTACCTTATCACAAAACTATCTGTTACCGATAATTTCAGTGCTTGCAGAGAATACCTTATTGAAAACTGCTTGTCATTTCCTTCTGCTCCTCGTTGGGTTCGACACTCTTACTTATCGAAAGGACTACGATAGATCCCCTATACTTGTGGTTCATCAAGACTCTTTTCTGGCGTCGTTGCCGGGGAGTGAAGCGCCTTTGGTAGGTGGAATTTGGTAAGGAAAAAATTTATATAGTGTGCTGAAATTTACTATCACTTGTTACTATGGGAAATAATCCTTTGAGGGGCTTGTTCGGGGTATCTTCACCCAGACCAGTAGAGCAAAGAGTTGCTCCTCAACCTACAGAACCTAATGAAAATTTTTACTTTGAAATTCCTTCGGGTATGATAGAGAAACTGCTAGCTAATCCTTTTACAGGAGATGGAGCATTACATCCCGATATGCACCTAATCTATGTGGATGAAGTTTGTGGATTATTTAAGCTTGCAGGTATGCCCGAGGATGTTATCAAGAAGAAGTTCTTCCCTTTATCTTTGAAGGGAAAGGCATTGACATGGTTTATGTTGTGTGATGATATTGGATCATGGAACTACAACCGATTGAAATTGGAATTTCATTAGAGGTTTTATCCTATGCATCTGGTTCATCGTGATCTTAATTATATATATATATATATATATATATATATATATATATATATATATAATTTTTGTCCTCGCGAAGGAGAAAGTATCGCTCAAGCTTGGGGGAGGCTTAAGTCAATGTTATATTCATGCCCCAATCATGAGCTCTCAAGAGAAATTATTATTCAAAAAAAATTATGCTCGGCTTTCTCGCAATAATCGCTCCATGCTTGATACTTCTTGTACTGGTTCTTTTATGATGAAGACTATTGAATTCAAATGGGATTTATTGGAAATAATTAAACGCAACTTTGAAGATTGGGAACTCGACGAACGTAAGGAGTCAGGTATAACACCTAAGTTAGATTGTGTTAAATCTTTTATGGATACCGATACTTTTCGTGAATTTAGGACTAAATATGGACTTGACTCTGAGATAGTAGCTTCTTTCTGTGAATCATTTGCTACTCATGTTGATCTCCCTAAGGAGAAGTGGTTTAAATATCATCCTCCCATGGAATTAAAAGTAGTTGAACCTATGAAAGTTGAAGAAAATACTATCACTTATAATGTTGACCCTATTGTTCCTACCGCTTATATTCAGAAACCACCTTTCCCTGTTAGAATAAAGGATCATGCTAAAGCTTCAACTGTGGTTCGTAAGAGTAATGCTAGGACACCTACACCCCCTGAGCAACTTAAAATTAAACCTAGTATTGCTATGGTTAAAGATCTCTTGGTCGATAATATTGATGGGCATGTTATTTACTTCTGTAATGAAGCTGCTAGAATTGCTAGACCCGATACTAAAAATAAACATAGACCTGTTGTAGGCATGCCTATTATTTCTATTAAAATAGGAGATCATTGCTATCATGGCTTATGTGATATGGGTGCTAGTGCGAGTGCAATACCTCATTCCTTATACGAAGAAATTATGCATGATATTGCACCTGCTGAGATAGAAGATATTGATGTTACAATTAAGCTTGCCAATTGAGATACTATTTCACCAATTGGGATGGTTAGAGATGTTGAAGTATTGTGTGGGAAAGTTAAATATCCTACTGATTTTCTTGTTCTTGGTTCCCCACAAGATGACTTTTGTCCCATTATATTTGGTAGACCCTTCTTGAATACTGTTAATGCTAAGATAGACTGCGAAAAGGATATTGTTACTGTTGGTTTAGGGGATATGTCTCATGATTTTAATTTTGCTGAAATTTTGTAGACAACCCCATGATAAAGAATTACCTAGTAAAGATGAAATTATTTGTCGGTGTCTTGGGAACGGGGGTCTCCGGACTTGCCTGCCTGTGGCCCACGGCGTGGCTAAGTCAGCAGGCCGTATGGCCCATCTTCATCAAGAAGGCATCCAAGACCCTCGCGAGGTGCCAAGCCTCGCGAGGCGGACGACGCAAGACCACCTCAGGAGCAGCCAAGCCAGGCAGGCTCACGAGGAGCGGAGATATCAAGGCGGCGCAAACCTCGCGAGGCTCTCATGACGTGAGCCATGACGATCGACACCAGGCGGGTGCTAGGCGGGCGCCAGCGCGCGCAGCGTCCTTATTTCCTTTTTGGTGCTAAGGAGGCCAGCGCAAGCGAGGAGTACCGAGGCATCAGGCAAAGGTTGCTATATCTGTGCAACGAGACCAAGACCAAGAGGATGGCAAGGCGGAGGTCATCGTGGAGACCAAGACGGCGTCACCACCAGAGCCTTTCGTAGGCGAAGACCACTTTTGTCAGGATAGCTTGTACTAGCTGTCCCCCTTCAAATTTGCCTGCCGTTGTTGGCTCCCTTCCCGCTCAATATTTGGGAAGAGGACCAGGGCTTATATAAGTAGAGCTAGCCACCACAGTAGGGCCATCGAGCAGTTCGCCCAGCTCTCACCCGCTAAGACACCAAGCACAAGAACACCTCAACCTCAGGAGGCTGTTCTTTCCCTTGTACTGTTCTTCATCAGCCCAAGAGGCAATCCACCACCACCACACTGGAGTAGGGTATTACACCACAACGGTGGCCCGAACCAGTATAAATCCTGTGTCTTTCTGTGTTGCGAGTTCGTCGAGTTCGTCCGTGAGATCTTAGCGAGCTAGGGCGTAGATCGGTAGGAGGGAAAGACTTCGCACGCACCCCAGTGTTCGAACCTTAAGGGTTTGCCGGAACCCCACATCCTACATTTGGCGCGCCAGGTAGGGGTGCGCCGGAGCTTCTTCTCCGTCGACCAGCTCGCCGACGATCCACAGCCACGATGTCCGGCGACTCAAGGGCCGGCTCCGACTGCTGGGCAGCCTGGCCAGCCCGGGCAGCGCCGCCTGCCCATGAAGAACTCGACCCCGCGCTTCAGGTGGCGCGAGCGCTGCCAAACTCCGCCGGGCGCGGGCAGCGCAGCCAGGCGTCGTCCACCCTCACCCCGCGGCAAGTACGGGCTGCTGCAAGAGCAGCGAGCCATGCCGCAGCAACGGCGCCGCACTCACGGCGGGAGCAAGCAAACATGCGGGCAGCGCTCACCGTGGCAAGGGAGCTGCTGCGATGCAGGCTGATGGAAAGCGGCCGAGATGCACTACTGGAGCGTGTTACCGAGCTGCTGGATGCGGCGGCATCGGGAGCACCACCTTTCTGCGATCGACTTTCTCCTCAGGCCACTGCAGGGCCACACGGCGGGCCTCACCACAACCGCGCGCCATCAGCTACGCCCGGGGGCTCCATCAACATCAGCACGACCAGCGGCGTAGGGGGCTCCGCCGCCCCTATGCCGCTCGCGACAAGCGTGGGCGCAAGCGTCGCCCCCACGGTCCTAGCCGGATGCCACGCTACCATCCTCAGGACGCCACCCTGGGCCGAGCAACATGGAGCGTGGGGCACTACGGCAAGGTGTTCGGGGTGACGGCCCCCACTACAAAAAAAAAGACACATCCGTGACATTTTGGGCCGAACGAATTTTTTTTCTGTCATACATATGACACTTCTATGACGATAGTTGTGACAAAACCTGGTATCATCATAGATGTGGCGGGCTCCTACTTCTATGACAAAAAATCATGACAGAAAATGGGCTTTTCGTCCTGGGCGGGCCGGAGACACAGCTGCATGACATTCTTTGGGCCGTCCATGACTGAAAAAACCGTGGTAGAAGCGAGGGCGAGGAAAATTTCGGGGAGTTCCTGGTTACGGTGGGAGGACGGGGGCCGAGCGATGCGCGTTTCTCTCGTACACGTACGCGCGTGTGTGCGAGGCGTTGGCTCTAACTGAACCCGAGCGAGGCGTTGGGCTCTAACTGAACCCGAGCGATTGCACTGCAGGCTACGCGTTACTGAACCCGAGCGATCGATCGATGGCTCTTAACTAAACCCAATCGAGTGATTCCTTCGCTACTGCTGCTAACTGAAGCCGATCGATTGGATGAATAGTGAGCGTTGGGGGGGGGGGTTGGATGAACAGTGAGCGGTGGCGTTGCCTCTGGATGAACAGGACCCCGTGGTGTGGAGGGCTGGATGAATAGTAGACGGTGGAGGGGTTCCCGTGGAGGGGTGGTTGAACAGGACCCCGTGGTGTGGAGGGCTGGATGAACAGTAGACGGTGGAGGGGTGCCCGTGGAGGGGTGGTTGAACAGTAGCCGGTGCAGTAGCGCGCGGTGGAGGCTGGATGAACAGGAGCCCGTGGAGGCTGGAGGAGGTTGACGGTAGCCCGTGGAGGCTGGAGGAGGTCGACGGTGGAGATGAACAGTATCCCGTGGAGTCCCGTTTTGCGGTACGCCACACCCCTCCCGATGAACAGGACCCCCGTTTCGACCGTAGGAGGTCCGTTTCGTCCGTTTTGCGGTACGCCACACCCCTCCCGATCAACAGGACCCCCGTTTCAACCGTAGGAGGTCCGTTTCGTCTGTTTTGCAGTACGCCACACCCCTCTCGATCAACAGGACCCCCGTTTTGACCGTAGGAGGTCCGTTTCCTCCGTTTTGCGGTAAGCCACACCCCTGCCGATCAACAGGACCCCAGTTTCGACCGTAGGAGGTCCGTTTCCTCCGTTTTGCGGTACGCCACACTCCTCCCGATCAACAGGACCCCCGTTTCGACCGTAGGAGGTCCGTTTCCTCCGTTTTGCGGTACGCCACACCCCTCCCCATGAACACGATGCATTCCGTTAACTCCCCATGAACACGACGCATTCCGTTGCCTCCCCATGAACACGACGACGACGCTGTTTCTCCGTTCTGACCCACCCATGTACACGAGCCCTCGCCATACGTATGCGCGAGTAGGCGTTCGAGACCCTGCCCGTATGTACGTACGTGGCCGTATTTTCTTTCATGCACCCTGGCCGCTGTACATACGTGTACATGCTACGTGCGCGCCTCTACTACGACACGTACGCGCCTCTACTACGACACGTGCGCGCCTCTACATCGACCAGTATATATGTACGTACATGTTCGCGACCAGAATGACAACGCTACGTACGCTTCGACCAGGTGGGTCCCGACTGTCAGGCACTTCCTTGCCTGCGAAGATGTAGCTGGTGGGTCCCAGCAGTCAGGGGGGCGAATCGTTTTGGTTTTTTTTTGCCCGGATGCACTTCCTTGTGTGCGAAGATGTAACTAGTGGGTCCCAGCAGTCAGGGGGGCGAATCATTTTTTTTGCCCGGACGCACTTCCTTGCATGCGAAGGTGTAGCTGGTGGGTCCCAGCAGTCAGGGGGGAAACGTTTTTTTCGCGAAATACGGTGGCCCGTCCAGTGGGTCCCTGCTGTCAGGTGGAGGAATCATTATTTTCCGCGTAATAAGGAGGCACTTCCTTGCTGCCGCCGTGGACCCAGCTGTCAGCCTCTCCACGTACAGTCCACGTCCAATGGAAGTCGTTCCTTGACCATGTTGACCAAGCCGCATCGAGAGCACCAGGGCGGTGGACGACGGCGAGGCCTAGGAAGGGTACGACGCGGAGCCGGTGAAGGCGCGGCAGTGGATGCCCATGCGGAGAGGAGTATGAGGGTTCACTCGTTTGGCTGCGGTGTGAGGCTGCCGTCGCGCAGGGCCTGTCCAGCGGTGGGAATAGTAGGGGGCGGTGAGGCCTCCACGGCAGCACAGCCGGCCATGGGAGGCAGGAGCAGGCGGCACGACGACGCTGCTTTGGGCGGCTGGAGCAAGAAGACCAGAGGTTGAAGAAGCACTACGGCCGTTGGATGGACATCGTACGGTCACTGTAGCTAGAATCGTTCATATTGACTAAGTTGACAAAGCCCTCCGTCCCCGTCAACTTAGTAGGCCCACAAGTCAGCCTCCCACCAAGGTGGGTCCCAGCTAGCAGGGGGAGTATTCATTTTTTGTGCGTAATAAGGAGGCACTTCCGGTGGGTCCGAGCTGACAGCGGGGGGAACGTTTTTTCGCAAAATACGGTGGCCCGTCCAGTGGGTCCCAGCAGTCAGGGGGGAAACGTTTTTTTCGCGAAATAAGGTGGCCTGTCCGGTGGGTCCCCGCTGTCAGGTGGAGGAATAATTATTTTGCGCGTAATAAGGAGGCACTTCCTTGCGGCCGTCGTGGACCCAGCTGTCAGCCTCTCCATGTACAGTACTCTTCCGATGGAAGTCGGTCGTTGACCACGCCGCACCGAGAGCACCAGGGCGGTGGACGACGGCGAGGCCTAGGAAGGGGACGACGTGGAGCCGGGGAAGACGCAGCAGTGGAAGCCCGCGTGGAGAGGAGTACGAGGGTTCACTGGTTCGGCTGCGGTGTGAGGCTGCCGTCCGCGCAGAATAACAGGGGGTGTGGGTGAGTGGAGGGATGGCCTGGCCAGCTGTGGGAGTAGTATGGGGGCGGTGAGGCCTCCGCAGCAGCACAACCGGCCACGGGAGGCAGGAGCAGGCGGCACGACCGGCGCTGCTTTGGGCGGCTGGACCAAGAAGACCAGAGGTTGAAGAAGCACTACGGCCGTTGGATGGACATCGTACGGTCACTGAAGCTAGAATCGTTTATATTGACTAAGTTGACAAAGCCCTTGGTACGCTCCAACTTAGTAGGTCCACAGGTCAGCCTCCGAAACGGTGCGCCCCAGATGTCAGGGGGAGGAATCATTTTTTGGGCGGCCGAAGCTAAGAATATCCGAGATTGAAGAGGAAGCACGACATCCGTTGGATAGACATCCAACGGCCACTGCTGCTAGAACCGTGTGTTGACTATAATAAGTTGACAAAGCCTTGCATACGCGTCAACTTATTTTTTTAGGGACGCGTCACTTGGTAGGCCCACAAGTGTGTGGCAGAGAACTTATAGCCCATTTGCATTTTGTAAGAATGTACAGCCCATTTTTGAATTCTAATGGAATTTACAACAGGCCGTTTACAATTTGTTAAAAGTACAACCCATTTTCTAGCTAGGACAACGATTAATAATTTCAACCAACCGTTGAAGATAGAATTCAATAAAATTTCCCACATTTTGATGGGATCCGAAATATTTTTATCCTGAAATTTCTAGTAAGATTAAATATAAATTTGTATTACATAAAAATCCAACGAAACATTGCGCGCGCAACAATGAAAATTTAAGATTTTCAAAATCCATAAATAATATTTTATAAACTAATTTCGTGTTTGGTGCATTTTTTTATAGTTACTGCCCAGTTTTTATAATTACATCCCATTTATTATTTTTTAAAGCCCATTTTCCTGTTAAGCCTAATGCATCCCTCCTAGGAAAGATTTGCAGCACAGCGGGGCGGAGAATAACAAGTTGACCTTGCCTGGGTATTCCTCAAAAAGACGTATAGCTGGGCTAGCCATTTTCATCTTGAAAAAAATTAGTATCTGGGCTGGATATGTGGCCTGGGCTAGACGGGCCACAGCCCGCCCAGTTAATACCCTGCTCTCCTCTGAACAACAACGAAATCATCGCCAAGAAAAACTCTACAGTGCTCACACCTCAAAAACACAAATACTGCTCGAGCTGCTTGGTCCCAGCTATCGGCCGCACCTTGTGCAATTCTCTCATTTATATTGACTACATAGGTTGACAATGGTGTGGGACCGTGATGTCAGGAAACCAGGAGAAAGCAAAAAAAATATAGTTGTACATAATAAGGAGGCACTTGCGTACGTACGGCTATGGCCCTAGTGGGTCCCTAGTGTCATGCAGTCAAAATAAAGTCATCTCCTGAATCCTCATGTTCGTTGACGATGTTAACAATGCTCGGCGCCATGGTGAGCGCAACAACTCGAAGGACAACGGAGAGGGCCTCGCGAGCCCTACGGATGGTCTGATACAGCGCCCGCTGCTCATTCAGGAAGCCAGGATCATCGGACACCTATGAGCACCTTCGAGAAACCGAGACGACATGAAACGGTAAGGCCGCGCTTGGGAGCTCTGGTTTATTTCAAACCTGTATTAACATACAAGTGTAATTTACTCGTCATCGGAAACAACGCGTAAAATACAGGCGTAATGAAACCGAGGGCCCGAGGTCTGTAAGTAAAACCGGCGGGTTACGCGTGTAATTTGAGAGACCAGTGTATATTTTACGAGCACTGCTATATGGATGACATTACCAGATGATACATGCACGACGTGCGTATCATGCCATCCATGGGCAAGGCTGAAACAGCAGCTAACGGCTGGATTAGCAATCGTTCGAGTGTCGTTCAGCGTTTTTATCGTGTGTGAAGTACTTCCGATATTTTACTAGTCGAAATCGACCAACCAAGCGCCTTCGCCCGAGACCATCTGCTTTAATTTACAAGCGTCAATTTTACAAGCGGTTTTGGTTGGAAAACGACGATCCAATCACGGCCTAATATCATGAGTTGGTCGGAAGATCATATGGTTTCACGTCTAACCTACCCGACTTGTCGTATAGGCTATGAATGAAACATCAGACGATGAACTTCTTAAGCACGGAAACAACAGAAGAGGATGATCTTCTTAACAAGAAAATCACTGGCATTAGATCGACATGCAAAACAATACGAAGCATTATTCTCAGGAGGCACGGTCAACAGCTCGTGATGCCGCATGCCACAACATTCCAAGCTCAACTTTGCAATCAAACACAAGGCCTGGCATTACATAGACAATATTCAGAACAAACTTTTAACACAGGAATATCTCAGCAGAGTAACTATTTACTTCTAAACTGAACACAGGAATAGGAAAAAACACTCGACGCTGCTCACAGCAAGGGCGTCCCACTCAAAAATATCAAATGCATGTCTTCTGGCTAACATCAATGAGCAAATTTTGACAAGGTTTTCCAATTCCAATATATTAAACTAACGTCTTCTTGCTAACATCAATGATTAAACTTTGACAAGTTTTTCCCATTAAAAATATGTAATGCCTATGATCGTGGAGTCCTGTCGTAGCTTCTTGTACTTGTTTGGGCACTTTTTGCCCAGGGAACTCCACGTGTTGTTAAATTGCCAATGGTCTCTGTAGACTAGTCATGTCACCGGTGTCTAATAATACTCTGTAAAGATTCTCGGTCATTCCTTCTGTAATGTAGCGCAAACAGTGACTGCTTCTTTCTGCAAAGTGGAACGACCAACTGGACCCAGTAATGCAGCAGTTTGCCTTGGACACATTGGCTCCTTTTATGCAGTTCAACTAAAATCGAAGTCGGAATAAAACCGAGCTTTAATTTTGATATCCCTGTAAGCAACAATAGGTATAAGGGAAACAATTACTGAGAAATAACGGTTGATGACTTGTACTCCCAGAAGAAAAGCATCTACTGATCTACTTTATCTTAATGGGAAACAAAGCAGGGGAGTAGCAATTCTCCATCAGTGTGATTCATTCATATTGACTGAGACATTATCTTAACAATGCCTTGTTTCAACATGTATAAAGAACGACAAAGCAGAAAAGTACCATTCCTAAAACAATGCAACTGATTCATTTTAACAGACATTATCTTAACAATACCTTGGTTAAACATGTAGAAAGAACTACAAAGCAGGATAGTACCATTCCTAACAAGTGTTGCAGTTTTGAACTAAGATTCAGTAGTTAATTAATTCTGAGAGTGGCATTGCTTAATTTTACCAACGGCATTAGATGAACGAAAAGCATAAACAGTTCCAGGGGAGAGTGGACGCAACAACAGTATGTGCTTCCATCTACTTATAAAGGGGGTGATGCAGAGTTTGTTGTAACAAAGCAACAAGCATCATGTCTGGGTTGGTCCCATTTTTGTTCACTACTTAATGGGAAAAGACAGCAATACAATAGCTTCAATTCAACATTTATTTAAAACAGTACCAATACAAATAGCACAACATCTCAAAGCACACTGCACAATCATGTGGATGAAGGCCTGTACTGACCTTTCATGAGACGGACAAGATAAAATACGAATCTGCCAACACCAATAGGAAATCCAATCTCGTTTTGTGCAGTTGCACTAAAATCAAGCAAAGTGTTTCGCGTAGCGAAGCAAAATGTCGCAATAGCAACAAGTTGAATAGATATAAAAAAGGAATCAATTACTGGCTAATAAAGGAGGATGAAACATGCGGCCACAAAAATGGTAATCCCGCCAATCCCTAACAAGTGTTGCAGTTTTGAAATAAGATTCAGTAGTTAATTCTGAGAGTGGCATCAATTACTGGCTTATAAAGGGGGTGATGCTGAATTTGTTGTAACAAAGCAACAAGCATCATGTCTGGGTTGGTCCCATTTTTGTTCACTACTTAATGGGAAAAGACAGCAATACAATAGCTTCAATTCAACATTTATTTAAAATAGTACCAAAACAAGTAGCACAACATCTCAAAGCACACTGCACATCATGTGGTTGAGACCAAGATTTCAAACAACTCGCCACGAAGACTGGAAACAAATCTCGATCTCCTTTTGTGCAGTACCACCAAAATTAAGCAAAGTCACCGGTGTGACATTCAAGTTGAACTACACAAAACACTCTTAAAACATAAGTGTTTCGAGTAGCGAAGCAAAATGTCGCAATAGCAACAAGTTGAATCGATAGCCTTGTTTTAACAGAGGCAAAAAAGGAAACAATTACTTGCCGATAAAGGAGGATGAAACAAACGGTGACAGAAAGAAGCATCTAACTTATCTTGGATGGAAAACAAAGTAGGACAGTAGCATTTCTAAAACGGTTGCATTGATTCATATTAACAGAGACATTCTCTTGAAACAACATTCGTTAAAAAATGTAATTTACTTTTAACAATGGCATTGCTTCAATTTTCCAGCGGCATTCTTAGATTAACAATAGCAAAATAGCTGTATGGGACATGCCAGCACCATGTGCGTCCACACGTATAAATGGGTGATGCAGAGTATGTAGCCAAGCAGCATATATGCGCTGGTCCCATATTTGTTCTCTTTGAACCTTCTTCCTATGTGAGGGCAGCAAATGTAGTCCTGCACAAACTACCCGACCCCCCAGTTTCTTTCCCTTTTCAACAAAGAGATCGGTTCCTTACAGATGTGTGTACTGGGTTACCCCCTTTTTCCCTTTTCGACCTACAAAGCGGCTGGATAGCCAGTCTATACTACTTTCCGCCCCTCCTTTCCTCATTGAACCACGTCCTAGATTCTTGCTCCAGCCCACCGCACCCTTCTTTCCTCTTTGAACCAAGACCTAGATTCGACTGCAGATCGAAAAAGATCCACATGCAGCTAGAGCAACGACGGTTTCAAAGAAACTTATACCTTAGGGTCGTCGGGATGTGGCAAGGCGCGCGGCGGGAGGCCGGATCTGCCCACACTACGTACGTCAGCGAGGAAGAAGGGGTCGGTGGCCCTCCCGCACAGGCGCTGGGTGAAAGAGAACAACACAGCCGGTAGTGGATTGCCTCCCTCGTCGAAGGCGATAGAGTGAACGCTGCACCTCCTCCCCTTCCCGGTGCGACGGGAGACGGACGCCTCCTTCACCAGCTGTGAGGGGGGAGAGAGAGACAAGAGGCCAACGTATTCTTGTTTAGATCTAGTGAAGAGAGGGTGAGAGACTGTGAATATAGCAAACCCTAGCAAATGAACGCTGAGCCTCCAGCGTGTAACATATATGTAGTGCGGCGAGCGTGTGGAGAGTGCAAACCCTAGCGAACAAGCGCTGAGGCTCCCGCTTATATATATACTACTGTAGTACGGACTGAGCTCCGGTGCCTTCACTGCACCTGCTTTTGGCTGTATGACAGGTGAGCCAGCCACATTTTGGGCCCACCTGTCATAAATCCAAAGGCAGGTGCACTAAGTCAATGAAGCTGCGTCCATATAGTACTCTCGTGTATACGACTAATATATAGTGGAGTGGTTTTCTTATTCTCTCCATAACAATCGTTTTAAATTGTGTAAGTACGAAACAAAACTCTTTATTTAATGTACAGTGAAGAAAACTAGTACTACTTTCGATGAACTAACGATCCACGCCCACGCGTCCTGGTCACACTTCCTATCCTTCACGTGTGGTACACTACCCTCCTTTAAGTGAACAACCACACAGGCGCCAACTTATCGTAAACGTGTGAGAGTGTGTACAAATAAAGAATTTTAATTTCAATTATCGGAAAGGTTTGAGAGTATTACAAAGTTTGACTTCAGTCAAATCTAATATGCGGAGTAAATAAAAATGGAGGGCTACTACGTCCATCCGGGTTTTTACTCCACACCATTTTTTAAATCAAAGTTAATAGCTGGACAAATAAAATTACAGGGGAGCTGGAGACAAAGTTGTGAGAAGGCTTAGAAATCAATACAAAACTTATGCTCTTAGTACCAACGTCGATCCTTCTTCAAGGAAACATTTGGTTCATAGCCAATTGTGTGATAAAATTGCACCAACGTGAAAGACGACTGCGTCTCCAACGCAACCAAGGTGAACTGACGAAGGATATCATCTTTGTGCATAACAAGCAAAGAGCACTGATGGAAGACATCTTGTTTTTCATTGAAAATCGATCAGCTTCACCAGCCGACGCTACCATGAGGCGCAACCATGAGCATCGATAGGTCATCGTGGTGATGCATCATCCATTTGGCATCAAGTTTGGGTGAGGCACCTATTAAGTTTGACAAATCCTCACTGTGGTCTGTTTCTTCTCAGTAAATAACATCTAGATGTGAATTAGACAAACTGATCTTCTAACGTACCAAGAAAGAAAACTCGATCAAAAACACGCCCCCCCTTCCAGGTCGCGAGAGTCGTCGCGCACACACACATAGACATAGACATGCATATCCGTGTTTACGTAAAATTCCATTTCCGTCTCCATCTCCAATCATATTTGTCCAACTGGCACATTATTTACGTTGTTAATTATATACGCAGCAATATTAACGTACAACATCTCTTGTTTGTGCACGTCCGGACCGCTGCCACGGCCGGTCCTGACCAACCCGAACCCTCTTCATCACCCGCGCGTGCTTCCCGCCCGAAACGGTCAGTGCCGCATTCATGCCCGGCCAGAGCGGACGCGACCTCTCATTGGCACCGGCATTGAAGCGGCACGCCGGCCGAGAGAGCGTCGCCCACGCCGCTTCTGGGTGCACGCGGCTGCTCCGCGTTCAAAGGTCGCAATAGCCGGCTACAACATGCATGTAAAAAGTTCTTGGGAGTCCGTGCTACAGCTAGCTGTCGTCCCCCAACTCGTCAATCTCTTCCAGTAGTGCTAGTACTCCATGGCGCGATCCATCGACAAGCAGGCGGGAAAGTAATCGTATACTCGGTTTGCGGTGAGTGGCAAGCTGAGCAACCGTGTTGGGTCAAGCCGTGGAGGAGGGTGAGACACGAACACGACAAACGTGATTTAAACGTTGGTTTTGCTCGATGGCGCGATCCAACGAAACAAAACGTTGGTTTCTCTCCGTTTCCATTTTTTCTCCGGAAAAACGGAAACTTTCCACTCCATTTTCATTCCTATTCCAAGGTTGCCCCGTTACAACATTCCATCAAATACACAGGAAAACTAACACGCATGCTGATGCATCTCAATGATTCACAGATCATAGCCAATATTTACTTCACAACTAAAGTAAAAAGTTGTGAGAGCGTGTACGAAAGAAAAACTACTGATGGGGTCACTAAGACTTAAACCCTAAACCCTAAACATGATTTATTTTCCTGGCCAGGTAGAACCTGTCGAAGGAAAGACGGCTGGCACCCTCGGATCATACGATGCTTTTGTGCAGTTCCACTAAAATCGACCTGAGCATCCCTGATGGCAAAGATATTGAAGAAGTGTGATTAGAATAATAGTACTGACACTAGTTCATGAGACATAAACTCATCACAAGTAGAAGCCGGTAGAAGTAGAGAAATATCGACATGGAGATGGAGCTACGGTAGTGGAGCAAGCCGGCTCCAAAAGGAAGATGGACTACCTGGGACGTCGGGCTGTAGCTAGAAGGGCGGTTGGGACGCGGCATCGGCCCATACCGCGGTGACCCCCGATTGGGACGCACCGACTGTGGGTTTTCTCCCTCGCCGATGTCGACCGCGTCTACGCAAAACATTGTTCCCTTCCCCCAGCTGCGGGATCAGGCCTGTCGTTCTATGCTTGTGAAGAGAGCAACCTAAGCAAGCAGGCTTGTTGCTTAGGCTCCTGCTAGTGTATATATAGTGGTTTTCTTTTTCTCTCCATACCAACCATTTTATATTGCGTACGTGTCATTCAAGAGTGAAATGATGGTTGCTTCTTCCGACTAACTTACTGTGTGATTTGACTGCTCCTTAGTGGCCCCTACACGTACTCCCCCTACGTGTATGCAACAGTCACACGTACACATGGACGCAAAAACGCGCACGACGCCCTAATGCATGCATGTCCGAGCACATGACGGAACACACACGGCCACGCTCAAGTGCTCAACCTACACGTGCATGCACACACATACTCAGTCAGGGTGAGATAGTGGCCGTATAAACACCGGAAAATATATATATTGAGCATAATGAGCATATTATGAAGTCCACTGACCGTATTTTTACAAATATACAGTGACAGACAGTGTATTTATCTTGTTTGAAATTAAGCCATATTAACCGGAGAGGAGGCAGTATGGACTAGCATTACTTTGCTGTGTCCCGTCAACTTGCCGAACGAGGAGAAGGTTGCAGGACGGGAGAAGCTTGCGCGCGGTGGATCGTAGGACAAGGAGAAACTTTTGACTAATGCAAGCTCTCCCTCGCTCAGGTGGTGGACGTGCAACAGTTAATTCGGTGTCAGATTGCCAGAAGCATACACTATACTACTAGTGCTATTATTGTTCGACTTCCCGAATAGGCGAACAGCCAAGTGCAAAGTTTACTAGTACTACTACTATAGTCTATAAAGGTACGTACTATACTAGTACTAGGAACCGGATGGAGGAGCATCTGCACTCTTATTATAATTTTAAAATGTGATAAAGCAATCTTCAACACATTTGGTTCTCTTCGAGGGTTCTCGCATGTGATAATGTAAGTTGATTGCATGGAACACTCACCACAATTCTTGCTTAATTCTGGCTCACATCCTGTTACAAATAGTAGCGCTCGGTAATATTTCCTCTTTTTTGTTATTCAGCATGTAAACAGGTCAGCAAACCTTGCGGCGCATCTTCGTGCGAACCGTGTTTGCTGCACTTTGAATGTGGCCGAGAGCTGGCTTGATGAAACACCTCACTTCCTACTTTTTTTGTGGGGTACCTCGCTTCCTAGTGACCAGTGTCTTGGTTGATCGTCCTAAGAATGCTTATATATGAATAAAGCTCTCTCATTTACCCGCAAAAGATTAAGCCATATTAACTGGAAAGGAGGGAGTATGGACTAGCACTACTTTTTGGTGTGTCCCGTCAACTCGCAGAACGAGGAGAAGCTTGCAGGACAAGGTGAAGCTCGCTTACGCCTTTTGACTAATGCAACCTACCCTCGATGGACATGCATCAGTCCATTCGGTGTCAGATTGTCAGAGGCATACACTGTAGTACCCAACATGCGGAGTACCATCATTGTTTGACTTCACGAAGAGGCGAAGAGCCAAGCGCAGTAGTACGAGTAGTACTACTACTAGAACCGCATGGTGGAGCGTCTGTACTCTTATTTTTTTATCTCTGATAAAGTACACGTTTATGCCGGAGAAGGGCGGAAAACGGCAGCCCAACATGTAATGAATGATATCGATCAACCAACCATGCTCGAATATATCTTGGCCTCCGTGCGAGCCCGTCTGTGTGTTCTCGCTCCTCGTCTCTCTCAAGGAACGGCGGGTTGGCTCTTTGCCGTCAATTGAGATCGGTTTGCTCACACTCCTGTCCCACATGTCAGTGATATGCCAAGAGGAGGTGCGTTGACCGACTGGCCATACGCGTACTTGGTTTTGCACCTTCATACTACTCCTCCCTCCGTCACAGTTTACAGGGCGCGCTTCATTATGATGCATTTCTCTCAATGCATTTCCACCACCAGAGAGACTTTAGACGCATTTGGTCTAATGCTCAATTAATTAGGGCGTGGTAACCGTAATCAAGTCCACAATTTTCTCTCCATGTATTGTACTACTACGGAGTGGAGTAAGTGCATGCATGTGTGTACCCGGAGTGGAAGCACTGCATGCATGTGTGTACGCATTATTCCCTCTAGTAATAGACGCCGTGCTATAACTACCAATGCTATTTTTCAGGCCGATCGCTAGTCGCCTTGGTCCCACATATTTTTCTTCTTTTTTCTGAAGCGCGCTGTATAAACAGTGACGGATGGAGTACTGTGAGCAGATTCAAAGAAGAGCGTATTGATGGTTGCTTCTTCAGAGCAACTTACAGTGGGAAAGGTGGGGCTTATGATTTGACTGCTCATTACTCACTATTAATGCGGCGCAACGACCGGGCTGAGTCTCCCATGCGGTTGTGCACTACCCCCTCGGTTCTTAAATATACTCCGGAGTATTTGTCTTTCTAGATATTTCAACGAGTAACTACTCAAATATTTGTCTTTTTAGAGATTTCAAATGGACTGGCACATACGGATGTATATAGACATATTTTAGAGTGTAGATTCACTCATTTTGCTCCATATGTAGTCACTTGTTGAAATCTCTAGAAAGACGAATAGAATATTTAGGAACGGAGGGAGTACACATACGAAGCAAAATGACTGAATCTACACTCTAAAATATGCACGTTTGAAATTTGTAAAAAGAAAAATATTTAGGAACGAAGGAATATAATTTTGTGCATGGCACATGGACCCGGATGATGAACAGGCTTCTGGCAATGCTATCAAGCTTCCATCATTTGTTTACATAATTGACGTACTATACAAATAATTTTCCAGCGACATGAAATTGTACAATGGTGTGAGCTTTCAGCTTTTGTTTCGCGTGTCTTGCCATCGATGCTCTTTCGGAAACAATAAAAAACTAACTTCCTTGCTAATGCATGCCAATTATTAGCATATCAGAGCTAATAATTACATCACAACTGAAGACAGAGTTGTGAGAAGGTGTTAAATTAAAACTAATCCATGCTTTCATTGGCAGCAACGTCCCCCCAGCTCTGTCTAAATTAAGAAGGCATGTTGGGAAAAAAAGTAGCTGTCTGGAGCATGCAACATTCCGATCATTTTGTGCAGTTCCACTAAAATAGAGCTGAGCGTCCCTGTTCCAAAGATATTAAGTGTGATTACGATAATAGAGGACTACTGATGAAACAATAAACACACAAATAGAAGCCGGACACCTTTGCAGTCTCTCTTAAGACTAACTAGTTGGAGAAGATTAGGCTCGGAGTTGGATGAGGAGGATAGAGCAAAACCAATCTCCCTTTGTGCAGTCGCACTGAAATGTAGAGACGCTGCCCATGTGACATTTTAGTACAACTGCACAAAACACTCTTAAGAAAAAATTGATTTGTGCAGTTCACCAAAAGGTCGCAATAGCAACGAGTAGAAAGGAAACAATTACTGGCCAATAACAGTTGATGACACATGCGACGACAAAAAAGAAGCATATTCCTTGTCCTAAGGGATGATAACAACACGGTTGTGTTTGTCTAAAACGGTGTGAGGACGAGAATGCAATATGGAAAGTACGCCGGACGAGCTACGTTTTGGGCAAAGAACTATGGAAGATCCACATGCAGCGACGTGGGAAGACGGGCAGTGGAGCAAGGCCGGAGGGGATACCTGGAGGTCGTCGGGATGTAACTAGGTGAGCGGCGGCGGGCGGAATCTGCGAGCAGGTGGTGTAGGCCCTGCCGCGCCGGAGCTTGGTCAGAGAGAACGGCGTGTACCACAGATCGGGACGTGCTGCCTCGGCGCCGTCAAACGGAGAAACGATGCACTTCCTCCCTTTCCCCCGGCAGACGGGATGCGGCCGGATCAGTGACCAATGGTGAGAGAGAGAGAGAAGCCACCGCACTCCCTTTCCCCCGGCGGACGGGATGCGGCCGGATCAGTGACCAACGGTGAGAGAGAGGCCACCGCAGCCTTGTGTGAGATACTCCGAAGAGCGACAAACCAGGCTGGCAAGCTCCATTGTATATAGTGAGCGGACTACCTTTTTCTCCATAAAAATCATTTTATATTCTGTGTGCGTGCCATTGAGCGCTATAACTTTATTTAAAAATAACGCGGCAACGCGTCAAGTCGAACTTTGTTTCGTGCACGCGTGGTACACGACCGCCCTAGGTAAACAACCGCTACAGGCATTCAAATTAGCACGTGGGCTGCCATTTCGTAAAGAAATGAGCTCCACCGTGTACCCGCGCGGGTGTGGGTGGGCACAAAGCGTGAGTACGTGCACGGTGCACCTATTCTCTTCTTGTATACGTACACCACCTACGTGGGATTGTGTGAGAGAGATACAAACCTAGAGAGATATAGTGTGTGGGTTCTTGAGAGTTTTTTTGGGGGGGGGGTCAATCAAAAAATGTAACATATGCAATGTGTGTGAAATAGAGTCCTGGATATAACATATATATAGAGGGGGCGATCCACGAGAAGAGAGTGGAGGTATCATCGGCTTGAGGTGTCCATAGAATCGAAGAGAGGGATGATGTGTGTGTGTGTGCGCGTGCGATCGATAAAGAGTGCCATCGAATTTGTGTGTGCCCACGTCAAAGATATAGAGTGGTTGGCCTACTGGACCGTGAGATGGGACATGTGCAGTTTGTCTCTGTGGCATGGATACCTACCTGCAGCGCTCGACTATCGGTGTGTGGTGGGGGAAGAGGGAGGCCCAATTAACTATAGAGGTACAATGGCTAGTATATGTGTGGAGGAGGAGAGAGGCCTACCTCATGTATTAAGGAGATCGATCTGCCTCATGTATTAAGGGAGATTGATCGGCATCCATGCATATGTGCAGGAGAGGAATAAGGTTGGGAGAGAGACAGAGCTAGAGTGTTGGAGGGGGTGGTAGTGGAGTTGCTTGTAACAAATGGTGGGATAGGCTTGCTAGACAAACGGAGGGCATGCCTGCAATATCAATAAGAGAGGAGATGGCTGCTTGTTGTCTGTGCACGTGCGTGTGAGAGACGGGTCAGGAGGAATGCACGAATGATGAGGGGGGACGATGTGGCTGTGGTAAGCAGACGTAACTACATAGTAAGATCAATCGCCCTTTGTTAGAGAAAGGAGAGACATAACTTGTGAGGTACGTCGATCGATGGGGGGTAGTTAAAGTCGATCTAGGTATATGTTGGGAGATCGATCGGTATACATGCATGTGTGTGTTAGAAGCAAATGAGGCACGAGGAGAAGGATAGAGAGAGAGGGATGCATGTAGGAGGTGGTACGAGAGGCATACTATATCGAGGGGGGAGGAGTGTGCGAGTACGAGAACGATGAAAAGAGTGGTGGGAGTGAGGCATGGACGGTGACAAGAGAAGAGGGGAAGCATGTGTTTGTGCTAGGCACACCTGGCTAGAGAGGCATATCGAACGATGTGTGCCGTAAATAAGGAGCTGGGGGGCCTACACACACCATGGGTGAATGACCTAAAGTGAAAAGACGAATTTGCGCGATGGAGCTAGAGAATGCTGAGGGAGGGTGAGAGGGATGCGGGCGTGTGCATGCACAAGAGAAAGTTAGCGCTAGCTACAAAGATAAGAGGGTTGTGTGGGTGTAAAAGACGAATAGAGATCATATATACTTCATTATAAAAAGCGAATTCGGATATTTGAAGAATTTATCATAGTGTTTCAAACCGACGCATGTGTGAATATATATAACGGTGATACACATGGTGTGGTTATGAACATGTTATACTGCATTTAATATATTTTATCTCTACTCTTATAAAAAACGGAGTTGTTGATGATGGTGTGCCTGCCATCCTGCATTATGGGTCATCCGATTTATATCTGGCGGATAGCAAGGAAACTATGATGGTTGAAGTTGGCAACAATCATGATTGTAGATTCTTATTGAAATAGAGAAACGAATTCAAATTTAGTTCGAATTGCAATGGTAGTATAGACATTTGGAATGCACTAAAATGTTGGTATGAGTAGGTTACATGCATTATAAAGCAAGCGAAAAAATTTAATCGGACATAACATGGATTCATACTCCCTCCTTCCATCTATATAGGGCGTAATGAGATTTTTAAGACCGCCTTTGACTATTGACAAGATTAATAGTACATGACATGCATAATGTGAAAATTATATCATTGAAAGAACCTTTCACAGACGAATTTAACGGTGTGCTTTGTGTAAGTTGCATCTCATATATCATTGCTCTAATATTTGGTCAAATTTAGCATCGAAAAACGCATTAGGCCCTATATAGATGGAAGGAGGGAGTAGCTTTGAATAGCATTTGTATAGTAAAACGGGGCAAGACTCTCTCTTTGTGTGGTGTGAATAGTTTTATTTTTTTCGTTTTCTTTTTGGTTGAGGGAAGTGCGAATTGATTTGGTACGTACAAGTACAATATTACTACACGTTAGGCTTGTCCCTAAAATTCAACCCACGTCTTGTTATATCCCAAAAATTCAGATATCGTGCTCCCAAAACTGGCGCCTTCACAACCCGCACCTTGCTATCCCGAAATTACAACGCGCGCGAAAACTCCCTCCAGCTGCCAAATCCCGACACGCGAAATCCCCCTTCTAACCCTGAGCCGAAAGGGCCGCTAGTTCAAATTGGTGGGGGGTACTTTTGTAACACACCCTACATTCTGGACAAGCGCGTCCCTAAGCCATGCTTCACCTCCTCCCATCGCCCCCTTTTCGCCATTCGAAATCCCAGGCCGCCATAACCTCTTCGCTCTAGCCGCAAAACCCCACCCTCCAACGTCCGCCACGTCACCGCTGCCCAGCCGGAGCCTGTTCCCCGACGACGTCGTCCACCGCAACAGCTCGACGTCCCTCGTCCACCTCCCCGGATGAGGATCCGTCGTCCATCTCGCCGTCCCACCGGTTTAGCCGCCCCGTCCTCCACCTCCAAGGAGCTGTCCGCCGATCGCCTCGTCTATCGCGGCTACTTCATCCCCACAGCGCCGCCTTAACCTGCTCCACCGGAACCGCAGCATCCTCACCGACTCCTCGGACGAAGCCGAGGCCTACTCGGCGCCACCAAAGAGGTTGTACACTCATCGCATCGCACCTTCTCCTTAACTCGACCTCCCGGCGCCGATGGTGCTCCATCCCGCACCCCCATGGAGTGGCTACCTTGAAGCCGGCACCGCGGGCGACATCTCCACGGCGGCTCTCCCCCAGTGTGAGGCCCCTTCGGCGGCGGCATCCATACCAGCCGGATCTGCTGCTGCTGCTCCGGCTCTCGCTCACTCGCGCTGCTGGTGCTGCTCCGGCTCTCGCTCGATCGCTCGCTCGCCCAGCTGCTGCTACTGCTCTCCCCCTCGCTAGTGCTGCTGCTCTGCTCCGATTAAGCCGCACTTCAGTCGACTGAATCGACTTTTGGGTCAGTCAATTTTCAGGGGTTGGGGGGCTCGCCGGAGTTAAGGAAGAACCACCCGCAGCAGGGATGGGGGCTCGCCGGAGAGGTACCCCACTATCTATCTTAGGGTTCAGGGTGGGGGGCGGGGGCCTAGAGGGTTGGCCGGGGCGGCGGTGGCGAGTTGTTTCGGGGCGGCGAGGCGGCGCTGGGGCCGGCGGTTCGGCCGGTGGTGGCTGGCGGCTCAAGGGGGTGCAGGTTGAAGATGAACTGCAGGCCCTCCCTAAACTACATGTCAAGTGCCTCTCTGCTACCATTGCGTTCAGTTTCGACAGTAGCATTCAGATTCCACAGTAAATTTCAGTTTCGACAGTTAAGTTCAGAGTCAACAGTTTTTACCTCATCTGTTGTAGTCAGGTGGTTTTTGGTGATGTTAATTTTACATCCATTTTACATCATCTATTGGAGATGCTATTAGAATCCCACTTGAGATTGACGATGTCTGTCTTGTGTTGCTTCAACCTTGACGTCTTACGGCTCACCGGAGCTACTCCAATGATAGAATGATCCATCACAACAGAGCAGTGCCCTGGACGCCGTCTACAGATTCCTCAGATCTTCCTCCACACCTCCGACAACCACATCTACCTCAACTGCTTCAGCGACCAACCCAATGATGCTGAGGTCGACACGGCTACGGCAAAGAGGTTGTACACTTGTTGCATCACTTATTACTATACATTCACGTCGATCCATTAGGGCTATTTTGGTTCAACAGAAAAACGTCGATCCACTGGTTGTTACCATCACTCTAAATTTCTGCATGCTCTCCTTACATAATCTCACCATATTTTTTTCGTATGCATGTCAGATATCGTACACAGTCATGCTGAACATGTAGAGAAAAAGAGAAGAGTTTTGCGCGGCAATACAATGTCATGCAGACATCGCTCCATGGTGGGTTCAATGGCAAACCCTCCCCACCCCTCTCCAGATTGTAATCCAGAGGAAGATATCTATTCTGAGGCAGAGTCAGATGCCGCTGACCACTCCTATTTACCCCCCAAGGTGTTTGCTCTACCTTGGCATGATGATGTTAGTCATATCATGCATATGTTGCCTTGCAGTGCCTACTTTTGACATCATATATGTCATCTGCTTAGTTTAGACATGTTCTGTAATGCCACCTGTTTAGTTTCTATATCATATATGGGAATTATGCAGTCTCATGTCTTTTAGCCAGCCATAATATATGTGAAATGTGCAATGCCATCTTGTTTAACCAGGCATCATATATTTGAATGATATCTTGCCCATCCTTTTCTTCATTACATTTCCATTTGTCGACAATGTTTTTACATTAAACTACTCTTCCTGTGAATCAGCCATTTGGGTGGGAGATGGAAAAATCTGGAGTGAAAACAAGGCCTTCAGAGTAGACAGTGCTACCTGTTGAAGCAGATCTCTTGTTGGGTCCCGATAGCTCCTCAGAGATGGATTCAGAGACAGATGACCAGTCCTATTCCCCCACTGAGGTGTATGCTCCAACTTGGCACAGTTATACTGCTCATATCATGCATACGGTGTCTTGCATTGCATAGTTTAGACATCATATACATAATATTCAACACCATGTTCTTAGTTCAGACATCATATCGAATGCCCTCTGTTTAGCATATATATCACATATGTGAATTAAATGATGCGATCCTGATTACTTAGATAACATGTAGGTGAATTATGTCATGCGATCCTGTTTAGTTATTCATCATATCTTTGAATTATGTTATGCTATGCTATCCAGTTTAGATAGACATCATATATGTGAAACTATGTCATGCTATCCGTTTTAGTTAAACAATATACATGTCAACTATTTCATGCCCTCTTTTTTCCACACTATCTATTGCATCTATCTCTCATACAATGTCTGTACATTCAACTATGTTTCCTGTTTACCAGCCATTTGAATTGGAGCGGGTGATGCCAGTATCTAGCGGACTAAAAACACGGTCTTCAAATAAAACAGTGCTACCTCTTGGTGGAGATAGCACCCCGGTTGTACATGCACAAGAACCAGTCCTACCACACATAACCCAAACTCTCGCAGATTGTACCCCTACTGCGATGGACAGAGAACCAGCTTCACCCAATCTAACCCCAACCCCAGCCGATAGTAACCCAGTTCCTGTTGACACAGCACCATCTCCACCACAGAGCTCCCAAACAAGAGCAGTTAGTAAGGCAGCTCCAGTGCCCAAAGGGCCAGTACTATCACGGCGAACCCCAACTCCACCAGTTAGTACGCCTATTCCTGTGGAGGAAGCACAACCAGCTAGTCGTAGTTTAGAATCTATCGCATTTGATGTTGTTAAATCGTATGTGCGTATCTTCCCATCTTGGAAATATTATACTGAAGATGAAGGAAAATGCCAGTTGCAGGTGTTTGTCCAGGAGTTATGTGTAAGTAATGTTATTCATGGCAATTACTTTGCTTCGTCCCATACATCCTACCTCCATGATGGTTATAATACAGCAAATTTTCCCATTTTTTTCTATAGAGAAGGACCGATTTGGAAACTCAAGATGAGGTAACCCGTGCTAATACCTCTGCTATCTTCAAGAATGCTTGGTGGCAGTATCGGAATTACCTGAAGAAAACGTACTTCACCGGCAAAGAAACTCATCAAATTCCCTTACGTTCTCCTGAGACACATTTACTGGACGATGACTGGGAATACCTTGTTCTGTACTGGTCCCGAACCAAGAATGTGGTAAGGTCTATGAGCTCATTTTCTATTTTTAAGTATTATATTCTTGCGTCTTACTGTACTCTGTTCATGTAGAACAAGTGCCTAAACCTGAAGAACCACTGTTCTAATTTAAGATTCCATCGCTATCATAGTTCAAAAAAGCGCTAGGCGTTAATTGTGCGTTTTGCCACCGCCTTGCGCTTTACTGACCAAAGCGCATGCTTATGCACAGTTATGCACAGATTATGCGTAGTTATGCGCAATGCGTTTTGCCAACGCCTAGAGCCTAGGCGCGCCTTTTTTAACTATGATTGCCTTGATCTTGTATCACTGTATTTACTCAAACAAACTTATTTTTAAATTGAAGGATCCAATCGAAACTCCAATGGCACAACAGGTATGTTCACGCATGTTTCTTTAACAGGTTTGCTCTTATCAATAGCTCTGTTGATTTCAATTTCAATTGTGTATACAGTTAACTTTCATATCATGCACATTACTAGCATCACAACAGAGCCAATAGTGTTGTTGTACATGTAGACCCGTGGTACCCATCTGAAATCTTGTTGTGCCGTGTAGTTTCCCACGCTTTGTATTCTTTCACTGCTGCTTTGTCTTGAACTGATATGATTTGAAGCGTGTCTCTATTTTGATTTGGCAAGACAATGCAGTGACCATATGACATAGATATATGTTTGTTTGATGCTTTTATTATGTACTAGTACTTGGCAATAGAAGACTTGGTAGTTTAATCCTGACCACCTTACGAATGAACTGGTTCACCGAAATGAGTTTCATATACTAGTACATGCTAAACTTGTTATGTGTCTGCTTGTTTCTTCTTTTAGAATGCTGACCGAATATTGGGGAAGAGTGCCTTATTAAGCAATGGTAAAGGAAGTAATGTAGATAAGGTTCAGGATAGTGACACATCCTTGTTGGTCTCCAACAAAGCTGATAAAACAGCTAAGGAAGACTATCTTGAAGACAGCGAGGCAACCCCAAAGTTCTGTCTTGGTTTAGTGTTCGAGTTACTGGCCACTACCGCTTGCACAAGCTATTCAAACTCACTGTCTGAATCAGTTCGGTTTCTTGAGTCTCAACTACAAGCTGAAAGACATCGATCAGCTGTGCTGCGACAAGAAGCGGAAGGACTGCGGAAGTCCCTGGAGCATTCCGATGCATACTTTCTGGTGCAACAGCAAGCGTTGGAGGATTTTAGCGCCAAACAGGACAAAGCTAATCAGCTTGCTAAGCTTATTGCCAGCATGGTAGATACCCAGGATAATGTTTCTTGAGCTCTTCTGAAGTTGTTTCAGTTATGTTCTTGTTTTGCTGCCGCGTTTATTTGCACTGGTGGCCAATTTTGATGGCCAGTGTATGTAATGTGCTGCTTTGTTCCCTATATTTGCACTGGTGGCGAACTTTGATGCCCAGTGGATGTAATATGTGTAATAGCGGTAATAGGCTAGCGTTAATTGCTTGCTTATTTATTTCCTTATTTTCTTGTTTAGTTGTTTGCTTGTAGTCACTGCAGTTCTTTTTCTGTTTTTTTCTAGTGGCCACAATAGCCTATTTTTGGTAACTAGGCCAAAATAATCATGGCAACACGCACTGTTGTAACCATGGGCCTCCTGCAGGCCGTATAATCCATGGGCCTTCGTCTGGCCGTAGGATCCATCGGCCTTCTATACGGGCCTTAGGGTCCATGGGCCTTCTACGGGCCGTAGGGTGCATGGGCCTTCTACGGGCCGTACGATCCATGGGCCTTCTACGGGCCGTACTATCCATGGGCCTCATACGGGCCGTAAGATCCATGGGCCTTCTACGGGGCGTATCGTCATTTCGCCAATCATGGGCCGTATTATTCGTGGACCATAACGGGCCGTTAATAGGCCGTATTTGATAACTCTACGAAAACAGCCCAACGGGTTTTTTTGACATGAAAACGGCCCAACGTATTAACGGTTCGCAAACGGGCCGACTGTAACGACGTGCTGAATTTGGCCCACAAGCAGAAAATGACAGTAACGGGCCGTATGTAACCAAATGCTGCAAATGAGCCCAAGAATCAATGGGCCCTAAGAAGGCGAATGATAACTTGGGCTGGAAACGGCCCAATGGAATAACAGGCCGTTAATGGGTATAAAGTGATACACCGTTCATTACGGGCCAATTTCACCATGGGCCGTTAATGGGCCAAGAGTTACAAAGGTCCTCATATGGGCCGAAAGAAGTCATGGGCCACACATGGGCCGGAAGTTAAAATGGGCTGAATCATATTGGACGGCCCAGATGACGCTACTGGGCCTAATTCGGATAGGGCGTAACGGGCCCTGGGTTAGCGGGCTGTACATGGGCTATATTCGAACAGCCGTTAATAGGCTTTCCGTGGGCCGGCCCGCCACCTTTTGACCAAGTCAAACGGGCCGGCCTTTTCACAGGAATGGGCCTCTGTTGGGCCGTGCCACGTGTCGCCGTATCATAGGCGCCTTCGGTCCAATGAGCGGATGACATCTGTCCCAACGGTGAGCCGACACGTGTTTCCTCCAGCCAATGATGATTTTACACGTGGAAAATCCCCATTGGTCGGGGCTGTTAACAGGTTATCGGATCCAAAACCCGACCCGATAGCTTAACGGCGTTCCGTTACGGTGGATGCCACGTGTCGGTCACCCTTGACGAAAGCACATCTGTGACGTGCGATTTATCGTCATGGAAGTGGACACTTCCGTGATGATAATTTTGGCAATGTCATGGAACACTTCTACGACAGCACAGGTATAACTATCTTGATTCTGTCATAAATTTGTCATGGATGTACATGCATGACAGAAAAGGCGACCTACTGTGACAAACATGTATCATCACGGAAGTGTATTTTTTTTGTAGTGCCCGGAGGCCTACGTGCCCCGCATGATGGACCAAGAGTACGCACTGGAGGACGACCACGGCTCGTTCGTTGGAGAAGATTGGGGAGAGGGGGCGCTAGGAGCCGAGGCTTTCCAAGAACCGACGGAGAACCACGACGATCGCGCCGTCAACGACAACTGCAGGGTACCGCTAATCTCACAGGAACAGGCTTACGCTAACCATGGGCTGCAGATGAATCACGTTGCAGCGTCGATCGACGACCCTGGCACGGCAGCACCCCTCCCAACAAGGGAAACACACTGGGGGCCGGTAGGAGGGAGCCAGGAGCAAGGCCCCTCCCCGCATCGTACGACGCCAGGCGACACCCGGAGGTAGGCCCTCTGTCGGGGAGGCCTCGACGACCCTTCCCCCGGCAGAGGACCTGTGGTCGCCGAGGGCACCGCTGGCATCCTCTTTCCCTCTTTTGTGTCGTCCCGGTGACCGGTCGGCTCAAAGGAGGTCAAGGGTGGCGCAAGGCGGGGCCCTCGTCTAGCGATATGAAGCAAGGCCGGTACCTGTGAAGAAGGCCCGGTGCCTGTGAAGCTCGCCGCCCGTGACACTCTCACGTAATAATGAGTTGGGGCTGTACACGCCCCAGAGTCTCAGGGGTGCCGGCCTCAGGCCCTGGGGCTCCCACCCACGCCTAGTGGTAGCACTTAGCTCCGCGCTGGTGAGAAGACTTGAAGACCAGAAGACTAGACTAGGTGCCGGATGCGGCCTTTTGCTTTGATCTCTCTTTCTGTAGCTTTGCTTTCTGGATCTGGATTTAAGTTGAAGCCGAATTTTTATCGATGCACGCGGGGGGAGCCTTTTATCGTTTGAGAAATTTCTTGCCTTCTGGATCTCGTTTTGTCTGGGACTCATGTCCATCGCCTTCCCCTCACGAGCTCCTCGCGAGCGGGACAGCGCGAAGCAAGCGCACGCGCACTGCAACTGGTGCTCACCTCTTGCGAGGCTCCTTCTGACGGGGCAACAAGCTCCACAGGATTCTCAGAAGCTCGACGTCTCGTGACCGAGCTCAAAGCTGGCGCTGACTAAGGTAAACCATGACAGAAAACTCGCACCTGGATTCACGAGTCCGCGAGGACACAAACTCACCCCGCATAGGAAAGTAAAACTGCAATTTGCTTACATGAGGGGCTCCCCCTCTCGAAATGCTCTTACAAGTTTTCCAAGGGCCACGCCCGAGTTTTGTGTGCAGGATGAAATGACAGGAGAACATGGGATCAACCAGAAATGTCGCTCGCTGCATCACCCGCGGACGCATCACTCGCGTCGTCATCATCTTCGTTGGCATCATCGCCGCCATCGGCGACGCCCCCGTCACCGTTGTCAACCACGACGCCTTCGTCTACGGCGACCACCACCGCGTCATCCTCCGAGGTGAGGGCCCTGACCAACGCATCCACATTGTCCTCAACCCAACGCGCCAGGTCGCCCCGGACAGCCATGGGTACGGGGGCGATGGCGGCGTTGAAATCAAAGTTGGGGTCGGCATTCAGGAGGTGGCTGAAGACACGGGAGAAAGCGTGCTCAAGCAGGCCACGACCCCTTTCCTCCACAAGCTGGCGAGCTCTGGCAGATCGAGCCTCCAGGCGCGTCACCACCTCGGTGAAGAAGGTCAGGTGGCTGGCATAATCATTCGAGTGAGGGGCCAGCGCCTCCACGTCGCAAATATGGCCCAGGGCAATATTTGCCCTATTCCGGAGATCCTGAAGCATAGGGGCATGCTCGCACTCCAGCATTCGTCGTTGGAGCACTTCCTCCGTGGTTTGTCGTACGACGGGCTCGGCATCATCAACCCACCTCCGAAGGGAACGCAGCTCGGCGCGGGCGGAGGCCAAGTCCGCCTGCGCCGTAACCAGTGCGGCGGCCGTGGCTTCCGCGCGCCTCTCAGCCTCATCCAACTTGGGCCTGAGGGCAGCGGCCCTGCCTGCATCCTCCGTACCTGCGAGCTTCAGCTTCAGGTCGTACCTGCCCTCCAGGTCTGCGCGAACCTCGGCCACCCGGCGATTGACTTCCTCCTCGACTCTGGCCTCGCGAGCCCCAACGGCATCTTCTGCTTGAGCAACTTGACGCTCCCTCGTCTCCAGTTGCTCGAGCTCGAGGCTGCGCTCCACGGCTTCCAGAGCCAGCGCCTCGTCGCGCTTCCGGACCTCCGCTTCCTCCACGGGCGCCCCCCTCAGCGATGCAAGAGCGGCCCTGCGTGCCTCCACCCGCTGCTCAAGGGAGGAGCTCCTGGCCTGGAGCTCCCACGCGCGCTTCTCGGCAGCCTCGCGACGACGGTCAGCCTCACGAGCCTCTTCCAAGGCTCGCGAGCGGGCTTTATGGGCGATCTTGAGGGACGCCTCGGCCTTCGCATTCTCAAGGTCGCACTGATAGCGACCGAGGTTGATGGCCACCTTCAGCTTGCGCCGCTCCTCCACCAGCCAGAGACCTTCAGCCTCAAGGCGCGAGTCAACACCGACGAGCTCTTCACCCAGTCGACTCATCGCGCCCATCGCCTCCTGGAAGAGCTCGTGACGAACTACGCTCCGCCCGCGCTCGAGCTCGAACGCTCGGCCCACCTCGTCCTCCACTTCTGGGGCAGCGGGCGGGGCGCCAAGTGGCGCGCCACCTCCCGGCAGGGGGCTGGGGCTGACGCCGCACCCGATGTCAGCCAGACTCGTGAGAAGCCCGAGCCGATTGTTGGGTGGTAGGTGCGACATATGCCAATGGGTGGCTTATCATTGTGGGAGCCAGTAAGACGTCGCCGGTGCCTCGAAACGGGATGAGGCGAAGACATGCACGCCGGCGAATCTTACCCAGGTTCGGGGCTCTCCGTGGAGATAACACCCCTAGTCCTGCTCTGCGGGGTCTCCGCATGATCACTAGATCAAGACAAGTAGCTACAAGTGCTCCTTGAGCTGTCGGGTTAGAGGGAGAAGAAGGGCAAGCCTAGCTCTCCTTTCCTCTCTATGTGGTGTGTGTAATTCTATGAGACCAACCCTTTGCATGGGTGTCCCGGGGGGTTTATATAGGCCAACCCCCCAGGGGTACAATGATAATCCGGCTGGGTGCAGGTCCCAGCCATCAGTGTCTATGCTCGCCGGCTTCTCCGCCAGTCATTGGGGCCCGCCGACTGGTGGATCCCGCCGGCTGCCGGCTTCTTGGCCGGCACGCCGGCCCCACCGCATGGGGGCTTTGTCAGTGGCTAGTTACTGTTGCCTCGCCTCTGATGACGAGGGCTTTGTCGAGGTAAGCATGGCTACAGTGTCGCCGCCTTGCGAGCTCTCACTATAGCCTTACCTCGTCTTGTCTCCTCAGTAGGGCGCATGCTTCGAGGGAGGGAGGTAGCCGGCTGTTTGGAGCCGGCCACATCTCTGGCCGACTAGAGGAGGTCGGGCTGTCTCCGGATGTCTCCCTAGCAAAGGGGGCCGCCACCCGCGGGCCGTTCTGGCACCTATCGTGGGTGACGTCGGGGCCAACATGGCTATAGTGCCGCGCCGGACGGGGGATGGCTGGCCCGTACGGCGCCCTGTGGCCATGCCTGTTCCGGGAGTCGGGGGTAGTGGGCTGTACTGCGGCCACGCCCCATCCTATCACCGTTATGTGGGTACAGTCTTAGTGGGTGCAGTCTTGGCCGGCTTCTGGGAGTCGGCTTTCTTCATGGTCGGTTTCTGGGAGTCGGTCCTCTTGGGGCCGGCTTCCTAGAGTCGGCTATCTCGTATCTTTCTTGGGGAGGTTTTCTGAGACTGGGTTGCCTTCTGGGATTCGGCCCTAGGGATAGCCGGCCGGGGGAAGGCGGCCCTATGCTTTGTATGCTTGAAGGCTCGAATGGCCTGATAATTTTTCGAAGAGCCAGGGGGAGTCGGTTAGGCTACCCGTGGCCATTTAGTCCGACAGTAGTCCCCGAAGCTGATTGGGATTCGAGGTTGAGTGGAGGTCGAGAAGCTCAGGCAGCTTCTTATCTTGACGAGCCAGCAGCTGGGAGCCGGCTCCGGTTGGGCGTGCCGTCTTGGCGAAAATTTTTAAAGTCGGAAGGCGGGAGTCTGTTGACGCGTGCGCCGGGCTGCGAGCCGGCCGCTCGCCGCCTGCGTACCACGTGGCATCCCCTAGCTGAAGAGAGCCTGCCAACCCACGCGCGTGACAAGATGCCGCCGCAGGCCAAGGGCCCACCACTCCTACGCCTAGGCCCAGGCGCGGATTCTTTGCGGCCCAAAGCCGTCCGCACGTCTTCCGGCGGCGGTTTCCGCACGTCTTTAGGGCGCAGTAATCGCGGGACGTGGGGGAGTGGGTACAGTTAATCCCACGTCCCACCCCACGCCTCGCCTCCTTGGCTTCGCCGCACGAGGCTATAAGTAGGGGGAGGAGGGGAAGCGGCAGACGCTCGCATGCTCCTCTCCTCTCCGCCATCTTCTTCCTCCTGCTTTCCCTCACAGCAGCGCCTCGCCGCCGCGCCGTCCCACCATTCTTTTCCCCGCCGCCGCGCTCATTCTTGCCGGCCTCATGCCGCCATGCAGTATGGCGGGGACTGGGACGGCTCCAACGTCCATATGGACCACGTCGAGTTCCTCCGCAAGACGCGGCGGCTGCCCGGCACGGATAAGGTGCGGGTCCGTCTCGCGCCTGAGAAGGAGATCACGCCGGAGCCGGAGGAAGGCGAGCGGGTGGTCTTCCGCACGCATTTCCTGCGCGGCATCGGCTTGCCAGCGAGTGCTTTCTTCCGTTCCTTCCTCGAATTCTATCAACTCCAGCCGCACCACCTCACCCCGAACACGGTGGTGCTACTGTCCGCCTTCGTCACCTTGTGCGAAGGCTATCTTGGCGTTCTCCCCACCCTCGAGCTCTAGGGGGGAGTTCTTCCAGTCCAAGCTGGGCACGCGTATGCAGGGCGTGCCGGCCCAGAGTGGCGCCTTCATCGTGATGCGGAGGGTGGCAGCCGACAACCCCTTCCCCGTCATCACGCTAATCCAGTCGGTGAAGCTCTGGCAAAAGTCATACTTCTACGTGAAGAACGTCGCCCCGCAAGGCGACTACGTCAATTTGCCGGCTTATGTAGCCGGCCCGCCGGCGGGTAGGTGGCCCCAGTGGTCCTATCGGGCCGTGACGCTGACGCAGGCTGGAGCCGCGGCCATCGCTCGACTGCGGGTGATGATCCAGTCGGAGGGCCTGACTGGGTCCGACTTGCTGGCCGCCTTCGTCGCGCGCCGGGTGCTTCCGCTTCAGAGCCGCCCTCACCTGATCTGTCAGATGAGCGGCCAGCTCGATCCGAGTCAGATGTGCACCAAGGACATGCCGCACGACGAGGTGGCCCATATGGTGAATTACCTTGCGAACTGCAAGCTCTCCGCAGAATGGCAGTTTGGCAAGGAGCCATATTCCCGGGCACATCCGCCGCCCACGGTATGTTCTCTTTTTCCCTTTCTTCTCTTAGTTTTGTCGCCGAGTTCCTTTTGGCCGACTCTGACCAGTCGACACATCTCGGCAGAGCCCTCTCCTTCGGCCTGCGGGCGGGTCAGAGGCGGAGCGCCGATTCCTCCCCGACCGGACGGAGCACGACCTAGAGGACCCTGACTTGGGGGCGGCCGCCATGGATGGCAACACCGAGGCGGGTGGCGGCCAAGCCGGCGGGAAGGCAGGCGGCTCCGGGCTTGGAGTCAGCTTCGACGACTGGCCGGATGACGACGAGGCGGAAGTCGACCCACGCCGCCAGCCGGCGTCTGGCCACGGCGCGGGTTCCTCCGCCGCGCCGCCTGCTCGGGGCGGCGGGCAGAAGCGTCATGCCGCGTCGGGCTTGTTCGGCAGTCGGCCGAAGAAGCCCAAGGGCGGGGCAGCGGCGACCAGGCGGGAGGAGGCGGCCGCGAAGGCGGCCCGCTTCCGCAAGGCGGTGAAGCAGCCGCAGACGGTGTCGGCGTAAGTGTATACTCCTTCGTGTATTCTTTCTTCTTTTCTCTGGTAGTTCCTGAATCCTTGTCCTTTCTCAAAAAATCAGGGCTCCACTCTCGCTCGAGCGGGTTGCTGCCGCCTCCGTCATTGGATCGCCGGGAGGATCCGGGAGCACCACTCGCCGCATGGACCCCCGTGCCGAGCTTCAGGCGGCGACGGAGCGAAACGCGCGGGAGGCGCGGGAGGAGCGGGAGGCGGAGGAGTTGAGGGCGGCCGCCGCCAAGGCGGCGCAGGAGGAGGAGGCGGCGAAGGCGCGTGCCGATGCAGCGGCCAAGGCCCAAGCGGAGGCTGTGGCCACGGCGATGGCGGAGGGGGCCTTGCTTGTCACCCCTCTGCGCGTCGCTGCGCCTGAGGCCCCAGAGCCCCCGCCAGAAGAAGCCGGTGGTGACCAGCCGGGATTGGAGAGGGAGGACGACGTCGTCGTCCCGGAGAGGAAGGCAGCACCGGCCCCGCCGACTGGGGCGACCCAAGGCGGCCGGCCTAACTTGCCGCCTGCGCAATCGTCCGGGGGCGAGCCGGCCGCGAGGACTGATCTGGTGGTCCAAACGTCGTCGCGCCAGCGCGCGAGGAAGGCTGCATCGGAGGTGCAGAAGGCCGCGGGCTCCAGCTCGTCGGCCCCGGACATGGAGGCGGCCAGCGCCAGCTCGGGGTGGACGCCGGGTGGAGGGACGGCTGTGGTGAACGTGGCCGCGCAGGACGTCCGGAACCGGCTTCAAGCCCAGGCTGCGGCGCTGAGGAAATATAATGATGAGTTCCTCGCGACGCGGGCGGCCATTCGGGTTAGTCTTCTTGTCTTTGCTTTTTTGATCTTGGTTTCTTCCGTGGGGGTGCGTTAGTGCACCCACTGGGTGTAGTCCCCGAGTTCCGAGTCGGCTGCTGAGCAGGCGGCTTGGAACTTCCTAGCGGGCCTTGTTTTGCTATTCTTGTTCTCATTCGCTCCTCTGCCTGACTTGCAGGACTACCACAACCTCCGCACGGCTGCCTTCAACTCCTAGGCTCGGGAGCTAACCCAGAAGACTGCTGACCTATCTGAGAGCCGGGGTAAGTGCTTCGTCTTTTATCTCACGTGGGGGCGCGTCAGCGCACCCAGTGGGTGTAGTCCCCGAGATTCGGGCCGACTGCTGAGCAGTCGGGTCGGATCTTCCTTGACGACTTCTTCCTTATTGCTTCTTTCTTTTCTGCCATCCCTACAGCGGCCAATGCCAGTCTAAGGGAGCAGCTGGGCGGGAGTCAGGCCGCCCTCCGCGCTAAGGAGGCCGAGTTTTCCGCCTTGGCACAGGAGCGTGACCGCCTGGCCAAGAGGTTGGCCGACCAGGAGGAGAGCCACAAGGCGGCCCTGAAGGCGGTGCAGGACAGCGAGGCCGCCCTCCAAGCCGAGTATGAGACAGAGGCGGCCAGCTGGGCCGAAGCGAAGCAGACGCTGATCAACGGTTGTGGCCAGATCGAAGACTTGGTTGACGGTAGGCCGCCTTCCTCTTCGTCCTTGCTTGCCGCTTGCTGTTTTAGCTCGTTTTCTGACTTGGTGTTTTTCTCTTATTTCTCTTTCTTCCTTGCGCAGAGTACTTCCCTGGCTACTCTACCACAACCAACCAGGTCGTCGAGGCCCACTGTGAGGCACAAAGGCAGGCTGGCGCCGAGATCGCACCAAACGCTCGCCGGTCGCTGGAGGAGCAGCTCTTGGCGATCCAGGCCCGCCTCCAGCCGGCTCATCGCCCGCTCCGCCGGCTTCAGCGTGTTGGGGTGCAGGTGTCGGCCGCTCTCTGGCCTGGTGAAGCGATTCCCCGCACCCCCAGTCGGACTGCCGACTGGCTGGAGGTGGCGGTCGGCCACTTCGAGGCCTGGAAGGCTTCGGCGGCTCGGTCCGGCGCCAGGCGGGCGCTGGAGTTCGCCAAGGCCTGGTATCCCGAGCTGAGTCTGGACCAGCTGGCCACCTGGCGGCAGGAGGCCGACACGGAGCTGGAGCCGGCGCGGCCGGCTATCATCCAGCGGGCTTCGGCGATCGCCGACTACACCGACACCAGCGCCTTCGCTCCTGAGGTGGACGACAACGGTGTTGCCCAGCCGGAGGAGTGGTTCGGGCTGAACCCGGCAGACGGCGAGGACTCGGCGGAGGAGATCGACTCAAGCGACGAGGGCGAGGAGGAGGAGGAGGGTGAAGACGCCGGGCCAGATGGTGGAGCGGCCGGTCAGCCTCAGCTTGACCATGCCTCCAGCAACAAGGCACGCGCGGGTGCACCGCCTGCAGCCGGCGATGATCAAGCCGAGACCCGCCAGCTTGCCACTCCTCCAGCCGGTGGCGCCGTCTCCACCGACCAACCTGGCTCCCACACTGCGCCCTTAGTCTAGTCTGCTGCCTCTATTTTCCTGTTTTACCACTCTTGGAACAGTATTTTGTTAGGTTTGCACAATTCCACCCACTGGGCGTGTATTCGAACTATATTGATTACCGGCCTGTTGGGGGCCTTATGTGTAAATATAATTATGCATGCGTTTGGCTTTCCCTTGTTCTTTGCTTTTCATCCTTCTGCTGTTTCCTTTGCCGCCCTCCCTTGGTTGCCGCCTCCCCAGTCGGACAGTTGCTCTGCAATCTGTGGCTGGAAAAGTGCTTGGCCAGTTGGGAGGGCAAGTACTCTAGCTTTGTTGGATTATAGCGAAGTGATTGGGAGGCCAGCCAGCCGGCTGTTTTGACAGCCGGCAAGCGTGGTTGGAGGCCGTCTTTGCGTTATACAAATTCGTTAGTCCTTAGCCGTTTTTCATGTGGGCATCCTTTCTGCCTTTGGCTCTTGCCAGTCGGACAGTCGGTTCTTTGAGCTGCGACTTTCAACAAGAGAGGGCTCGGGTGCCGGCACACTACTTGTCTGACTTCAGGTAGAACTTTAATATAACTTAAGGCGGCCATTCCCCGGGCCGACTAGTCGAACCCGGTGCCAGACATAAAATCAAATGTAATAATACATTCATGAATATGACACTCGTCATTCATAGATAAAGGAGGGCAGTCCACGAGTGCTCCTCGGGGGGCCCGTTGTTTCGTACTTAATACAAAAAGGTAGCATGATACATACTGCTTTCAACTGTAAAATCTTCTCAGGAGGTTCGCATTCCATGGTCGCTCCGAGTCCTTGCCGGAATCATCCCTCTTGTGTGCTCTTGGTTTTTGTGCGTCGATCAGGTAGTAGGAGTCGTTGCCTAGTGCCTTGCAGATGACGAAAGGTCCTTCCCAAGGGGCCGAGAGCTTGTGCTGGCCGGCTGTTCGCTGGATCAGCCGAAGCACAAGGTCGCCCTCTTGGAAAGATCTTGGCTTGACCTTGCGGTTGTGGTAACGGCACAAACCCTGCTGGTAGATGGCGGACCGGCTGAGTGCTAACAGCCGGCCTTCTTCCAGCAGGTCGACGCCGTCTTCTCGCGTTTCCTTGGCCTCCGCCTCCGTGTACATGGTGACCCGAGGCAAGTCGAACTCGATGTCGGTTGGGATGACAGCCTCGGCACCATATACAAGGAAGAACGGAGTGAAGCCGGTTGACTTGTTAAGGGTAGTACGCAGACTCCAGAGGACAGCCGGCAGCTCATCGAGAAAGCAGCCGGCCGATCGCTCCAGTGGTACGACCAGTCGGGGCTTGATGCCGGAGAGGATGAGTCCATTTGCTCGCTCGACCTGGCCGTTTGACTGCGGGTGGGCAACGGACGCTAAGTCCAGTCGGATACCCTGCGTCACGCAGAAACGTGCCAGTGCTCCTTTGGCAAAGTTTGTGCCGTTGTCGGTGATGATGCTGTGCGGCACGCCGTACTGAGTAGTGAAGTCGGCAATGAACGTCACGGCAGTCGGCCCGTTCAGCTTCTTGATCGGCTTTGCTTCGATCTACTTGGTAAATTTGTCCACGGCAACAAGCAGATGTGTCAAGCCACCGCGGGCTGTCTTGAATGGGCCCACCATGTCCAGCCCCTAGACGGCAAAGGGCCAGGTGAGGGGGATGGTCTTGAGTGCAGAAGCCGGCAGGTGTTGCTTGGAAATGAAGACTTGGCATCCTTTGCAGCTTTTGACTATCTCTTTGGCATCTTCCAAAGCAGTCGGCCAAAAGAAACCGTGGCGGAAAGCTTTGGCCACAAGTGATCTTGAGGCTGCGTGGTGGCCGCATTCGCCTTGATGGATATCCTTGAGGATTGCCACACCTTTCTCTGGCTCGACGCGGCGCTGGAAGACTCTAGTGATGCTGCGCTTGACAAGTTCTCTGTTTATTATTGCATATGCTCCGGCTCGACGTTGCACTAGTCTTACCGAGATCTCATCAGTCGGCAGCTCTCTGTTGACTAGGAAGTTGAGGATGGGCTGGGCCCATGATGGAGCTGTGACTTCTTCTACTGTCAGTACGGCCACTGTGACTCGGGTGGGCGGGTTGGGTGGTGGAGAGTTGGAGTCGGCCACCGCTTCTTGTGTCGCTGTAGTCCCTGGGCCGACTGTTGTAGTCCCTGGGCCGGGTTCTGAAGTCCCTGAGCCGGGTGCGACTACGGCAGTCCCCGGGCCGGTTGTCGAAGTCCCCGAGCCGCCTGCTGGGTTCCTCCAGTCGGATCCGGCTGCATCGGTGGCAGGCGGTATGAAGATAGAGTCCGACTCTAGAGACGGCTTGATGGATGGTTTGAGGAGGCGCTGGAGAGAGACACCGGTTGGTATAGCCTGTCGGGTGGAGCCGATCCGCGCCAGGGCATCTGCTTGGTCGTTGTCGGCCCGTGGCACGTGAAGGAACTCGCACCCTTCGAAGTACCCACTGATCTGCTGGACGAGGAATCGATAGCTCGCCATGTTTGCATCCTTGGCGTCCCAGTCGCCAGATGACTGCTGGACTACCAAGTCTGAGTCGCCATAACACAGGATCCGGCGTGCCGAGCTCTTTGGCTAGCCGGAGACCGTGTATGAGTGCCTCGTACTCGGCCACGTTGTTGGAGGCGGCGAAGTGGATTTGCAGCGTGTATCTGAGTTTGTCGCCTTTGGGAGAGGTGAGGACGATGCCGGCTCCCAAGCCGGTGCGCATCTTGGACCCGTCGAAGTGCATCTGCCAATGGGTAGAGTCGGGAGCCGGCGGTAGGTACTGGGTCTCGGCCTAGTCGACGAGGAAGTCGGCCAATGCTTGGGACTTGATGGCGGTGCAGGGCTGGTAGAAGATTGTGTAAGGCGCCGGCGCAATGGCCCATTTAGCCACCCGTCCGGATGCATCCCGACTGCCTATGATCTCGGCAAGTGGGGCAATGCATACGACCGTGATGGGATGCTCTTGAAAGTAGGGGTTCAGCTTCTTGGCGGCGAAGTACACTCCATAGCACATCTTCTGGTAGTGCGGGTAGTTTTGTTTGAGCTGGATAGTACTTCGCTTAGATAATATACCGGCCTCTGGACTAGCTGGGCTCGGCCTTCTTCTGGGCGCTGGACCACGACGACTGTACTGACCACTCGGCTAGTCGCGGCAATGTAGAGGAGCATGGGCTCCTTCTCAGTCGGCGCCGCCAGGACAGGTGGAGTAGTCAGCATCTTCTTCAACTCATGGAAGGCTTGGTCTGCTTGGTCATTCCACTCGAAATGAGTGGATTTCTTCATGAGTCGGTACAGGGGGAGAGCCTTCTCTCCTAGCCGGCTGATAAAGCGGTTTAAGGAGGCCAGGCACCCAGTGAACTTCTGCACGTCCCGCAACTTGGTGGGAATCTCCATTCTCTCAATGGCCTTGATCTTCACAGGGTTGCACTCAATGCCGCGTTCGGAGACCAGGAAGCCTAGAAGCTAGCCGGCTGGTACTCCGAACACGCATTTCTCGGGGTTGAGCTTGATCTCGAATCGGCGCAAGTTGGCAAATGTTTCTTTGAGGTCCTCCAGCAGGGTGCCGTGCTTCTCTATCTTCACCATAATATTGTCTACGTAGACGTGGGCATTTCTGCCGAGTTGCTTGAGGAGGCATTTCTGCATGCAATGCTGAAAAGTGGCACCGGCATTCCTCAAGCCGAATGTCATAGTCAGGTAACAGAAAGCTCTGAATGGTGTGATGAAGGCAGTCTTCAGGCGGTCTGCTGGGTCCAACTTGATCTGGTGGTATCCTGAGTAGGCATCCAAAAAACTCAACAGCTCGCATCCGGCCGTGGAGTCTATCACATGATCAATCCGTGGCAAAGAAAACGGATCTTTGGGGCAGGCCTTGTTGAGGCTAGTGTAGTCTATACACATACACCACTTGTTGTTTTTCTTCAACACCAAGACTGGGTTGGCAAGCCACTCTGGGAAAAACACTTCCATAATAAAGCCGGCGGCGAGGAGCCGGGCTATCTCTTCTCCTACGATTCTTCTCTTCTCTTCTGACAGTCTGCGGAGGGGCTGCTTGACCGGCTTCGCGTCGGCTCGGACGTGCAATTTGTGCTCGGCGAAATCCTTCGGAACACCCGGCATGTCCTTTGGGGACCATGCAAAGATGTCTCGATTCTCACGGAGGAAGTCGACGAGCTCGCCTTCCTATTTACTGTCCAGGTTTCCACCAATGACTGCAAACCTTTTCGGGTTCTCCGGGTCCAGAGGTATCTTCTTCGTCTCCTTGGTCGGCTGGAAGGAGCCCTGCGCATCATAATCCTTGGGGTTGGGAGACAAGGCCGGCTGCTTGCCGGCCATGGCCACAACTCGCTCCAGCATCTTCTTCTCTTCTACCACTACGAGGGACTCGGCCAGCCGACTGCTGGCTGCAGCGCACTCAATGGACTTCTTGTAGTCGCCGGCTACAGTGATGATCCCCTTCGAGCTCGGCATCTTCATCTTCAGGTAGGCGTAGTGGGGCACAGCCATGAACTTGGCCAGAGCAGGTCGGCCAAGCAAGGCGTGGTAAGGGCTCTCTAGATCTACTACCTCGAACCAGATTGCTTCTCGGCAAAAGTGATCCTTGTCTCCGAAGAGAACATCCATCTTGATCTTGCCGATCAGGGAACAGGACAGGCCAGGTACGATGCCATGGAACACGGTCCGGCTTGGCATGAGCTGCTTTGCCTTGAGGTTCAACTTCTCCATGGTATCGCGGTACAGTATGTTGATACTGCTTCCGCCATCAATCAGAACGCAGGAGAATCGGGCAGCTCGCCTCTCCGTTGCGAGGGTGACATCCAATACTAATGCGTAGGAGCCAGGGGACGGCATCACCTCTGGGTGATCGGCCCGGCTCTAGTTGATAGGCTTCCCGGACCAGTGCATGAACTCGGGGTTGCTAGAGGCGACTGCGTTGACCTCTTGGTGATGTCGGCACCGGCTGCGCTTGTCTTCAACCTGGCTCGTGAAGACGACGTAGGCGGCGTGCTCTTCAGGGAACTCATCTTGAATGGCTCCGACTGCTGGTCGAGCAGCCGGCTGCTGGGGGGCTGGAGGCGGCGGGCTGGGAGGCGGAGGCGGCACCAGCCCCTGGCCCTTGGAGATCCGTGTGAGCCAGTGGCACTTTCGGGTCGTGTTGTTGGACGGCTTCGCGCCGCTGTGGAACTTGCAGGGGGCATCGAGAGTCTGCTCGTAGGAGAAGGCCGGCTGCCAAGCCGGCCTGCCGCCCTTCCTCTTGGGAGCGGGCCGTTCTTCAGGCTGCTCATCTTCGACTGTGGCCACCTGCCGACTGGTGGAAGGCGGCATAGGGGCCTTGCGCTTGTGGTCGTTCTGGTAGGGGCGCCGATTGGAGTCGCCAGCCGGCGTCTTGGGAGCCGGAGCGAGCACTTTCCCAGAGGCGTCCACTCGGAGCTCGGTCTTCATCGAGGAGTCGGCCGTGGCGTACTTGTCCGCAATGATCAGCAGCTCGTCGAGGGTAGCCGGCTCATCGCAAAGGAGTCGATGCTTGAGGAGGGTGCCCTCTCGGCACCCGGCGGTGAAGTATTCTATGGCTTGAACCTCGTGCACCCCCTCGCAGGAGTTGTGGAGCTCGGCCCACCGCGTGAGGTAGTCGCGGGTCGACTCGTTGGGCCCTTGGACGCATAGGGAGAGCTGGCGGGGCTTGGGAGGCCGCTTTTACGTGCTGGTGAAGTTGCGGACGAAGACTTCCGTGAAGTCCAGCCAGCTGTTGACGCTGTAGGGCTTGAGGCTGTTGAGCCAGGTGCATGCCGTGCCTTGCAGCATGAGAGGGACGTACTTCACGGCTACGCGTCTGCTGCCGTTCGCTATGCTGACAGCAGTAGAGTAGTCGATGAGCCAATCTTCCGGCTTCATAGAGCTGTTGTACTTGGGCGTGTCTCTGGGGAGCGAGAACCCTTTGGGGAAGGGCTCGTCGCGAATGCGGGGGCCGAAGCATGGCGGGCCGACATCGTCTTCTTCTTTTAGCGCCAGGGATCGAGCTAGGAGGTCGATCCGGTGGCGGGCGTCGTTCTCGCCGACTCCTTCGCGGTGGCCTAGTCAGCCACCAAGAGTCGGATGCGTGACAGGCAGCGGGGCGGGATATCTCTCCCCTCGAGGCGGGGGGGGGGGGGAGGCGGATTTCCTTGGCGCTCCACTGCTCGAGGGCGGCCTTCAACGTCGCGCTCGATGGTGATCCGAGTCCGGCTGCGGCTAGCAGCCGGCTCCTTGTCTTTCCTAGCACGGGCGCCGCTCGTAGTCGGCGATCGGGATGTCGCGGCATGCTCTCGGCGTGGGGGAGGACTCTCAGCGCGGGCGCCGGCTTCGTGTCGTTCTGCGGCCGCGTCGATCAGCTGCTGGATTCGCCTTGTCATGTAGGGGAGCTCATCAGCCCCCAGCCCATTTAGCTCTTCAGCGGCCGCCTGAGCGGCTCGCAGATTCTTGAGCGGGGTGGCGTAGACGGGGCGGTCTGCCCCCAGCATGCTGGCGATGGCCGCGCCGCGCTTCTTGACGAGGCCGGCTCGGCTCGGCCCGCCATGAGGCGGCGTGCCAAAGGCGGCGCGGTCGACTTCGCGCTGGTGAGCCTCGGTGAGGCGTCTCATGGAGGCTATCTTCTGGCCTTCCGCAATGAGGGCGAGGCGGCGTGCCTCCAGGGTCTCGGCGTCGGCGTCGGCCGGGATGGGGACGGACAAGTCATGCATCTCCGCTTGCAGGGCTACGCGGGCGTTCTCGCCCGAGTCGGCGACATGGCTGATGACCAGCACCTCAGTGACAGCGCTGCTGCCGCTGTCAGCTCGGGGGAGAGGGTCGTTGAAGACTACCACGTCGGAGGGGTAGGCGTCGAGCGATGTCGTGTCGGAGTCGACAAGCATCGGGTTGGTGGAGCCGACCGACTCCAAGTCTGCAGCAAGCTCACTGGAGACGTGGAGTTGGTCGAGGAGGCTGACGAGGCGACTCTCGGGGTAGTCCGTGCCTGCGTTGGACGCGGGCTCGTCGGAGATGTGAGCCTCGCCAAGAAGATCGGCGAGGCAGCTCGCTGTGCAGGCGTCGGCAAAACCTTACAGCGCGTCGGGACAAGCACCATCGGGTGCAGCGGGCTGGCTGCGCTCGCGGGGGAGGAAAAGGGTTCCCGTCCAGAACAGGTCTCCGGACGACGGTGCACCTGGCCCCACGGTGGGTGCCAAATGTCGGGTGGTAGGTGCGACATATGCCAAAGGGTGGCTTATCATTGTGGGAGCCAGTAAGACGTCGCCGGTGCCTGGAAACGGGATGAGGCGAAGACATGCACGCCGGCGAATCTTACCCAGGTTCGAGGCTCTCCGTGGAGATAACACCCCTAGTCCTGCTCTGCGGGGTCTCCGCATGATCACTAGATCAAGACAAGTAGCTACAAGTGCTCCTTGAGCTGTCGGGTTAGAGGGAGAAGAAGGGCAAGGCTAGCTCTCCTTTCCTCTCTATGTGGTGTGTGTAATTCTATGAGACCAACCCTTTGCATGGGTGTCCCGGGGGGTTTATATAGGCCTACCCCCTAGGGGTACAATGGTAATCCGGCTGGGCGCGGGTCCCAGCCATCAGTGTCTATGCTCGCCGGATTCTCCGCCGGTCATTGGGGCCCGCCGACTGGTGGGTCCCGCCGGCTGCCGGCTTCTTGGCCGGCACGCCGGCCCCACCGCATGGGGGCTTTGTCGGCGGCTGGTTACTGTTACCTCGCCTCTGATGACGAGGGC
Source organism: Aegilops tauschii subsp. strangulata (assembly GCF_002575655.3). NCBI lineage: Eukaryota > Viridiplantae > Streptophyta > Magnoliopsida > Poales > Poaceae > Aegilops > Aegilops tauschii. The sequence continues at coordinate 43,171,202 of NC_053039.3, forward strand.
TTTGTCGAGGTAAGCATGGCTACAGTGTCGCCGCCTTGCGAGCTCTCACTGTAGCCTTACCTCGTCTTGTCTCCTTAATAGGGCGCATGCTTCGAGGGAGGCAGGTAGCCGGCTGTTTGGAGCCGGCCACATCTCTGGCCGACTAGAGGAGGCCGGGCTGTCTCCGGATGTCTCCCTGGCAAAGGGGCCCGCCGCCTGCGGGCCGTTCTGGCACCTGTTGTGGGTGACGTCGGGGCCAACATGGCTAAAGTGCCGCGCCGGATGGGGGATGGCTGGCCCGTACGGCGCCCTGTGGCCATGCCTGTTCCGGGATTCAGGGGTAGTGGGCTGTACTACGGCCACGCCCCATCCTATCACCGTTATGTGGGTACAGTCTTAGTGGGTGCAGTCTTGGCCGGCTTCTGGGAGTCGGTCCTCTTGGGGCCGGCTTCCTGGTGTCGGCTATCTCGTATCTTTCTTGGGGGAGGTTTTCTGAGACTGGGTCACCTTCTGGGAGTCGGCCCTGGGGATAGCCGGCCGGGGGAAGGCGGCCCTATGCTTTGTATGCTTGAAGGCTCGAATGGCCTTATAATTTTTCGAAGAGCCAGGGGGAGTCGGTTAGGCTACCCGTGGCCATTTACTCCGACACGGATCGGGGCACGCTGCATGAAGAGGAGCCAAAGATCGAAGCCAACCAGATGCTGTCGATGAGCAAGGGAGGGGTCTTGGGCACGCCCGCCAGGCTCCACGCCAAACCATGGGGGAGGAATGGCCAAGCCGCGGGCTCAGCGCGCCACAAAGACGGAGATGCTCCCCCAGCCAACCCTGCTCCAGGGGCGGTAAGTAGACTAGGAACGCTCAAGGCCGATGGGGGAGTCGAAGATGGGTAAGTAGCTCAGGAGGCGTAACCGCCTCGATCGAAGGAGCCCTAAAGAACTGACGTCAGGAGATGGAAAACAGCACACAAGGAGCCACAGCAATAAGATACTTACACGTCAACGGCGATGTACTTCCTCTGCTTCAGCGGTCCAAAGATGTTGTTACCGCTCGGGGATCCTTTCCTCTTGCGGAGCTCCGCGAAATCGACGCAGAGTCGGCCGTATCGCTGGACATGGCGACTTGCACGGGGCGAAGAGCTTGGAGAGACAACTTTAGGGGTGCCCGGATGCAGCAAACAGCCAGGCGCCGCCTCACCACCAACTCCCGAGGATTCCGGGGCCTTAGCCTTGGGAGCCGCACGCCACGTCTCCTTAGCGACCGGCGTTTCAAGAAGGGGGTCGCAAGCTCCCGAGGATGACACCCCAGGCTCACCACTAAGCATGTGCTCCATAGCACTTGGGCCACCAGCCTCCGTCGGAGCTCGCCCCCCTGCACCCCCACTTGGGGTGAGCTCGGCACCAGCGGCAAGGAAGGGAACCACGACGACGGGGTTCTCGCGGGGCCCCACCAGACCGATCGGCCGCAGCCCCCATTCGTCAAAGGAAGGCATGCTTGCTGCAAACTCATCCTTGTTCTTGCAGCAATACAGCAGGCAATTCTTCCCAGGCATTCCGACCTGCAAAGGGACACCCGTAAAGACCTTGAGCACTGTCTGTCGCATCCCGAGAGGGAGCCCAGACTCCTGGAACCTCATGTGGTCCTGACTGTTGAGCAAAGTCCACATTGGGCGAGAGTGGCGCTGAAGCGGAGCAACCCGACGCTTGGCGAACTCCTTCACCACCATAGGCGCGGTCACGCCACGGTCCTTCAGCAGCCTCAGCCTGGCCCAGACAAGAGCAAGGCGAGGGCTCGAGAGCCTCTAGTGGCCCCAGCTGGAGTTTGGAACAGCGGGCCCCGCCGGAACTTGGAGCAGAGGGCTGAGCACGCCGGCATCAATAAACACCCACCACGTACGAAACTCGCTCGTGGATGAAGGGAGCTCAAAGTCAATCCCCGCGCCCACGGTCGCGGCCATGGCCTGGAAGCTCACACACCCCGAGCTCTGCCAGGGACCAGTCAGATGCAATGAGAAGAAATGGCGAAGCAGGGCCACGGAAGGAGCGATGCCCACCATGGCCTCACACAAGAAGGCGAAGACGGCAAGAAGGGTCACAGATTGGGGGTCGAGATGAAGCATGTGGATCTGGTAATGCTCGAGCACCGCGTTGAAGAAGGCGGAGAAGGGAGGAATCAAGCCAGCCCAAAGGGCATCAATGAAGATCGGGACCTCAGTGGCTGCCCGATCCATGCGAGTGCGGGACGCGGGCCAAGCCACCGTCTCTCCCCACTCGTTGAAGCTGGAGGAAAGCATGGGGCACACCTTGTCCATGTCCTCGTCGTTGAGCACCCGAGGTCGGCCGAGCGCCAGCTCAAAAGATGGAGGCGCAGTTGGCAACGACTGGGGTTTCTTCCCCTTTTCAGCTAGTTTCGGCGCCATGGCGATGAAGCAGGCGGAGCATAAGCCGGATTGGCAGGGCAGAGCAGGGCCTCGAGGAAGCAGGGAGATTGGGAGAGACAGGCGAGGGCGAAGGAGGAATAACTCTGTAGGCCGCAGGGGCCGCATAGCTAGGCGAATTCAGAGGCAGCGTGGGGAAGCGGAGACGCCCATGTCCAATCAACCGCCACGCGTCAACCGAGGCCACAGGCTTTGGGGCCCGCGGTGCTCCGTACTTGGCCCTTGGCTTCACCGCGAAGCCAAGCCCGAGCGCACCTTGGGCCCGGGGGCTACTGTCAGTGTCCTGGGAACGGGGGTCCCCAGACTTGCCTGCCTGCGGCCCACGGCGTGGCTAAGTCAGCAGGCCGTACGGCCCATCTTCATCAACAAGGCATCCAAGACCCTCGTGAGGGGCCAAGCCTCGCGAGGCGGACGACACAAGACCACCTCAGGAGCGGCCAAGCCAGGCAGGCTCAGGAGGAGCGGAGATATCAAGGTGGGGCAAACCTCGCGAGGCTCTCATGACGTGAGCCATGACGATCGACACCAGGCGGGCGCCAGCGCGCGCAGCGTCCTTATTTCCTTTTTGGTGCTAAGGAGGCCAGCGCAGGCGAGGAGTACCGAGGCGTTAGGCAAAGGTTGCTATATCGGTGCAACGATACCAAGACCAGGAGGACGGCAAGGCAGAGGTCATCGTGGAGCCCAAGACGGCGTCACCACTAGAGCCTTTCGCAGGCGAAGACCCCTTTTGTCAGGATAGCTTGTACTAGCTGCCCCCCTTCAAATTTTCCCGCCGTTGGTGGCTCCCTTCCCGCTCAATATTTGGGAAGAGGACCAGGGCTTATATAAGTAGAGCTAGCCACCATAGTAGGGGCATCGAGCAGTTCGCCCAGCTCTCACCCGCTAAGACACCAAGCACAAGAACACCTCAACCTCAGGAGGCTGTTCTTTCCCTTGTACTGTTCTTCATCAGCCCAAGAGGCAATCCACCACCACCACACTGGAGTAGGGTATTACACCACAACGGTGGCCCGAACCAGTATAAATCCTGTGTCTTTCTGTGTTGCGAGTTCGTCGAGTTCGTCCGCGATATCTTAGCGAGCTAGGGCGTAGATCGGTAGGAGGGAAAGACTTCGCACGCACCCCAGTGTTTGAACCTTAAGGGTTTGCCGGAACCCCACATCCGACATTATTGGTCTTGCTTCTATTGCCATCCCTCCTAATGATCCTTTAGAACAATGTTTGCTAGACCATGAAAATGATATGTTTATGAATGAAGGAAGGGAAATATATGAAGTATTCTTTAAACAGGGACCTATTTTGAAACACAACTTGCCTATTGAAATTTTAGGGGATCCTCCTCCACCCAAGGGTGATCCCATGTTTGAGCTTAAACCATTATCTGATACTCTTAAATATGCTTATCTTGATGAAAATAAGATATATCCTGCTATTATTAGTGCCAACCTTTCAGAGGAGGAAGAAGAGAAATTATTGAAAACTCTGAAGAAGCATCGTGCTGCTATTGGATATACTCTCGATGATCTTAAGGGCATTAGTCCCACTCTATGCCAGCACAAAATAAAATTGGAGAAAGACGCTAAGCCGGTTGTTGATCACCAACGACGGTTAAATCCTAAGATGAAAGAAGCGGTAAGAAAAGAAATACTAAAGCTTCTGGAGGCAGGTATAATTTATCCTGTTGCTGATACTCAGTGGGTAAGTCCTGTCTATTGTGTCCCTAAGAAGGGAGGTATTACTGTTGTTCCTAATGATAAAGATGAATTGATCCCACAAAGAATTGTTACAGGTTATAGAATGGTAATTGACTTCCGGAAATTAAATAAAGCTACTAAAAGGACCATTACCCTTTACCTTTTATTGATCAAATACTAGAAAGATTATCCAAACGTACACATTTTTGCTTTCTAGACGGTTATTCTGGTTTCTCTCAAATACCTGTGTCAAAAGAGGATCAGGAAAAGACCACTTTTACTTGCCCTTTCGGTACCTTTGCTTATAGACGTATGCCTTTTGGTTTATGTAATGCACCTGCTACCTTTCAAAGATGTATGACTACTATATTCTCTGATTTTTGTGAAAAGATTGTTGAGGTTTTCATGGATGATTTCTCCGTGTATGGAACTTCTTTTGATGATTGCTTAAGCAACCTTGATCGAGTTTTGCAGAGATGTGAAGAAACTAATCTTGTCTTGAATTGGGAGAAGTGCCACTTTATGGTTAATGAAGGTATTGCCTTGGGGCATAAAATTTCTGAAAGAGGTATTGAAGTTAATAAAGCTAAAGTTGATGCTATTGAAAAGATGACGTGTCCTAAGGACATTAAAGGTATAAGAAGTTTCCTTGGTCATGCCGGTTTTTATAGGAGGTTCATTAAAGACTTCTAAAAAAATTCTTGGCCTCTGACTAATGTCATACAAAAAGATGTTCCTTTTGTCTTTGATGATGATTGTGTAGAAGCATTTGAAATACTTGAGAAAGCCTTGATTACTGCACCTATTGTTCAGCCACCTGATTGGAACTTACCCTTTGAAATTATGTGTGATGCTAGTGATTATGCTGTAGGTCCTGTTCTAGGACAAAGAGTTGATAAGAAATTAAATGTTATCCAATATGCTAGTAAAACTCTAGACAGTGCCCAGAGAAATTATGCTACTACTGAAAAAAATAGCAGTTGTATTTGCTTGTGATAAGTTCAGACCTTATATTGTTGATTCTAAAGTAACTATTCAGACTGATCATGCTGCTATTAAATACCTGATGGAAAAGAAAGATGCTAAACCTAGACTTATTAGATGGGTTCTCTTGCTACAAGAATTTGATTTGCATATTATTGATAGAAAGGGAGTTGAGAACCCCGTTGCAGACAACTTATCTAGGTTAGAGAATGTTCTTGATGACCCACTACCTATTGATGATAGCTTTCCTGATGAACAATTAGCTGTCATAAATGCTTCTCGTACTGCTCCATGGTATGCTGATTATGCTAATTACATTGTTGCTAAATTTATACCACCTAGTTTCACATAGCAGCAAAAGAAAAGGTTTTTCTATGATTTAAGACATTACTTCTGGGATGACCCACACCTTTATAAAGAAGGAGTAGATGGTGTTATTAGACGTTGTGTACCTGAGCATGAACAGGAACAGATCCTATGCAAGTGTCACTCCGAGGCTTATGGAGAACACCACGCTAGAGATAGAACTGCACATAAGGTATTGCAATCCGGTTTTTGTTGGCCTACTCTCTTCAAAGATGCCCGTAAGTTTGTCTTGTCCTGTGATGAATGTCAAAGAATTGGTAATATTAGTAGACGTCAAGAAATGCCTATGAACTATTCACTTGTTATTGAACCATTTGATGTTTGGGGCTTTGATTATATGGGACCGTTTCCTTCCTCTAATGGGTATACACATATTTTAGTTGCTGTTGATTATGGTACTAAGTGGGTAGAAGCTATTCCAACTAGTAGTGCTGATCATAACACCTCTATTAAGATGCTTAAAGAAGTTATTTTTCCGAGGTTTGGAGTCCCTAGATACTTAATGACTGATGGTGGTTCACATTTTATTCATGGTGCTTTTCGTAAAATGCTTGCTAAGTATGATGTTAATCATAGAATTGCATCTCCATACCACCCACAGTCTAGTGGTCAAGTAGAACTGAGTAATAGGGAGATTAAATTAATTTTGCAAAACACTGTTAATAGATCTAGAAAGAACTGGTCCAAGAAACTTGATGATGCATTATGGGCCTATAGAACTGCATATAAAAACCCTATGGCTATGTCTCCGTATAAAATGGTTTATGGAAAAGCATGTCACTTACCTCTCGAACTAGAACATAAGGCATATTGGGCCATTAAAGAGCTCAATTATGATTTTCAACTTGCCGGTGAGAAGAGACTATTTGACATTAGCTCACTTCATGAGTGGAGAACCCAGGCCTATGAGAATGCCAAACTGTTTAAAGAAAAGGTTAAAAGATGGCATGACAAAAGGATACAAAAGCGTGAGTTTAATGTAGGTGATTATGTTCTGTTATACAACTCTCATTTAAGATTTTTTGCAGGAAAACTCCTCTCTAAATGGGAAGGTCCTTACGTTATCGAGGAGGTCTATCGTTCCGGTGCCATAAAAATCAACAACTTCGAAGGCACAAATCCGAAGGTGGTGAACGGTCAAAGAATCAAACATTATATCTCAGGTAATCCCATAAATGTTGAAACCAATGTTATTGACACCGTAACCCCGGAGGAGTACATAAGGGAAACTTTCCAGAATGTTTCAGACTCTGAAAAGGAATAGGTATGTGGTACAGTAAGTAAACCGACTCCAAAATAGTTCTAATAGAAATTTTTCTCCGTTTTGGAATATTTAAGAAAATAGGAAAATAAGAAGTAGTCCGAAAGGGACAAGAGGCATCCACGAGGGTGGAGGGCGCTCCCTACCCCCTGGGCGCGCCCCCCTGCCTCGTGGGCACCTCGTGTGCCCTCCGGACTCCGTTTTCTTGCACGATACTTCTTTTCGTCGGTAAAAATTCACTATATAATCTCTCGAAGGTTTTGACCACCGTACCACGCAAATATCTCCTTTTTTGTTCCAAGCTATTTTCTACCAGAGTTTTCAAGGCCAGGCATCATGTCGTCCCCCTCCTCCAACAACGCGGGCGACGATGCTTGGCTAATGAAGATAGAGATAAAAAGAGAAGAACTTGGGGAGATAAACAAGGGTGATAGGATCAAGAAAGCCACGGAGGATCAAGCTCCGGCAGCACAAGAAGAAGACATGCTTCAACCTTACTATAACCATCTTACCCCTACTGAAATAGAAGCTTTCAAGATGATTGAAATAGTTCGGGTGCAAAACAAGTATCTCACTCGTGAAAATATTTTGTTGCAAGAATACATCACCGCACTCAAGGGCATTATTCGCAAATTGGAGAATCTCCTACGCTCGATGTGTGACATGACTTCATCAACAACTCCATCATCACCACCTCCGAAGAAAGAGACATAAATACATGGGTGTGGGCACTCCCCTTGGCAACTGCCAAGCTTGGGGGAGGTGCCCTGGTATTGTATCACCATCACACTTCTATCTTTACCGTTTTTCTTAGTTCGATCCTTTTGGTTATATCTTGATCTAGTAAAATAAAGTTTGGTATGATCTAGCTTTGAGTTTTCGTGTTGATCCTTATCTATGTAATCGAGTCCGTGAGCTATATATAATAAAGATTAGTCTTGAGTCGAGGGCTTGGTTATCTTGCTATGATCTTGAGGGAATAAAAGAAAAAAAAGGAGAAAGACTAAAAAGAAATAAAGAGATCATATTGATCTTATGGAGAGTAATGACTTCACATATAAAGAGTATGATGAATAAAAGTTGTTGAGAGCTGACAAACATAGTTTTGGTCATCGTTGCAATTAATAGGAAGTAATAAAGAAAGAGAGGTTTTCACATATAAATATACTATCTTGGACATCTTTTATGATTGTGAGCACTCATTAAAATATGACATGCTAAAAATTTGATGTTGGACAAGGAAGACAACGTAATGGGTTATGTTTTCTTTTATCCAAAATAAATTATATTGTCATGGATCAAACAACATGTTGAGCTTTCCTTTCCCCCTCATGCTAGCAAAATTCTTTGCACCAAGTAGAGATACTACTTGTGCTTCCAAATATCCTTAAACCCAGTTTTGCTATGAGAGTCCACCATATCTACCTATGGATTGAGTAAGATCCTTCAAGTAAGTTGTCATTGTTGCAAGCAATAAAAATTGCTCTCTAAATATGTATGATCTATTAGTGTGGAGAAAATAAGCTTTATATGAGCTTGTGATATGGAAGAAATAAAAGCGACGGACTGCATAATAATAAAGGTCCCTATCACAAGTGGCAATATAAAGTGACGTTCTTTTGCATTAAGATTTTGTGCATCCAACCATAAAAGCACATGACAACCTCTGCTTCCCTCTGCGAAGGGCCTATCTTTTATTTTTGTCTTATACCTTATACAAGGGTCATGGTGATCTTCACCTTTCCTTTTTACACTTTATCCTTTGGCATGCACTATGTGTTGGAAAGATCCTGATATATATATATCCAATTGGATGTGGGTTTTCGTAAAGCATTATTGTTGATGTTACCCTTGAGGTAAAAGGTTGGGAGGCAAAACTATAAGTCCCTATCTTTCTCTGTGTACGATTAAAACTTCATACCCATAAGTATTGCGTGAGTGTTAGCAATTGTGAAAGACCAAATGATAGTTGAGTATGTGGACTTGCTGAAAAGCTCTTATATTGACTCTTTCCGATGTTATGATAAATTGCAATTGCTTCAATGACTGAGATTATAGTTTATTAGTTTTTCAATGAAGTTTCTGATTCATACTTTACATTGTGAATAGATTATTACTTTAGCATAAGCAATCATATGACAATATATATGTTGCTATTCTAAGAATGATCATGATGCCCTCATGTCCGTATTTTATTTTATCGACACCTCTATCTCTAAACATGTGGACATATTTTTCGATATCGGCTTCCGCTTGAGGACAAGCGAGGTCTAAGCTTGGGGGAGTTGATACGTCCATTTTGCATCATGCTTTTATATCGATATTTATTGCATTATGGGCTGTTATTACACATTATGTCACAATACTTATGACTTCTCTCTCTTATTTATAAGGTTTACATGAAGAGGGAGAATGCCGGCAGCTGGAATTCTGGGCTGGAAAAGGAGCAAATATTAGAGACCTATTCTGCACAACTTCAAAAGTCCTGAAACTCAACGAAAGTCAGTTTTGGAATATATTAAAAATATTGGGCGAAGAAAGCACTAGAGGGGGGCCACCCACTGTCCACGAGGGTGGAGGGCGCGCCCTACCCCCTGGGCGCGCCCCCTGCCTCGTGGGCCACCTGGAAGCCCCCCGATGCCCATCTTATGATATAAGGTGTCTTTTGCCCTAGAAAAAGAAGAAGGAAGATTTCGGGATGAAGCGCCGCCGTCTCGAGGCGGAACCTGACGAAACCAATCTAGGGCTCCGGCGGAGCTATTCTACCGGGGAAACATCCCTCCGGGAGGGGGAAATCGTCACCATCGTCATCACCATCGATCCTCTCATCGGGAGGGGGTCAGTCTCCATCAACATCTTCATAAGCAACATCTCCTCTCAAACCCTAGTTCATCTCTTGTATCCGATATTTGTCTCAAAACCTCAGATTGGTACCTGTGGGTTGGTAGTAGTGTTGATTACTCCTTGTAGTTGATACTAGTTGGTTTATTCGGTGGAAGATCATATGTTCAGATCCTTTATGCACGTTATTAACCCTCTGATTATGAACATGAATATGATTTGTGAGTAGTTACGTTTGTTCCTGAGGACATGGGAGAAGTCTTGTTATAAGTAGTCATGTGAATTTGGTATTCGTTCGATATTTCGATGAGATGTATGTTGTCTTACCTCTAGTGGTGTTATGTGAACGTTGACTACATGACACTTCACCATTGTTTGGGCCTAGGGGAAGGCATTGGGAATTAATAAGTATATGATGGGTTGCTAGAGTGACAGAAGCTTAAACCCTAGTTTATGCGTTGCTTCGTAAGGGGCTGATTTGGATCCATATGTTTCATGCTATGGTTAGGTTTACCTTAACTCTTCTTTCGTAGTTGCGGATGCTTGCGAGAGGGGTTAATCATAAGTGGGCTGCTTGTCCAAGGAAGGGCAGTACCCAAGCACCGGTCCACCCACATATCAAATTATCAAAGTGACGAACGCGAATCATATGAGCATGATGAAAACTAGCTTGACGATAATTCCCATGTGTCCTTGGGAGCGCTTTCCTTTATATAAGAGTTTGTCCAGGCTTGTCCTTTGCTACAGAAAGGATTGGGCCACCTTGCTGCACCTTGTTTACTTTTGTTACTTGTTACCCGTTACGAATTACCTTATCACAAAACTATCTGTTACCGATAATTTCAGTGCTTGCAGAGAATACCTTACTGAAAACTGCTTGTCATTTCCTTCTGCTCCTCGTTGGGTTCGAGACTCTTACTTATCGAAAGGACTATGATAGATCCCCTATACTTGTGGGTCATCAATGCTGCATGTGCTAAGTATTTCACCATGATCTTGGATTGGCCGGCTCGCACTTGGTTGAAAGGGTTGCCCGCCAACTCCATTAGGTCATGGGAGGAGCTGAAGGCCCGCTTTATCCAAAATTTCAAAGACATGTGCAAGCAGCCTATGTCAATCCTGGATTTGGATTCTTGTGTCCAAGGCGAGGGTGAGTTAACAACCCACTGGGTGCGCTGGATCTCAACTATTATACACTCATCGGACAGCATCAAGGTCGGCTCAGCGGTTTTAATGTTGGAGAAAAATTGTCGTTTCCTCCCCCTCAAGCAGAAGCTTGGACGGCTTAAGGGCCACTGCAATGACATGGGGAGCTCATGGCGGCTCTCATCAAGTATGCCGACTCTGATAGTACCAAGGACCCCGAGTCTGATGAGGAAAAGCCGGGAAAGGGAAAGAAGAGCGGCAACACGAAAGGGCAGCAGTATAATACGGCAAGCCAAAGTGGTAATGGTAAGCGAAAGGCCGGCGGTAATTTAGACTTTGTGGCTAACACCAATGCGCAGAATAATAATCAACGTCGCAAGGGAAGGCCGGCCCGGCCTGTAGGATCGAGGCTCAACCTCGAAGCGATAATGAATCAGCTTTGTATGAGGCATGGTACACGCGAGAAGCCGGCCACTCATTTATGGAAGGATTACTCTATCATGAAGGAGTTCAAAGCTTCCGATCTTTTTCAGAACAACCATGGCCCGAACGGCGGCTCAGGATCCAGTTCTCACGGTCCGGGTTATGGTGGTGGCGGTTCTAATACCGGTTTCCAAGGCCAAGGCAATCATGGTGGTTATAGTCAACAGCCTGGTCAGGGGAATCAGCAGCAGCAGTCTGGTTATCAGAGTAACCCGAAGTAGTTGAATAGTGGGCAGTACCACGTTTTCACCACAAGTTTATGCAAGCGGGATCCAAAGCTTCAAAAAAGGGTAGTGAATGCAGTCGAGCCGGCGATTCCCCTTTATTTGTGATGGTCCGAACACCCTGTTCTCTGGGGTCATGAGGATCACCCGCCCCGGGTTGATAATCCGGGTCACTTGGCTTTGGTGGTAGCACCTTAGGTTGGAGGCTACAAATTCACTAAAGTGCTCATGGATGGAGGCAACAACATCAATATCCTTTATTATGATACTTTCCGTCGCATGGGGTTAACTGATAAGAATCTTAAGCCGTCGAACACTGTTTTTCACGGCGTGGTGCCTGGTAAGTCGCCATATCCGGTGGGAAATATATCTTTGGAGGTTTCTTTTGGCAATGATCATGACTCCAGATCCGAGACGTTGACTTTTGAAGTAGTTAAAATCAAGAGTCCTTATCATGCTATGTTTGGGTACCCGGCTTATGCTAATTTCATGGCAAGGCCTTGTTATGTTTATTTGCAGCTTAAGATGCCGGGTCATAAGGGTACCATGACGGTGCATGGAAGCCGGAAGATAGCCTTGGAATGTGAAGAAGGCGATGCTGCTTACGCTAAGTCTGTCTGTGCAACAGAGGAATTGAAATTTTACAAGGATAATGTTGACCTAGCGGATATGACATCTTTGGAGAAGCCAACCACAGAGCATGACCCCCTGTTGAAATTTAAGTCGGCGGATGACACTAAGCTAGTTGATTTTGTTCCTGGCGATTCATCCAAGCAGTTCAGCATCAGTGCTAATCTGGATCCAAAATTGGAAAGCGCGCTCATCGAGTTCATCCGTGAGAACCGGGACATCTTTGCATGAAAGCCTTTAGACATGCCAGGTGTACCGAGGGAACTCTCTTAGCACACTCTCAATATTGATCCAAAGTTTAAATCGGTCAAGCAATTCCTTTGCCGTTTCAATGAAGAAAGGCGCAAGGCCATTGGTGAAGAAGTCGCCCGGCTCTTGGCGGCTGGGTTTATTGTTGAAGTTTTTCATCTTGAGTGGTTGGCTAACCCGGTGTTGGTACTTAAGAAGAATGGTACCTGGCGTAGGTGTGTGGATTACATGGACTTAAACAAGGCATGTCCGGCTGATCCCTTTGCTCTTCCCCATATTGATCAGATTATTGATGCTACGGCGGGTTGTTAGCGTTTGAGTTTTTTGGATGCTTATTCTGGTTATCATCGGATCAAGATGGCAGTTAAGGATCACGAGAAGACAACTTTTATCACTCCCTTTGGAGCCTTCTGCTATGTGTCCATGCCTTTTGGGCTCAAGAGTGCCCAGGCTACTTATCAGCGGTGTGTGCAAAATTGCCTTCATAATCAAATCGGCCTAATGTTCATGCTTATGTGGATGATATTGTGGTGAAGTCCAGGAAGAAGGAGACCCTGATAGATGATTCAAAGGAGACCTTTGACAATCTCTAGGTCTACAAGATGATGCTTAACCCGGCCAAGTGTGTCTTTGGTGTACCAGCAGGCAAGCTCTTGGGCTTTCTGGTCTCTGAACGGGGTATTGAAGCTAACCCAAAGAAAATTAAGGCTATCACTTCCTTGGCTAAGCCGGCATGTATTAATGATGTTCAGCGTGTGGCAGGTCGAATTGCGGCCTTAAGCTAGTTCATAAGCCGGCTGGGTGAGAAGGCTATCCCTCTGTACCAGATGATGAAGAAGACAGATCACTTTGTCTGGAGTGATGCTGCTAATCAGGCATTCGAGGCCTTGAAGAAATAGTTAGCTCAGCCACCGGTCCTTGTTGCTCCCATTGATAAGGAGCCTTTGTTGTTATACGTGGCTGCCAATAGCCGAGCTGTTAGCGTAGCCATTGTGGTGGAAAGGAAGGAATCAGGCAAGGAGTATCCAGTTCAGCGACTGGTTTATTATATCAGTGAGGTGCTCACTGAATCCAAGCAGAGGTATCCACATTGGCAGAAGCTTGTATACGGGGTGTTCATGGCTAGTCACAAGCTCAAGCAATATTTTCTGGGTCATCCATCACTGTGGTTAGTTCTGCTCCTTTAGAGGACATTATTTAGAATAGATAAGCCACAGATCAGGTAGCCAAGTGGGCCATTGAGCTTGAACCCCATGGTTTGAAGTATATGCCTCAAAGAGCCATCAAGTCTCAAGCACTTGTGGATTTTATAAATGATTGGACAGAGTTGCAGATGCTTGAGGAGAAGCCGGATAGCACACATTGGACTATTCACTTTGATGGATCCAGGCAGTTGGAGGGCTTGGGGGCTGGAGTTGTCTTGACCTCCCCACGAGGTGATAAATTTTGTTATGTTCTCAGGTTGATGTTCCCTTGTATAACAATGCAGCTGAGTATGAGGCCTTACTCCATGGTCTTCGAATGGCTAAGGAGATGAACTTAAGCCGGGAGAGGTGTTTCGGCGACTTACATTTGGTAGGTCAGCAAGTTTCTGGCACTTGGGATTCTAAGGACCCACTCATGGCCGCTTATCACCAAGAGGTTGATGCTATTGCTAGTCACTTCAAAGGTTATCAAGTTGAACATATTGATCGCAGGAAGAATGAGGCGGCTGATGCTTTGAGCCGGTTAGTGTCCCAGCGTAAGATGGTGCCACCTAAGATTTTCCTGGATATCCTGCATAACACTTTAGTCAAAATTCCTACAGAGGAAGATCTTGCTATTCCTGACCCGGAAGCGCAATTGGTGGCGGCTCTTCATGCTATTCCTGATTGGACAGTTCCATATTTGGCTTATATGACCCGGGGTGAGTTACCTGAGGATGAAACTTTGGCCAGGCAGATAACCCGACGGTCTAATTCAATGACTATTGTCAATGGGGAGTTGCATCATCGCATTGTTACGGGGGCATTTCGTGAGATCTTACGAGAGATTCATGAAGGAGATTGTGGTCATCATGCCGGTTCTAAATCTCTGGTGGCCAAGGCTTTTCGTCATGGATTTTATTGGCTGACGGCTCATGCTGATGCTGAGGATTTGGTCAGTAAATGTGATGGTTGCCAGAAATTTTCAAGACGGGCTCATGTGCCAGCTCAAGAATTGAGGATGATTCCGATTGCTTGGACATTTGCAGTCTGGGGGCTTGATATGGTTGGGACTTTCAAAAAAAGACTCACCTTTTGGTGGCGGTTGACAAATTCACAAAGTGGGTTGAAGCAGAGTCGGTTAGTAAGAGTGTGACGCGGCAACAGCGATTCAATTCATCAAAAAGGTGATTTTCTATTTTGGTTTTCCCCACAGCGTTATAACTGAAAATTGTACTAATCTGTCCAAGGGTGCTATGAAAGAGTTTTGTCAATGAGAGCATATTTGACTTGATGTATCATCAGTGGCTCACCCTCAGTCCAATGGTCAAGCTGAGAGGGCCAATCAAGAAATCTTGAAAGGCATCAAGCCCTGGCTTATGGTCCCTTTGCAGAGGACGCCGGGTTATTGGGTGGAGGAGTTACCCTCAGTGTTATGGAGCATCAGTACCACCCCCATCAGATCTATGGGTTACAAGCCTTTCTTCATGGTTTACGGAGCAGAGGCGGTTCTCCCTAGTGACCTCCGTCACGACTCGCCCCGTGTGGCGGCTTATGTTGAAGCTGATAATGAAAAAGCACGTCGGGATGCTATTGGCCTGTTAGATGAGGAGCCTGACCTTGCGGTGGCTCGTTCAGCGATTTATCAGCAAGATCTACACCGTTATCACAGCCGCCGGGTTAGAACCAGGACCTTTCAAGAGGGTAACTTGGTGCTACGGCTTATCCAGGATCAAACTGATATGCACAAGCTATCCCCACCTTGGGAAGGGCCCTTCGTGGTCACCAAAAATTTGAACAATGGGTCCTTCTATCTTATCGATGTTCGAGACCACAAGGCCTCACGCACGTCGGAGGAGAAGACCCGCCGGCCGTGGAATATTGCTCATCTTCGGCCTTACTACACCTGAGCCACCGGCTCTTCTGATGTACATATTTTGATAATGTATATATTACGATGAATATAATAAAGCCGGCATCCCTGATAATTTAGGGCCTCTGTTGTTTCCTTTCTAAGATATGAGTCTTTTATATAACTTCATAAGAGCATAGCTCTGATTACCTCGGTAATCCGGCTATCAAGCCCATATTATAAGATCATAGCTCTGATTACCTCGGTAATCTGGCTATCAAGCCAATATTATAACTTCATATGGGCATAGCTCTGATTACTTTGCTAAGCCGGCTACCAAGCCAATATTATCTGAGCACAGCTTTGATTACTTTGGTAATCCGGCTGCCAAGCCAATATTATATGAGCACAACTCTGATTACTTTGGTAATCCAGCTACCAAGCCAATATTACATGAGCCTATCTCTGATTACTTTAGTAATCCGGCTATCAAGCCAAAATTCTAACTTCATATGAGCATAGCTCTGACCTACTTGGAGGTTTAATGCCCGGGTTACAGGGACCAAAGTGAGTCTGTTGCAAAGCACAGGTCAAACATAGGTACCCGGCCTTGACGGTTCAAAATACATCCCTTGGGGGCTCCTTGATTCACAGAACATAGCTTTGATAACCCTGCTCGGTTTGAAATGCCAGGTATATGATGAACCAGCGGTATGACCAAAAATATCACAGGATACTATGGGATGACGTGATTTCTAGCACACAATCTTTTTGACAAAAGGATAAACCCTCGTCCAAGTTCCAGAAGCAAGCATAAAACATGCACAATGGCATGACAAATCATGGTTTTCACTAAACTATTACATGACTCAGCAAGCCCAAATGATCAAGCATTTTTCAGAAGATCAAATATAAAATATGAAATGCCCAGCGGATCAATTTTCTTGGCCTTGACGGTTTGAAGCTTCTGGATCATCCCTCGCCGTTCTTCGTCCTCCTCCGTCGTCTGGAAGTTTGGTGATGACCAGTCAATGCCACACAAGGCTTGGAATTCAGCTTCGTCATCTATAAGTTTGGACGGATCGACTTCAGGGGCGAAAGTATGCTTACGGATTGGAGGGATCAGATCCATCACTTTGTAAGCCGGCATAGGCATCTTCTGATTCTCCAAATTATAAGCTGCCTGGTATTCTGAAAGATCCGTTTCATTGGCAATATAATGAGACTGGCCAGTGGACGTATCTCCTTCATGCAGGCAGCGAAGTCTTTCTTATCAAAGGGAGTGCCATCTTCTTTAAAGCTTGGACACCCAGTAGCTAGCTCAGCCGGGTCTAGCTCCGCTTGCCATGCCTTGGCCCAGCTTAAAGCCGTCACGGCACCGGCTCTTGCAGCCGACCGCTTTATCTCTTCAATCCTGGCGGGTAGAACGGAAAGTTTTTTCAAAACGTCACTGAGAAGAGTAGGCGCTTCATTGGTTGGGGAGATAGTGGCCATCATGCGTTGAGCTCAAGTATATAGCTGTTCAACAAGCATGTATATGGCTTTGAGCTTCACAAGCATCTTTTGACAAAGGTTACTGCTTCTAGGACCTGTGTAACAATTGAGGGTCGATCAGAGACGGTTTGCAACATGAAAGATAAGACTCAGTTATGATACTAGCAATATTACTTACCAAAGATAGAAGAGACTGAAGGAAATATGCCCTAGAGGCAATAATAAAGTTGTTATTTATATTTCCTTATATCATGATAAATGTTTATTATTCATGCTAGAATTGTATTAACCGGAAACATACTACATGTGTGAATACATAGACTAACAGAGTGTCACTAGTATGCCTCTACTTGACTAGCTCGTTGAATCAAAGATGGTTAAGTTTCCTAGCCATAGACATGAGTTGTCATTTGATTGACGGGATCACATCATTAGAGAATGATGTGATTTACTTGACCCATTCCGTTAGCTTAACATTTGATCGTTTAGTATATTGCTATTGCTTTCTTCATGACTTATACATGTTCCTATGACTATGAGATTATGCAACTCCCGAATACCGGAGGAACACTTTGTGTGCTACCAAACGTCACAACGTAACTGGGTGATTATGAAGGTGCTCTACAGGTGTCTCCGATGGTACTTGTTGAGTTGGCATAGATCAAGATTAGGATTTGTCACTCCGATTGTCGAAGAGGTATCTCTAGGCCCTCTCGGTAATGCACATCACTATAAGCCTTGCAAGCAATGCAACTAATGAGTTAGTTGCGAGATGACGTATTACAGAACGAGTAAAGAGACTTGCCGGTAACGAGATTGATCTAGGTATTGAGATACCGACGATCGAATCTCGGGCAAGTAACATACCGATGACAAAGGGAACAACGTATGTTGTTATGCGGTTTGACTGATAAAGATCTTCGTAGAATATGTAGGAACCAATATGAGCATCCAGGTTCTGCTATTGGTTATTGACCGGAGATGAGTCTCGGTCATGTCTACATAGTTCTCGAACCCGTAGGGTCCGCACGCTTAACGTTCGGTGACGATTGGTAATATGAGTTTATGTGTTTTGATGAACCGAAGGTATTTCGGAGTCCCGGATATGATCACGGGCATGACGAGGAGTCTCGAAATGGTCGATAAAAAAAGATCCATATATTGGATGACTATTTTTGGACTTCAGAAGGGTTCTGGGTAAGTTCGGACAAATACCGGAGTACCGGGGGGTTACCGGACCCCCCCAAGGAGTGTAATGGGCCTATTGGGCCTTAGTGGAGAAGAGGAGGGGCGGCCAGGGCAGGCCGCGCGCCCCCTCCCCCTCTAGTCCGAATTGGACAAGGAAGGGGGCGGCGCCCCCTTCTTTTCCTTCCCCCTCTCTCCTCCTTCCTTCCCTCCTACTCCTACTCTTGGAAGGGTTGGCGGGAGTAGGACTCCCCTTGGGGCGCGCCTAGGAGGCCGGCCTCTCCCCCTCCTCCACTCCTTTATATACAAGGGACGGGGGCACCCCATAGACACACAAGTTGATCTGTTGATCCTTTAGCCGTGTGCGGTGCCCCCCTCCACCATATTCCACCTCGGTCATATCGTAGCGGTGCTTAGGCAAAGCCCTGCGTCGGTAGCAACATCATCACCGTCATCACGCCGTCGTGCTGGCGGAACTCTCCCGTGAAGCTCTGCTAGATCGTGAGTTCGTGGGACGTCACCGAGCTGAACGTGTGCTGAACTCGAAGGTGCCGTGTGTTTGGTACTTGGATCGGTCGGATCGTGAAGACGTACAACTACATCAACCGCGTTGTCATGATGCTTCCGCTTACGGTCTACGAGGGTACGTAGACAACACTCTCCCCTCGTTGCTATGCATCACCATGATCTTGCGTGTGCGTAGGATTTTTTTTTGAAATTACTACGTTCTCTAACAGTGGCATCCAGCCAGGTTTATGCGTAGATGTTATATGCACGAGTAGAACACAAATGAGTTGTGGGCGATACAAGTCATACTGCTTACCAGCATGTCATACTTTGATTCGGCGGTATTGTTGGATGAAGCGGCCCGGGCCGACATTATGCGTATGCTTACGCGAGACTGGTTCTACCGACGTGCTTTCCACACAGGTGGCTGGCGGGTGTCAGTTTCTCCAACTTTAGTTGAATCGAGTGTGGCTACGCCCGGTCCTTGAGAAGGTTAAAACAACACATACTTGACGAAATATCGTTGTGGTTTTGATGCGTCGGTAAGAACGGTTCTTGCTCAGCCCGTAGCAGCCACGTAAAACTTGCAACAACAAAGTAGAGGACATCTAACTTGTTTTTGCAGGGCATGTTGTGATGTGATATGGTCAAGACAAGATGCTATAGTTTATTGTATGAGATGATCATGTTTTGTAACAGAGTTATCGGCAACTGGAAGGAGCCATATGGTTGTCGCTTTATTGTATGAAATGCAATCGCCATGTAATTGCTTTACTTTAGCACTAAACGGTAGCGATAGTCGTAGAAGCAATAGTTGGCGAGATGACAACGATGCTACGATGGAGATCAAGGTGTTGCGCCGGTGACGATGGTGATCATGACGGTGCTTCGGAGATGGAGATCAAAGGCACAAGATGATGATGGCCATATCATATCACTTATATTGATTGCATGTGATGTTTATCTTTTATGCATCTTATTTTGCTTTGATTGACTGTAGCATTATAAGATGATCTCTCACTAAATTTGAAGGTATAAGTGTTCTCCCTGAGTATGCACCGTTGCGAAAGTTCGTCGTGCCGAGACACCACGTGATGATCGGGTGTTATAAGCTCTACGTTCACATACAACGGGTGCAAGCCAGTTTTGCACACGCAGAATACTCGGGTTAAACTTGATGAACCTAGCATATGCAGATATGGCCTCGGAACACTTAGACCGAAAGGTCGAGCGTGAATCATATAGTAGATATGATCAACATAGTGATCTTCACCATTGAAAACTACTCCATCTCATGTGATGATCGGACATGGTTTAGTTGATTTGGATCACGTGATCACTTAGATGATTAGAGGGATGTCTATCTAAGTGGGAGTTCTTAAGTAATATGATTAATTGAACTTAAATTTATCATGAACTTAGTACCTGATAGTATTTTGCTTGTATATGTTGTTGTAGATAGATGGCCCGTGCTGTTGTTTCGTTGAATTTAATGCGTTCCTCGAGAAAGCAAAGTTGAAAGATGATGGTAGCAATTACACGGACTCGGTCCGTAACTTGAGGATTATCCTCATTGCTGCACAGAAGAATTACGTCCTGGAAGCACCGCTGGGTGCCAGGCCTGCTGCAGGAGCAACACTAGATGTTAAGAACGTTTGGCAGAGCAAAGCTGTTGAGTACTTGATTGTTCAGTGTGCCATGCTTTACGGCTTAGAACTGGGACTTCAACGACGTTTTGAACGTCATGGAGCATATGAGATGTTCCAGGAGTTGAAATTAATATTTCAAGCAAATGCCCGGATTGAGAGATATGAAGTCTCCAATAAGTTCTACAGCTGCAAGATGGAGAAGAATAGTTCTGTCAGTGAGCATATACTCAAAATGCCTGGGTATAACAATCACTTGATTCAACTGGGAGTTAATCTTCCGGATGATAGTGTCATTGACAAAATTCTTCAATCACTGCCACCAAGCTACAAGAGCTTCGTGATGAACTATAATATGCAAGGGATGGATAAGACAATTCCCGAGCTCTTCGCAATGCTAAAGGCTGTGGAGGTAGAAATCAAGAAAGAGCATCAAGTGTTGATGGTCAACAAGACCACCAGTTTCAAGAAAAAGGGTAAAGGGAAGAAGTGGAACTTCAAGAAGAACGGCAAGCAAGTTGCTGCTCAAGTGAAGAAGCCCAAGTCTGGACCTAAGCCTGAGACGGAGTGCTTCTACTGCAAAGGGACTGGTCACTGGAAGCGGAACTGCCTCAAGTATTTGGCGGATAAGAGGATGGCAAGGTGAACAAAGGTATATGTGATATACATGTTATTGATGTGTAACTTACTAATGCTCGCAGTAGTGCCTGGGTATTTGATACTGGTTCTGTTGCTAATATTTGCAACTCGAAATAGGGACAATGGATTAAGCGAAGATTAGCTAAGGACAAGGTGACGATGCGCGTGGGAAATGGTTCCAAAGTCGATGTGATCGCGGTCGGCACGCTACCTCTACATCTACCTTCGGGATTAGTTTTAGACCTGAATAATTGTTATTTGGTGCCAGCGTTGAGCATGAACATTATATCTGGATCTTGTTTGATGCGAGACAGTTATTCCTTTAAATCGGAGAATAATGGTTGTTCTATTTATATGAGTAATATCTTTTATGGTCATGCACCCTTGAAGAGTGGTCTATTCTTTTTGAATCTCGATAGTAGTGATACACATACTCATAATATTGAAGCCAAAAGATGCAGAGTTGATAATGATAGTGCAACTTATTTGCGGCACTGCCGTTTAGGTCATATTGGTGTAAAGCGCATGAAGAAACTCCATTCTGATGGACTTTTGGAATCACGTGATTATGAATCACTTGGTACTTGCGAACCATGCCTCATGGGAAAGATGACTAAAGCGTCGTTCTCTGAAACAATGGAGCGAGCGACAGATTTATTGGAAATCATACATACTGATGTATGCGTCCAATGAATGTTGAGGCTCGCGGCGGGATCGTTATTTTCTCACCTTCACAGATGATTTGAGCAGATATGGGTATATCTACTTAATGAAACATAAGTCTGAAACATTTGAAAAGTTCAAAGAATTTCAGAGTGAAGTGGAAAACCATCGTAACAAGAAAATAAAGTTTCTACGATCTGATCGTGGAGGAGAATATTTGAGTTACGAGTTTCGTCTTCATTTGAAACAATGCGGAATAGTTTCGCAACTCACGCCACCTGGAACACCACAGCATAATGGTGTGTCCGAACGTCGTAATCATACTTTACTAGATATGGTGCGATCTATGATGTCTCTTACTACCGAACCTCATAGAATGTTAATAATGATAGTGCAACTTATTTGTGGCACTGCCGTTTAGGTCATATTGGTGTAAAGCGCATGAAGAAACTCCATGCTGATGGGCTTTTGGAATCACTTGATTATGAATCATTTGATGCTTGCGAACCATGCCTCATGGGCAAGATGACTAAGACTCCGTTCTCCGGAACAATGGAGCGAGCCACTGACTTATTAGAAATAATACATACTGATGTATGCGGTCCAATGAGTGTTGAGGCTCGCGGCGGGTATCGTTATTTTCTGACCTTCACATATGATTTGAGCAGATATGGGTATACCTACTTAATGAAGCATAAGTTTGAAACATTTGAAAAGTTCAAAGAATTTCAGAGTGAAGTGGAAAATCATCGTAACAAGAAAATAAAGTTACTACGATCTGATCGTGGAGGTGAATATTTGAGTTATGAGTTTGGTCTTCATTTGAAACAATGCAGAATAGTTTCGCAACTCACGCCACCTGGAACACCACAGCGTAAAAATGGTGTGTCCGAACATCGTAACCGTACTTTATTAGATATGGTGCGATCTATGATGTCTCTTACCGATTTACCGCTATCATTTTGGGGTCATGCTTTAGAGACGGCTGCATTCATGTTAAATAGGGCACCATCTAAAACCTAAGTTGTCGTTTCTTAAAGCTTGGGGATGCGATGCTTATGTGAAAAAGCTTCAACCAGATAAGCTCAAACCCAAATCGCAGAAATGTGTCTTCATAGGATACCAAAAGGAAACTGTTGGGTACACCTTCTATCACAGATCCGAAGGCAAGATATTCGTTGCTAAGAATGGATCCTTTCTAGAGAAGGAGTTTCTCTCGAAAGAAGTGAGTGGGAGGAAAGTAGAACTTGATGAGGTAATTATACCTTCTCCCGAATTGGAAAGTAGTTCATCACAGAAATCAATTCCAGTGATTCCTACACCAATTAGTGAGGAAGCTAATGATGATGATCATGAAACTTTAGATCAAGTTACTACCGAACCTCGTAGGTCAATGTGACACCCGGATACTTAAGCTACAGTAAACCCTTGCTAATCATGCCAGGCCATCATAATTAAACTTTTGCTAAACCTCACTTGTTTCAAACTGATCAAATTCAAATTCAAATAACAAGTCAAAATATAATTTCATAAAATAGTGAATTAAAAATGTTCAAAAGGTTGTAAATATTCACTAACAAATTAACAAACATCAAACAACATTTTGGGAATGTTTATATGCCTCTAAGATCATTAAAATAAGAACAAACACCATTTAATTTAACCTTTTAAAAATAAACAAATACTTATGCTATTCAAATATATTTGAAACTTCCTGTGCTAGGTAATTACATGGTCTAATTTTTATGTCCTAAGTTTCATAAGCAACTAAATATATTTACTATACAATTTAAATATAAAACAGTGAACGAAAGAAATAACAAAAAAGGAGAAAGGGAAAAACAAAGAAAAACAAACTAACCTACCCTAACATACTGGGCTCTTGGGCCATCTAGAAAAGCTAATGGCCCAGCCGAACGGCCACCCCCACTCCCCATAACCCCCTGGGCGACCATAACCCTAACCCACCGACACCCCACTTCCCCCTCACTCGCTCCACGTTTCCCCTCCCCCGATCTAGATCTGGATCAGGGACGAAACCCTGTCGACGCCGTCCCATCGCCTCGTCGCCGTGCGCCGCACCACCGCCGCCTGGAGCGACTCCGCCTCGGCCACCTCGCCGGACTGCCTCCCCTATGTCGCCGTCGTCCCCGTTGTCCTCCCCATGTCCCACTGCCCCGTGCCCTATGACCCACTGTGAGCCCCGACCTCTCCTCTCCTACTCTGTCGCACGCCGACCACCGCGCCTCCCTGCTCCGCCGTGGCCGTCCCATCCCGTGTGGCCTCGCTCACAGCTTGTAACGACCCGGATTTGGTAGAATCCAAGTCTCTGTGCTTACTGTGCTATCCCTGGATCATAGCTAGCACACACAGTAACAAGAATGAATATCAGTAAAACATACATAAATTCACTACAACGATAAATCCAGAATTAAGTAAATACATACCATTGGCACAGCTCAATGCTGGCACGTAATACAGCGGAATAATGCGTAGTTGCTAAGTTAGGGCTCCATCAACGCTACTAGGCTCGTTGAGTGTAGACCATAACCCTATCGTCTCTTAATCTGTCGAGATTTGCACATGACAGGTGCAGATGAGTACGTGGAATGTACTCGCAAGTTACAAAGGAAAATATAACAGATTATATATGCAGGGTAAGTATTGGTGGAGGTTTCCTTTGCATAAAGCCAATTTTCTCCTATAGTAAATTTTGTAAACTTCTTTTGAAATAGAAATAGTTTAAAGTATAAAAGGTAGGAGTGAGACACTTGGATATACGCACCATTGCTCATTCTCCAAAAATAGTTTAAAACATACATAAGGTTGAAGTGAAACACATTCACTGTGCTCATTCCTCAACTTTAACCCTTAAAACAGATTTTTAGAAAAGAGAGGGGAGATTCTTCTTCAGTCCAAGTCTTCAGTTGCTCAAAATTGTCCGTAACCGGGGGCACGGTTAATCGATTAGGTTAAACCCTCTGCAGAGGTCGTACACGTTCCCCACATGACACAACCAACCCCGTTTATCGTTACACACTTGGGTGTACGACTAGGAGGAGGTTGTGACGAAGCCTTTCCGTAACAGCCCCCTATACCACCAAGCCGCCCGCAACTTCGGCACGAAGGCCTCTCTCCGATGGCGGTCCTGGGGTAGGGTTTCCCGTTAGTACTAAGCTAAGCCAGAGCCCATAGTAACATGCGGCTGTACTGGAAGCTACATCAAACTGTACTTGGAAGATCTCAGTCCCCTGGACGGCAATCCCCACCAAAAAACATGTGTGCAAGACCCCAGTAGGGCGCATTCACTGCAAGACCCCGATCGGCGCAATCACTTGTAGACGCTCCCGTCAATACCATTCCGCCCAGGGAGTAGAAGTAAAATAGTATATAGTTTTGTTTTCCAAAAGTTTTCACAAAACGTTGCCCCAAAAGAGGCAAGTTTAAAGGTTTAAAACAATTTTAGTTTTCATCCCACCCATTTTGTGCAAGCATGGCCAAGCATGGTTGCAAGTCTTGAACTATGGCTCTAGCTAGTAATAATACTTGTAAAACTATTATAAAACATGCATAGTATTAAAATATAAAGGAATATGCATAATATGAAAACATAGGTCAAAGCATGATCAATTTGCAACTTGCGTGAGTCTTGAAGTTAATTCCCTACTTGTTATCGTCACTCCTTTACTTTACGATATATCTAACAACGAAAGAAAATACTTCAACACACAACAATTCAAATAAAGATTCAAATTAACAATACAAACACATTCTTAGGATAATTATCATGTCGTGGCTATGGTTGAGATAAGAAGTTTCTTTGGATGGGAATGTGTCATAGATTTTATTCTAGGGTGGGTCAAGTTGGTTCAAGGGAAGATCATGGTGTCAATATATAGAGTGATTGAGAGACAAGTTTTGATAACCAAATTTTCATAAAGAAACTATTCAGAATATTAGACTTGTGGTCGACTATAAGAATTGAAAGTTATCAGTTATGAGTTTAGGGAATTGAAACTAATAATTGACTAACTCCAAATCTGTGTGGTAGTAACATATGACCACAGAGATTTGTAGGGATCAATCTAAGAGATTTATCTAAGCATAAAATTTAATTGGTCGAAGATGTTAAATTATGAGTAAGGAAAGTGATTTTATGGTGTAGAGGCTAAAACATGAACTAAGCATGGTTAAACAATAAGGTATGGGTCCTAACAGATAGGTATGGTTCTAATGGCCAATTTTTATATAATAAGCTGTTGGGTATGAATTATAGAATAAAAGATATGGCAAAATATTCAATTTACCATTTAAATCAAAACTAAATTTCAGTTTGCTCAAAAGTGAAATTTTATAATTTCATAAAAAACCACAGGTTCCAACGAATCTGGGAATATCTCATTTGTCGAAATCGGACATACGGTTTGGGAGATACGAATTTCCGAAGTTTAGATATTTTTCTGAAAAAATGACTTACGGAATTTTAGAGGAGGCTTGCCGGAGTTGTCGCCGGAGTTGGGGAAAAGGTCGCCGGAGTTGTGGAAGAAGGTCCCCAAAGTCAAGTAGTAGGGGAACGGCGAAGAGCTCGACAAGGGGAGTCCGTTGGATAAGGTCACGGGCTCGGCCTTGTCCCGTGGCGGCGTGGAGCGGCCGCCGGAGCTGCGGAACTCCGACGAGCAATTGCTCGCAGAGGAGAGCGAGGTAGAGAGGGGTTTTCTTGGGAGGGGATGAGGACTGTGAGGTTCACCTATGGGTACTATTTATAGGAGAGGGGGAGGTCAGAATTCGAGCAGATGGTGATGCTTAATGGTGGCTGTTCCTCTGCCTTGTAATGGCCACTATGGGAGTTTCCCAGGCGCACTGAGGAAGGCAAAGGGTCGAGGGAGGCGAGAGGGTTCCGTTCAGAGAAGTTTCGGGGCGAGGAAGAGGAGGGGAAGAGGTACAGGCGTCCATGTCTGTAGGCTCTCTGTAGGTGTTCGTGTTCGTGAACGAACGAAGAGAGGAGGAAGAAGATGTTACCTGGAGTTGGGCTAAGGAAAAAAGATTAACATGGGCCTTAGTGGAAACTGGCCCAGGGAGCAAGAGAAAGAAAAATTAATATAGAAGTGAGGTGGACTTAGCCCAATTCGGTTGGAGAGAGATAGAAACAATGTGCGAGAAATTGTGGAATGGCCCAATTCAATTTTATATGTTTTTCTAATCTTTTAAGGTCATTATAAATTCCCTAATAAGAACCACAATGATTTGAAACTCAATCAAATATTCAAATGAGCCCTATTAAATATTTTCTAACTTTTTCTTATGGAGAAGTCATATTATCTCCTCTCATTATTTTTTTACTTAAATGCTTTGAAATATTTAAATGGTATTAAAATTCCATATAAGATCCAACTTCACTGAAACTCATAATTTCAAAGAACTTCAAATGAAATATCCATCCACCACATTTGAGAAAGTCATTTTATTCTCACTCCATAAATCTAAAGGTGGTTCTGAATATTTCATAGGAGTCCAAAACAAAGAAATCCAATTTGATTTTTTAACATGTCTCAAAAGTTTTTTTTTAGTTGACAATCACAACAACTCACTCACTCATATCTTATTATTAACATTCCAAAATTTCAAAAAATTTGGGATGTTACAAACTACCACCCTTAAAAGAAATCTCGTCCTCGAGATTTACAGAGGCTAGCAAGAAATAGGTTAGGGTTTGGGTTCCTTGGGTTACTTCCCCAGGGTTTGGTCATATCATCTACAGGTTTGCCGTTTCTCCTTTTGCCTCCTTTCTTGAGAGAATGTCTTCTATTAATTCAATTCGGTGTATTCCAGTTCTTCGGCATGCCTAAGTCTGAGAATTCTGGCACCATTATGGAGTCTCTGCTGATTTGCCGTATGGCCCAATTGTCCTTCGAGGGTGTTCGGGTGCTACCACCCTTAAGAACAAACTTGTTGGGATTTCCAAAATTTCTTTATTCCATGATGATTTCAATCAAGCTCCTCTCGGCTAGAACTGAGCCTTGGCTCAAAAGAACAAGTCTTCACTCAAAGTCCATAATTTCCAGAACTACCAATCAAGACTCTCATGGGGGTCAATGAATTATCTTCCGATGGAACACCTTGAAGATATTCATGTTTCTTTCTCACTCGAATCTACATTAGGCACAGTTGCCTATCTATATGGGTAATACGTCTTACCATTCTATGGTTTTGGGCTTGTCGTATTGACACTCAACTAGGTTCTCATGGCTCTCTGAATTACCAATCAAACATATGGGGTATATAATAAGAGTCTCCGGTATGTGGGCCAATCCATCCCGTACTCAAACCATTACCTCATATGTACATAAGTAAATCACATATTCTAACACTCGGTCTTTCTTACTCCTCTTAAAGAGGTCTTCACCTGCAAACTAGTAAAACACTTTTTGGTGACATTGATCCTACGCAGGTGGTTTATTCGAGTAGGAATGATAATCATACTCCTTGCACATAATCCTTATTTCATCCTGTTACCTCTCTTACAACTTCAAGTTCAAAAACATAGCTTATTACAAGTGCTGCCATCCACATAGATTGGTAAGGTCAAGCATTCATCCTCCAACCTTATTCATTTATTCTCCTTGAGAAGCTTTAGTCCAACTGAAATCGTGCGATGTAATCCTTGAAGTCATTAATCCTTTGTTTCTTCGCGACGGCCATGAACTTCATGTCCATCAGCTCAGCATATACTTCCCTTAAGTACTCTTGGGCATGACGGAGTCTGGCTTCAAGGATTTGCCCAATCTGACGTATGGCTTCCATGGCAGCTTCACGAACAGAGTCGAAGAAGGTGGTTCGAGGTACTCGGGAAATGAAAAAGTATTGCCCAGTAGTCTTTGGACAAACTCCTTTTTCACGAAAGAGGTCTACTTCCACGTACCAAAGTTCCACTCCATTTTCAATGAAAGGATAACCCTTGTAGACAACATCTCCTTCAAGGCGAATATGTCCCATCATATCCTTCAGGATCTTTGGAAAATCATGGTCACTAGTCAAAGTCATGATCATTTCTGGGCCCTTGTGGAATGACTCGTAAAGGGTTGCCATCTGCAGGTGGAAAGGAAATGTTGAGTTCAAAACAAGAAGGTATTTCTCCTTCGAAGAAATGTGGAGGTTTCCACGAGGAAAAGTTTAGTGGTTGGTTCATCCATAGTTCAAGGATTTGGTCTAGGTGAGATAGAGCTTAGGGAGGAAGAGAGATGGATACACACACCACAATCAACAAACAACTCCTATCTCATTGTCTTGGCATTTATAATAGGCTCGTTTACTATGGTTTCGTCATGAATTCCTCATTTCTTCATTTCTTCAGTGCTTGGAAGTCTTCAGTGCGTGACGCTTTACTCGTATGAAGGTCTTCTATTAATCATCCGTAACTCGCACCTCTCAAGGTTGAATAATTAATTCACACTTACGGAATTCATATCCTAACAACGCAAATTTTTAAACCAAACAATTCAGATAACCCAATATCAAATAAATGGCGAAGAACTCCATCAAAAGTCCAAATTCACTCATACATTTCAAACAAACAACTCCTAGGGTACCTTCATCCACATGAGTTGGCATGGTCGGGTACACTAGTCGCACTCTTTCGTTTATTTCACAACCCTCATGGTGGCTTGTCTACTATTAGAATTATGTGGGATATTCTATGACATGTGTAAACTTCAGATTCTTCATAGCAATCTTAGTCTTGAGTGTCTTTGGTTCTTCTTCAACCTCTGGGATGCAAACTTCAGTACTGGAGACACCTTTGTATTAGCATCATTTCCATGAAGTAACCTTTAGGCTGTTGAAAATCCATACCACATATCATTGTCAAAGTCATTGGAGTCTGGGAGGTTGGTCATTGAAGTTTTTTTTGAAAGAAGACGAGAACTTAGTAAAGAAAAGAAGAGGATACGAGAATGCTACTAATACTACTGGAAATATAAGTTGTTCCTATCAAGGTCTTCCTATTTCTCAACCATTTTCTAGGGTCACGTCCTACAGTCAACGTATGCTCTGATACCATTTTGTAACGACCCGGATTTGGTAGAATCCAAGTCTCTGTGCTTACTGTGCTATCCCTGGTTCATAGCTAGCACACACAGTAACAAGAATGAATATCAGTAAAACATACATCATTTCACTACAACGATAAATCCAGAATTAAGTAAATACATACCATTGGCACAGCTCAATGCTGGCACGTAATACAGCGGAATAATCCGTAGTTGCTAAGTTAGGGCTCCATCAACGCTACAGGGCTCGTTGAGTGTAGACCATAACCCTATCGTCTCTTAATCTGTCGAGATCTGCACATGACAGGTGCAGATGAGTACGTGGAATGTACTCGCATGTTACAAAGGAAAGTATAACAGATTATATATGCAGGGTAAGTATTGGTGGAGGTTTCCTTTGCATAAAGCCAATTTTCTC
This sequence comes from Aegilops tauschii subsp. strangulata, assembly GCF_002575655.3. Lineage (NCBI taxonomy): Eukaryota > Viridiplantae > Streptophyta > Magnoliopsida > Poales > Poaceae > Aegilops > Aegilops tauschii. The sequence goes on from NC_053039.3 coordinate 43,201,126, forward strand.
CTATAGTAAATTTTATAAACTTCTTTTGAAATAGAAATAGTTTTAGTATAAAAGGTAGGAGTGAGACACTTGGATATACGCACCAGTGCTCATTCTCTAAAAATAGTTTAAAACATACATAAGGTTGAAGTGAAACACATTCACTATGCTCATTCCTTAACTTTAACCCTTAAAACAGATTTTTAGAAAAGAGAGGGGAGATTCTTCTTCAGTCCAAGTCTTCAGTTGCTCAAAATTGCCCGTAATTGAGGGCACGGTTAATCGATTAGGTTAAACCCTCTGCAGAGGTCGTACACGTTCCCCACATGATACAACCAACCCCGTTTATCGTTACACACTTGGGTGTACGACTAGGAGGAGGTTGTGACGAAGCCTTTCCGTAACAGCCCCCTATACCACCAAGCCGCCCGCAACTTCGGCACGAAGGCCTCTCTCCGATGGCGGTCCTGGGGTAGGGTTTCCCGTTAGTACTAAGCTAAGCTAGAGCCCATAGTAGCATGCGGCTGTACTGGAAGCTACATCAAACTGTACTTGAAAGATCTCAGTCCCCTGGACGGCAATCCCCGCCAAAAAACATGTGTGCAAGACCGCAGTCGGGCGCATTCACTGCAAGACCCCGATCGGCGCAATCACTTGTAGACGCTCCCGTCAATACCATTCCGCCCAGGGAGTAGAAGTAAAATAGTATATAGTTTTGTTTTCCAAAAGTTTTCACAAAACGTTGCCCCAAAAGAGGCAAGTTTAAAGGTTTAAAACAATTTTGGTTTTCATCCCACCCATTTTGTGCAAGCATGGCCAAGCATGGTTGCAAGTCTTGAACTATGGCTCTAGCTAGTAATAATACTTGTAAAACTATTATAAAACATGCATAGTATTAAAATATAAAGGAATATGCATAATATGAAAACATAGGTCAAAGCATGATCAATTTGCAACTTGCCTGAGTCTTGATGTTGATTCTCTACTTGTTATCGTCACTCCTTTACTTTACGATATATCTAACGACGAAAGAAAATACTTCAACACACAACAATTCAAATAAAGATCCAAATAAAGATTCAAAACAATACAAACACATTCTTAGGATAATTATCATGTCGTGGCTATGGTTGAGATAAGAAGTTTCTTTGGATGGGAATCTGTCATAGATTTTATTCTAGGGTGGGTCAAGTTGGTTCAAGGGAAGATCATGGTATCAATATATAGAGTGATTGAAAGAAAAGTTTTGATAACCAAATTTACATAAAGAAACTATTCAGAATATTAGACTTGTGGTCAACTATAAAAATTGAAAGTTGAGTTATGAGTTTAGGGAATTGAAACTAATAATTGACTAACTCCAAATTTGTGTGGTAGTAACATATGACCACAGAGATTTGTAGGGATCAATCTAAGAGATTTATCTAAGCATAAAATTTAATTGGTCAAAGATGTTAAATTATGAGTAAGGAAAGTGATTTTATGGTGTAGAGGCTAAAACATGAACTAAGCATGGTTAAACAATAAGGTATGGGTCCTAACAGATAGGTATGGTTCTAAATGGCCAATTTTTATATAATAAGCTTTTGGGTATGAATTATAGATTAAAAGATATGGCAAAATATTCAATTTACCATTTAAATCAAAACTAAATTTCAGTTTGCTCAAAAGTGAAATTTTATAATTTCATAAAAAACCACAGGTTCCAACGAATCTGGGGATATCTTATTTGTCGAAATCAGACATACGGTGTGGGAGATACGAATTTCCGAAGTTTAGATATTTTTCTGAAAAAATGACTTACGGAATTTTAGAGGAGGCTTGCCGGAGTTGTCGCCGGAGTTGGGGAAAAGGTCGCCGGAGTTGTGGAAGAAGGTCCCCAAAGTCAAGTAGTAGGGGAACGGCCGAGAGCTCGACAAGGGGAGCCCGTTGGATAAGGTCACGGGCTCGGCCTTGTCCCGTGGCGGCGTGGAGCGGCCGCCGGAGCTGCCGAACTCCGACGAGCAATTGCTCGCAGAGGAGGGCGAGGTAGAGAGGGGTTTTCTTGGGAGGGGATGAGGACTGTGAGGTTCACCTATGGGTACTATTTATAGGAGAGGGGGAGGTCAGAATTCGAGCAGATGGTGATGCTTAATGGTGGCTGTTCCTCTGCCTTGTAATGGCCACTATGGGAGTTTCCCAGGCGCACTGAGGAAGGCAAAGGGTCGAGAGGCGAGAGGGTTCCGTTCAGAGAAGTTTCGGGGCGAGGAAGAGGAGGGGAAGAGGTACAGGCGTCCATGGCTGTAGGCTCTCTGTAGGTGTTCGTGTTCGTGAACGAACAAAGAGAGGAGGAAGAAGATGTTACATGGAGTTGGGCTAAGGAAAAAAGATTAACATGGGCCTTAGTGGAAACTGGCCCAGGGAGCAAGAGAAAGAAAAATTAATATAGAAGTGAGGTGGACTTAGCCCAATTCGGTTGGAGAGAGATAGAAACAATGTGCGAGAAATTGTGGAATGGCCCAATTCAATTTTATAAGTTTTTCTAATCTTTTAAGGTCATTATAAATTCCCTATAAGAACCACAATGATTTGAAACTCAATCAAATATTCAAATGAGCCCTATTAAATATTTTCTAACTTTTTCTTATGGAGAAGTCATATTATCTCCTCTCATTATTTTTTTACTTAAATGCTTTGAAATATTTAAATGGTATTAAAATTCCATATAAGATCCAACTTCACTGAAACTCATAATTTCAAAGAACTTCAAATGAAATATCCATCCACCACATTTGAGAAAGTCATTTTATTCTCACTCCATAAATCTAAAGGTGGTTCTGAATATTTCATAGGAGTCCAAAACAAAGAAATCCGATTTGATTTTTTTAACATGTCTCAAAAGTTTTTTTTAGTTGACAATCACAACAACTCACTCAATCATATCTTATTATTAACATTCCAAAATTTCAAAAATTTTGGGATGTTACACAGCTCCCCGCGCCATGCACCACTGCTCGCCGCGCGCCGCAGCGCTGCAGCGCCCGTGATACGTCTCTGTCGTATCTACTTTTCCAAACACTTTTGCCCTTGTTTTGGACTCTAACTTGCATGATTTGAATGGAACTAACCCGGACTGACGCTCTTTTCAGCAGACTTTCCATGGTGTTATCTATGTGCAGAAACAAAAGTTCTCGGAATGACCTGAAACTCCACGGAACGTCTATTTGGAAATAATAAAAAAATCCTTGCAAAAGATGAAGACCAGGGGGCCCACACCCTAGCCACGAGGGTGGGGGGCGCGCCCCCATACCTCATGGGCCCCCTGGAGCTCCTCTGACCTCAACTCCAATTCTATATATTTGCTTTCGGGGAGTAGAAAATCAGGGAGAAGGATTCATCGCGTTTTACGATACAGAGCCGCCGCCAAGCCCTAAAACCTCTCGGGAGGGCTGATCTGGAGTCCGTTCGGGGCTCCGGAGAGGGGGATTCATCGCCGTCGTCATCACCAACCATCCTCCATCACCAATTTCATGATGCTCACCACCGTGCGTGAGTAATTCCATCGTAAGCTTGCTGGACGGTGATGGGTTGGATGAGATCTATCATGTAATCGAGTTAGTTTTGTTAGGGTTTGATCCCTAGTATCCACTATGTTCTGAGATTGATGTTGCTATGACTTTGCTATGCTTAATGCTTGTCACTAGGGTCCGAGTGCCATGATTTCAGATCTGAACTTATTATGTTTTTATGAATATATGTGAGTTCTTGATCCTATCTTGCAAGTCTATAGTCACCTACTATGTGTTATGATCCGGCAACCCCGAAGTGACAATAATCGGGACCACTCCCGGTGATGACCATAGTTTGAGGAGTTCATGTATTCACTATGTGTTAATGCTTTGGTCCGGTACTCTATTAAAAGGAGGACTTAATATCCCTTAGTTTCCACTCGGACCCCGCTGCCACGGGAGGGTAGGACAAAAGATGTCATGCAAGTTCTTTTCCATAAGCACGTATGACTATATTCGGAATACACGCCTACATTACATTGATGATTTGGAGCTAGTTCTGTGTCACCCTAGGTTATGATTGTTACATGATGAACCGCATCCGGCATAATTCTCCATCACCGATTCAATGCCTACAAGCTTTTCACATATTGTTCTTCGCTTATTTTCTTTTCCGTTGCCACTGTTACAATCACTACAAAAACCCAAAAATATGACTTTTGCTACCGTTACTTTTGTTACCGTTACCACTACTATCATATTACTTTGCTACTAAATACTTTGCTGCAGATACTAAGTTATCCAGGTGTGGTTGAATTGACAACTCAGCTGCTAATACTTGAGAATATTCTTTGGCTCCCCTTGTGTCGAATCAATAAATTTGGGTTGACTACTCTACCCTCGAAAACTGTTGCGATCCCCTATACTTGTGGGTTATCAAGACTATTTTCTGGCGCCATTGCTGGGGAGCATAGCTCTATTATTTGAATCACTTGGGATTTATATCTGCTGGTCACTATGAATAACTTGAAAGACGCTAAGACAACAATTTATCCCTCAACTACGAGGGGAGGTAAGGAACTGCCATCTAGCTCTGCACTTGATTCACCTTCTGTTTTGAGTAAGCTTGCGACACCTAAACCTGCTTCTGCTATTCGTTCTGATATGTCGCATGTTATTGATGATGCCACTTCTGCTATGCATGATACTTATGATGAGACTACTTCTATGCTTGATACTACTGTGCCACTTGGCGAATTTCTTGATGAACAAATTGCTAGGGTTAGAGAGAAAGAAATTATTGAAACTGATTATATTGATGAAAGTGATGATGAAGACTTGCCTGTTATTCCTGAGGGTTATGTTTTTGACAAAGAAGCTACTTTAGCTATATTAGCTTGCAAAGATAGATATGAACTCAAGAGGTTATTAGCTAAAAGGAAGCAGCAATCTCTTAATTATAGAATGAAACCTGACCCTGCTTTTGCTACCTCACCTATCTGTGTTACTGATAAGGATTATGAATTCTCTATTGATCCTGATATAATTACTTTGGTTGAATCTGATCCTTTTCATGGCTATGAATCTGAAACTGTTGTGGCACATCTTACTAAATTAAATGATATAGCCACCCTATTCACTAATGATGAGAAATCTCGCTACCTTTACATCCTTAAAATATTTCCGTTCTCATTAGAGGGTGATGTTAGATATGGTTTAATTCTCTTGATCCTGGTTGTGTGCGTAGTCCCCAGGATATGATTTATTACTTCTCTGCTAAATATTTCCCTGCTCATAAGAAACAAGCTGCTTTAAGGGATATATACAATTTTGTGCAAATTGAAGAAGAGAGTCTCCCACAAGCTTGGGGGAGGCTTCTCAAGTTACTTAATGCTTTGCCTGATCATCCTCTTAAGAAAAATGAAATACTTGATATCTTTTATAATGGACTAACCGATGCTTCCAGAGATTACCTGGATAGTTGTGCTGGTTCTGTTTTCAGGGAAAGAACACCGGATGAAGCTGAAATTCTATTGAATAATATGTTGACAAATGAAAATAATTGGACACTTCCTGAGCCAATTCCTGAGCCTATTCCTAAACCAACTCCGAAGAAGAGATGTGTTCTATTTCTCAGTCCTAAAGATATGCAAGAGGCAAAGAAATCTAGGAAAGAAAAGGGTATTAAAGCTGAAGATGTTAAGAATTTACCTCCTATTGAAGAAATACACGGTCTTAATTTACCGCCCATTGAAGAAGCATATGATCTTAATCCTTTACCTATTGAAGAAACTCATGGTCTTGATAACCCGACACAGGTAGTAATGGTAAATTCTCTCTATAGATATGATAAAGCTGAAATCCCTCCTACTAAAATTGCTAGCCAATGCTTGGATGAGTTTGATAACTTTATGGTTAAGCAAGAAGATTTCAATGCTTATTTTGGTAGACAATTAAAACAAAATGCTTATATGATTGAACACTTGGGTGATTATATGGCTAATGTTAAAGGTGAACTTAAACTCATTAGTAAACATGCTTCTATGGTCACCACTCAAGTAGAACAAGTACTTAAGGCTCAAAATGATTTGCTCAATGAAATGAATAGTAAGAAAAATGATTATGTTGTTAGAGTGGCTACTAGAACTGGTAGAATGACTCAGGAACCTTTGTATCCTAAAGGCCATCCTAAGAGAATTGAGCAAGATTCTCAGAGAAATAATATTGATGCACCTAGTCCTTCTAAAAAGAAGAAAAAGAAAAATGATAGGACTTTGCATGCTTCTAGTGAACCTATTGCTGAACCATCTGAGAATCCAAATGATATATCTATTTCTGATGCTGAAACACGATCTGTTAATGAACATGAACCCAATGAAAATGTTAATGATGATGTTCATGATGATGCTCAACCTAGTAATGACAATGATGTAGAAATTGAACCTGCTGTTGATCTTGATAACCCACAATCAAAGAATAAACGTTATGATAAGGGAGACTTTGTTGCTAGGAAACATGGTAAAGAAAGGGAACCATGGGTTCAGAAACCTATGCCTTTTCCTCCCAAACCATCCAAGAAAAAGGATGATGAGGATTTTGAGCACTTTGCTGAAATGATTAGACCTATCTTTTTGCGTATGCGATTAACTGATATGATCAAAAGAAATCCTTATGCTAAGTATATGAAAGATATTGTTACAAATAAGAGAAAGATACCTGAAGCTGAGATTTCCACCATGCTTGCTAATTATACTTTGAAGGGTGGAATACCTAAGAAACATGGAGATCCAGGAGTACCCACTATACCATGCTCCATTAAAAGAAACTATGTTAAAACTGCTTCGTGTGATCTTGGAGCCGGTGTTAGTGTTATGCCTCTCTCTTTATATCGTAGACTTGATTTGAATAAGTTGACACCTACTGAAATATCTTTGCAAATGGCTGATAAATCAACTGCTATACCTGTCGGTATTTGTGAGGATGTGCCTGTTGTGGTTGCAAACGCTACTACTTTTAACGGACTTTGTTATTCTTGATATTCCCGAGGACGATAGTATGTCTATTATTCTTGAAAGACCCTTTTTGAATACTGCAGGGGCTGTTATTGATTGCAACAAAGGCAATGTCACTTTTCATGTTAATGGTAATGAGCATACGGTACACTTTCCGAGGAAACAACCTCAAGTTCATAGTATAAATTCTATTGGAAAAATTCCATCGATTATTTTTGGAGGTTTTGAATTTCCTCTACCTACTGTCAAGAAGAAATATGATATTCTTATTATTGGGGATGTGCATATCCCCGTTGAGGTAACATAGTGTTATTCAAAATTTCTCCGATTCCATGTTATTCAGAATCAGTTTGTTAACAAGACTTGATCAACCTTGTTAGTGGATTCCTTTTGATGAGCATGAGATGGATGAAACTAGAAGGCACAACTTTCTGTACCCTCTCTCTATTTTCTGTTATTTAGTTGAAATAAAGTAAAAATAGTATTTTTCTATCTGTTTTCTGATTTATCTGTGCAATATGAAAATACCCCGAAAATAAAAGTTCTCCAAATGCCCTGAAAATGGAATATGATTTTTTCTAGAATTTTTGAGAATATCTGGCACTGAGAACACAGCAGGAGGGGCAAGCACCTGGCCACGAGGGTGGAGGGCGCGCCCTACCCCCCTGGGCGCCCCCTGCCTCGTGGGCCCATGGTGGCTCTCCTCCACTTATTCTTGCACCCACACACTCCTTCTTCCTCCCACAAACACCAATATCCAGCTCAAGCACGAGTTCTAGCTCATTTTGCTGTGATTTTCGATCTCCTTGCTCAAAGCACCTCTCACAAAACTGCTTGGGGAGATTGTTCCTTGGTATGTGACTCCTCCATTTGTCCAATTAGTTTTTGTTCTAGTGCTCTATTCATTGCAAATTTGTGCTGCCTAGGTGACCATGTTCTTGAGCTTGCATGTCAAATTTATATGGTTCCAAGTAGTTCTAATGCATGATATAGGCTCTAGGCACTTGTAGGAGTAGTTGCTATCAATTTTATTGAGCTTGGTTCACTTTTGTTTGAAGTTACTAAAAATTTCAGAATTTTTCAGAAAATAATGAAGAGATTTTTGAGGGGCTCATTGAGCCGAAGCTCGAAGGAAAAGCAAAGTGAGGAAGCACAGAGGCCCAAATATAATTTGCCTCGCACTGCGGAGGTCCGGCCGTGTGAATGGCCTTCCGATGATTTCTTGAGAGAAGCCGGGATTTATGATGATTTCTATTCATTGGCTGAGAATGCTGGCCTCACCGACTTCCTCCGCGACCAACGTCATCAGTATCTCTTACTCACCAATACTTTTGTGCAAAACTTCTAATATTTTCCTAAAGAAACACCTCCTTCAGTAGAGTTTCATTTATATGATGTTGTTAAGAAGATGCCACTAGTTGAATTTTGCAAGGTTTGCAAAATACCCTTCGAGGGTACCTTAGATGAACCACATCGTAAAGATGTGGACGGGTTTATTGACACCATTACTGTGGGGGAATCCAGGAAGGTTTCTGATGCAAGAATCACAAGCATACATTTTCCTGTTTTACGCTACTTTGCCATATTTGCTACTCGTTGCTTGATTGGTCGCGGAAAGTGTGGAAACCTTAGTGTTCCTGATATTATCATTTTGTTCCATGGTTTATTTTCCGATAACACTGTTAGTATGGGTGGTATTATTGCTAAACGGTGAAGTTTGAACCGTACTAAGGGTCCCATCTTTGGAGGTATTTATGCTTCACGCCTTGCTGCACATTATAACATACCTATTAGGCTCTATGAGAAAGAAGAAAAATTTCTGCCCAATGCTTATTTAGATTATAAGAGTATGGTAGCACATGACTTTATTGTTAAGAACAAGGAAGGGGAGCTTAAATACAAATTGTTCTTTGATAAAAATCACCCTGAGACTATTACCTTGCCTGCTCCTTCCTTGTTTAATTTATCTGAAGGTCCGTATCTCGTTCTGTGGGCGGCCATTTATGCTTACCGGAACCCTACACAAGCCCCGGAGCCGGAACCACAATTTGAGCCTCCACGACAGTCTGATTACTTTTGGGATCCGGAGATGACTGCCAGCCAGGGGCAGTCAGAGTCCTCTTCATCTCAGTACGACCCCAGCTACAACTATGGATATCCGCCAGGCCATCCGTGGCAATAAACCAACTTAGGCCAAAAGCCTAAGCTTGGGGGAGTACGTATTTCCCACCGACATTACATTTATGTTCACACACTCATTGCTAGATGTCGGTGCTCATACTCTTTCACTGTACTATCCATGCTAGTTTATTTTCTTTTTCTTGCTTTCTTCTTGTGTGTTTTATAAACCTTAAGAAAAACCAAAAAAATTAGTGTAGCTTTTAGGTAGTTTACTTTTCTTGCTATAGTACTAATAATTAAAAAGAAAACCCAAAAAGATTTCCCGTTTTTCTTTTTCTTGTTGGGAGCTTTCCAGTGTAAATAGTTTTATTCTTTGGGGGTCGATAGGAGAAGACCATAATTAAATTGTTGAAGTGGCTCTTATATGCATTATTTTTGATTTAACCAAGAGCCCATATTGCCTTGTCTTCTCCTGTTTATTGAATGCTCGCAGATTCCAGCTTAGTCCAATGCATGTGCACTCTTATTATTATTCACATCATTCGGCCGTGCAAGTGAAAGGCATTAATGACGATATATGATGGACTGACTGAGATGAGAGAAGCTGGTATGAACTCGACCTCTCTTGTTTTCGTAAATATGATGAGTTCATCATTCCTGATTTAGCCTATTATGAATAAACATGTTTGCAATGACAATTAGAGATCATAGTTGCTCGTGCCATGCTTGATTAGCTATGAGTTATAATGGTTTACCTTGCGTGCCAACATGCTATTAAAATGGTTGTGATGTGGTATAGTGAGGTGGTATCCTCCTTTGAATGATTTAAGTGACTCGACTTGGCACATATTCACACATGTAGTTGAAACAAATCAACATAGCCTTCACGATATTTATGTTCATGGTGGATTATATCCTACTCATGCTTGTACTCAATGTTTATTAATTTTAATGCATGTTCATGACTGTTGTCGCTCTCTAGTTGGTTGCTTCCCAGTCTTTTGCTAGCCTTCACTTGTACTAAGCGGGAATACTGCTTGTGCAACCAATCCCTTAAACCCCAAAGTTATTCCATATGAGTCCACCATACCTTCCTATATGCGGTATCTACCTGCCGTTCCAAGTAAATTTGTATGTGCCAAACTCTAAACCTCCAAATAAACATTCTGTTTTGTATGCTCGAATAGCTCATCTATCAACTAGGGCTGTCCGTATCTTCCATGCTAGGTGGGTTATTCTCAAGAGGAGTGGACTCCGCTCCTCATTCACGAGAAAATGGCTGGTCACCGGGATGCCCAGTCCCATGCTTTATGCAAACTAAATCAAAATAATTGCAAACAAAACTCCCCCAGGGACTGTTGCTAGTTGGAGACACTCGTTGTTTCAAGCAAGTCATGGATTGATGCATGTTGGTGGAGGGGAGTATAAACATTACCATTCTGTTTGGGAACCGCCTTTAATGTGTGTAGCATGGAAGATATCGCCATCTCTTGGTTGTTATGTGTGACACCCAAAATTTTTATTTGCCTTTTTCAAACTTTTATTTGATTTGAGGGAGGTTGTTTAAATTTTTCTTCTAAAGAACTCTCCCTCTCAAAAATTTTCTTTTATGACAAGTATTTTGTTTGGTTTCATCCAAGACTTAGTTTTTGGTCTTGGAGGTTTTTTTATCTCATGTTGGCTCAAATGTTTTTCATTTGGAAATTTTTTTGAAAATCTTTTATAATAGCCTATGGCATTTGGAGTGATCTTTTCCCCTTTCAAAAATCTACTCTTGCCATGACATGAGTGGAAACCACCTCCCAAAAGCCATTCCTCATCTTTGTGTCAAGCTATACTTCAAATCCAGCAAGTTGAACCTCCCCATAATTTCTCTTCCTTTTATTTCTTATCAAAAATAATTTCTGCCCTCTACTTTGGCTCTTGGAGATTTACAAAGGAACTACCTTTTCTCCTTTGAGTTTTGCCTCCAAACCTTTTCCCCTGGCTAGTCCTTAGAGCCCTCAACCTAGATCCATGATGATCCACTGGTCCCCAGTTCAAATATTTCAAATTGTGCTTGCTGCAAGTTTGGACCATATTTGCCAAATTTGATGAAATTCAATTGTTTTCTCTTCCTAAAAATCTGAGAAAATTCAGGCAGCCTCTGGATGCATTGAGAGGTCACCACACCAAGTCCCAGCTCCAGAATTTTTTTTCTTCATGCCAAATCATTTCGTCGAGCACCTGAAGGGCACTGTTACTGTCAATGTTCGAAAGTTCAGTAAACAGTTTCAGTGAGCACTGTCGTTTTCTTCAGAACCTTTCCTCGATCTCGCTAGTAGCCACGGTGACGCCTTGCTCCCTATTCCCTCCTTCTTATCCCTGCGCCGCACGATCGCCTGGAGGCTTGCGGGCGTCGGCGACGAGCAGGAGGAGGTGCGCCACCCCGTGAGCGACGGCAGCAGTGCACTTTGCGGCCGCCAGTGAGGCGCAGCGTTGGACGGCGCCGTCCAGCGCCGCCCAAACCACCAGAGGCCACCGCGTGGCCATCCACTCACCCGTGAACGCTGCGGTCCTTCGTAGTGAACTGGTAGGCGCGGAGCGCGCTCTCTGCCGCCGCCGTGCCCGTACGGCCATCCCGTCGAGGACCGGCGCATTACGCCTAGCCCGACCGAGGTTTAGCGGGGGAACGGCACCAGTGATCCTCCCTGATGGTGCCTAGCCGCTTGAACCCCCTGCCCGACCTCTGCCTCACCGTAATCGCTCACCGGAGCTATCCCGTTCATGGCCACCCCCTCGGATCGCCTATAAAAGGAGGCCCCGAGCTCGAACTCGAACCCACACCACCTCTACACACCACCAATACCACGCCAAGCCACTGGAAGAGCCCCGAGGGAGTCTTCTTCCCCGCCTCGACCCGCCATGGGATCCAGCTCGATTCACCCCCGTGCGTGCACCCCTACCCCTCAGCTCTTGCCAGTAACCTCCTAGTACACCCACTCTTCTGACCCGCGCATCAATTTGGAGATTGCAGCACCCACCGGAGTACTCCACCATCGCCCGAACCACCGTCTGCCGGAGGAAGTGTTGCCGTCGGCGTGGTGCTCTCCGACGGCCAAGTCCGCCACCCACCGACGCGGAAGATCACCCTGAACCTGTTGGTACCTTCCGATCTCTCTGTATCGCTGTGGTTCAACGCCGGCGACCACCGCAGCCTTCGGGCGCCGGCGAGCGTCGTTGGAGTTTTAAACCGGACGGGTGGGACCCCCCCGTCAGCCTCTCTTTTTCCCCCCTCGAACCGTTTTCTGTTAGCGCCTTCGGGCAAAATGCGTTTTCTCTTTGGGCTGGCGCATTTCTTTCCGAACCGTTTTCTGTTTTCTCAAACAAGTCCCTGGATCTTTTCTGTTTCATCACAGATCAGTCCTTGGACTAAAACCCTTATATCTTTTTAATAAAAGATGATTTTTGATTGATTCTTTTTCTGTCAGTCTTGTATTTTTATCTAGTTTTTTATAGTATTTATTTGGAAAATTTTTGGAACAATTTTTATGCACGCGACGATTTTCACGTTAGTGTACGGTTTCGTTATACCGTAGGTTCCGGAGGAGGTGACGGAGCCGCGAACTTCGCCGAGCTAGACTCCGACTTCTCCGAACCAGGCAAGCATGTTTGAACCTTTGATATGATAGGTGTTTTGCATGTTTGCTTGAATGGTTTATGCATGGCATGTGAGCATCGGTGAGTGTTACGTTGCATGCAAGGCAACTAACCCTGTGTCTCGAAGTTACTGTGATCTTCGATGAGAGATGACCTAATCATGTGGTGACATGAAAGGTAGTAAGATGGTATTGTTGTAGCATGCCAATCTTACGTCATCCGATAAACTCCGACGCTAACGTGGACTGAGCCACGTTACCGTTCTTCCCCTTTCGTGCTGCCACATGTTTTCTGCAAAGAATACGGTTTAGTAAGTTGTTAACCTCTTTCCTTGTACACACCAAATAGAGGGGCCGAGATGAGGGTTCCATGGCCCTGGATTAAAGCCAGTCATCCGGTCAGGGGGCATGGGTGTTTCCGGTTGGGACCGAGAGGGGGGCACCCCTTAGAGCGCGCGTATATAAATTTGATCCCATGCTACGCGAGGTTGTAGCCTCCCCGTCTCAAAGTTTTTCTTGAACGTTGCGGAGGGTGATTCCTGGCATCGGAATGTTGAATGGGTGTGTACTGGTTAGATGTGTTTCTCCTAAAACACCGTAAACGGAACTAGTCCCTTGTGACTACTGAAATCCGTTGGCTGTGGTTAAATAGTACAAACTCTGCAGAGTCAAATCCTTCCGAGTCATCGTGCCCATGGTCAAGGACCATGGCCAGTATATCCATATCCATGTCAGTTCATATGTCAGTCTCCATGGTAAATCCCCGGTGGAATAAGCTTGAGTGGTAAACCCTGTTGAATTGTTATTCCTGTGGATGGACTAACCTTTTATTTATCTCGTATCTAAATATCCCCTTGCAATGTTTTAAATTCATGAGCTACTGAAATATTAAGTTATGGAATATAAGCCCTTTATGTGATGTCGCTTAGACGTCCGACTGTGGCACTCTTGTCTTTTACTTTAAATATAAGCCCTTTATGTGATGTTGCTTAGACGTCCGACTGTGGCACTCTTGTCTTTTACTTTCAATATAAGCCCTTTATGTGATGTCGCTCAGACGTCCGACTGTGGCACGCCCGTTATTTACTTTTGATATAAGCCCTTTATGTGATGTCGCTTAGACGTCCGACTGTGGCACTCTTGTCATTTACTTTCAATATAAGCCCTTTATGTGATGTCGCTCAGACGTCCGACTATGGCACGTACTGTCTTTTATTTTCCATTATAAGCCCTTTATGTGGTGTCACCTTGACGCCCGACTGCGGCATTGTCATTTTATTTATATCCTTTCGAGGAGTCATTCAGACACTCGATTGGCCTTCAGTACTACATTGGGATTTCGGGAGGACTACCGCCCGACTTCCCTTTTATTTCCTATGCATTGCTAACTCATTGTCTGAGTGCACTTTATAAATCTGTTCATATGCATCATGTTTACATTTGTTATATCTTATGTCCGAACTGTCTTGCGAGTACTTTCATAGTACTCACCTGGCTTGTTGATTTGGCCAGATGTTGACGAAGGCGATCTCATGGATGAAGAGTTTGATAGTGAATCCGACGCCTAGAGGAATCCCAGTCAATCCCGTGCGATCCTGGATATTGGTCACTTGTATTATATTTGCTTCCGCCACCCACAATAAGAACCCTCGAGCCTCACTCGGACGCTCGATGAGCTGTAAGGTTTAGGAGTCATGTCACCCACTTCACTGCGACATATCCACCACCGCTTTTATTGTGAGTCAGTAGTTATGCCACCCTATCCGCCTTTATGTGTAATATTGGCGCGTTTGTAATAAATTGTTGAGCAGTCTTCGCTCAACCTTGTATTATATTTAGTACTCCTAGTTTTCTTCTGTGATCAAGAAATTGTCTACCAGTGAGGAGGATTCTTCTCCACTGGTCCGTAAAAGGGATCGGTTTCTCAATAAATATTTTTGTTGGAAAACCGGTCGGGACAAGCTTGGTACCAGAGCCAGGCTGACTGTAGGAAGCCACTAGGTGCGATCGCTAATTGGTTATTAGCGTCTTTAGTGCTTTTTCAGCATTTTGCAAATGTAGCTATTTTCTGTTGGTCGTCATAAATTTATGATTTGACTACTCAGAATTTTTGCCTACTTTTGTAGATGGCTGGCAGCGACTGCGAGACTCGGGTGTTCACGAATGTGCCCGAGGGGTTTGTCAAACTCCTCGTCTCCATCACCAAGCTCGCGATCGGGCCAGCGACTCGTCCGGAGGTCACGCTTTACCAGCACAAGCTCAGCGACGACGTGTCTATGCACCAGGCCGTGGTGCAATTCAAGGGAGGACGTTCTGTGTCTCGCCACTTCCGTTTTGTGGGAAGGGCCATGCCTACGGAGAGGCATGCCATGCAGATGGCCGCCCGTGAGGCGATAGCTCGCCTTCGGGATATTCTTCCTTCGATGAAGACTCGTCGCTACCGCTACCTCCCATGCCATGTGCCATATAGTTGTCACTATGCATTCGCCTGCCATAGGGGAGAGCGAGATGAAGCTATCGAGATGCTGGTTGAGTATCTCAAGGCTCTGGAGGAAGCTTTCGACAACCTCGTGGACGGTCTTGTGGCTGCCCGCATGGACTTAGTTCGGGACTGTTCTGCCAACAGGAGGGAGCTTCTCCACATGGCACCGCCACTGACGTTCGTCTCGTCCTCAGCATCCTATTCACCTGCCATTTTGGCCACTGCTCGCCGTCTGCCTACCACTGAGGAGTTCGACCGGGTCATTGCTCCTACTCCAGTCAGAGCTGCACCGCCTGCTGCACCCACACTACCGCCTGTCGCACCCGCGCCATCACCTCAGTGCAGTGCTACGCACCTGGAGCTTATTAGGGAGGAGGTGGAGGTTGAGTCTCCTGCACCGCTGGGTCTTACCCTCGGCAAGGGGAAGGACATCTTCACCATCTTCGACTGAGTGCGCCTAGTCGCCGCGCGATGTGTCTGCATGTATGATATGTTTTATATGTACGTTAGTTTGTAGTATTTGTGTACGCATCATGTAGGATCCCGGAGTAGCGTGCTAGCCTTAATAACATGTCAGGAGTGTGTACGCACATCCTGAGTGATGTATCGTATGTTTGCGTATCGCGTGTAAGATATGTGCTAAGCAGTCCTTCTCCGTGCGAAATTAATTATGTTCTTGAAAAATCTTGAGGTCTTTTAAAGTTTTTGTCTTTGCAAAATTTTCCTTGTGCCACACAATTCTTCTCATAAATTTTGCAAAATAATACCCCAGAGTGGAAAATGTCTCGTCCGTGGACTCGTTCCATGCGAAATCCACCAGAAGAAGTTTATGGAACACAGACAAGCAACAACTTCACTCAGGGACAGTCTAGTCAACAGGACAGCGAGGCAGCCTTGTCTCAAGTATGCCGCCTTTTCGAACAAAGCCAGCAGCAACACCAAGAAATGATGAATCACGTCATCAATATGGGAAACCACCGTGAGCCATACCAACCGCACTCCAAGTTGTCTGAACTGCAGAAGACACGCCCTCCAACGTTTGCTCACACTGATAGGCCGCTTGAAGCCGATGATTGGCTTCGAGACATCGAAAGAAAGTTGATTATTGCTCAATGTTCTGATCGTGAGAAGGTGCTTTATGCACCTCACTACCTCACTGGAGCAGCTGCAGCATGGTGGGACAACTTCCTACACATGCATCCCAGTGAACATAACATCACCTGGGAAGAGTTTAAGGAAGGCTTTCGTGGGGCACACATTCCCAGGAGCATCATAAAAATCAAGAAAAGAGAATTTGATGACCTCAAGCAGAGAGGCATGACAGTGACGGAATACAACAGTCAGTTTACCCAACTATCTCGTTATGCCTACGATGAGCATATGACTGAGAACAAAAGGATGGAAAAGTTTTTGGACGGCCTGGTGCCAGCACTAAAATGCCAACTGGTCGTACACACATTCCCAGATTTCAAAACTCTGGTTGACAAGGCCATTACTTTGGAGAATGAGCGCCGCAGTCTGGAGGATATTCGTAAGCGAAAGAGGGACAAGACGACTCTTGCTCGCAACAACCGAAGCAAGACAGATGTTCAGAGGATTGAAGCGAGAAAATCCACACCTACTGCTCTTAGGCCAACCAGACAGTTTCATTCCAGGGACAAGGACTTTACATACCGTCCAGGGGTCACTTGCTATGCTTGTGGAGAGGAAGGGCACTATGCCAAACAGTGCCCAAAACCAAGGAACTCGGCCCCCAATCCGAACAATGGTGGGAATAATCCAGCCCCCAAGCGTAACAATTTCAATCCCAACAACAATCACAGGAAGGGTCACCTGAACCATGTGACCAAGGAAGAAGCGCAGAATGCCCCAGACATCGTACTCGGTACGTTCCCTGTCAACACAGTACCTGCCACGGTTTTGTTTGATTCTGGAGCTTCTCACTCGTTCATTTCGAAGAGTTTTGTTTTGCAACATGGTTTTCCGATACTTCCTTTGGAAAAATCTATGATTATCAAGTCCCCCGGGAATAAGCAGATCACTCAGAGTTACTGCCAAGGAGTGATTATTGAGTTCAAAGGACTAAAGTTTCAAGCCAATCTCATCGTGTTGGAAAATAAAGGACTGGATGTTATCCTAGGGATGGACTGGTTGACCACCAACAAAGGATTTATGCGGGCCAGCTCCTCACCTTGGGGTTCGCCAGTATTATTCGCCAAGAAAAAGGATGGGACACTGAGATTGTGTATAGACTATCGAGCCCTCAATATGGTCACCATCAAAAACAAATATCCGATGCCGCGGATAAACGATCTGTTGACCAGCTCGCACAAGCCAAGGTGTTCTCAAAAATTGATTTAAGATCGGGATATCATCAATTGAAAGTACGGACAGAAGATATCCCTAAGACAGCATTCACCTCCAGATACGGATTATATGAGTTCACAGTAATGCCGTTTGGACTGACAAACGCCCCCGCATATTTCGTCCACCTCATGAACAAAGTGTTTATGAAATTCATGGACAAATTTGTTGTGGTGTTCATTGATGATATTCTGGTATACTCAAGGACACCAGAAGAACATTGGGAACATCTCAGAATTGTATTGGGAGAATTGAGGAAACATCAATTGTACGCCAAATTTAGCAAGTGTGAATTTTGGCTAAGACAAGTTGGTTTTCTTGGCCATATATTGACCCAAGAAGGCGTGGCCGTAGACCCAGAAAAAGTCAAAGCCATACTTGACTGGAAACCGCCAGCCAACGTAACAGATGTACGGAGTTTCCTGGGAATGGCTGGATATTACCGAAGATTTATTGAAGGATTTTCCACTGTAGCGAAACCAATGACACAGTTGCTCAAGAAAGACAAGAAATTTGTATGGACTGATGCGTGCGAGAAAAGCTTCCAAGAACTCAAAAAGAAACTAACAACAGCACCGGTTTTGATTGTGCCAGACATACACAAGAGTTTTGAAGTGTTTTGTGACGCATCCCGGAAGGGCCTCGGGTGCGTATTGATGCAGGACGGCAAAGTTGTCGCGTATGCTTCCAGGCAACTACGGAAACATGAGGAAAATTATCCAACTCATGACTTAGAGCTAGCAGCAGTCATCCATGCGAGTGGAGACACTTTCTATTGGGAAATCGTTGTGAAATATATACGGACCACAAGAGCCTTAAATATATTTTCACACAACTAGAGCTAAATCTACGACAACGACGCTGGTTGGAATTGGTCAAGGACTATGACGTCGGCATTCACTACCACCCAGGGAAAGCAAATGTAGTGGCAGATGCTCTTAGTCGGAACCGCAGCCCGGGTAACGACAGTCCACAGAACTTGAGGCCTGAGTTTCAGCAGGAGTTCGCTAGACTCAACATGGTGTTGGTCTCTGAGGGCAACGTATCAAATCTGGAGATACAATCCACCCTAATGGAACAAATTAAGAAGGCTCAGCGTGGACATCCAAGCATCGAAGGCATAAAGAGAAAAATGAGCCTTGGCAAGGCTTCACAGTTCGTCACAGACAATGAGGGAATATTATGGTGCGGAGACAGACTTTGCGTACCAAACATTGAGGAACTCAAGCAACAAATCCTAACCAAAAGCCACACCGCCCCATATTCGATCCACCCTGGAGGAACCAAAATGTACAAAGATATTCAGGAAAGATTTTGGTGGCACGGTATGAAAAGGGATATAGCCGCATTCATTGCTTGTTGCGATTCTTGTCAGCGCATAAAAGCCGAGCATCAAAAGCCAGCAGGGCTACTACAGCCAAACAGGATACCTGAGTGGAAATGGGATGAAATTGGAATGGACTTCATCGTCGGACTACCTCGATCACAACGCGGAAATGATGCCATATGGGTCATCACAGATAGGCTAACCAAGGTAGCACATTTCATTCCCGTGAAGACGACCTACTCCACTCAAAGGCTAGCCAAGCTTTATCTCTCCCGTATAGTTTGTCTGCACGGAGTCCCAAAGACTATAATATCCGACCGAGGCACCCAATTTGTCTCTAAATTCTGGGATCACTTACAACAAGCTCTAGGCATGCAACTAGCATTCAGTACAGCATACCACCCTCAGACCGATGGACAAACGGAATGCGTGAACCAAATCCTAGAGGACATGCTGAGAGCCTGTGTGCTCACCTATGGATCCAGTTGGGAAGAAAGTTTGCCGTATGCCGAGTTTGCCTACAACAACAGTTTCCAGGCCAGCCTACAAATGGCACCTTTTGAAGCATTGTACGGGCGGAGATGTCGTACCCCACTAAATTGGTCAGAAACAGGCGACAGTCGTATCTTCGGCCCAGACATGCTCAAGGAAGCCGAGGAGAAAGTTAAACAGATCAGGGACAGACTCAAGACAGCTCAAAGCCGACAAAAGAGCTATTATGATCGAAAACATCATGAGGTCAGCTTTGAACCCGGTGATTTTGTTTACCTACGAGTGTCTCCTATGAGGGGCCTGCAACGGTTCAAAATTAAGGGGAAGTTAGCCCCAAGATTTATTGGACCCTTCTGTGTAATTGCACGAAGAGGCACAGTAGCCTACCAGCTAGACCTACCCAAAGAACTGTCAGACATCCACGACGTGTTCCACGTCTCACAGCTGAGGAAATGCGTGAGCAACCCGGAGAAGCATGTATCTCATGAGAGCATTGATGTGCAACCAGACCTCACCTACAGAGAGCGGCCAGTAAAGATATTGGAAGAGTCTGAAAGGAGGACCCGTCAGAGAACAACAAAATTTTTCAAGGTTCAGTGGAGCAATCACACCGAGGATGAAGCAACATGGGAAAGAGAGGACTTTCTTCAGGCAAAGTACCCACATCTATTTGAGGATCAGCTGAAATCTCGGGGACGAGATTTTTCCTAAGGGGGTAGGTGTTGTGACACCCAAAATTTTTATTTGGCTTTTTCAAACTTTTCTTTGATTTGAGGGAGGTTGTTTAAATTTTTCTTCTAAAGAACTCTCCCTCTCAAAAATTTTCTTTTATGACAAGTATTTTGTTTGGTTTCATCCAAGACTTGGTTTTTGGTCTTGGAGGTTTTTTATCTCATGTTGGCTCAAATGTTTTTCATTTGGAATTTTTTTTGAAAATCTTTTATAATAGCCTATGGCATTTGGAGTGATCTTTTCCCCTTTCAAAAATACACTCTTGCCATGACATGAGTGGAAACCACCTCCCAAAATCCATTCCTCATCTTTGTGTCAAGCTATACTTCAAATCCAGCAAGTTGAACCTCCCCATAATTTCTCTTCCATTTATTTCTTATCAAAAATAATTTCTGCCCTCTACTTTGGCTCTTGGAGATTTACAAAGGAACTACCTTTTCTCCTTTGAGTTTTGCCTCCAAACCTTTTCCCCTGGCTAGTCCTTAGAGCCCTCAACCTAGATCCATGATGATCCACTGGTCCCCAGTTCAAATATTTCAAATTGTGCTTGCTGCAAGTTTGGACCATATTTGCCAAATTTGATGAAATTCAATTGTTTTCTCTTCCTAAAAATCTGAGAAAATTCAGGCAGCCTCTGGATGCATTGAGAGGTCACCTCACCAAGTCCCAGCTCCAGATTTTTTTTTCTTCATGCCAAATCATTTCGTCGAGCACCTAAAGGGCACTATTACTGTCAATGTTCAGAAGTTCAGTAAACAGTTTCAGTGAGCACTGTCGTTTTCTTCAGAACCTTTCCTCGATCTCGCCAGTAGCCACGGTGGCGCCTTGCTCCCTGTTCCCTCCTTCTTATCCCTGCGCCGCACGATCGCCTGGAGGCTTGCGGGCGTCGGCGACGAGCAGGAGGAGGTGCGCCACCCCGTGAGCGACGGCAGCAGTGCACTTTGCGGCCGCCAGTGAGGCGCAGCGTTGGACGGTGCCGTCCAGCGCCGCCCAAACCACCAGAGGCCACCGCGTGGCCATCCACTCACCCGTGAATGCTGCGGTCCTTCGTCGTGAACTGGTAGGCGCGGAGCGCGCTCTCTGCCGCCGCCGTGCCCGTACGGCCATCCCGTCGAGGACCGGCGCATTACGCCTAGCCCGACCGAGGTTTAGCGGGGGAACGGCACCAGTGATCCTCCTTGATGGTGCCTAGCCGCTTAAACCCCTGCCCAACCTCTGCCTCGCCATAATCGCTCGCCGGAGCTATCCCGTTCACGGCCACCCCCTCGGATCGCCTATAAAAGGAGGCCCCGAGCTCGAACTCGAATCCACACCACCTCTACACACCACCAATACCACGCCAAGCCACTGGAAGAGCCCCGAGGGAGTCTTCTTCCCCAACTCCGGCCGCCTCGACCCGCCACGGGATCCAGCTCGATTCACCCCCGTGCGTGCACCCCTACCCCTCAGCTCTTGCCAGTAACCTCCTAGTACACCCACTCTTCTGACCCGCGCATCAATTTGGAGATTGCAGCACCCACCGGAGTACTCCACCATCGCCCGAACCACCGTCCGCCGGAGAAAGTGTCGCCGTCGACGTGGTGCTCTCCGACGGCCAAGTCCACCACCCACCGACGCGGAAGATCACCCTGAACCTGTTGCTACCTTCCGATCTCTCTGTCTCGCCGTGGTTCAACGCCGGCGACCACCGCAGCCTTCGGGCGCCGGCGAGCGTCGTTGGAGTTTTAAACCTGACGGGTGGGACCCCCCCGTCAGCCTCTCTTTTCCCCCCCTCGAACCGTTTTCTGTTAGCGCCTTTGGGCAAAATGCGTTTTCTCTTTGGGCTGGCGCATTTCTTTCCGAACCGTTTTCTGTTTTCTCAAACAAGTCCCTGGATCTTTTCTGTTTCATCACAGATCAGTCCTTGGACTAAAACCCTTATATCTTTTTAATAAAAGATGATTTCTGATTGATTATTTTTCTGTCAGTCTTGTATTTTTATCTAGTTTTTTATAGTATTTATTTGGAAAATTTTTGGAACAATTTTTATGCACGCGACGATTTTCACGTTAGTGTACGGTTTCGTTATACTGTAGGTTCCGGAGGAGGTGACGGAGCCGCGAACTTCGCCGAGCTAGACTTCGTCTTCTCCGAACCAGGCAAGCATGTTTGAACCTTTGATATGATAGGTGTTTTGCATGTTTGCTTGAATGGTTTATGCATGGCATGTGAGCATCGGTGAGTGTTACGTTGCATGCAAGGCAACTAACCCTGTGTCTCGAAGTTACTGTGATCTTCGATGAGAGATGACCTGATCATGTGGTGACATGAAAGGTAGTAAGATGGTATTGTTGTAGCATGCCAGTCTTACGTCATCCGATAAACTCCGACGCTAACGTGGACTGAGCCACGTTACCATTCTTCCCCTTTCGTGCTGCCACATGTTTTCTGCAAAGAATACGGTTTAGTAAGTTGTTAACCTCTTTCCTTGTACACACCAAATAGAGGGGCCGGGATGAGGGTTCCATGGCCCTGGATTAAAGCCAGTCATCCGGTCAGGGGGCATGGGTGTTTCCGGTTGGGACCGAGAGGGGGGCACCCCTTAGAGCGCGCGTATATAAATTTGATCCCATGCTACGTGAGGTTGTAGCCTCCCCGTCTCAAAGTTTTTCTTGAACGTTGCGGAGGGTGATTCCTGGCATCGGAATGTTGAATGGGTGTGTACTGGTTAGATGTGTTTCTCCTAAAACACCGTAAACGGAACTAGTCCCTTGTGACTACTGAAATCCGTTGGCTGTGGTTAAATAGTACAAACTCTGCAGAGTCAAATCCTTCCGAGTCATCGTGCCCATGGTCAAGGACCATGGCCAGTATATCCATATCCATGTCAGTTCATATGTCAGTCTCCGTGGTAAATCCCCGGTGGAATAAGCTTGAGTGGTAAACCCTGTTGAATTGTTATTCCTGTGGATGGACTAACCTTTTATTTATCTCGTATCTGAATATCCCCTTGCAATGTTTTAAATTCATGAGCTACTGAAATATTAAGTTATGGAATATAAGCCCTTTATGTGATGTCGCTTAGACGTCCGACTGTGGCACTCTTGTCTTTTACTTGCAATATAAGCCCTTTATGTGATGTCGCTTAGACGTCCGACTGTGGCACTCTTGTCTTTTACATTCAATATAAGCCCTTTATGTGATGTCGCTCAGACGTTCGACTGTGGCACGCCCGTTATTTACTTTTGATATAAGCCCTTGATGTGATGTCGCTTAGACGTCCGACTGTGGCACTCTTGTCATTTACTTTCAATATAAGCCCTTTATGTGATGTCGCTCAGACGTCCGACTGTGGCACGTACTGTCTTTTATTTTCCATTATAAGCCCTTTATGTGGTGTCGCCTTGACGCCCGACTGCGGCATTGTCATTTTATTTATATCCTTTCGAGGAGTCATTCAGACACTCGATTGGCCTTCAGTACTACATTGGGATTTCAGGAGGACTACCGCCCGACTTCCCTTTTATTTCCTATGCATTGCTAACTCATTGTCAGAGTGCGCTTTATAAATCTGTTCATATGCATCATGTTTACATTTGTTATATCTTATGTCCGAACTGTCTTGCGAGTACTTTCATAGTACTCACCTGGCTTGTTGATTTGGCCAGATGTTGACGAAGGCGATCTCATGGATGAAGAGTTTGATAGTGAGTCCGACGCCTAGAGGAATCCTAGTCAGTCCCGTGCGATCCTGGATATTGGTCACTTGTATTATATTCACTTCGGCCACCCACAATAAGAACCCTCGAGCCTCACTCGGACGCTCGATGAGCTGTAAGGTTTAGGAGTCATGTCACCCACTTCACTGTGACATATCCACCACCGCTTTTATTGTGAGTCAGTAGTTATGCCACCCTATCCGCCTTTATGTGTAATATTGGCGCGTTTGTAATAAATTGTTGAGCAGTCTCCGCTCAACCTTGTATTATATTTAGTACTCCTGGTTTTCTTTTGTGATCAAGAAATTGTCTACCAGTGAGGAGGATTCTTCTCCACTGGTCCGTAAAAGGGATCGGTTTCTCAATAAATATTTTTCTTGGAAAACCGGTCATGACATTATGTTGACAATAAAAGCATGCCGCTCAAAATATTATTTATCTCTATTTCAAAATCGAGCTCTGGCACCTCTACAAATCCCTGCTTCCCTTTGCGAAGGGCCTATCTATTTACTTTTATGTTGAGTCATCACCCTCTTATTAAAAATCACTAGCTGGAGAGCGCAGCTGTCATTTGCATCCATTACTATTAATTTATATTGGGTATGACTATGATTGGATCTCTTTTACCATGAATTACAATGTCTAGTCAGTCCTTGATCTTTAAAGGTGCTCTGCATTTATGTTTTGTGGTCTCAGAAAGGGCTAGCGAGATACCATCTTATTATATCATATCATGATTGTTTTGAGAAAGTGTTGTCATCCGAGATTTGTTATTATGGCTCGCTAGTTGATTATGCTATTGATATGAGTAAACATGAGACCTAAGAGTTATTGCGAATGTGGTTAGTCATAATCTTTGCTGAAAACTTGAATGCTGGCAATAAATATTTACAACAACAAGAGCAAACAGAGTTTGTAAAAGTTTTTCTTTATCACTTTCAGTTTATCAACTGAATTGCTTGAGGACAAGCAAAGGTTTAAGCTCGGGGGAGTTGATACGTCTTCGTCGTATCTACTTTTCCAAACACTTTTGCCCTTGTTTTGGACTCTAACTTGCATGATTTGAATGTAACTAACCCAGACTGATGCTGTTTTCAGCATACTTTCCATGGTGTTATTTATGTGCAGAAACAAAAGTTCTCGGAATGACCTGAAACTCCACGGAACGTCTATTTGGAAATAATAAAAAATCCTTGCAAAAGATGAAGACCAGGGGGCCCACACCCTAGCCACGAGGGTGGGGGGCGCGCCCCCCTACCTCGTGAGTGTTGGAAATATGCCCTAGAGGCAATAATAAAATGGTTATTATTATATTTCCTTGTTCATGATAATTGTCTATTGTTCATGCTATAATTGTGTTATCCGGAAATCGTAATACATGTGTGAACACATAGACCATAACATGTCCCTAGTGAGCCTCTAGTTGACTAGCTTGTTGATCAATAGATGGTTACGGTTTCCTGACCATAGACATTGGATGTCATTGATAACGGGATCACATCATTAGGAGAATGATGTGATGGACAAGACCCAATCCTAAGCATAGCACTAGATCGTGTAGTTCGTTTGCTAAAGCTTTTCTAATGTCAAGTATCATTTCCTTAGACCATGAGATCGTGCAACTCCTGGATACCGTAGGAATGCTTTGGGTGTACCAGACGTCACAACGTAAATGGGTGGCTATAAAGGTGCACTACAGGTATCTCCGAAAGTGTCTGTTGGGTTGGCACAGATCGAGACTGGGATTTGTCACTCCGTATGAGAGGTATCTCTGGGCCCACTCGGTAATGCATCATCATAGTGAGCTCAATGTGACTAAGTAGTTAGTCACGGGATCATGCATTACGGAACGAGTAAAGTGACTTGCCAGTAACGAGATTGAACGAGGTATTGGGATACCGACGATCGAATCTCGGGCAAGTAACGTACCGATTGACAAAGGGAATTGTGTACGGGATTGCTTGAATCCTCGACATCGTGGTTCGTCCGATGAGATCATCGTGGAACGTGTGGGAGCCAACATGGGTATCCAGATCCCGCTGTTGGTTATTGGCTAGAGAGGTGTCTTGGTCATGTCTGCATGATTCCCGAACCCGTAGGGTCTACACACTTAAGGTCCGGTGACGCTAGAGTTGTAGAGATATTAGTATGCGGTTAACCGAAAGTTGTTCGGAGTCCCGGATGGGATCCCGGACGTCATGAGGAGTTCCGGAATGGTCCAGAGGTAAAGATTTATATATAGGAAGTCCAATTTCGGCCACCGGGAGAGTTTCGGGGGTCACCGGTATTGTACCGGGACCACCGGAAGGGTCCCGGGGGTCCACCGGGTGGGGCCACCTATCCCGGAGGGCCCCATGGGCTGAAGTGGCGTGGGAACCAGCCCCTGGTTGGCTGGTGCGCCCCACCCAAGGGCCCAAGGCACCTAGGGTTGGAAACCCTAGGGGGCCGTTGCCCCCCGAGGGGGCATGCGCCCCCCTGGTTGGAAACCCTAGGGGGGCCGTTGCCCCCCGAGGGGCCGCCCCCCTCTAGATGGGATCTCCAAGGGGGGTATGCGCCCCCCTAGCCCCTATATATAGTGGAGGGGAGGGAGGACAGCCGCACCCTAAGCCCTGGCGCCTCCCTCTCCCTCCCGTGACACCTCTTCCTCCTCCAGTAGCGCTTGGCGAAGCCCTGCTGGAATCCCGCTGCTTCCACCACCACGCCGTCGTGCTACTGGATCTCCATCAACTTCTCCTTCCCCATGCTGGATCAAGAAGGAGGAGACGTCTCCGCTCCATACGTGTGTTGAACGCGGAGGTGCCGTCCGTCTGGCGCTAGGATCATCGGTGATTTGGATCACGACGAGTACGACTCCATCAACCCCGTTCTCTTGAACGCTTCCGCTCGCGATCTACAAGGGTATGTAGATGCACCCCTCCCCTCTCGTTGCTAGTAAACTCCATACATTGATCTTGGTGATGTGTAGAATTTTTTAATTTCTGCAATGATCCCCAACAGTGGCCCCCCTGGAGCTCCTTCGACCTCAACTCCAACTCTCTATATTTGCTTTTGGGGAGAAAAAAACCAGGGAGAAGGATTCATCACGTTTTACGATACGGAGCCGCCGCCAAGCTCTAAAACCTCTCGGGAGGGCTGATCTGGAGTCTATTCGGGGCTCCGGAGAGGGGGATTCGTCGCCGTCGTCATCATCAACCATCTTCAATCACCAATTTCATGATGCTCACCGCCGTGCGTGAGTAATTCCATCGTAGGCTTGCTGGACGGTGATGGGTTGGATGAGATCTATCATGTAATCGAGTTAGTTTTGTTAGGGTTTGATCCCTAGTATCCACTATGTTCTGAGATTGATGTTGCTATGACTTTGCTATGCTTAATGCTTGTCACTAGGGCCCGAGTGCCATGATTTCAGATCTGAACCTATTATGTTTTCATGAATATATCTGAGTTCTTGATCCTATCTTGCAAGTCTATAGTCACCTACTATGTGTTATGATCCGGCAACCCCGAAGTGACAATAATCGGGACCACTCCCGGTGATGACCATAGTTTGAGGAGTTCATGTATTCACTATGTGTTAATGCTTTGGTCCGGTACTCTATTAAAAGGAGGCCTTAATATCCCTTAGTTTCCATTCGGACCCCGTTGCCACGGGAGGGTAGGACAAAAGATGTCATGCAAGTTCTTTTCCATAAGCACGTATGACTATATTCGGAATACATGCCTACATTACATTGATGAATTGGAGCTAGTTCTGTGTCACCCTAGGTTATGATTGTTATATGATGAACCGCATCCGGCATAATTCTCCATCACCGATCCAATGCCTACGAGCTTTTCATATATTGTTCTTCGCTTATTTACTTTTCCGTTGCTACTGTTACAATCACTACAAAAACCCAAAAATACTTTTGCTACCGTTACTTTTGTTAACATTACCACTACTATCATATTACTTTGCTACTAAATACTTTGCTGCAGATAATAAGTTATCCAGGTGTGGTTGAATTGACAACTCAGCTGCTAATACTTGAGAATATTCTTTGGCTCCCCTTGTGTCGAATCAATAAATTTGGGTTGAATACTCTACCCTCGAAAACTGTTGCGATCCCCTATACTTGTGGGTTATCAGCCCGCGCGGCCCTGCTTCGCCCTGCTGCAGCTGTGCCCCGCGCCGCTCGCCCCGACACCGACCCCTCCTACTGGCCCTCCGCGCTCGCCGCCCGCCTCTACTCGCTGCCGCTGTTCCGCTGGTGTACCGCGCAGCCCAGCCCGGCACCTGTCCGTGCTGCCCCTCCTCGTCGGTACTACTGCGGCCATGCCGTTCTGCGTGCTCGCAACCCCTCCACTCGCGGACGACGCCGCCGGCCGCTGGTGCTCACCTCGCGCGCGAGCCCCACCCCCCCCCCCCCGCAGCCACACCGCCGCTGCCTCTCCTGCTCCGGCTCACTGCCTCGTCGCGACTCCGCCGGCCCAACCTCGCCGCCGGCTCGCTCCGCCGTGCCTGCGGCCACCTCCGGCGACGCGCCGGCGCCCGCTCTGCCCTCATACGGGTCGAGCACCCGCAGTGCCCGTTCGGGCTATGCCCGCACCCAGCGCCTGTGCCTGCTATGGCCTCTGGGCCACTTCCAAACGAGGCCCACACCCCTAGAACGTTTCAAAAGAAAAGAATTAATTAAAAAAATTAGTAAATAAAAATAAAAAATAACAATTAATTAATTAATGAATTAATTAATTAACTTAATTAATCTAGTTTAGTTAAACTTAATTAACCATGTTTAATTAAACCTTAATTAACCTGATCAGTCAATGACATGCGGGACCCACACGTTAGCGACCCAGTCAACACCTCTGTTGACTGCTGACATCATGCTGATGCAGTAATGCTATTTCGAATTAATTTAATAATAATAATTTAGAAATTGATTTAAAATTTTGAAAATTAATATAAATAATCCGTAACTCGGATGAAAATACTTTGTACATGAAAGTTGCTCAGAACGACGAGACGAACCCGAATACACAGCCCGTTCGTCCGCCACACATCCCTAGCATAGCAAACACGCAACTTTCCCCCTTTGGTTCATCTGTCCGAAAACGCAAAACACCGGGGATACTTTCCTGGATGTGGCCCCCTTCGCCGGTATCACCTCCTACCACGTTAGGGCACACCTGGCACCGTTACTTCCCATGTCATGCATTGATATGCATCTTTTTGCATTGTATTCATTGTTTCTTCCCCCTCTTCTCTCTGGTAGACTACGAGACTGACGTCGCTGCTAGTGCCCCGATCGACCACGTTGTTGACGACCCTTCCTTGCCAGAGCAACCAGGCAAGCCCCCCCTAATCAACCAGATATCGCCTATTCTTCTCTCTACTGCTTGCATTAGAGTAGTGTAGCATGTTACTGCTTTCCGTTAATCTTATTCCGACGCATAGCCTGTCTTTGCTACTACTATTGTTACCTTTACCTGCAATCCTAAATGCTTAGTATAGGATGCTAGTATTCCATTAGTGGCCCTACATTCTTGTCCGTCTGCCATGCTATACTACCGAGCCGTGATCACTCGGGAGGTGATCGTGGTTATATATTTACATACATATTATACATGATACATGATGTGACTAAAGTTGGGTCGGCTTGTAGAGTACCCGCAAGTGATTCCGATGTGGGGGCTGAAGGGGCAGGTGGTTCCATCCAGGTAGTGGTGGGCCTGGGTTCCCGACGGCCCCGACTGTTACTTTGTGGCGGAGTGATAGGGCAGGTTGAGACCACCTAGGAGAGAGGTGGGCCTGGCCCTGGTCGGCTTCCGCGGTTACTTCAAAATAACACGCTTAACGAGATCTTGGTATTTGACCTGAGTTTGGCCACTGGCCTATACACACTAACCAACTACACGGGAACAGTTATGGGCACTCGACGTCGTGGTATCAGCCGAAGCCTTCTTGACGTCAACGACTGAGCGGCGCACGCCGGATTGGACCGTAAGCCTGCGCTTGTATTAAGGCGGCTAGGTCTACTTCCGGCCGCGTACGCAACATGCAGGTGTGCAATGGGCGATGGGCCCAGACCCCTGCGCGCATAGGATTTAGATCAGCGTGTTGACCTCTCTGTTGTGCCTAGGTAGGGCTGCGACGTGTTGATCTTCCGAGGCCGGGCATGACCCAGGAAAGAGTGTCTGACCAGAGGGATCGAGCGTGTTGGGTAATGTGGTGCACCCCTGTAGGGAAGTTTATCTATTCGAATTGCCGTGTCCCTCAGTAAAAGGACGACCCGGAGTTGTACCTTGACCTTATGACAACTAGAACCGGATACTTAATAAAACACACTCTTTCAAGTGCCAGATAAAACCCGATGATCATTCTCTCACAAGATGATGAGGAGAGGATCGCCAGGTAGGATTGTGCTATGCGATGATACTTGGTGAACTTACCATCTACTCTCTTCTACATGCTGCAAGATGGAGGCTGCCAGAAGTGTAGTCTTCGACAGGACTAGCTATCCCCCTCTTATTCTGGCATTCTGCAGTTCAGTCCACCGATATTGCCCCTTTACACAGATACCCATGCATATGTAGTGTAGATCCTTGCTTGCGTGTACTTTGGATGAGTACTCACGGTTGCTTTTGTCCCTCTTTTCCCCCTTTCCATTCTTCTCGGTTGTCGCAACCAGATGCTGGAGCCCAGGAGTCAGACGCCACCTTCGACGACACCTACTACATCGAGGGTGCCTAATACTACGGGCAGGCCACCGCCGACGACCAGGAGTAGTTTAGGAGGATCCCAGACTGGCCTGCGCCTCTTTCGATCTGTATCCCAGTTTGTGCTAGCCATCTTATGGCAATTTGTTTAACTTATGTCTGTACTCAGATATTGTTGCTTCCGCTGACTCATCTATGATCGAGCACTTGTATAAAATCCCTCAAGGCCCTTGGCTTGTATTATGATGCTTGTATGACTTATTTTATTTTTAGAGTTGTGTTGTGATATCTTCCCGTGAGTCCCTGATCTTGATCGTACACATTTGCGTGTATGATTAGTGTACGATTGAATCGGGGGCGTCACAAGTTGGTATCAGAGCCGACTACCTGTAGGAATCCCCCTTCCACAATCCTTGTCCGAAGTCGAGTCTAGACATTGCAAAACTTTTACTAACATGGATGTGTGTCTTATGGGCCCACGTCGCCATTTCGGTGGTATTAGGATCTTTTACTCCTCGATCTTTACTCCGGGACTCTGATCTCTCTTTTATTCGGGTAAAACAAATTTACTAACTCTGACTCTAGGTTCTTGTAACTACTTCCTCTCGGAGGGCCCCTTATCATAGATGATCGCCTGCTGCACCAGAAGATTCCGAAGATACTCTCCGATGTTCCCTCGAGACTTGGTGCCTGTTGCTTTTCCAATTCCCTATGATCGATATACCCCTATGGATAACCACGTACACTTGCCATTCATACAATCATTCCCCGTTGATCTTGTGCCTACTGCCTTGCAGTTCCTTGCCACATAAATACCCCTACGGATAAATCCTCGCACTTGCCGAGTATCCGCTCATCCCTAGTTGTTCATGTGTTTCACAAAATTCTTCGAAATACTATCCGATCTTTCGAGAATCCTCTATAGCCTATGGCTCTTGAAATGCTTGTCTGCCTGCATTATGGTTAATTCCAAATGACTAGCAATATTCATGGATGTCCTTTGCCTTTATCATCTTGGGTCCCTTGATTCAATATGTTGCGAATGTTGCAATCCTTAATCAGATCCTAGAATTCATTCTTTCGGCTCAAACGTCATTTTAAACATGATCTGGATCTTGACCAATGAAATTGCCATCGATTGTACCCCTAAGCCTACTCAACTTATCCATCCTTAATCAGAGTGTTGCTTCTGATCCCTTGATTTGGAAATCATAATTCTTTTGCATTTGAGCTTTGAATTAGTTAGTTGTTTCTATAATCAGATCTCCTTGCATTCTTTCTTCCTCTGGTTGAGTACGGATGCTCACATCAGATCCCTTGGGGACCACCAGATCTTTTGTTGAATTATCATCCGATAGTGTCCTTCGTATACAAACCTCGAGAAGTTCTCTTCCCTGATACAAAATACCATTGATAAATCATATTCTGTGATTTGGCCAACCATGATTTGTTTTTGAGCTGGTGATATTTACTAGTGAAGCTTGTGGTATATGTTCCATGATGCCCCGATGGGTTGAACCTATGCCTTCCTTAATATGTGTGAACTCGAAATTTTTCATGAGTCATACTCTTCTGGTATTTTGCCAGATAAAATTTCAACACTACAACTTCATCAAACGCGAGAAGTGAATGAAAGGTTATGCATTTGGAGAAGTGGGAGTCGACCTTGAACTTGTGTTCACGCCCATGGAAATGATGTAGATCTTATCATTAAAGCTTCTCTTACATTAATTATTCCCTTGGTATAAGTTCATCTTATATCTAGGATCTGGCCTTTTGCAATCATGCTTCCGACCATGTTCTACTTTAAATACCATTGCTCGTGCAAGTTTAAGCACTTGTCTTCTACAGAGCAATACCCCAGTCCAACCTCTACTTTGATCTATCGTCGAGTATTGCCCCCTGGTATCTTGAGATTATCACGGAACTGCATAACTTCTTATGAGTTCTTCATCAAGTACTACATTCTCACTGATTCAAATTTTTCATGGGCTCTGAGTTATTAAACACTCAAAGACATCAAAAACTGAATTGAGTCTGCACTGCGATTCAACAACTCTTAGTAATCTTCATTGCATACGAGTTGTACTCGATCATGTCATTCCCAGCTGATTGACTACATCATCCTTGTTAGGCTGACTGCTTGACCATTCTACCAATGTCCTTCATCTCCAGGACACAATTCCAACAGTGCTCTAAGATTACATCGACTTTTAGCATCATTTTGTTCATCTTGAGAGACAACTCTGAATTCTGAGATGGCATCTTATCTATGGTTATAATAACCTTTTGCTTCACCATTACCTTGGCTTGATGTCGTCGTCGATCGATTACATCTTCTTGAAACTCCTCGACAAATGTGTCGTGATCATCGTCAGCATTTTAACGTCTTCCGAGACATACATTAAGTTCCTGATGAGAAATTCCATGCTTGTCCCCTCGATGACTTGTACTAACATCGACAACATTCTTGCATTCACATCAACACAAAACTTGTTCATGTTTTGTGTTGTACCTAGGGTTCCTTTCTATCCAACTTATATTATGATCCTATCTTGGAGTATTACCATCGGTTATGTCAAGGATGTTGAGATAATTGCCCCAACTATTAATTCTTGACATAGTAATACTTCTCACCATCACCATTCTTTCTTGGTCCCCGTGCTGATACTACCTAGGGTACCAACAAGTGAACGGTCCTGTTTGGATTCTGTACTTATAGCAGCCCTATTGCCTTGAAGTTAAAGGTCGACAGTTCATTCTTAGACCATCCTAACATTGATCATGGTACCCAAGCCCATATTTCAGGTGCACCTTTCAACAAATGTTTAATTGTGTATGTTTTTCTTGAGCATACATCATTATATCATTTGATCTATCAAATGTTATCTCCTTGTTCATTTAATTGTGAAAATCCGTGTTTATGGAAATCCTGATGAATTGTCGCTGAGTCCATCAACCACCTCCTCATCCTCTCCTTAGTTTATTCATGAACTCTTGTTTCGGAACTCGCTTCCATAGTTCATTGCCCGAGAATCTTACAATGTCATCTCAACAATTTGTGTTGCACCTTTTCTTCTCAGGCATCCCGAGTCTGAGCTATCCTGACACCAATCAGATCTGAAACTCGGTCAGATATGATGGTTGGAACATTTTGCAAGAGTCAGAGCATTGGTCTTATATAACCCGGTAAGGTGATGTCATGCCTAGTGCACCTGGCTGGAGGACCTATTGCTATGGTATCCTTTTAGCAAGGTTAGCCATTCATCCATGAGGAAATTGTAAGACTTATTCTATAAGTTGTTCCTGATGGATCCTTTGTGTATCCAAAGTCTGATCTTTACCCGGTGACCATGTCAATGCTATCTTGAAGCATGTCTAAGGTACTCCGATTTTCAATAAGAACAGTTGAAGCCCAATGCTAAAATTCTCTTTATCAATTATCCAAACACTGTTGTTTGGGCAATGCCATGAAATTCCTCTCCCCTTACCTAAATGGTTTTATACTTTCTATCCTGTCATGGATATCATGCTCTGCTTATCCTTGGGAAGGACATGCCCCTGAAATGTGTGTTTAAACACATTTTCCTTTCCATTGTCCTACTTAATCCGATAATCATATTTTCCTTTCCATTGTTTGGTTTAACCTTTCTTGTGATCTATACGATCTAAGCAGTAATATTCTCCTGCTTATGTAAACACCTCGGTGTACATTCTGTCAGTAAGACCCAGTTATTATTGTTAATGACTTTTCGGTAACCACCGATGGACGAGAACTTTGCCTATTGGCCCGCCTCGTTCAACGAACAGGAAAATGGTTCTCTTCGTCCCTCGCCCTTGGTATCGATGTTGTTGCCGACATAACTGACAGGTTATCCTCTGACATGCCTTACTTACATGATCGTGTAAGACATCATCGCCTTCCTACTTTTAACCCACATGGTGGTCCCATAACCCACAGTTCCACAGGATCGAAACCTGACTCTCATGTACACCCTGTGTTTCCAAGGTTGTTCCTCGTGCGTGGCCCCGTATGTAATTCATGAGCCACCTTCTGAGAGACCATCAATTCTGGTATCAGACACAATACTTATTCGCATTGCTCTGAACCCCTTTCACACTTTGTTTCAGGAAACGAACGATAGCCTATGCGCTTGAAACTTCTATTTTGCACCTTCTTACCTTGCTCTCGATATTTTCTTAAGATTAGATCCGAGAGTTACTTTCCGCCATCTTCCTTGGTGTTATCTACCGGCTAAGCAACCTTGTAGAGGCCCATTCTTCCAAAGTTACCCCTTGTCATTTTCGTAAGTATGATGGAGTTCCTGAAAAAAGGACGACAACCTCATCATGATGCATCGATGAAGGAAATATGCCCTAGAGGCAATAATAAAGTTATTATTTATTTCCTCATATCATGATAAATTTTTATTATTCATGCTAGAATTGTATTAACCGGAAGCATAATACATGTGTGAATACATAGACAAACA
The DNA here is from genome assembly GCF_002575655.3 of Aegilops tauschii subsp. strangulata. Taxonomy (NCBI): domain Eukaryota; kingdom Viridiplantae; phylum Streptophyta; class Magnoliopsida; order Poales; family Poaceae; genus Aegilops; species Aegilops tauschii. The sequence goes on from NC_053039.3 coordinate 43,236,151, forward strand.
TAGTGTCACTAGTATGCCTCTACTTGACTAGCTCGTTGATCAAAGATGGTTGAGTTTCCTAGCCATAGACATGAGTTGTCATTTGATTAACGGGATCACATCATTAGGAGAATGATGTGATTGACTTGACCCATTCCGTTAGCTTAGCACTTGATCGTCTCGTATGTTGCTATTGCTTTCTTCATGACTTATACATGTTCCTATGACTATGAGATTATGCAACTCCCATTTACCGGAGGAACACTTGAAGGAAATATGCCCTAGAGGCAATAATAAAGTTATTATTTATTTCCTTATATCATGATAAATGTTTATTATTCATGCTAGAATTGTATTAATCAGAAACATAATACATGTGTGAATACATAGACAAATAGAGTGTCACTAGTATGCCTCTACTTGACTAGCTCGTTGATCAAAAATGGTTAAGTTTCCTAGCCATTGACATGGGTTGTCATTTGATTAATGGGATCACATCATTAGGTGAATGATGTGATTGACTTGACCCATTCCGTTAGCTTAGCACACGATCGTTTAGTATGTTGCTATTGCTTTCTTCATGACTTATACATGTTCCTATGACTATGAGATTATGCAACTCCCGTTTACCGGAGGAACACTTTGTGTGCTACCAAACGTCACAACGTAACTGGGTGATTATAAAGGTGCTCTACAGGTTTCTCCGAAGGTACTGTTGGGTTGGCGTATTTCGAGATTAGGATTTGTCACTCCGATTGTCGGAGAGGTATCTCTGGGCCCACTCAGTAATGCACATCACTCTAAGCCTTGCAAGCATTGTAACTAATGAGTTAGTTGCGGGATGATGTATTACAGAACGAGTAAAGAGACTTGCCGGTAACGAGATTGAACTAGGTATTGAGATACCGACGATCGAATCTCGGGCAAATAACATACCGATGACAAAGGGAACAACGTATATTGTTATGCGGTCTGACCGATAAAGATCTTCGTAGAATATGTGGGAGCCAATATGAGCATCCAGGTTCCACTATTGGTTATTGACCGGAGATGCGTCTCGGTCATGTCTATATAGTTCTCGAACCCGTAGGGTCCGCACGCTTAAAGTTTCGATGACAGTTATATTATGAGTTTATATGTTTTGATGTACCAAAGGTTGTTCGGAGTCCCGGATGTGATCACGGACATAACGAGGAGTTTTGAAATGGTCGAGACATTAAGATTGATATATTGGAAGCCTATAATTGGATATCGGAAGTGTTCCGGGTGAAATCGGGATTTTACCGAAGTTCCGAAGGGGTTACCGGAACACCACGGGGGTTAATGGGCCATAGTGGGCCTTAGTGGAGAAGAGGAGAGGCGGCCAGGGCATGGGCCGCGCGCCCCTCCCCTAGTCTGAATAGGACAAGGAGAGGGGGGCGGCGCCCCCCCTTTCCTTCTTCTCCTCCACCTCTTTCCCCCTCTTCTCCTAATCCAACAAGGAAAAGGGAGGGAGTCCTACTCCCGGTGGGAGTTGGACTCCTCCTGGCGCGCCCCCTCCTGGCCGGCTGCACCTCCCCCCTTTCTCATTTATATATGGGGGCAGGGGTCACCCTAGGACACAACAATTGATCGTTTGATCTTTTAGCCATGTGCGGTGCCCCCCTCCACCATAGTCCACCTCGATAATACTGTAGCGGTGCTTAGGCGAAGCCCTGCGTCGGTAGAACATCATCATCGTCACCACGCCGTCGTGCTGACGAAACTCTCGCTCAACACTCGGCTGGATCGGAGTTCGAGGGACGTCATCGGGCTGAACATGTGCTGAACTCGGAGGTGCCGTGCGTTTGGTACTTGATCGGTCGGATCGTGAAGACGTACGACTACATCAACCGCGTTGTGCTAATGCTTCCGCTTTTGGTCTACGAGGGTACGTGGACAACACTCTCCCCTCTCGTTGCTATGCATCACCATGATCTTGCGTGTGCGTAGGATTTTTTTTTGAAATTACTACGTTCCCCAACAGTGGCATCCGAGCCTGGTTTTATGTGTTGATGTTATATGCACGAGTGGAACACAAGTGAGTTGTGGGCGATATAAGTCATATTGCTTACCAGCATGTCATACTTTGGTTCGGCGGTATTGTTGGATGAAGCGACCCGGACCAACATTACGCGTACGCTTACGCGAGACTGGTTCTACCGACGTGCTTTGCACACAGGTGGCTGGCGGGTGTCAGTTTCTCCAACTTTAGTTGAATCGAGTGTGGCTACGCCCGGTCCTTGCGAAGGTTAAAACAACACCAACTTAACAAACTATCGTTGTGGTTTTGATGCGTAGGTAAGAACGGTACTTGCTAAGCCCGTAGCAGCCACGTAAAATTTGCAACAACAAAGTAGAGGACGTCTAACTTGTTTTTGCAGGGCATGTTGTGATGTGATATGGTGAAGACATGATGCTAAATTTTATTGTATGAGATGATCATGTTTTGTAACCGAGTTATCGGCAACTGGCAGGAGCCATATGGTTGTCGCTTTATTGTATGCAATGCAATCGCCCTGTAATGCTTTACTTTATCACTAAGCGGTACCGATAGTCGTAGAAGCATAAGATTGCCGAGACGACAATGATGCTACGATGAAGATCAAGGTGTCACGCTGGTGACGATGGTGATCATGACGGTGCTTCGGAGTTGGAGATCAGAAGCACAAGATGATGATGGCCATATCGTATCACTTATATTGGTTGCATGTGATGTTTATCTTTTATGCATCTTATCTTGCTTTGATTGACGGTAGCATTATAAGATGATCCCTCACTAAATTATCAAAGTATAAGTGTTCTCCCTGAGTATGCACCATTGCGAAAGTTCTTCGTGCTGAGACACCACATGATGATCGAGTTTGATAGGCTCTACGTTCAAATACAACGGGTGCAAAACAGTTGCACACGCGGAATACTCAGGTTAAACTTGATGAGCGTAGCATATAACAGATATGGCCTTGGAACACGGAGACCGAAAGGTCGAGCGTGAATCATATAGTAGATATGATCAACATAGTGATGTTCACCATTGAAACTACTCCATCTCACGTGATGATCGGACATGGTTTAGTTGATATGGATCACGTGATCACTTAGAGGATTAGAGGGATGTCTATCTAAGTGGGAGTTCTTAAGTAATATGATTAATTGAACTTTAATTTATCATGAACTTAGTCTTGGTAGTATTAGCATATCTATGTAGATCAATTGCTCGCGTTTAGCTCCCCTGTTTTATTTTGATATGTTCGTAGAGAAAACTGAGTTGAAAAGATGTTAGTAGCAATGATGCGGATTGGATCCGTGATCTGAGGATTATCCTCATTGCTACACAGAAGAATTATGTCCTTGATGCACCGCTAGGTGACAGACCTATTGCAGGAGCAGATGCAGACGTTATGAACGTTTGGCTAGCTCAATATGATGACTACTTGATAGTTTAGTGCACCATACTTAACGGCTTAGAAATTGGGACTTCAAAGACGTTTTGAACGTCATGGACCATATGAGATGTTCCAGGAGTTGAAGTTAATATTTCAAGCAAATACCCGAGTTGAGAGATATGAAGTCTCCAACAAGTTCTATAGCCAAAAGATGGAGGAGAATAGCTCAAGCAGTGAGGATGTGCTCGGATTGTCTGGGTACTACAATTGCTTGAATCAAGTGGGAGTTAATCTTCCAGATAAAATAGTGATTAACAGAATTCTCTAGTCACCATCACCAAGTTAGTAGAACTTCGTGATGTACTATAATATGCAAGGGATGACGAAATCAATTCCCAAGCTCTTCACGATGCTAAAATCGGCGAAGGTAGAAATCAAGAAAAACATCAAGTGTTGATGGTTGACAAGACCACTAGTTTCAAGAGAAAGGACAAAGGGAAGAAGGGAAACTTCAAGAAGAACGTCAAGCAAGTTGTTGCTCAAGTGAAGAAGCCCAAGTCTGGACCTAAGCCTGAGACTAAGTGCTTCTACTGCAAAGGGACTGGTCACTAGAAGCGGAACCACCCCAAGTATTTGGCGGATAAGAAGGATGGCAAAGTGAACAAGCTATATTTGATATACATGTTATTGATGTGTACCTGACTAGTGTTTATAGTAGCCCCTGGGTATTTGATACTTGTTCGGTTGCTAAAAGTTAGTAACTCGAAACAGGAGTTACAGAATGACAGAGACTAGTTAAGGGTGAAGTGACGATGTGTGTTGGAAGTGGTTCCAAGATTGATATGATCATCATCGCACACTCCCTACACTTTCGGGATTAGTGTTGAACCTAAATAAGTGTTATTTGGTGTTTGCGTTGAGCATGAATATGATTTGATCATGTTTATTGCAATACGGTTATTCATTTAAGTTAGAGAATAATTGTTGTTCTATTTACATGAATAAAACCTTCTATGGTCATACACCCAATGAAAATGGTTTGTTGGATCTCGATCGTAGTGATACACATATTCATAATATTGAAGCCAAAAGATGCAAAGTTAATAATGATAGTGCAACTTATTTGTGGCACTGCCGTTTAGGTCATATTGGTGTAAAGCGCATGAAGAAACTCCATGCTGATGGGCTTTTGGATCACTTGATGCTTGCGAACCATGCCTCTTGGGCAAGATGACTAAAACGCCGTTCTTCGGAACAATGGAGCGAGCAACAGATTTGTTGGAAATCATACATACTGATGTATGTGGTCCGAGAATATTGAGGCTCGCGGCAGGTATCGTTATTTTCTGATCTTGATAGATGATTTGAGTAGATATGGGTATATCTACTTGATGAAACATAAAGTCTGAAACATTTGAAAAGTTCATATAATTTCAGAGTGAAGTGAAAAATCATCGTAACAAGAAAATAAAGTTTCTATGATCTGATCATGGAGGAGAATATTTGAGTTACGAGTTTGGACTTCATTTGAAACAATGTGGAATAGTTTCACAACTCACGCCACCTGGAACACCACAGCGTAATGGTGTGTCCGGACGTCATAACCGTACTTTATTAGATATGGTGCGATCTATGATGTTTCTTACCAATCTACCACTATCGTTTTGGGATTATGCATTAGAGACAGCTGCATTCACGTTAAAAAGGGCACCATCTAAATCCGTTGAGATGACACCTTATGAACTGTGGTTTGGCAAGAAACCAAAGTTGTCATTTCTTAAAGTTTGGGGTTGCGATGCTTATGTGGAAAATTTTCAACATGATAAGCTTGAACCCAAATCGGAGAAATGCGTCTTCATAGGATACCCAAAGGAGACTATTGGGTATATCTTCTATCACAGATCTGAAGGCAAATTCGTTGCTAAGAATGGATCCTTTCTAGGATGGGAGTTTCTCTCGAAAGAAGTGAGTGGGAGGAAAGTAGAACTTGATGAGGTAATTGTACCTGCTCCCTTATTGGAAAGTAGTTCATCACAGAAACCAGTTCCTGTGACACCTACACCAATTAGTGAGGAAGCTAATGATAATGATCATGAAACTTCAGATCAAGTTAATACCGAACCTTGTAGGTCAACCAGAATAAGATCCGCACCAAAGTGGTACGGTAATCCTGTTCTGGAGGTCATGTTACTTGACCATGACGAACCTACGAACTATGAGGAAGCGATGATGAGCCCAGATTCCGCAAAATGGCTTGAGGCCATGAAATCTGAGATGGGATCCATGTATGAGAACAAAGTATGGACTTTGATTGACTTGCCCAATGATCGGCGAGCCATTGAGATTAAATGGATCTTCAAGAGGAAGACGGACGCTGATAGTAGTGTAACTATCTACAAAGCTAGAATTGTCACAAAAGGTTTTCGACAAGTTCAAGGTGTTGACTACGATGAGAGTTTCTCACTCGTATCTATGCTTAAGTCTGTCCGAATCATGTTAGCAATTGCCGCATTTTATGAAATCTGGCAAATGGATAAACAAAACTGCATTCCTTAATGGATTTATTAAAGAAGAGTTGTATATGATGCAACTAGAAGGTTTTGTCGATCCTAAAAGTGTTAACAAAATGTGCAAGCTCCAGCGATCCATCTATGGACTGGTGCAAGCATCTCAGAGTTGGAATATACGCTTTGATGAGTTGATCAAAGCATATAGTTTTATACAGACTTGCGGTGAAGCCTGTATTTACAAGAAAGTGAGTGGGAGCACTACAACATTTCTGATAAGTATATGTGAATGACATATTGTTGATCGGAAATAATGTAGAATTTTCTGGAAAGCATAAAGGAGTATTTGAAAGGAGTTTTTCAAAGAAAGACCTCGGTGAAGCTGCTTACATATTGAGCATCAAGATCTATAGAGATAGATCAAGACGCTTGATAAGTTTTTTCAATGAGTACATTCCTTGACAAGATTTTGAAGTAGTTCAAAATGGAACAGTCAAAGAAAGAGTTCCTGCCTGTGTTACAAGGTGTGAAATTGAGTAAGACTCAAAGCCCGACCACGGCAGAAGATAGAAAGAGAATGAAAGTCATTCCCTATGCCTCAGCCATAGGTTCTATGAAGTATGCCATGCTGTGTACCAGATCTATTGTATACCCTACACAGATTTTGGCAAGGGAGTACAATAGTGATCTTGGAGTAGATCACTTGACAGCGGTCAAAATTATCCTTAGTGGAATAAGGATATGTTTCTCAATTATGGAGGTGACAAAAGGTTCGTCGTAAAATGATTACGTCGATACAAGTTTTGGCACTAATCCAGATGACTCTAAGTCTTCATCTGGATACATATTGAAGGTGGGAGCAATTAGCTATAGTGCTCTGTGCAGAGCATTGTAGACATAGAAATTTGCAAAATACATACGGATCTGAATATGGCAGACCCGTTGACTAAACTTCTCTCACAAGCAAAACATGATCACACTTTAGTACTCTTCGGGTGTTAATCACATAGCGACGTGAAATAGATTATTGACTCTAGTAAACCCTTTGGGTGTTGGTCACATGACGATGTGAACTATGGGTGTTAATCACATGGTGATGTGAACTATTGATGTTAAATCACATGGCGATGTGATCTAGATTATTGACTCTAGTGCAAGTGGGAGACTGAATGAAATATGCCCTAGAGGCAATAATAAAGTTATTATTTATTTCCATATATCATGATAAATGTTTATTATTCATGCTAGAATTGTATTAACCAGAAACATAATACATGTGTGAATACATAGACAAACAGAGTGTCACTAGTATGCCTCTACTTGACTAGCTCGTTGATCAAAGATGGTTAAGTTTCCTAGCCATTAACATGGGTTGTCATTTGATTAACGGGATCACATCATTAGGTCGACGATGTGATTGACTTGACCCATTCCGTTAGCTTAGCACTCGATCGTTTAGTATGTTGCTATTGCTTTCTTCATGACTTATACATGTTCCTATGACTATGAGATTATGCAACTCCCGTTTACTGGAGGAACACTTTGTGTGCTACCAAACGTCACAACGTAACTGGGTGATTATAAAGGTGCTCTACAGGTGTCTCCGAAGGTAATTGTTGGGTTGGCGTATTTCGAGATTAGGATTTGTCACTCCGATTGTCGGAGAGGTATCTCTGGGCCCACTCAGTAATGCACATCACTATAAGCCTTGCAAGCATTGTAACTAATGAGTTAGTTGCGGGATGATGTATTACGGAACGAGTAAAGAGACTTGCCGGTAACGAGATTGAACTAGGTATTGAGATACCGACGATCGAATCTCGGGCAAGTAACATACCGATGACAAAGGGAACAACGTATGTTGTTATGTGGTCTGACCGACAAAGATCTTCGTAGAATATGTGGGAGCCAATATGAGCATCCAGGTTCCGCTATTGGTTATTGACAGGAGACGTGTCTCGGTCATGTCTACATAGTTCTCGAACCCGTAGGGTCCGCACGCTTAACGTTTCGATGACAGTTATATTATGAGTTTATATGTTTTGATGTACCGAAGGTTGTTTGGAGTCACGGATGTGATCACGGACATGACGAGGAGTCTCGAAATGGTCGAGACATGAAGATTGATATATTGGAAGCCTATATTTGGATATCGGAAGTGTTCCGGGTGAAATCGGGAGTTTACAGGAGTACCGAAGGGGTTACCGGAACCCCCCGGGGGTTAATGGGCCATAGTGGGCCTTAGTGGAGAAGAGGAGAGGCGTCCAGGGCAAGGGCCGCGCGCCCCTCCCCCCTAGTCCGAATAGGACAAGGAGAGGGGGGCGGCGCCCCCTTTCCTTCTTCTCCTCCACCTCTTTCCCCCTCTTCTCCTAACCCAACAAGGAAAAGGGAGGGAGTCCTACTCCCGGTGGGAGTAGGACTCCTCCTGGCGCGCCCCCTCCTGGCCGGATGCACCTCCCCCCTTGCTCCTTTATATACGGGGGCAGGGGGCACCCTAGGGACACAACAATTGATCGTTTGATCTTTTAGCCGTGTGCGGTGCCCCCCGCCACCATAGTCCACCTCGATAATACTGTAGCGGTGCTTAGGCGAAGCCCTGCGTTGGTAGAACATCATCATCGTCACCACGCCGTCGTGCTGACGAAACTCTCCCTCAACACTCGGCTGGATCAGAGTTCGAGGGACATCATCGGGCTGAACGTGTGCTGAACTCGGAGGTGCCGTGCGTTCGGTACTTGATCGGTCGGATCGTGAAGACATAAGACTACATCAACCGCGTTGTGTTAACGCTTCTGCTTTCGGTCTACGAGGGTATGTGGACAACACTCTCCCCTCTCGTTGCTATGCATCACCATGTCTTGCGTGCGCGTAGGAAATTTTTGAACTAGGTATTGAGATACTGATACGTCTCCAACGTATCTATTATTTATGAAGTATTCATGCTATTATATTATCTGTTTTGGATGTTTATGGGCTTTATTAAACACTTTTATATTATTTTTGGGACTAACCTATTAACCCAGAGCCCAGTGCCAGTTCCTGTTTTTCCCTTGTTTCAGTGTTTCGAAGAAAAGGAATATCAAACGGAGTCCAAACGGAATGAAACCTTCGGGAGAAGTTATTTTTGGAAAGAAAGCTATCCAGGAGACTTGGAGTGCACGTTAGGGGATCAACGAGGAGAGCACGAGGCAGGGGGGCACGCCAACCCCCTGGGCGCGCCCTCCACCCTCGTGGCTCCCCTTACCGACTTCTTTCGCCTATATATCTCCATATACCCTAAAACCATCGGGGAACAGAATAGATCAGGAGTTCCGCCGCCGCAAGCCTCTGTAGCCACCAAAAACCAATCGAGACCCTGTTCCGGCACCCTGCCGGAGGGGCGATCCCTCACCGGTGGCCATTTTCATCATCCCGGCGCTCTCCATGACGAGGAGGGAGTAGTTCACCCTCGGGGCTGAGGGTATGTGCCAGTAGCTATGTGTTTGATCTCTCTCTCTTGTGTTCTTGAGGTGGTACAATCTTGATGTATCGCGAGCTTTGCTATTATAGTTGGATCTTATGATGTTTCTCCCCCTCTACTCTCTTGTAATGGATTGAGTTTTCCCTTTGAAGTTACCTTATCGGATTGAGTCTTTAAGTATTTGAGAACACTTGATGTATGTCTTATCGTGGTTATCTGTGGTGACAATGGGATATCACATGATCCACTTGATGTATGTTTTGGTGATCAACTTGCGGGTTCAGTGACCTTGTGAACTTATGCATAGGGGTTGGCACACGTTTTCGTCTTGACTCTCTGGTAGAAACTTTGGGGCACTCTTTGATGTACTTTGTGTTGGTTTGAATAGATGAATCTAAGATTGTGTGATGCATATCGTATAATCATACCCACGGATACTTGAGGTGACATTGGAGTATCTAGGTGACATTAGGTTTTTTGTTGATTTGTGTCTTAAGGTGTTATTCTAGTACGAACTCTATGATAGATCGAACGGAAAGAATAGCTTCGTGTTATTTTACTACGGACTCTTGAATAGATAGATCAGAAAGGATAACTTTGAGGTGGTTTCATACCCTACCATAATCTCTTCGTTTGTTCTCCACTATTAGTGACTTTGGAGTGACTCTTTGTTGCATGTTGAGGGATAGCTATATGATCCAATTATGTTATTATTGTTGAGAGAACTTGCACTAGTGAAAGTATGAACCCTAGGCCTTGTTTCCTAGCATTGCAATACCGTTTACGCTCACTTTTACCACTTGTTACCTTGCTGTTTTTATATTTTCAGATTACAAAAACCTATATCTACCATCCATATTGCACTTTTAGCACCATCTCTTCGCCGAACTAGTGCACATATACGATTTACCATTGTATTGGGTGTGTTGGGAACACAAGGGACTCTTTGTTATTTGGTTGCAGGGTTGTTTGAGAGAGACCATCTTCATCCTACGCCTCCCACGGATTGATAAACCTTAGGTCATCCACTAGAGGGAAATTTGCTACTGTCCTACAAACCTCTGAACTTGGAGGCCCAACAACGTCTACAAGAAGAAGGTTGTGTAGTAGACATCAAGCTCTTTTCTGGCGCCGTTGCCGGGGACGCTAGGTAAGCGGCACTCACACCCCGTCAACTAAGCTCTTTTCTGGCGCCGTTGCCGGGGAGGTGAGTGCTTGAAGGTATATCTTTAGATCTTGCAATCGAATCTTTTTGTTTCTTGTTTAAGCACTAGTTTAGTTTATAAAAGAAAACTACAATAAAATGGAATTGAGTTTGTCTCATACACTTCATCTTTTTAATATCTTTCGTGAGTATGATGGAAAGGAAAATTGTGCTCAAGTGCTAGGAGAAGAAGTCTATAAAATGTTTGGCACTAATTCTTTGAATGATGAGCATGATTGCAATGTTGTTAGTATGAACTCTTTGAATATCCATAGTACTAATGATGATTGCACTAGTTATGATGAAAATGTCTCCTATAAACATGTCAATTTTTGTGGAGTGCATTGGGTTTGCAAGTACACACCAAATAGGGAATATAGATATTGCAAGAGGCATAAGAATTTAGAAACTAAATGGTTGCAAGAACGGCTAAATGTTAGTGCTGAAAATTTAAAATATCTTAGCCATACTTGTGAACTTTGCAATGAACATGGTCATTTAAATATCAAATGCAAATTGTTTCATGATCGAATCATGTCCAAAAATTATGATGACTTGATTTCCCTTGCACATCATAATGAACTTAGTCTGATTTTGGGTTATGAAGAATTGAAATGTCAAACTAAGTTTATTCCAGAATATAACCTCGAGAAATTCCTCAATATTGATCTAGAAGAAATTTATATGTATTGTGCGGTGAATTGCATTGAAAATCCTTATATTGCCAATTACATAAAGAAAAGAAAACAAATAGAAGATGAAGAGAATACTAATGAAAGGGAAGAGACTTCCCAATATCCTCCTATTATTTCTTATGATGAATCAGGTAATGAGGAGGAGCCTTCTATTCAACCAATCTCATTAATAAGGAGCTCCAAAAAGAGGATTGAAACCACACATGATGTGGTGAAGAAGAAGAAAAAGAAAAAACGGAGAAGCAAAGGTAAAAAGGTATCTCTCCCAAATGATGTTGCTCCTATTACTCATTGTGATGATGATAATTGCTATAGTATTGGTGCTATCCATACTATTAGTGATGAGAGTGATTATGCTTATGATATGAAAAGGCCCAAGCTTGGGGATGCTATGTTTGATGAAGATGATGTTTTTGAGAATATATTTGCTGCAATTAATGTTTGTCCCAAGCTTGGGGATGCTATGTTTATTGAAGATGATATTTTTAGTCTCCCAAGTTTTGATATGCAAATGTATAATAATGATAGCATGCCTCCTACTTATGATGATTATATTGATGAAAGTGGGTTTGGAAGACTGTCAACTTTAGGAAGTAATGATCCCACTATTTTGGAGGATGTTGAATCTTATTATGATAATTATGAAAGTGGATTTGGAGAGGTCATGACTTTATTTAGTGATGTATCCACTATTTCGGAAGAGGTTTCAATTGATTATGATGAGAACAAAGTTCCTACTTATGATGATTATTGTGATGAAACTTATGCTATAAAAAGTAGTGATGATTATATTTATAAAACTTGTCATGATTATGATTACCCTTTTTCTGAACATTACTCTTTTAATGTGGAAACAATTTATAGTATTCAAGCTTCTTATGATACTCCCACTATTCCGAATGAGAAGAATTTTGCTTATGTGGGGAGTAGTAAAATTTCTATGCAAGTAGATCATGAAAAGAGTGCTTTAGGTTCTGGTTATATTGTTGAATTCATTCATGATCCTACTGAAAGTTATTATTAGGGAGGAACATATGCTTGTAGGAATTGCAATAATATCAAGTTTCCTCTCTATGTGCTTAAAGTTTTGAAGTTATGCTTGTTTTGCCTTCCTATGCTAGGTGATTATTGTTCCCATAAGTTGTTTGCTCACAAAATCCCTATGCATAGGAAGTGGGTTATACTTAAATGTGCTAGTCATATTCTTCATGATGCTCTCTTCATGTTTCAATTCTTATGTCTTATGTGAGCATCATTGAAATCATCATGCCTAGCTAGGGGCGTTAAACGATAGCGCTTGTTGGGAGGCAACCCAATTTTATTTTAGTTTCTTGCTTTTTGGTTCCGTTTAGCAATAAATATTTGATCTAGCCTCTGGTTAGATGTGGTTTTATGTTTTAATTAATGTTTGTGCCAAGTAGAACCTTTGGGAAGACATGGGTGGAAGTTAAGGTGATCTTGCTGTAAAAAACAGAAACTTTGCGCTCACGAGTTTAGCTGTCATTTTCTACTGGAGAGTTCTATTTAGTTTATTCTTTTTGAAGATGATTACTAGAAAAATTCCTCGGTCCAACAATTTATTTTAGAATTTTTGGAGTTTCATAATTATACGTTTGATACAGATTACTACAGACTGTTCTGTTTTTGACAGATTCTGTTTTTCGTGTGTTATTTGCTTATTTTGATGAATCTATGACTAGTAAAATAGTTTATAAACCATAGAGAAGTTGGAATACAATAGATTTAACACCAATAAAAATAAAGAATGAGTTCATTACAGTACCTTGAAGTTGTGTTTTGTTTTCTTTCGCTAACGGAGCTTACGAGTTTTCTGTTAAGTTTTGTGTTGGGAAGTTTTCAAGTTTTGGGTAAAGATTCGATGGACTATGGAATAAGGAGTGGCAAGAGCCTAAGCTTGGGGATTCCCAAGGCACCCCAAGGTAATATTCAAGGATAACCAAGCGTCTAAGCTTGGGGATGCCCCGGATGGCATCCCCTCTTTCGTCTTTGTTCATCGGTAACTTTACTTGGAGCTATATTTTTATTCACCACATGATATGTGTTTTTCTTGGAGCGTCATTTGATTTTCTTTAGATTTGCTTGCTGTTTGAATAAAATACCAAGATCTAAAAGTCTTAAATGTTAGAGAGTCTTCACATAGCTACATAATTATTCAACTACTCATTGATCTTCACTTATATCTTGTTGGAGTAGTTTGTCATTTACTCGTGTGCTTCACTTATATCCTATGAGTAAATGGTTGAATGAATTGAAAATCATAAATATGAAATTATATATGTTTCATATGCTTATCCCATGGGGAGTAATGACTTTACATATAAGAAGTAGAGGTGGTAAATTCATTGAAGGTTAGCAACATTGTATTGGTCACTTGAAAAATTCATGAAAGTTGAAGGAAGAGAGATTTCACATATAAATATACTATCTTGGACATCTTTTGCAATTGTGAGCACTCATTAAAATATGACATGCTAAAAGGTTGATGTTGGACAAGGAAGACAACGTAATGGGTTATGTTTTCTTATATCCGAAATAAAGTATATTGTCATGGATCACCCAACGCGTTGAGCTTGCCTTTCCCCCTCATGCTAGCCAAATTCCTTGCACCAAGTAGAGATACTACTTGTGCTTCCAAACATCCCTTAAACCAGTATTGCCATGAGAGTCCACCATACCTACCTATGGATTGAGTAAGATCCTTCAAGTAAGTTGTCATCGGTGCATGCAATAAAAATTGCTCTCTAAATATGTATGATCTTTTAGTGTGGACAAAATAAGCTTTATACAATCTTGTGATATGGAAGAAATAAAAGCGACGGACTGCATAACAAAGATCCCTATCACAAGTGGCAATATAAAGCGACGTTCCCTCGCATTAAGATTTTGTGCATCCAACTATAAAAGCGCATGGCAACCTCTGTTTCCCTCTGCGAAGGGCCTATCTTTTACTTCTATGCAAGAGTCATGGTGATCTTCACCTTTCCTTTTTCCTTTCATCCTTTGGCAAGCACCTCGTGTTGGAAAGATTCTGATATATATATATATATATATATATATATATATATATATATATATATATATATCCAATTGGATGTAAGGCATCAAGAACTATTATTGTTGACATTACCCTTGAGGTAAAAGGTTGGGAGGTGAATCTATAAGCCCCTATCTTTCTCTGTGTCTGATTAAAACTTTGAACCCATAAATATCGCGTGAGTGTTAGCAATTGTGAAAGACTACATGATAGTTGAGTATGTGGAGTTTGCTAAATCAAAGCTCTGACATAGACTCTTCCTGAAAATAAGATGAATTGTAATTGTTCGATGACTAATAACACGGTTTGTTAGTTTTCAAGAAAGTTTATGATCTATACTTGAACATGTGAATAGTTTGTTACTTGATCATGCAAAGTTTTATGATATGAGCTACTGTTATGACATATAATGATGCTAGAAAAGGTGATTGAAATTAGCATTGATCAAACTTGTGCACCTGCTAGCATTCACACTTCATAAATTATTTCTTTTATCATTTACGAAGTATTCATGAAGTATTCATAATTCATGAAGTATTCATGCTATTATATTATCTGATTTGGATGTTTCTGGGCTTTATTAAACACTTTTATATTATTTTTGGGACTAACCTATTAACCCAGAGCCCAGTGCAAGTTCCTGTTTTTTCCCTGATTTCAGTATTTCGAAGAAAAGGAATATCAAACGGAGTCCAAACGGAATGAAACCTTCGGGAGAAGTTATCTTTGGAAAGAAAGCAATCCAGGAGACTTGGAGTGCATGTCAGGGGATCAACGAGGAGAGCACGAGGCAGGGGGCCGCGCCCACCCCCTGGGCGCGCCCTCCACCCTCGTGGGCCCCTCGTGGATCCCCTTACCGACTTCTTTCGCCTATATATCTCCATATACCCTAAAACTATCGGGGAACGGAATAGATCGGGAGTTCCGGTGCCGCAAGCCTCTGTAGCCACCAAAAACCAATCGGGACCCTCTTCCGGCACCCTGCCGGAGGGGGGATCCCTCACCGGTGGCCATCTTCATCATCCCGGCGCTCTCCATGACGAGGAGGGAGTAGTTCACCCTCGGGGCTGAGGGTATGTACTAGTAGCTATGTGTTTGATCTCTCTCTCTCTCGTGTTCTTGAGGTGGTACGATCTTGATGTATCGCGAGCTTTGCTATTATAGTTGGATCTTACGATGTTTCTCCCCCTCTACACTCTTGTAACGGATTGAGTTTTCCATTTGAAGTTATCTTATCGGATTGAGTCTTTAAGGATTTGAGAACACTTGATGTATGTCTTGCCGTGCTTATCCGTGGTGACAATGGGATATCACGTGATCCACTTGATGTATGTTTGGTGATCAACTTGCGGGTTCAGTGACCTTGTGAACTTTTGCATAGGGGTTGGCACACGTTTTCATCTTGACTCTCTGGTAGAAACTTTGGGGCACTCTTTGATGTACTTTGTGTTGGTTTGAATAGATGAATCTGAGATTGTGTGATGCATATCGTATAATCATAACCACTGATACTTGAGGTGACATTGGAGTATCTAGGTGACATTAGGGTTTTGGTTGATTTGTGTCTTAAGGTGTTATTCTAGTATGAACTCTGTGATAGATCGAACGGAAAGAATAGCTTCGTGTTATTTTACTACGGACTCTTGAATAGATAGATCAGAAAGGATAACTTTGAGGTGGTTTCGTACCCTACCATAATCTTTTCATTTGTTCTCCGCTATTAGTGACTTTGGAGTGACTCTTTGTTGCATGTTGAGGGATAGCTATATGATGCAATTATGTTATTATTGTTGAGAGAACTTGCACTAGTGAAAGTATGAACCCTAGGCCTTGTTTCCTTGCATTGCAATACCATTTACGCTCACTTTTACCACTTGTTACCTTGCTGTTTTCATATTTTCAGATTACAAAAACCTATATCTACCATCCATATTGCACTTGTATCACCATCTCTTCGCCGAACTAGTCCACCTATACAATTTATCATTAGATTGGGTGTGTTGGGGACACAAGAGACTCTTTGTTATTTGGTTGCAGGGTTGTTTGAGAGAGACCATCTTCATCCTACGCCTCCCACGGATTGATAAATCTTAGGTCATCCACTTGAGGGAAATTTGCTACAGTCGTACATACCTCTGCACTTGGAGGCCCAACAACGTCTACAAGAAGAAGGTTGTGTAGTAGACATACCGACGATCGAATCTCGGGCAAGTAACATACGGATGACAAAGGGAACAACGTATGTAGTTATGCAGTTTGACCGATAAAGATATTCGAAGAATATGTGGGAACCAATATGAGCATCCAGGTTCCGCTATTGGTTATTGACCGGAGACGTGTCTCGGTCATGTCTACATAGTTCTCGAACCCGTAGGGTCCGCACGCTTAAAGTTCGGTGACGATCGGTATTATGAGTTTTTGTGTTTTGATGTACCGAAGGTAGTTCGGAGTCCCGGATATGATCACGGACATACGAGTAGTCTCGCAATGGTCGAGACGTAAAGATCGATATATTGGACGACTATGTTCGGACACCGGAAGTGTTTCGGGAGGTTTCAGACATTTACCGGAGTACCGGGGGTTACCGGAACCCCCCGGGGAGTATATTGGGCCTAATGGGCCTTAGTGGGAGAAGAGGAGGGGCGGCAAGGGCAGCCGCGCGCCCCCTCCCCCTCTAGTCCGAATTGGACAAGGAGGGGGGCGGCGCCCCCCTTTTTCCTTCTCCTCCTCTCTCCCTTCCTTCCCTTCTCCTACTCCAACAAGGAAAGGAGGAGTCCTACTCCCGATGGGAGTACAACTCCCCCCTTGGCGCGCCCTCCTTGGCCGGCCGCCTCTCCCCCTTGCTCCTTTATATACGGGGGCAGGGGGCACCTCTAGACACACAAGTTGATCTGTTGATCTCTCCCAGCCGTGTGCGGTGCCCCCTCCACCATATTCCACGTCGGTCATATCGTAGCGATGCTTAGGCGAAGCCCTGCGTCGGTAGCAACATCATCACCGTCATCACGCCGTCGTGCTGACGGAACTCTCCCGTGAAGCTTTGCTGGATCGGAGTTCGCGGGACGTCATCGAGCTGAACGTGTGCTGAACTCGGAGGTGCTGTACGTTTGGTACTTGGATCGGTCGGATCGTGAAGACGTACGACTACATCAACCGCGTTGTGCTAACGCTTCCGCTTTTGGTCTACGAGGGTACGTGGACAACACTCTCCCCTCTCGTTGCTATGCATCAGCATGATCTTGTGTGTGCGTAGGAAATTTTTGAAATTACTACGTTTCCCAACAATCGATGCATAGGAATGAAGTCATCAATGCTATGGATCGACCACTTCGAGAAGAGCAACCAAGACCGAGGAGATTTGTTAGAATTTCGTAACCAGAACTTTCTCCCTTACCCCACCTCTTAAATCTCGGGACGAGATTTCTTGTAGTGGAGGAGAATTGTGATGCCCGGATATTTAAGCTACAGTAAACCCTTGCTAATCATGCCAGGTCATCATAATTAAACTTTTGCTAAACCTCACTTGTTTCAAACTGAGATCAAATTCAAATTCAAATAACAAGTCAAAATATAATTTCATAAAATAGTGAATTAAAAATGTTCAAAAGGTTGTAAATATTCACTAAAAAATTAACAAACATCGGACAACATTTTGGGAATGTTTATATGCCTCTAAGGTAACTAAAACAGGAACAAACAACATTTAATTTAACCTTTTAAAAATAAACAAATACTTATGCTATTCAAATATATTTGAAACTTCTTGTGCTAGGTCATTACATGGTCTAATATTTATGTCCTAAGTTTCATAAGCAACTAAATATATTTACTATACAATTTAAATATAAACCAGTGAAAGAAAGAAATAACAAAAAAAGGAGAAAGGGAAAAACAAAGAAAAACAAACTAACCTACCCTAACCTACTGGGCACTTGGCCCATCTAGAAAAGCTAATGGCCCAGCCGGCCGGCCACCCCCCTTCCCCATAACCCCCGGGGCGACCGTAACGCTAACCCACCGACACCCCGCTTCCCCCCCATTCGCTCCCACGTTTCCCCTCCCCCGATCCAGATCTGGATCTGGGACGAAACACCCCCGACGCCGTCCCCATCGCCTCGTCGCCGTGCGCCGCACCACCGCCACCCGGAGCGCCTCCACCTCGGCCACCTCGCCGGACTACCTCCCCTACATCACCGTCGTCCCCGTCGTCCTCCCCATGCCCTACAACCCGCCGTGAGCCCCGACCTCTCCTCCTCTGTCGCACGCCGACCACCACGCCTCCCTGCTCCGCCGTGGCCGTCCCATCCCGTGTGGCCTCGCTCGCAGCTCCCCGCGCCCTGCACCACTGCTCGCCACGCACCGCAGTGCAGCTACGCCCGCATGGCCCTGCTCCGCCCTACTGCAGCTGCGCCCCCCTGGCGCTCGCCCTGACGCCGACCCCTCCTGCTGGCCGTCCGCGCTCGTCGCTCGCCTTTGCTCGCTGCCGCTGCCGCTATTCCGCTGCTGTACCACGCAGCCCTACCCCGGCACCTATTCGTGCTGCCCTCCTTGTCGGTACTGCTGCGGCCATGCCGTTCCACGTGCTCGTAGCCCCTCCACTCACGCACGACACCGCCTGCTGCCGGTGCTCACCTCGCGCACGTGCCCTACCCGCGCTCCCCCCGCAGCCACGCCACTGTCGTCTCCCTTGCTCCGGCTCGCTGCCTCGTCGCGAGTCCGTCGACCCAACCTCGCAGCCGCCTCGCTCCGCTGTGCCTGCGGCCACCTCCGGCGACGCGCCGGCGCCCGCTCTGCCCTCATACGGGTCGAGCGCCCGTAGTGCCCGTTCGGGCTATGCCCGCACCCAGCGCCTGTGCCCGTTATTGCCTCTAGGCCACTGCCAAACTGGGCCCACGCCCTTGGAACGTTTGAAAAGTAAAGAATTAATTAAAAAAATTAGTGAAAAAATTAACAATTAATTAATTAATTAACTTAATTAATCTAGTTTAGTTAAACTTAATTAACCATGTTTAATTAAACCCTAATTAACCTGATTAGTCAATGACATGCGGGACCCACACGTCAGCGACCCAGTCAACACCTCTGTTGACTGCTGACATCATGCTGATGCAGTAATGCAATTTCGAATTAATTTAATAATAATAATTTAGAAATTGATTTAAAACTTTGAAAATTAATATAAAATAATCCGTAACTCGGATGAAAATACTTTGTACATGAAAGTTGCTCAAAACGACGAGATGGACCCGAATACACAGCCCGTTGGTCCGCCACACGTCCCTAGCATAGCAAATACGCAAATTTCCCCCTCCGGTTCATCTATCCAAAAACACGAAACACCGAGGATACTTTCCCGGATGTTTCCCCCCTTCACCGGTATCACCTGCTACCGCGTTAGGGCACACCTGGCACCATTACTTGTCATGTCATGCATCGATATGGATCTGTTTGCATTGTATTCATTGTTTCTTCCCCCTCTTCTCTCCGGTAGACTACGATACTGACATCGCTGCTGGTGCCCCGATCGACTACGTTGTTGACGACCCCTCCTTGCCAGAGCAACCAGGCAAGCCCCCCTAGATCAACCAGATATTGCCTATTCTTCTCTCTACTGCTTGCATTAGAGTAGTGTAACATGTTACTGCTTTCCGTTAATCCTATTCTGATGCATAGCCTGTCTTTGCTACTACAGTTGTTACCTTTACTTGCAATCCTCAATGCTTAGTATAGGATGCTAGTATTCCATCAGTGGCCCTACATTCTTGTCTGTCTGCCATGCTATACTACCGGGCCGTGATTGATACATCTCCAACGTATCTATAATTTTTGATTGTTCAATGCTATTATATTATCTGTTTTGGATGTTTAATGGGCTTTACTATGCACTTTATTATTATTTTTGGGACTAACCTATTAACTGAAGGCCCAGTGCAAATTGTTGTTTTTTGCCAATTTCAGTGTTTCGCAGAAAAGGAATATCAAACGGAATCCAAACAGAATGCAACCTTCGCGAGGATCATTTATGGGACAAATGCAATCCAGGAGACTTGGAGTGGACGTCAAGGAAGCATCGAGGGGACCACGAGGTAGGGAGGCATGCGTAGGGGGTAGGCGTGCCCCCACCCTCGTGGGCCCTTCGTGGCTCCAGCGACCTACTTCCTTCGCCTATATATATTCATATACACTGAAAACATCCAGGAGCACCACGAAACCCTATTTCTACCGCCGCAACCTTCTGTACCCGTGAGATCCCATCTTGGGGCCTTTTCCGGTGCTCCGTCGGAGGGGGAATCGATCACAGAGGGCTTCTACCTCAACACCATAGCCTCTCCGATGATGTGTGAGTAGTTTACCATAGACCTTCGGGTCCATAGTTATTAGCTAGATGGCTTCTTCTCTCTCTTTGGATCTCAATACAAAGTTCTCCTCGATTAATTTGGAGATCTATTAGATGTAACTCTTTTTGCGGTGTGTTTTTCGAGATCCGATGAATTGTGGGTTTATGATCAAGATTATTTATGAACAATATTTGATTCTTCTCTGAATTCCTTTATGCATGATTTAAATATCTTTGCAAGTCTCTTCGAATTATCAGTTTGGTTTGGCCTACTAGATTGATCTTTCTTGCAGTGGGAGAAGTGCTTAGCTTTGGGTTCAATCTTGCAGTGTCCTTTCCCAGTGAGAGCAGGGGTAGCAAGGCACGTATTGTATTGTTGCCATCGAGGATAAAAAGATGGGGTTTATATCATATTGCTTGAGTTTAACCCTCTACATCATGTCATCTTGCCTAATGCGTTTCTCTGTTCTTATGAACTTAATACTCTGGATGCATGCTGGATAGCGGTCGATGTGAGGAGTAATACTAGTAGATGCAGAATCGTTTTGGTCTACTTGTCACAGACGTGATGCCTATATACATGATCATGCCTAGATATTCTCATAACTATGCGCTTTTCTATCAATTGCTCGACAGTAATTTGTTCACTCACTGTAAATTATGCTATCTTGAGAGAAGCCACTAGTGAAACCTATGGCCCTCGGGTCTATCTTCCATCATATTATTTTCCTATCAATTTGCTATTTCTGCCGCTGTTTATTTTGCAATCTTTACTTTTCAATCTATACAACAAAAATACCAAAAATATTTATCTTATTATCTTTGTCAGATCTCACTTTTGCAAGTGGCCGTGAAGGGATTGACAACGCCTTTATCGCACTGGTTGCAAGGTTCTTATTTGTTTGTGCAGGTACAAGGCGACTTGCGTGTAACCTCCTACTGGATTGATACCTTGGTTCTCAAAAACTGAGGGAAATACTTACGTTACTTTGCTGCATCACCCTTTCCTCTTCAAGGGAAAACCAACGCATGCTCAAGAGGTAGTGTCGTGGTTTTGTCACGAAAGATGTCCTAGGGAAAGGACTTAGTCGTGGAGCCATCGCTACGGGTTAGCTTAAAGGGGTTAAAGCGGACAAGGGACGCAGAGAGTTTATACTGGTTCGGCCCCTTGCGGTGAAGGTAAAGGCCTAATCCAGTTGTTGTGGAATTGCTAGGGTTTCGATGACCAGGCAGCGAATACGCTTTGCCTGAGTCTCGAGTTGTTGTCTGTTGTCCCTAAACCGCTGCCGGGTCGTCCCCTTATATACATGGGTTGACGCTCGTCGGTTTACAGAATCCCGAGGCCGGCTCATAAACGTGTCCGACTTGGTCTCTGCTCTTTCTATCTTACAACACAAGTTTACATATCAACGTCGGTCTATATCTACAGGCCTTAAACCGGCTTTGGGCCCTGGGCCTTCATAAAGCGTCACCGCCTTTGTCTTCATGGGCTTCAGATACAGTGAACCATTATGGGGTTGAACCGGCCTCTCCTGGCCGGTTTACGCCCAGTAGTAATATCCCCAACATTAGGCCCCATATTGATTTGAACTAGTTCATGTCAATCCTCAACGCATCATTATTTTCACAGAAATCTTGTAAACCGCCATGACGTCACTTTCCAGGATAATGATAAATCGCCATGACGTCATCTGCTATTAAGAACTGCGCATAAAGCTCTCCCTTATTAATGAGCCTCCGACAATCGAGGCAACAGAGCTGTCATACATCCCATTTTTCAGGCTCCTCGATTCTCGTGCCTGCCACTTATCCATTCACCTTATAAATAAGGCCGAGGGGTCTGTTTCACCTTCCCCCCGGGCCTCTTGGCATCATCTTCTTCCTCGTGCCGACCAACCTTCGAGCTCTGCCGCCGCCGTCGATCTTCGCATCTACCTCAACAACGACCGCTGCATCAACCTGACCGCACCAGAGAAATGCAGCGATCCTCCGCTGCTTCCTCAGCATCAGTAATTTCCTCTTCTCCTCACTCTAGATCCACCATTAGGGTTTCAGTGTTCTTCGTAGTTCTTGGAGCCGCTCTTCCTTGTTTCTCTTCATAACGCAAACAGCTAGTTCGAATCTGATACGTCTTGTGCAGCCGTAGCCATAATCCCCTTTTTCTTTATTGGAGCATCTCCCTTATATACAAACTCATCCGAACTTGATGATCTGTTTAAGCACTTGAAATTAGATCTGAATACTTTCTAGTTTTCTGTCCTACCGCAGATCTGAAATTACCATGCCAAATTGTGAAACTTGTTTTTCCCTTACTTAGGTACCTTAGATCTGTACCTTTCATACCAATATAGGCGGTTTAGCTTTTTGAAAGAATGATAATCCGGTAGGTAGCATTAGTCCCCTCTTAAACCGCCGATTCATTTATCTTTGCACTTTCTCCATCGTCAAATTCCGGTTTTGCAATATCAGACTCCGGTTTAACAATATGCGCACACCTCTGCTTTAACTTGCATCACTTTACACTTGCTCATTGTAAATCTTAAACCGGCAATAACTATGTTTCAGGCTTCCATTGAGATGGCCAAACAAGTCTATGAATGTAACTGGGCCCCTTCCCGGGTCACTGAAGATCAATTAAATAGATGTGTCGCAACTGGTGCTTTAGCCAAGAAATAGGTCATCCACTAGAGGGCCCCTGGTCCGAAAAATCTTCCTGAACCCAAAGACGGAGAAGTAGTCGTTTTTGTTGACCACCTGGGTCGAGGCTTTAGCCCTCCCGGTTAAAAATTCTTCCGAGACGTGCTTGCCAGTTTCTAGCTTCACCCTCAGGACATCGGTCCAAACTCCGTGTCCAACATCTGCCATTTCCATGTCTTTTGTGAGGCTTATCTTCAAGAGGAGCCCACAGTTGAATTATTTAGAGATTTCTTCCACTTAAACCGTCGCATAGAGTTCACAGATGGACCCAATACTGAACTTGGCGGAATGGCGGTTCAAAAAGGAAGGAAGTCAGCTTCCCTCACGCCAAGCTTCACAGTCACCTCAAGGAGTGGAACCAAACTTGGTTTTACTCCAGAGACACATCTCCAACTAATGAAAACCCCTTACCGGGTTACCGGCCTCACTGTCTTAGCAATACACATCCCTTTCCTCAGAGGTTAACAGCAAAGGAAAGGGCCAACTATGCCCCACAACTGTCAAAGCTTAGAGCCTTCATGGCGAACGGTTTAACAGGTGTTGACTTTGCTTGTTGTTGGATAAGATGGAGCATTCTGCCCTTAAGATGGCGCCCCGGTTTGATGTGTGAATACACAGGGAGTTTGTCCGATCCTCAACGACATATTAACATTCAGCTAACAGAGGCTGAAGTTACAGAGGCTGTCAATAAAATGTTGAATGAATTGGAGGCCGTGTGCGGCCAGACCGGATTAAGTCCTTTTTGCACCTCCAACAAACCGCCCGCTGTAAGAATCATATGACTTCTTTGTTTTCAGCTTAATCCTTTAAAACATTCTCTCAAAATTTTGTTCATCTTTGCCAGGGTGATGATCCGTTCTGGAAGAAAAAACCGCCACAGGATAAACCGGCAAAACCACAAGACAAGCCGGCAAAGCCACTTCGCCCGAAGACCAAGGTTGTTAAAAAACCTGCCAAGAAAAGGACCACTGCGTCTTCCGAGCCAAATGCTGATGCCGATGTAGCTAATCCGTACTCAAAGGTAGAACTTGATTCTCTTGGTTCATTTTTCATACACCTCATTGACAATGACTATTATCAGGATGGCGCTGAGGGCAGTCAAGCTGATGACGTAGAGGTAATCATTCTTTCCTCCGATTCAGATCCTCTGCCAACATCAAAAATCCGTCGAGCAAACCGGAAAGTAAAATTTTCTCACCCCCTTGCTTACTTGGACGCAAACTTTCTTTTGAAGACGCAACAACACGAAGCTCGCCGCACAAATGGAGCACTGATTTGTCCAGCTACGCCCATCTCAACGCCCAAGACATTCACTCTGGCTTCTTGAACCGTCTGTACACCAGTCATGATTATGAAGCCGGTTTAGTAAATCTGATGAAGGAGCGATATGAGGTAACCACACAACTATTTCTCTTGTGTACAACTTCAAATATAACTCCAGTAGCCCCCAAGTAACGGTTTATGATATCAATCCAAACCGGGACTTAGTAATAACTTTATATTTGCAATACTGTATTTTTTCACTGGTGTAGCCCCCAAGGGCCGTTTTAACTTTGTAAAGATGAACCGGGACCTTTTAAAAGACTTCCCATATCAGTACTTTGAGCAAACATACATTAGCCCCCAAGTGCCAAGAGTAATACTTGTATTGTGCTTGGGACTTATAGAAATTTCCGGCAACAAGCAAATATGCATTAGCCATCAAGTATCAGGTGCATAACTTGTTATGTGCTTGGTACTTCAAACATGTATTACCAACTCTTTATACTTCTGTCTGTTATAGGCTGAGTTGAGCAAAAAGGAAGCTCAAACCGCTAATCTGCAAGAGAACATCAAATCCCAGCAAGCCGAAACCTCCAAGGCCAAGGAAGAGTTGACCAACGCTTCAGACGCTATGGAGAAACTGAAAGAGAGATTCAACAAGGAGCGGGCGGATTGGGAGACAGAAAAATCCGCTTTGCAAAAAAGAGTCGAGGACGCAGAAGCAGCTCTTAAACGGGTGGTAGATGAGCTGACTGGCGTAAAGCGGCAGATACATGCCATGACTGCTGCTGTGTTCGGTAAACATCCTTGCTTTACAGATTCAACATATCTTCTCATGCGTTGCCGGTTTACTGATGTTTGTAATGAGGCAGGAACTCGCATTAGTCATCTGGGCTCTGATGTACAGAAGAAGCTGAAGGCTGCCTACACGCTGATAGAGCAATTGTATACTGGCGCGCAACGAATCATCTGCATTGCTTCACACAATAAACCGCCCCCAACGTTAATCAAGGATACCTTAGAAAGGCTGTCTATGCTGCCTGCATGGGTAGAAGAACTAAAGAGATCTGCTGCAAGGGCTGGTGCTCTGACCGCACTTACCCGGGCAAAGGCGTGGGTGCCTGATCTTGATCTGGAGGATGTCAGGAAAGGCTATCGGAGCTTAAAAGAAGACGGATCAGAATTCGGGAATGATGACCTCCGAGCAATAAACCGGGAAGTACGTCTGCTGGCTTGCCAATTAGCTGAAGAAGCTGATCTTTCACATTATCAGGCAAGTTATGACGTTAACAACAAACGGGTGGCCGCACCAACTCCTGAGGTTCAAAATCTCATCCCGCCAATTCGTAAGCACACTTATGCCCCTGACATTGAACTGTCCACCCTTATAAGCGACGAAGCTGTGTTCCAAGCCCTAACTGCGATCGACTGGACAACTATTGACTTCCAGCCGCTGGGTAGAGACGAAGAGGATGAACCGGTGCAAGATTATCCGCAGCCGTCAGGTCAAGCTGGAGACGAATCATGATCCGGAGCCCGGTTTAGTCTTCCACGTGCTGCAATGCTTATTGGGAAACAATTATCCTTTTGGGCACTGAAATGCTTTGTAATAGGCTAGTTAAAACACTTGGTCTATTATTCCTTCGTGCATATTTATTTGTGCCTGACACTTGTTAATCTGCCATGCTTAAGACATATTATGCTCATAATCTGTAGCGATCTATTCCTGCACACAAAATGTTGATAGTGTCTTGGCGGTTTACCACCGGACGGGTCATGATGCCCACATATATAGCCAGGGTTTATAACCAAGGCTGTAAAAAGATAATCAAATATGAAAATAATTGATACCTGTGACCTTGAATCACAATGTTGGCTGACCAACACTGTTAGTCAGGGTGATAACCCTAATCTTGAGTAATGATAACTCCCTTCATACCGTGCCAGTTTATGATAAAACTGTGCCAGGTTGTGGTAAACACCAGTTTATTCAATACTGGCGACTTTGAGTCGAAACCAGACCGGGTTAAGGAACTCCAGGTTATAAGTGATTACGTACTGACAACTTGTAGTTGACAGCCTAGCCGGGTTGATGAACACCGGTTTATCAAAAAACATCATAAGTCTTATCAAAAGAGAGAAAAACTTGGCAAAAAGCAAATGAAAACTTGTAGTCGAGGCTTTTCACGGGCTGCCAGGCCCCAAATTCGAGGCTTTTCATGGGCTGCCAGGCCACTGAGTTAAACCATTTTGCAAAGCCTTTTAAGATGGTCCTCAATCCTTAACCAATCGTCATTTTAACTTGACAAGTTCAGGGTCTTATCAGAGTAACTTGTCAAAGTTCGACGGGTCATACCAGGTTTACCTAGGCGGAGTGACTTACTTAAAAAAGGCAGGCTAACCCGGGGTTTTAGGTGTATACACCAGGCTTCCAAGCCATGGCTTGATAGCCTATTAAAAGTGTAGATTATTTGTTCATTGCGACAACAAAGAATCCCGAAGTAACATTTTGAGCTGTGCTCAGTGGGTGCCTATGTTTGAGTTGTTCTTTTGCAACACTCTCTTTGGACCCGAAGTAATTTGGCATTGAGCCGATCAAGAGGTGTAACTATGGTTCGAATACGACCAAGCCCCCAAGTGATTTTTCTGGTGGCCTTGCACCAATCAAGAGGTGTAGCTTTAGTTGAAGTACAACCAAGCCCCCAAGTGATTTCATAAAGCTTTGATAAGCTGAATCAAGGGGTAAACCGGAAGCCGCTTTACAAAATAAAAGCCCCAATGTAACCACACATGATGTAAGAAAAACAACAGATACCCCGCTTTAGCTGAGGCTCCGGTTTATTATATTGATCATAATATATACATTGTCATAACTATGTACATAAGCAGAGCCTATGGCTCAAGTATAGTAGGGCCGAAGATGAGCGATATTCCATGTCCGGTGGGTCTCCTCCTCCGATTTACGTGAGTCTTTGTGCTCTCGAACATCGATTAGGTAGTATGACTCGTTGTGCAGATTCTTGCTGACCACAAAGGGTCCTTCCCAAGGGGGGGATAACTTGTGCATATCCGTCTGATCCTGGATGAGTCCGAGCACCAAATCGCCTTATTGAAAAGGTTCTGGTTCTAACCCGGCGGCTGTGATAGCGATGCAGATCTTGCTGATAAATCTCCGAATGGGCTGCTGCCATGTCACGCTCCTCATTTAACAGGTCGAGAGCTTCCTGCCGTGCCTTCTCATTGTCAGCTTCGACATATGCCGCCACACGGGGTGAGTCATGACGGATGTCACTAGGGACAACCGCCTCTGCTCCATAAACCATGAAAAAAGGCGTGTAACCCGTGGATCTGTTGGGAGTGGTATTGGTGCTCCATAACACAGAAGGTAGCTCCTCTACCCAACAACCCGACGTCCGTTGCAAAGGAACCATAAGTCGGGGCTTGATGCCTCTCAAGATATCTTGATTAGCTCTCTCTGCTTGACCATTAGACTGTGGATGAGCCACTGATGATACATCAAGTCGGATGTGCTCACGTTGGCAGAACTCCTTCGTAGCACCTTTAGACAGATTGGTACCATTATCAGTTATAATGCTGTGTGGAAAGCCAAACCGGAAGATCACCTTTTTGATGAATTGAACCGCCGTAGCTGCATCACACTTACTGACTGGCTCTGCCTCCACCCACTTAGTGAACTTATCAACCGCCACCAGAAGGTGGGTCTTCTTATCCTTTGATCTCTTAAAGGGCCCAACCATATCGAGCCCCCATGTCGCAAACGGCCAAGTAATTGGAATCATCCTCAGCTCTTGAGCCGGTACATGAGCGCGTCGTGAGAATTTTTGACATCCATCACACTTTTTGACCAAATCCTCGGCATCGGCATGAGCCGTTAGCCAATAGAAACCGTGACAAAACGCCTTGGCTACCAGAGATTTTGAACCGGCATGGTGACCACAATCTCCTTCGTGGATCTCACACAAAATTTCACGGCCTTCTTCAGGAGATACACAGCGTTGAAACGCCCCTGTCACACTGCAATGATGTAACTCTCCATTGATAATAGTCATGGACTTGGACCGCCGAATTATCTGCCTGGCCGAAGTTTCGTCTTCTGGTAACTTGCCCCGGTTCATATACGCCAAATATGGAACCGTGCAATCCGGAATAACATGAAGAACCGCCACCAACTGAGCCCCTGGATCAGGAACAACCAAATCCTCTTCACCAGGGAGCTTGACGGACGGATTATGCAGCACATCCAGGAAGACATTAGGTGGAACTGGTTTACGTTGGGAACCCAAGTGGCTTAAAGCGTCCACCACTTCATTCTTCCGCCGGTCCACATGATCCACCTAATAACCTTTGAAGTGACCTGCAACAATATCGACCTCACGACGATATGCCGCCATGAGTGGGTCCTTGGAGTCCCAAGTGTCGGACACTTGTTGAGCCACGAGGTCCGAGTCACCGACTTGGCTTAGATTCATCTACTTAGCCATCTGAAGACCATGGAGTAAAGCCTCATATTCAGCTGCATTGTTAGTGCAAGGGAACATTAGACGGAGAACATAACAAAACTTATCACCTCGTGGGGAAATTAATATGACTCCAGCCCCCGAGCCCTCCAATTGCCTGGACCCATCAAAATGAATAGTCCAATAAGTATGATCCGGCTTCTCTTCTGGCGCCTGTAGTTCTGTCCAATCATTGATGAAATCCATAAGTGCCTGATATTTGATCGCCGTCCGGGCCATATATTTTAATCCGTGAGGCCCAAGCTCAATAGCCCACTTAGCAATCCGGCCAGTTGCTTCCCTGTTCTGGATTATATCCCCCAAAGGAGCAGAGCTGACCACCGTGATGGGATGACCTTGGAAATATTGCTTAAGCTTCTGGCTTGCCATGAAAACTCCATACACCAGCTTCTGCCAATGCAGGTACCTTTGTTTGGACTCAATAAGTACCTCACTGATATAATAAACCGGCCATTGAACCGGATCTCCTATCCGGCCTCCTGGCGCTCCACCACAATAGCCACGCTAACAGCCCGGGCGTTAGCTTCCACATATAATAACAGTGGCTCCTTATCAACAGGAGCAGCAAGAACCGGCGGATTAGCAAGCTGCCCCTTTAAGTCCTCAAATGCTTCATTGGCGGCGTTACTCCAGACGAAGTTATCCGTTTTCTTCAGCATCTGATATAAAGGAATGGCCTTCTCACCAAGGCGACTGATAAACCATCTCAACGCGGCAATCCGGCCTGCCAGGCGTTGAACATCATTGATACACTTCGGTTTAGCCAAAGAAGTTATAGCCTTGATTTTCTTCGGATTAGCTTCGATGCCTCTGTTAGATACCAGAAAGCCCAAGAGTTTGCCTGCCGGTACACCAAAGACACACTTGGCCGGATTAAGCATCATTTTATAAACCTGGAGGTTATCAAAAGTCTCCTTCAAGTCATCAATCAATGTCTCCTCCTTTCTGGATTTCACCACAATATCATGCACATAAGTGTGAACATTGCGGCCGATCTGATCATGAAGACAATTCTGCACACACTGCTGATAAGTCGCCTGGGCACTCTTGAGCCTAAAGGGCATAGACACATAGCAGAAGGCTCCAAAGGGAGTTATGAAGGCTGTCTTCTCCTGGTCCTTAACTGCCATTTTGATCTGATGGTAACCAGAATATGCATCCAGAAAGCTCAGACGCTCGCAACGCGCCGTAGCATCAATGTTTTGATCAATACGTGGGAGGGCAAAATGATCTGCTGGACAAGCCTTGTTGAGATCTGTATAGTCCACACACATACGCCAAGTGCCGTTCTTCTTAAGTACCAGCACCGGATTAGCCAACCACTCAGGATGAAACACTTCGACAATAAATCCAGCCGCCAAGAGCCTGACTACTTCCTCTCCAATAGCCTTGCGTCTTTCTTCATTGAACCGACGAAGAAATTGCTTGACCGGTTTATACTTGGGATCAACATTGAGAGTGTGCTCAGCGAGTTCTCTCGGTACACCTGGCATGTCAGAAGGCTTCCACGCAAAGATGTCCCGATTCTCACGGATGAACTCGATGAGTGCGCTTTCCTATGTCAGATCCAAATTAGCGCTGATGCTAAACTGCTTGGATGAATCGCCGGGAACGAAATCAACAAGGTTAGTCTCATCAGCCAATTTAAATTTCAAGGCCGGTTCATGCTCTGTAGTTGGCTTTTTCAAAGAAGTCATATCCACCGGATCAACATTGTCCTTGTAGAACTTCAACTCTTCTGTTGCACAAACCGACTCAGCATATGCCACATCACCTTCTTCACATTCCAAAGTGATCTTGCGGCTCCCGTGCACTGTGATAGTCCCCTTATGACCCGGCATATTGAGTTGCAGATAGACATAACAGGGCCTTGCCATAAACTTAGCATAAGCTGGCTGTCCAAACAGGGCATGATATGGGCTCTTGATTTTCACCACCTCGAAGGTCAACGTCTGTGATCTTGAATCATGCTCATCACCAAAAGCAACCTCCAGAGCTATCTTACCAACTGGATATGCCGATTTACCAGGCACCACACCATGGAAGACTATGTTGGACGGTTTAAGATTTTTATCTGTTAACCCCATGCGACGGAAACTTTCATAGTAGAGGATGTTGATACTACTCCCCCCCTCCATGAGTACTTTGGTGAACTTATAACCTCCCACCTGAGGTGCCACCACCAACGCCAGATGACCCGGATTATCAACCCGGGGTGGATGATCCTCTCGACTCCACACAATGGGCTGCTCAAACCAGCGTAGATAACGGGGCACCGCCGGTTCAATGGAATTCACTGCCCTTTTATGAAGCTTCTGATCGCGCTTGTCCAGGCTAGTGGTGAAGACATGATACTGCCCGCTATTCAACTGCTTCGGGTTGCTCTGGTAACCCGACTGCTGCTGCTACTGCTGATTTCCTTGATGATTATAACCACCTTGGTTGCCCTGATTGCCTTGATTGCCATGCCCACTCTGATTCCCGTGAAAACCTGAACCGAAACTGCCTCCACCGTAACCCGGGCCATGAGATCCGGGGCCTGAACCACCGCCAAGTCCATGATCATATCGAAAGAAGTCGGAATTTTTGAACTCCTGCATGATATAACAATCCTTCCAGAGGTGCGTAGCCGGTTTGTCCTGCGACCCGTGCTTCGGGAAAGGTTGGTTTAACACATAAGACAGGCGCTTCGGGTTAGGACTTGGTCCTCCACTACGCCAGGGCGGTTTACCCTTACGCCGCTGGCCCTTGTCCTGCGCATTGTTATTAGCCACAAAATCCAAACTGTTATCCGCTTTACGCTTCCCGTTGTTACCATGACCCGCCGGGTTATGCTGCTGCCCTTGGTATTGCCGCACTTCTTTCCCTTCCCTGTCTTGTCATCGTCAGACTCGGGATCCTTGGTACTATCAGAGTCGGCATACTTTACCAGAGCTGCCATAAGTGTTCCCATGTCATTACAATGACGTTTGAGCCGTCCCAACTTCAACTTCAGAGGTGCAAACCGGCAATTGCCTTCTAGTGTTAAAACTGCTGTATCTGCGTTCATGCGGTCTGATGAATGCAAAATCTCCGAAACTCGGCGCACCCAACGGGTTGTTCATTCTCCTTCCTCTTGTACACAGGCAGCTAAGTCCACAATTGACATGGGCTGCTTGCATGTATCCTTGAAATTCTGGATAAACCGGGCCCTTAATTCGGCCCATGACCCAATAGAATTAGCCGACAAGTTCTTCAGCCAAGTGCGGGCTGTCCCCTCCAGCATCATGGTGAAGTATTTAGCACATGCCGCATCATCCACATCCAGCATCTCCATTGCCATCTCATAGTTTCCAACCCACGACTCGGGGGATAAATCGGCGGTGTAATTCGGCACTTTACGTGGGCCCTTGAAATCCTTGGGCAGGCGCACGTTGCGCAGCGCTGGGATGAGACACGGCACTCCCAAAGAGCTGAAAGTAACTCCTGGTTCCACCGACGTGGTTGGACGAACCGGAGTAAGTTGGCGGGCCTCATGCTGCGCCGCTAACTCGGCCTCTCGACGTGCCCTAGCACGATCCACCACATCCTGAGCATCACCACCGCCACTCGCCAGGTTATGGCCACGATTTCGCGCACTCCTTGACACGACCGGTTCATCAATACGCCTGCTGTAACTCCGGCTTGGGCGGGGAGTAGAATGGATCCTTTCGCGACTATATGAGTAAGCCTGTTGCTGAGTTAAAGCTGTCTAAAGGAGCTCCCTAGCCCGTTGCGTCTCGACCGCTACTGGGGACTCGCCTTCGATCGGGAGAGCCGCCAGCCGTGAAGCGGCAGCGACAATGTTATCCATCGGGTTAGAATAGTGACCCGACGGTGTTGGGACATGCTGCGACGGAACGTTGTTCTGACGGGGTGGATCTGTTGGACGCGGCTGAACCGGCGTTCCCGTTCCAGGTGCCTCTGCCCGGTTTGCCACTGGCAGATTACTGGTCCCTGCCCCTAGGGTATTAAAGAGGTTTCTGGCCTCATAAACCGGGGGCAGGTGAGATCGGTACCTTCTTCTCATAACGTCGTTTGATGCACTCTGATCCAACATAAGCCGATAAGCCTGTGCATCTAATGCGGCCCGCTCTGCAGCCATCCTGGCATCCTCCGCTGCCAAATCGGCCTTGGCCTGCGTTATCTGATACTTCACTTTTGCAATCTCCGCAGTATGCTCATCCGGATTTGTCGGGTTAACCTCCGCCATCAGTGTTGCCAAAGCGTCGAACAAATCAGATAAAACCTGAGCCAGTGGTCGCACAGGGCCTCCAACCCCGGTCACTGCCGCTGATCCAGAATCCCTCGCCGCTGCGGTCGAAGAGTGGAGCGCTGGCTGTGTACCGGCCATGAAGATCGCAACCCGGTTTGGCGGATCAAAGGGGTCTGGAATACTGTCGCCATCAGAACAGTTCCCAATCCGGCCATCTTGCAACTGGTACAATGACTTGGTCTCTCCGGTCGATGACTCGTCGCCGGAATAAACAACGGTTTCACCACCAGATTCCGATCTATCCTCAGATTCAACTCCGTGGATGACTCCCACGAAGGCACGCTTCATGACAGGCTTAACCCGGGCAGATCTCGCACGCTGAGCCGTCTCGATGATGTCGGTGCAGATGTCCGGCTCGGGGTCCGGTTCGCCAATCTTGCCAATAAAAATGTGGATTCTGCCGAAGGGGACCCGGTACCCGTACTCGATTGAGCCAGCCTCGGGGCCCAAGCCTGCATCGTCGATGTAGCGCTTGCCGCGACGACTCTTGGTCATCCGGCCCACAGCGTATCCCTTGAGTCCTTCAAAGCTGCCCTCTAAGAACTCAAAACCATCGTGCGATAGCCCCACGGTGGACGCCAACTGTCGTGGTTTTGTCACGGCAGATGTCCTAGGGAAAGCACTTAGTCGTGGAGCCATCTCTATGGGTTAGCTTAAAGGGGTTGAAGCGGACAAGGGGCGCAGAGAGTTTATACTAGTTCGGACCCTTGCGGTGAAGGTAAAGCCTAATCCAGTTGTTGTGGAATTGCTAGGGTTTCGATGACCGGGAGCGAATACGCTTTGCCTAAGTCTCAAGTTGTTGTCTGTTGTCCCTAAACCGCCGCCGGGTCGTCCCCTTATATACATGGGTTAACGCCCGTCGGTTTACAGAATCCCTAGGCCGGCTCATAAACGTGTCTAGCTCGGTCTCTGCTCTTTCTATCTTACAACACAAGTTTACATATCAACGTCGGTTTATATCTACATGACTTAAACCGGCTTTGGGCCCTGGGCCTTCATAAAGCGTCACCGTCTTTGTCTTCATGGGCTTCAGACACAGTGAACCATTATGGGGTTGAACTGCCCTCTCCTGGCCGGTTTACGCCCATTAGTAATATCCCCAACAGGTACCAAGAAGGATTTCTGGCGCCGTTGCCGGGGAGGCTTGCACTAAGCCAAGTCAAGATTTGATCTCCCAACAACTAGCCATTTCTGTCGCGTTGCCGGGGAGATCTACGCCAAGTCAAGACATACCTGAAGGAAATATGCCCTAGAGGCAATAATAAAGTATTATTTATTTCCTTATATCATGATAAATGTTTATTTTTCATGCTAGAATTGTATTAACCGGAAACATAATACATGTGTGAATACATAGACAAATAGAGTGTCACTAGTATGCCTCTACTTGACTAGCTCGTTAATCAAAGATGGTTATGTTTCCTAGCCATAGATATGAGTTGTCATTTGATTAACGGGATCACCTCATTAGGAGAATGACGTGATTGACATGACCCATTCCGTTAGCTTAGCACTTGATCGTTTAGTATGTTGCTATTGCTTTCTTCATGACTTATACATGTTCCTATGACTATGAGATTATGCAACTCCCGTTTACCGGAGGAACACTTTGTGTGCTACCAAACGTCACAATGTAACTGGGTGATTATAAAGGTGCCCTACAGGTGTCTCCAAAGGTACTTGTTGGGTTGGCGTATTTCGAGATTAGGATTTGTTACTCCGATTGTCGGAGAGGTATCTCTGGGCCCACTCGGTAATGCACATCACTATAAGCCTTGCAAGCATTGTGACTAATGAGTTAGTTGCAGGATGATGTATTACGGAACGAGTAAAGAGACTTGCCGGTAACGAGATTGAACTAGGTATCGAGATACCGACGATCGAATCTAGGGCAAGTAACATACCGATGACAAAGGGAACAACATATGTTGTTATGCGGTCTGACCGATAAAGATCTTCGTAGAATATGTGGGAACCAATATGAGCATCCAGGTTCCGCTATTGGTTATTGACCGGAGAGGTGTCTCGGTCATGTCTACATAGTTCTCGAACCCGTAGGGTCCGCACGCTTAACGTTACGATGATAGTTATATTATGAGTTTATATGTTTTGATGTACCAAAGGTTGTTCGGAGTCCCGGATGTGATCACGGACATGACGAGGAGTCTCGAAATGGTCGAGACATAAAGATTGATATATTGGAAGCCTATGTTTGGACATCAGAAGTGCTCCGGGTGAAATCGGGATTTTTTCGGAGTACCGGGAGGTTACCGGAACCCCCCCGGTAACTTAATGGGCCTTGTTGGGCCTAGGTGGAAGAGAGGAGAGGAGGCTAGGGCAGGGCCGCGCCCCCCTTCCCCCCAGTCCGAATAGGACAAGGATAGGGGGCGGCACCCCCTTCCTTCCTCCTCTCCACCTCTTCCCCCTTCCACTCCTAGTCCAACATGGAAAGGGGGGGAGTCCTACTCCCGGTAGGAGTAGGACTCCTCCTGGCGCGCCTCTACCTCCTAGGCCGGCGGCCTCCCCCTTGCACCTTTATATACGGGGGCAGGGGGGCACTTCTAGACACACAATTGATCAACGATCTTTTAACCGTGTGCGGTGCCCCCCTCCACCATATTACACCTCGTTAATATCGTTGCGGAGCTTAGGCGAAGCCCTGCGTCGGTAGAACATCATCATCGTCACCACGCCGTCGTGCTGACGAAACTCTCCCTCAACACTCGGCTGGATCGGAGTTCGAGGGACGTCATCGAGTTGAACGCGTGCTGAACTCAGAGGTGCCGTGCGTTCGGTACTTGATCGGTCAGATCATGAAGACGTACGACTACATCAACCGCGTTGTGTTAACGCTTCCGCTTTCAGTCTATGAGGGTACATGGACAACACTCTCCCCTCTCATTGCTATGCATCACCATGATCTTGCGTGTGCGTAGGAATTTTTTTGAAATTACTACGTTCCCCAACAGTGGCATCCGAGCCTGGTTTTATGCGTTGATGCTATGCACGAGTAGAACACAAGTGAGTTGTGGGCGATATAAGTCATACTGCTTACCAGCATGTCATACTTTGGTTCGGCGGTATTGTGAGATGAAGTGGCCCGGACCGACATTACGCGTACGCTTATGCGAGACTGGTTTCACCGTTGCGAGCACTCGTTGCTTAAAGGTGACTGGCGCGTGTCTGTCTCTCTCACTTTAGTTGAACCGAGTGTGGCTACGCCCGGTCCTTGCGAAGGTTAAAACAGCACCAACTTGAAAAACTATCGTTGTGGTTTTGATGCGTAGGTAAGAACGGTTCTTGCTAAGCCCGTAGCAGCCACGTAAAACTTGCAACACCAAAGTAGAGGACGTTTAACTTGTTTTTGCAGGGCATGTTGTGATGTGATATGGTCAAGACATGATGCTATATTTTATTGTATGAGATGATCATGTTTTGTAACCGAGTTATCGGCAACTGGCAGGAGCCATATGGTTGTCGCTTTATCGTATGCAATGCAATCACCATGTAATTGTTTTACTTTATCACTAAGCGGTAGCGATTGTCGTAAAAGCAATAGTTGGCGAGACGACAACGATACTACGATGGAGATCAAGGTGTCGAGCCAGTGACGATGGTGATCATAACGGTGCTTCAGAGATGGAGATCACAAGCACAAGATGATGATGGCCATATCATATCACTGATATTGATTGCATGTGATGTTTATCTTTTATGCATCTTATCTTGCTTTGATTGACGGTAGCATTATAAGATGATCTCTCACTAAAATTTCAAGATAAAAGTGTTCTCCCTGAGTATGCACTGTTGCGAAAGTTCTTCGTGCTAAGACACCACGTGATGATCGGGTGTGATAGGCTCTACATTCAAATACAACGGGTGCAAAACAGTTGCACACG
Source organism: Aegilops tauschii subsp. strangulata (assembly GCF_002575655.3). Taxonomy (NCBI): domain Eukaryota; kingdom Viridiplantae; phylum Streptophyta; class Magnoliopsida; order Poales; family Poaceae; genus Aegilops; species Aegilops tauschii. The sequence continues at coordinate 43,273,483 of NC_053039.3, forward strand.
CGGAATACTCAGGTTAAACTTGACGAGCCTAGCATATGCAGATATGGCCTCGGAACACGGAGACCGAAAGGTCGAGCCTGAATCATATAGTAGATATGATCAACATAGTGATGTTCACCATTGAAACTACTCCATCTCACGTGATGATCGGACATGGTTTAGTTGATTTGGATCACGTAATCACTTAGATGATTAGAGGGATGTCTATCTAAGTGGGAGTTCTTAAGTAATATGATTAATAGAACTCAAAATTTATCATGAACTTAGTACCTGATAGTATCTTGCTTGTCTATGTTAATTTTAGATAAATGGCCCGTGCTGTTGTTCCGTTGAATTTTAATGCGTTCCTTGAGAAAGCAAAGTTGAAAGATGATGGTAGCAATTACACGGACTGGGTCCGTAACTTGAGGATTATCCTCATTGCTGCACAGAAGAATTACGTCCTGGAAGCACCACTAGGTGCCAGGCCTCCTGCAAGAGCAACACCAGAAGTTATGAACGTCTGGCAGAGCAAAGCTGATGACTACTCGATAGTTCAGTGTGCCATGCTTTACGGCTTAGAACCGGGTCTTCAACGACGTTTTGAACGTCATGGAGCATATGAGATGTTCCAGGATTTGAAGTTAATATTTCAAGCAAATGCCCAGATTGAGAGATATGAAGTCTCCAATAAGTTCTACAGCTGCAAGATGGAAGAGAATAGTTCTGTCAGTGAGCATATACTCAAAATGTCTGGGTATAATAATCACTAAATTCAACTGGGAGTTAATCTTCCGGATGATAGCGTCATTGACAGAATTATTCAATCACTGCCACCAAGCTGCAAGAGCTTCGTGATGAACTATAACATGCAAGGGATGAATAAGACAATTCCCGAACTCTTCGCAATGCTAAAGGCAGCGGAGGTAGAAATCAAAAAGGAGCATCAAGTGTTGATGGTCAGTAAGACCACTAGTTTCAAGAAAAAGGGCAAAGGGAAGAAGAAGGGGAACTTCAAGAAGAACAGCAAGCAAGTTGCTATTCAGGAGAAGAAACCCAAGTCTGGACCTAAGCCTGAAACTGAGTGCTTCTACTGCAAGCAGACTGGTCACTGGAAGCGGAACTGCCCCAAGTATTTGGCAGATAAGAAGGATGGCAAGGTTAACAAAGGTATATGTGATATACATGTTATTGATGTGTACCTTACTAATGCTCACAGTAGCACCTGGGTATTTGATACTGGTTCTGTTGCTAATATTTGCAACTCGAAACAGGGGCTACGGATTAAGCGAAGATTGGTTAAGGACGAGGTGACGATGCGCGTGGGAAATGGTTCCAAAGTCGATGTGATCGCAGTCGGCACGCTACCTCTACATCTACCTTCGGGATTAGTTTTAGACCTAAATAATTGTTATTTGGTGCCAGCGTTGAGCATGAACATTATATCTGGATCTTGTTTAATGCGAGACGGTTATTCATTTAAATCAGAGAATAATGGTTGTTCTATTTATATGAATAATATCTTTTATGGTCATGCACCCTTGAAGAGTGGTCTATTTTTAATGAATCTTGATAGTAGTGACACACATATTCATAATGTCGAAGCCAAAAGATGCAGAGTTGGTAATGACAGTGCAACTTATTTGTGGCACTGCCGTTTAGGTCATATCGGTGTAAAGCGCATGAAGAAACTCCATACTGATGGACTTTTGGAATCACTTGATTATGAATCACTTGGTACTTGCGAACCGTGCCTCATGGGCAAGATGACTAAAACACCGTTCTCCGGAACTATGGAGAGAGCAACAGATTTATTGGAAATCATACATACAGATGTATGTGGTCCGATGAATATTGAGGCTCGTGGCGGATATCGTTATTTTCTCACCTTCACAGATGATTTGAGCAGATATGGGAATATCTATGTAACATCCCAAATTTTCAATTCGGTATGTTATACATAGATCATCATTGCATATCATATTTTATTGCATTTTGACAAATCCTCGATAAATCCTAAGCAACTCAAGGACCCTCGGAGAGAGTTGGGGATTTTCTCGAATTTTCATATTTGATTTTCATCAAATAATAAGACGAGGATTTTGATTTTAATTATTTTCTCTCCGGAAAAATATTTCATTAAACAAAATAAATGAGAGGAGAAAATATGACTTGTCCAAAACAATTGAAATACTGGAGGAAAAATGTTAAAATCATCTATTGGATTTTATTTGCAATTTTTATTGCATTAAAAATATTGCATGTTTTCAAAATATTTATTTTGTGTTAAAAACAATGTTCACCCTATTCTAGATTTTCTAACTAGACGGGGAAAATTTATTTTATATTTTTTTGGACTTTTATTTATTTTTCTACGAATTATTTTCCGCGGAACATTTAAAAAAAAACCCAGCCGAGCGCCGGCCCACCCCGCGCCCCTCTCCTTCCCCAGCACGCCGCCGCCGCCGCCGTGTCCGCCATGGACACGGGAGCCGCCTCCCGCTCGGCTTGCCCCCTCCTCCAAGCTGCTGCCCCCCCTTTATATACCCCCGCACCCCCTCTTCTCTCACCTCACCCACCGCCGCCGCACCCGCCTCGTTCGCCGCCGCCGGAGCCGAGCCCGAGCCGCCGCCGTTCGCCGCCCCTCGCACCCCCCGAGCCCCCAAGCCCCGCAGCCCTCGCCGCCCCTCGACCGGAGCACGGGAGCTCCGCCGGAGCCCCGCCCCCGACGAGGTACTGCCTCGCCTCGTTGCCAGTTTTCTTTAAAAAAACCCTTCGTTTAAAAAAACAAAAAAAACCCTAGATCGGTTTTTTTTTCAGTTTTATTATTTTGCGAGCGTTCACCGAACCGTTCGTTTTAACGAACGCGTTCGTCGGTTTTTCTCTGTTAACGAACGTCCGTTCTTTAACCGTTCGTTCGTTTTTTCTTTTTCGTCAGATTTTTCCGCTATTTTCTTAGATTCGATTTCTGATCGAATCTTCGTTTCTGTTTAACTTCTCGCTCGTTTATCGGAATCAGGCGATTTAAGCGTCTAGAGTTTCATCTCGAAATTCTCTTTCCGTTTAACCTACTCAAACAAGATTTTGCTACAGTGAAATTTGACCTAGATCCAGATTGGTAAACGAAGCTTCTTTCTTTCGCAGTTTGACTTTCGTTGCTTCGTTCGAGTTGATTCTTTTTGCAAACCGGAGTTCTTAAGTTGAACTTTCTGGTTGGATATTTCATTCGAGTTTTACCTGTGCGTTAAATGAGTACTGATTGTATGCTTGTTTGTTTGCGTTAGAGTACCCGGAGTGTGCCGCTTGTTACTTCGAATCGTTAGGTTTTGCGGATCATCAGCAAGGCAAGTAACACTTTGATCATACCTTCCATACCCAGTTTTATTGCATTAGATCTATTCCTCAAACATTGCATGTTTAGGATCTAATTAAATTGTGGGTACTGGGAAGTAGTTGAGGTAGTACCTATTACCTGTTTTATTTTCAAACCCTTGGGAGTTTCTTCTACGTTTGCTATTATATTGCCATGCTATGCTCGTAGACGTGGATTTGGTTTGAGAGATTTCCATGACAGATGTGAGATTGTTAATTAATGGTTTACCTAAGGTGGCAACTAAAACTCACATCTGGGTGGATTGAGGTACCTGGGTATTCCAGGATTGCCTGTTTTTCTTTTGGACCGCCACCCAGGTTCAAATGGATCATGAGATTATTCATGCTAGAAACTTCCGTGTGCAGCCGCAAGCTATTATGGGCTCTAGCATAGTTGACTAAGTTGTGTGAACTCTTACAGTGGTAGACTAGCAGATGTATGGGAAAGTAGGTGTAACTGTCTACCCATACGTAAGGCGTAAACACTTCCGAAAGACTGTGTCTCATCCGTTACTCAAACACCATGTAGTGCGAGTAATCCAACGGAGGAGATCGAGTCTTGTGGGGAAAAGTGCACAAACCTCTGCAGAGTGTACAAACTAATCATGGTTAGCCGTGTCCCCGATTATGGACAACTTGAGTATCTAGTTTTTGGATTATCATGTGAATCTCATCACCATGTTACTTCTAATTAATTTTGTTGGGTTATTGATGACATTTAATTGGGATTGAGATGCTGTCAACCATCTCAATGTTTCACAACCACCATGATAGTTAAATAAAATTTATTCCTTTGAAGTAGGATAAAATTGGATTTCGCAAAATTGTAACCATAGAGCTTTCCACCAGCCATATATGCATGTAGTATAGCATTATTATTGTTCATTATTCTCTATGTGTTACATTGCCAGCATATTCTATGTGCTGACCCGTTTTCGGGCTGCAACGTTTCATGTTGCATACTTTTCAGACGACGAGTAAGGTGCCTTAGGTCGTGGTCTTATACTCAGTGATGCCGCTGGAGTTGATGGACTCACTTATCTTCCAAGTCTTCTGCTGTTATCGTTGTTAGATGGCCTTAAGCCATGTTTATCATACTTATTCTCTTTGGAGATATTCGATGTAATAAGTGTGTGATTGCTACTCTGTTATAAATCCTCCATTTGTACTGTGCGTGTCAGCATTACTGATGCAGGGACGACACTGGTGCACAGCAGCACAAACCATTTGAGGTCTGGTCGCTACAATCTACTTAATGAAACATAAGTCTGCAACATTTGAAAAGTTCAAAGAATTTCAGAATGAAGTTGAAAATCATCGTAACAAGAAAATAAAATTTCTACAATCTGATCGTGGAGGAGAATATTTGAGTTACGAGTTTGGCCTACATTTGAAACAATGCGGAATAGTTTTGCAACTCACGCCACCCGGAACACCACAGCGTAATGGTGTGTCCGAACGTCGTAATCGTACTTTAGTAGATATGGTGCGATCTATGATGTCTCTTACTGATTTACCGCTATCGTTTTGGGGTTATGCTTTAGAGACGGCTGCATTCACTCTAAATAGGGCACCATCAAAATCCGTTGAAATGACACCTTATGAACTATGGTTTGGCAAGAAACCAAAGTTGTCGTATCTTAAAGTTTGGGGTTGCGATGCTTATGTGAAGAAACTTCAACCTGATAAGCTTGAACCTAAATCAGAGAAATGTGTCTTCATAGGATACCCAAAGGAGACTGTTGGGTACACCTTCTATCACGGATCCGAAGGCAAGATATTCGTTGCTAAGAATGGATCCTTTCTAGAGAAGGAGTTTCTCTTGAAAGAAGTGAGTGGGAGGAAAGTAGAACTTGATGAGGTAACTGTACCTGGTCCCTTATTGGAAAGTAGATCATCAAAGAAACCAGTTTCTGAGACACCTACGCCAATTAGTTGGGAAGTTAATGATAATGATCAAGAAACTTCAGATCAAGTTATTACTGAAACTCGTAGGTCAACCAGATTAAGATCCACACCAGAGTGGTACGGTAATCCTATTATGTTACTAGACCATGACGAACCTACGAACTATGAAGAAGCGATGGTGAGCCCAGATTCCGCAAAATGGCTTGAGGCCATGAAATCCGAGATGGGATCCATGTATGAGAACAAAGTATGGACTTTGGTTGACTTGCCCGATGATCGGCAAGCCATTGAAAATAAATGGATCTTCAAGAAGAAGACTGACGCTGACGGTAATGTTACTGTCTATAAAGCTCGACTTGTTGCAAAAGGTTTTCGACAAGTTCAAGGGATTGACTACGATGAGACCTTCTCACCCGTAGCGATGCTTAAGTCTGTCCGAATCATGTTAGCAATTGCCACATTTTATGATTATGAAATTTGGCAAATGGATGTCAAAACTGCATTCCTGAATGGATTTCTGGAAGAAGAGTTGTATATGATGCAACCGGAAGGTTTTGTCGATCCAAAGGGAGCTAACAAAGTGTGCAAGCTCCACCGATCCATTTATGGACTGGTGCAAGCCTCTTAGAGTTGGAATAAACGCTTTGATAGTGTGATCAAAGCATTTGGTTTTATACAGACTTTTGGAGAAGCCTGTATTTACAAGAAAGTGAGTGGGAGCTCAGTAGCATTTCTGATATTATATGTGGATGACATATTGCTGATTGGAAATGATATAGAATTTCTGGATAGCATAAAGGGATACTTGAATAAGAGTTTTTCAATGAAAGACCTCGGTGAAGTTGCATACATATTAGGCATTAAGATCTATAGAGATAGATCAAGACGCTTAATTCGACTTTCACAAAGCACATACCTTCACAAAGTTTTGAAGAAGTTCAAAATGGATCAAGCAAAGAAAGGGTTCTTGCCTGTACAACAAGGTGTGAGATTGAGTAAGACTCAATGCCCGACCACTGCAGAAGATAGAGAGAAGATGAAAGATGTTCCCTATGCTTCAACCATAGGCTCTATCATGTATGCAATGCTGTGTACCAGACCTGATGTGTGCCTTGCTATAAGTTTAGCTGGGAGGTACCAAAGTAATCCAGGAGTGGATCACTGGACAACGGTCAAGAACATCCTGAAATACCTGAAAAGGACTAAGGATATGTTTCTCATTTATGGAGGTGACAAAGAACTCATCGTAAGTGGTTACGTTGATGCAAGCGTTGACACTGATCCGGAAGATTCTAAATCGCAAACCGGATACGTATTTACATTGAACGGTGGAGCTGTCAGTTGGTGCAGTTCCAAGCAAAGTGTCGTGGCGGGATCTACTTGTGAAGCGGAGTACATAGCTGCTTCGGAAGCAGCAAATGAAGGAGTCTAGATGAAGGAGTTCATATCCGATCTAGGTGTCATACCTCGTGCATCGGGACCAATGAAAATCTTTTGTGACAATACTGGTGCAATTGCCTTCGCAAAGGAATCCAGATTTCACAAGAGAACCAAGCACATCAAAAGACGCTTCAATTCCATCCGGGATTTAGTCCAGATGGGAGACATAGAAATTTGCAAGATACATACGGATCTGAATGTTGCGGACCCGTTGACTAAGCCTCTTCCACGAGCAAAACATGATCAGCACCAAGACTCCATGGGTGTAAGAATCATTACTGTGTAATCTAGATTATTGACTCTAGTGCAAGTGGGAGACTGAAGGAAATATGCCCTAGAGGCAATAATAAAGTATTATTTATTTCCTTATATCATGATAAATGTTTATTATTCATGCTAGAATTGTATTAACCGGAAACATAATACATGTGTGAATACATAGACAAACAGAGTGTCACTAGTATGCCTCTACTTGACTAGCTCGTTAATCAAAGATGGTTATGTTTCCTAGCCATAGACATGAGTTGTCATTTGATTAACGGGATCACCTCATTAGGAGAATGACGTGATTGACTTGACCCATTCCGTTAGCTTAGCACTCGATCGTTTTGTATGTTGCTATTGCTTTCTTCATGACTTATACATGTTCCTATGACTATGAGATTATGCAACTCCCGTTTACCAGAGGAACACTTTGTGTGCTACCAAATGTCACAACGTAACTGGGTGATTATAAAGGTGCTCTACAGGTGTCTCCAAAGGTACTTGTTGTGTTGGCATATTTTGAGATTAGGATTTGTCACTCCAATTGTCAGAGAGGTATCTCTGGGCCCACTCGGTAATGCACATCACTATAAGCCTTGCAAGCATTGTGACTAATGAGTTAGTTGCGGGATGATGTATTACGGAACGAGTAAAGAGACTTGCCAGTAACGAGATTGAACTAGGTATCGAGATACCGACGATCGAATCTCGGGCAAGTAACATACCGATGACAAAGGGAACAACGTATGTTGTTATGCGGTCTGACCGATAAAGATCTTCGTAGAATATGTGGGAACCAATATGAGCATCCAGGTTCCGCTCTTGGTTATTGACCGGAGAGGTGTCTCGGTCATGTCTACATAGTTCTCGAACCCGTAGGGTCCGCACGCTTAACGTTTCGATGACAGTTATATTATGAGTTTATATGTTTTGATGTACCGAAGGTTGTTCGGAGTCCCTGATGTGATCACGGACATGACGAGGAGTCTTGAAATGGTCGAGACATAAAGATTGATATATTGGAAGGCTATGTTTGGACATCGGAAGTGTTCCGGGTGAAATCGGGATTTTTCCGGAGTACCGGGACGTTACCGGAACCCCCCCGGTAACTTAATGGGCCTTGTTGGGCCTAGGTGGAAGAGAGGAGTGGAGGCTAGGGCAGGGCCGCGCCCCCCTTCCCCCCAGTCCGAATAGGACAAGGAGAGGGGGGCGGCGCCCCCCTTCCTTCCTCCCCTCCACCTCTTCCCCCTTCCACTCCTAGTCCAACATGGAAAGGGGGGAGTCCTACTCCCGGTAGGAATAGGACTCCTCCTGGCGTGCTTCTACCTCCTAGGCCGGCGGCCTCCCCATTGCACCTTTATATACGGGGGCAGGGGGCACCTCTAGAGACACAATTGATCAACGATCTTTTAGCCGTGTGCGGTGCCCCCCTCCACCATATTACACCTCGACAATATCGTAGCGGAGCTTAGGAGAAGCCCTGCGTCGGTAGAACATCATCATCGTCACCACGCCGTCGTGCTGACGAAACTCTCCCTCAACACTCGGCTGGATAGGAGTTCGAGGGACGTCATCGAGCTGAACGTGTGCTGAACTCGGAGGTGACGTGCGTTCGGTACTTGATCGGTCGGATCGTGAAGACATACGACTACATCAACCACGTTGTGTTAACGCTTCCGCTTTCGGTCTACGAGGGTACGTGGACAACACTCTCCCCTCTCATTGCTATGCATCACCATGATCTTGCGTGTGAGTAGGAATTTTTTTGAAATTACTAGGTTCCCCAAGAATACCAAGTACCCATCACAAACTCTTCTCCCTTGCATTACATTATTTGCCATTCGCGTCTCGTTTTCCTCTCCCCCACTGCACCCATTGCCATTTTATTCGCCCTCTTTTTCTGTCTCTCTCTTTTCGCTTGCTCCTTCTGTGTTTGTGTGTTGGATTGATTGTTTGTCATGATGGCTCAAGACAATACTAAATTGTGTGACTTTTCCAATACCAACAACAATGATTTTATTAGCACTCCGATTGCTCCTATTATCGATGCTGAATCTTGCGAAATTAATGCTGCTTTGTTGAATCTTGTCATGAAAGATCAATTTTCCGGCCTTCCTAATGAAGGTGCCGCTACCCATGTAAACAACTTTGTTGATTTGTGTGATATGCAAAAGAAAAAAGATGTGGATAATGATATTGTTAAATTGAAGCTATTTCCGTTTTCCCTTAGAGATCGTGCTAAAACTTGGTTTTCTTCTTTGCCTAAAAATAGTATTGATTCATGGAATAAGTGCAAAGATGCTTTTATCTCTAAGTATTTTCCTCCTGCTAAGATCATCTCTCTTAGGAACGATATTATGAATTTTAAGCAACTTGATCATGAGCATGTTGCACAATCTTGGGAGAGGATGAAATTAATGAGACATAATTGCCCTACACATGGTTTGAATTTATGGATGATTATACAAATTTTTTATGCCGGATTGAATTTTGCCTCTAGAAATCTTTTAGATTTAGCCGCGGGAGGCACTTTTATGGAAATCACTTTAGGAGAAGCTACTAAACTCCTAGATAATATTATGGTTAATTATTCTCAATGGCACACCGAAAGATCTACTAGTAAAAATGTTCATGCGATAGAAGAGATTAATGTGTTGAATGGAAAGATGGATGAACTTATGAAATTGATTGCTAATAAGAGTGTTTCTTTTGATCCTAATGATATGCCTTTGTCTAGTTTGATTGAGAATAATAATGAATCTATGGATGTGAATTTTTTGGTAGGAACAATTTTGGTAACAACACATATAGAGGAAACTTTAATTCTAAGCCGTTCCCTAGTAATTCCTCTAATAATTATGGTAATTACTACAACAACTCTTATAGAAATTTTAATAAGGTGCCCACTGATTTTGAGACTAGTGTTAAAGAATTTATGATTTCGCAAAAGAATTTCAATGCCTTCCTTGAAGAAAAATTGCCTAAGATTGATGAGTTGGCTAGGAACGTGGATCGAATTTCTCTTGATGTTGATTCTTTGAAACTTAGATCTATTACACCTAAGCATGATATCAATGAGTCTCTGAAATCTATGAGAACTTCCATTGATGAGTGCAAAGAAAGAACCGCTAGGATGCGTGCTAAAAAGGATTGGTTTTTAAAAGCATGTTCTTCTAGTTTTCAAGGCAATAATAATGAAGATCTAAAAGTAATTGATGTATCCCCTATTAAATCTTTGTTTTCCAATATGAATCTTGATAAATATGGGACTGGAGATGAGTCAACTTTAGTTAAAAGGCGTCCCAATGATTCACAGTTTTTAGATCTTGATGCAAAAATTGGTAAAAGTGGGATTGAAGAGGTCAAAACTTTACATAGCATTGAACCCACTATTTTGGATTTCAAGGAATTTAATTATGATAATTTCTCTTTGATAGATTGTATTTCCTTTTTGCAATCCATGTTAAATTCTCCTCATGCTTATAGTCAAAATAAAGCCTTTACCAAACACATCGTTGATGCTTTAATGCAATCCTATGAAGAAAAACTTGAATTAGAAGTTTCTATCCTAAAAAACTTTATGATGAGTGGGAACCTACTATTAAAACTAAAATTAAAGATCATGAATGCTATGCTTTGTGTGATTTGGGTGCTAGTGTTTCCACAATTCCAAAAACTTTGTGTGATGTGTTAGGTTTCCGTGAATTTGATGATTGTTCTTTAAATTTGCACCTTGCGGATTCCACCATTAAGAAACCTATGGGAAGGATTAATGATGTTCTTATTATTGCAAATAGGAATTTTGTGCCCGTAGATTTCATTGTTCTTGATATAGATTGCAATCCCACATGTCCTATTATTCTTGGTAGACCTTTCCTTAGAAGGATTGGTGCAATTATTGATATGAAAGAAGCAAATATTAGATTCCAATTTCCATTAAGGAAAGGCATGGAACACTTTCCTAGGAAGAAAATTAAATTACCTTATGAATCTATTATGAGAGCCACTTATGGATTGCATACCAAAGATGACAATACCTAGATCTATCCTTGTTTTTATGCCTAGCTAGGGGCGTTAAACGATAGCGCTTGTTGGGAGGCAATCCAATTTTATTTTTTTCTTGCTTTTTTCTTCTGTTTAGTAATAAATAATTCATCTAGCTTCTGTTTAGATGTGTTTTCATGTTTTAATTAGTGTTTGTGCCAAGTAGAACCTCTGGGAAGACTTGGGTGAAGTCTTTATGATCTTGCTGTAAAAAACAGAAACTTTAGCGCTCACGAGATTAGCTGCCATTGTTTTACTGGAGAGTGCTTTTAGGTTGATTTGTTTGCAGATGATTAATATACAAATTCCTCACGTCCACGAATTTATTTCAGAATTTTTGGAGTTACAGAAGTATAGTTTTGATACAGATTGCTACAGACTGTTCTGTTTATGGCAGATTCTGTTTGTCGTGTGTTGTTTGCTTATTTTGATGAATCTATGGCTAGTATCGGGGGGTATGAACTATATAGAAGTTGGAATACAGTAGGTTTAACACCACTATAAATAAATAATTATTTCATTACAGTACCTTAAAGTGGTGAATTGTTTTCTTATACTAACGGAGCTCATGAGATTTTCTGTTGAGTTTTGTGTTGTGAAGTGGGTAAAGATTTGATGGATTTTGGAATAAGGAGTGGCAAGAGCCTAAGCTTGGGGATGCCCAAGGCACCCCAAGTTAAAATTCAAGAACAACCAAAAGCCTAAGCTTGGGGATGCCCCGGAAGGCATCCCCTCTTTCGTCTTCGTCTATCGGTAACTTTACGTGAGGCTATATTTTTATTCACCACATGATATGTGCTTTGCTTGGAGCTTCTTGTATGTTTTGAGTCTTTGCTTTTTAGTTTAACACAATCATCCTTTCTGTACACACCTTTTGGGAGAGACACACATGAATCGGAATTTATTAGAATACTCTATGTGCTTCACTTATATCCTTTGAGCTAGATAATTCTGCTCTAGTGCTTCACATATATTTTTTAGAGCACGGTGGTGGTTTTATTTTATAGAAATTATTGATCTCTCATGCTTCACTTATATTATTTTGAGAGTCTTTTAGAACAGTATGGTAATTTGCTTTGGCTATAAAATTAGTCCTAATATGATAGGCATTCAAGATGGGTATGATAAAAACTTTCATATAGAGTGCATTAAAAACTATGATAAATTTGATACTTGATAATAGTTTTTAGATATAAAGGTGGTAATGTTAGAGTCATGACTATATAGATAGAAGCTTACCAGTAGCGCCTGTTTATGACCCCACGCTACTAGAACTAAATAACAACAACGTTTGTTAGCTTGGGCCGCGCTGCTATTACATGGGCCACAGGGCAAAAAAGGTAGCCCACTTACCTGTAGCGTTTGTTTGAACGGGCGCTACAGCTGGTGGGCTTAGCAGTAGCCCCGCCTTCTACCCATCGCTACTACTAGAGGAAAAGAAAACCGGCCAGAGCGCCCCCACCCCCTCACTCTCACATTATCGATCCCCACCCGACGACGCCGCCGCGGTTAGGGTTCTTCCCCGGCCGCCTCACCCCCGTCAACGGCGCCGAGTGCCGCCACCACGCACGGTTGCCTCTCGCCTCCTCCGACGCTCCAGCCCCGTAAGTCCCCCTCGATCTCCTCCTCCCTGCGCGCACCACCACTAGCTAGCTAGGCTCCGGCCGCCGCAGGTAGGGCCGGGCCCAGTCGTCGAGGTTTTGCTCGCGGCCGCGGCGGTGCTTGTGAGGTGGCCCGTGAGGATGTACTCTAGCGCCGCGTAGCCGTGTGGGTGCCCATCACCCGGGTGGACACGTGTGTGTCGTCCCACGGCGGGCCCTCCTTGGCCAGCCCGAAGTCCGACAGCTTCGCCGTGTAGTCCTGCGATACATAGGCACATACAGAGTCAGAATCACCGGTTGATCGACGTGTACCGGTTAATAGTAATATACACGTGAAGTGCGTGCACGGTTGTTTTAGGTGGAAGTGTACCAAATTGTTGTGTATTTGTTGACATTTATACTACGTGGTTATCTTATCGGGGGTGTCAAGTAAGGTGGCTGGGTTAGGTGGTCATACTAGATGTATACAAGGTGTGGTTGATTTAGACTGGTGCGACTATGTTGGCCGGCTCCTGCAGCTTGTGCGTTCTAGCTGGTGCTAAATATGGCCTAGCCTAGGAGAATTAAGAACACAACAACTGGTCAATTTTGTATCCTCGAGTGCATGTTTTGCTTGCACACAAGAGACATTAAAGTAGAGAGAGGGGTTAGGTGAGAGTAGAGAGAGGGGTTAGGTGAGGAACTAATCCAGATGCACAAGTTTGGTCAGCCAAAATTGGTCGAATCCAGGAGACAGAAAAGGAAGCGGGTAGAGGCAGGAGGGGGGCGTTGAGGGCAGCAAAAGGGAGCGAGTGAACTGGCCTGAGCGAGGGGGGATTAAGGGCAGCAGAAGGGCGGAGGCTTGGTTTCTTCTTCCTTGGCTGCTGTCCCTGGAGCAGTGGCGACGGCGGCGGTGCCTAGTGTTCTAGGGTTTAAAGAGGTGTTCTCTCTCTCGTCCTGCCTTGGCTTTTGTTTAGTGGCGGCGGCGGCGGTGCCTAGTGTTCTAGGGTTTAGAGAGGGGTTCTCTCTCTTGATTGAACTACTTTTGCTTGTCTGCTTGCGCAATAATGGCAATATGCCATTTATCTTATTATTAGGCTTTGTTTGGGTTACATGATCTCTATTAAGTTATTGTCTGAACTGAACTACAATTTAGTTGTTATTTTTCTTGCCATGTGAACCTGATGTGTATTCTCTATGATGTGAACGTGATGTGTATATTATTCAAAACCTGATGTGTATTGAAAACTTTATGTTTACTTTTTGGATCGTTAATCCTTTAATCATATTGCTTTAGGGAAATGGCGCCACCACCACCACCACCATGTCGATGGTGCAAGTCAAGGTGCGCCAGCAGCCTTGCAACTCACACACTGTTCGGCATCTACTTCGAGTCTAGTTTTCTTCATGCGGCGGTAATAAATTATATGAAACTAGTAACCACTATTTTGTTTTTAGTGTTATTGGCATTAATGCCTCGTGTATATATCATTTTGCTTTTTGTACACAGATCGTCCCATGCAATGTGAGGTTAGAATTCAACAAGCTGACCGGAGACTCTGTGACCTTTGAGGCTCCTGGGGGCCCCTACACTATGGAGGTCGAGAAAGGACGAAATATGACGCAGGTGGGAGGAGATGGATGGGTCCGTTTCATTGCCCACATGTGTATCACCGGTGGTGAGTTGATCAGCTTCTCCTTCAGAGCAGAAAGACCCAAGCTGGCCGTGATTTATGTCAACAAAGAAGAAGATGATGAAGATGATGAGGATGATAACGACCCACTTGGTGAAGCCATCATAGCTCAAAGAATGAGGTTGAGCGAGGAGGAGGTGTGCAACCTATGGGACATCATTCCGCCACATGCTGACTTCGTCGGGGTGCCATTCGTGACCCGCCTAACAAGTACCATGGTTGATCGGCATATCATGGTATCTTGCATTTACTGTATTAATTTAACGATATGCTTTATTGTTATACTTAGTGTAGAGTCCTATGATATATATGCTTAGTGAATCTTATATTCTTAGTGAATCTTATATGCTTTATTGTTATACTTAGTGTAGAGTCTGATGATATATATGCTTAGTGAATCTTATATGCTTAGTAAATCCGATGATCTATATGCTTAGTGAATCCGATGATATATATGCTTTATTGTTATACTTCGTGTAGAGTCCAATGATATATATCCTTAGTGAATCTTATATGCTTAGTGAATCTGATGATCTATATGCTTAGTGAATCCGATGATATATATGCTTCGTGTAGAATCCAAAGAACTCTTAATAGTGTACAATCCATATATACTTATTAATTGATATGTTTTTTGAATTCATGCTTAGCGGAAATGTAGAATCCAAAGAATTCATGCTTAGCAGAAATGTAGTACTGTCTTTTGACAGTGTAGAATGCGTGAGGCTACTTATTAATTGATATGTTTTTTCTTATTCAGAAATTGCCAAAGAGCCTATCTGAGAGTTGTGGTATCAAGCCTGATGAAGAAGGCTCTGCTGGAATACGCCTTACTGCGAGGGGCTCCGTCACCACTTGTGCGTACGGCGTGGACACGGACGGTCACACACACTTCAACTGGGTTGGGTGGAAGAGCTTCCTCGTCGGCAAGAATCTTCATGTTGGACAGGCAATCCTAATTACTATCCGAAACACCCACCGCCCAGGCTTAAGGATGATGGTCGTCATCGATATCATCTAGAATTACATATGCATGCGTCTGGCTGCTGAACCATATATATGCTAGTATGACTACCTAGTAGACTTATAAACTATGATCTATCCATGCATTGTTGACTACTATATATGAGTTTGTGAGATTGTGTGGTTATATTAAATGTGGTCTTGTCGTTAATGTTTGTGAGATGGTTCTGTGAACTTAGTTTATTTGCGCTGGACTTGTCTTGATTTCCATGAATATTGCATCTGACATTTTTTTATTTTTTATTTCTATTTACCTAGTTGTAGCGTGGGGAGAAAATAGGGCGCTACTACTACATGATGATAGTAGTAGCATTGGTAGAGAAAGAGGCGCTACTACTAAGTATCTTATCTGCATCGCTTGTTTAGAAACGCGCTACTGTTAAGTAATAGCTGTAGCGCCCTAGCAGTAGCGTGGGTGCCCGCGCTACTAGTATGTAAAAAACCAGCGCCACTAGTAAGGTTTTCTCTAGTAGTGATATGCTAGTTGGGTAATTGTGAAATAGAGAAATACTTGTGTTAAAGTTGGCAAGTCCCGTAGCATGCACATATGGTAAACGTTGTGTGACAAATTTGAAGCATGGGGTGTTCTTTGAGTGCTTTCCTTATGAATGGCGGTCGGGGACGAGCGATGGTCTTTTCCTACCAATCTATCCCTCTAGGGGCATGCGTAGTAGTACTTTTCTTCGAGGGCGAATAAACTTTTGCAATAAGTATATGAATTCTTTATGACTAATGTGAGTCCATGGATCATACACACTCTTACCTTTCCGCAATTGGCTAGCCTCTACGGTACCGTGCATTGCCCTTTCTCACCTTCAGAGTTCGTGCAAACTTCGCCGGTGCATCCAAACCCCGTGATATGATACGCTCTATCACACATAAGCCTCTTATATCTTCCTCAAAACAGCCACCATACCTACCTATTATGGCATTTCCATAGCCATTCCGAGATATATTGCCATGCAACTTTCCACCGTTTCGTTTATTATGACACGCTCCATCATTTCCATATTGCTTTGCATGATCTTGTAGTTGATATCGTATTTGTGGCAAAGCCACTTTCATAATTTGGATACATGTCGCTCTTGATTCATCACATATCCCGGTACACCGCCGGGGGCATTCACATAGAGTCATATTTTTGTTCTAGTATCGAGTTGTAATATTGAGTTATGAGTAAATAAAAGTGTGATGATTATCATTATTAGAGCATTGTCCCATGTGATGAAATAAATAAAAGAGGCCAAACAAGCCCAAAAAAAGAGGCCAAAGAAGCCCAAATAAAAAAATGAGAGAAAAAGAGAGAAGGGACAATGCTACTATCCTATTTCCACACTTGTGCTTCAAAATAGCACCATGATCTTCATGATAGAGAGTCTCTTGTTTTGTCACTTTCATATACTAGTGGGATATTTTCATTATAGAACTTGGCTTGTATATTCCAACAATGGGCTTCCTCAAATGCCCTAGGTCTTCGTGAGCAAGCAAGTTGGATGAACACCCACTTAGTTTTTAGTTTGAGCTTTCACACACTTATAGCTCTAGTGCATCCGTTGCATGGCAATCCCTACTCCTCGCATTGACATCAATTGATGGGCATCTCCATAGCCCATTGATTAGACGCGTCAATGTGAGACTTTTTCTTTTTTTGTCTTCTCTCATAACCCCCATCATCATATGCTATTCCACCTATAGTGCTATATCCATGGCTTGCGCTCATGTATTGCGTAAGGGTTGAAAAGGCTGAAGCGCGTTAAAAAGTATGAACCAATTGCTCGGCTTGTCATCGGGTTTGTGTGACGAAAATGAAGCATAGCCAAACTATATGATTTTGTAGGGATGAGCTTTCTTTCGCTATGTTATTTTGATAAGACATAATTGCTTGGCTAGTATGCTTGAAGTATTACTATTTTTATGTCAATATTGAACTTTTATCTTGAATCTTTTGGATCTGAACATTCATGCCACAATAAAGAAAATTCCATTGAGAATTATGTTAGGTAGCATTCCACATCAAAATTTCTGTTTTTATCATTTACCTACTCGAGGACGAGCAGGAATTAAGCTTGGGGATTCTTCATACGTCTCCAACATATCTATAATTTTTTATTGTTCCATGCTATTATATTATCCGTTTTGGATGTTTACAGGGCTTTACTATGAACTTTTAGATTATTTTTTCGACTAACCTATTAACCGAAGGCCCAGTGCAAAATGCTGATTTTTTTGCCTATTTTAGTGTTTCGCAGAAAAGAAATATCAAACGGAATCCAAACGGAATGAAACCTTCACGAGGATCATTTTTGGGACAAAAGCAATCCAGAAGACTTGGAGTGGACGTCAAGGAAGCAACAAGGCGGCCAGGAGGTAGGGAGGCGCGCCCGGGGGTAGGCGCGCCCCCACCCTTGTGGGCCCCTCGTGGCTCCACCGACCTACTTCCTTCGCCTATATACGCATATACCCTGAAAACATCCAGGAGTACCACGAAACCCTATTTCTACCGCCGCAACCTTCTGTACCTGTGAGATCCCATCTTGGGGCCTTTTCCGGCGCTCCGCCAGAGGGGGAATCGATCACGGAGGGCTTCTACATCAACACCATAGCCTCTCTGATGATGTGTGAGTAGTTTACCACAGACCTTCGGGTCCATAGTTATTAGCTAGATGGCTTCTTCTCTCTCTTCGGATCTCAATACAAAGTTCTCCTCGATTCTCTTAGAGATATATTCGATGTAACTCTTTTTGCGGTGTGTTTGTCGAGATCCGATGAATTGTGGGTGTTGGGGATATTAGCGGCTGGGTTTATCATTGAAGTATTTCATCCAGAGTGGTTTGCTAATCCGGTACTAGTACATAAGAAGAACGGCACTTGGCGTATGTGTGTGGATTACACAGATTTGAACAAGGCTTGTCCAGCAGATCCTTTTGCTCTCCCCCGTATTGATCAGATCATTGATGCTACGGCGGGTTGTGAGCGTTTGAGTTTTCTGGATGCATATTCTGGTTACCATCAGATCAAAAGGAAGTTAAGGACCAGGAGAAGACAACTTTCATAACTCCCTTTGGAGCCTTCTACTATGTGTCTATGCCTTTTGGGGTCAAGAGTGCCCACGCGACTTATCAGAGCTGTGTGCAAAATTGTCTTCATAATCAGATCGGCCGCAACATTCATGCCTATGTGGATGATATTGTGGTGAAATCCAAAAAGGAGGAGACATTGATAGATGACTTGAAGGAGACTTTTGATAACCTTCAGGTTTATAAAATGATGCTTCATCCGGCCAAGTGTGTCTTTGGTGTACCGGCAGG
Organism: Aegilops tauschii subsp. strangulata; assembly: GCF_002575655.3. Classification (NCBI taxonomy): domain Eukaryota; kingdom Viridiplantae; phylum Streptophyta; class Magnoliopsida; order Poales; family Poaceae; genus Aegilops; species Aegilops tauschii. The sequence goes on from NC_053039.3 coordinate 43,292,095, forward strand.
CAAGCTCTTGGGCTTTCTGGTGTCTAACAGGGGCATTGAAGCTAATCCAGAGAAAATCAAGGCTATAACTTCTTTGGCTAAACCGAAGTGTATCAATGATGTTCAACGCCTGGCAGGACGGATTGCAGCCTTGAGCCGGTTTATCAGTCGCCTTGGGGAGAAGGCCATACCTTTATATCAGATGCTGAAGAAGACAGATGACTTCGTCTGGAGTGACGCCGCCAATGAAGCGTTTGAGGATCTAAAGCGGCAGCTAGCCGAGCTGCCTGTCCTTGCCGCTCTTGTTGATAAAGAGCCCTTGTTGTTATATGTGGCTGCTAATGGCCGGGTAGTTAGCATGGCTATTGTGGTGGAGCGCAAGGAGGCCGGAAAGGAGTATCCGATTCAACGGCCAGTTTATTATATCAGTGAGGTACTTATTGAGTCGAAGCAGAGGTACCCACATTGGCAGAAGCTGGTGTATGGAGTTTTCATGGCGAGCCAGAAGCTTAAGCAATATTTCCAGGGTCATCCCATTACTGTGGTCAATTCTGCTCCTTTGGGGGATATAATCCAGAACAGGGAAGCAACTGGCCGGGTTGCCAAGTGATCCATTGAGCTTGGACCTCATGGGTTAAAATATATGCCTCGGACGGCAATCAAGTCCCAAGCGTTGGTAGATTTCATCAACGAATGGACAAAGTTGCAGGCGCCAGAAGAGAAGCCGGATCATACTTATTGACTATTCATTTTGATTGGTCCAGGCAATTGGAGGGCTCGGGGGCTGGAGTCGTGTTAACTTCCCCACGAGGTGATAAGTTTTGTTATGTTCTCCGTTTAATGTTTCCTTGCACTAACAATGCATCTGAATATGAGGCTTTACTCCATGGTCTTCGGATGGCTAAGGAGATGAATTTGAGCCGGGTTAAGTGCTTCGGTGACTGGGACCTGGTGGCTCAACAAGTGTCTGGTACTTGGGATTCCAAGGACCCGCTCATGGCGGCATATCGTCGAGAGGTGGATATTGTTGCTGGTCACTTCAAAGGTTATCAGGTTGAAAATGTGGACCGGCAAAAGAACGAAGCGGCGGACGCTTTAAGTCGTTTGGGTTCCCAACGTAAACCGGTCCCACCCAATGTTTTTCTGGATGTGCTACATAATCCGTCGGTCAAGCTCCCCACAGAGGAGGATCTGGCTGTTCCTGATCCGGATGCTCAGTTAGTGGCGGCTCTTCATGTCATCCCAGATTGGACGGTCCCATATTTGGCGTATATAAACTGGGGCAAGTTATCGGAGGATGAAACTTTGGCCAGGCAGATAATCCGGCGGTCCAAATCCATGACTATTATCAATGGAGAGTTACATCATCGTAGTGTGACAGGGGCGTTTCAGCATTGCGTGTCACCTGAAGAAGGCCGTGAGATTTTGCGTGAGATCTACGAAGGAGATTGTGGTCACCATGCCGGTTCAAAGTCCCTGGTAGCCAAGGCTTTTCGTCATGGTTTTTATTGGTTGACGGCTCATGATGATGCTGAAGACTTGGTCAAAAAATGTGATGGCTGTCAGAAATTTTCACGCCAAGCTCATGTTCCAGCTCTAGAACTGAGGATGATTCCAATCACTTGGCCGTTTGCAACTTGGGGCTGGATATGATCGGGCCCTTTAAGAGATCCAAGGATAAGAAGAACCACCTGTTGGTGGCAATTGACAAGTTCACTAAGTGGGTGGAAGCAGAGCCAGTCAGTAAGTGTGATGCAGCCACGACGGTTCAATTCATCAAGAAGGTGATTTTCAGGTTTGGTTTTCCACACTGCATCATAACTGATAATGGCACTAATCTGTCCAAGGGTGCTATGAAAGAATTTTTTCAACGTGAGCACATCCGGCTTGACGTATCATCAGTGGCTCACCCCCAATATAATGGTCAAGCGGAGAGAGCCAATCAAGAGATCTTGAGAGGCACCAAACCCCGGCTCATGGTTCCTTTGCAACGGACGTCGGGTTGTTGGGTGGAGGAGTTACCTTCTGTGTTATGGAGCATCAATACCACGCCCAACAGATCTACGAGTTACATGCCTTTTTTCATGGTTTACGGAACAGAAGCGGTTCTCCCTAGTGACATCCGTCATGACTCACCTCGTGTGGCGGCTTATGTTGAAGCTGACAATGAGAAGGCACGATAGGAAGCACTTGACCTGTTAGATGAGGAGCGTGACATTGCAGATCAGCAAGATCTACGTCGTTATCACAGCCGCCGGGTTAGAACCAGAACTTTTCAAGAAGGCGATCTGGTGCTCCGACTCATCCAGGATCAGACTGATATGCACAAGTTATCCCCGCCTTGGGAAGGACCCTTTGTGGTCAGCAAGAATCTGCATAACGGGTCATGCTACCTTATAGATGTTCGAGAGCACAAAGACTCACGTAAATCGGAGGAGGAGACCCACCAGTCGTGGAATATCGCTCATCTTCGGCCTTATTATACTTGAGCCACAGGCTCTGCTTATGTACATAGTTATGACAATGTATATATTATGATCAATATAATAAACCGGAGCCTCAGCCAAAGCGGGGTATCTGTTGTTTTTCTTGCATCATGTATGGTTACATGGGGCTTCTGTTTATGAAGCGGAGTCCAGTTTACCCATTGATCCGGCTTATAAAGCCATACATAAAAATCGCTTGGGGGCTTGGTCGTATTCGAACCATAGCTACACCTCTTGATAGGCGTAAGGCCACCAGAGAAATCACTTGGGGGCTTGGTCGTGATCGAACCATAGCTACACCTCTTGATCGGCGTAAGGCCACCAGGGAAATTACTTAGGGGACAAAGAGAGTGTTGCAAAAGCACAACTCAAACATAGGCACCCACTGAGCACAGCTCAAAATATTGCTTGGGGGCTCTTTGCTTCTCAAAGAACAAAGAGTCTACACTTGTAATAGGCTATCAAGCCAGGCTTGGAAGCCAGGTGTATTCACCTAAAACCCCGGGTTATCCTGCCTCTTTAAGTAAGCCACTCCGTCCAGGTAATCCTCGTATGACCCGCCGAACGTTTGACAAGTCAATCTCATAGACCCTGAACTTGTCAAAGTTAAAACAACGATTGGTTAATGTGAGGTCCATCATAAAAGGCTTTGTAAAATGGTTTAACTCACTGGCCTGGCAGCCCATGAAAATCCTCGAATTTGGGCCTGGCAGCCCATGAAAATCCTCGCATGCTCTTTTTTGCTTTATTTGCCAAGTTTTTCTCCTTTGATGAGGTTTATAATATTTTATGATAGACCGGCGTTTATTGACCCGGCTTGGCTTTCAACTACAAGTTGTCAGTATATGATCAATTATAATCCAGCGTTTATTAACCCAGTCTGGTTTCGACTATAAGTCACCAGTATTATATATGGTTAATCCAGTGTTTATCACAACCCGGTATGGTTTTATCATAAACCGGCACAATATGGAAGGAGTTATCGGTACTCAAGATTGGGGTTATCACCCTTACTACAATAAAGTTGGCCAACCAACGATGTGATTCAATGTCACAGGTATCATCTATTTCATATTTGAGTATTTTTACATACAACCTTGGTTATAAACCCTGGCTGTATATTTGGGCATCATGACCCGTCCGGCGGTAAACCGCCAGGACACTTTCAACTTCTTGTATGCAGGAACAGCTTCAATAAACCATTATGGATTATGAACATAATATATCCTAAGCATGGCGGATTAACAGTGTCAGGCAGAATAAATATGCACGATGGCATAGCAGACCAAGTGTTTGAACTAGCCTATTACAAGGCGCTTTAATGCCCAAAAGGATAATTGTTTTCAGCAAGTGTTGCAGTACGCAGACGGCTAAACCGGCCTTCGGATCATGACTCATCACCAGGCTGACTTGACGGCTGCGGATCACCTTGCACCGGTTCATCCTCCTCCTCTCTACCGAGTGGCTGGAAGTCAATGGTTGCCCAATCGATCCAAGTTAGGGCTTGGAATACAGCTTCATCGCTTATAAGTGTGGACGGTTCAACGTCAGGGGCATAGGTATGCTTACGGATTGGCGGGATAAGATTTTGAGCGTCCGGAGTTGGTGCAGCAACCCGTTTGTTGTTGACGTCATAAATCACATGATAGTATGGCAGATCAGTTTCTTCAGCCAATTGGCAAGCCAGTGGATGCACTTCTTTGGTTATGGCTCGGAGGGCATCATTATCAAAATCTGATCTGTCTTCCTTTAAGCTTGGATACCCTTTACCCACATCCACCGGATCAAGATCAGGCACCCATGCTTTAGCCCGGGTTAGCGCGGTCAGAGCACCTGCCCTGGCAGCCGATCTTTTTAACTCTTCAACCCGGGCAAGCAGCATTGACAACCGTTCTAAGGTTTCCTTGATTAAGGTTGGGGGCGGCTTGTTGTGAGAAGCAGTGCAGATGATCCGTTGCACGCCGGTATATAATTGTTCTATTAGAGTATAGGCAGCCTTCCATTTCTTCCGCATGTTAGCACCCAGATGGGTAATGCGAGTTCCTGCATCATTACGAGCATTAGTAAACCGGTAGCTGATAGGTTAATATATGTTAAAAACCTAAAGTAAGGACACTTACCAAACACAGCAGTGGTCATAGCATTTATCTGCCGCTTCAAGCCGTTCAGTTCTTCTGTCACCGGTTTAAGGGCTGCTTCTGCATCCTCAGCCCTTTTCTGCAAAGTGGATTTCTCTATATCCAATCTGCCTGCTCCTTCTTGAAATTTTCCTTCAGCTTCTCCATGGCTGATAAGGCACTGGTGAGCTCATCTTTGGCTTTGGAGGTTTCTTCTTGCTGGGACTTGATGTTTTCTTGAAGATCAGCGGTTTGGGATTCTTTTTTGCTCAGCTCAGCCTATAAGAGACAGACATATCATGAGTTGACAATACATATTTGAAGTACCAAGCACATAGCAAGTTATACACTTGGTACTTGGGGGCTAATGCCTATTTGCTTGTTATCAGAAATTTTTACAAAGTCCCAAGCACAATACAAGTATTATTCTTGGCACTTGGGGGCTAATGTATATTTGCTCAAAGTAACATTATGGGTGTCTCTTCTAATGTCCCGTTTCAGCTTGAAAAGATAAACCGGCCCTTGGGGACTACACCGGCGAAAGTTATAATATTACAATTCTAAAGTACCGGTTCATCTTAAAAATATAACCCGACCCTTGGAGGCTAAGCATGCAAAGTTGAGATATTACAAAGTTCCGGTTCAGATTGATATCATAAACCGGCACTTGGGGGCTACTGGAGTTGATATTTGGAATTGGACATAAGAGAGAAACAGTTATGCAGTTGCCTCATATCGCTCCTTCATCAGATTCACTAAACTGGCTTCGAAGTCGCGGCTTGTGTACAAACGGTTTAAAAAACCAGAATGAATGTCTTGGGCGTTGAGGTGGGCATAGCTTGACAAATCTGTGTTCCATTTGCCTTTTCCCATAGCAGAAATCTCGTCTTTGGCACTATGCTTCGATAAACCAACATGATTGCTAGGAGCGGTGCGGCCCAAGCCAGTAATCATAATGTCATCTTCTTTGTCATCAGCAGCCTTCACTGGAGTTGACGGTTTATCAGGAGCCTTAGCTGGACTTGCCGGTTTATCATCAGTTCGGGCCGGGCTTGTCGGTTTATCAGCATGGCCCGTTGTATCCATTTCTACTTGTTCAATAAAAAAGTCATGATCTTGAGGTGGCGGATCATTAAGCATGGCGTCAGCATTTTGTTCCTTCTGGTTCTGAAGTTCTCTCCGGTTCAATAACCACATTGTCATCAGACAGTTTATTTAACCGAGCCTTCCTGCTGGGTCTAGGCTTGGCACTGAGAAGAACAAACATAAAGGTCAATACATTAGGAAAACATAAGGTATTAAAGGTAAATTTAAAGTATAACTCACCCAGGAACTATCTTGAGGGGTGGAAGTTGTGTGGCCATTGACTCGCCAGAGGATGAGTGAGGTGTGCCCTGATAATTTGAATTAGACTGATTAAGAGGCTGTCAGAAACAACCCGCCTTAGGAAAGAAGTATCAGGAATATAAGAGACCTCTGATCGACGTTTCCGGACTGGAGTGTTCGGTAAACCGGCGGAGGTAACTACCTGGCCGCTGTGCCGGGTTGTGCAGCGGGCTTCATGTTGCTGCTTCTGCAAAAGAAAGTTTGGGTCTGAGTGAGCTAGAGGGTGAGAAAATTTTACTTTCCGGTTTGCTTGACGGATTTTCTGTGTTGGCAGAGGATCTGAACCAGAGGAATGGATAATTACCTCTGCATCACCAGCTTGGCTGCCTTCAGCGTCGTCCTGATAATATTCATTGTCAATGAGGTGTATGAAAAAAGAACCAAGAGAGTCAAGTTCTACCTCTGAGTCCGAATTATCCAGGTCAGCATCAGCATTTGGTTCAGAAGACTCAGTGGTCCTCTTCTTGGCAGGTTTTTTAAATAACTTTGGTCTTGGGGTGAGGTGTCTTGGCAGGTTTATCCTGTGGCTTCTTCTTCCAGAAAGGATCATCGCCCTGTCAAAGATGGACACAATTTTGAGAGAGTATTTAAAAGGATTAAGCTAAAAAGTTTTATATGATCCTTACAGATGGCGGTATATTGGAAGTGCAGAAAGGACTTAACCCGATCTTGCTACACACAGCCTCCGGTTCATTCAGTATTTTCTTGACAGACTCAGTATCTTCAGCCTCTGTTAGCTGAATATCAATATGTCATTGAGGATCTTTCAAACTCCCTGTGTACTCACACATTAAACCAGTGCGCCGGCTTAAGGGCAGAATGCTCCAGGATATCCAGCAGCGAACAAAGTCGACACCAGTTAAACCGTTCGCCATAAAGGCTCTGAGCTTTGAGAGTTGTGGTGCGTAGTTGGATCGTTCCTTTGCAGTCAGCCTCCGAGGAAATGGATGTGTGTTGCTAAGCTGGTGAGGATGATAACCCGGCAGAGGATTTTCTTCAGTTGGAGATGTATCTCGGCAATAAAACCAAGTCTGATTCTAGTCCTTGGGGTGACTATGAAGCTTGGCGTGAGGGAAGCTGACATATTTTCTCTTCTGAATAGCCATTCCACCAAGTTCAGTATTGGGTCCGTCTGTAAACTCTGTACGACGGTTCAAATAGAAGAAATCCCTACACAGTTCAACTATGGGCTCCTCTTGAAGATAAGCCTCACAAAATACTTGGAAATTGCAAACATTGGACACAGAGTTTGGTCCAATGTCCTGAGGATGGAGTTGGAAGGTAGCATGTACGTCTCGGAAGAATTTTGATCCAGGAGGGCTAAACCCTCGGCCCAGGTGGTCAACAAACACGACTACTTTTCCATCCTTGGGCTCAAGAGAATTTTCTAGACCTGGGACCCTCCAGTGGATAACTTCTTTCTTTGCTAAAGCGCCAGTTGCGACACAACCCTCTAGTTGCTCTTCCGTAACCCGGGAAGGGACCCAGTTACAAGCATAAAATTGTTTGGCCATTTCAATGAAAAGCTGGAAAAAGATCAATGCCGGTTTAAGATTTATGACACACAAGCGTAAAACAACGCATGATCAGAAGCAAAAACAGAGGCATATACACATTGTTAAACCAGATTCTGACATTGTTAAACCGGAGTCTGACATTGGAGGAGTTACAAAGATAAACGAATTGGTGGTTAAAGAGGGGACTAATGGTACCTGCCGGATTATCATTTTCTAAAAAGTTAAACCGCCTATATTGGTATGGAAGGTACAGATATAAAAAGTCTACGTAAGGGAAAAACAAGTTTCACAGATTGGTATAGTAATTTCAGATCTGCAGCGTATCAGTAAATCAAAATATATCAGACTTAAAATATAGGTGTTCAACTAGTTCATCAGGTCCATATGAGTTTTTCTATGCGAAGAAGATGTTCTAAGGATGAAAAAGGGGATTATAACTACGATTGCGCAACAAAATGTCAGATCTGAGATCATCGCTTGCACTATGGAGATGAATAGAGAAGAACAGCTTCGAGCTGTGATGAACGCCGAAACCCTAATGGCGGATCTAGAACAAGGAAAAGCGAGACTTACTGGTGCTGATGGAACAGCGAAGGTGCACCGCGTTTCTCTGGTACGTTCAGGTTGATGTAGCGGCCGGAGATGAGGTCGAGGGCGGAGCTTGATGACGGCGGCCGCGCGAGAGGGTCAGGTCGGTGCTAGGAAGAAGAAGAAGTGAGAGAGGCACGGGGGAAATGAAAAGGACCCCCGGTCTTGTTTATAAGGCGAAGGGATAAGTGACAGGCGCAAAAATCGAGGAGCCCCAAAAATTGGATATGTGACAGAGCTGTTGCCTCGATTGTCGGAGGCTCATTAATGGAGGTGAGATATGAACAATTTTTAATAACAAGTGACGTCATTGTCAGGACCCCGATTCCAAGTCACATCGATCTAGCCGGTAACACCTCATATCACTTTGTGGCCTCACACACGGTATTCCCACGGGTGTTACCTTACCATGGCCCGGGACCGTTTGCGCCTGTTGGCTCACGTATATGATAGTGTCGCTAGCATCCATATGACAGAGAACCCGGGCCGACATGATTAGTCGTGAACCCAAAGTGGCACTAACTTACGGGGATAGGCATACATGAATCAACATCGAGCATGTCGGTCAGCAGCTTCCGAATCCGGGCTGTAGCATTCGGCTAACAGGACTCCGGTGAACTGGGCTATAGCAGGATAGGCAGGACTCCGGATGTCACCGCGTGACATTTCCCCGAAGGGACAGACACAGGAACGAAGTGAATCACATGCCGGCCAGTCAAGTGTTCCCGAGCAGTAGTGCTGGGCTAGCAGGACTCCGGTGAACCGGGCTGTAGCGGACTACTATGGCTCATTGAAGCACAAGACTACATTTCCCCATAAGAGAGGCTACCAAGGATAAACAACTACGTTGTCGGATCCCACACATACCAAGCATTTCAATCATACACACAATATGCTCGATATGTGTAAATACAACATGGCATCAGAACTAGCTACATATGCATCGGTATCAACAAAGGGGGTGGTGGAGTTTGACTATAGCAAGCCAGCTTTGACTCAGTGGCTATCCTAAACTATGACTGCAAGTAACTCTTTTGAGGTGGCGCACACGAGTCCACATATTCACCAATCAATACACCACTATGGATCCGCTCCCGTCTACCTATGAGAACGCCATCCATAGCACTCACGCTTATCTTGCGCATTCTAGAGTATCCACTTCAAGTTATCTATGAACTGTACAGGCAACCAAGTAGTCCTTTACCGCGGACGCGGCTATTCGAATAGATGATGTTAACCCTGCAGGGGTGTACTTCTTCACACATGCTCTCACCACTTATCGCCGTTTACATGACATGTACTCGGCAACCTTCAAGCGGAAGTCCAGCAGGGGTGTCGGCCACAGCCTACCTAAACACTCAAGCCTCTAGTCCGGGTTTATCGCCTATTCAGGTTCCATCCGCAGGGAGTCCGGTCGAGGTGTCCACATATGGCCCCGAACGATGTGTACAGGGTTCCGAGACACCAAACGAGCGCCCGGCATGCCCGGCCACGTGCCTACCGCATCACAACCCACTACTAGAAAAAGGCTTACTAGTGGCGCACCAGTTTTGCCTACTAATGGCGCAGTACTGGTGCGCCACTAGCATCACGCCACTAGTAATTTTTACTAATGGCGCACCGCTGGTGCGCCATTAGTATCTGGTACTCTAATGGCGCACCAGGCAGTGCGCCATTAGTATAGGCCCCGGTGCGCCATTAGTATGCCTCCCAGTGGGCATGTGCTTTGCCATACTAATGGCGCACTGGTGGGTGATGCGCCATTAGTATCCTTTGGCATACTAATGGCGCACGTCTGGGTGATGCGCCATTAGTATGTATATTAGGGATTTTTTTTCTTTTCTGATATTTGCACAGATTACAAAATATATTATTGGACAGAATATAAACAGCACCACACAGCAATAGCAGATTCATCGAATACAATAGAAGATTAGTCTCCGAATACAATTCATCATATTAGTCTCCGAAATCAAAAGACCGAACAAAGATAGAACATTACAAGTCTCGAGACCGCGAGTAGCGAGTTTGTCGAAATTAATACTAATCCTAACAAGTCCTACTAATCATCATCATACAACTTCTACTCATTATTAATAACAAGTCATACGATCATCATCCTGATAGTCATCGAACCAACCCTACTTAATTGTTCTTAGCACATGATCATCAGTATTAGGCAGGACCTAAAATACCCTATTTAAGGTAAAATAGCATAAAACAATATAGACCCTGACTCTCCATTATGGAGAATGGAGATCATCCTGTCTCCAATTCTTGCGCGGCGCTTCCTTTTGCTTCCAAGAACCTCCTTACGACTGTCCATACATTTTTTCCATTCTCTGATTAGCATGTCTCCACTTCTTCTAGAAATCCGGTATGGACAGTCGAGATTTGTAGGATGACCTAGATATAAGTTCAAAACTTGAAGGCTGCCATTCTGATACATCAAATGAGGCACACAATCCTCTGGGATTCTCTGTTGAAAAACATAGTAATAACTTCACAGTTAGCAATGATGTACTAGTTTTAGAAGTATGCAAAAGATGCACGGATGTCGTAATAGTAAAAAATCTTACCAGGGTATCTCCATGGTAGTTACCGTAGTTCAACACGTGCACTAGTGGCACGTATTGACCATAATGTTGAGGAGTTTGATTGTAGATAGTGTAATTCTCAAGATCAGTACAAAATCCGACCAGATGATTTTTCTCCTGATAAGTTAACTCGGAGCCATCGGTGTAGTGGGTTTTGTCTACCATTTTCCGCACATTTTTTGAACAATCAAAATAAGCTGTCAATGGAAATAAGTTGTCAACTATTTTGAAATAAACAATATAGATTAGTTAATAATTAACTATGTTTGAGAAACTCAAATAGCGGTAGAACTGGAGGCGTATCAACAAGGACCCAAATGTCCATATTGTCTTGGTCGATGCCAGGATCACCAAGATCCATGGTGACAAGCATACCCTCATCAAAACCATACATCTTGCAAAATGCTTCCCAATTTTTGCAACCAAAATGGGTTACGCTCTCAGCATTATACAGATTTACTTCAAAATCCACATCATGATGTGTCCTTAGGTGAATTTTCTTCGTTTCAAAATTTTCATGATATTCAAAATCCATCCTCTCCAAGACATAGCGTCTTGCATGGCATGGGATAAACTATACTCGAATTGTAAAAGATGAAATTACACGTTGGAATAGTTGAAGTCATGCTTAATTATGAAAAAAACACTTGTCGTCGTTGCGTACCGTTTCAACTTCGAATGTCTCCTCGAGCTTAATGCTGAAGCGCCGATCATCGTCCAGGTGAGGCCTGTCGCACAGACCTCGACCGTCGTGGCACCAGTCGCACTCCCCCGAGAGACTTTCGTCGTCCGATGATGACATTTCCTATGTTCATAATTCAAAACTACATCATCTCTGTTGGGTCCAATAAGATAATCCACAGTGTGGTGAAAACACGCCCATTCAAATAGAATATGTGGTATGGGCTTTTTTAGTAGGTCATCCTACCAGATTAGGGTTTATCGATGACGAGCAACTGACATTAGTAATAACTATGAGTAGATATCACACTTCTATATGAATAACACAAGAGGCAGTTGATCCTACTTAATTAAGTACTAAGATACCCCGGCCCATGCATTAGTCGGAAGTGCCCCATATGTCCTATTTTTAGCAAAGTCATGCTAAAATTCACGGAAAATTTCAGCATGACCTTTGCTGAAAATAGGACATATGGAGTACCCGAATTTGCGGGAACGGAAGTTAATTGACATTCCGGCAAACTCAAGGGCCTCTCGGGGTACCTGCAAAATCATCACGACACGATGGTCGCAGACAAAACCCAGCAAACTAGCAATTGATGGATCAACACGTAAAACATGTCCAATAAGAGCATATAATTCAACAACTCCACTGAAAATGAGAGCTGAAAGATGCAGGGAGCACAAACAGCTCAGAAAAAGGATGCAGGGAGCACAAAGAGCTACACTCTGAATCTTTTATCTATTTATACCTGTAAATTAGCACTCCGATGCTGGCCTTGACAAATGATCCCACTATGTTGTTTGCTGGAATCTGCAAAATGATCCCACCATGTTGACAAATGATCCCACTATGTTGTTATACTTGAGAACACTGTAACAAAATCAAAACCACAATAAACAGTGGTCAAATACAGAAGAAGGAACAATTTATTTGTACTATAAAAAAGGTTAGAGAGAAAAGTTAATGAGGATGAGTCACATAAACCAATTCAGATCACTCCCTCCCCAACACTGGCAATGCTCACTAGATCTTTATAAGCCTGGGTACTTGTTTGGGATAAAAATAATAGAAGGGATTTCAGGAAGGAGTTCAAAACGTATAACATTGGAGGGTTAGATTCAATTTAACCTCTTGTACCTCCTGTACATGTGTGAATTAAGGAGTAGCAATCACAGGAACAACAAAATTCAGAGATGACAGAAAATCAAGGCACAAATTACACAGAACCATGAAGCTAAAATATAACTATTTAAATGAAGGCACTGTTAGAAAAGACAACATAGTTCAGTAAAGTCATGAACATAAATACTGCAGAATTTAGAGACCACTTAGTACTGTAAATTCAGTTAGCAACAAGACAGAGAAATTGCACTTAGATTTCAAAGAAAAATATGACTACTCCACACTGTAAATCATCAACATTGACACTGTAATAACTGTATACTCCACACTGTAAATAGACAGAACATTTTTTTGCCACAACTTGAATCTGCAGATTATCACGAGGAGTGAAGCAATTTTGATTTACAAACATAGTTACTCCTACTACTTATCTGTGGTTGCCCAGATCATAATTGCATCATGCTTGCTTATCTGAGACTAATACAACAAGGGGAGCAAATTGCTCAGAGGTGCTGCTGGAGATGCTGTCGGGGCGGCGGGCCGCTGGACAAGGAGGAAGGAGGAAGGAGGAGAGGTACCTGGGCGGGCGCGGCCGGTCGCCGGAGGGGTCGGGGTCGGGGTTGGGGTCGGGGTCGGCGGCGGCGGCGTCCAAGGGATGAATGTGCGGGGGAGGGCGCAGGGGCGGCGGCGCGGGGGAGCTGCAGTGGTGGGGGGCACGGGGGCGCGGGGGCGACGGGGGTGGAGTCCGGCGGGGGTCGGGGCGGCGGCGTCGTGGGTCAGGTGAGCGCGCGGTTGGACTGGCGAGGGAGAGGGGAGGAATTAGCTAAGGGGGGAAACTTACTAATGGCGCACCCCGAAGCGGTGCGCCATTAGACTGTTTTTTTTACATAGCAATGGCACACCCACGACGGGTGCGCCATTAGTAAAAAAAATTTATGTAGCAATGGCGCACCAGCCATAGGTGCGCCATAAGTAATTTTTATTATTATTATTTTTGCATCTAATAAATTTTTTAGAAAATGAATATGAATATGAAACAGTAACATTTTTTTACAAAAACAGTAATAATTTGTGATGGTGGAGCGGGCCGGGAGGGTGCGGGGGGTCGTCGGCGGCGGTGGAGTGGGCCGGGGAGGGTGCGGGGGGTCGTCAGTGGCGGTGGAGCGGGCCGGGGAGGGTGCGGTGGGTCGTCGGCAGCGGTGGAGCGGGGGAGGGTGCGGGGGTCGTCGGCGGCGGTGGAGCGGGCCGGGCAGGGTGCGGTGGGTCGTCGGCGGCGGTGGAGCAGGGGAGCTAGGGTGCGGGTGGTCGTCGGCGGCGGTGGAGCGGGCCGGGGAGGGTGCGGGGGGTCGTCGGCGGGGGTGGAGCGGGCCGGGGAGGGTGCGGGGGGTCGTCGGCGGCGGTGGAGCGGGCCGGGCAGGGTGCGGTGGGTCGTCGGCGGCGGTTGAGCAGGGGAGCTAGGGTGCGGGTGGTCGTCGGCGGCGGTGGAGCGGGCCGGGGAGGGTGCGGGGGGGCGTCGGCGGCGGTGGAGTGGGCCGGGGAGGGTGCGGTGGGTTGTCGGCGGCGGTGGAGCATGGGAGCTAGGGTGCGGGGGGTCGTCGGCGGCGGTGGAGCGGGCCGGGGAAGGTGCGGGGGGTCGGCGGCGGCGGTGGAGTGGGCCGGGGAGGGTGCGCTAGGTCGTCGGCGGCTGTGGAGCAGGGGAGCTAGGGTGCGGTGGGTCGTCGGCGGCGGTGGAGTGGGCCGGGGAGGGTGGGGGGGTCGTCGGCGGCGTTGGAGCGGGCCGGGGAGGGTGCGCTGGGTCGTCGGCGGCTGTGGAGCAGGGGAGCTAGGGTGCGGTGGGTCGTCGGCGGCGGTGGAGTGGGGGAGGGTGCGGGGGGTCGTCGGCGGCGGTGGAGCGGGCCGGGGAGGGTGCGGTGGGTCGTCGGCGGCGGTGGAGCAGGGGAGCTAGGGTGCGGTCGGTCGTCGGCGGCGGTGGAGCGGGGGAGGGTGCGGGGGGTCGGCGGCAGCGCCCGGTGGAGCGGGGTAGAGGGTGCAGGGGGTGCTCGGCGGCGAGGGGGACCGGATCTGGCGAGGTGGGATAGCGATCGAGATGGAGGGGGATCGAAATCAAGTGTCCATGAAATATACACTAATGGCGCACGGGGAGCAATGCGCCATTACTAGCTTAAACTAGTAATGGCGCACTGCACCAGGTGCGCCATTAGTAGTTTTGCAAAAAAGTAAAATAATATATATTTTAGTGGCGCACTATGTTTCTGGTGCGCCATTACTAGTTACAACTAGTAATGGCGCACTATGTCCTGGTGCGCCATTAGTATGTCTGGCAAAAAAAATGGCGCACCGTTTGTCTGGCGCGCCATTAGTGTCTTTCACACTAATGGCGCACCGGCACATGGTGCGCCATTGCTATATAGCAATGGCACACCACATGTCTGGTGCGCCATTAGTGGCCATTCCATCTATAGCCCTTTTCCTAGTAGTGACCCACCCCTCGTTCAGTGCTGCGCACGGCCTCTAGCATACTACAAACACCAGAAACTACTTGCAACTCCTGGACAGAGGACAAGGGTGGTTAAGAAGTCGAGCGGGTCCATTGGTTTCGGGCCCAATGCATGGTAGTAGCTGAATCTTAAATCACACATACAGATCTCAGTGCTTAAGGACAGTTCCAATGAAACAACCCACCATGTACTCCTACATGGCCTCTCATCGATACCTTTACCAAATTGTGTTCACACACTTAGCTCACACACAGTAGGACATGTGTTCATCACCATTCCAATTCATTCCCGATGAATCAGACCTGACTCAACTCTAAGCAGTAGCATCCATGACAAACAAGCATGAATGAGTAGGCACATCAGGGCTCAAACAAATCCTAATCATCCTAGTGGGTTTCATCTATTTACTGTGGCAATGACAGGTCATGCAGAGGAAAAGGGGTTCAACTACCGCAACAAGTAACAGATGAATCGTTGTTGTCCTACTGCAGTAAAAGAGAGCAGGAGCGAGAGAGTGGGATTGTATCGGAAAAACAAGGGGGTTTTGCTTGCCTGGCACTTCTGAAGATGATATAGCTCTTCATCGGTGTCATCGAACTCATCATCGGAACATACGTCTACCGAGGGGGAACAACCACCGGCAAACACAAAAAGAACACAATCAATGCAATGCACAATATGATGCATGATCATGACATGTCAATATGCTGTGATTTGAGCTAATGCATCTAAGAGCAAAAGGGTTTGAGTTGATTTGAACCAAAGGTTCAAATTCAAATTCAAACTAAGGACTTCTAAAGTGCATTATCATGTTTTGATCTAAACAACAAGGTTAAGTTGTTTAAACATGCATGAAACCAGATGGATAGATTGGATTTTTCTGATCATTTTTCATATATAAATCTTTGCATTTGGAGTTACAGATTAATTTCTATGAATTTTTGAAGTTTGTAGCATTTTGTGGAATTTCCTGTATAAGAATAATCCAGTAAATAAGTTATTGCATCAGCGTTGCGTCAGGGTGACATCAGCAGTCAACGGAGACGGTTCAGGTCAACCCTGACCTGTGGGTCCCGTCTGTCAGTTGTTAATTAAACCAACTAAATTTAGTTAGCGTTAAACTAACACTAATCCAGTTTAGTTAGTGGCCTGGGGCCCACACGTCAGTGACCCAGGGAAAGTCAAACAGGGTCAAACCCCGGGTCAGTTGGGTCAAACCCACCGGCGACATGACGCCGGTGAGGCTAGACGCGGCGGAGGGCTGCGGAATTCCTCGTCCGGCGACCAAATGGCCGGCGGAGGGCATCTGCGGGACGCGGGCACTCGTCCGCGTCGAGTGGTGGCAGCGGTTGGGCCTGGGATGGCCAGAGTCATCACCGGCGTCGACCTTGGCGGTCGCCGGAGCTCAGATGAGCTCGGGGTCGATGCTACGGTGGGCAGGGTGGCTCGTGCGGGGCACCTACATGCTCTACGCGACGCAGAGAGGGAGCTGAGCACGACGGCCGGACCGTTAGGTGGCCGGGGATACGTCAGCGGCGAGCACAAGCGGCGGCGCGTGCGGGCGAGCGAGGTGCGGTGGCTACGGTGCACGAGAGCGAGAACGGTGAGGGGGGAGAGGATCAGTGGCTCACGGCGAGTGCAGGGAAGCGAACGGCGAGATCGGGGGAGAACTGGAGCGGTTGGGGCGGCGGAGGCGATCTCGTCGTCGGGAGGTTGGAGACGAGCTCGGTGAGGACGTTCGGTTGCTTCTGGTGGGGCGTGGCTCGGTGAGGGGGTGGAGGACGAAGTGGCGGAGCTTCTGGGCGCGTCGGCGAGGCGTGGGGTGGCCGGTGGCCATGGCTACGGCGAGCGGCGGCTGCGGCTGCGCTCGGGTGGGTGCGCGTGAGAGGGACAGGGGAGGGTGTAACGCCCCGAATCCGATGCGCCAGGTGCCATCCCATTATTCGTCGTTGTTGCCTTGTCATTTGCTTGCGTGTTGCATTTTGCCATGTCATCATCTGCATTGCATCCTCATGTTTTTCAAAACTTGCATCCGGTCCTTTTCACCGTTGTCCGTTTCGCGATCCGACACTCCCACATGCACCAGCGCACCCCTCTTGTCTCTTTTCATGAACAGGTATTAAACGTTCTCGGAATGGGCCGAGATTTGCCGAGTGGCCTTGGTATATAACCGGTAGACCGCCCGTCAAATTTTGTTCCATTTGGAGGTCATTCGATGCCCCAACGGTTAACCGTGTAACCCCGGAAACCCCTCTCTCTTTGCAGCCCAGCACCCCTTCACCACAGCCCACTAACCCAGCAAAACCCCCTCCATGCTCTCCGCCGTTCGATCACGATCGTGTGGGCGAAAACCACACCCCATTTGGACTCTCCTAGCTCCCTCTACCTATAAATTAGTCCCCTCCCTTGAATTTTCGGGCAAACCCTAGCTCCACCTCCCCTCCACCGCGCCGGACATGTCCGCCCCGCCGACGGACGCGTGCCGCCGCCGCCACGTGTCCCCGCCGCCGCCGTTCCCACCGCGCGCTGCCGCGGGTCCGCTTGGCCCAGGCGCGGCCCGCCCGAGCCCATCAGGGCCCGAGCCGCCCCAAGCGCGCCGCCGCTCGCCTCCAAGCTCCCGCCGGCCTCCCGCGCCGCCGGGCTCCCTCCGCCGCCGCCGGCGCCCCCCGCCCCGCCGTCGACCACTGCTGCCCGACCTCACCTCGCCACCGCCGCCGGGCTCCGCCCCGCGCCCCGCCCCGCGCCGGCCGCCTGCTCCTCCTCGCCGGTGCGCGCCGCCGCCCGGAGCTCGCCTCCCCTCGCGCCGCCATGCCCCGCTCGTCGCCGGTGCTCCTCCGGTGAGAGCTCCGGCCGGATCCGGGGAGTGGACGAGATCCACCACTCCCCCGATCCAAATGCGCCCCCGTGCCCCTGGATCCGCTCGTCCCGGGTCCATCCCGTCCCATTTCCTCGAGGTCCATTTTTCTTGTAAGTCCCAGATTTTCAATATCATGTGCATATGTTTGTCATGCCATATCTTTATGTGTGCTGCTCCGTTTTGTGTGTGTAATATTTCAAAATGTTCATCATGAGATGCTCTCGATTTTGTTCCTGTGTGCCATGCTTGTTTGAGTTAATCTTGATGCCCTAATCATCGTTGCAAGAGTGCTATGTGATGTTAACCGCTGTCTGTTATCAGAACTTGTTGTTTTGTCATTTTCGTTGCAAGAGTGCTATGAGCTCTACATGTGTTTTGAACTAAATCATCTCATCTTTCCAGAGGTGCTTGTCTTGTATTTTTGTGATCTATGTGGTGACTAGCACAAGCATGCAAAGTAGCCTCCGTGATGTTGCTGATTTCTGTGACTTGGTCATTTCTGCCAAGTCTGAGCCTGTTATATTTTGTTGCTATGTAAACTTGCTGCTACCATGAGTTCTATGCATAATCTGGAGATGCTCACTAAGGATGTTTTGTTGTTCATGTTATGCTCTATCCATCCGTACCATTTGTTGTATTTATAGCCTGCCGTAGCCTGTTGTAATATTGCTCCAAACTTACTAAATAATGTTGCTGTCAGCCTGTTAACATTAAGTTCAGTTTTGTCATGTGTTTTGCTAGAGATCCATGCACCCTATGAACTTGCTCTTGCCATGCTTATCTTCATAATTATTCCATCTTACTTTTATATGCCTTCACATGCCATGAAATGCTTGGTGATGAGTGATTTGAGCTCGCAAAGATGCCTTCATAATTCTGTTTATGCCATGCTCGGTTTTTCTACCAAGTCTGAATCTGTCATATTACTTGCCATGTTTGCATGGATGCTACCATGTTTGATGTTGATCTCTGGAATTAGTTCAGTAAGGGAGTTTTGTTATTTGTCTTTAGTATTAGCATTCCATGCTCTGTTTAGCTATGATAGCTTGCTGTAACATGTTGTTTGATAGCTCTAAACATTGCTACCTGATGTTATTTTTACCATGTCCAGTAATTCTGCTAAGTCTGTGAACTGTTATTATTTGCAATCTTGCCATGTCCTTTTGAGCATGTTCTTGTGATTTTTGGAGATAGCTCAGTGTTCATGTTTTGTCATACTTTACCTGTACATCATGTCCATAACTTTTTTTTTATGTTGAGGTGCTGTAGCATATTGTTTCGATGCTTGCTAGATGCCTAGTTGCTGTTTTGGACAGATTGTTGCTATATCTTGTTTGGATTGTATGTGTTGCACCGTTGCTCCGTTTTGAGCATGTTCTGTATGAAACTTGTAGTTTTACATGTAGTTTCATATTAACTTATTGCATCCTTGTTTTGAGTGTGTTTGCTTGATGTTTGAATGCATTTTGCATCAATGCCATGTTTAACTTGTTTTGCTCATATCTTCTAGGCCGTAGCTCCGAAATAAACGAACTTTATATGTAACTTGACTAGAATTTCGTGTAGATCATCATGGTGCATCTTAAATTGCTGTTTAACAACTTGAACATAAGGTTTATTCAGATCTGGACCAAATTCTAAATTTGCATATGAGGACTTACCGGATTTGTTATATGTTGTTCCCGGCCTCATTTAAACTTGCTTTGATGTGTTGCTCTTGTATGCATCATCTCTTGACATGAGTAGTTTCATCTAGCCTTGTCATGCATCATGTTTGGTTGTGCATCATGTCATGTTTATGTGTTGTGTGTTCACCTTGTTGTTTGCTTCTTTCCGGTTGTGCTCCTTCTCGTTAGTTCCTGCTTCATTGCGATCGTGGGGATTCGTTCGTCTACGCTTGGTTCGTCTTCGTAGCTTCATCTTCTTCATGGACTCGTTCTTCTTCCTAGCGGGATTTCAGGCAAGATGACCGTCACCTTGGATCTCATTACTATCATTGCTATGCTAGCTGCTTCGTTCTATCGCTATGCTGCGCTACCTATGACTTGCTCTTCAAGCCTCCCAAATTGCCATGAACCTCTAACCTTCGCCACCCTTCCTAGCAAACCGTTTTTTGGCTATGTTACCGCTTTGCTCAGCCCCTCTTATAGCATTGCTAGTTGCAGGTGAAGATGAAGATTGCTCCATGTTGGATTATGTTTATGTTGGGATATCACAATATCTATTATTTAATTAATGCATCTGTATACTTGGTAAAGGGTGGAAGGCTCGGCCTTATGCCTGGTGTTTTGTTCCACTATTGCCACCCTAGTTTCCGTCATACCGGTGTTATGTTCCTTGATTTTGCGTCCCTTACGCGGTTGGGTGATTTATGGGACCCCCTTGACAGTTCGCTTTGAATAAAACTCTTCCAGCAAGGCCCAACCTTGGTTTTACATTTGCCTCACCTAACCTTTTCCCCTTGGGAGTCGCGCATCCCAAGGGTCATCTTTATTTTACCCCCCCTGGCCAGTGCTTCTCCAAGTGCTGGTCCAAACGGAGCAATGTCCGGCGCCCCCTGGGCAACCAGGGTCTATGCCAACCCGACATCTGGCTCATCCGGTGTGCCCTGAGAACGAGATATGTGCAGCTCCTATCGGGATTTGTCGGCACATCCGGGCAGCTTTTCTGGTTTTGTTTTACCATCGTCGAAATGTCTTGTAACCGGGATTCCGAGACTGATCGGGTCTTCCCGGGAGAAGGAATATCCTTCGTTGTCCGTGAGAGCTTATAATGGGCTATGTTGGGACACCCCTGCAAGGTATTATCTTTCGAAAGCCGTGCACGCGGTTATGTGGCAGATGGGAATTTGTTAATGTCTGGTTGTAGAGAACTTGACACTTGACTTAAATAAAACGCATCAACAGGTTGTGTAACCGTGATGGTCTCTTTTCGGCGGAGTTCGTGAAGTGAACACGGTTTTTGGGTTATGTTTGACGTAAGTAGGAGTTCAGGATCACTTCTTGATCATTCCTAGTTTCACGACCATTCCGTTGCTTCTCTTCTCGCTCTTATTTGCGTAAGTTAGCCACCATATTTTGCTTAGCCGCTGCTGCAACCTCACCACTTTACCCCTTCCTTACCCATTAAGCTTTGCTAGTCTTGATACCCATGGTTATGGGATTGCTGAGTCCTCGTGGCTCACAGATTACTACAACAACAGTTGCAGGTACAGGTTATGCGATGATCATGACGCGAGAGCGATGTTATTTGTTTTGGAGTTCTTCTTCTGCTTCTTCTTCGATCAGGGGATAGGTTCTAGGTCGGCAGCCTGGGCTAGCAGGGTGGATGTCGTTTGAGCTTCCGTTTGTGTTTCATCCGTAGTCGGATGTTGATCTTATGTATGATGTATTGATGTATTCTTGCGGCATCTGTATGCCTTGTATGTATCCCCATCTATTATGTAATGTTGATATAATGATATCCACCTTGCAAAAGCGTTTCAATATGCGGGTCTATCCTTGGTGGGACCTTCGAGTTCCTCTCGGATAGGGTCGCATATTGGGCGTGACAAGTTGGTATCAGAGCCTCGACCGACCTTAGGAGCCCCCCTTGATTGATCGTGTAGTTTGGCCGTTGTTGAGTCTAGAATATTTTTTTTTTCTGAGTCTAGTTATATCGGAGAGTAGGAATTCTTTTTACTCCTCAGCCCCTTCGTTGCTCTGGTGAGAAATCTTGACGTAGGTGTTTTGAACTACTCCTCTTCCCCTTCAAACTTTCCTTAGGATCACGCGGTTAGTTTTTTTTTCGTTCGTTGTCCCCTCTTTTCATCCGATGCATTTTCTCGTCAAGTCGATTTGACCTCTTTGTTTTTGCAAGTTCAATCCTAAGTTCTCTCTCAACGAGGTTGTTTCTCTGTCCTCAGTTGTTTTCTTTTTCCCACCCGCCCACCCCTTTTTTCTTCTCGGAACCGGAGTCCGTAATCGAGTATCCTTCCTACTCGGGCGAAGCCTTTGCATTATTTCAACCGGTGTTTTCTCTTCACTCTATTCGTCGGTTCTCCCTTCCACGTTACCTTTGTTTTCCCGCCCTCCCACCCTCTTCTTCCCGGAGTCTGAGTCTCTTTTGAGCATCAATTTTCATTCGTACGGAGCTTCTTCAGTCTTTCCTCAATCATTTCAACCGGTGAATTCTTGTCAAGTTCATCATTGATTCGTCTTGTTTTCTTCTCCGGTGGACTCAATTCAAGTTTTTCGGGTTGATCATATTATTTTCCTTGGATCAAGTGTCTTCCTTGCTCGTTCGCCTCTCGCTAGTTTATCCTTCCGGATTGCTCAAGACATCTCAGGATCGGCTGTGTTCAAATTAATTCGAGGTTGTCACCTCATTCAAATATTTCAATTGTTCCAATGCATCATCTATCTCTGCAACAATCTTTTCCAACGGTGTTTCTTTTTAGTGGGCCCTAACGCACAGGTCTTTCCCCAGGATCTTACCTGACTCGTCTAAGTTTCCCGGAGTTATTCTCAAATCCTTTCCGAAGTTTGACGTAAGTATGAATTTCATCAGTCAGATGCTTCTCCAAGATCGCTTTCAAATTCTTTCATGATCGGGTCAACCTTTTTCCTCTTTTCATTCTCCCGGAGTATCTCATCAATTTTGGTGTTGTTTCTCGTCGTCATTCTCAACATTTGAGGACCGAAGAAGAGTTTCTTTTAAATCTTGCCCGTTCTCTCGGAGATTCGTGGTGCTAGCCTCATGTTATCCTCTCAAATTGTTTCTAGTCGTGCAATTCTTTTCACCCATCTGGAGTATTTCAGGAGTCGTTTTCCGTCTCAATTATCCGGAGGCCTCCATTCCAGAATATTTCTTCCTTCTAAGTTTTCAAATCTGTTCTTCGATTATTCTATATTTGTGCCTTTTCGTTTGTCTCCATATTCTTCCGGTGTTTTGCTCTTTAATCAGTTTGCGATCTCTTCGTTCTCTTGCCTCTAGATTCCCTCAAGTATCTTCGTGCTTTTCTAATTCTTTCCGGTGATTCATTCTCTTTTCGTCATTCGTTTCAATTCTCACGGTGGTTCGTTCAAGATTTCTTTTCTGTTGTTATCATATCAATTCATTCGTTCTTTCCAGCCCTACCGGTGGTTCATGAAGACTTTCTCAAGTTTTGGGCTATACCCCCCCTTAATCTTTCCAACGAGAATAAGTAGTATGCAAATCCATTGTTTCTCATCAATTTAATTGGTGGAGGATAAGCATAACGCAATCCTTATTCTTCTTTCTTCAAGTGGTTTTATCTCTTCTTTTCGGAGATTGTTCATCTTATCACATTCTCAGTTCAAAGTGTTTTCGTCTTTTCTTTTCCGGATTTCCAAGCTTCTCGCCGATTTCGTCGCGAACCTCCATCCAAATCATCGTAAGGATTTCACCTTATCCCTTTCATCCTTCAATTTTATCTCGTCATTCTTTTGTTACCGGAGTTCATCACGGTGGCTCGTTATGATTTAATTCATTCTTCAAGTGTTCATCAAGATTCTTGTAGGCATAGCTCATGTATCTTCTTCTTGCTTCTCAAAGGGCAATCAATTATCCATATTCTTCTGAAGTGGAGTTTTGCATTTCCTCGCTCTTCTCAGCTTTTCAATCTTTTCCGCTTGTGGTAGGTTACCACCTCATAATTTTGAGATGTTATCCATAAGTCCACAACAAGCTTATTCTTTTGTTGTTGAATTTCCAACAACTCCGTTCAATGTTTTCCTTCTAAGGATGCTCTCAATTTCATTCATGGTAGAAGTTGTCATCTTCTTCCCCCGTTCTTCTCATTCCATTCTTTCAATTCTTCCGGAGGCATTGCGCTGTTCATCTTCTCTCTTGCATTTCTTACTTCAACTCTTCCTTTTCTCTCCCATCTTGTTCCTAAGATCTCGGGACGAGATCTCTTGTTAGTGGAGGAGTGTTGTAACGCCCCGGATCCGATGCGCCAGGTGCCATGCAGTTATTCTTCGTTGTTGCCTTGTCATTTGCTTGCGTGTTGCATTTTGCCATGTCATCACCTGCATTGCATCCTCATGTTTTTCAAAACTTGCATCCGGTCCTTTTCCCATTGTCCGTTTCGCGATCCGACACTCCCACATGCACAGGCGCACCCGTCTTGTATCTTTTCATGAGCAGGTGTTAAACATTCTCGGAATGGGCCGAGATTTGCCGAGTGGCCTTGGTATATAACTAGTAGACCGCCCGTCAAATTTCATTCCATTTGGTGGTCATTTGATGCCCCAACGGTTAACCGTGTAACCCCGGAAACCCCTCTCTCTTTGCAGCCCAACACCCCTTCACCACAGCCCACTAACCCAGCAAAACCGCCTCCATGCTCTCCACCGTCCGATCACGATCGTGTGGGCGAAAACCACACCCCATTTGGACTCTCCTAGCTCCCTCTACCTATAAATTAGTCCCCTACGTCGAATTTTCGGGCAAACCCTAGCTCCACCTCCCCTCCACCGCGCCGGACATGCCTGCCCCGCCGACGGACGCGTCCCGCCGCCGCCACGTGTCCCCGCCGGCGTTCCCACCGTGCGCCGCCGCGGGCCCGCTCGGCCCAGGCGCGGCCCGCCTGAGCCCATCGCGGCCCGAGCCGCCCCAAGCGCGCCGCCGCTCGCCTCCAAGCTCCCGTCAGAGCTTCGTCGCCCGCTGGCCGGCCTCCGGCGTCACCGGGCTCCCTCCGCCATCGCCGGCGCGCCTCGCCCCGCCATCGACCACCGCCGCCCGACCTCACCTCGCCACCGCCGCCAGGCTCCACCCCGCGCCCCGCCGGCGTCCCGCCCCGCGCCGGCCGCCGCCTCCTGGCTCACAGGTTATTACAACAACAGTTGCAGGTACAGGTTATGCGATGATCATGACGCGAGAGCGGTGTTATTTGTTTTGGAGTTCTTCTTCTACTTCTTCTTCGATCAGGGGATAGGTTCCAGGTCGGCAGCCTGGGCTAGCAGGGTGGATGTCGTTTGAGCTTCTGTTTGTGTTTGATCCGTAGTCGGATGTTGATCTTATGTATGATGTATTGATGTATTCTTGCGGCATATGTATGCCTTGTATGTATCCCCATCTATTATGTGATGTTGATGTAATGATATCCACCTTGCAAAAGCGTTTCAATATGTGGGTCTATCCTTGGTGGGACCTTCGAGTTCCTATCGGATAGATTCGCATATTGGGCGTGACAGAGGGGATGAGCACGGTTGAAGGAGTGAGAGGGCCTAGGGGGTGCGTGGCGTCTCCAGCCAGATCCAGGTAGTCGTCGGCAAGCAGGAGGAGGCGTGGTGAGCTCGGCTGTGTTGCGGTGTCCCTCCTCTGCCTACTGGCAGAGGTAGGCGATGACTGGCACCAAGCCAGTGGGCTAGGCCGTGCTGGGCCAGGCCAGGTAAGCGCCAGGTAAGTGCTTTCTCTGCTCTGTCTTTTCTAGTTTTGTTCTGTTTCCTATTTATGCAATTTTGTTTTAATTTGGTTTTTCAAACCAAATTGCTTTTAAAAATTCTAAAAAATAGTTGTGGGCACTAAATGAATTATTCCAGAGGCCCTCAACTAATTCCAAAATTGTTGGAGCATTTAAAATATTTATAGTATTTAAATGCCCCAATTCAAATACAATATGAGTTAATTCAAATAACCAGAATGGCCTAAAAATATGTGCATCATTTTTGGCAGAGGTTCTCACCTTTATCAAAAATCATGAACTTTTCTAAAGGGCATTCTGGATTCACTGAAAAGATTTAAACTTGAACCTAGTTGAATTGATTTAGTGCCAGGGCTTGGTCATCCCCAATTCAAATTTCCTTTGAATTTAAACATGATGCATGCTCACTGATGCAACTATTTACAGTCATGAATCTAGGGCTGTGACAACTCACCCCCACTAAACAAGAATCTCGTCCTGAGATTCAAGACGTGAGGTAAGAAGATAGGGGGACACAAAGCTAACACCATCTTCTCGATCCAATTGCTCTTGTCGAAGATGTTGATTCATTGCATCATATTGATCTTGACATCTTTGCTTTTGAGATCTTCACCCAACACGACAAGGGAAAGAGAGGGAAGCTCTAGAGGATTCGATCTTCACGAAGATCAAGCAAATCATGATCAACTCACGGAATGAGATGTAGTAACATCTCTCGAACTGAGACACAAAACACACATCGAGAGGGATGGAAGAAACAGATGGCGAAAGTTCAATTTGGTAGGCAACAATTCCACGCTAGAATAGGATGGCGCATGGTTTCAAAGTAGTGAGGAGATTGATTGCCATGACCCCGTAACGGGGCACCTTAGGAAAGGTGACTCGTAGAATTATTCCCTTAAGTGGCAAAAAGAATTACTTTTGATACAAAGGTCATCGAAACTCTCTATACCAGCCTAAGGCAATTCACAAACAATCGTTTGAAGGAATTGGAAAGAATGTCATACTCAGTTTGGAAAGGAAACTACAGGTATAGAACAACTCGGCAACTGGAAGGCACATTTCGGTTGATATCAAAGATATAACCAAGTGACTGAGCGTGCTCTCAAGAACTGGAGCATTTCCATAGACATCAAGGTCTTACCAACATCCGTGCCGAGGATCCTGGCATCAAATCTTACTACCATGATGAATAGTGATGGACAATGCGGATACAAAGGAAGATAACACCTTCTCAGACTTCCCCTTAGCAAGGCTATGGAAACAGAATCTGGATGATCGGCCGACAGACATTTAGCACTCCGCTTCTAATGTTCTCCTTGATGTGCTAGCGTAATCCATTCATAGATATGGTTTGATATCTAGAACATCAAGTAAAAGGTCGGACTTCGGGAACACAAAAATCCATAAGGAACAACTACTGGAATAAATTCTATGAGATCCTTATGGGGAAGTGGCCAACTTTCTCAATCAAGATACTACAATGATAAGTCTTCCGGTTGGGTGTGTTGGCCACAACATCCACTTTACCGGGTTACAGAGAGACCATTATTATAGTTCTTGAGGAACGTTCCAACCATCATATCTGCCTGAGATTCAGATCTGGTTGGTGTCAGGATAATCCAGACTCATCGGGTCTGGAAAGAAAAATGAAAGTTTGCAACACAAATCGACGAGATGATGTTGCGAGATTCTCGGGAAATGAACTACGATAGTAAGCTCCAAAACATGAGCTGGTTCTGCTACAAACCTGTGAACACGCTGTCCAAGACAAGCATGACCACATAGTAGTCTTACAACAAAACGCTACCGAGTTCAGGTGGGGAACCATCATTAATGACAACAAAGTCTCCATGTGTGGAAGTCCAAAGAATTCACCTTAGAACAGACTCCTTTATCTTGAACAAATCAATCAGTGGCTTGGTGTGCTAGGGATGCATATGGAATGAAGATGATCAGTCTATCATACCATAGAATACTTTGCATGTGCATGGCTGACTTGGGATGATTCCAGAGGAGACAACATTGACTTTCTCGAATTCACGGTGGCAACTTGCATCAATGCACATGTATTAGAGGAAGTCACTTCTTTCACCCGAGCATATGCTTCATGAACGGAACATGAAGGCAATGCTTTAAAAGTTTCCAACACTGTTTAATGTTCAACATGAATCATGGACGAGATAAAATGTTGCTGATGGGCTCAACAACAAGTCACCAAGATTTCCCTATAGATGGAGTTCCATAATTAGGTGAACACGGTGATAGCATTGGTCAGACCGAAAGATATAATGGTGTATGCTCGAGGGATCAACCATGAGTAAGACATCATTATGAATATCATTGGTTCTGATTTGACTTGACAATAGCCCACACTCAAGTCAAAGTTTGGATAAAATGATAGGTCCATTAACTGATCACGAGGATCAATCGATGAAAATACCATCTTTCTTCAACACAGATACAAGATATCCCTTAGGGATGAGCTAGGTCGGGCAAGCTTTTATCTTCCAACTCTCCAAATTGTTGTCTAGCTTAACCAACTAGCTCAAGGGTATGCAACACAAACTCTCGGAGAAGGGTTGGTTACAAGAAACCAACTTGATCACGAGCTCAACATAGCGGTCAGGGGACAACCTGGAAATACTTCCGAGAAGATATTCGGAAAATCACGAACCACTGACATGTTACTAAGCTCGAGATCAATCTTGCTTTCAAGGCAAGATGATGTGATCAAAAGAGCAAGGGTTTGACAAAATCCTAACTCATCGATCGAAGGGTGCACCAACAAAAATGGACTAGGTAGCACGATCAGTCCTAGGATGGTGATTCAATAACCAACACGCTAAGGATGAGAATATTGTCCATTAACTACCAAGCAATGAGGTTGCTAGGAGTATCGATTTCACACATCACAGTTCACTTGTCGGCATTCCGGTTACAACAACACGGGACCAAGGAATGAATAATGATAGCGAGAAGTATCATTGTGTCAAGAATTCATAAGAGGTGGTGCAATTCTCATGACATTCTTGACATAAAGATGGTAACACTCCAAGGTAGAACAGAGCAAAAGCTGGATTGGCATTTTGATCCACGGAATACAACTACTTTGACCCAATCCTAGATATGGATGAGGTACTGGAGTTTGTTTCTCCTAGTCATTCCAGAATAGAATGGCCTGACGGACCACAAGAATAATTAGGTATCGATGAACGAATGCATGCATACTCTTGACTATCAATTGATACACGAGGGCCGGAATACAACTAAAGAGGGACAACTCAAAGGAACATATAACTTTCTGAGTTGTGGATGCATAGATTAGTTTGTCGAATCAAGTTCAACAGGTTTCTTCCGGATAACCCATGCAGAGAAGGTAGGACTGGCAGATTCACAATTCTGGAATGGAGAACCCATTAAGAGCACTCTTATTGTGATCTTTTGGTTCAAAGGCTTTTGCCATATTGATTCATGGTATTGGAAGAAGGATATACCACGGACCTCGAGGACTATCGCAAAGGTTACTAATATCTTAAGGGAACTAGAAAATACTAACAACATGAAGTAGGGTGAATCTCGGGTTCAAGAACCCAGGAATAGAATACCTACTAACTAATAACATCAGGGGATGCTTCCGAGAATAGTGGCCAGAATCATCACACCTAGAACACAAAACATGGTTAGATTTCTGGGTGACTCCCTAAAACACCTAGGGTCATAATAATAGCTCCAACATATATGTCGAGGCAACATAGTACATCTTAGTGTGATTAATCTGGCCCAAATGGACCTCAGGAACATGGAGGAATGATTGCAAGTGCATTAGACTATCTAGAAACGTCCGATGACTCGGACAGCGTAACGGCTGTAAATGCTCAGAAAAAGATTTGAGACATTCACAAGGATTTGCATAGTCACTTAACAACATCATATCAAGCTTCTGGTTCAACTGACAACATACTAAAAGTAGTAGAAACTGAACTGGTCTTGAATCCAACAATCCTATAAGTCTACGGATTAGTAACACGTGATCCTGATAGAAAGATGAGAAGCCTAGTTCTTAATCCCCGTAGAAAGGAAGAGGTTGACTCAGATCAAAAGGGCATAAGGTAAAGGAGTAAAAAGAGCTTTACATTCCCTTCCACGATCAATTCCCTTATATAACTAAAGCATTTCTAGACTCGACTTCGACCAGTTTGGCTTGGTAATCCTACAGGCACTCAGGCTCTGATACCAACGCTGTCGGGACCCCGATTCCAAGTCACATCGATCTAGCCGGTAACACTCATATCACTTTGCGGCCTCACGCACGGTATTCCCACGGGTGTCGCCTTACCATGGCCCGGGACCATTTGCGCCTATTGGCTCACGTATATGATAGTGTCACTAGCATCCATATGACAGAAAACCCGGGCCGACATAACTAGTCCTGAACCCAAAGTGGCACTAACTTATGGGGACAGGCATACATGAATCAACATCGAGCATGTCGGTCAACAACCTGCGAATCCGGGCTGTAGCACTGGGCTAACAGGACTCCGGTGAACCGGGCTGTAGCAGGCTAGGCAGGACTCCGGATGTCACCGCGTGACATTTCCCCGAAGGGACAGACACAGGAACGAAGTGAATCACATGCCGGCCAGTCAAGTGTTCCGGAGCAGTAGTGCTAGGCTAGCAGAACTCCGGTGAACCGGGCTGTAGCGGACTACTATGGCTCATGGAAGCACAAGACTACATTTCTCCATAAGAGAGGCTACCAAGGATAAACAACTAGGTTGTCGGATCCCACACATACCAAGCATTTCAACCATACACACAATATGCTCGACATGTGTAAATACAACATGGCATCACAACAAGACTCTACGACTCAAAGTATTTATTCATTAGGCTCCAAGGAGCGAGATATTACAAACATGGGTCTCATGACCCAACATTCAGAGCATACAAGTCAAAGCACATGCGGAAGCTTAACATGTATGAGTACAGACATCTACAAATGAAAAAGGCTGAGAAGCCTAACTATCTACCAGATCCTGCCGAGGGCACAAGATCATAGCTGAGGTATCAAGCTAAACGTCGAAGTCCACACGGAACTACTAGCGAGACTAACGTCTCTCTGCAAAACATAAAATAGGCAAACGTGAGTACAAATGTACCCAGCAAAGACTTACATCAGAACTAGCTACATATGAATCAGTATAAACAAAGGGGGTGGTGGATTTTGACTGCAGCAATCTAGCTTTGACTCAGTGGCTATCCTAAACTATGACTGCAAGTAACTCTTTTGAGGTGGCGCACACGAGTCCACATATTCACCAATCAATACACCACTATCGATCCGCTCCCGTCTACCGACGAGAACGCCATCCATAGCACTCACGCTTATCTTGCGCATTCTAGAGTATCCACTTCAAGTTATCTACGAACTGTACAGGCAACCAAGTAGTCCTTTACCGTTGACGCGGCTATTCGAATAGATGATGTTAACCCTGCGGGGGTGTACTTCTTCACACACGCTCTCACCACTTATCGCCGTTTACACGACATGTACTCGGCAACCTTCAAGCGGAAGCCCAGCGGCGGTGTTGGCCACGGCCTACCTAAACACTCAAGCCTCTAGTCCATGTTTAACGCCTATTCAGGTTCCATCCGCAGGGAGTCCGGCCGAGGTTTCCACATACGGCCTCGAAAGATGTGTACAGAGTTCCGAGACACCAAACGGGCGCCCGGCATGCCCGGCCACGTGCCTACCGCATCACAGCCCACCCCTCGGTCAGCGCTGCGCACGGCCTCCAGCATACTACAAACACCAGAAACTACTTGCAACTCCTGGACAAAGGACAAGGGTGGTTAAGAAGTCGAGAGGATCCATTGGTTTCGGGCCCAATGCATGGTAGTAGCTGAATCTTAAATCACACATACAGATCTCAGTGCTTAAGGATGGTTCCAATGAAACAACCCACCATGTACTCCTACATGGCCTCTCGTCGATACCTTTACCAAATCGTGTTCACACACTTAGCTCACACAGAGTAGGACATGTTCATCACCATTCCAATTCATTCCCGATGAATCAGACCTGACTCAACTCTAAGCAGTAGCAGCCATGAAAAACAAGCATGAATGAGTAGGCACATCAGGGCTCAAACAAATCCTAATCATGCTAGTGGGTTTCATCTATTTACTGTGGCAATGACAGGTCATGCAGAGGAAAAGGGGTTCAACTACCGCAACAAGTAACAGATGAATCGTTGTTGTCCTAATGCAGTAAAAGAGAGCAGGAGCGATAGAGTGGGATTGTATCGGAAAAACAAGGGGGTTTTGCTTGCCTGGCACTTCTGAAGATGATATAGCTCTTCATCGGTGTCATCGAACTCATCATTGGAACATACGTCTACCGAGGGGGAACAACCACCGGCAAACACAAAAAGAACACAATCAATGCAATGCACAATATGATGCATGATCATGACATGTCAATATGCTGTGATTTGAGCTAATGCATCTAAGAGCAAAAGGGTTTGAGTTGATTTGAACCAAAGGTTCAAATTCAAATTCAAACTAAGGACTTCTAAAGTGCATTATCATGTTTTGATCTAAACAGCAAGGTTAAGTTGTTTAAACATGCATGAAACCAGATGGATAGATTGGATTTTTCTGATCATTTTTCATATATAAATCTTTGCATTTGGAGTTACAGATTAATTTCTATGAATTTTTGAAGTTTGTAGCATTTTCTGGAATTTCCTGTATAAGAATAATCTAGTAAATAAGTTATTGCATCAGCGTTGCGTCAGGGTTACGTCAGCAGTCAACGGAGACGGTTCAGGTCAACCCTGACCTGTGGGTCCCGTCTGTCTATGGTTAATTAAACTAACTAAATTTAGTTAGGGTTAAACTAACACTAATCTAGTTTAGTTAGTGGCTTGGGGCCCACACGTTAGTGATCCAGGGAAAGTCAAACAGGGTCAAACCCCGGGTCAGTGGGGTCAAACCCACTGGCGACGTGACACCGGCGAGGCCAGACGTGGCGGAGGGGGATGCGGAATTCCTCCTCCGGCGACCAAATGGCCGGCGGAGGGCATCTACGGGACGTGGGCACTCGTCCGCGTCGAGTGGTGGCAGCGGTTGGGCCTGGGATGGCCGGAGTCATCACCGGCGTTGACCTTGGCGGTCGCCGGAGCTCGGGTGAGCTCGGGGTCGACGCTACGGTGGGCAGGGTGGCTCGTGCGGGGCACCTACGTGCTCTACGCGGCGCGGAAAGGGAGCTGACCACGACGGCTGGACCGTTAGGTGGCCGGAGATACGTCGGCGGCGAGCACAAGCGGCGGCGCGTGCGGGCGAGCAAGGTGCGGTGGCTACGGTGCACGAGAGCGAGAATGGTGAAGGGGGAGAGGATCAGTGGCTCACGGCGAGTGCAGGGAAGCGAACGGCGAGCTCGGGGGAGAACTGGAGCGGTCGGGGTGGCGGAGGCGATCTCGTCGTTGGGATGTTGGAGGCGAGCTCGGTAAGGACGTTCGGGGGCTTCCGACGGGGTGTGGCTCGGTGAGGGGGTGGAGGACGAAGTGGCGGAGCTTCTGGGTGCGTCGGCGAGGCATGGGGTGGCCGGTGGCCATGGCTACGGCGAGCGGCGGCTGCGGCTGCGCTCGGCTGGGTGCGCGCGAGAGGGACAGGGGAGGGGATGAGCACGGGGGAAGGAGTGAGAGGGCCTAGGGGGGCGTGGCGTCTCCAGCCAGCTCCAGGCGGTCGGCGGCAAGCAGGAGGAGGCGTGGCGAGCTCGGCGGTGTCGCGGTGTCCCTCCTCTGCCTACTGGCAGAGGTAGCCGATGACTGGCACCAGGCCAGTGGGCTGGGCCAGGCCAGGTAAGCACCAGGTAAGTGCTTTCTCCGCTCTGTCTTTTCTAGTTTTGTTCTGTTTTCTATTTATGCAATTTTTTTATTTGGTTTTTCAAACCAAATTGCTTTTAAAAATTCTGAAAAGTAGTTGTGGGCACTAAATGAATTATTCTAGAGGCCCTCACCTAATTCCAAAATTGTTGGATTATTTAAAATATTTATAGTATTTAAATGCCCCAATTCAAATACAATATGAGTTAATTCAAATAACCAGAATGGCCTAAAAATATGTGCATCATTTTTGGCAGAGGTTTTCACCTTTATCAAAAATCATGAACTTTTCTAAAGGGCATTCTGGGTTCATTGAAAAGATTTAAACTTGAACCTAGTTGAATTGATTTAGTGCCAGGGCTTGGTCATCCCCAATTCAAATTTCCTTTGAATTTAAACATGATGCATGCTCACTGATGCAACTATTTACAGTCATGAATCAAGGGATGTGACAGTCATGGCGATTTATTATGATCCTGGAAGATGACGTCATGTCGGTTCACAAGATTTACGCGAAGGTGATGAAGGAGGAATTTTCCTAAGTGTTGAAGATTGACATGAACAGGTTCAAATCAATCTGGGGCCTGATTGTAACACCCCGGATGTAACTTTCCATATTTGTAACTCCAACTCTTGCCATTTTCGGCTATGTGCTATGATATTCCCTTCGTGGTCGGGTTTTGTTTTTCGTTTTGCATTTTGTTCATGTCATGCATCTCATATCATGTCATCATGCGCATCTCATTTGCATACGTGTTCGTCTCATGCATCCGAGCATTTTCACCGTTGTCCGTTTTGCAATCCGACACTCCCACATGCACCGGCGCATCCCTCTTGTTTTCTTTCGTGAGCGGGTGTTAAACGTTCTCGGAATGGACCGAGCTTTGTCAAGTGGCCTTGGTATACCACCGGTAGACCACCTGTCAAGTTTCGTTCCATTTGGAGGTCGTTTGATGCTCCTACGGTTAACCGGGTAACCGCAAAGGCCTTTTGTGTGTTGCAGCAAAACCCCCCTCCAAACAGCCCAATAACCCATCTAAGTCCCCTCCACGCTCTCGGTCGTTCGGTCACGATCGTGTGGGCGAAAACCGCACTCCATTTGGAGTCTTCTAGCTCGCTCTACCTATAAATATGTGTCTCTCCCAGAATTCTCGTGCAGATCAAACCCTAGCCCCGCTCCCTCCGCGCGCCGGACACGTCCGCCCGGCGCCGGACGAACCCGTCGCCGCGCCCGACCAATCGGAGCCCGCCACGTGGCAGCGCCGCCCTACCGCCCGCGGCCCGGAGAGCCCTCGTCCAGCCCCCGCGGCCCGAGCCGCCGCCGGCCGCGCCCGCGTCCCCGCGCCCCCTCGCGCGCCTCCACCTCCGCCCGCGTGGCTCCCCGCTGCCGCCGCCGTTCCCGCCGGCGCCGCTGCCCGCACCCGCCGACGCCGTCCCCACCGCGCCGCCGCCCGTCTCCGCCGTCCGCCGACCGCCGCGCCCCCGAGCCCGCCGTCTCCTCCCTCTCCCTCCAGCCGGCCGCCCTCTCCAAGCTCCGGCCTCCTCTTCCCCAACTCCGGCGAGCAGCCCGGCCGTCCTCGGCTTCCGTGCCAGATCCAGATCCAGCGAGGTTGACCCCGAAAATCCCCCAAGTCCCGAATATTTTCACATTATGTGCTCATGTTCATCGCATCATATCTCATTGCATACTGCTCCGTTTTGCGTGCGTGATATATCGAAGTGTTAGCCTCGAGATGCTCCTCATTTTGTTCCATTGTGCCATTCTGGTTTGATTCCATCTTGATGCCCAAATCTCTGGTGAAACAGTGCTATATGATGTTTAATGCTGTTACTTATCAGAACTTGGTGTTTTGTTATTTTTGTTGCAATTGATGTGTGCATCTTATGGGCATGAGCTCTACATGTGTTTTGATATATGCCATGCCGTCTTTACAGAGGTGTATGCCCTATATTTTTGTGATCTACGTGGTGACTAGCACAAGCATGCAAACTAAGTCTGTTACTGCTGTTATTTTGTTGCCATGTATCCATGTGTCTACAGAGAGATCCATGCTTCTTTTGGGCATGTTCAGTAAGGATGTTTTGTAGATATAGTGGTGCTCTATCCATCCATGCCCCTGTGTCCAATTATGGAGTGTCCTAGCATGTCTTAAGCTTGCTCTACTTTTGCTATAAAATATTCCTGGCAGATTGTTAACATGATATTCAATTTTGCCAAGCTTGTTGTAGTTGGTCCATACATGCTATGAAGTTTCTCTTGCCATGGTTAGCTTGATAAACATGCCATCCTGCTGTAGGTATGCTTGTTTTGTCATGCATTGATTTGTGATGAGTGAATCAAGCTCACCAAGATGCCTTCATAATGTTGTGAATGCCATGTTCTGTTTTCTGCCAAGTCTGAAACCTGTTAACGGAACTTGCTATGTTTACATGGGTGCCATCATATCTTCTGATCCTTTTTGTCTCACGGTCAGTAAGGGACTTTTGTTCTATGCATTTAGTAGGTTCATGCCATGCCTTGCTTTGCTATGTTAACTTCCTGTAGCATGTGTTTTTCTTGCTCTCAACATTGCTACCTGATGCTGTTTCAATCATGTCCAGTAATTTCACCAAGGCTGTGAACCTGATATCTTTTGCACTTTTGCCATGCTTGTTTGAACCTGTTATTGTGTGATCTAGCCGTAGCTCAGTGTTCATCTTTTGTCAACCATCTCCTGTAGATTACTTTCACATGCTTTGTTGCGACGTTGGGGTGCTGTAGCATAGTTACTTGATGTATTCTAAGTGCTATCATGCTGTTAATTGCAGAATCGAGTCATTCTTGTTTTGCTTGCCATTTGCAAACCGTGCATCCGTTTCCGGTGGTCTTTATATCAATTTCGACCGAAATCATCTCATATGTCCAGTGGCATACTTTGTTTGCCAAGTTACTGCCTTGTTCATCTTTTTTCTTCTGGAGCACGCATACGCATCGCATATCATATCTCGCATATCATGCATGTTTTGCATCATGTTGCTTGTGCATTTCCCGTGATCGATTGTGGTTCCATTGCTTGTATTCTTGTTGTGGATAGAGTCGGGAGACGAGTTCGTGAACGAGGAACATGTTGAGTACGCCTACGAGGATCAAGCTTTCGACAACTCTAAGAACCTTGCAGGCAAGATGACCATACCTTCGAAATCACTTCTATCTTTGCTTTGCTAGTTGTTCTTTCTATTGGCATGCCGCGCTACCTACTACTTGCTATATCATGCCTCCCATATTGCCATGTCAAGCCTCTAACCATCTTTTCCTAGCAAACCATTGTTTGGCTAAGTTACCGCTTTTGCTCAGCCCTTCTTATAGCGTTGCTAGTTGCAGGTGAAGTTGAAGTTGGTTCCATGTTGGAACATGGAATTGTTGGAATATCACAATATCTCTTATTTAATTAATGCATCTATATATTTGGTAAAGGGTGGAAGGCTCGGCCTTATGCCTAGTGTTTTGTTCCACTCTTGCCGCCCTAGTTTCCGTCATACCGGTATTATGTTCCTTGAGTTTGCGTTCCTTACGCGGTTGGGTGATTTATGGGACCCCCTTGACAGTTCGTCTTGAATAAAAATCCTCCAGCAAGGCCCAACCTTGGTTTTACCATTTGCCACCTAGGCCTTTTCTCTTGGGTTTTCGCGAGCCCGAGGGTCATCTTTATTTAACCCCCCCGGGCCAGTGCTCCTTCGAGTGTTGGTCCGAACCGAGCAGCCCGCGGGGCCACCTCGGGGAAACTCGAGGCCTGGTTTTACTCGTAGCTTGACTTATCTGGTGTGCCCTGAGAACGAGATATGTGCAGCTCCTATCAGGATTTGTCGGCGCATCGGGCGGCTTTGCTGGTCTTGTTTTACCATTGTCGAAATGTCTTGTAAACCGGGATTCCGAGACTGATCGGGTCCTCCTGGGAGAAGGTTTATCCTTCGTTGACCGTGAGAGCTTATAATGGGCTAAGTTGGGACACCCCTGCAGGGTATTATCTTTCGAAAGCCATGCCCGCGGTTATGAGGCAGATTGGAATTTGTTAATGTTCGGTTGTAGAGAACTTGACACTTGACTTAATTAAAATACATCAACCGTGTGTGTAGCCGTGATGGTCTCTTCTCGGCGGAGTCCGGGAAGTGAACACGGTTTGAGTTATGCATGAGTAAGTAGTTTCAGGATCACTTCTTGATCATTTCTAGCTTCGCGACCGTTGCGTTGCTTCTCTTCTCGCTCTCATTTGCGTATGTTAGCCACCATATATGCTTAGTGCTTGTTGCAGCTCCACCTCATTACACCATCCTTTCCTACAAGCTTAAATAGTCTTGATCTCGCGGGTGTGAGATTGCTGAGTCCTCGTGACTCACAGATTCCACCAAAACAGTTGCAGGTGCCGACGATACCAGTGCAGATGACGCAACCGAGCTCAAGTGGGAGTTCGAGGAGGAACGTGGTCGTTACTATGTTTCGTTTCCTGATGATCAGTAGTGGAGCCCAGTTGGGACGATCGGGGATCTAGCATTTGGGGTTATCTTATTTTCATTTGGATTTGACCGTAGTCGGTCTATGTGTGGATTTTGGATGTTGTATGAATTAATTTATGTACTGTGTGAAGTGGCGATTGTAAGCCAAC
The DNA here is from genome assembly GCF_002575655.3 of Aegilops tauschii subsp. strangulata. NCBI lineage: Eukaryota > Viridiplantae > Streptophyta > Magnoliopsida > Poales > Poaceae > Aegilops > Aegilops tauschii. The sequence goes on from NC_053039.3 coordinate 43,329,888, forward strand.
TCTCGTTATCCCATTCTTGTTCATTACATGGGATTGTGTGAAGATAACCCTTCTTGCGACAATACCACAATGCGGTTATGCCTCTAAGTCGTGCCTCGACACATGGGAGATATAGCCGCATCGTGGGCGTTACACTAATGTTGGTGATATTACTACTGGGTATAAACCGGCCAGGAGAGGCCGGGTTATACCCATAATGAATTATTCATATTTGAAGCCCATAAAGACAAGAAGTATGGCGCTTTACGGAAGCCCAGGGCCCAAAGACGGATTAGGGCCTGTAGATGTAAACCGTCATATGATATGTAACTTGTGTTGTAAGATAGGAAAGGATAGAGACCGAGCTGGACGCGTTTATCAGCCGGCCTCAGGATTCTGTAAACCGACGGGCGTCAACCTATGTATATAAAGGGACGACCCGGCGGCGGTTTAGGGACAACAAACAACAGCTCGAGAGCCAGGCATAGCGGATTCGCTCCCTGGTCATCGAAACCCTAGCAATTCCTGTCGGGACCCCGATTCTAAGTCACACCGATCTAGCATGTAACACCTCATATCACTTTGCAGCCTCACGCACGGTACTCCCACGAGTGTCGCCTTACCATGGCCCGGGACCGTTTGCGCCTTTTGGCTCACGTATATGACAATGTCGCTAGCATCCATATGACAGAGAACCCGGGCCGACATGGCTAGTCGTGAACCCAAAGCGGCACTAACGTATGGGGACAGGCATACATGAATCAACATCGAACGTGTCGGTCAGCAGCGTGTGAATCCGGGCTGTAGCACTGGGCTAACAGGACTCCGGGAACCCGGGCTGTAGCAGGCTAGGCAGGACTTCGGATGTCACCGCGTGACATTTCCCCGAAGTGACAGACACAGGAACGATGTGAAACACATGCCGGCCAGTCAAGTGTCCAGAGCAGTAGTGCTGGGCTAGCAGGACTCCGGTGAACCGGGCTGTAGCGGACTACTATGGCTCAAGGAGGCACTAGACTACATTTCCCCATAAGAGAGGCTGCCAAGGATAAACCACTAGATTGTCGGATCCCACACATAGCAACACACGTTACACTTACGCATAACATGCAAGTATGTGCTGTACAACATGGCATCACAACATAACGCGAACTCATATAGATAAAAGGCCCAGAAGAGCCACATAGCATTAAGTACAAACAAGGGTCACATGACCCATCATTCAGAGCATACAAGCAACGGAAGCATTACATGTCTGAGTACATACAACCACAAAAGAAAAAGGCTGAGAAGCCTGACTATCTACAAGACCCTCCCAAGGGTGCAAGATCGTAGCTGAGGTACAAGCTACTCGTCGAAGTCCAAGCGGAACTACTAGTAAGACCGAAGTCTCCGCTGCAAAAACATAAATAAAGCAACATGAGTACAAAGGTACTCAGCAAGACTTACATCAGATCCTATCATACATGCATTTGTATCAAGAAGGTAGTGTGGGGTTTAGTTGCAGCAAGCCAGCTTTGACTCAGTGGCTATCCTGTTCTATGACTACGAGAAACTTCTTTGAGGTAAGAAGGCGCACACGAGTCCACTCATCACCACCTCAATACACCACTATGGATCCATTCCCGTCTCACTACGAGAAGCCATCCATAGCACTCACACTTATCTTGAGCATTTTAGAGTATCCACTTCAAGTTGTCTATGTACCACGTAAGCATCCAAGAAGTCCATAACCGAGGACACGGCTATTCGAATAGATCATGATAACCCTGCAGGGGTGTACTGCGTCACACACGCTCTCGCCACTTACCGCCATGTACACGTCATGTACCTCGGCAACCTTCAAGCGGAAGCCCGGCGAGCGTGTCGGCCACGACCTGGCTAACCACGCAAGACTCTAGTCCAGGTTTATCGCCTATTCGGGTTCCATCCGCAAGGAGTTCCGGCCTGGGTGTCGCTCACGGCCCCAAACGATGTGTGCAGGGTTCCCGAGCCCACCATCCGGGTGCCACTCGGTACACCAGGCCACGTGTGCCTAGTCTGTCCCAAGCCCACCCTGCCGGGTGCCACTCGGTAGAAAAATAGCACCACCTACAAACACCAGAAACTAGTTGCAACTCCTGGACAGAGACCAAGTTGGTTAATAAGTCGAGAGGGGTCGAGTTACCGGAACCCAATGTGTGGTAGTAGCTAGTCATTGGACAACTTACACAGAACTCGGTTCTTAAGGACGGTCCCAATGAGACAACCCACCATGTACTCCTACATGGCCTCTCACCGCTACCTTTACCAAATCGTGTTCACACGCTTAACTCTCGGCACCAGAACATATCGTAACACTCCAATTCATTCCCAATGAACCAGACCTGACACAACTCTAAGCAATAGCAGGCAAGGCATGGTAGGAACACAACATGGCTCAATCAACTCCTACACATGCTAGTGGGTTTCAACTATTTACTGTGGCAATGACAGGTCATGCAGAGGAATGGGTTCAACTACCGCAGCATAAAGTAGCAGTTGGATCGTTGTTGTCCTAATGCAGTGAAAGAGAGCAGGAGCGAGAGAGTAGGTTTGTATCGGAATGAACAAAGGGGGTTTGCTTGCCTGGTAGATCAACAGGGTGGCACTGCTCCTCAGACAGGTACTCTGGAACACTCTCCGGAGAAGGACCTATCGAAAAGGAACGGTGTCGACAATCAAAACACAATCATATGCAACAATATGATGCATGAATATGGCATGAATATGTGATGTATTTTGAGCCAATGCATTTAGCATTCAACTTGGAAGAGATCCATTTGAACCAAAGCTTCAAATGCAACTCTAATTTAAGTCCTTATATATGCCATTTATATGTTTTCACTTATACAGTAGGTATAAGTTGGTTTGTCATGCATGAAACTAGTACAGATGGATAGATTGCATTTTTCTGATAATTTTTCATATATAAATTATTTAAATCTGAGCTACGGTTGAATTTCTATGATTTTTAGAACATTTTGAACATTTTCTAGAATTTCCTGATTTAATTTAAATCCAGAAAGTCCTTTACTGTGTCAGCATGACGTCATCGCTGCGTCAGCAGGTCAACGGGCTGGCCAGGGTCAAATCAGACCGGCGGAGCCCACTGGTCAGTGAGACAGGGGTTAATCCCGGTCAAACCCATCATTGACTGGGGTTTGACCAGTGGTTGGGCCCACTGTCAGTGCCTATTAAGGGGTGCTTAGCTGGTAGTGGTTAGCACTGATGGCGTCCACGTCGGCACGCCGGAGTTTGGCCGGCGGCGACCTCAAACCGCGGCGGAAGATGGCCGGAAACATGCTAGGGGCTGCGGTTTGTCGCTCGAGAGGCACCGGGCATGAGCTCTTGCTCTCGCGCATCTGATGGACCAGACGGGAGGTCACGGGGCGGCCGGAATCCCGCCGGCGACGAGGTTCAACGGCGACAGAGCCACGGCGTTGTGCGGGACGAGTCTACGGTGCACCATTTCCACCACTGGGCAGTGCTACGGACTCCTGCGAGCTCAACTAGCACGGCTCTAAGCTCAAAAGCGGGCGGAGGCGGCTGTGGCCACGACAATGACATGGCAGGGCGGCGGCGAGCCTCGGGCACGGCGGCGCTAGCGCTAGAGGACGTGCGGGGCGACGGGGATAGGGGCGAAACGAAGAGGGGCTCACCCCGCGTAGTTTGGAGACATCAGCGAGCTCGGGGGAGGCCGGACGGCGACTAATCGATGTCGGCGATCCAGGGCGGCGGAGGAGGAAGATGGTGATGTTGCCGGCGATGCAGGGCCTCCGGGCTTGCGTGGCTCGGTCGTGAAGATGAGGGGGACGATGGCAGAGCTCTGGGACACGACGGAGGTGCGAGGGGATGGCAGGGAGCGCGGGGCAGCGAACGGCGGCGACCGGCGCGTTCGGGCGTCGCGGGAGAGAGCGGGAGAGAGGCGCAGGAGAGAGGGAGTGAGGCCTGGAGGGGTCGTGGCGTCATCCAGGCGACCGAGGCGTCGAGGGAGGGGAGGGCAGGCAGGCAGCTGCCGTGGCGCGCATGCGCGCGGCGTGCGGCGACCACGCGCCCTGTCCCTCTGGCGCGAGGAGGGGGACGACTGGCGCTGGCCAGTCAGCTGGGCTGGCCTGCTGGGCCGGGCCAGGCCGCACAGTGCCAGGCCGCAGGTAAGCTCCCTTTTCCTATTTCTTTTTCTTTTCTAATTTTCTGACATTTGTTTGGTTTAATAAAAATACTAAACCATTTTATTTACTTATGCCAATTTTTATAGGGGTAGTGGTATTATTCCAGAACTCCTCAACAAATGGCATAATTTTTGGACAATATTTTATATATATAACAATATATATCCAAAGCAAATAATTACTGCATTAATTCCAAATGCCCAACATAATATTTATGATCTCCTAAAAATATTGGTTTGGTTTTTATCTCTGTCCAATATTTTCAGAGAGCAACATGAACATTTTCTTGGACCCTTTTGGAGCAATTTTTATCTGGGTCATTTCCAGAAATGATTCTGAGGGTTTCACAGATCCCCATTTCAAATTTAAATTAAATTTAGACATGATGTACACATGACTAGCTAGTCTAGGTCATACCAGAACTAGGGACGTGACAACTCGCACCCACTTGAAAGAATCTTGTCCCGAGATTCAGGGGTCGATGGAAAGAAGGTGGGGTACTCCAGTCGAAGACGATCTTCTCGCTCCCAAGTAGCTTCTCTCTCAGAATGATGAGACCACTGAACCTTGAGAAACTTGATGTTCTGACGTTGGGTGACACGCTCTGCTTGATCAAGAATGCGAATAGGGTACTCTCGATATGTGATGTTATCTTGGAGATCAAGCGTTTCATGGTCCACTCCACGGATGGGATCCGAGAAGCAACGCCTGAGTTGAGAGACGTGGAAGACATCATGGACTCGATAAAGATGTGGGGGTAGTTCTAACTGGTAGGAAACCTCTCCTCGTTTAGCGAGAATGCGAAAAGGACCAATGTAACGAGGAGCCAACTTGCCCTTGATACCGAAACGATGGGTACCCTTTAGGGGAGTAACCCGAAGGTAAGCCTTGTCGCCAACTTCATAAGCCACTTCCTGATGACGACGGTCATACTGGCTCTTTCGACGAGACTGGGCTGTTTTCAAATTCTCACGAATGATGCGAACTTGCTCTTCTGCTTCCTGGATCATGTCCGGTCCAAAGAATTGTCTTTCACCGGTTTCTGACTAGTTCAAAGGTGTTCGACATCTTCGTCCATACAGAATCGCGAAAGGAGCTTTCTTAAGACTGGATTGATAGCTATTGTTATAAGCAAACTCGGCGAAAGGTAGGCATTTCTCCCAATCCATACCGAATGAGATAACGCAAGCTCTAAGCATGTCTTCGAGAATTTGGTTGACCCTTTCCACCTGACCACTTGATTGAGGGTGGAAAGCGGTACTGAAGGAAAGATGGGTGCCCATGGCAGTTTGGAAACTCTCCCAGAAATGGGAAGTGAAGAGGCTACCACGGTCTGAATTGATCTCTAGTGGAACACCATGAAGTGACACTATTCGAGAAATATATAAGTCAGCGAGCTGACTAGCAGTGATACTCTCTCGAACAGGTAGGAAGTGAGCCACTTTGGAAAGACGATCAATGACTACGAAGATAGCGTTATTCCCTTTCTTGGTCCTGGGAAAGCCGGTGATGAAGTCCATACCAACTTTATCCCATTTCCACTCAGGAATGGCTAAAGGTTGAAGGGTGCCAGCAGGTCTTTGATGCTCTGCCTTAACGCGACGACAAACGTCACAATTAGCTATGAACTCAGCAATTTCTCTCTTCATCCTGGTCCACCAGAATCTCTGGCGTAGGTCCTGATACATCTTAGTACTACCGGGATGAATCGTGAGAGGAGATTCATGAGCCTCCTTAAGGATCAGTTGCCGAAGATGTTGCTTCTTGGGAACTACTAGACGGTTCTCGAAGAGAACAACACCTCGATCATCTATAGAAAAACTACCAGCAATACCCTTGGCAATGTTTCTCTTGATCCGGGTAATCCCCGTATCATGCTTCTGGGCTTCTATGATATGATCCACAAGAGTAGGCTTCGCCACCAGGGTAGAAAGGAATCCTTGAGGAGCAATGTGAAGGTTAAGCTTACAGAATTCCTCATGGAGAAGTGGTTGGCCCTGCTGCAACATAAGATTGTTGCAATAGGACTTACGACTTAGCGCATCAGCCATGACATTGCCCTTGCCTGGGGTGTAGGTAATCCCTAAGTCGTAATCTGAGATCAACTCCAACCAACGTCTTTGTCTAAGGTTCAAATCTGGTTGGGTGAAAATATACTTGAGACTCTGGTGATCGGTGTAAATCTCGCAACGTTTACCGAGAAGGTAATGTCGCCATGTCTTAAGTGCATAGACTACGGCTGCAAGCTCTAGATCATGTGTACGGTAATTCTCCTCATGTGGATGCAACTGTCGAGATGCATAGGCAATCACATGATGATCCTGCATAAGAATGCAGCCTAGTCCCTGTCGTGAGGCGTCGCAATAGATAACAAAGTCTTTAGTGAAATCCGGTGGCACAAGTATGGGGGCAGAAGTCAGGCGTCTTTTCAGTTCCTGAAAACTGTATTCACACTGTGGGGACCACTCAAACTTTTTATCCTTCTTGAGAAGTTCCGTGAGGGGTTTGGCTACTTTGGAGAAGTTTTCAACGAAGTGGCGACAATAACTGGCTAGACCAAGGAAACTCCTAACTTGTTTAACTCTTTCAGGTGGAGTCCAATCAAGAACGGCATGAACTCTCTCAGGATTGATAGCAATGCCCTTACCAGAGATCACGTGGCCTAGGTAGGTCACTTCTGGCAACCAAAATTCGCACTTGGAGAACTTGGCATAAAGGCGGTGCTCTCTGAGTTTTTCTAACACAAGTCTAAGATGTTCGGCATGCTCTTCCTCGTTCTTCGAGTAGATAAGGATATCATCGAGGTAAACCACGATGAACTTATCTAAGTACTCCATGAAGATCGAGTTCATCAAGCGGGAGAAGGTAGCTGGAGCATTGGTTAGACCAAAAGACATGACGGTGTACTCGTACTGGCCATAACGAGTGACAAAAGCCGTCTTAGGAATGTCCCCGTTTCTAATCTTGATTTGGTGGTAGCCTAACCTCAAATCCATCTTGGAAAAGACCGAGGATCCAGCGAGTTGATCATACAGGTCATTGATTCTGGGGAGCGGATACTTGTTCTTTATCGTGACCAAATTAACGGGACGATAATCTACAACCATCCGGTCCGTACCATCCTTCTTCTTGACGAAGAGGACGGGGCAAGCCCAGGGAGAAGAACTAGGTCGGATGAAACCCTTTTGCAAGGACTCATCAAGTTGTTTCTTAAGCTCAGCTAGTTCTAAAGGTGCCATCTTGTAAGGTCTCCTAGAAATTGGGGCGGTTCCTGGGATAAGGTCTATGACAAACTCTACATCCCTGTCAGGTGGAATACCTGGCAGTTCTTCTGGAAAGACATCCGGAAAGTCACGGACTACCGGGATATCTTCAAGGTCTGGAAGAGGACTGGCATTAAGAGAATAGAGTTGACGCTTTGCAACTCTGGTGGAAACAGTGACTAACCTGCCAGATGGGTGTGTGAGTTGAACAGACCTGGTGTAACAATCAATCTTGGCATGATGAGCTGTCATCCAGTCCATACCCAAGATGATGTTAATGTCTGTAGACTTGAGGGCTATAAGTGAGGCAAGGAATACAAGTCTGTCAACAAGGATTTCATTACCATGGCTTATTCTGGTAGTTTGCCATCTAGACCCTGGAGTTTGGATTTCAAGTGGAGTTGGCATATCACAAAACGACATGTCGTGCAAACGGGCATAGCCTTCAGAGATGAAGGAGTGAGATGCTCCAGTATCGAATAGAACCGAAGCTGGATGGCAATTGACAAGGAGTGTACCAAGAACGACATCCGAATCATCATGAGCGTCTTTAGCTGAGACGTGATGCACACGTCCACGCTCAGTGGGAGCTGACTTGACACTGATCATCTTGTGTGATGGCTTACCACTTCCAACAGACTTCTCAGACAGGGGTGGGGCATAGTTAGTTTGAGAGCATTCACGTGCATAGTGTCCTGGCTTCCCGCATGTGAAGCAAGTCCCTGAAGTTGGACGTGGACCTGCATTGACAAGCGGTCTACCAATAGGCCTGGGTGGAGCATACTGCTGGACTGGGTGAGGCGCCACATAAGATGGCCTCGGTGCATATCCAGGTGGAAGAGCGGAGTTCGGAACCCAAATCCGGCGCTTATGAGAACTAGAACCAGAGGAAGAAACCAAATCACGGGTGTGCTTACGAGACTCCTCGTATGTGAGCTGAGCTGTCTCCGCATTAATGGCCTTGTTCACAAGAGCCTGGAAAGTATTGCAATGGTGCAAGTGGAGATCACGACGCAACTTGGGGTTGAGACCCTTCCGGAACCTAGCCTGCTTCTTAGCGTCCGTGGACACTTCTTCTGTAGCATAGCGGGCGAGGTTCTCAAACTCTCTACTGTAAGCATCAACAGCCATCTTACCCTGGGAGAAACTACAGAACTCTTCTCTCTTGCGGTCAATGAGAGCCTGAGGAATGTGATGCTCGCGAAAAGCCTCAGTGAAATCTCTCCAGGTCGGTATCTGGCTAGCTGGAAACATAGCCTCATAGTTCTGCCACCAAAGACTAGCAGGACCTTCCAGGTGATATGCAGCATAAGTGACCTTGTCACCTTCAGCTACGTTCGCAGAACGCAACTTGTGTGTGATACTACGGAGCCAGTCATCTGCATCGAGTGGTTCAATGGAATGATGGAAGGTAGGTGGTTTCAAACCAATGAAATCATAGATGGTCGCTGACTCTTTGCACTGGGGTGCGGTGTTCTCCTCGATACGTGCTAACAAGAGGTTAGACTCGTGCTTGTTCCTCTCCATCTCTAACATAAACTCTGCCAACGAAGGCTGGTCGGGAGGATCCTCCTCATCCCTACCACCTCCGTGGTTCAAGCAACGAGCAACAGAACTTCGGTTAACTGACGACATCCTGAGAAGCGGAACCAAGGACGAGGTCAACAACAACTATAGGATGCAACATGTAGCATAAGAAAATTTAGTACCTCTCAAACTCCTAGGACAAATTCGGCAGCATAACGGCAGTAAAATGCTCAAAATGAGACATTCCGCAAAGGGCGGGGTAGCACCATACTCAACATCGTCACTCAAGGTTCTGAGATATTACTAAACAGGCTACACTGGAGGTACTCAAACTGGGATATGACTCTGATCAACCAATCCTAAGAGACTACGGAGTAGTAGCACGTGATCCTGATAGACAGAAGAGGAAGCCTAGTTCCTTAACCCCGTAGGAAAGATAGGATGACTCATATCAGAAGGGCATGAGGTAAAAGAAGTAAAAAGATCCTTACGTTCCCTTCCACAATCAATTCCCTTACATAACTAAAGAATTTCTAGACTCAACTTCGACCAGGTTGGCTTGGAAATCCTACAGGCAGTCAGGCTCTGATACCAAAGCTGTCGGGACCCCGATTCTAAGTCACACCGATCTAGCATGTAACACCTCATATCACTTTGCAGCCTCACGCACGGTACTCCCACGGGTGTCGCCTTACCATGGCCCGGGACCGTTTCCGCCTTTTGGCTCACATATATGACAATGTCGCTAGCATCCATATGACAGAGAACCCGGGCCGACATGGCTAGTCGTGAACCCAAAGCGGCACTAACGTATGGGGACAGGCATACATGAATCAACATCGAACGTGTCGGTCAGCAGCGTGTGAATCCGGGCTGTAGCACTGGGCTAACAGGACTCCGGGAACCCGGGCTGTAGCAGGCTAGGCAGGACTCCGGATGTCACCGCGTGACATTTCCCCGAAGGGACAGACACAGGAACGATGTGAAACACATGCCGGCCAGTCAAGTGTCCAGAGCAGTAGTGCTGGGCTAGCAGGACTCCGGTGAACCGGGCTGTAGCGGACTACTATGGCTCAAGGAGGCACTAGACTACATTTCCCCATAAGAGAGGCTGCCAAGGATAAACCACTAGATTGTCGGATCCCACACATAGCAATACACGTTACACGTACGCATAACATGCAAGTATGTGCTGTACAACATGGCATCACAACATAACGCGAACTCATATAGATAAAAGGCCCAGAAGAGCCACATAGCATTAAGTACAAACAGGGGTCACATGACCCATCATTCAGAGCATACAAGCAACGGAAGCATTACATGTCTGAGTACAGACAACCACAAAAGAAAAAGGCTGAGAAGCCTGACTATCTACAAGACCCTCCCAAGGGTGCAAGATCGTAGCGGAGGTACAAGCTACTCGTCGAAGTCCAAGCGGAACTACTAGTAAGACCGAAGTCTCCGCTGCAAAAACATAAATAAAGCAACATGTGTACAAAGGTACTCAGCAAGACTTACATCAGATCCTATCATACATGCATTTGTATTAAGAAGGTAGTGTGGGGTTTAGTTGCAGCAAGCCAGCTTTGACTCAGTGGCTATCCTGTTCTACGACTACGAGAAACTTCTTTGAGGTAAGAAGGCGCACACGAGTCCACTCATCACCACCTCAATACACCACTATGGATCCATTCATGTCTCACTACGAGAAGCCATCCATAGCACTCACACTTATCTTGAGCATTTTAGAGTATCCACTTCAAGTTGTCTATGTACCACGTAAGCATCCAAGAAGTCCATAACCGAGGACACGACTATTCGAATAGATCATGATAACCCTGCAGGGGTGTACTGCGTCACACACGCTCTCGCCACTTACTGCCATGTACACATCATGTACCTCGGCAACCTTCAAGCGGAAGCCTGGCGAGGGTGTCGGCCACGACCTGGCTAACCACGCAAGACTCTAGTCCAGGTTTATCGCCTATTCGGGTTCCATCCGCAAGGAGATCCGGCCGGGGTGTCGCTCACGGCCCCAAACGATGTGTGCAGGGTTCCCGAGCCCACCATCCGGGTGCCACTCGGTACACTAGGCCACGTGTGCCTAGTCTGTCCCAAGCCCACCCTGCCGGGTGCCACTCGGTAGAAAAATAGCACCACCTACAAACACCAGAAACTAGTTGCAACTCCTGGAGAGAGACCAAGTTGGTTAATAAGTCGAGAGGGGTCGAGTTACCGGAACACAATGTGTGGTAGTAGCTAGTCATTGGACAACTTACACAGAACTCGGTTCTTAAGGACGGTCCCAATGAGACAACCCACCATGTACTCCTACATGGCCTCTCACCGCTACCTTTACCAAATCGTGTTCACACTCTTAACTCTCGGCACCAGAACATATCGTAACACTCCAATTCATTCCCAATGAACCAGACCTGACACAACTCTAAACAATAGCAGGCAAGGCATGGTAGGAACACAACATGGCTCAATCAACTCCTACACATGCTAGTGGGTTTCAACTATTTACTGTGGCAATGACAGGTCATGCAGAGGAATGGGTTCAGCTACCGCAGCATAAAGTAGCAGTTGGATCGTTGTTGTCCTAATGCAGTGAAAGAGAGCAGGAGCGAGAGAGTAGGTTTGTATCGGAATGAACAAAGGGGGTTTGCTTGCCTGGTAGATCAACAGGGTGGCACTGCTCCTCAGACAGGTACTCTGGAACACTCTCCGGAGAAGGGCCTATCGAAAAGGAACGGTGTCGACAATCAAAACACAATCATATGCAACAATATGATGCATGAATATGGCATGAATATGTGATGTATTTTGAGCCAATGCATTTAGCATTCAACTTGGAAGAGATCCATTTGAACCAAAGCTTCAAATGCAACTCTAATTTAAGTCCTTATATATGCCATTTATATGTTTTCACTTATACAGTAGGTATAAGTTGGTTTGTCATGCATGAAACTAGTACAGATGGATAGATTGCATTTTTCTGATAATTTTTCATATATAAATTATTTAAATCTGAGCTACGGTTGAATTTCTATGATTTTTAGAAGTTTTTGAACATTTTCTAGAATTTCCTGATTTAATTTAAATCCAGAAAGTCCTTTACTGCGTCAGCATGACGTCATCGCTGCGTCAGCAGGTCAACGGGCTGGCCAGGGTCAAATCAGACCGGCGGAGCCCACTGGTCAGTGAGACAGGGGTTAATCCCGGTCAAACCCATCATTGACTGGGGTTTGACCAGTGGTTGGGCCCATTGTCAGTGCCTATTAGGGGGTGCTTAGCTGGTAGTGGTTAGCACTGATGGCGTCCACGTCGGCACACCGGAGTTTGGCCGGCGGCGACCTCAAACCACGGCGGAAGATGGCCGGAAACATGCTAGGGGCTGCGGTTTGTCGCTCGAGAGGCACCGGGCATGAGCTCTTGCTCTCGCGCATCTGATGGACCAGACGGGAGGTCACGGGGCGGCCGGAATCCCACCGGCGACGAGGTTCAACGGCGACAGAGCCACGGCGTTGTGCGGGACGAGTCTACGGTGCACCATTTCCACCACTGGGCAGTGCTACGGACTCCTGCGAGCTCAACTAGCACGGCTGTAAGCTCAAAAGCGGGCGGAGGCGGCTGTGGCCACGACAATGACATGGCAGGGCGGCGGCGAGCCTCGGGCACGGCGGCGCTAGCGCTAGAGGACGTGCAGGGCGACGGGGATAGGGGCGAAACGAAGAGGGGCTCACCCCGCGTAGTTTGGAGACGTCAGCGAGCTCGGGGGAGGCCGGACGGCGACTAATCGACGTCGGCGATCCAGGGCGGCGGAGGAGGAAGATGGTGATGTTGCCGGCGATGCAGGGCCTCCGGGCTTGCGTGGCTCGGTCGTGAAGATGAGGGGGACGATGGCAGAGCTCTGGGACACGACGGAGGTGCGAGGGGATGGCGGGGAGCGCGGGGCAGCGAACGGCGGCGACCGGCGCGTTCGGGCGTCGCGGGAGAGAGCGGGAGAGAGGCGCAGGAGAGAGGGAGTGAGGCCTGGAGGGGTCGTGGCGTCGTCCAGGCGACCGAGGCGTCGAGGGAGGGGAGGGCAGGCAGGCAGCTGCCGTGGCGCGCATGCGCGCGGCGTGCGGCGACCACGCGCCCTGTCCCTCTGGCGCGAGGAGGGGGACGACTGGCGCTGGCCAGTCAGCTGGGCTGGCCTGCTGGGCCGGGCCAGGCCGCACAGTGCCAGGCCGCAGGTAAGCTCCCTTTTCCTATTTCTTTTTCTTTTCTAATTTTCTGACATTTGTTTGGTTTAATAAAAATACTAAACCATTTTATTTACTTATGCCAATTTTTATAGGGGCTAGTGGTATTATTCCAGAACTCCTCAACAAATGGCATAATTTTTGGACAATATTTTATATATATAACAATATATATCCAAAGCAAATAATTACTGCATTAATTCCAAATGCCCAACATAATATTTATGATCTCCTAAAAATATTGGTTTGGTTTTTATCTCTGTCCAATATTTTCAGAGAGCAACATGAACATTTTCTTGGACCCTTTTGGAGCAATTTTTATCTGGGTCATTTCCAGAAATGATTCTGAGGGTTTCACAAATCCCCATTTCAAATTTAAATGAAACTTAGACATGATGCACACATGACTAGCTAGTCTAGGTCATACCAGAACTAGGGACGTGACAATTCCGCAACAACTGGATTAGGCTTTTACCTTCACCGCAACGGGCCGAAGCAGTATAAACTCCCTGCGTCCTTTGTCCGCTTTAACCCCTTTAAGCTAACCCGTCGCGTTGGCTCCACGACTAAGTCCTTTCACTAGGACATCTGCCGTTACAAAACCACGACAGTGGGTTTATGATCAAGATTATCTATGAACAATATTTGATTCTTCTCTAAATTCCTTTATGCATGATTTAAATATCTTTGCAAGTCTCTTCGAATTATCAGTTTGGTTTGGCCTACAATATTGATCTTTCTTGCAATGGGAGAAGTGCTTAGCTTTGGGTTCTATCTTGCGGTGTCCTTTCCCAGTGACAGCAGGGGCAGCAAGGCATGTATTGTATTGTTTCCATCGAGGATAAAAAGTTGGGGTTTATATCATATTGCTTGAGTTTATCCCTCTACATCATGTCATCTTGCCTAATGCATTACTCTGTTCTTATGAACTTAATACTCTAGATGCATGCTGGATAGCGGTCGATGTGTGGAGTAATAGTAGTAGATGCAGAATCGTTTTGGTCTACTTGTCACAGACATGATGCCTATATACATGATCATGTCTAGATATTCTCATAACTATGCGCTTTTCTATCAATTGCTTGATAGTAATTTGTTCACCCACCGTAAATTATGCTATCTTGAGAGAAGCCACTAGTGAAACCTATGGCCCTCGGGTCTATCTTCCATCATATTATTTTCCTATCAATTTGCTATTTCTGCCGCTATTTATTTTGCAATCTTTACTTTTCAATCTATACAACAAAAATACCAAAAATATTTATCTTATTATCTTTGTCAGATCTCACTTTTGCAATTGGCCGTGAAGGGATTGACAACCCCTTTATCGTGTTGGTTGCAAGGTTCTTATTTGTTTGTGCAGGTACAAGGCGACTTGCGTGTAACCTCCTACTGGATTGATACCTTGGTTCTCAAAAACTGAGGGAAATACTTACGTTACTTTTCTGCATCACCCTTTCCTGTTCAAGGGAAAACCAACGCATGCTCAAGAGGTAGTAGTGATCACTCCGGAGGTGATCGCGGGTATATATTTACATACATATTATACATGATACATGATGTGACTAAAGTCAGGTCGGCTCATAGAGTACCCGCAAGTGATTCCGATGTGGGGGCTGAAGGGGCAGGTGGTTCCATCCAGGTAGTGGTGGGCCTCGGTTCCTGTTGGGGATATTACCACTGGGCGTATATTGGCCAGGAGAGGCCGGGTTAACCTCATAAGTAGTTCATCTATGTCTGAAGCCCATGAAGACAGACGGTGACGCTTCATAAAGGCCCAGGGCCCAAAACTGGTTTAAGGCCTGTAGACATAAACCGGCATTGATATATAAACTTGTGTTGTAAGATAGAAGTAGCAGAGACCGAGCCGGACACGATTATGAGCCGGCCTCGGGACTCTGTAAACCGGCGGGCGTCAACCCATGTATATAAGGGGATGACCCGGCGGCGGTTCAGGGAGAACAGACAACAACTAGAGACTCAGGCAAAGCGTATTCGCTCCCTGGTCATCGAAACCCCATCAATTCCATCACAACTAGACGTAGGCTTTCACCTTCATCGTAAGGGGCCGAACTAGTATAAAACTCTCTTGCGTCCCTTGTCCGCTTTAAGCCCTTTTAAGCTAACCCGTAGCGATGGCTCCACGACTAGGTCCTTGCTCTGGGACATCTGCCGTGACAGAACCACGACAGTTGGCGCCCACTGTGGGGCTATCGCATGATGGTTTCAAGTTCTTGGAGGGCAACATCGAAGGACTCAAGGCTTACGCTGTGGACCGGATGACCAAGAGTCGTTGCGGCAAGCTCTACATCGACGATGCAGGCTGGGGCCCCGAGGCCGGCTCAATCGAGTACGGGTACCGGGTCCCCTTTGGTGGCACACACGTTTTCATTGGCAAGATCGGCGGACCGGGCCCTAAGTCGGACATCTGCACCGACCTAGTCGAAATGGCTCAGCGTGCGAGATCTGCCCGGGTCAAGCCTATCATGAAGCATGCCTTCATGGGACTTATCCATGGAGGGGAATCTGAGCATAGATCGGAATCTGGTGGTGAGACCGTCGTTTATTCCGGTGACGAGTCATCAACTGGAGAGACCGAGTCATTATATCAGTTACAAGATGGACGGATTGGGCGCTGTTCCGATGGCGACAGTATTCCGGACCCCTCTGATCTGCCAAGCCGGGTGGCGATCTTCATGGCCGGCATGCAACCAGCGCTCCACTCTTCGACCGCAGCGGCGATGATTTCCGGATCAGCAGTGGTGGCAGCGGCTGGGGCATGGGGCCCTGTGCGAGCGCCAGCTCAGGTTCTATCTGATTTGTTCGATGTGTTGGCAACGCTAATGGCAGAGGTTAACCCGGCGGATCAGGATGCACACAATGCGGAAATCGCGAAAGTCAAAGATCAGATCACCCAGGAAAAAGCCGACTTAGCAGCTGAGGATACCAGGATAGCCGCGGAGCGGGCCGCTTTGGATGCACAAGCTTACCGGATTATGCTGGATCAGAGTGCGTCGAAGGAAGTCCTAAAGAGGAGGCACCGATCTCGCCTGCCTCCATTTTATGACGCTAGAAATCTCTTTAACACCCCAGGAGCAGGGACCAGTAACCCGCCGGTGGTACACCGGGCAGAGGCACCCGGAGCAGGAGCACCGGTTCAGCAACGTTTGGTGGATCCGCCTCATCAGAACAATGTGGTGGTACCTCATGTCCCCACGCCACCGGGTCATTATTCTAACCCAATGGACAACATTGTCGCTGCCGCTTCACGGCTGGCGGCCATCCCGATCGAAGGCGATTCTCCAGCAGCGGTCGAGACGCGCCGGGTTAAGGAGCTTCTTCAGACAGCCTTGGTTCAACAGGAGGCTTATTCATATAGTCGCGATCGGATTCATTCCACTCCCCGTCCAAGTGAGAGTTACAGCAGGTGTATGGATGAACCGGCAGTATCAAGCAATGCGCGGAACTCTGATCTGCTCCGTGGCCATAACCCGGCGGGTGGTGCTGGTGAGGCTCAGGAAGTGGTGGACCGGGCTCGGGCACGCAGAGAGGCCGAGTTAGCAGCACAGCATGAGGCCCGTCAGCTTACTCCAGTTCGTCCAACCACATCGGTAGAACCAGGAGTTACCTCTAGTTCCTTGGGAGTGCCATGTCTTGTCCCAGCGTTGCGCAATGTGCGCCTACCCATGGATTTCAAGGCCCCACGCAAGGTGCCGAATTACACCGCCGATTTATCCCCTGAAGCATTGGTCAAAAGCTATGAGATGGCCATGGAGATGCTGGACGTGGATGACACGGCATGTGCGAAGTACTTCACCATGATGCTAGAAGGAACGGCCCGCACTTGGCTAAAGTGCTTACCGGCTAATTCTATCAGGTCATGGGCCGAGTTGAGAGCCCGGTTTATTTAGAATTTCAAGGATACATGCAAGCAGCCCATGTCAATTGTGGACTTAGCTGCCTGTGTCCAGGAGGAAGGAGAGTCAACAACCCATTGGGTGCGCCGGGTTTCGGAGATTTTGCATTCATCAGACCGCATCAAAGCTGACACTGCAATTTTAACATTGGAAGGCAATTGCCGGTTTGAACCATTGAAGTTGAAGTTGGGACGGCTTAAACGTCATTGTTATGACATGGGAACCATTATGGCTGCACTGTGAAGTATGCCGACTCTGATAGTACCAAGGATCCCGAGTCTGACGATGATAAGAAAGGGAAGGGAAAGAAGAGCGGCAATGCCAAGGGGCAGCACCACAACCCGGCGGGTCATGGAAACGGCGGCAAGCGTAAAGCGGACCACGGTTTAGACTTGGTGGCTATCACTAATACACATGACAAGGGCCAACGACGTCAGGGTAAACCGCCCCGGCGCAATGGAATGCCAAATCCTAACCCGAACCATTTGTCGTATCTGTTGAACCAACCCTGTCCAAAGCATGGGACGAAGGAGGAACCATCCACACACCTCTGGAAAGATTGTTACATCATGCAAGAGTTCAAAAATTCTGACTCTTTCCGGTCTGATCAGGGATCAGGAGGCGGTTCAGGCAGAGGAAATTCCGGTTCAGGATTCCATGGCAATAAGGGTGGACATAACAATCAAAGTAATCAGCGTAATCAAGGTGGTTATAATCATCAGGGCAATCAGCAGCAGCAGCAGTCGGGTTACCAGAGCAACCCGAAGCAGTTGAATAGCGGACAATACCATTTCTTCACCACTAGCTTGGACGAGAGCGATCAGACGCTTCATAAAAGGGTGGTGAATGCCGTTGAACCGGCCGTGCCCCGTTATTTGCGCTGGTCCGAGCAGCCGATTGTGTGGATTAGAGAAGATCATCCACCCCGGGTTGACAATCCGGGTCATCTGGCTCTGGTGGTGGCACCTCAGGTGGGAGGCTATAAGTTCACTAAGGTACTCATGGATGGAGGGAGTAGCATCAATATCCTTTATTATGAAACTTCCCGTCGCATGGGGTTTACAGATAAAAATCTTAAACCGTCCAATACGGTGTTCCATGGTGTGGTGCCTAGTAAGTCGGCATATCCTGTTGGTAAGATAGCTTTGGAGGTGGCTTTTGGAGATGAGCACGACTCAAGATCAGAAACCTTGACCTTTGAAGTGGTGAAAATCAGCAGCCCATATCATGCCCTATTTGGACGGCCAGCTTATGCTAAGTTTATGGCACGACCTTGTTATGTCTATCTGCAGCTCAAGATGCTGGGTCACAAGGGAACTATAACCGTGCATGGGAGCCGCAAGATTGCTCTGGAGTGTGAAGAAGGTAATGCGGCTTATGCTGAGTCGGTTTGTGCAACAGAAGAGTTGAAGTTTTACAAGTACAATCTTGATTCGGCAGATATGACTTCGTTGAAGAAACCAACTACAGAGCATGATCCGGCCCTGAAATTTAACTCGCCTGATGAGACTAAACTTGTTGACTTCGTGCCTGGTGATTCGTCCAAGCAGTTTAGCATCAGCGCTAACTTGGATCCGAAATAGGGAAGCGCGCTCATCGAGTTCATCCGTGAGAATCGGGACATCTTTGCATGGAAGCCTTCTGACATGCCTGGTGTACCGAGAGAACTCTAGAAAAACTCTAAATTTTTCTAAATTTTTGGAAACCACTCTCACGAGTGGAACTACTCTGTCCCGAACAACGGTCGGTCGGTTTGGAAACCTCGACCTCCCTTTCTTCACAGATTGTTAGCGTGGGTTTCTCAGCCTTTGCTTCTTCGAACTTGAAACTAGCCCATTGAGCTTCTTGGATTCCAAACCAGAAAGAAGGATCGCACACAAGAAAATAGAGTTGGAATGAAAGATGGGGTAAAGATGAACTTTATTCTCCTAGCTGCTCTCCATCCAGCAAGTTACTCTCTGTCAAAAGATGACAACTCAAGATTACCAATCAAAACGAACGCTTTTTCTTCTCCTATAGCTTCATCATTACATCTTTCACTAGTTGTTGGATGTGAGTGATGAGATCGATCCTGAGCACACTCTCAATGTTGATCCTGAATATAAACCAGTCAAGCAGTTTCTCCGCCGGTTCAACGAGGAAAGATGCAAAGCTATTGGAGAAGAAGTAGCCAGGCTCTTGGCGGCTGGATTTATCATTGAAGTATTCCATCCTGAGTGGTTGGCTAATCCGGTGCTGGTCCTCAAGAAGAATGGCACTTGGCGTATGTGTGTGGACTACATAGATCTCAAGAAAGCTTGTCCAGCGGATCCTTTCGCCCTCCCCCGTATTGATCAAATTATTGATGCTACGGCGGGTTGTGAGCGTTTATGTTTTTTGGATGCATATTCTGGTTATCATCAGATCAAAATGGCAGTTAAGGACCAGGAGAACACAGCCTTCATAACTCCCTTTGGAGCCTTCTGCTATGTGTCCATGCCATTTGGGCTCAAGAGTGCACAGGCGACTTATCAATGGTGTGTGCAACATTGTCTTCATAAACAGATCGGCCGCAATGTTCATGCCTATGTTGATGATATTGTGGTAAAATCAAGGAAGAAGGAGACATTGATTGATGACTTGAAGGAAACCGTTGATAACCTGCGAGTTTATAAAATGATGCTTAATCCAGCCAAATGTGTCTTTGGTGTACCTGCAGGAAAGCTCCTCGGCTTTTTGGTGTCTAATAGGGGCATTGAAGCTAATCCGAAAAATATCAAGGCCATCGCCTCCTTGGCTAAACCGAAGTGTATCAATGATGTTCAACGCCTGGCAGGCCGGATTGCCACGTTGAGCCTGTTTGTCAGTCGCCTTGCTGAGAAGGCCATCCCTTTGTATCAGATGCTGAAGAAAACGGATAACTTCGTCTGGAGTGACGCCGCTAATGAAGCATTTGAGGAATTAAAGCAGTAGCTGGCTAATCCGCCGATTCTCGCCGCTCAAGTGGATAAAGAACCACCGTTGCTATATGTGGCAGCTAATGCTCGGGCTATTAGTGTGGCTATTGTGGTGGAGCGCAAGGAGGCAGGAAAGGAATATCCGGTTCAGCGGCCGGTTTACTATATCAGTGAGGTACTTATTGAGTCCAAGAAGAGGTACCCGCATTGGCAAAAATTGGTGTATGGTGTTTTCATGGCAAGCTGGAAGCTTAAACAATATTTCCAAGGTCATCCCATCACGGTGGTCAGCTCTGCTCCTTTGGGAGATATAATCCAGAACAGGGAAGCAACCGGCCGGATTGCTAAGTGGGCTATCGAGCTCGGGCCTCACGGGTTGAAATACATGCCCCGAACGGCGATCAAATCTCAGGCACTTGTTGATTTCATCAATGATTGGACAGAGTTACAAGCACCAGAAGAGAAGCCGGATCATACTTATTGGACTATTCATTTTGATGGGTCCAGGCAATTGGAGGGCTCGGGGGCTGGAGTCGTATTAACTTCCCCACGAGGTGATAAGTTTTGTTATGTTCTCCATTTAATGTTCCCTTGCACTAACAATGCAGCTGAATATGAGGCTTTACTCCATGGTCTTCAGATGGCTAAGGAGATGAACTTAAGCCAAGTTAAGTGCTTCGGTGACTCGGATCTGGTAGCTCAACAAGTGTCCGGCAATTGGGATTCCAAGGACCCACTCATGGCAGCATATCGTTGTGAGGTGGATATTGTTGCAGGTCACTTTACAGGTTATCAGGTCGATCATGTGGACCGGCGAAGGAATGAAGCGGCGGACGCTTTAAGCCGCCTGGGTTCCCAATGTAAACCGGTTCCACCTAATGTCTTCTTGGATGTTTTGCATAATCCCTCCGTCAAGCTCCCTGGTGAAGAGGATTTGGCTGTTCCTGATCCGGAGGCCCAATTGGTGGCGGCTCTTCATGTTATCCCGGATTGGACGGTTCCATATTTGGCGTATATAAACCGGGGCGAGTTACCAGAGGATGAGACTTTGGCCAGGCAGATAACCCGCCTGTCCAAGTCCATGACTATTATCAATGGAGAGTTACATCATTGCAGTGTGACAGGGGCGTTTCAACGCTGTGTGTCTCTTGAGGAAGGTCGTGAAATTTTGCGTGAGATCCATGAAGGAGATTGTGGTCACCACGCCGGTTCAAAATCTTTGGTGGCCAAGGCATTCCGTCATGGTTTCTATTGGTTGACAGCTCATGCTGATGTCGAGGACTTGGTCAAAAGATGTGATGGTTGTCAGAAATTCTCAAGGCGCGCTCATGTACCAGCTCAAGAATTGAGGATGATTCCAATCATCTGGCCATTTGCAACCTAGGGGCTGGATATGGTTGAGCCTTTCAAGAGGTCCAGGGACAAGACGACCCACCTTTTGGTGGCGGTTGATAAGTTCACAAAATGGGTAGAGGCAGAGCCAGTTAGTAAGTGTGACGCGGCCACGGCGGTTCAATTCATCAAAAAGGTGATTTTCCGGTTTGGCTTTCCACATAGCATTATAACAGACAATGGTACCAATCTGTCAAAGGGTGCCATGAAGGAGTACTATCAACGCGAGCACATCCGGCTTGATGTATCATCAGTGGCTCACCCGCGGTCCAATGGTCAAGCGGGGAGGGCCAATCAAGAGATCTTGCGAGGCATCAAACCCCGGCTTATGGTTCCTTTGCAACGGACACCGGGTTGTTGGGTTGAGGAGCTACCTTCAGTGTTATGGAGCATCAATACCACACCCAACAGATCGAGAGGATACACACCGTTCTTCATAGTTTATGGAGCGGAACCGGTTCTTCCTAGTGACATCCGTCATGACTCGCCTCGTGTAGCGGCATACGTTGAAGCTAACAACGAGAAGGCACGACAGGAAGCTCTTGACCTGTTAGATGAGGAGCGTGACATGGCGGTAGCCCGTTCGGCGATTTATCAGCAAGATCTGCGTCGTTATCATAGCCGCCGGGTTAGAACCAGAACCTTTCAGGAAGGAGATTTGGTGCTTCGGCTCATCCAGGATCAGACAGATATGCACAAGCTATCCCCCCCTTGGGAAGGACCTTTTGTGGTCAGCAAGAATCTACACAATGGGTCATACTACGTAATCAATGTTCGAGAGCGCAAAGACTCACGTAAATCGGAGGAGGAGACCAACCGGCCGTGGAATATTGCTCATCTTCGGCCCTACTATACTTGAGCTACAGGCTCTGCTTATGTACATATTATGACATTGTATATATTATGATTAATATAATAAACCAGAACCTCAGCTAAAGTGGGGTATCTGTTGTTTTCTTACATCATGTGTGGTTACATGGAGCTTACAAAGCGGTGTCCGGTTTACCCCTTGATTCAGCTTCTCAAAGCTTGATATTAGATCACTTGGGGGCTTGGTCGTATCCGAACCATAGCCATGCCTCTTGATCGGTGCAATGCCACAACTTCACTTGGGGGCTTGGTCGTATCCGAACCATGGACATGCCTCTTGATCGGCGCAATGCCACAGCATCACTTGGGCGCTTGGTCATATCCGAACCATAGCCACGCCTCTTGATCGGCGTAATGCCACAACATCACATGGGAGCTTGGTCGAACCCGAACCATAGCTACGCCTCTTGATCGGCGTACAGCCACAGCATCACTTGCGGGCTTGGTCGAACCCGAACCATAGCAACACCTCTTGATCGGCGTAATGCCACAACATCACTTGGGGGCTTGGTCGAACGCGAACCATAGCAATACCTCTTGATCAAATTTGGGGCCTAGCAGCCCGTGAAAAGCCTCGACTACAACGGTTTTATTTGCCTTTTTGCTAAGTTTCTCTTTCTTTTGCTAAGATTTGTGATGTTTTCAAACCAGTGTTTATCAACCCGATTAGGCTGTCAACTACAAGTTGTCAGTACATGACCAAGCTATAATCCCGAGACTATCAGCCCAGTGTGGTTTTGACTCATAGTCACCAGTATGGAATAAACCGGTGTTTATCACAACCCGGAACGGGTTTTTTGTAAACCGGTATTACATAACAGGAGATACTTTTACTCCAGATTAGGGTTATTACCCTCATTACAAGGTTGGTCAGCCAACACTATGCCTAAAGGTCACAGGTATCATATATTTACATATTTGGTTATCTTTTACAACCTTTGTTATAAACCTTGGTCATATATATAGTTGGGTATCATGACCCGCCCGGTGATAAACCGCCAGGGCGCTTTAAGCTTCTTCTCTGGAGGAACAGCTTGAATAAATAGCTATGGATTATGAACATCATATCTTAAGCATGGCAGATTAACACGCATCAGTTGCAGATAAATATGCACGAAGGCATTTTAGTGCCCAACGAATAATTGTTTATCAATAAGCATTGCAGCGTGGCAGACTAAACCGGCCCCCGGATTATGATTGCTTATCAGCGTGACCTGACGGCTGCGGGTCATCTTGCACCGGTTCAACTTCTTCGCCTCTACCCAGCGGCTGGAAGTCAACAGTTGTCCAGTCGATCCCAGTTAAAGCTTGAAACACAGCCTCATCACTTATAAGGGTGGACGGTTCAATATCAGGGGCATAAGTGTGCTTACGGATTGGAGGGATCGGGTTTTGAGCCTCAGGAGCTGGTGCAACAACTCGCTTGTTATTGATATCATAACTCGCCTGATAATGTGAAAGATCAGCTTCTTCAGCAAGGTGACAAGCCAGTGGATGTACTTCCCGTTTTATGGCGCGGAGATCTTCAGTGCAAAATTCTGATCCGTCTTCTTTCAAGCTTGCGTAGCCTTTAGCCACGTCCGTCGGGTCAAGATCAGGCACCCATGCTTTTGCCCGGATTAGCGCGGTCAGAGCGCCAGCCCTTGTAGCAGACCTCTTCATCTCTTCTACCCGGGCAGGCAGCATAGATAGCCTGTCTAAGGTATCTTTGATTAACGTCTGGTGCGGCTTATTGTGAGAAGCGGTGTAGATAATTCGTTGAGCACCGGTATATAGTTGTTCTATCATTGTATAGGCAGCCTTCAACTTGTTTTGAACATCAGAGCCCAGATGACTAATGCGAGTTCCTACATCATTGCAAACATCAGTAAACCGGCAACGCATGGAAAATATGTTGACAATATTAAGGACAAGATGCTTACCAAACACCGCAGCGGTCATCGCGTGTACTTGCCGCTTTACCCCACTCAACTCGTCTACCACCGGTTTGAGAGCTGCTTCTGCATCTTCAGCTCTTTTCCGCAAAGCGGATTTCTCTGTGTTCCAATCCGCCCACTCCTTGGCAAAGCTTTCCTTTAGCTTTTCCATAGAGGCTAAGGCGCTTGTCAGCTCATCTTTTGCTTTGGAAGTTTCGGCCTGTTGGGACTTGATGTTCTCTTGCAGGTCAGCGGTTTGGCTTTCCTTCTTGCTCAGTTCAGCCTATAAAGAGACAGATACATAATGAGTTGAGAATATATATTTGAAGTACCAAGCACATAACAAGTTGTGCCCTTAGTACTTGGGGGCTAATGCATATTTGCTTTTACTCAGAAATTTTTACAAGTCCCAAGCACAATACAAGTATTAAGCTTGGCACTTGGGGGCTAATGTATGTTTGCTCAAAAAACTGTGTATATGGGAATTCTTCTACAGTCCGGGTTCATCTTTATACAGTTAAACCGACCCTTGGGGACTATACCGGCGAAAGAGCAGTATGGCAAATTTGAAGGAACCAGTTCATCTTAACAAGGTAATCCGGTCCCTGGAGGCTAAACATGCAAAGTCAAGTTATGACAAAAGTCCCGGTTTAGATTGGTATCATAAACCGTCACTTGGGGGCTACTAGGAGTTGATAAAATGCAATTGGACAAAGGAGAAAAACAGTAGTTACCTCATATCGCTCCTTCATCAAGTTTACCAAACTAGCTTCATAGTCATGGCTGGTATACATCAAGAAGCCAGAGTGAATATCTTGAACATTGAGGTGGGCGAAGCTTGATAAATCGGCATTCCATTTGCCTTTGCCAATAGCAGAGAGATCATCCTTGGCAGTATGCTTTGACAAAGCTACAGGATTGCCAGGAGAGGTGTGGCCAGTGCCAGTAATCATAACATCATCATCTTGTTCATCAGCAGCTTTCGCCGGTTGGCGGTTTATCAGTGTCCTTAGCTGGACTGACCGATTTGTCACCAGTTCGGACAGGGCGGGCTGGCTGGTCTGCATGACTTGTAGTATCAACTTGCACTTGCTCAGCAAGGAAATCATGGTCTTGAAGCGGCGGATCGTGAAGCTTGGCGTCAGCGTCGGTTTCTTCAGGATCTGGAGTTGTTTCCGGTTCAGCAGCGACCTTATCATCAGCCGGTTTGTTCAACTGAGCTTTCTTGCTGGGTCTTGGCTTGGCGTTGCGAAAAGATAGACATAAAGATCAGTACAGTATGAAAAGATAACACATCAAGAATAAAGACATGTGCATAACTCACCCAGGAACTGTTTTGAGGGGTGGAAGCTGTGAGGCCGAGGACTCGCCAGAGGATGAGCGAGAAGTACCCTGATAATTTGAATTAGACGGGTTAAGAGGCTAGCGAAAACAACCTGCTTTTGGGCATGAAGTATCAATGGCATAAGAGACCTCTGATCAGCGTTTCCGAACCGGACTATTCGGTAAACCGGCGGAGGTAACTACCTGGCCGCTGTGCCGGGTTGTACGGCGAGCTTCGTGCTGCTGCGTCTTCAAAAGAAAGTTTGGGTCCAAGTAAGCAAGAGGGTGAGAAAAATTTACTTTCCGGTTTTCTTGGCGGATTTTTGATGTTGGCAGAGGATCTGAATCGGAGGAAAGAATGGTTACCTCTATGTCCTCAGCATGACTGCCTTCAGCGTAGTCCTGGTAATAATCATTGTCAATGAGATGTATGAAAAATGAACCAAGAGAATCAAGTTCTACCTCTGGTTCCGGATTACGCACATAGTCATCAGCTGGTAGATCGGAGGATGTGGTGGTCCTTCTCTTGGCAGGTTTCTTAACAACCTTGGTCTTTGGACAAACTGGCTTGACCGGTTTGTCTTGCGGCTTCGCCGGTTTGTCTTGTGATGGTTTCTTGTTCCAGAACGGATCATCACCCTGTCAGAAAATATTTACACTTTCAGAGAATATGTGGACGGAAGCAAATTCAGATACAAAGGATTATATGATTCTTACAGCTGGTGGTTGTTGAAGGTGCAGAAAGGGAGTAGTCCTGTTACAGCCTCCAGTTCGTTCAGTATTTTCTTTACAGCCTATGTGACTTCTTCGTGTGTAAGCTGAATGTCAATGTGTCGCTGAGCATCCTTCAAACTCCCCGTGTACTCGCACATCAAACCGGGGCGCCGGCTTAAGGGCAGAATACTCCAGCTTATCCAACAGCGAGCAAGATCAACTCCTGTCAAACCGTTTGCCATGAAGGCTCTAAGCTTTGATAATTGAGGAGCATAGTTGGCTCTCTCTCTCTTGCAGTCAGCCTCTGAGGGAAAGGGTGTGTGTTGCTCAGGCGTTCAGGGCGGTAACCCGGCAGGGGGTTTTCGTGAGACAGAGAGGTATCCATGCAGCAAAACCAAGTTTGGTTCCACTCTTTGGGGTGACTGTGGAGTTTGGGATGAGGGAAGGTGACTTCTTTCCTCTTCTGAACCGCCATTCCGCCCAGTTCCGTATTGGGTCCATTTGAGAACTCAGTGCGACGTTTTAAGTGAATGAAATCCCTAAACAGTTCGACTGTAGGTTCCTCTTGCAGATAAACCTCACAGAATACTTGGAAGTGGCAGATGTTGGTAATAGAGTTGGGACCGATGTCTTGAGGGCGCAACTAAAAATTGGCTAGTACATCTCGGAATTTTTTTGAACCAGGAGGGCTAAAACCTCGTCCGAGATGATCAGCAAACATGATTACCTCTCCATCCTGGGGTGTAGTTGGATTTTCCAGGCCAGGGACCCTCCAGTGGATAACGTCTTTCTTGGCTAAAGCGCCCGTTTTAACAAGGTTGTTTAATTGCTCCTCGGTTACTCGAGAGGGAGCCCAATTGCATTCGTAGACTTGTTTGGCCATGACAAGGGTAATCTGAAACATGGTTATAGTCCGTTTAAGATTTACTGTGGACATCTATACAGTGATATAAGGATACAAGCATATTGATAAACCGGATTTGGTTATTCGTAAACCGGAATCCGACGATGGAAACAGTGTTATGCATTGGCGGTTCAACGGGGACTAATGGTATCTACTGGGTCATCATTCTGTATATGAAGTTAAACCGCCCTATCTGGTATTAAAGATGTCTAAGTGAAGGGAAAAACAAGTTTCACATCTTGCTATGGTAATTTCAGATCTACCGCACATAGGAAAAACAAAATATATTCTGACCTAAATTCCAGCGTACTGAAAGTTCACCAAGATGGGATGAGTTGGATATCAAACAGATGCTGAAACTGCTAAAGCGCGAGATCTATGTGGTTTAAACTACTACCGCACGAGACCTATGTGGTTTTTTGATCTAATCCGTGGATATAAATAAGGGAAAAGAAGGGCGGCGACGAACACTGATGAACGACAGAAACCCTAGGTGCAGATCTATGCTAAGAGAAAGCGGAGACTTACGGAGGCTGTTGAGCAGTGGCGGCGCGCGGAGGAGCTCTGGTACGTTTAGGTCGATGCAGCGGCCAAGGTTGGTGCAGCAGTCGAAGGTTGACGGCGGCGGCCGAGGTCGAAGGGTCGAGCGTCGCGAGGATGACGATGAAGTGAAGAGGCACGAGGGGGAAAATGGTGTTGGGGAACGTAGTAATTTCAAAAATTTCCTATGCACACGCAAGATCATGGTGATGCATAGCAACGAGAGAGGAGAGTGTTGTCCACGTACCCTCGTAGACCGACAGCGGAAGCGTTATCACAACGCGGTTGATGTAGTCGTACGTCTTCACGATCCGACCGATCAAGTACCGAACGTACGGCACCTCCGAGTTCTACACACGTTCAGCTCGATGACGTCCCTCGAACTCCGATCCAGCCGAGTGTTGAGGGAGAGTTTCGTCAGCACGACGGCGTGGTGACGATGATGATGTTCCACCGACGCAGGGCTTCGCCTAAGCTCCGCAACGGCATTATCGAGGTGTAATATGGTGGAGGGGGGCACCGCACATGGCTAAGAGATCTCAAGGATCAATTGTTGTGTCTATGGGGTGCCCCCCTGCCCCCGTATATAAAGGAGCAAGGGAGGAGGAGGCCGGCCCTAGGAGGGGGCGCACCAAGTGTGGAGTCCTACTAGGACTCCCTAGTCCTAGTAGGATTCCACCTCCCATATGGAATAGGAAAAGAGGAAGGGAAAAAGAGAAGGAAGGAAGGGGGCGCCCCCCTTCCCTAGTCCAATTCGGACCAGACCAAGGGGAGGGGTGCGGCCACCCTTGGGGCCCTTTTCCTTCTTTCCCGTATGGCCCAATAAGGCCCAATACGTGTTCCCGTAACTCTCCGGTACTCCGAAAAATACCCGAATCACTTGGAACCTTTCCGATGTCCGAATATAGTCGTCCAATATATCGATATTTACGTCTCGACCATTTCGAGACTCCTCGTCATGTCCCCGATCTCATCCGGGTCTCCGAACTCCTTCGGTACATCAACATACATAAACTCATAATAAAACTGTCATCGTAACTTTAAGCGTGCGGACCCTACGGGTTCGAGAACTATGTAGACATGACCGAGACACGTCTCCGGTCAATAACCAATAGCGGGACCTGGATGCCCATATTGGCTCCCACATATTCTACGAAGATCTTTATCGGTCAGACCGCATAACAACATACGTTGTTCCCTTTGTCATCGGTATGTTACTTGCCCGAGATTCGATCGTCGGTATCTCGATACCTAGTTCAATCTCGTTACCGGCAAGTCTCTTTACTCGTTCCGTAACACATCATCCCGCAACTAACTCATTAGTCACAATGCTTGCAAGGCTTATAGTGATGTGCATTACCGAGTGGGCCCAGAGATACCTCTCCGACAATCGGAGTGACAAATCCTAATCTCGAAATACGCCAACCCAACAAGTACCTTTGGAGACACCTGTAGAGCACCTTTATAATCACCCATTTATGTTGTGATGTTTGGTAGCACACAAAGTGTTCCTCCGGTAAACGGGAGTTGCATAATCTCATAGTCAGAGGAACATGTATAAGTCATGAAGAAAGCAATAGCAACATACTAAACGATCGGGTGCTAAGCTAACGGAATGGGTCAAGTCAATCACGTCATTCTCCTAATGAGGTGATCTCATTAATCAAATGACAACTTATGTCTATGGCTAGGAAACATAACAATCTTTGATTAACGAGCTAGTCAAGTCGAGGCATACTAGTGACACTCTGTTTGTCTATGTATTCACACATGTATTATGTTTCCGGTTAATACAATTCTAGCATGAATAATAAACATTTATCATGATATAAGGAAAAAAATAATTACTTTATTATTGCCTCTAGGGCATATTTCCTTCAAATGGAAAGACCCCCTAGCCCTATTTATAAGGGAGATAAACGACAGACGCGAAAATCGAGGAGCCGAGTTTTTGTATATGAGGCGATGTTGTCGCCTCGATTGTCGGAGGCTCGTTAATGACAGGTGACGTCACGGCGGTTTACCAAGATCCTAGAAGATGATGTCATGGCGGTTTACAAGATTGTGTGAAGATGTTGAAGAAGAAATTTTCTTGAGTATTGAGGATTGACATGAACCAGTTCAAATCAATCTGGGGCCTAATGTTGGGGATATTACCACTGGGCGTAAACCGGCCAGGAGAGGCCGGGTTAACCTCATAAGTAGTTCATCTGTATCTGAAGCCCATGAAGACAGACGATGACGCTTCATAAAGGCCCAGGGCCCAAAACCGGTTTAAGGCCTGTAGACATAAACCGGCATTGATATATAAACTTGTGTTGTAAGATAGAAGTAGCAGAGACCGAGCCAGACACAATTATGAGCCGGCCTCGGGATTCTATAAACCGGTGGGCGTCAACCCATGTATATAAGGGGACGACCCGACGGCTGTTCAGGGAGAATAGACAACAACTCGAGACTCAGGCAAAGTGTATTCGCTCCCTGGTCATCGAAACCCCATCAATTCCATCACAACTAGACGTAGGCTTTTACCTTCATCGTAAGGGGCCGAACTAGTATAAAACTCTCTTGCGTCCCTTGTCCGCTTTAACCCCTTCTAAGCTAACCCGTAGCGATGGCTCCACGACTAAGTCCTTTCTCTAGGAGATCTGCCGTGACAAAACCACGACAGTTCCCGACGGCCCCTGACTGTTACTTTGTGGCGGAGGGACAGGGCAGGTTGAGACCACCTAGGAGAGAGGTGGGCCTGGCCCTGGTCAGCGTCCGCGGTTACTTTAAAATAACACGCTTAACGAGATCTTGGTATTTGACCTGAGTCTGGCCACTGGCCTATCCACACTAACCAACTACGTGGGAACCGTTATGGGCACTCGATGTCGTGGTATCAGCCAAAGCCTTCTTGACGTTAGCCAATGAGCAATGTGCGCTGGATTGGACCATAAGCCTGCGCTTGTATTAAGGGGGCTAGGTCTGCTTCCGGCCTCGTACGCAACGTGCAGGTGTGCAATGGGCAATGGGCCTAGACCCTTGCGCGCATAGGATTTAGACCGGCGTGCTGGCCTCTCTGTTGTGCCTAGGTACGGATGTGACGTGTTGATCTTCCGAGGCCGGGCATGACCCAGGAAAGTGTGTCCGGCCAGAGGGATCGAGCGTGTTTGGTAATGCGGTGCACCCCTGTAGGGAAGTTTATCTATTCGAATAGCCCTGTCCCTCGGTAAAAGGACGACCCGGAGTTGTACCTTGTGTCGGTGTCAAAACCGGCGGATCTCGGGTAGGGGGTCCCGAACTGTGCGTCTAAGGCGGATGGTAACGGGAGGCGGGGGACACGATGTTTACCCAGGTTCGGGTCCTCTCGATGGAGGTAATACCCTACTTCCTGCTTGATTGATCTTGATGATATGAGTATTACAAGAGTTGATCTACCACGGGATCATAGAGGCTAAACCCTAGAAGCTAGCCTATGGTATGATTGTTATTGTCCTACGGACTAAACCCTCCGGTTTATATAGACACCGGAGGGGGCTAGGGTTAGACAGAGTCGGTTACAAGGGAGGAGATCTACATATCTGTATTGCCAAGCTTGCCTTCCACGCCAAGGAGAGTCCCATCCGGACACGGGTCGAAGTCTTCAATCTTGTATCTTCATAGTCCAACAGTCCAGCCAAAGGATATAGACCGGCTGTCCGAGGACCCCCTAATCCAGGACTCCCTCAGTAGCCCCTGAACCAGGCTTCAATGACAATTAGTCCGGCGCGCAGATTGTCTTCGGCATTGCAAGGCGGGTTCCTCCTCCGAATACTCCATAGAAGATTTTGAACACAAGCATAGTGTCCGGCTCTGCAAAACAAATTCCACATACCACCGTAGAGAGAATAATATTTCCGCCAATCTAATCTGCTGACACATTTTGCAGTATGACATCACACCACGGCCCGGTCATTATTCGAACCATTTTTCACAACCAGCCACTGCACATATCGCGAGGCGGTTTCCTTTGCACATCTTGTCAAAGCAGAGATTGTGTCCCCATATCACGGGATTCTCATCAATATGGGTGTGGGTAACCCAACCGCGCCATCAATTACGGCGCTTGGGGAATAAGCGAGTTTACCAGGTAGGTGGGGAGGCGCATAGCTTCTTCTACCCTTATATAGGGACAAGGATTCACCCTTTTCACCCACGCCTTCATCCTCCTTGCTCATCCATTCTTGCGCACTCGTGCTCCAGCGCCCAAGTTCGTGTTTTTCTCCTTAAACCACTCCAAGCATGTCTGGAGTGGGAGGCCAGTGGATGGTCTCCTCCGTTACGGAGGAGCACATCACAAAGCTGTGGGGAGCCGGATATCTGGCGGCGGATATCGCGCACCGGCTGCCAGATGCGGGGCAGATCATCCCTACTCCAAAACCCCATGAGAGGGTGGTTTTCCTTACCCACTTCGTCTGCGGATTGGGATTTCCCCTTCACCCGTTTGTCCGTGGGCTCATGTTCTACTACGGGCTGGACTTTCACGATCTGGCCCCCAATTTCATCCTCAACATCTCGGTGTTTATCGTCGTGTGCGAGGCCTTCCTCCGCATCAAGCCCCACTTCGGCCTGTGGCTGAAGACCTTCAATGTTAAACCGAAGGTGGTGGTCGGCCAGCAAGTGGAGTGCGGAGGCGCCATGGTGGGCAAAATGCCCAACGTCACCTGGCTCGAAGTCTCCTATGTGGAGACCATAAAGGGATGGCAATCGGGATGGTTCTATATCATCAAGCCGCGCGACACCAACTGGTTGGCAGCCCCTGAATTTCGATCCGGAATCCCCATGCGGCTCACCTCCTAGAAAGAGAAGGGCCTGTCCTGGGGTTCCCCACCGGACTCCAGACATGCATCAAAAACATGATGAGCAAGAAAATCAAGCTCGTCAACGTGGTCCAAGTCATGCTCTTCCACCGGATCCTCCCTTGTCCAAGGCGGGTATTCAATTTGTGGTAGTTCGACCCGGCCGAGCACCAGACGCTGCGAGAGCTCTTCGACACGACGCACAAGGACGTCTGGAAGGTGCTGTTCAAGGGCGCCGAGGTACCTCCTCCCCTCATCGAGGACCGTGGACTTAGCGCAAAGCGTCCTGCCAATCCGGTAAGTCCTTTACATCTCATAAGATGCTTTTTCCCCAGTATAACCATGCACGGGATCTAAGCCTCCACGCCATTTAACAGGACTGGGTAGCGACAGCGAAGTAGATCGATTGTCCGGCTCCCCTACCCGAAAATCCAGCAGATCCTCTCCTAACGGAGATGCTGGTTCCGACACCTTATGAGGTGCCGGAGAAGAAGGCCAAAAAGAAGTCCATGGGGACCAGGAAGGGTCTCCGGCGCAAGGTTATATCGGACTCGTCGTCCGAAAGCACCAAGGAGCACTCCTCCCATGAAAACGAGGAGGAAGAAGAGGAAAGTTCTCCCCCCAGCCGGGGGAGACAAGAAAAGGAAGGCTGCCCTGTCTGGGGCGGCCGAAGGGTCCAAGAAGGGAAGTACCCTCCTTCCGGACAACTCCACAACCGCCACCTATAGCGACGACGAGTGGCTTCCCAGGGATAAGCCCCTCGCGAAGTCATAAGTATCCGGACACCATAGTAATTCTGGTATGTTTCTTTTGTTGCTTCTTATCATGCCGAACATGATCACACAGCCCCTCATATCAGCGTATCCTCTTCGGAGGAGTCTTTGGGTGAGTCGGAGATGAACAACGATTCGCTCCCGACCGCCTCCTCCCCCCGCCCTACGGACGACGCCGAGGTGTTGTCTCAAAGGGAACAGAACCAAGGGGGGACAGTTCCGGAGGCGCCCCAAGGCGACATTCCAGGTGCTGGGCGTAAGAGGGGCAAGACTCCCCTGGGCCCCAACGCCGGGGGCAGCAAGTCTAGCCCCAAGCCGAATACGATGCCGGAACCTCCAGTGGTTCTGGATTCTGTGCAGCAGCCCCTCGCTAAGGGGGGCCAGCCGTCTGTGCCGACGGCCTTTGTTCATCCAGAGGCATCGGACAACTTGCTGGAAGCGCTTCGTGGCGGATCCATTGACGAAGAGCACCGCACCATTATGAGTGCGGTGGTCAAGAAGGTTCAGTCCGCCAAGAGCGGACTGACTGAAGCCTGTGTTAGACTGCTAACAGGCTTTGAGGTAAGTAACCAGATTATAAGAGAATGTTACCACATAGACAGTAGCCCCTGATGCTCTGTTTGGCGTTCGCGAAGAAAGGCCAAATAGAGGATCAAATAATAACCGCAGGAGTCTAACCAAAATATGTCTATGTGCATATGCAGGCTTCACTGCTAGCCGCCGCCGCACGTACTGCGGAGGTCGCCGCACTGAAGCGGGACCTTGAGCGGTCCAAGGAAGAGCTTGGCCTGGCCAAGAGGCAGCTCGAAGAGAACAAAGGTAAGTGATACCCCGTCTATATATTATAAAAAATTTGGTTTTAGAATAATAGGATCGCCATGAATTTTGCTAGGGGCTACGACCGAAGTGGCGTCCCTACAGAAAGTGCTATCTGAGGCCGAAGACAAAGCGGCCAAGGAGCGCATTGAGCAAGAAAAGCAAGAAGCCCGCCGAGTAGGCGAGGTGCAGCAAGAGCTCCAGGCTCTCGCCAAAAAACACGAGTCCTTGGAGCTTGACTCTAGGACACAAGGGTCCGAGCTTGCAAAGGCCCTCGAAAGTGCACAACATGCCAAGGCCGAAGCCCAAAAGGCCCTCCAGGAGATTGAGGCGGTTAAGAAGATAGCGGCGGGTAAGGCATTCATTATGCAAAGCAAGCATTTGAAGGAAATTTTCTTTTTACGTACCCAAGTTCAGAGTTCTCCAGGAGCGTTCGCAGATCTACCCCGCAGTGTGTCGGATGCCGCGGAATTCTACTGGGCTGAGGAGGGGAGCTCGACAGAGAAGTTGTTCTGGTCTCAGTATACTGGGACCGAACACCCTGTGCCCTTGAGCGACCAGCTGAAGCAACTGGTCGAGCTCCATAAGGCGGCCGAATAGGCCATGAAGGGTCTTATAGTCCGGATGTGGCCTGGCGAGCCCCTGCCTGATAGCTACTTCGGCCTGGTGAGGCGGCTTGTGAATGCCTGCCCACGGCTTGAAGTCATAAAGCGGTCCGTCTGCATCGAGGGTGCGCGCAGGGCTTTTGCCCGGGCGAAGGTGCACTGGGCGAAGCTGGACGCCGAGAAGCTGGTGAAGGAGGAGCCGCCGGAAGGCAAGGAGCATCGCCACCCCGAAATGTATTATAACAGTGTCCTAAAGGGTTCTCGCCTTGTGGCGGAGGAATGTGCTAAGGATGTAATATTCGAATGAATGTACTCATGTGATCCAGTGATATGAAACGAGTTCATTTGCGCTATGCAACGCTTGTGAATTTAAAATATTACCTTATGTGCAGCCGTTTATAAAATCTGAGAGTTGGCCAGTCGTCGGCTTCTACCCCCATGTAACTAGTACTGAGGTGTTCGGGATAAACCTGAGCACTCTTTATCCCAATTTTGGGTCCTTCGAAGGAGGTGTTCAGCACAACGAACCAGGCAATCGGACTATAAGGCTTTATCACTCTCACTTAGCCATAGAAGTCTACAATTTTAAATTTTGGCGAAGCCCCTAGTATTCGGAAGGCCGAATTTGGGGCGCTATATACGCCTAAGTCGGGCAAGGCCGACTCCTCGCCCGATGCGGAAAAATTCTTTAAGGACTTGAGACCTCTCGAACAGCGACCAGCTCTCGCCTTATCATG
This sequence comes from Aegilops tauschii subsp. strangulata, assembly GCF_002575655.3. Classification (NCBI taxonomy): domain Eukaryota; kingdom Viridiplantae; phylum Streptophyta; class Magnoliopsida; order Poales; family Poaceae; genus Aegilops; species Aegilops tauschii. Next base: position 43,365,366 of record NC_053039.3, read on the forward strand.
ACAGTCCGTTTTCGGCTTTCTCTACTGAGGTGCTCGTCCGAAAGAACCGGGACACAATCGCAGTAGTTCTCCCAGCGCTACCTTAGCCGATATTGCGGAACGTAAGGTACCAAAACATGGGAGCCGGGCAAACCCAACTATTGACCCAAGACATGATTCGGAGCTGATGCATATAATGCTATAAGTTCGGGGTGCCGCACTGTCGAAAGTGTTCGGACTTCTCACGCTGTTTTATGGGGTATACTGAAGCCCCTGGCGTACTGGTCGTACCAGAATGTACGGGTGCAATTTGTTGCAAATAAACAGACAAGGAAAAGGGAAGGGTAATCCAATAATAGACTAATGCTATGCATTGTTATTTAAATAATACGTCGAAGCGTACTGATACAAGTAGTGCAATAAGCAAAAAAATTGGACTATTTGACATGTCCTATCCAAGGGCAAGCTGCGTATGGGTATTCAAAACAGGTATTTTGATAGTTATCAGAGACCACCTGGGGATTCCCTTGTACGTCTTAGCTTCTTGCCTCCTTGGTATTTCCCCGTAATGCGTCCAACAGTCAGGCTGCCGAAAAGGGCTTCCAGAGAGTCAGGTCCTGAAAGAGAGAAAATGATAAAGGTTTACAGCCCCTTGGGCGGTTGAGCCGCATTGTGGGGCGTGTCCTGGCCGTGCCCCCACCTATGCCCATGGTATTTTTAGTGTGTAATTATGTATGCGCGGCACAGATTTCGTTGCTTGACTGGGACTAGGGCGGAGGCCAAATTGCTAGGCGAGCTCTGATCGTGCCAGGCGATCATGTTGTAGGTTACTCTGGACTCGCATGAAGGTGTCCCGGGGCTTTATCGCCGAATTGGCGGTTTGCCTTAGAAGGCTGCTTTGTGCCTCTGCTGCGAGGGTCGCAGTGTGCTCCTCCGTGCGGAGCAAGCGTTCTGTGTTTCCATTGACTGTTATAACCCCACGAGGTCCTGGCATTTTGAGCTTGAGGTATGCATAATGCGGTACCGCATTGAATCTGGCAAATGCGGTTCGCCCAAGCAGTGCGTGATAGCCACTGCAAAACGGGACGATATCGAAGATTAACTCCTCGCTTTGGAAGTTGTCTGGAGATCTGAAGACCACTTCCATTGTGATTGAGCCCGTGCAATGGGCCTCTACACCTGGGATGACACCTTTAAAGGTGGTTTTAGTGGGTTTGATCCTCGAGGGGTCTATACCCATTTTGCGCACTGTATCCTGATAGAGCAGGTTCAGGCTGCTGCCGCCGTCCATAAGGACTCGAGTGAGGTGAAATCCGTCGATGATGGGGTCAAGGACCAATGCGGCAGATCTGCCATGATGGATACTAGTGGGGTGGTCCCTGCGATCGAAGGTGATCGGACAAGAGGACCATGGGTTGAACTTTGGGGCGACTGGCTCCATCGCATATACGTCCCTTAGTGCACGCTTCCGTTCCCTCTTGGGAATGTGGGTTGCGTATATCATGTTCACCGTTTTCACTTGTGGATGGAACCTCTTCTGTCCTCCTATGTTCGGCGGCCGAGGCTCCTCCTCGTCGTTGCTATGCAGCCCCTTGTCCTTGTTTTCGGTGTTCAACTTGCCGGCCTGCTTGAACACCCAGCATTCTCTGTTGGTGTGATTGGCTGGCTTATCGGGGGTGCCGTGAATTTGACACGAGCGATCGAGTATGCGGTCCAAACTGGACGGGCCCGAATTACTTCTTTTGAACGGCTTTTTCCGCTGACCGGATTTAGAGCCACTGAATCCGGCATTGACTGCCGTGTGTTCGGCGTTGTCACCGTTGTTGCGGCGCTTGTGTCTATTACGACGTGGTCTGCCATTAGTATCTTTGGTATCTGAAGTGCCAGGATTTCTTGATGTGTTGTTGCTGCGAGCCAGCCAGCTATCCTCGCCCGCGCAAAAGCCATGGACTTCGGCTTCTCCTGGCTGAGGTGCCGGGCGAGCCACTCATCACGGATGTTATGCTTAAATGCCGCTAAGGCCTCTGCATCCGGACAGTCGACAATTTGGTTTTTCTTAGTTAGGAACCTGGTCTAGAATTGTCTGGCCGATTCCCCTGGCTGCTGAGTTATATGGCTCAAGTCATCAGCATCCGGTGGTCGCACATTAGTGCCCTTGAAGTTGTCAAGGAATGCATCTTCCAAATCCTCCCAACTGCCAATGGAGTCCGCAGGCAAGCTATTCAGCCAATGCCGAGCTGGTCCTTTGAGTTTTAGTGGGAGGTACTTGATGGCATGTAGATCATCACCGCGAGCCATGTGGATGTGGAGGAGGAAATCCTCGATCCATACCGCGGGATCTGTTGTACCATCATATGATTCAATGTTTACGGGCTTAAAACCCTCTGGGAATTCGTGATCCATTACTTCATCAGTGAAGCATAGGGGGTGTGCGGCGCCTCTGTGCCGGGCTATATCACGACGCAGTTCATACGAGTCTTGTCTACTATATTCGGCCCGGCCGGATTTGCTTTTAGTGTATCCGGCGTGACGATCATCGTCATGCGTTGCGGCGCGACCCCGTGATCCGTAGATCGATCTTGCATGTTTTGCTTTGTTTTCCAATACGTCTCGCAGGTCCCGCGTGTTGCCCCGGGCCTTGGTATTTTTGTTTGAATGGCGGCGGGGTGCGGGCTGGATTTCGGGCTGATATGCCTCTCTGTCTCGGCCACGAGGTGGCCAATCAGCCGCATCGTACGCTGGTGATGTAGGTTTCAATGATTCCTCCTCGAGTTGGGGTAGCAACCCGCGCTTTGTGTAACTCTTGTTTGGGCGCTCGAGTTCGAATTCCTCGGCTGCCAGGACTTCAGTCCATCTATCCGCTAGCAGATCTTGATCAGCTCGAAGCTGTTGTTGCTTTTTCTTTAGGCTGTTTGCTGTGGCTATTAGCCGGCGCTTGAAGCGCTCCTGTTCGACGGGTTCCTCGGGCACAATAAATTCTTCGTCGCCGAGGCTCACCTCGTCTTCGGAGAGAGGCATGTAATTTTCATCCTCTGATTCTCCGTCTGCTGCCTGTTCCGGAGGGCTAGCTTGTTCATCCTCCCGCTCGAGGTCTGGCTGGAGGGGATTATCGTCATCTTCGGCACTATCCGGAGCGTTATTGTCTCTTGTGTCGGTATTGCTGCTTTTGCTATGGCGAGACTTAGAGCGGCGCCGCTGACGTCGATGCTTGGATTGCTTCTTGGAGGGATTATCCTCCGTTGTCTTGTCGCCATCCCCTTCTTTGGGGATGTCCACCATGTATATGTTGTATGATGAGGTGGCGGTCCAGCGCCCTGTGGGCAGTGATTCTTGTTCGGCTCCTGCATCGTCGTCCATACCGTCGATGTCTTCGGAGCCGAAGTCGACCATGTCAGTTAAATCGTCGATAGTGGGTACTAAGTGGGTGGTGGGTGGGGAGCGAATTTCTCCGTCGTCCGCATCCCATTCTAGCCGGACATAGTTCAGCCAAGGGTCTCCTGACAGGGAGACAGACCTCGACGAGTTTAGCACGTCGCCAAAGGGCGAGTGCTGAAAGATATCCGCGGAGGTAAACTCCATGATCGGTGCCCAATCGGATTCGATAGGCACGGACGCAGGCGGCTCGGAGCCCATGGCCTGGGACGAATCCAATGGTCCGGCAACACGGGTCTCGGAGGGGGTGAAGTCAGTATTTGACTCTATCGCCGCTAAGTGTGCGGCCTCCGTGGCGGGGTCCATCCACCCGTCCTCAGATGGCGCAATTTGTTCCGGATTGAGGGCCGGAGTAGTTGCAGGTGTGATCTCCCGAACACTATCCGACGGCAGAGCTAAATCCTGCTCGTCGTGATTGTGCGGCGCACCTGACATGGGCTTGAATCGGTCGAAGATCAAGTCGCCGCGGATGTCGGCAGAATAGTGCAAGTTTCAAAACCTGACCTGATGGCCAGGGGCGTAGCTCTCGATCTCCTCCAGATGGCCAAGCGAGTTGGCCCGCTGTACTAAGCCGCCGAATGCGAAGGTCTGTCCGGGGAGGAAAACCTCACCCTGGATCGCATCGTTGCCGATGATCGAAGGAGCCATCTACCCTTATGGTGACGGCACAGTGGAACTCTCAATGAAAGCACCAATGTCGGTGTCAAAACCGGCGGATCTCGGGTAGGGGGTCCCGAACTGTGCGTCCAAGGCGGATGGTAACAGGAGGCAGGGGACACGATGTTCACCCAGCTTCGGGTCCTCTCGATGGAGGTAATACCCTACTTCCTGCTTGATTGACCTTGATGATATGAGTATTAAAAGAGTTGATCTACCACGAGATCGTAGAGGCTAAACCCTAGAAGCTAGCCTATGGTATGATTCTTGTTGTCCTACGGACTAAACCCTCCGGTTTATATAGACACCGGAGGGGGATGGGGTTACACAGAGTCGGTTACAAGGCAGGAGATCTAAATATCCGTATTGCCAAGCTTGTCTTCCACGCCAAGGAGAGTCCCATCCGGACACGGGTCGAAGTCTTCAATCTTGTATCTTCATAGTCCAACAGTCCGGCCAAAGGATATAGTCCGGCTGTCCGAGGACCCCCTAATCCAGGACTCCCTCACCTTAGCCTTATAACAACTAGAACCGGATACTTAATAAAACACACCCTTTCAAGTGCCAGATACAACCCGGTGATCGCTCTCTCACAGGACGACGAGGAGAGGATCGCCGGGTAGGATTATGCTATGCGATGATACTTGGTGAATTTACCATCTACTCTCTTGTACATGCTGCAAGATGGAGGCTGCCAGAAGCGTAGTCTTCGACAGGACTAGCTATCCCCCTCTTATTTTGGCATTCTGCAGTTCAGTCCACCGATATTGCCCCTTTACACAGATACCCATGCATATGTAGTGTAGATCCTTGCTTGCGAGTACTTTCGTTGAGTACTCACGGTTGATTTTCTCCCTGTTTTCCCCCTTTCCATTCTTCTCGGTTCTCGCAACCAGATGCTGGAGCCCAGGAGTCAGATGCCACCTTCGATGACTCCTCCTACAACGAGCGTGCCTGCTACTACGTGCAGGCCGCTGCTGACGACCAGGAGTAGTTCAGGAGGATCCCAGGCAGGAGGCCGGCGCCTCTTTTGATCTGTATCCCAGTTTGTGCTAGCCGTCTTCTGTCAACTTGTTTAACATATGTCTGTACTCCGATATTATTGCTTCCGCTGACTCGTCTATGATCGAGCACTTGTATTCGAGCCCTCGAGGCCCCTGGCTTGTACTATGACGCTTGTATGACTTATCTTATTTTCAGAGTTGTGTTGTGATATCTTCCCGTGAGTCCCTGATCTTGATCGTACACGTTTGCGTGTATGATTAGTGTATGATTGAATCGGGGGTGTCATAGTCAACTGGAGTATGGTCCACACCAGAGTGGTATGGTAATCATGTTCTGGAGGTCATGTTACTTGATCATGACGAACCTACGAACTATGAGGAAGCGAGGATGAGCCCATGTTCTGCAAAATGGCTTGAGGCCATGAAATCTGAGATGGGATCCATGTATGAACAAATTCTGGACTTTGGTTGACTTGCCCGATGATCGGCAAGCCATAGAGAATAAATGGATCTTCAAGAAGAAGACTGGCGCTGATGGTAATGTTACTGCCTACAAGAAGGTTTTGTCGATCGTAAAGGTGCTAACAAAGTGTGCAAGCTCCAGCTATCTATTGATGGACTGGTGCAAGCCTCTCGGAGTTGGAATATATGCTTTGATAGTGTGATCAAACCATATGGTTTTATACAGACTTTTGGAGAAGCCTGTATTTACAAGAAAGTGAGTGGGAGCTCTGTAGCATTTCTAATATTATATGTGGATGACATACTGTTGATTGGAAATAATACAGAATTTCAAGATAGCATAAAAGGATACTTAAATAAGAATTTTTCAATGAAAGACCTCGGTGAAGCTGCATATATATTGGGCATCAAGATCTATAGATATGGATCAAGACGCTTAATTGGACTTTCACAAAGCACATACCTTGATAAAGTTTTGAAGAAGTTCAAAATGGTGCAGTCAAAGAAAGGGTTCTTGCCTATGTTACAAGGTGTGAAGTTGAGTCAGACTCAATGCCCGACCACTGCCGAAGATAGAGAGAAAATGAAAGTCATTCCCTATGCCTCAGCCATAGGTTCTAGCATGTATGTAATGCTGTGTACCAGACCTGATGTGTGAATTGCTGTAAGTTTCGCAGGGAGGTACCAAAGTAATCCAGGAGTGGATCACTGGACAGCGGTCAAGAACATCCTAAAATACCTGAAAAGGACTAAGGATATGTTTCTCGTTTATGGAGGTGACAAAGAGCTTGTCATAAATGGTTACGTCGATGCAAGCTCTGACACCGATCCGGATGACTCTAAGTCACAAACCGGATACGTATTTATATTGAATGGTGGAGCTGTCAGTTGGTGCTGTTCCAAGCAGAGCATCATGGAGAGATCTACATGTGAAGCGTCATGTGCAGCAAATGAAGGAGTCTGGATAAAGGAGTTCATATCTGATCTAGGTGTAATACCTAGTGCATCCTGTCCAATGAAAATCTTTTGTGACAATACTGGAGCAATAGCCTTGGCGAAGGAATCCAGATTTAACAAGAGAACACATCAACTGATGCTTCAATTCCAACCTCGATCAAGTCAAGGAGGGAGACATAGAGATTCGCAAAATACATACAGATCTGAATGTTGCAGACCCGTTGACTAAGCCTCTTCCACGAGCAAAACATGATCAACACCAAGACTCCATGGGTCTTAGAATCATTACTATGTAATCTATATTATTGACTCTAGTGCAAGTGGGTGACTGAAGGAAATATGCCCTAGAGGCAATAATAAAGTTATTATTTATATTTCCTTATATCATGATAAATGTTTATTATTCATGCTAGAATTGTATTAACCAAAATCTTAGTATATGTGCGAATACATAGACAAGCAGAGTGTCCCTAGTATGCCTCTACTTGACTAGCTGGTTAATCAAAGATGGTTAAGTATCCTGACCATAGACATGTGTTGTCATTTGATCAATGGGATCACATCATTAGAGAATGATGTGATGGACAAGACCCATCCGTTAGCTTAGCATTATGATCGTTTAGTTTTATTGCTATTGCTTTCTTCATGACTTATACATATTCCTCTGACTATGAGATTATGCAACTCCCGAATACCGGAGGAACACCTTGTGTGCTATCAAACGTCACAACGTAACTGGGTGATTATAAAGATGCTCTACAGGTGTCTCCGATGGTGTTTGTTGAGTTGGCATAGATCAAGATTAGGATTTGTCACTCCGTGTATCGGAGAGGTATCTTTGGGCCGTCTCGGTAATGCACATCACTATAAGCCTTGCAAGCAATGTGACTAATGAGTTAGTTGCGGGATGATGCATTACGGAACGAGTAAAGAGACTTGCCAGTAATGAGATTGAACTAGGTATGATGATATCGACGATCCAATCTTGGGCAAGTAACATACCGATGACAAAGGGAACAACGTATGTTGTTATGCGGTTTGACTGATAAAGATCTTCTTCGTAGAATATGTTGGAGCCAATATGAGCATCCAGGTTCCGCTATTGGTTATTGACCGGAGATGTGTCTCGGTCATGTCTACATAGTTCTCGAACCCGTAGGGTCCGCACGCTTAACATTCGATGACGATTGTATTATGAGTTATGTGATTTGATGACCGAAGTTTGTTCGGAGTCCCAAATGAGATCGGACATCACGAGGAGTCTCGAAATGGTCGAGAGGTAAATATCGATATATTGGAAGGTTATATTCGGACACCGGAATGGCTCCGAAGTGTTTTGGGTATTTTCCGGAGTATGGGGAGGTTACCGGAACCCCCCGGGAGAGTAATGGGCCTTAATGGGCTTTAGGGGAAAAGAGAGAAGGGCCTGAAGGGGTGGCTGCGCTCCCCCCATGGGCTGGTCCGAATTGGACTAGGTGGGGGCTGCGCCCCCTCCTTCCTTCTCCCCTCCTCCTCTTTCCCTCCTTCTCCTAGTTGGAATAGGAAAGGGGGGCCGAATCCTACTTGGACCAGGAGGGGGGCACCCCAAAGACACACCAAGCCTTCTCTTAGCCATGTGTGTGCCCCCCTCAACAGTTACACACCTCAGTCATATCGTCGTAGTGCTTAGGCGAAGCCCTATGCCGGTAACTTCATCATCACCGTCGCCACGCCGTTGTGCTGATGGAACTCTCCCTCGTCCTCAAATGGATCAAGAGACCGAGGGATGTCATCGAGCTGAACGTGTGCTGGACGCGGAGGTGTCGTACGTTCGGTGCTTGGATCGGTTGGATCGCGAAGACGTTCGACTACATCAACCGCATTACTAAACGCTTACGCTTTCGGTCTATGAGGGTACGTGGACACACTCTCTCCGCTCATTGATATGCATCTCCCAGATAGATCTTGCGTGATCGTAGGTAATTTTTTTGAAATACTGCATTCCCCAATAGTGGCATCTGAGCCAGGTTTATGCGTAGATGATATATGCACGAGTAGAACACAATGAGTTGTGGGCGATAATAGTCATACTGCTTACCACCAACGTCTTACTTTGATTTGGCGGCATTGTTGGATGCAGTGGCCCGGACCGACATTACATGACCGCATTAATGAGACTGGTTCTACCAACGTGCTTCGCACACAGGTGGCTAGTGGGTGTCTGTTTCTCCAACTTTAGTTGAATCGAGTTTCACTATGGCCGGTTCGTGTTGAAGGTTAAAACAGCACACTTGACGAAAAATCGTTGTGGTTTTGATGTGTAGGTAAGAACGGTTCTTGCTAGAAGCCCGTAGCAGCCACTTAAAACTTGCAACAACAAAGTAGAGGATGTCTAACTTGTTTTTGCAGGGCATGTTGTGATGTGATATGGTCAAGACGTGATGAGATATAAATTGTTGTATGAGATGATCATGTTTTGTAACCGTTATCGGCAACTGGCAGGAGCCTTATGGTTGTCGCTTTATTGTATGAAATGCAATCGCCATGTAATTGCTTTACATTATCACTAAGCGGTAGCAATAGTCGTAGAAGCAATAGTTGGCGAGACGACAACGATGCTACGATGGAGATCAAGGTGTCAAGCCGGTGACGATGGAGATCATGACAGTGCTTTTGAGATGGAGATCAAAGGCACAAGATGATGATGGCCATATCATGTCACATATTTTGATTGCATGTGATGTTTATCTTTTATGCATCTTATTTTGCTTAGTATGGAGGTAGCATTATAAGATGATCCCTCACTAAAATTTCAAGGTACAAGTGTTCTCCCAGAGTATGCACCATTGCGACAGTTCGTCGTGCTGAGACACCACGTGATGATCGGTTGTGATAAGCTCTACGTTCACATACAACGGGTGCAAGCCAGTTTTGCACATGTAGAATAGTCGGGTTAAACTTGACGAGCCTAGCATATGCAGATATGGCTTCGGAACACTGAGACCGAAAGGTCGAACGTGAATCATATAGCAGATATGATCAACATAGAGATGTTCACTATTGAAAACTACTCCATCTCACGTGATGATCAGACATGGTTTTGTAGATATAGATCACGTGATCATTTAGATGACTAGAGGGATGTCTATCTAAGTGGGAGTTCATAAGTAATATGATTAATTGAACTTTAATTTATCATGAACTTAGTCGTGATAGTATTTGCATATCTATGTTGTAGATCAATAGCTCGCGTATAGCTCCCCTATTTTATTTTTGATATGTTCGTAGAGAAAACTAAGTTGAAAGATGATAGTAACAATGATGCGGACTAGGTCCGTGATCCTAGGATTATCCTCATTGCTGCACAGAAGTATTATGTCCTTGATGCACCACTAGGTGACGAACATATTGCAGGAGCAGATGCAGACGTTATGAATGTTTTGCAAGCTCGGTATGATGACAACTTGATAGCTTAGTGTACCATGCTTTACGGCTTAGAACCGGGACTTCAAAAATGTTTTGAACGCCATGGACCATATGAGATGTTCCAAGAACTGAAATTGGTATTTCACACTCATGCCCGTGTCGAGAGGTATGAGACCTCTGACAAGTACTTTGCCTACAAGATGGAGGAGAATAGCTCAGCTAGTGAGCATGTGCTTAGAATGTCTAGGTACTACAATCTCTTGAATCAAGTGGGAGTTAATCTTCCAGATAAGATAGTGATTGATAGATTTCTCTAGTCACTATCACCAAGTTACCAGAACTTCATGATGAACTATAATATTCAAGGGATGAAGAAAAAAATTCCCAAGCTCTTCGCAATGCTAGAATCAGCGAAGGTAGAAATCAAGAAATAAGCATCAAGTGTTGATGGTTAACAAGACCACTAGTTTCAAGATAAAGGTCAAGGGAAAGAAAGGGAAACTTCAAAAGGAATGGCAAGCAAGTTGCCACTCACATGAAGAAGCCCAAAGCTAGACCCAAGCTGAAACTGAGTGCTTCTACTGCAAAGGAAATGGTCACTGGAAGTGGAACTGCCCTAGATACTTGGCGGATAAGAAGGATGGCAAAGTGAACAAAGGTATATTTGTTATACATGTTATTGATGTGTACTTTACTAGTGTTTATGGCAACCCCTCGGTATTTGATACTGGTTCAGTTGCTAAGAGTAGTAACTCGAAACAGGAGTTGCAAAATAAACAGAAACTAGTTAAGAGTGTGGTGATGACGTGCGTTGGAAGTGATTCCAAGGTTGATAAGATCACCATCGCACACTCCCTTTACCTTCGGGATCAGTGTTGAACCTAAAATAAATGTTATTTGGTGTTTGCATTGAGCATGAATATGATTGGATCATGTTTATTGCAATACGGTTATTCATTTAAGTCAAAGAATAATTGTTGTTCTATTTACACGAATAAAACCTTCATATAAATGGTTTATTGAATCTCGATTGTAGTAATACACATATTCATAATATTGAAGCCAAAAGATGCAAAGTTAATAATGATAGTGCAACTTATTTGTGGCACTGTCGTTTAGGTCATATTGGTGTAAAGCGCATGAAGAAACTCCATGCTAATGGGCTCTTGGAATCACTTGATTATGAATCGCTTGATGCTTGCGAACCATGCCTCATGGGCAAGATGACTAAGACTCCGTTCTCCGGAACAATGGAGTGAGCAACTGACATATTGGAAATAATACATATTGATGTATGCGGTCCGATGAGTGTTGAGGCTCGCGGAGGGTATCATTATTTTCTGACCTTCATTGATGATTTGAGCAGATATGGGTATATCTGCTTGATGAAGCATAAGTCTGAAACATTTGAAAAGTTCAAAGAATTTCAGAGTAAAGTGGAAAATCATTGTAACAAGAAAATAAAGTTTCTATGATCTGATCGTGGAGGTGAATATTTGAGTTATGAGTTTGGTCTTCATTTGAAACAGTGCGGAATAGTTTCGCAACTCACGCCACCTGGAACACACAGCGTAATGGTGTGTCCGAACGTCGTAACCGTACTTTATTGGATATGGTGCGATCTATGATGTCTCTTACTGATTTACCGCTATCGTTTTGGGGTTATGCATTAGAGACAGCTGCATTCACGTTAAATAGGGCACCATCTAAATCCGTTGAGACGACACCATATGAAATGTGGTTTGGCAAGAAACCTAAGCTGTCGTTTCTTAAAGTTTGGGGCTGCGATGCTTATGTGAAAAAGCTTCAACCTTATAAGCTCGAACCCAAATCGGAGAAATGCATCTTCATAGGATACCCAAAGGAGACTGTTGGGTACACCTTCTATCACAGATCCGAAGGCAAGATATTTGTTGCTAAAGAATGGATCCTTTTTAGAGAAGGAGTTTCTCTCGAAAGAAGTGAGTGGGAGGAAAGTAGAACTTGATGAGGTAATTATACCTGCTCCCGAATTGGAAAGTAGTTCATCACAGAAATCAATTCCAATGATCCCTACACCAATTAGTGAGGAAGCTAATGATGATGATCATGAAACTTCAGATCAAGTTACTACCGAACCTCGTAGGTCAACCAGAGTAAGGTCCGCACCAAAGTGGTTCGGTAATCCTATTCTGGAGGTCAGATTACGTGACCATGACGAACCTACGAACTATGAGGAAGCGATGATGAGCCCAGATTCCGCGAAATGGCTTGAAGCCATCCAATCTGAGAAGGGATCCATGTATGAGAACAAAGTATGCACTTTGATTGACTTGCCCGATGATCGGCGAGCCATTGAGAATAAATGGATCTTCAAGAGGAAGACGGACACTGATAGTAGTGTTACTATCTACAAAGCTCGAATTGTCACAAAAAGTTTTTGACAAGTTCAAGGTGTTGACTACGATAAGATTTTCTCACTCGTAGCGATGCTTAAGTCTGTCCGAATCATGTTAGCAATTGCCACATTTTATGAAATCTGGCAAATGGATGTCAAAACTACATTCCTTAATGGATTTTCTTAAAGAAGAGTTGTATATGATGCAACTAGAAAGTTTTGTCAATCCTAAAGGTGCTAACAAAGTGTGCAAGCTCCAACGATCCATCTATGGACTGGTGCAAGCGTCTCGGAGTTGGAATATACGCTTTGATAAGGTGATCAAAGCATATGGTTTTATACAGACTTTTGGTGAAGCCTGTATTTACAAGAAAGTGAGTGGGAGCACTACAGCCTTTCTGATAAGTATATGTCAGTGACAAATTGTTGACCAGAAATGATGTAGAATTTTCTGGAAAGCATGAAGGAGTGTTTGAAAGGAGTTTTTCAAAGAAAGACCTCAGTGAAGCTGCTTACATATTAAGCATCAAGATCTATAGAGATAGATCTAGACGCCTGATAAGTTTTTTCAATGAGTACATACCTTGACAAGATTTTGAAGTAGTTCAAAAGGGAACAGTAAAAGAAGGTGTTCTTCCTATGTTGCAAGGTGTGAAGTTGAGTAAAGACTCAAAACGCGACCACGGCAGAAAATAGAAAGAGAATGAAAAGTCATTCCCTATGCCTCAGTCATAGGTTCTATAAAGTATGCTATGTTATGTACCAGACCTATTGTGTACCTCACCATGAGTTTGGCCAGAGGGTACAATAGTGATCCAGGAGTGGATCACCGGACATCGGTCAAAATTATCCTTAGTGGAAAAAGGACATGTTTCTCGGTTATGGAGGTGACAAAAAGTTCGTCGTAAAGGGTTACGTCGATGCAAGCTTTGACACTGATCCGGATGACTCTAAGTCTCAATCTGGATACATATTGAAAGTGGGAGCAATTAGCTAGAGTAGCTCTATGCAGAGCATTGTAGATGTGGAAAATTTGCAAAATACATACGTCCCTGAATGTGGCAGACCCGTTGACTAAATTTCTCTCACAAGCAAAACATGATCACACCTTAGTAGTCTTTGGGTGTTAATCACATAGCGATGTGACCTACATTATTGACTGTAGTAAAACCTTTGGGTGTTAGTCACATGGAGCTGAACTAATCACATAAAGATGTGAACTATTGGTGTTAGATCACACGACGATGTGAACTAGATCATTGACTTTAGTGCAAGTGGGAGACTGAAGGAAATATGCCCTAGAGGCAATAATAAAGTTGTTATTTATATTTCTTCATATCATGATAAATGTTTATTATTCATGCTAGAATTGTATTAATCGGAAACTTAGTACATGTGTGAATACATAGACAAAACAAAGTGTGCCTAGTATGCCTCTACTTGACTAGCTCGTTAATCAAAGATGGTTAAGTTTCCTCACCATAGACATGTGTTGTCATTTGATGAACGGGATCACATCATTAGGAGAATCATGTGATGGACAAGACCCATCAGTTAGCTTAACATAATGATCGTATAGTTTTATTGCTATTGCTTTCTTCATGACTTATACACGTTCCTTTGACTATGGATTATGCAACTCTTAAATACCGGAGGAACACTTTTTGTGCTATCAAATGTCACAACGTAACTGGGTGATTATAAAGATGCTCTACAGGTGTCTCCGATGGTGTTTGTTGAGTTGGCATAGATCGAGATTAGGATTTGTTACTCCGAGTATCGGAGAGGTATCCTTGGGCCCTCTTGGTAATGCACATTGAAGGAAATATGCCCTAGAGGCAATAATAAAGTTGTTATTTATATTTTCTTATATCATGATAAATGTTTATTATTCATGCTAGAATTGTATTAACCAGAAACTTAGTACATGTGTGAATACATAGACAAAACAGAGTGTCCCTAGTATGCCTCTACTTGACTAGCTCGTTAATCAAAGATGGTTATGTTTCCTGACCATAGATATGTGTTATCATTTGATGAACGGGATCACATCATTAGGAGAATGATGTGATGGACAAGACCCATCCGTTAGCTTAGCATAATGATCGTATAGTTTTATTTCTATTGCTTTCTTCATGACTTATACATGTTCCGCTGACTATGAGATTATGCAACTCCCGAATACCGGAGGAACACCTTGTGTGCTATCAAATGTCACAATGTAACTAGGTGATTATAAAGATGCTCTACAGGTGTCTCCGAAGGTGTTTATTGGGTTGGCATAGATCGAGATTAGGATTTGTCACTCCGATTGTGGGAGAGGTATCTCTAGGCCCTCTCGGTAATGCACATCACTATAAGCCTTGCGAGCAATGTGACTAATGAGTTAGTTGCGGGATGATGCATTACGGAACGAGTAAAGAGACTTGCCAGTAACGAGATTGCACTAGGTATGATGATACCGACTATCGAATCGCGGGCAAGTAACATATCGATGACAAAGGGAACAATGTATGTTGTTATGCGGTTTGACCGATAAAGATCTTTGTAGAATATGTAGGAGCCAATATGAGCATCTAGGTTCCGGTATTGTTATTGACCGGAGATGTGTCTCAGTCATGTCTACACAGTTCTCAAACCCGTAGGGTCCGCACGCTTAACGTTCGATGACGATTTGTATTATGAGTTATGTGATTTGATGACCGAAGTTTGTTTGGAGTCCCGGATGATATCACAGACATCACGAGGAGTCTCGAAATGGCCGAAAGGTAAAGATCGATATATTGGAAGGTTATATTCGGACACCGGAATGCTTCCGAAGTGTTTCGGGTATTTCCCGGAGTACCGGGAGATTACCGGGACCCCCGGGAGAGTAATGGGACTTAATGGGCTTTAATGGAAAAGAGAGAAGGGCCTCAAGGGGTGCCCGCACGCCCCCCATGGGTTGGTCCGAATTGGACTATTAGGGGGCGGCGCCCCGCTCGTTCCTTCTCCCCTCCTTCTCCTAGTTGGAATAGGAAAGGGGGGCCGAATCCTACTTGGACCGGGAGTCCAAGTAGGACTCCCCCTATGGCGCGCCCCCTTGGGCCGGCCTCCTCTTCCCCCCTCCTTTATATACGTGGGCGGGGGCACCCCAAAGACACACCAAGCCTTCTCTTAGCCATGTGCGGTGCCCCTCCACAGTTATAGTGCTTAGGCGAAGCCATGCGCCGGTAACTTCATCATCACCGTCGCCACGGCGTCGTGCTGACGGAACTCCCCCTCATCCTCAACTGGATCAAGAGATCGAGGGACGTCATCGAGCTGAACGTGTGCTGAACGCGGAGGTGCCGTACATTCAGTGCTTGGATCGGTTGGATCGCGAAGGCGTTCGACTACATCAACCGTGTACTAAACGCTTCCGTTTTCGGTCTACGAGGGTACGTGGACACACTCTCCCTGCTCGTTGCTATGCATCTCCCAGAGAGATCTTGCGTGATCGTAGGTAAATTTTTTGAAATACTGCGTTCCCCAACACACATCACTATAAGCCTTGCAAGCAATGTACTAATGTGTTAGTTACAGGATGATGTATTATGGAACGAGTAAAGAGACTTGCCGGTAATAAGATTGAACTAGGTATGATGATACTGACGATCGAATCTCTGGCAAGTAACATACCGATGACAAAGGGAATGATGTATGTTGTTATGCGGTTTGACTGATAAAGATCTTCATAGAATATGTAGGAGCCAATATGAGCATCCAGGTTCCGCTATTGGTTATTGACCTGAGATGTTTCTCGGTCATGTCTGCACAGTTATCAAACCCGCAGGGTTCGCATGCTTAACGTTCGATGATGGATTGTATTATGAGTTATTTGTTTTAGTGACCGAAGTGTGGAGGAGTCCCGGATGAGATCATGGACATGATGAGGAGTCTCGAAATGGCCGAGAGGTAAAGATTCATATATTTGAAGGTTATATTCAGACATCGGAATGGTTTCGAGTGATCCGGGTATTTTATCGGAGTACCAAGGGGTTACCGGAACCCCCGGGGGAAATCATGGGCCTCATGGGCCATGGGAGAGAAGAGGGGACAACCCACAATGGTGAGGTGCCCCCCACCAAGTGGAGTCTGAGTAGGAAGGGGAGGGGGCGCGGCCCCCCTTTCCCTCTTCCCATCCTCTCCTTCCCTCTTTCCACCTCCGTTGGAAGGAAAAGGTGGGGGGCGAATCCTACTTGGACTAGGAGTCCAAGTAGGACTCCCCCCCTTGGCGCGCCCCTCCTAGGCCGCCGGCCTCCTCCTCCCCATTTATATACGGGAGCGGGGGGCACCCCAAAGGGACACCAAGATTTGTCTTAGCCGTGTGCGGTGCCGCCCTACACAGTTTACCACCTCGGTCATATTGTCGTACTGCTTAGGCGAAGCCCTGCGCAGATCGCTTCACCAACACCGTCGCCACACCGTCGTGCTGACAGAACTCTCCCTCGATCCTCTACTGGATCAAGAGCTCGAGGGACGTCGTCGTGCTGAACGTGTGCTGAACACGGAGGTGTCGTACGTTCGGTACTTGGATTGATTGGATCGTGAAGACATTCAACAACATCAACCGCATTACTAAACGCTTCCGCTTTCGGTCTACGAGGGTACGTGGACACACTCTCCCCTCTCGTTGCTATGCATGTCCTAGATAGATATTGCATCATCGTAGGAATTTTTTTGAAATACTATGTTCCCCTACAGCTGACGGTTGGTATTAGTCCATCACATCATTCTCCTAATGATGTGATCCCGTTATGAAATGAAAACTCATGTCTATGGTTAGGAAACCTTAACCATGTTTGATCAATGAGCTAGTCTAGTAAAGGATAGCTAGGGACACGGTGTAGTTTATGTATTCACACATGTATTTAAGTTTCCGATCAATACAATTCTAGCATCAATAATAAATTTTATCATGAACGGGAAATACGATAATAACCATTTTATTATTGCTTCTAGGGCATATTTCCAACAGTCTCCCACTTGCACAAGAGTTAATAATCTAGTTCATATCGCCATGTGATTAACACCCAATGAGTTCTATTGTTTGATCATGTTTTGCTTCTGAGAGAGGTTTTAGTCAACGGGTCTGCAACATTCAGATCCGTGTGTACTTTGCAAATATCTATGTCTAGAATGCTCTGCATGGAGCTACTCTAGCTAATTGCTATCACGTTCAATATGTATCCAGATTGAGACTCAGAGTCATCCAGATCGGTGTCAAAGCTTGCATTGACGTAACCCTTTACGATGATCTCTTTATCACCTCCATAACCGAGAAACATTTCCTTAGTCCTCTTCAGGTACTTCAGGATATTCTTGACCGCTGTCCAGTGATCTACTCCTGGATCACTTTGGTACCTCCTTGCCAGACTTATGGC
Organism: Aegilops tauschii subsp. strangulata; assembly: GCF_002575655.3. Taxonomy (NCBI): domain Eukaryota; kingdom Viridiplantae; phylum Streptophyta; class Magnoliopsida; order Poales; family Poaceae; genus Aegilops; species Aegilops tauschii. The sequence goes on from NC_053039.3 coordinate 43,383,044, forward strand.
AGGGCACACATCAGGTCTGGTATACAACATGGCATACATTACAGAGCCTATGGCTGAGGCATAGGGAATGACTTTCATTCTCTCTCTATCTTCTACCGTGGTCGGGCTTTGAGTCTTACTCAACTTCACACCTTGCAATACAAGCAAGAACTCTTTCTTTGACTGATCCATTTTGAACTTCTTCAAAACTTTGTTAACGTACGTGCTTTGTGAAAGTCCTATTAGGCGGCTTGTTCTATCTCTATAGATTTTAATGCCCGATATGTAAGCAGCTTCACCGAGGTCTTTCATTGAAAAATTCTTATTCAAATATCCTTTTATGCTATCCAGAAATTCTATATCATTTGCAATGAGCAATATGTCATCCACATATAATATCAGAAATGCTACAGAGCTCCCACTCACTTTCTTGTAAATCATGCTTCGCCGTAAGTGTGTATAAAACCAAATGCTTTGATCACATCATCAAAGCATATATTCCAACTCCGAGATGCTTGCACCAGTCCATAAATGGATCACTGGAGCTTGCACACTTTGTTAGCACCCTTAGGATCGACAAAACCTTCTAGTTGCATCATATACAACTCTTCTTTAAGAAACCCGTTAAGGAATGCAGTTTTGACGTCCATTTGCCAGATTTCATAATCATAAAATGCGAAAATTGATACCATGATCCTGACAGACTTAAGCATTGCTACGGATGAGAAAGACTCATCGTAGTCAAACCCTTGAACTTGTGGAAAACCTTTTGCGGCAAGCCGAGCTATGTAGATAGTGATATTACCATCAGCGTGTGTCTTTCTCTTGAAGATCCATTTATTCTCAGTGGCTTGCCAATCATTGGGCAAGTCCACAAAAGTCCACACTTTGTTCTCATACATGGATCGTATCTCAGATTTCATGGCCTCAAGCCATTTGTCGGAATATGGGCTTATCATAGCTTCTTCATAGTTTGTAGGTTCAGCGTTGTCCAATAACATGACATCCAGTACATGATTACCGTACCACTATAGTGTGAAACGTGTTCTGGTCGACCTACAAGGTACAGTAGTAACTTGATCTGAAGTTTCATCATCGTCATCATCATTTCCTTCCTCTCTGGTTGGTGTAGGCATCACAGGAACAGTTTTCTCTAATTCAAGAGAAGGTACAACAATCTCATCAATTTCTACTTTCCTCCCACTCACTTCTTTCGAGAGAAACTCCCTCTCTAGAAAGGACACACTCTTAGCAACAAAGACTTTGCCTTCGAATTTGTGGTAGAAGGTATACCGAATAGTTTCTTTAGGGCATCCTATGAAGACGCATTTCTCCACTTTGGGTTCGAGCTTATCAGGCTGAAGCCTTTTGACATAAGCGTCGCATCCCCAAACTTTTAAAAACGACGGCTTGGGTTTCTTGCCAAACCATAGTTCATACGGTGTCGTCTCAACGGATTTAGACAGTGCCCTATTTAGCATGAATGCGGCTATCTCTAATGCATAACCCAAAACGATAGTGGCAAGTCGATAAGAGACATCATAGAACGCGCACCATATCTAATAAAGTACGGTTACGACGTTCAGACACACCATTATGCTGTGGTGTTCCAGGTGGCCTGAGTTTTTAAACAATTCCACATTGCCTTAAATGAAGGCCAACCTCGTAACTCAAATATTCGCCTCCGTGATCAGGTTGCAGAAACTTTATTTTCTTGTTACGATGATTTTCCACTTCACTCTAAAATTCTGTGAACTTCTCAAATGTTTTAGACTTGTGTTTCATCAAGTAGATATACCCATATCTGCTCAAATCATCTGTGAAGGTTAGAAAATAATGATACCCGCCGCATGCTTCAACACCCATCGGACCGCATATATCGGTATGTATTATTTCCAATAAGTCATTAGCTCGCTCCATTGTTCCGGAGAACGGAGTTTTAGTCATCTTACCCATGAGGCATGGTTCGCAAGTATCAAATGATTCATAATCAAGTAATTCCAAAAGTCCATCCGCATGGAGTTTCTTCATGCGCTTTACACCAATATGACCTAAACGGCAGTGCCACAAGTATGTTGCACTATCATTATCAACTTTGCATCTTTTGGCATCAATATTATGAATATGTGTATCACTACGGTCGAGATTCAATAAGAATAGACCATTCACTAAGGGTGCATGACCATAAAAGATGTTACTCATATAAATAGAACAACCATTATTCTCTGACTTAAATGAATAGCCGTCTCGCAATAAACAAGATCCAGATATAATGTTCATGCTCAATGCTAGCACCAAATAACAATTTTTGAGGTCTAAAACTAATCCCGAAGGTAGATGAAGAGGTAGCGTGTCGAAGGCGATCACATCAACCTTGGAACCATTCCCGACGCTCATCGTCACCTCATCCTTAGCCAATCTTCGTTTATTCTGCAAGTCCTATTTCGAGTTACAAATATGAGCAACCGAACCAGTATCAAATACCCAAGCGCTGCTACGAGCACTAGTAAGGAACACATCAATCACATGTATATCAAATATACCTTTGTTCACTTTGCCATCCTTCTTATCTGCCAAGTACTTGGGGCAGTTCCGCTTCCAGTGACCATTTCCCTGCAGTAGAAACACTCAGTTTTAGGCTTGGGTCTAGCTTTGGGCTTCTTAACGGGAGCGGCAACTTTCTTGCTGGTCTTCTTGAAGTTCCCTTTCTTTCCCTTGCCATTTTTCTTAAAACTGGTGGTCTTGTTAACCATCAGCACTTGATGCTCTTTCTTGATTTCTACCTTCGCCGATTTCAGCATCGCAAAGAGCTCGGGAATCGTTTTTGTCATCCCTTGCATATTATAGTTCATCACGAAACCTTTGTAGCTTGGTGGCAGTGACGTAAGAACTCTATCAATAACACAGTCAACTGGAAGATCAATTCCTAGCAGAGTCAAGTGGTTGTGGTACCCAAATATTCTGAGTATGTGTTCACTGACAGAACTGTTCTCCTCCATCTTACAACTAAATAACTTGTTGGAGACTTCATATCTCTCAACCCGGGCATTAGATTTAAATATCAACTTCAGCTCTTGGAACATCTCATATGCTCTGTGGCATTCATAATGCTTTTGAAGTCCCGGTTCCAAGCCGTAAAGCATGGCACACTGAACTATCGAGTAGTCATCAGATCGAGCCTGCCAGACGTTCATAACTATTGCTTCTGTGCAGCAATGAGGATAATCCACAAGTTCAGTGTGCCATGCATAAAGGATAAACATCACATGCAATCAAAATATGTGACATGATATGGCCATCATCATCTTGTGCTTTTGATCTCCATCTCGAAATCAACGGCATGATCTCCATCGTCACGCGCGCGACACCTTGATCTCCATTGTTACGTCGGGGTCGTCTCGCCAACTATTGCTTCTATAACTATTGCTAACGCATAGCGATAAAGTAAAGCAATTACATGGCGCTTAAAGATTGACACGCAGGTCATACAATAAGTTAATGACAACCCTACGGCTCCTGCCAGTTGTCGTTCTCATCGACATGCAAGTCGTGAACTTATTACAAAACATGATCATCTCATACATCAACATATATCATATCACATCTTGACCATAACACATCACAACATACCCTGCAACAACAAGTTAGACGTCCTCTACTTTGTTGTTGTAAGTTTTACGTGCACTACAAAAAAAAGACACATCCGTGACATTTTGTGTTGAACGAAATTTTTTTCTGTCATACTTATGACACTTCTATGACGATAATTGTGACAAAACCCAGTATCATCATAGATGTGGTGAGCTCCTACTTCTATGACAAAAAATCATGACAGAAAATGGGCTTTTCGTCCTGGGCGGGCCAGAGACGCAGCTGCATGACATTCTTTGGGCCGTCTGTCGTGGTTTTGTCACGGCAGATGTCCTAGAGAAAGGACTTAGTCGTGGAGCCATCGCGACGGGTTAACTTAAAGGGGTTAAAGCGGACAAGGGACGTAGAGAGTTTATACTGGTTCGGGCCCTTGCGGTGAAGGTAAAAGCCTACGATCCAGTTGTTGTAGAATTGCTAGGATTTCGATGACCAGGGAGCAAATCCGCTATGCCTGGTTCTCGAGTTGTTGTTTGTTGTTCCTAAACCGCCGCCGGGTCGTCCCTTTATATACATGGGTTGACGCCCGCCGGTTTACAGGATTCGGAGGCCGACTCATAAACGTGGATACCACCAAAGGGGACCCGGTACCCGTACTCGATTGAGCTGGCCTCGGGGCCCCAGCCTGCGTCGTCGATGTATAGCTTGCCACGATGACTCTTGGTCATCCGGCCCACAGCGTATCCCTTGAGCCCTTCGAAGCTGCCCTCTAAGAACTCGAAACCATCGTGCGATGGCCCCACGGTGGGCGCCAACTGTCGTGGTTTTGTCATGGCAGATGTCCTAGAGAAAGGACTTAGTCATGGAGCCATCACGACGGGTTAGCTTAAAGGGGTTAAAGCGGACAAGGGACGCAGAAAGTTTATACTGGTTCGGCCCCTTGCGGTGAGGGTAAAAGCCTATGACCCAGTTGTTGTAGAATTGCTAGTATTTCGATGACCAGGGAGCGAATCCGCTATGGCTGGTTCTCGAGTTGTTGTTTGTTGTTCCTAAATAGCCGCCGGGTCGTCCCCATATATACATGGGTTGACGCCCGCCGGTTTACAGGATTCCAAGGCCGGCTCATAAACATGTCCGGCCCGGTCTCTACTATTTCTGCCTTACAACAAAAGCTTACATATCAATGTCGGTTTATGACTACAGGCCTTAATCCGCCTTTGGGCCCTGGGAGTTCATAAAGCGCCATCATCTTTGTCTTCATGGGCTTCAAATATAATAACTCATTATGGGGATAACCCGGCCTCTCCTGGCCGGTTTACGCCTAGTAGTAATATCCCCAACATTAGGCCCCAGATTTATTTGAACTGGTTCATGTCAATCTTCAATACTTAAGAAAATTTCTTCTTCGGCAATGACGTCATCTTCCAGGATCATGATAAACCGCCATGACGTCATCTGTTATTAAAAATTGCATATAGCTCACCTTCATTAATGAGCCTCCGACAATCGAGGCGACAGCTCCGCCACATATCCAACTTTTGGGCTCCTCAATTTTCACGCCTATCACTTATCCCTTTGCCTTTATAAATAGGACCAGGGGGTCTTTTCCATTTCCCCCCCCCCCCCGTGCCTCTTCGCTTCTTATTCTTCCCCGAGCCGACCTAACCCTCATGCACGGCCGCCGTCGACAAGCTTCGCCATCGACCTCAACACCGGCCGCTGCATTGACCTGAACGCACCAGAGAAACGCGGCGCTCCTCCGCTGCTCTGTCAACGTCAGTAAGTTTTCCTTTCCCTTGCTTTAGATCTATCATTATGGTTTCGGTGTTCCTCAAGGCTTGAAACTGTTCTTCCCCGTTCTTCTTCATAGTGTACATGATGACTTCAGATCTACTACTTTCTTACACAGTTGTAGTTACAATCCCCTTTTCCGTCCTTAGATCATCTGCCTCGTGTAGAAAAACTCATCTGGATCTGTTAAACTTGCTTAAGCACCTGCGCTTTAAGTCTGAATATAATTTGATTTACCAACGCACTGCAGATCTGAAATTACCATGCCAAGCTGTGAAACTTGTTTTTCCTTTACTTAGGCATCTTAAATTTGTATCTTCTATACCAGAGTAGGCGGTTTAATCTCATAGGAAAATGATAATCCGGTAGGTACCATTAGTCCCCTGTTGAACCGCCAAGCCGCTTTATCTTTGTACCATCTCCCATGTCTGATTCCGGTTTAGCAATATGTATATACTTCTGTCTTCTTCTGCTCTTGCATCGCTTTATACTTGTCCATTATACATCTTAAACCGGCAATAACCATGTTTCAACTTTCCATTGAAATGGCCAAACAAGTCTATGAGTGCAACTGGGTTCCTTCCCGGGTCACTGAAGAACAATTAGACAGATGTGTCGCAACTGGCGCTTTAGCCAAGAAAGAGGTCATCCACTAGAGGGCCCCTGGTCCGGAAAATCCCCCTGAACCCAAGGACAGAGAAATAGTCGTTTTTGTTGTCCATCTTGGTTGAGGCTTTAGTCCTCCCGGTTCAAAAAATTTCCGAGATGTGCTTGTCAGCTTTCAACTACACCCTCAGGACATTGGCCCAAACTCTGTGTCCAACATCTGCCATTTCCAAGTCTTTTGTGAGGCTTATCTTCAAGAAGAACCCATAGTTGAATTGTTTAGGGATTTCTTCTATTTAAACCATCGCACAGAGTTCACATATGGACCCAATACTGAACTCGGTGGAATGCCGATTCAAAAGAGGAAGGATGTCAGCTTCCCTCACGCCAAGCTTCACAGTCACCCCAAGGAGTGGAATCTAACTTGGTTTTATTGCAAAGACACATCTCCAACTGATGAAAATCCTTTGCCGGGTTACCGCCCTCTGTCGGTGTCAAAACCGGCGGATCTCAGGTAGGGGGTCCCGAACTGTGCGTCTAAGGCGGATGGTAACAGGAGGCGGGGGACACAATGTTTACCCAGGTTCGAGCCCTCTCGATGGAGGTAATACCCTACTTCCTGCTTCATTGATCTTGATGATATGAGTATTACAAGAGTTGATCTACCACAAGATCGTAGAGGCTAAACCCTAGAAGCTAGCCTATGGTATGATTGTTGTTGTCCTACGGACTAAACCCTCCAGTTTATAGAGACACCGGAGGGGGCTAGGGTTACATAGAGTCGGTTACAAGGGAGGACATCTACATATCCGTATTGCCAAGCTTGCCTTCCACGCCAAGGAGAGTCCCATCCGGACACGGGACGAATTCTTCAATCTTGTATCTTCATAGTCCAACAGTCCGGCCAAAGGATATAGTCCGGCTGTCCGAGGACCCCCCAATCCAAGACTCCCTCAGTAGCCCCTGAACCAGGCTTCAATGACGATGAGTTCGGTGCGCAGATTGTCTTCGGCATTGCAAGGCGGGTTCCTCCTCCGAATACTCCATAGAAGATTTTGAACACAAGGATAGTGTCTGGCTCTGTAAAACAAATTCCACATACCACCGTAGAGAGAATAATATTTCCACAAATCTAACCTGCTGACAGCTTTTCATAATGTGACGTACTGCCGTGGTCTGGTCATGATGAACCGTTTTCCCGAGCCTGCCACTGCACGTGTTGCGAGGCGTTTTTTATTGGCACGTCCTGTCGAAGCAGAGATCGTGTCCCTTTTTTCATGGGATTCTCATCAATATGGATATGGGTAACCCAATCGTGCCTGTTGTATGACTGCTCGATTTTAGGCAAGTCCCAAACGGCCACGAGGAGGACGCTTGATATTCATCCTCTTTATAAAGAGGCCTAGGCCTGTCCCCTTCTTCTCGCGCTCAATCGAATCCTTCCCCCACCTCGAGTTCAAACACCCAAGGCTCAGGCTAGGCGCTTCGGACCTACAATCATGTCCGGATCCAACCTTCAAGTTCGGTGGATGCCCTCCTCCGTCACAGAGGAGGACATCAAGAAGCTAAGAGAAGCTAGGTATTTGACCGGCGAAATCTCGCACAGGCTGCCTGCTCGAGGGCAGGTCATTCCCACTCCCGAACCTGGCGAGAGTGTCATATTTGTCTCCCACTTCCTCCGAGGGCTAGGTTTCAGTCTAGATCCCTTTGTCAGAGGGCTCATGTTCTACCACGGGCTCGATTTCCATGATCTGGCTCTGGATTCCATCCTTCACATCTCATCGTTCATCGTCGTGTGTGAAGCCTTCCTCCGCATTACCCCACACTTCGGCTTATGGCTCAAGACCTTCAATGTGAAGCTGAAGATGATTGAGGGGCGACATGCAGAGTGCGGAGGTGTCGTAATAAGCAAAGGCGCCGATGTTCCATGGACAAAGGATTCCTTCCCGAAGGTGTCCAGTTTATGGCAACGGGAGTGGTTTTATATCATAGCTCCCCGGGGTACTAAGTGGGTAGCCGCCCCTGCCTTCCGCTCGGGCCCCCCGCCACAACTGGCGTCATGGGTCAACAAGGGGCTGGACTGGGGGCCAGTAAATGATGTGCCGACATTGCAGAGTCGCATCCGAGCTCTCCTCGAGAGAGATGTCAGCCTTGTTAAGGTAATGCAAGTTATGCTAGTTCGTCGAGCCCTGCCTTGGAAACGTCGACCTCTCCGTATGTGGGAGTTCAACCCGGAAGGACCACGAACTATTCAACACTTCTTCGGCGTGATGCTCGAAGAGATGTACAGATCATTCTTCGGATCACAAATAGAGTGTCCGGACACCTCCGAGGATGCGGGTCTGAACTACAATCGTCCAGACACTCAAGTAAGTAATTTCGTGGCCGAACACGTTGTCTTTTAATTTATCACAACATCATTCTGAAAAGTCGCCTTTTGACCAGGACTGGATAAAAAAGGCAAAGATGATCAGGTGTCCGGCCCCCCTCCCCGAGGGCTCACCGGATCCTGTACTAGCCAGGATGCTTGAGCTTGCGCCTTATCAAGCGCCATCAGGGGAAGGTAAAGGGAGGAACTAATAAGCCGAGAGCGAGCCTCACTCACTATTCATCCAAACCGGGGGAATTAGTGCCTCCGCGAAGGAGGATAATCGTGGGGAAGAATCTAAAATTCCCTCTCCTAAGGAAGGAAGAGGACCGCCTCTGAAGACTTGGAAGTAATGGTCTCCAAGCGAGGGAAGAATCCTTTGTCGGAGGGTCCTACCCCGGAGGGCATCCTTACCGCACAGTACCCGCAAGGGGACCAGCCCTCTACCGAGCTGTAAGTAAACGGAAGTATTTTATAGTAAATATTTCCTGCTTCATTTCCGAGAACGATAACCGAGGCGTGTGTCTTGTAGTTCGGATCGTAGCCCTTCTCGACAGAGTTCGTTTTCGGGGGATCTTCTTCCGGAGATGATGGAGAGCGAAACACCTCCCCGTGCCTCCCCGCCTCGTGAAGCGGGCGACCCTGAGGTGTCGTCACGGAGGATTTCTCCTGATCTGCCAAGGCCAGAAAGCAAACCTTCGGCCAAATGAAGTCCAGGGTATTTGGCTCCTAAGGAGAGCCACAGAAAGGGTCCAGAACCGTCCAGTGTGCGATCGGACGCGCTGATGAATCTTCTGGAGCAAGCGGCTCTCTTGGAAACGCATCGTGCGCTAATGGGCATGGTGGTTGAGAGGATTTCATCCGCCGAAAGCGGGTTGCATGAAGCTTTCATGAGTCTGCTGAAAGGCTTTGGGGTACGTGAATTAATATATATTTTTGGACGATACCGCACACGCTAGGTGTGGCCTATGCATATAGTAGCCCCTGAGACTCTGGTTGCTGTCGAAAAAGATGGCAAATAGAGGATCATAGTCCCAGGTAATAACCGTGTTGCTTTCATGTGCAGGTGGCTGCGGGTCCGGTGGCTGGCCGGACTGGTGAGTTTGCCGAACTGAAGCGACAACTTGATGCGCAGATGCCGACATCGTGCTTGTAAACAAGCGGCTTGACGAGGCACAGGGTATGTTTTCTCCTAGGATCAATACATATTAAGAGGAGCATGATGCTAGTATCTATAATATGCTGTGACTGCAGATGGAGCTGTCGCCGTGGAGACCCTTCGGGCAGAACTTGCCCGAGCCAAGGAACAAGCCAGGAAGAGTGATACGGCCGCCCTAAAGGCGGTCGAAGAGCTAAGAGCCGAACAGGCTGCCCATTGCCAGAGCAAAGAGAAAATAGCCAAGATGGCTATTGAGCTGAAAGATGCCGCCGGCCGGTATGAGCTTCTTGAAAAGGAAATCCAAGCGAAGGCGGTGGAACTGAAGGAGGCCATGGAAGCGGCCAAGGAAACCCGCTCGCAAATCAGAGCGGTGAAGGAGTAACTCCGTCAAGCCGGAGATATTGCGGCTGGGAAGCCCTTTTTATTGCGGACGAGGTTTGGAGACCCGAAGGAAATTATGGAGTTCTGCAGACGCGTACTTGGATTTAGCAGCGAGTGCCGCTAATGCGACCACGTTCCTCAAAGATCAGAAGGATCATGTAGTGGAAAGGTTGTTCTGGTCACTGTTCCGCACTCCAACGCGTCCGCTGCTGTTAAATGATCAAATGGCCGAGTGGGCCGAGTTCCATAGGTTGTCCGAACTTGGTATGAGGTCCGTCGTGGATCACCTTTGGCCGGAGGGACCGAGGCCGAATAGTTATTTTGTCCTAGTGCAACAATTCATTGGTGCTGTGCCGCATATCGACGCTGTGAAGAGGTCGGCGTGCATAGAGGGTGCGCGGATGGCTCTTGCCCGTGTCAAGACATACTGGGCAGAGATGGAAGCCACCACTATTGCATCCTAGATTTCGGCGGTAGGCCAGGTATCGGCTGAGCACTATTTTGAGGAAGTCTTAGAAGGCGCTCGTGTAATAGAGGCTCAGTGCTCGAAGCGTATCATGTTCTAGTGACATGTATCTCAATTGTAAGAACAATGCTTATTAAATTATAAAGGTTGTGTTTATACTTTTGCCTGAAAGTATTATGATGCCTCCTGTGCGGACGTTTATGTATATATGTATATAACCTGAAAGTTTGTAGTGGTCGGCTTCAGCCCCCATGCATATAATGCAGGGGTGTTCGCAAAAAACGCGTATTCACACTTGATCCAATGTCTTGGTCCATTAAGGAGGTAATAGCGCAACGAACGAGGCAATTGAACTATATTGCTTTAACACTTTCACTTAGCCATAGGAGTTTGACGGTGGGACTACTATATAGCCCGTGGTACCTCTGCGCTCATCCGAATACGGGGTGCGTACATACATGACCAGGAAACGGCCCTTCGTTAATGCGGAGGAATCCCTAAAATTCTGCTAAGTCATCGAGTGGTTAACCAGTCTCGCGCTTTATCATGACAGTCAGTGTTCGGCTTTCTCTACTTAGGTGCTCGTACGGATGAACCAGGGCACAATCGCAGTAGTTCTCCCGGCGCCACCTTACCCGATAGAGCGGAACGTAAGGTAGCAAAACACAGGAGCCGGGCAAACCCAACATTTGACCAAAGACATGATTCGGAGCTGATGCATATAAGGCCAAACTCGCGACGCCGAACACTCCCTAAGGTATTCGGTCTTTACAACATATACCGGGCTGAATAACGCCCTTGATGATGATCCCTGAGTGTCCAGGTACGTGCATCGCTCTGACGTGGCGAAATGCCAATAACGTCAGCATCGCTCTCGGTTATGCTGAGTATCCGGAGGAGTGAAGCAAAAACTGACAGTAAAAAAGGTTTACGCAGGGTCTTAATCTAAAAAGAAACCTTTGAGCGGGGCCCTGCTGCACGTCTGCGCCTGTGTCTCCGTTGTGCCGTATCCTGGAAGGGTGTAGCACGATTACCATCTGTAAAAGAGAAGAACTTAGGTGAAAGTTGTCGTGCGAAAAAATTGGTTATTCTCAATAAACCATTAGAAATCAAGATAAGTAAGGTCGAGCCAAAATGTAGTCCTTTTACATGCAGGAAGCCCCTGGTACCGCCTATGACGGTAAATCCATTGAACCAATCTTAGGTATATCTAAGCTGTTACAGCTAGTGATGTGCCGGACTCGTCTAGCCGTGTCTGCGGTCTTGACGACCGATCATTTATTCTAGTTGGAGAGGCCGTTTAGTGTTCGGCTGCTAAAGCCGCCACTAGTTCTTCCGCGCATAAGGAACGCTCGATATTTCCGCTAATTGTGATAATGCCACATGGACCGGGCATCTTAAGCTTAAGAGAAGCGTAATGCGGTACTGCATTAAAACAAGCGAAAGCTGCTCTTCCGAGTAGTGCTTGATAGCCACTTCAGAACGGAGTGATGTCGAAGGTTAACTTTTCGCTTTGGAAGTTGTCGGGAGAACCGAATACAACCTCTAGTACAAGAGAGCCCGTGCAGCGGGCCTCTGGGCCTGGTATTACTCCCTTAAAGGTAGTATTACTGTGGCTGATTCTTGTCGGGTCTATCCCCATTTTGCGGACTGTGTCCTGATATATCAGCTTAAGACTACTGCCGCTGTCCATAAGGACTCGTGTGAGATGGTATCCGTTTATTATTGGGTCTAACATCAAGGCAGCCAATCCTCCGTGCCGGATACTTGTCAGGTGATCCCTGCGATCAAAAGTGATCGGGCAGGCCGACCAGGGGTTGAAGATAGGGGTGACGGGCTCACCGGCACATGTGTCTCGGAGTGCATGTTTTCTTCTCCTCTTCGTCACGTGAATCATGTTCACTGTTTTGACCTCTGGTGGGAATTTTTTTCTGTCCCCCAGTGCTTTGCTGGTGAGGCTCGTCCTCGTCTTCAGTTGGTGTCTCCCTCCCCTTGTGTTCGGCGTTTAGCTTACCGGCCTGCTTGAAGACCCAGCATTCTCTGTGGGTGTGATTTGGAGGTTTATCGGGGGTGCCATGAATCTGGCATAATTTGTCTAGAATCTTGTTTATGCTGGACGGTCCATCTCTGCTGCCTTTGAAAGGCTTTTTCCGCTGACCCGGTTGAGAACCCCTGAATCCGGCGTTTACCGCCGGGTTGTCTGGGCTGTCTTTGTTATTTTGATGCTTGCTTTTACTGCGTCGTGGTTTTCCATTGCCATCCCTGACTTCGGATGTGCCTGGGTCACTGGTGCAACTACGGGCTAGCCAGCTATCTTCGCCCGCGCAAAAGCGGGTCATGAGGCTTGTTAGAGCTGCCATTGTTCTCGGTTTTTCTTGGCCGAGGTGTCTGGCGAGCCATCCGTCTCGGACGCTGTGTTTGAAAGCTGCTAAGGCTTCGGCGTCCGTGCAGTCGGTGATTTGGTTCTTCTTAGTGAGAAATCTGTTCCAAAGCTTTCGGGCTGACTGTCCGAGCTGTTGAATTATATGACTTAAATCGTCTGCATCCGGAGGTCGGACATAGGTCCCTTGAAAATTAGCCCAAAAAGCATCCTCAAGCTCCTCCCAACTTCCAATTGAGTTTTCAGGGAGGCTCTTCAGCCAGTGCCGAGCTGGTCCTTTCAGCTTGAGTGGCAAGTACTTGATGGCGTGGAGATCGTCTCCGCGAGCCATATGTATATGGAGGATAAAGTCCTCAATCCAGACCCCAGGGTCTGTGGCTCCGTCGTACGCCTCTATGTTCACGGGTTTGAATCCTTCTGGAAATTCATGGTCCAACACCTCATCGGTGAAACATAGGGGGTATGCGGCACCCCTGTATTTGGATGTGTCATGGCGTTTTGACGGTTGTAGTGTTCGGTTTTGGTTGTGCGTTGGAGCGCGTTTCCTTGATCCGTAGATGGATCTGGTCACGCCGGTCTTCTGATGCAAGTCCTCACGTGAATCGTGTGCTGACTTATGTGCGGCCTTGTTAGCCGCTATATCGCGGCCTCGAGGTGGTTGATCCGACCGGTCGGCCGTTTTGTTTTTCGGCTGTGTGGGCTCTAAGGCCTCATCATCAAATTCAGGCAACAGCTTGCGCTTTGGATAGCTCTTTGTGTGGTAACTACCACCATACTTTTCGTGATTGTCGAGCACTTTGTTCCATCTACTGTTGAGCGTATTCTGCGCGGCCTTAAGCCTTTGCTTCTGCTTCTTCAGACTCCTCGCGGTGGCAATAAGCCTTCTGTGGAGGTTCTCTTGTTCCAAGTGCCTTTCCGGGATGATGTGTGCATCCTCGTCCGGACTGTTTTCCTCTCCGGAGGGAGGTTAATGAGCTTTATCCTCGGCGTCGCCGTGTTTGGACAGCGGATCCGTACTATGTTCGCCGTTTGCTGGTTCATCCTGCTCTATCGCTGGGTCAATGTGGTCGTCGTTTCCTCTGGAGTCGACTGGGGTGTTATTTTCTCTTGCGCTGTTATCGCTGTTTTTGCCGAGGCGGGATTTGGAGCGGCACCTACGCCGACGCTTTGGTTGCTTCTCGAGGGAGCTATCCTTCGCTGCATCCTTCCGTTCCTCATCATTGTTTTCTTTGGATGTATCCATCATGTATATGTCATGTGATGAAGTGGCTGTCCAGCGCCCTGTGGGCGATGGTTCCTGTTCCTCTCTTGCATCGTCGTCCATGCCGTCGATGTCTTCGGAGCGAATTTCTTCGTCGTCCGCATCCCATTCTAGCCAGATATAGTTCGGCCAAGGTTCTCCTGACAAGGAGAGAGACCTTAATGAATTTAGCACATCGCCAAAAGGCGAGTGCTGAAAGATATCCGCGGAGGTAAACTCCATGATTGGCGCCCAATCAGATTCGACAGGCGCGGACGCGGGCGGCTCGGAGCCCATGGCCGGGGACGAATTCAATGGTTCGGCAGCACGGGTCTCGTAGGAGGTGAAGTCGGTATTCGGCGCTATCGCCACTGAGTGTGTGGCCTCCGTGGCGGGGTCCATCCACCCGTCCACAGATGGCGTAATTTGTTCCGGATTGAGGGCCGGAGTAGTTGCAGGTGTGATCTCCCGAACACTGTCCGATGGCAGAGCTACATCATGCTCGTCATGATTGTGCGGCGCACCTCACATGGGCTCGAATCCGCCGAAGATCAAGTCTCCGCGGATGTGGGCAGTGTTGTTCAAGTTTCCAAATCTGACCTGATGGCCAAGGGCTTAGCTTTCAATCTGCTCCAGATGGCCAAGCGAATTGGCCTGCAGTACGAAGCCGCCGAATACGAAGATCTGTCAGGGGAGGAAAACCTCACCCTGGATCGCATCGTTGTCGATGATTGAAGGAGCCATCAAGCTTTATGGTGACGGCACAGTGGAACTCTCAATGAAAGCACCAATGTCGGTGTCAAAACCGGTGGATCTCGGGTAGGGGGTCCCGAACTGTGCGTCTAAGGCGGATGATAACAGGAGGCGGGGGACACAATGTTTACCCAGGTTCGGGCCCTCTCGATGGAGGTAATACCCTACTTCCTGCTTGATTGATCTTGATGATATGAGTATTACAAGAGTTGATCTACCACGAGATCGTAGAGGCTAAACCCTAGAAGATAGCCTATCGTATGATTGTTGTTGTCCTACGGACTAAACCCTCCGGTATATATAGACACCGGAGGGGTCTAGGGTTACACAGAGTCGGTTACAAGGGAGGAGATCTACATATCCGTATTGCCAAGCTTGCCTTCCACGCCATGGAGAGTCCCATCCGGACACGGGACGAAGTCTTCAATCTTGTATCTTCATAGTCCAACAGTCCGGCCAAAGGATATAGTCCGGCTGTCCGAGGACCCCCCAATCCAGGACTCGCTCACCCTCACCGTCTTAGCAATACACATCCCTTTCCTCAGAGATTAACTACAAAGGAAAGGTCCAACTATGCTCCACAACTTTCAAAACTTAGAGCCTTTATGGAAAACGGTTTAACAGGTGTTGACTTTGCTCGTTGTTGGATAACCTGGAGCATATTGCCCTTAAGCCGACGCCCCGGTTTAACGTGTGAATACACCGGGAGTTTGAAGGACCCTCAACGACATGTTGATATTCAGCTTACAGATGATGAAGTTGCTGAGGCTGTGAAGAAAATATTGAATGAACCAGAGGCTGTCTGCAGCTAGACCGGATTAAGTCCTTTCTGCGTTTCCAACAAATCGCCAACTGTAAGGATCACATAACTTTTTTTCTCTAACTTGCTTCTTTCAAATATTCTCTCAAAATTTTGTCCATTTTTGACAGGGCGATGATCCGTTCTGGAAGAAAAAACCACAGGATAAATCGGCAAAATGAACTCGCCCAAAGACCCAAATTACCAAAAAATCTGCCAAGAAGAAAACCACTGCGTCTTCCGAGCCAAATGCTGATGCTGACTTGGCTAATCCGGACTCAGAGGTAGAACTTGACTCTCCTGGTTCATTTTTCATACACCTCATTGACAATGACTATTATCAAGACGACGCTGAAGGCAGCCAAGCTGATGATGTAGAGGTAATTATCCTTTCCTCCGGTTCAGATCCTCTGCCAACACCGAAAATCCGTCGAGCAAACCGGAAAGTAAAATTTTCTCACCCCCTTGCTCACTTGGACCCAAACTTTCTTTTGAAGACACAATAACACGAAGCTCCCTGCACAACCCGGCACAGCGGCTAGGTAGT
Source organism: Aegilops tauschii subsp. strangulata (assembly GCF_002575655.3). NCBI lineage: Eukaryota > Viridiplantae > Streptophyta > Magnoliopsida > Poales > Poaceae > Aegilops > Aegilops tauschii. The sequence goes on from NC_053039.3 coordinate 43,399,101, forward strand.
CACCTCAGCTGGTTTACCGAATACTCCAGTCCGGAAACGTCAATCAGAGGTCTCTTACATTCCCGACACTTCTTGTCCAAAGGCGGGTTGTTTCCGTCAACCTCTTAATCCGTCTGATTCAAATTATCAGGGCACGCCCCACTCATCCTCTGGCGAGTCATCGGCCACACAGCTTCCACCCCTCAAGACAGTTCCTGGCTGAGTCATACCTTTAAATTTATTTCCAATGCTGTATGTTTTACACAATGTATTGACCTTTATATTTGTTCTTCTCAGTGCCAAACCAAGACCCAGCAAGAAAGCTTGGTTAAACAAACCGTCAGACAAAAATGCGGTTATTGAACCGGAGAAAACCCCAGATCTAGTAGAGACCAATGTTGATGCTCTGCTTGATGATCCGCCACCACAAGATTATGAATTCATTGTTGAACGAGTAGAAGTTGACACCACAGTTCACACTGACAAACCGACTTGTCCGGCTCGCACGGATGATAACCCGGCCAGTCCAGCTAAGCTGCTGATAAATCGTCCACTCCAGTGAAGGCTGCTGATAAACCGTCCACTCCAGTGAAGGCTGCTGATGATAAAGAAGATGACGTTATGATTACTGGCGTCAGCCACACCGCTCCTGGCAACCCGGTCGCTTTATCCAAGCATAGCGCCAAGGATGAGCTTTCTTCTATGGGCAAACATAAATGGAACACCGATTTGTCCAGCTACGCCCATCTCAACACCCAAGACATTCACTCTGGCTTCTTGAACCGTCTGTACGCCAGCCGCGACTACGAAGCCGGTTTAGTAAATCTGATGAAGGAGCGGTATGAGGTAACCACACAACTATTTCTCTTATGTCCAATTTCAAATGTCAACTCCAGTAGCCCCCAAGGGCCGGTTTATGATGTTAATCTAAACTGGGACTTTGTAATATCTTAACTTTGCATGCTTAGCCCCCAGGGACCGGGTTATCTCTTTAAGATGAACCGGTACTTTAGAATTGCAATATTGTATCTTTCGGTGGTGTAGCCCCCAAGGGCCGGTTTAACTTATGAAGATGAACCGGGACTTTAGAAGAATTCCCATAACGTTACTTTGAGCAAACATACATTAGCCCCCAAGTGCCAAGAGTAATACTTGTATTGTGCTTGGGACTTGTAGAAATTTCCGAGAACAAGCAAATATGCATTAGCCCCCAAGTATCAGGTGCATAACTTGTTATGTGCTTGGTACTTCAAATATGTACCATCAACTCATGATATGTCTGTCTCTTATAGGCTGAGCTGAGCAAAAAGGAAACTCAAACCGCCGATCTACAAGAAAACATCAAGTCCCAGCAAGCAGAAACCTCCAAAGCCAAAGATAAGCTGACCAGTGCCTTAACCGCTAAGGAAAAGCTGAAGGAGAGTTTCAACAAGGAGCGGGCGGATTAGGAGATAGAAAAATCCTCATTGCAAAAAAGAGCCGAGCACGCAGAAGCAGCTCTTAAACCGGTGGTAGACGAGCTGACTCGTGTAAAGCGGCAAATACATGCCATGACTGCTGCTGTGTTTGGTAACTATCCTAGCTTTATGTTTTCAACATATCATCCATACATCGCCGGTTTATTGATACTTGTAATGATGCAGGAACTCGCATTAGCCATCTGGGCTCTGACGTACCAAAAAAGCTGAAGGCTGCCTATACTCTTATAGAGCAGTTATATACCGGCGCGCAACGGATTATCTGCACTGCTTCTCACAACAAGCCGACCCCAACTTTAGTCAAAGATACCTTTGAAAGGTTGTCAATGCTGCCTGCCCGGGTAAAAGAGCTAAAGAGATCTGCTCCAAGGGCTGGTGCTCTGACCGCCTTAACCCGGGCAAAAGGATGAGTGCCTGATCTTGATTCGGATGATGTGGGTAAAGGCTATCCGAGCTTAAAAGAAGATGGATCAGTATTTGGCAATGATGACCTCCGAGCCATAAACCGGGAAGTACGTCCACTGGCTTGTCAATTGGCTGAAGAAGCTGATCTTCCATATTACCAGGCGAGTTACAACGTCAACAACAAATGGGTCGCTGCACCAACTCCTGAGGCTCAAATCTTATCCCGCCAATCCGTAAGCACACCTATGCCCCTGACATTGAACCGTCCACCCTTATAAGCGATGAAGCTGTATTCCAAGCCCTAACAGGGATCGACTGGGCAACGATTGACTTCCAGCCACTGGGTAGAGAGGAGGATGATGAACCGGTGCAAGATGATCCACAGCCGTCAAGTCAACCTGGTGACGAATCATGATCCGGAGGCCGGTTTAACCTTCCGTGTGCTACAATAGTTGCCAAAAACAATTATTCTTTTGGGCACTGAAACACCTTGTAATAGGCTAGTTAAAACACTTGGTGTGCTATGCCATCGTGCATATTTATTTGTGCCTAACACTTGTTAATCCGCTATGCTTAAGACATATGATGTTCATAATCCACGGCAATTTATTCAAGCTATTCCTGCATCAAGAAGTTGATAGTGTCCTGGCGGTTTACCGCCGGACGGGTCATGATGCCCAGATATATAGCCAGGGTTCATAACCAAGGCTGTAAAAAGATAATCAAATATGAAAATAATTGATACCTGTGACTTTGAGTCATAATGTTGGCTGACCAACTTTTGTAGTGAGGGTGATAACCCTAATCTTGAGTAAGAATAACTCCTGTCATATTGTGCCGGTTTATGATAAAACCGTTCCGGGTTGTGATAAACACCCGTTTATCCATATTCAATTCTGGCGACTTATGGTCGTAACCAGACCGGGTTAATAATCTCCGGATTATAACTGATCATGTAGTGACAACTTTGTAGTTGAAAGCCGAACCGGGTTAATGAACGTCGGTTTATCAAAAACATCATAAATCTCATCAAAGGAGAAAAAACTTAGCAAATAAAAGGATATAAAAACTTGTAGTCGAGGCTTTTCACGGGCTGCCAGGCCCCAAATTCGAGGCTTTTCATGGGCTGCTAGGCCACTGAGTTAAACCATTTTACAAAGCCTTTTAAGACGGACCTCAATATTTAAACAATCGTCATTTTAACTTTGACAAGTTCAGGGTCTTATGAGATTGACTTGTCAAAGTTCAGCGGGTCATACCAGGTTTACCTGGATGGAGTGACTTACTTAAAAAGGCAGGCTAACCCAGGGTTTTAGGTGTATACACTAGGCTTCCAAGCCGTGGCTTGATAGCCTATTACAAGTGTAGATTCTTTGTTCATTGCGATAGCAAAGAATCCCCAAGCAATATTTTGAGCTGTGCTCAGTGGGTGCCTATGTTTGAGTTGTTTTTTTTGCAACACTCTCTTTGGCCCCGAAGTAATTTGGCTTTGAGCCGATCAATAGGTGTGACTATGATTCGAATACGACCAGGCCCCCAAGTGATTTTTCTGGTGGACTTGCGCCGATCAAGAGGTGTAGCTATGGTTCAACTACAACCAAGCCCCCAAGTGATTTTTATATAAAGCTTTTATAAGCTGAATCAAGGGGTAAACCGGATGCCGCTTTATGAAATAGAAGCCTCCATGTAACCACACATGATGTAAGAAAAACAACAGATACCCCGCTTTAGCTGAGGCTCCCGTTTATTATATTGATCATAATGTATACATTGCCATAACTATGTACATAAGCAGAGCCTATGGCTCAAGTATAGTAAGGCCGAAGATGAGCGATATTCCACGACCGGTGAGTCTCCTCCTCCGATTTACGTGATTCTTTGTGCTCTCGAACATCTATAAGGTAGTATGACCCGTTATGTAGATTCTTGCTGACCACAAAGGGTCCTTCCCAAGGCGGGGATAACTTGTGCATATCAGTCTGATCCTGGATGTGTCGGAGCACCAGATCGCCTTCTTGAAAAGTTCTGGTTCTAACCCGGCGGCTGTGATAACGACGCAGATCTTGCTGATAAATCGCCGAACGGGCTGCTGCAATGTCACGCTCCTCATCCAACAGGTCAAGTGCTTCCTGTCGTGCCTTCTCATTGTCAGCTTCAACATACGCCGCCACACGAGGCGAGTCATGACGGATGTCACTAGGGAGAACCGCCTCCGCTCCATAAACCATGAAAAAAGGCGTGTAACCCGTGGATCTATTGGGCGGGGTATTGATGCTCCACAATACAGAAGGTAACTCTTCCACCCAACAACCCCGCGTCCGCTGCAAAGGAACCATAAGCCGGGGTTTGATGCCTCTCAAGATCTCTTGATTGGCTCACTCCGCTTGACCATTAGACTGGGGGTGAGCCACTGATGATACGTCAAGCCGGATGTGCTCACGTTGACAGAACTCCTTCATAGCACCTTTGGACAGATTGGTGCGATTATCAGTTATAATGCTGTGTGGAAAGCCAAACCGGAAAATCACCTTTTTGAGGAATTGAACCGCCGTGGCTGCATCACACTTACTGACTTGCTCTGCCTCCACCCACTTAGTGAACTTATCAACCGCCACCAAAAGGTGGGTCTTCTTGTCCTTGGATCTCTTAAAGGGCCCAACCATATCCAGCCCCCAAGTTGCAAACGGCCAAGTGATTGGAATCATAATCAATTCCTAGGCCGGAACATGAGCTTGGCGTGAAAATTTCTGACAGCCATCGCACTTTTTCACCAAGTCTTCCGCATCAGCATGAGCCGTCAGCCAATAAAAGCCATGACAAAAAGCTTTAGCTACCATTGACTTTGAACCAGCGTGATGACCACAATCCCCTTCATGGATCTCACGCAGAATCTCATGTTCTTCTTCAGGAGATACACAACGCTGAAACGCCCCTGTTACACTGCAATGATGTAACTCGCCATTGACAATAGTCATGGACTTTGATCGCCAGATTATCTGCCTGGCCAAGGTTTCAGCCTCTGGTAATTCTCCTTGGTTCATATACGCCAAATATGGGATCGTCCAATCTGGGATAACATGAAGAGCCGCCACCAACTAATCCGCCGGATTAGGAACAGCCAAATCCTCCTCTGTAGGGAGCTTGACTGACGGATTATGCAGTATATCCAGGAAAACATTGGGTGGAACCAGTTTACGTTGAGAACCCAAACGGCTTAAAGCGTCTGCTGCCTCGTTCTTCCGCCAGTGCACATGATCAACCTGATAACCTTTGAAGTGACCTGCAACAATGTCCACCTCTCGACGATATGCTGCCATGGGTGGGTCCTTGGAATCCCAAGTACCAGACACTTGTCGAGCCACCAGGTCCGAGTCACCGAAGCACTTAACCCAGCTTAAATTCATCTCCTTAGCCATCCGAAGACCGTGGAGTAGACCCTCATATTCAGCTGCATCGTTAGTGCAAGGGAACATTAAACGAAGAACATATCAAAACTTATCACCTCGTGGGGAAGTTAATACGACTCCAGCCCCCGAGCCTTCCAATTGCCTGCACCCATCAAAATGAATAGTCCAATAAGTATGACCCGGCTTCTCTTCTGGCGCCTGTAACTCTGTCCAGTCATTGATGAAATCCACAAGTGCCTGAGATTTGACCGCCGTTCGGGGCACATATATTAACCCGTGAGGCCCAAGCTCAATAGCCCACTTGGCAACCCGACCAGTTGCTTCCATGTTCTGGATTATAACTCCCAAAGGAGCAGAACTGACCACAGTGATGGGATGACCCTAGAAATATTGCTTAAGCTTCTTGCTCGCCATGAAAACTCCATATACCAGCTTATGCCAATGTGGGTACCTCAGCTTGGACTCAATAAGTACTTCGCTGATATAATAAACCGGCCGTTGAACCGGATACTCCTTTCCAGCCTCCTTGCGCTCTACCACAATAGCCACGCTGACAGCCCGGCCATTAGCAGCCACAAATAACAACAAGGGCTCTTTGTCAACCGGAGCAGCAAGGATAGGTGGCTCGGCTAGTTGCCGCTTTAAGTCCTCAACTGCTTCATTGGCGGCGTCACTCCAGACAAAGTTATCTGTCTTTTTCAGCATCTGACACAAAGGGATGGCCTTCTCCCCAAGGCGACTGATAAACCATCTCAACGCGGCGATCCGGCCTGCCAGGCGTTGAACATCATTGATACACTTCGGTTTAGCCAAAGAAGTTATAGCCTTGATTTTCTCCGGATTAGCTTCAATGCCTCTGTTTGACATCAAAAAGCCCAAGAGCTTACCTGCTGGTACACCAAAGACACATTTGGCCGTTTTAAGCATCATTTTCTAAACCCGGAGGTTATCAAAGGTCTCTTTCAAGTCATCTATCAATGTCTCCTCCTTTCTGGATTTCACCACAATATCATCTACATAAGCATGAAAATTGCGGCCGATCTGATTATGAAGACAATTCTGCACACAGCGCTGATAAGTCGACTGGGCACTCTTGAGCCCAAAAGGCATAGATACATAGCAGAATGCTCCAAAAGGAGTTATAAACATTGTCTTCTCCTAGTCCTTAACTACCATTTTGATCTGATGGTAACCAGAATATGCATCCAAAAAGCTCAAACACTCACAACCCGCCGTAGCATCAATGATTTGATCAATACAAGGGAGAGCAAAAGGATCTGCCGGACAAGCCTTGTTCAAATATGTGTAGTCCACACACATATGCCAAGTTTCGTTCTTCTTTAGCACCAGCACCAGATTAGCCAACCATTCAGGATGAAATACTTCAACGATGAACCCAGCCGCCAAGAGCCTGGCTACCTCCTCACCAATTGCCTTGCGCCTTTCTTCATTGAACCAGCGAAGAAACTGCTTGACCGGTTTATATTTGGGATCAACATTAAGAGTGTGCTCAACGAGTTCTCTCGGTACACCTGGCATGTCAGAAGGATTCCACGCAAAGATGTCCCGATTCTCACGGATGAACTCGATGAGCGTGCTTTCCTATTTCGGATCCAAGTTAGCGCTGATGCTAAACTGCTTGGATGAATCACCTGGAACAAAATCAACCAGCTTAGTCTCATCAGCCGATTTAAACATTAAGGCCGGATCATGCTCTGTAGTTGGCTTTTACAAAGAAGTCATATCCGCCGGATCAACACTGTCCTTGTAGAACTTCAACTCCTCTGCTGCACAAACCGACTCAGCATATGCTGCATCACCTTCTTCACATTCCAAGGCGATCTTACGGCTTCCATGAACTGTGATAGTTCCCTTGTGACCCGGCATTTTGAGCTGCAGATAAACATAATAGGGCCTTGCCATGAACTTAGCATAAGCCGGCCGTCCAAACAGGGCATGATATGGGCTCTTGATTTTCACCACCTCAAAGGTCAATGTTTCTGAACTTGAATCATACTCATCACCAAAGGCAACCTCCAGAGCTATCTTACCAACTGGATACACCGATTTACCAGGCACCACACCATGGAAGACCGTGCTGGATGATTTAAGATTTTTATCTGTTAACCCGATGCGACGGAAGGTTCCATAAGAAAGGATATTGATACTACTCCCTCCATCCATCCATGAGTACCTTGGTGAACTTATATCCTCCAACCTGAGGCGCCACCACCAATGCCAGATGACCCGGATTATCAACCCGGGGTGGATGATCCTCTCTACTCCACACGATCGGCTGCTCAGACCAGCGTAAGTAACAGGGCACCGCCGGTTCAATGGAATTTACTGCCCTTTTATGAAGCTTCTGATCACGCTTGCATAGGCTAGTAGTGAAGACATGATACTACCGACTATTCAACTGCTTCGGGTTGCTCTGGTAACCCGACTGCTACTGCTGCTGTTGATTCCCCTGGTGATTATAACCACCTTGGTTGCCCTGATTGCCTTGATTACCATGTCCGCTTTGATTACCGTGAAAACATGAACCGGAACTGGCTCCCCGGTAACCCAGCCCATGAGATCCATGGCCTGAACCACTGCCCGGTCCATGATCACACCGAAAAAAATCTGAATTTTCGAACTCCTGCATGATATAACAATCCTTCCAGAGGTGCGTGGCCGGTTTGTCCCGCGACCCGTGCTTTGGGCAAGGCTGTTTTAACAGGTAAGACAGGCGCTCCGGATTGGGACTTGGTCCTCCACCACGCTGGGGCGGTTTACCCTTACGCCGCTGGCCTTTGTCCTGCATGTTGGTATTAGCCACGAAATCTAAACTGTTATCCACTTTACGCTTACCTCTATATCCATGACTCGCCGGGTTATGCTGCTGCCCTTTGGTGCTACCGCTCTTCTTTCCCTTCCCTGTCTTGTCATCGTCAGACTCGGGATCCTTGGTACTATCAGAGTCCGCATACTTCACCAGAGCTGCCATAAGTGTTCCCATGTCATTGCAGTGACGTTTGAGCCGTCCCAACTTCAATTTCAGAGGTGCAAACCGGCAATTGCCTTCCAACGTTAAAACTGCTATACCAGCGTTGATGCGGTCCGATGAATGCAGAATCTCCGAAACCCGGCGCACCCAATGGGTTGTTGATTCTCCTTCCTCCTGGACACAGGCAGCAAAGTCCACAATTGACATGGGCTGCTTGCACATATCCTTGAAATTCTAGATAAATCGAGCCCTTAATTAACTCGGCCCATGACCCAATGGAGTTAGCTGGCAAGTTTTTCAACCATGTGCGAGCTGTTCCTTCCAACATCATGGTAAAGTATTTAGCACACGGCGCATCATCCACATCCAGCATCTCCATTGCCATCTCATAGATTTCAACCCATGACTCGGGGGATAAATCGGCAGTATAATTCGGCACCTTACGTGGGCCCTTGAAATCCTTGGGCAGCCGCACATTGCGCAATGCTGGGAGGAGACACGGTACCCCCAAAGAGCTGGAAGTAACCCCTGGTTCCACCGACGTGGTTGAAGGAACCGAAGTAAGTTGGCGGGCTTCATGCTGCGCCGCTAACTCGGCCTCTCGACGTGCCCTAGCACGATCTACCACATCCTGAGCATCACCACCGCCACCCGCCGGGTTATGGCCACGGGGCGGATTACGGTTTCGCGCACTACTTGACACGGCCGGTTCATCCATATGCCTGCTGTAACTCCGGCTTGGGCAGGGAGTAGAATGGATCCTTTCACGGCTATATGAATAAACCTGCTGCTGAGTCAAAGCTGTCTGAAGGAGCTCCCTAGCCCATCGCGTCTCGACCGCTACTGGGGACTCGCCTTTGATCGGGAGAGCCGCCAGTCGTGAAGCGGCAGCGACAATGTTACCCATCGGGTTAGAGTAGTGACCCGGTGGTGTTGGGACGTGCTGTGACGGAATATTGTTCTGACGAGGCGGATCTGTTGGACGTGGCTGAACCGGCGCGCCCGTTCCAGGTGCCTCCGCGCGGTTTACCACTGGCAGATTGCTGGTCCCTGCTCCTGGGGTATTAAAGAGGTTCCTGGCCTCATAAACCGGTGGCAGGTGAGACCGGTACCTTCTCCTCATGACATCGTTTGACGCGCTCTGATCCAACATAAGCCGATAAGCCTGTGCATCCAATGCGGCCCGTTCCGCAGCCATCCTGGTATCCTCAGCTGCCAGGTCGGCCTTGGCCTGAGTTATCTGATCTTTCACCTTTGCGATTTCCACATTATGCTAATCTTGATTCGCCGGGTTAACTTCCGCCATCATTGTTGCCAAAGCGTCAAATAAATCAGATAAACCTGAGCCGACGGTCGCACGGGGCCTCCTGCCTCGGCCGCTGTCGCTGCTACTGATCCGAAAACCATCGCCGTTGCGGTCGAAGAGTGGACCGCTGGCTGCGTACCGGCCATGAAGATCGCAACCTGGTTTGGCGGATCAAAGGGGTCCGGAATACTGTCGCCATCGGAACAGCCCCCCAATCCGGCCATCTTTCAACTGGTACAATGACTCGGTCTCTCCGGTTGATGACTCATCATCAGAATAAACAACGGTCTCACCAGCAGATGCCAATCTATCCTCAGATTCCGCTCCATGGATGACTCCCACGAAGGCACGCTTCATGGCAGGCTGAACCCGTGCAGGTCTCGCACGCTGAGCCGTCTCGACGATGTCGGTGCAGATGTCCGGCTCAGGGCCGGTTCACCGATCTTGCCAATGAAAACGTGGATACCACCAAAGGGGACCCGGTACCCGTACTCGATTGAGCTGGCCTCGGGGCCCCAGCCTGCGTCGTCGATGTATAGCTTGCCACGATGACTCTTGGTCATCCGGCCCACAGCGTATCCCTTGAGCCCTTCGAAGCTGCCCTCTAAGAACTCGAAACCATCGTGCGATGGCCCCACGGTGGGCGCCAACTGTCGTGGTTTTGTCATGGCAGATGTCCTAGAGAAAGGACTTAGTCATGGAGCCATCACGACGGGTTAGCTTGAAGGGGTTAAAGCGGACAAGGGACGCAGAAAGTTTATACTGGTTCGGCCCCTTGCGGTGAGGGTAAAAGCCTATGACCCAGTTGTTGTAGAATTGCTAGTATTTCGATGACCAGGGAGCGAATCCGCTATGGCTGGTTCTCGAGTTGTTGTTTGTTGTTCCTAAATAGCCGCCGGGTCGTCCCCATATATACATGGGTTGACGCCCGCCGGTTTACAGGATTCCAAGGCCGGCTCATAAACGTGTCCGGCCCGGTCTCTACTATTTCTGCCTTACAACAAAAGCTTACATATCAATGTCGGTTTATGACTACAGGCCTTAATCCGCCTTTGGGCCCTGGGCCTTCATAAAGCGCCATCATCTTTGTCTTCATGGGCTTCAAATATAATAACTCATTATGGGGATAACCCGGCTTCTCCTGGCTGGTTTACGCCCAGTAGTAATATCCCCAACACCGTCCATGACGGAAAAAACCATGGTAGAAGCGAGGGCGAGGAAAATATCGGGGTGTTCCCGGTTACGGTGGGTGGTCGGGGCCGAGCGATGCACGGAGGTTTGCGCGTTTCTCTCGTACACGCACGTGCGTGGGTGCGAGGTTTTGGGCTCTAACTGAACCCGAGCGAGGCGTTCGCCTACTGAACCCGAGCGATTGCACTGCAGGCTACACGTTACTAAACCCGAGCGATTGATCGACGGCTGTTAACTGAACCCGATCGACCGATTCCTTCGCTACTGCTGCTAACTGAAGCCGATCGATGCTGCCTCTAGATGAACAGTGAGCGTTGCTAGGGGGTTTGGATGAACATTTCCCGTTGTGGGTGGATGAATAGGACCCCGTGGTGTTGCCTTTGGATAAACAGGACCCCGATCGATCGAGCCGGTTGGGGCTGGATGAACAGGACCCCATGGAGGGCTGGATGAACAGGACGACCCCGTGCAGGGCTGGATGAGCAGTAGCCCGTGGAGGGCTGGTTGAACAGGAGCCCGTGGAGAGGGCTGGTTGAACAGTAGCCGGTGGGGTAGCGCGCAGTGGAGGCTGGATGAATAGGAGCCCGTGGATGAACAGTCACAGGTGGAGGCTGGAGGAGGTCGACGATGGATGAACAGTAGCCCGTGGAGGCTGGAGGGGGTCAACGGTGGAGATGAACAGTATCCCGTGGAGTCCCGTTTTGCTGTACGCCACACCCCTCCCGATGAACAGGACACCGTTTCGACCATAGCGCTCCAACACAAGTCCGTTTCCTTCGTTCTGCGGTATGCCACACGCCTCCCGATCAACAGGACCCCGTTTCGACCGTAGAAGGTCCAACACAAGTCCATTTCCTCCGTTTTGCGGTACGCCAGACCCCTCCCGATGAACATGATCCCGTTTCGAACTTGGCCGGTCGAACACAAGGCCGTTTCCTCCATTCTGCGGTACGCCAGGCCTCGTTTCCATTGGCTGTTCCGTCCAAGCCCTCCCGATGAACACGACGACGCTTTCCGTTTTGACCCAGCCGGTTGGCTCCCCATGAACACGATGACGATGTTGTTTCTGCATTCCGACCCAGCCATGTACACGAGTCCTAGCCGTACGTATGCGTGAGTAGGCGTTCGAGACCCCGCCCGTATGTACATACGTGGCCGTATTTTCTTTCTTGCACACTGGTCGCTGTACATACGTGTACATGCTACGTGTGCGCCTCTACTACGACATGTGCGCGCCTCTACATCGACCAGTATGTACGTACACATTCGTGACCAGAATGACAACACTACGTACGCTTCGACCAGGTGGGTCCCGACTTTCAGGCACTTCCTTGCGTGCGAAGATGTAGCTAGTGGGCCCAGCAGTCAGGGGGGCGAATTGTTTTTTTGCTCGGACGCACTTCCTCGCGTGCGAAGATGTAGCTGGTAGGACCCAACAGTCAGGGGGAACGTTTTTTTCGCGAAATATAGTTGCCCGTCCGGTGGGTCCTTGCTGTCAGGTGGACGAATCATTATTTTCCGCGTAATAAGGAGGCACTTCCTTGCTGCCGCCGTGGACCCAGCTGTCAGCCTCTCCATGTACAGTCCACGTCTGATGGAAGCCGTTCCTTGACCACGTTGACCACGCCGTGCCGAGAGCACCAGGGCGGTGGACGACGGCGAGGCCTAAGAAGGGGACGACGCGGAGCCGGGGAAGACGCGGCAGTGGATGCCCACGCGTAGAGGAGTATGAGGGTTCACTGGTTCGGCTGCGGTGTGAGGCTGCCGTCGCCGCAGAATAACAGGGGGTGTGGGTGAGTAGAGGGATGGCCTGGCTAGCGGTGAGAGTAGTAGGGGGCGGTGAGGCCTCCGCGGCATCACAGCCGGCCACGGGGGGCAGGAGCACGTGGCAAGACCGGTGCTGGTTTGGGCGGCTGGAGCAAGAAGACCAGAGGTTGAAGAAGCACTACGGCCGTTTGATGGACATCATACGGTCACAGGAGCTAGAATCGTTCATATTGACTAAGTTGACAAAACCCTCCGTCCCCGTCAATTTAGTAGGCCCACAAGTCAGACTCCCACCAAGGTGAGTCCCAACTAGCAGGGGAGTATTCATTTTTTTGTGCGTAATAAGGAGGCACTTCCGGTGGGTCCGAGCTGACAGCGGGGTGGATATTTTTTCGCGAAATACGGTGGCCCGTCCGGTGGGTCCCAGCAGTCAGGGGGAAACATTTTTTTCGCCAAATATGGTGGCCCGTCCGATGGGTCCCCGCTGTCAGGTGGAGGAATAATTATTTTCCGCGTAATAAGGAGCCAATTCCTTATGGCTGCCGTGGACCCAGCTGTCAGCCTGTCCACTACAGTACTGTTCCGATGGAAGTCGGTCGTTGACCACATTGACTACGCCGCACCGGGAGCACCACGGCGGTGGACGACGGCGAGGCTTAGGAAGGGGACGACGCGGAGTCGGGGAAGACGCGGCAGTGGATGCCCACGCGGAGAGGAGTACGAGGGTTCACTGGTTCGGCTGCGGTGTGAGGCTGCCGTCGCCGTAGAATAACAGGGGGTGTGGATGAGTGGAGGGATGGCCTGGCCAGCGGTGGGAGTAGTATGGGGGCGGTGAGGCCTCCGTGGCAGCAGAGCCGGCCACGGGAGGCAGGAGCAGGCAGCACGACCAGCGCTACTTTGGGCTGCTGGAGCAAGAAGAGCAGAGGTTGAAGAAGCACTATGGCCGTTGGATGGACATCGTACGGTCACTGGAGCTAGAATCATTCATATTGACTAAGTTGACAAAGCCCTCCGTCCCCATCAACTTAGTAGGCCCACAAGTCAGTCACCCACTATAGTGGGTCCCATCTAGCAGGCGGGTATTCATTTTTTGTGCGTAATAAGGAGGCACTTCCTTGCGTGCGAAGATATAGCTGGTGGGTCTGACCTGTCAGCGGGGGGAACGATTTTTTCGCGAAATACAGAAGCCCTTCCCGTGGGTCCTAGCTGTCAGGTGAAGGAATCATTATTTTGCGCGTAATAAGGAGGCATTTCCTTGCGTGTGGCCGTGGACCCAGCTGTCAGCCTCTCCACGTACAGTCCACTTCCGATGGATGTCATTCATTAACCACGTTGACTAGGCCGTGCCAAGAGCACCAGGGCGGTGGACGACGGCGAGGCCTAGGAAGGGAACGACATGGAGCCAGGGAAGACTCGGCAGTTGTTTCCCACGGGGAGGAGTACGAGGGTATACTGGTTTGACTGCCGTCCCCGGAGAATAACAGCAGGTGTGGGTGAGTAGAGGGATGGCTAGGCCAGCGATGGGAGTACGGTGGGGTGGTGAGGCCTGCGCGGCAGCATAGCCGGCCGTGGGAGGAGGGAGCAGGCAGTCCCGCTGGCACTTGTTTGAGCGGTTGGGGCAGGAAGAGCAGAGATTGAAGAAGCACGATAGCCGTTGGAAGGACATCCAATAGTCACCGCTCTCGTGTGTTGACTAAGTTGACACGGCGTTGCTTCTGCGTCAACCTTATTTTAGGAAAGCATACGCGTCAACCTGTAGTAGGCGCACAAGTCAGCCTCAAATCTGTGGAAAACAGCATACAACCCATCTGCCGTTATTTCTAATAATGTACAACCCATTTGCTAATTCTTAAGAATTTTTTTGGAGCCCATCTTCTTTTTGTTAGCATTACACCCCATATTGTGGCCACGGTTAAAAAGTATACGAAAATTTGCATATTTCAGTGCAGTCAACTGTTTTTAATCCCGAAATATCGATTCACATTCAAACTATTTTGAAAAATAATTTATATAAATATAAAATCCAAATAATTGTCCAAGCATAAAAATCAATGGAATTTAAAATCTTGTAATGAAAAAAAATTGAAACTAATTCCCGGTTTGATGTGTTTTAAAAATGTACAGCCCATTTCTAGGCAGACCGAATGAAACTCTCCTTGTCTTGAAAGATTTGCTGCCCAGTAGGGCTGATAAAGCATGTAGGCCTCATTTGGGTATTTCTTTAAAAAATAGAACTGGGCTAGCCATTTTCAGCAAGAAAAAAACACAACTAGGCTCATGATGTGGTAAACATAAATAAAACCCTGGCTAGACGGGCCACAGCCCCCGCACAGCCCCGTTGTTACCCTGATCCGTCACTAAAACTAGTATAAATAACAACTGCTTGTTCCTAAACGAAACTGCGCGACCTCCTGGGTCCCTGGTGTCAGCCGCTTGTAGTGTAATTCTCTCGTTTATTGACTACGTTGGCAATGGCGTGAGCCCCAGATGTCCAACCAATAGGAGGAACCATATATTTGGGCTTGTAATATAGAGGCACTTGCTTGCATACAGCCATGATGCTGGTGGGTCCCTACTGTCATCCTCTCCATGTACAGTCATCTCCTTGTTCCTCTCGGTTGTTGACGACGTTGACAACGCAAGAGGGCGGCGCACCGCGCACGGCCAGCGAACCGAGGCCGCAAGGCGGAGGACGATGGCGAGGCCTCGGATGGAACGAACAGGAGCCGTGGAAGATGCGCCGGTCCAGTCATAGGTGGAGGGGAGTACAAGGGTTGACTGGTTCGGGTGCGGGTGCGTGTTGGGGCTGACGTCGCCGGAGAATAACAGGACGTGTGGGGGAATAGAGGCAGGGACTGGCCAATGTTGGAGGGTACGTACGGTAGGGCGGTGGAGGCGCAGCCAGCCATGGGAGGCGGGAGAAGGCGGAGCCAACTGGGTGGTTTGGTTTGGGTGGCTGGAGGAAGAATAAGACAAGAGATAGAAGATGCACGACAGATGTTGGATGTCAATCCAACGGCTGGTAGGCAGACTCGTTTGTTGACTGGCTAGTAAGTCGACACCACCTTGGATAGGCTATTTCCTCACGGGTCCCAAATGTCAGAATCCAAATCTGTCACGGTCATGCAGCCTTTCCTATGAAAATTTACAGCCCATTTGATGTGCTAGTTCAAAATAAGTTTGTGGGTGCTGGTGGGGGCTAATCACTTGGCTTCTATAATGCACAGTGAGCTCAAGGAGCCGACGAGAGTGATGTTATTTCCCTTGGTTGGGATTTGTTAGTTGTTGCACTATTTCACTCTAAATTAAATGACTGGCAAGCCATTTGCCTTATTTCAAAGAAAATATGATAGTCACAGCCAGTTGAAAAGGGCAAGAACCTCTAATTCCATCTTACAAACTATACAAAAGCACGAGGGTTAATTGTTCATCAGGTTTACAAAAAAACCCAGGTTGAGAATGGCAACGACATCTAACTCCAGCACTGTTTTCGGCAGTCACAGTCAAATGGATCGGTCAGGTCCATAGAATGAACATCCTGGGTCGTAAAATTTACTGGATTATGACCACAATATGTTGTAAATAGAAGCCCGGCACATTCAGAAGCTCTTTTGCACACCTGAAACTCCATTTTTTTGCTCTTCCACATACCCATCTATCAAAACCATGCTGCTGATACACTTAAGCCTGATGGACAATAGTAACCTCGCATTCAGTAGGAAGAATGTGACAAATCTAGTGTTTGCACGGTTGGCTACATATCGTTCTAGCGTTATTGTCTTCAATTGAATCTCATGAGAAGTGAGAAAATCCCGATGCTTACGAATCCACCGATTGGTTATAACTTTCTTACCCCGTCCTGTTGCCTAAATAAACATGAAGATTGAAAACAGTTAAGGTCTAAAAAAAGAGTGTCGAAAGAGCAACAGCTGAACGGTTAATTCTAGTACACCATATGCGGGCTTCCAATGTGCGTGAAATTATCACCTTTATATACAATTTCTCCAGACATGGAAAGCATTGCAGCAAGCCAATAATCTTGTTCAGATCAAAACTATTCATTTGGATATATAAGATCTTGACAGAATCCAGCACCATTGATAGGCCATCCATGGAGATACTCTTCATTGAGCATAGAACATAGTGTACTCCAAGATGATATATAACTTATGCGCAGAAACTTAAAATGCAGCTTATGGTTACAAGTGTAGATGATAATATAAAGTACCAAAAGAATTGTGGAGCCAAACACCATATTGAAATGAGCACAGAGATCATGTATAACATCCAAGGTCTCCAGTTTAGGCGCAGAGGGGACAGTTATTTGCAACGGTGAATAACTAGAATCAAGGATCGACCTTTAAAGTGAAGGGGCATCTTGGATGATGAGCTGCCTGTCGTCAAAAGAAATTCCAATTCTTACAAGGTTAGGCGACTTTATTTGGAGACAACCGATTCTAACTGTGAAAACAAGCACCAAGCACTCAAGGGCAGGGAAACTGGAGTGGATGATGCTGTGCAATGAGGCCTCTGATATACGAACCCACACAAGTGAACGTTTCTTGAGAAATGGGAGTCGAAGGTTTAGTACCAGATTGTCTGGTAGGTAGCACAGCGCAAAGGTGGCGGTGTGGAGAGAGGAGGAAAACTGCGAGATGGACATCGGTGCTGAGGGCACAAGTACATGGCGTTCGGTATGTGGTATGTGATTTCCAGGGGAATAGTATAACTCAAGCAGTTGTAGTTCTGTGAATTCAGGGGATTTCAGCAAGGCGTCCACCGTGCAGGGCATGGTATGCTTGCTCAGGTAGCATGACGGGATGCAAAGGCTTTGAACGGAGCCCTGGTGGGAGGAGATGATGGCTTTGGTGATTTCAAAATCATTGAAGAGAGATGCTGACGACGGTCGAGATTAAGGGGCACGGCGCGCCATAGAGGGCGCAACCGAATTGAGAGGACTTTGGTGCGGCAGAAATCCTTGGTGGGGAGAAGCGAGATGATCTCCCCAAGGACGGCGTCCGGGAGATCGCTGATGCGGTCCATCGAGATTCTACGGGTTCCTGGGATCTGGTGGGGCGGGGTCGCCGCTTCTCCCCGCGCTGCCGGGTGCGGGATCTACAACAGGCGTCGCCGCTGGCGGGAGCCTCATCTTCTTGGCGCTGGGGTCAGCCGACTCCATTTTTCTCGAGGGTGTCGCGTCGCGCTCACGGATTTGAAGGGGAGCTGGGATTTTCTGTAGGAGTGAGGTGAGGAATTTGGGGGTACGAGTGGAGCGAGCTGAAGTGAGGTGGGTGGGGTGAGGAGGAAGAAGAGCACCCATGTTTTTTTGGGGGGCGGTGTGCTGGGTGTGTGTCACGACCGGTTTTTCAATAAAATATTTATTGAGGGACCAATCCCTTTTACGGACCAGTAAAGAAGAATTCCTTCTCACTGGTAGACAATATCTTGGTCACAGAAGAAAAATACCAGGAGTACTGAATATAATACAAGGTTGAGCGGAGACTGCTCAACAATTTATTAAATGTACGCCGATAAAACATAACGGCGGATAGGGTGGCATAACTACTAACTCACGATAATAGCGGTGGTGGAAATATCACCGCGATGTGGGTGATATGACTCCTGAAAAACTAACAACTCTTCGAGCGTCGGAGTGAGGCTCGAGGAGACTTATTGCGGGTGGCGGAAGCGTATATAATACAAGTGACCAGTATCCAGGATCGCACGGGACTGACTGGGACTCCTCTAGGCGTCGGACGCACTATCAAACTCTTCATCCAAGAGATCGCCTTCGTCAACATCTGGCCAAATCAACAAGCCAGGTGAGTACTATGAAAGTACTCGCAAGACAGTTCGGACATAAGATATAACAAATGTAAGCATGGAGCATATGAACAAGTTAACAAGTGCATTCAAACATCAAGACAATAATGTATGGGAAATAAAAGAGAAGTCGGGCGGTAGTCCTCCCGAAATCCCAAATTAAATACTGGGTGCCAAACGAGGGTCTGAATGACTCCTCGAGAGGAAAATGCAATAATAACAATGCCGCAGTCGGGCGTCAGGGTGACACCACATAAAGGGCTTATAATTGAAAATAAAAGATAGTGCGTGCCACAGTCGGACGTCTGAGCGACATCGCAGAAAGGGCTTATATCAAAAGTAAATAACATAAGTGCCACAGTCGGACGTCTGAGCGACATCACATAAAGGGCTTATATCAAAAGTAAATAACAAACATGCCACAGTCGGACGTCTGAGCGACATCACATAAAGGGCTTATATCGAAAGTAAATAACAAACATGCCACAGTCGGACGTCTGAGCGACATCACATAAAGGGCTTATATCGAAAGTAAATAACAAACATGCCACAGTCGGACGTCTGAGCGACATCACATAAAGGGCTTCATAACTAAATATCTTAGTAGCTCAAGGATTTA
Organism: Aegilops tauschii subsp. strangulata; assembly: GCF_002575655.3. Classification (NCBI taxonomy): domain Eukaryota; kingdom Viridiplantae; phylum Streptophyta; class Magnoliopsida; order Poales; family Poaceae; genus Aegilops; species Aegilops tauschii. The sequence continues at coordinate 43,418,068 of NC_053039.3, forward strand.
AATCACAACCAAGGAATAATCAAGCATGAGATAAATAACAGGGGTTAGTCCATCCTTAGGAAAAATGTTTAACTAAGTTTACCACTCAAGTTTGGTTACCGAGGATAATACCACGAGGACTAGACATAGATATGGATACACTGATCACGATACTTGACCATGGATACGATGACTCGGAAGGATTTGACTCTGCTAAGTTTGTACTTTAACCACAGCCAACGGATTTCAGTAGTCACGGGGACTAGTTCCGTTTACGGTGTTTTGGAAGGAATGCATCTAACCAGTACACACCCATTCAACATTCCGAAGCCAGGAATCACCCTCGGCAACATCCAAGAAAACCTTGAGACGGGGAGGCTACAACCTCGCGTAGCATGGGATCAAAATTTCTATACGCGCGCTCTAAGGGGTGCCCCCCTCTCGGTCCCAACCGGAAACACCCATGCCCCCTGACCGGATGACTGGCTTTAATCCAGGGCCATGGAACCATCATCCCGGCCCCTCTGTTTGGTGTGTACACAGAAAGAGGTTACCAACTTACTAAACCGCATTCTGGCAGAAAACAAGTGGTAGCACGGAAGGGGGAAGAACGATAACGTGACTCCGTCCACGTTAACGTCGAAAAGTATCGGATGACGTAAGGCTGGCATGCTACAACAGTATCACCTTACTGCCCTTCATGTCACCACATGACTAGGCCATCTCTCATCAGAGATCACAGTAACTTTGGAACACACGGGTAGTTGCCTCACGTGCAACGAGATACTCACCGATACTCATATGCCATGCACAACCTTTCACGCAAACATGCAAAACACCTATCATATCAAAGGTTCAAACATTCTTGCCTGGTTCGGAGAAGTCGGAGTCTAGCTCGGCGAAGTTCGCGGCTCCGTCACCTCTTCCGGAACCTACGGTATAGCGAAAATGCATACTAACGTGAAAACCAACACGTGCATAAAAGTTGTTCCAAATTTTTTTCAAATAAACCCCATAAAAAACTAGACAAAATTATAAGACTGTCAGAAAAAGAATCACTCAAAAATCACTTTTTATTAAAAAGTTATAAGGGTTTCTGTCCAGGGACTCATCTGTAATGAAACAGAAAAGTTCCAGGGGTTTAACAGAGAAAACCGAAAACGATTCGAATAGAAACGCGCCAGCCCACAGAGAAAATGTACTCTGCCCGAAGGCGCCAACAGAAAACGCTTTGGGGGTGAAAGAAGAGAGGCTGACGTGGGGGGTCCACATGTTAGGTTTGAAAAACCTCGCCGGCGCCCGAAGGCTGCGGTGGTCGCCGGCGTCGAACCACGACGAGTCCAGGAGATCGGAGTGTACCAAGAGTATCAGCGTGCCCTTCCGCGTCGGTGGGTGGTGAACTTGGGCGTTAGGGTGCACCACGTCGACGGCGACACTTTCTCCGGCGGACGGCGGCTCGGGCGTTGGCGGGGAACTCCGGTGGTGTGCTGCAAACCTCGAATTGAAGCACGGGTCAGAAGGAGGGATGCACTAGAGAGCTACTGGCAAGAGATGGGAGGCAGAGGTGCACGCACGGGAGCGAATCGAGCTGGATCCCGTGGCGGGACGCGGCAGCCGGAGTTGAGGAAGGAGACTTCCTCGGGGCTCTTCCAGTGGCTAGGCGGGGTCTTGGTGGAGTGCAGAGGTGGTGTGGGTACTAGCTGGATCTCGGGGCCTCTATTTATAGGCGGCTCGAGGGGGTGGCCGTGAACGGAGAATCTCCGGCGAGCAATTACGGCGAGGCAGTGGATTGGCAGGGGGTTTAGGTGGCCAGGCAGCATCAGTGGGAGTTACTGGTCCCGTTCCACTGCTAAACTCGGTCGGGCATGGCGTAATGGCGGCGGTCTTCGTCGGGGTCGCCGTACTGGCACGGCGGCGGCAGAGAGCGCGCTCCGCGCCTAGCGGTTCACGACGAGGGTGGCAGCGCGCATGGGGGAGTGGAAGACCACGCGGCGGCCTCTGGTGGCTTGGGCGGCGCTGGCCAGTGCCGTCTACGCTGTGCTTCTTCCTCGCGGCCGCAAAGCCGCCGCTGGCGTCGGTCACGGGGCGGCGCACCTCCTCCTGCTCGTCACCGACGCCCGCAAGCATCCAGGCGCTCGTGCGGTGCAGAGGACAAGGGGTAGGGGACAGGAAACACGGCGACGCCGGGGCACTGGTGAGATCGGCAACGGACACTGAAGAAACCACAGTGGTTCAGACACTGTTAACTGAATTTGACTGAACATGATATTGACAGTACTCTGAAGGTGTTCGATGAAATGATAAGGTGTGAAGAAAATTTTTCATGGAGCTGGGACTTGGTGAGGTGACCTCTCAATGCACCCAGAGGCTGCCTGATTTTTCTCAGAATTTTTGGAGAAGGATTTGAATGAATTTTATCAAATTTGGTAAATCTGGTCCAAACTTGCAGCAAGTATAGTTTGAAAACTTTGAAATGGAGACCAGTGGATCTTCATTGATCTAGGTTGAGGGTTCAAAGGACTATCTAGGGAAGTTGGTTTGGAGGCAAAAATCAAAACAGAAAGAGTAGCTCCTTTGTAAATCTCCAAGAGCTAGAATAGAAGGCAGAAATTGTTTTTGATAAGATATAAATGGAAAATAAAAATATAGAGAGGTTCAACTTGCTGTAGTTGAGGTACATCATGATCCAAAGGTGGGGAAAGGTTTGTGGAAGAGGATTTGCACATAGGTCATGGCAAGAGAGATTTGTTGAAAGTGGAAAAAGATCATTCCAAAAGCTATAGGGCTTTTCAAAGGAATTGTCAAAAGACATTTTTTTCCAAGAGAGAAGTATTTTGGTTTGAGTCCAAATAAAAAGAAAGAATCTCCAAGACCAAAATCAAGTCTTGGGTGAAACCAAATAAAACTCTTGCCATAAAGAAAATATTTTGAAACGGAGGGTTCTTTTGAAGAAAATTTTTTAAATCACCTCCCTCAAGTCAAATAAATTTTTTGAAAAGGCCAAGTAAAATTTTGGGTGTCACAACACCTACCCCCTTAGGAAAAATCTCCTCCTCGAGATTTCAGCTGATCCTTGAATAGATATGGATACTCTGCTTGGAGAAAATCTTCCCTTTCCCATGTAGCTTCATCCTCAGTGTGGTTACTCCACTGAACTTTGAAAATTTTTGTTGTTTTCTGACGGGTCCTCCTTTCAGACTCTTCCAAAATCTTTACTGGCCTCTCTCGGTAGGTGAGGTCTGGTTGTATATCAATGCTTTCATGAGGTACATGCTTCTCTGGGTTACTTACACATTTTCTCAATTGTGAGACATGGAACACGTCATGGACGTCTGACAGCTCCTTGGGTAAGTCTAGTTTGTAGGCCACTGTGCCTCTTCGTGGCTCTATACAGAATGGTCCGATAAATCTCGGGGCTAGCTTCCCCTTAATTTTGAACCGTTGCAGGCCCCTCATAGGAGACACTCGTAGGTATACGGAATCACCGGGTTCAAAGCTGACCTCACGATGTTTTTGATCGTAGTAGCTCTTTTGTCGGCTTTGCGCTGTCTTGAGTCTGTCCCTGATCTGCTTAACTTTCTCCTCGGCCTCTTTAAGCATGTCTGGGCCGAAGATACGGCTGTCACCTGTTTCTGACCAATTCAGTGGGGTACGACACCTCCGTCCGTACAATGCTTCAAAGGGTGCCATTTGTAAGCTGGCTTGGTAACTGTTGTTGTAAGCAAACTCGGCATACGGCAAACTTTCTTCCCAACTAGATCCATAGGTGAGTACACAAGCTCTCAGCATGTCCTCTAGGATTTGGTTCACACGTTCCGTTTGTCCATCAGTCTGAGGGTGGTACGCTGTACTGAAAGCTAGCTGCGTGCCCAGAGCTTGTTGCAGGTGATCCCAAAATTTGGAGACAAATTGTGTGCCCCGGTCGGATATTATAGTCTTTGGGACTCCATGCAAACAAACTATACGGGAGAGATAAAGCTTGGCCAGCCTTTGTGTGGAGTAGGTAGTCTTCACGGGAATGAAATGAGCAACCTTGGTTAGTCGGTCTGTGATGACCCATATGGCGTCATTTCCGCGTTGTGATCGAGGTAGTGCGACGATGAAGTCCATTCCTATTTCATCCCATTTCCACTCCGGTATCCTGTTTGGCTGGAGTAGCCCTGCTGGCTTTTGATGTTCGGCCTTGATGCGCTGACATGAATCACAACAAGCAATAAATGCGGCTATATCTCTTTTCATGCCGTGCCACCAAAATCTTTCCTGAATGGCTTTGTACATTTTGGTTCCTCCAGGATGGATCCAGTATGGAGCGGTGTGGCTTTCGGTTCGGATTTGTTACTTGAGTTCCTCAATGTTAGGTACGCAAAGTCTGTCTCCGTACCATAATATTCCTTCACTGTCTGTGACGAACTCTGAAGTCTTACCAAAGTTCATTTTCTTCTTTATTCCTTAGATGCTGGGATGTCCCTGTTGAGCCTTCTTAATTTGTTCCACTAGGGTGGGTTGTATTTCCAGATTTGATACGGTGCCCTCAGAGACTAACACCATGTTGAGCCTAGCGAACTCTTGCTGAAACTCAGGCCTCAAGTTTTGCGGACCGTCGTTGTCCGGGCTGGGGTTTCGACTAAGGGCATCAGCCACTACATTTGCTTTCCCTGGATGGTAGTGAATGCCGACATCATAGTCCTTGACCAATTCCAACCAGCGTCGTTGGCGTAAATTTAGCTCCGGTTGTGTGAAAATATATTTAAGGCTCTTATGGTCCGTATATATTTCACAATGATTTCCCAACAGAAAGTGCCTCCACTCGTTGAGTGCATGGATGACCGCTGCTAGCTCCAAGTCATGTGTTGGATAGTTTTCCTCATGCTTCCGTAGCTGCCTGGAAGCATACGCGACAACTTTGCCATCCTGCATCAGCACACATCCGAGGCCCTTTCGGGACGCGTCACAATATTCTTCAAAACTCTTGTGTATGTCTGGCACGGTTAAGACCGGTGCGGTTGTTAGCTTCTTCTTAAGCTCTTGGAAGCTTCTCTCGCATGCTTCCGTCCATACAAACTTCTTGTCTTTCTTGAGCAACTGGGTCATTGGTTTTGCCACAGTGGAGAATCCTTCAATAAATCTTCTGTCATATCCGGCCATTCCCAGGAAACTTCGCACATCAGTAACGTTGGCGGGTGGCTTCCAGTCAAGTATGGCTTTGACTTTTTCTGGGTCTACAGCCACGCCTTCTTGGTTCAATATATGGCCTAGGAAACCAACTTGCCTTAGCCAAAATTCACACTTGCTAAATTTGACGTACAACTGGTGTTTCCTTAATTCTCCCAAGACAATTCTGAGATGCTCAGCATGCTCTTCTGGTGTCCTTGAATATACCAGAATATCGTTGATGAACACCACAACAAACTTGTCCATGAAGTTCATGAACACTTTGTTCATGAGGTGGACGAAATATGCGGGGGCGTTCGTTAGTCCAAAAGGCATCACTGTGAACTCATATAATCCGTATCTGGAGGTGAATGCTGTTTTAGGGATATCTTCTGTCCGTACTTTCAATTGATGGTATCCCGATCTCAAATCAATTTTTGAGAACACCTTGGCTTGTGCGAGCTGGTCAAACAAATCATTTATCCGTGGCATCGGATATTTGTTCTTGATGGTGACCATATTGAGAGCTCGATAGTCTATACACAGTCTCAGTGTCCCATCCTTTTTCTTAGCGAATAATACGGGCGAAGCCCATGGTGAGGAGCTGGCTCGAATAAATCCTTTGTCCAATAGTTCCTTTATCTGCTTCTTCAACTCCACCAATTCTGAGGGTGCCATTCTATAAGGTTTCTTATAGATGGGGGTGGTGCCAGGTGCTAGTTCAATGCTGAACTCTATCTCTCGGTCCGGTGGCATGCCCGGTAGTTCTTCAGGAAATACGTCAGGAAACTCGCATACCACTGGAACTTTTCTCAGTTCTGAAATGTCCACTTTGTTCAGCTTTGGTTGCCGTGACCGTGGCCTTTCTTGAGCTGTAACCTTTATTGTCTTGCCGTGATGGTGAGTGAGTATCACGGTCCGATTGAAACAGTCAATGAATGCTTTGTTGGTGGTCAACCAGTCCATCCCTAAAATGACATCCAGTCCTTTATTTTCCAACACGATGAGATTTGCTTGGAATTTTATTCCTTTGAGCTCAGTGATCACTCCTTGGCAGTAACTCTGAGCGATCTGCTTATTTCCAAGGGACTTGATGATCATCGATTTTTCCAAGGGAAGCATCGGAAAACCATGTTGCAAAACAAAATTCTTCGAAACGAACGAATGGGAAGCTCCAGAATCAAACAAAACCGTGGCAGGTACTGTGTTGACAGGGAACGTACCGAGCACGATGTCTGGGGCATTCTGCGCTTCTTCCCTGGTCACATGGTTCAGGTGACCCTTCCTGTGGTTGTTGTTGGGATTGAAATTGTTGCGCTTGGGGGCTGGATTATTCCCACCATTGTTTGGCTTGGGGGCCGAGTTCCTCGGCTTTGGGCACTGTTTAGCATAGTGCCCTTCTTCACCACAAGCATAGCATGTGACCCCTGGACGGTACGTGAACTCCTTGTCCCTGGCATGAAACTGTCTGACTGGCCTTAGATTAGTAGTCATGGATTTCCTTGCTTCTGTCCTTGGAACCTCAGTCTTGCTTCGGTTGTTGCGAGCAAGAGTCATCTTGTCCCTCTTTCGCTTACGGATATCTTCCAGACTATGGCGCTTATTCTCCAAGGTAATGGCCTTGTCAACCAGAGTCTTAAAATCCGGGAATGTGTGTACAACCAGTTGGCATTTTAGTGCCGGTGCCAGGCCGTCCAGGAATTTTCCATCTTCTTGTTCTCTGTCATGTGCTCGTCGTAGGCATAACGAGATAGCTTGGTAAACTGACCGTTGTATTCTGTCACTGACATGCCTCTTTGCTTGAGGTCGTCAAATTCTCGCTTCTTGATTTTTATGATGCTCCTGGGGATGTGTGCCCCACGAAAGCCTTCCTTGAATTCTTCCCAGGTGATGTTGTGTTCACTTGGATGCATGTGTAGGAAGTTTTCCCACCATGCTGCAGCTGCTCCAGTAAGGTAGTGTGGTGCATAAAGCACCTTCTCATGGTCTGAGCACTGAGCGATAATCAGCTTTCTCTCGATGTCACGAAGCCAATCATCGGCTTCCAGCGGCCTATCGGTGTGAGCGAACGTTGAAGGGCGAGTCTTCTGTAATTCAGACAACTTGGAATGTGGTTGATAGGGTTCACGGTGGTTTCCCATATTGATGACGTGATTCATCATCTCTTGGTGCTGTTGCTGGCTTTGTTCGAAGAGACGACATACTTGAGACAAGGCTGCTTCGCTGTCCTGCTGACTGGACTGTCCCTGAGTGAAGTTGTTACTAGTCTGTGTCCCATAAACTTCTTCTGGCTGATTGGGCATGGAACGAGTCCACGGACGAGACATTTTTCCAGTCTGGGGTATTATTTTGCAAACTCATATGAGAAGGACTGTGTGGCACAAGGAAAATCTTGTAAAGGCAAAAATTTAAAAGATCTCAAGATTTTTTTCAAGAAAGCATGAACGATTTCGCACGGAGAAGAACTGCTTAACACCAATCTTACACGCGAAAAACAAACACACGATACAGCACTCAGGATGTGCGTACACAATCCTGACATGTTATTTAGACTAGCACACTCCTCCGGAATGCAGCGAACACACTAATACAAACTAGCGTACAGATAAAACACATCTTACAAGCAGACATAACACGCGGCTACTCGGCGCTCTCAGTCGGAGATGGTGACGATGTCCTTTCCCTTGCCGAGGGCAAGACTCAGAGGTGCAGGAGATTCAACCTCCACCTCCTCTCTAGCTGGCTCCTGGCACGTAACACTGCGCTGTGGTGATGGCGCGGGTGCGGCAGGCAGTAGTGCGGGTGTGGCAGGCGGTGTAGCTCTGACTGGAGTAGGAGCGATGACTCGGTCGAACTCCTCAGTGGTAGGCAGACGGCGAGCAGTGGCCAAAATGGCCGGTGCATAAGAGGCTGAAGACGAGACGAATGTCAGAGGCGGTGCCGTGTGGAGAAGCACCTTCCTGCAGGCAGGACCGCTCCAGACTAAGTCCTTGCGGGCAGCCACAAGATCGTCCACGAGGTTGTCGAAGGATTCCTCCAGAGCCTTGAGGTACTCCACGACCATCTCGATGGCTTCATCTTGCTCTCCCCGATGGCAGGTGAATGCATAGTGACAAGTATATGGCACATGGCATGGGAGGTAGCGGTAGTGACGAGTCTTCATCATAGGAAGGATGTCCCGAAGGCGAGCTATCGCCTCCCGGGCAGCCATCTGCATGGCATGCCTCTCCGTAGGCATGGCCCTTCCCACAAAACGGAAGTGGCGAGATGCAGAACGTCCTCCCTTGAATTGCACCACGGCTTGGTGCATAGACACGTCGTCGCTGAGCTTGTGCTGGTAAAGCGTGAACTCCGGACGAGTCGCTGGCCCGATCGCGAGCTTGGTGATGGAGACGAGGAGTTTGACAAACCCCTCGGGCACGTTCGTGAACACTCGAGTCTCGCAGTTGCTGCCAGCCATCTACAAAAGTAGGCAAAAATTCTGACTAGTCAAGTCATAAATTTATGATGACCAACAGAAAATAGCTACAATTGCAAAATGCTGAAAAGCACAAAAGACGCTAATAACCGATTAGCGATCGCACCTAGTGGCTTACTACAGTCAGCCTGGCTCTGATACCAAGCTTGTCACGACCGGTTTTTAATAAAATATTTATTGAGAGACCAATCCCTTTTACGGACCAGTAAAGAAGAATTCCTTCTCACTGGTAGACAATATCTTGGTCACAGAAGAAAAATACCAGGAGTACTGAATATAATACAAGGTTGAGCGGAGACTGCTCAACAATTTATTACATGTACAGGGATAAAACATAATGGCGGATAGGGTGGCAGACTACTAACTCACGATAACAGTGGTGGTGGAAATATCACCGCGATGTGGGTGATATGACTCCTGAAAAACTAACAACTCTTCGAGCGTCGGAGTGAGGCTCGAGGAGACTTATTGCGGGTGGCGGAAGCGTATATAATACCAGTGACCAGTATCCAGGATCGCACGGGACTGACTGGGACTCCTCTAGGCGTCGGACGCACTATCAAACTCTTCATCCAAGAGATCGCCTTCATCAACATCTGGCCAAATCAACAAGCCAGGTGAGTACTATGAAAGTACTCGCAAGACAGTTCGGACATAAGATATAACAAATGTAAGCATGGAGCATATGAACGAGTTAACAAGTGCATTCAAACATCGAGACAATAATGTATGGGAAACAAAAGAGAAGTTGGGCGGTAGTCCTCCCGAAATCCCAAATTAAATACTGGGTGCCAAACGAGGGTCTGAATGACTCCTCGAGAGGAAAATGCAATAATAACAATGCCGCAGTCAGGCGTCAGGGCGACACCACATAAAGGGCTTATAATTGCAAATAAAAGATAGTGCGTGCCACAGTCGGACGTCTGAGTGACATCGCAGAAAGGGCTTATATCAAAAGTAAATAACATAAGTGCCACAGTCGGACGTCTGAGCGACATCACATAAAGGGCTTATATCGAATAAATAACAAACATGCCACAGTCGGACGTCTGAGCGACATCACATAAAGGGCTTCATAACTTAATATCTTAGTAGCTCAAGGATTTAAATCACAACCAAGGAATAATCAAGCATGAGATAAATAACAGGGGTTAGTCCATCCTTAGGAAAAATGTTTAACTAAGTTTACCACTCAAGTTTGGTTACCGGGGATAATACCACGAGGACTAGACATAGATATGGATACACTGATCATGATACTTGACCATGGATACAATGACTCGGAAGGATTTGACTCTGCAGAGTTTGTACTTTAACCACAGCCAACGGATTTCAGTAGTCACGGGGACTAGTTCCGTTTACGGTGTTTTGGAAGGAACGCATCTAACCAGTACACACCCATTCAACATTCCGAAGCCAGGAATCACCCTCGGCAACGTTCAAGAAAACCTTGAGACGGGGAGGCTACAACCTCGCGTAGCATGGGATCAAAATTTCTATACGCGCACTCTAAGGGGTGCCCCCCTCTCGGTCCCAACCGGAAACACCCATGCCCCCTGACCGGATGACTGGCTTTAATCCAGGGCCATGGAACCATCATCCCGGCCCCTCTGTTTGGTGTGTACACGGAAAGAGGTTACCAACTTACTAAACCGCATTCTGGCAGAAAACAAGTGGTGGCACGGAAGGGGGAAGAACGATAACGTGACTCCGTCCACGTTAACGTCGAAAAGTATCGGATGACGTAAGGCTGGCATGCTACAACAGTACCACCTTACTGCCCTTCATGTCACCACATGACTAGGCCATCTCTCATCAGAGATCACAGTAACTTTGGAACACACGGGTAGTTGCCTCACATGCAACGAGATACTCACCGATACTCATATGCCATGCACAACCTTTCACGCAAACATGCAAAACACCTATCATATCAAAGGTTCAAACATGCTTGCCTGGTTCGGAGAAGTCGGAGTCTAGCTCGGCGAAGTTCGCGGCTCCGTCACCTCTTCCGGAACCTATGGTATAGCGAAAATGCATACTAACGTGAAAACCAATGCGTGCATAAAATTTGTTCCAAATTTTTTTCAAATAAATCCTATAAAAAACTAGACAAAATTATAAGACTGTCAGAAAAAGAATCACTCAAAAATCACTTTTTATTAAAAAGTTATAAGGGTTTCTGTCCAGGGACTCATCTGTAATGAAACAGAAAAGTTCGAGGGGTTTAACTGAGAAAACAGAAAACGGTTCGAATAGAAACGCGCCAGCCCACAGAGAAAACGTACTCTGCCCGAAGGTGCCAACAGAAAACGCTTCGGTGGTGAAAGAAGAGAGGCTGACGTGGGGGGTCCACATGTCAGGTTTGAAAAACCTCGCCGGCGCCCGAAGGCTGCGGTGGTCGCCGGCGTCGAACCACGGCGAGTCTAGGAGATCGGAGTGTACCAAGAGTATCAGCGTCGGGGTGCACCACGTCGACGGCGACACTTTCTCCGGCGGACGGTGGCTCGGGCGTTGGTGGGGAACTCCGGTGGTGTGCTGCAAACCTTTAATTGAAGCGCGGGTCAGAAGGAGGGATGCACTAGAGAGCTACTGGCAAGAGATGGGAGGAAGAGGTGCACGCACGGGAGCGAATCGAGCTGGATCCCGTGGCGGGACGCGGCGGCCGGAGTTGAGGAAGGAGACTTCCTCGAGGCTCTTCCAGTGGCTAGGCGGGGTCTTGGTGGAGTGCAGAGGTGGTGTGGGTACTAGCTGGAGCTGGGGGCCTCTATTTATAGGCGGCTCGAGGGGGTGGCCGTGAACGGAGAATCTCCGGCGAGCAATTACGGCGAGGCAGTGGATTGGCAGGGGGTTTAGGTGGCCAGGCAGCATCAGTGGGAGTTACTGGTCCCGTTCCACTGCTGAACTCGGTCGGGCATGGCGTAATGGCGCCGGTCTTCGTCGGGGTCGCCGTACTGGCACGGCGGTGGCAGAGAGCGCGCTCCGCTCCTAGCGGTTCACGACGAGGGTGGCAGCGCGCATGGGGGAGTGGAAGACCACGCGGCGGCCTCCGGTGGCTTGGGCTGCGCTGGCCAGCGCCGTCTACGTTGTGCTTCTTCCTGGCGGCCGCAAAGCCGCCGCTGGCGTCGGTCACGGGGCGGCGCACCTCCTCCTGCTCATCGCCGACGCCCGCAAGCATCCAGGCGCTCGTGCGGTGCAGAGGACAAGGGGGAGGGGACAGGAAACATGGCGACGCCGGGGCACTGGTGTGATCGGCAACGGACACTGAAGAAACGACAGTGGTTCAGACACTGTTAACTGAATTTGACTGAACATGATATTGACAGTACTCTGAAGGTGTTCGATGAAATGATAAGGTGTGAAGAAAAATTTTCCTAGAGCTGGGACTTGGTGAGGTGACCTCTCAATGCACCCAAAGGCTGCCTGATTTTTCTCAGAATTTTTGGAGAAGGATTTGAATGAATTTTATCAAATTTGGCAAATCTGGTCCAAACTTGCAGCAAGTATAGTTTGAAAATTTTGAACTGGGGACCAGTGGATCTTCATTGATCTAGGTTGACGTTTCAAAGGACTATCTAGGGAAGTTGGTTTGGAGGCAGAAATCAAAACAGAAAGAGTAGCTCCTTTGTAAATCTCCAAGAGCTAGAATAGAAGGCAGAAATTGTTTTTGATAAGATATAAATGGAAAATAAAAATATAGAGAGGTTCAACTTGCTGTAGTTGAGGTACATCATGATCCAAAGGTGGGGAAAGGTTTGTGGAAGAGGATTTGCACATAGGTCATGGCAAGAGAGATTTTTTGAAAGTGGAAAAAGATCATTCCAAAAGCTATAGGGCTTTTCAAAGGAATTGTCAAAAGACATTTTTTTCCAAGAGAGAAGTATTTTGGTTTGAGTCCAAATAAAAAGAAAGAATCTCCAAGACCAAAATCAAGTCTTGGGTGAAACCAAATAAAACTCTTGCCATAAAGAAAATATTTTGAAAGGGAGGGTTCTTTTGAAGAAAAAAATTTAAATCACCTCCCTCAAGTCAAATAAATTTTTTGAAAAGGCCAAGTAAAATTTTGGGTGTCACAGTGTGGGTAGCGCCTCTCATTCTGTAAATATATGGGCTTTTGAATTGATTTTACTATTTACTAGGGTGGATGGGTTGTTTTGTCTTGGGCCCGGAGAAACAATTACTACTAGTACAGTGGAGACACTCTACAGCTACCCAGAAAAAATATTACTACTAGTACAGTGGATACAATACCGCTTTTGGCTCCTCCTAGGTCATCGAAACGTCTCCCTCTACTGAATGCTGTTATACTTTTGTTCACCGACATGCAGGTCATGCAGCGCGCGGGCCCAAATGCCATCCACCAAATTAGAAAGCAGTATGCAGGCGTAGAGTCACCCCGGTCATAGCGCGGCAGCAACGAGCCGTCCTATCACAAAACCCCACCTCCCCGGAGTCTAAGTTTGACGGACGAAGCAACCATCATTTCACTCTTCGTTGAATCCCCTTCTCCCTCATCGTCTTCAAGAAAGGCAACACTCGCATCTGCCACTGTTCTTCTCTCCCAACGAAGGGAAGGTAAGCGGATCCGTGATGTTGGTATATTTTCGTTTAGAGAAAAAAAGAACTTTTGCAAAGCAGTAACCGATCCTCACTCTAGTTTTTGTTTCATTGTCATTGCGATTGTGTTTTCCTTTCAGTGGTCTCCTAGTATTCGTCAGTTTCATGATGGACCAAGGAGAACCAGGCAAAGATCTGCCGATATTGGAGCAGGCGCGGGAGGCTGATCCCCACGAGACAGAGAGCTCCAAGAAGATGGAGGCAAACACCGAGCTGGCCCCAAATACGCTCACGGCCACTACTGAGATGGTCAACGCCCCGTTTGAGGTTACAGCCCCCGTGGCACTGCAGGAGCAGTTTTCCCCCTTCGAGGATGTGTCCCCCCTGCTGAGATGCCCAAGGTGATTTTCTGTTTTGTCGATCTTGATTGTGGTTTTTCATCTAAGTATGTGGTGACGAATAATGAAAAAATTTATTAGCTTCGATGCCATGCTGTACATAGTGGTTTAAATAACTTGTGTTTCTTATACTGGAAAGTAATTCTGAATTTGTTTCTATTTCAATTAGAGCCCTGATGCCAAGGATTGTGTGGTTGTACATGTCACTCGCTATGAGGCGGATGATCTGAATATACGCACTGGGAAAACAGAGTTTTTAGGCTGTTGGATCCTGGAAGCCATTTGCGCTTATACAAATGAAGAGTTGTATTCCAACCTCACTTTTGTCAGGCGTGTTGTCCAGGGTGTACTGAAGCACAAGAAGTTCAAAGCTACTCCTTCGTTTGTGAGGCATACTGTTCTTGTCAAGCTTACGCAGGAAGATGACGTGGCATGCCTCCATAAACAAGTTTATGAGTGGCAAGGCCACAAGGTTGTTTCATGAAGGTTCACAGGATTGAGCTGCTGCCGGACGTCCTCGATGATGTTCATGGCAAGGTCCGTCTTGTGTCCAGCCCAAATTAGATCGAGGCATGAAATAGTTGCCCCAACTAATGCTTAATACTAGTTTGGATTGTGTCTAATTATCCAAACCTTGCCTGTTATCGAGCCCTCTGGGGCTCGTACTCTGTTTGAATCCGTCTATGGGAATTGCTGCTACTTTTGTGTGCCCGTGAATCGTGTGAGAACCATCGTAATTGTTGCCAAAACAGATGCATCCTCACTAGTTTTTTCATGAATATGGCATGGTAAGACATAAGTTGCCACGGTTTATAATACGAGCAGTGTGTGTTTTGATGAAATAGAGTACTCGTTCGAGAACTGTGCACCGATGTATACATAAGTACTTGTAAACACTGTTGGTGCTACCCCACTTGTAAGTAGTTGTTGTAACATCCCAAATTTTTAATTTGGAATGTTACACATTAGATCATCATTGCATAGCATATTTTATTGCATTTGGCAAATCCTCGATAAATCCTAAGCCACTCAAGGACCCTCGGAGAGAGTTGGGGATTTTCCCGATTTTTCATATTTGATTTTCATCCAATAATAAAACGAGGATTTTGGTTTTAATTATTTTCTCTCCGGAAAAATATTACACATTAAAATAAATGAGAGGAGAAAATATGACTTCTCCAAAACAATTGAAATATTGGAGGAAAAATATTGAAATCATATATTGGATTTTAATTGCAATTTTAATTGCATTAAAAAAATTGCACGTTTTCAAAACTACATTTTTGTGTCAAAAATGTTCACCTTGTTCTAATTATTTTAATTAGACGGGGAAAATTTGTTTTATCATTTTTGGATTTTTATTTATTTTTCTGCGATTTTTTTTTTGATTTCGGAGGAATATTTAAAAAAAACCCATCGCGCCCGACCGGGCCGAGGCCCAGCCGAGCCGGCCGGCCCAGCCCCGCGCCCGTCTCCCTCGCGCGCACGCGAGCGCCGCCGCCCGAGTCCGCCCCGAGCACGGCCGCCACCGCCGCCTTGCCCCCTCCTCCAAGCAGCCCACCCCTCTCATAAATACCCGCCGCCGCCGCCCCCCCTTCATCCCGTTCCCGCCCCAAGCCGCAGCGCGGGAGCCCGCAGCGCCGCCGCCCGAGCCCGCCGCCCCGCTCGCCGTGCGCCGCCGCCGACGCCGCCCCTCGCGGCCCCGAGCCGCCGCCGTCGCCGAGCCCCGCCGGAGCCTCGCCGACCCCGCCGGAGCCCGTCCCGACGAGGTACCGAGCCACTGCCGTTTGCCGGTTTTCTAAAAAAACCGTTCGTTTTTTCTAAACCCTAGGTCGGTTTATTTTTTTCGGTTTTATTATTTAGTGAACGTTCACCGACCCATTCGTTTTAACGATCGCGTTCGTCGGATTTTCGCTGTTAACGAACGTTCGTTCATTTAACCGTTCGACAGTTTTCTTTTTGTCGGATTTTTCCGCGATTTTCCAGATCCCGATTCCTGATCGGATCTTCGTTTTCGTTTAACTTTTCAATCGTTTATCGGAATCAGGCGATTCAAGCGCCTAGAGTTTCTTCTCGAAATTCTCTTTCCGTTTAACCTACTCAAACAAGTTTTTGCTACTGTAAAATTTGACCTAGATCCAGATTAGTAAACGAAGCTTGTTTCTTTCGCCGTTTGACTTCCGTTGCTTCGTTCGATTTGATTCTTTTTGCAAACCGGAGTTCTTAAGTTGAACTTTCTGGTTGTATCTTTTATTCGAGTTTTACCTGTGCATTAGATGAGTACTTATTGTTTGTTTGTTTGTTTGCGATAGAGTATCCGGAGTGCGCCGCTTGTTACTTCGAATCTCTAGGTTTCGCGGATCATCAGCAAGGCAAGTAACACTTTGATCATACTTTTCCATACCCAGTTTTTATTGCATTAGATCAATCCTCAAACATTGCATGATTAGGATCTAATTAAATTGTGGGTATTGGGAAGTAGTTGAGGTAGCACCTATTACCTGTTTTATTTAACAAACCCTTGGGAGTTACTTCTACGTTGCTTATATTGCTATGCTATGCTCGTAGACGTGGATTGGGTTTGAGAGATATTCATGACTGTTGTGAGATTGTTAATAATGGTTTACTTAAGGTGGCAACTAAAACTCACATCTGGGTGGATTGAGGCACCTGGGGAACCCAGTGCTGCCTGTTTTTTTTTTTGATATCCCGGGGTACCCGTGTGATCATCCTATGGACCGCCACCCAGGCTAAAAGGGATCATGAGATTTTTCATGCTAGATACTTCCGTGTGCAGCCACAATCTATTATGGGCTCTAGCATAGTTGATTAAGTTGTGTGAGCTCTTGAAGAGGTAGACTAGCAGATGTAGGGGATGTAGGTGGTACGGTCTACCCGGAGTAGAGAGTTAACGCTTCTGAAACACTGTGTCTCCGTCATCCGTTTCTCAAACATCATGCAGTGCGAGAATCAAGCGGAGGCGATCGAGTCTTGTGGGGAAAAGTGCGCAAACCTCTGCAGAGTGTACAAACTAATCATCGTTAGCCGTGTCCCCGGTTATGGACAGCTTGAGTATCTAGTATCTGGATTGTCATGTGAATCTCATCACCATGTTACTTTAATTAATTTTGTTGGGTTAATGATGACACTTAATTGGGATTGAGTTGGAGGTACCTTCTCAATGTTTAACAACCACCATGATAGTTAAACATAACTTATTCCTTTGTAGTAGGGAAAAATTGGCTTTTCGCAAAACTGTAACCATAGAGCTTTCCACCAGCCATATATGCATGTAGTATAGCATTATTATGTTCATTATTCTCTATGTGTTATATTGCCAGCATATTCCATGTGCTGACCCGTTTTCGGGCTGCAACGTTTCATGTTGCAGACTTTTCAGACAACGAGTAAGGTGCCTTAGGTCGTGGTCTTATACTCAGTGATGCCGTTGGAGTTGATGGACTCGCTTATCTTCAAAGCCTTCCGCTGTTATCGTTTTTAGATGGCCTTAAGCCATATTTATCATACTTATTCTCTTTTGAGATATTCGTTGTAATAAGTGTGTGATTGCTACTCTGTTATAAATCCTCCATTTGTACTGTGCGTGTCAGCATTACTGATCCAGGGATGACACTGGTGCACAGCAGCACAGACTGTTTCAGGTCTGGTCGCTACAAAGGTGGTATCAGAGCACACGCTGACTGTAGGACACGACCCCTAAGCATAAACCCTAGAACACTTCTCTCTTCTCATTTCTGACCCCTCTCCACTTTCTACTCTTTTAGGAATGGCGGATGCAAGGAGCAAGTTCATGCAACCAGATGAAGATACGCCTTCTGGATGTCACTTGAAGGAAGTCACTAAGTACTTGAACATAGGAATACCAAGCATCACCGGAACCTACCACACCACATTAGCTGAAGAGGAGAGCTGGAAGATTCAAGTTCAAGTTCCAGGAAGGACGTTTGCGCCAGTTACTGAACCTATAAGATTGGCTTTTCAAGCACCAACCTGGAGTTTAGGGAAGAGCATGGAAGCCCACATCGCTATGGGACGCATTGGAGAAGTCTACCACAAGGATCTTAAGGATACTATTTATCAGATTTGTGGATGCCGAGACGAGCAATGGGAGATGATCAGCACCAAGAAGGATGGATCAATTGCAGCTTTCATCCAGGAGCAAAACCAACACATTCGTCGCCAGGAGAACCAGATGTGCTCAGACAAGATAGAGCAGAAGAAGGCGTTGACGAAGATCAAGGAGCTGGAGGAAGAACTCAAGGCTACACGCGAGGATTATCTGGAGGAAATTATCGCACTAGTAGGGAAGAATGACGACCTGGAGAAGAAGATTGGAGTATTCATGGAAATCCAGTGTCAAAAGCAGAAGATGACGAATGCGCTTGCCCGGATAACTACATCATCATCGACGACACCGACTTGGACCCCAGTGAAGATGACTTTGTTGATGAAGCTGGAGCAGATATCATGGAGTCTTCAACTGATCAGAATTTCTAGTAGACCACCATATCAGTAGTAGTTTTCCCCCATTTAATAGTATAGTTCAAGCACTTTGTAACGCTAGTTAGATCGATTGTATGCCTTGTTTGAATTGATTGAGTGATATTGATTGTATTCGTCTCATGAGCATATGGGTAGTGTTTCCTCTCTAGACCTCATTCTATTCTTAACTCTCATCTTTTCTAACCCATCAGATGCCTCCGAGACGCGACACCGGATTTGTTTTCCCACCAGAGATCACTCAGTTGATTCAGCAACAGAATGCCCTGATGCAAGTGTTGGTACAGAACCAAGGCAACAACAACAACAACAACAACAACAACAACAACAACAACAACAACCCACCCCCTCCACCTGTTGATCACTTAGCCCGTTTCTTGAGGCTAAACCCGCCGGTGTTTTCCAGCAGCACCGAGCCGATTGTTGCAGATGATTGGCTTCGCAAAGTTGGAAGGGAGTTGGCCACTGCAGGATGCACAGATGCGGAAAGAGTGCATTTTGCCGCACATCAGCTTGATGGACCCGCAGTATCATGGTGGGAGAATTACACAGCCACACACCCTATTGACACTGTCACATGGGACCAGTTTCAGCAAGCTTTCCGTACAGCTCATGTTTCAGCAGGAGCTATGGCTATGAAGAAGTGTGAGTTTCGCAACCTACGCCAAGGAGGACGCACCGTAGGCCAGTATGTGGAGGATTTCAGTAAGTTAACACGTTATGCACCAGATGACGTTGCTACAGATGCAGCCAAGCAGGAGAAGTTTTTGGAAGGACTGAATGATGAGCTGAGCATGCAGCTAATGGTAGCAACATTCAACAACTACCATGAGTTGGTAGATAGAGCACTCATGATTGAAGGGAAGCAGCAGCAGATTGAAAACCGTAAGAGGAAGTATGGACAAGGGAAGTACAATTCTGGAGCTCAGCAGAAGCCACGTTTTGCCCCGAAACCAGGATGGCAGTTCCAACATACCCATGGAGGAGGTAGTTCGCACAACCATAATGGCTCCAAGAATGGTAATGGGAATGGAGGAAGCAACGGACAGAACCGCACCAACCCATCTACCCCAGCCAAGAGGGATCTAAGCCACATTAATTGTTTCAAGTGCCAGAAGACTGGACACTATGCAAATGATTGTCCGGAAGCCCAGAATGGAAATGGCAATGGAAACTCTGGGAAGAAGACGAACGCTTTCAATAAAGGACATGTGAACCACGTGAGCGTGGAAGAGGTTGAAGCACAGCCTGATGCAGTAATAGGTAAGTTTATGGTTAAGTCATTTACTGCACTCGTTCTTTTTGATACTGGCGCATCGCATTCATACATATCAAGGGGATTTGTGGATAAGTATAAACTGCCAACCCAAGCCCTTAGGTCACCCATGTTAGTAACCTCACCAGGAGCAGAGTATATGGCTAGTTTATGGTGTCAACGGTTATCATTAAGGATTGGTAACTGCCTGTTTCCCTCAGACCTAATAATATTGGAATCGCAAGGATTGGGTGATATTAGGCATGGATTGGTTATCAAAGTATGGAGGGAACATTGATTGTGCCAGTAAGTCGATTATGCTTACCACCCCAGAAGGAAGAAGGATTAAGTATGTATCCCGGCATTTGCCGAAGAGGACTCAAGTGAATTCCTTATCAGGAGTTGTACAGGAGTAAGTGCCAGTGGTGAAGGATTGCCCGGACGTATTTCCAGAAGAATTGCCAGGCATGCCACCAGATAGAGACATTGAGTTTCTGATTGAACTTATGCCAGGCACAGGGCCAATATCTAAGAGACCGTACAGGATGCCCGCAAAATATTTGGAGGAAATTAAGAAGCAGATTAAGGAGTTATTGGATAAAGGCTATATTCGCCCAAGTTCGTCACCTTGGGGATCACCGGTACTTCTAGTGGAGAAGAAAGATGGATCGTTGAGGATGGTTGTTGATTACCGTCGATTGAATGAAGTGACCATCAAAAACAAGTACCCACTGCCGATGATCAATGATTTGTTTGACCGCTTACAAGGAGCTAAAGTATTTTCCAAGATAGATCTACGATCAGGATTCCATCAGTTAAAGATTCGAGAGCAGGATATACCTAAGACGGCCTTTACCACCAGATATGGGCTATATGAGTATACCGTTATGTCATTTGGTCTGACTAACGCACCTGCCTATTTCATGAACCTAATGAACAAAGTGTTTATGGAGTTTTTGGATAAGTTCGTCGTGGTGTTCATAGACGATATTTTAGTCTTTTCCAAGAATGAAGAAGAGCATAAGGAGCATTTGCGTTTGGTACTTGAGAAGCTCAGAGAACATCAGTTATACGCCAAGTTCAGCAAATGTGAATTTTGGCTGAAGGAAGTTGGATTCCTCGGACATGTTATATCTGGAGAAGGAATAGCAGTAGACCCCGCCAAAGTTGACACGGTAACAAGTTGGGAATCACCCACGTCAGTTGGAGAGATCCGGAGTTTCCTTGGACTTGCAGGATACTACCGGAGTTTATTGAGAATTTCTCAAAGATTGCAAAACCCATGACTGAGCTATTAAAGAAGGACACCAAGTTCAATTGGACTGAGGAATGTGAAGCTAGTTTCCATGAATTGAAGGAACGATTGGTTACATCACAAGTGTTGATTCTGCCAGATCAACGCAAGGACTATGAAGTTTATTGCGACGCTTCTCGTCGAGGACTTGGAGCGGTGCTTATGCAGGAAGGAAGAGTTGTGTCATATGCTTCACGACAACTTAAACCCCATGAGAAGAATTATGCCACGCATGATTTGGAATTAGCAGCCGTAGTGCATGCGTTGAAGACATGGAGACACTTTCTCATCGGAAATCATTGTGAGGTGTACACGGATCACAAGAGTTTGAAGTACATTTTCACGCAGAAGGAGTTAAATCTCAGACAGAGGAGATGGTTGGAGCTTATTAAGGACTATGATATAAGATTGCATTATCACCCAGGGAAGGCTAACGTAGTAGCAGATGCGTTGAGCCGCAAGAGCCATGTCAACACCCTCATGACAGGAGAGTTACCTCAGGAGTTAGCCGAGGACCTTCGCGAGCTATGTTTGGAGATAGTCCCAAGAGGCTATTTAGCGGCATTGGAGATTCAGTCTACCTTGATGGAAAAGATCAGAGAAGCTCAGAAGACAGACAAGGAGATTGATGAGATAAAGTAAAAGATGAGCAAAGGAAAAGCCAAGGGATTTCGTGAGGATGAGCACGATACCCTATGGTTTGAGGACCGCGTTTACGTGCCCAATGATCCGGACATCAGGAAGTTGATTTTGCAAGGAGCCCATGATTCACCGTATTCGATTCACCCAGGAAATACCAAGATGTATTTGGATTTGAAGGATACTTTCTGGTGGACCGGAATGAAGAAGGATATTGCGGAGTATGTAGCAGTTTGTGATGTATGTTAGAGAGTGAAGGCAGAACATCAGAAGCTAGCAGGATTGCTACAACCATTGCCAATACCTGAATGGAAGTGGGATAAAATAGGCATGGATTTTATCACGGGATTGCCCAGGACTCGTTCTGGCTATGATTCAATATGGGTTGTAGTCGACCGTTTGACGAAAGTAGCTCATTTCATTCCAGTGAAGACCACTTACACCAGTGCTAAGTTGGCAAAGATATACATGACCAGGATCGTATGTTTGCATGGAGTTCCGAGGACCATTGTATCAGACAGAGGAACCCAGTTTACCTCGATGTTTTGGAAGCAGTTACATGAAACATTGGGAACCAGGCTAGAATTTAGTACAGCCTTTCACCCACAGACAGATGGACAGACCGAGAGAGTCAATCAGATTTTGGAGGACATGTTGAGAGCTTGTGCACTAGATTATGGATCCAGTTGGGACGACAATTTGCCATATGCAGAGTTTTCTTACAACAACAGCTATCAAACCAGTTTGAAGATTGCCCCTTTTGAAGCTTTGTACGGAAGGAGGTGTAGAACACCGTTGTTATGGGACGAAGTTGGAGACCGTCAGTTGTTTGGACCAGATTTGATTAAGGAGTCTGAACAGAAAGTGAGGTTGATTCGCGATAGGCTCAAGGTAGCCCAGTCCAGGCAGAAGAGTTATGCGGATTCAAAACGTAAGGAGACAGTTCACGAAGTCAGAGACAGAGTTTATCTGCGAGTATCGCCACTTCGAGGAGTGAAACGCTTTGGAGTTAAGGGAAAGCTAGCGCCCCGTTTTGGACCATACAGAGTTTTGGAACGTATGGGAGAAGTTGCCTACAAGCTGGAATTGCCTGAAGGATTGTCAGGAGTTCATGATGTATTTCACGTTTCCCAGTTGAAGAAGTGCCACGCAGAGATGGCTGAGATACCACTGAGAGATACAGTGCCACGGGAAGCGATTCAGCTGGAAAGCGATTTGACCTATAAGGAGAAACCCGTAAAGATTCTTGAATATGCCAGCCGAGTTACCTGCAGTAAGGTTATCAAGTTTTGCAAAGTCCAGTGGAGTCACCATACGGAAGATGAAGCCACCTGGGAGCGAGAGGAAGATCTACGGAAGGACCACTCTCACCTATTTCCTAGCCAACCCGAATCTCGAGGGGGAGATTCATCTTAAGGGGGGTAGGTTTGTAACATCCCAAATTTTCAATTTGGAATGTTATACATTAGATCATCATTGCATAGCATATTTTATTGCATTTGGCAAATCCTCGATAAATCCTAAGCAACTCAAGGACCCTCCGAGAGAATTGGGGATTTTCCCGATTTTTCATATTTGATTTTCATCAAATAATAAAACGAGGATTTTGGTTTTAATTATTTTCTCTCCGGAAAAATATTTCACATTAAAATAAATGAGAGGAGAAAATATGACTTCTCCAAAACAATTGAAATATTGGAGGAACAATATTAAAATCATATATTGGATTTTATTTGGACTTTAATTGCAATTTTAATTGCATTAAAAAATTGCACGTTTTCAAAACTGCATTTTTGTGTCAAAAAAATGTTCACCTTGTTCTAATTATTTTAATTAGACGGGAAAATTTGTTTTATCATTTTTCGATTTTTATTTATTTTTTTGCGATTTTTTTTATTTCGGAGGAATATTAAAAAAAACCCACCGCGCCCGACCGGGCCGAGGCGCCGCCGAGCCGGCCGGCCCAGCCCCACGCCCGTCTCCCTCGCGCGCACGCCAGCGCCGCCGCCCAAGTCCGCCCCGAGCACGGCCACCGCCGCCGCCCCCCCTTCACCCCGTCCCCGCCCCAAGCCGCAGCGCTGGAGCCCGCAGCGCCGCCGCCCGAGCCCGCCGCCCCGCTCGCCGTGCGCCGCCGCCAACGCCGCCCCTCGCAGCCCCAAGCCGCCGCCCTCGCCGAGCCCCGCCAGAGCCTCGCCGACCCCGCCGGAGCCCGTCCCGACGAGGGACCGAGCCGCTGCCGTTTGCCGGTTTTCTAAAAAAAACCGTTCGTTTTTTTCTAAACCCTAGGTCGGTTTACTTTTTTCGGTTTTATTATTTAGTGAACGTTCACCGACCCGTTCGTTTTAACGAACGCGGTCGTCGGATTTTCGCTGTTAACGAACGTTCGTTCATTTAACCGTTCGACAGTTTTCTTTTTGTCGGATTTTTCCGCGATTTTCCAGATCCCGATTCCTGATCGGATCTTCGTTTTCGTTTAACTTTTCAATCGTTTATCGGAATCAGGCGATTCAAGCGCCTAGAGTTTCTTCTCGAAATTATCTTTCGGTTTAACCTACTCAAACAAGTTTTTGCTACTGTAAAATTTAACCTAGATCCAGATTAGTAAACGAAGCTTGTTTCTTTCGCCGTTTGACTTCCGTTGCTTCGTTCGATTTGATTCTTTTTGCAAACCGGAGTTCTTAAGTTGAATTTTCTAGTTGTATCTTTTGTTCGAGTTTTACCTGTGCATTAGATGAGTACTTATTGTTTTTTTGTTTGTTTGCGATAGAGTATCCGGAGTGCGCCGCTTGTTACTTCGAATCTCTAGGTTTCGCGGATCATCAGCAAGGCAAGTAACACTTTGATCATACTCTTCCATACCCAGTTTTTATTGCATTAGATCAATCCTCAAACATTGCATGATTAGGATCTAATTAAATTGTGGGTATTGGGAAGTAGTTGAGGTAGCACCTATTACCTGTTTTATTTATCAAACCCTTGGGAGTTACTTCTACGTTGCTTATATTGCTATGCTATGCTCGTAGACGTGGATTGGGTTTGAGAAATATTCATGACAGTTGTGAGATTGTTAATAATGGTTTACTTAAGGTGGCAACTAAAACTCACATCTGGGTGGATTGAGGCACCTGGGGAACCCAGTGCTGCCTGTTTTTTTTGGATATCCCGGGGTACCCGTGTGATCATCCTATGGACCGCCACCCAGGCTAAAAGGGATCATGAGATTTTTCATGCTAGAAACTTCCGTGTGTAGCCACAAGCTATTATGGGCTCTAGCATAGTTGATTAAGTTGTGTGAGGTCTTGAAGAGGTAGACTAGCTGATGTAGGGGATGTAGGTGGTACGGTCTACCCGGAGTAGAGAGTTAACGCTTCTGAAAGACTGTGTCTCGGTCATCCGTTTCTCAAACATCATGCAGTGCGAGAATCAAGCGGAGGCGATCGAGTCTTGTGGGGGAAAGTGCGCAAACCTCTGCAGAGTGTACAAACTAATCATGGTTAGCCGTGTCCCCGGTTATGGACAGCTTGAGTATCTAGTATCTCGATTGTCATGTGAATCTCATCACCATGTTACTTTAATTAATTTTGTTGGGTTAATGATGACACTTAATTGGGATTGAGTTGGAGGTACCTTCTCAATGTTTAACAACCACCATGATAGTTAAACATAACTTATTCCTTTGTAGTAGGGAAAAATTGGCTTTTCGCAAAACTGTAACCATAGAGCTTTCCACCAGCCATATATGCATGTAGTATAGCATTATTATGTTCATTATTCTCTATGTGTTATATTGCCAGCATATTCCATGTGCTGACCCGTTTTCGGGCTGCAACGTTTCATGTTGCAGACTTTTCAGACGACGAGTAAGGTGCCTTAGGTCGTGGTCTTATACTCAGTGATGCCGTTGGAGTTGATGGACTCACTTATCTTCGAAGCCTTCCGCTGTTATCGTTTTTAGATGGCCTTAAGCCATATTTATCATACTTATTCTCTTTTGAGATATTCGGTGTAATAAGTGTGTGATTGCTACTCTGTTATAAATCCTCCATTTGTACTGTGCGTGTCAGCATTACTGATCCAGGGATGACACTGGTGCACAGCAGCACAGACTGTTTGAGGTCTGGTCGCTTAACACGGCACATTGGCTCAGCTCGCTTCAACACTAGGCTATCGACCAGCTAACAATCAACAATCTGCTATCTGACATATAGGCAAATATGTATCTTGTTACAGTGGTTCATGTAGTTAACTGAGGCCACAATGTAAATTCCAAACGTTCACACGCTAGTCCAGCATTCATGTGGAACACTCACCATTAAACTCGGCTTCATAAAAAACTTGAAACGCTTAAGTTAAGCAATTTTATACATCTCAATGATTCATAGAACATAACAAACATATACTAGTTCACAGCAAAAGACAAAGTTGTGAGAAGGTTTACAAATCAGGAAAAAACAAGCAACGCTTCTCTGAGCAAAGGGCCTCCCGGCAGGCTTAAATTTCTTGGAGTTCACTCTGGTTTTTTCTTGTTGTCACCATCCAGGTTAGGTTCTCTCATTCCAGAATAACCAATTATAATTGTGTTCTCAGCTGGAATGTTGAACTGAACCATTTAGTGTACTGACCAGCTGAAAGTCTTGTGCATTCCACTAAATTTAAGCACCGCTATTTGCATAAATAAGCATACCACAATGCCTCTTGCCCGCGCACCTGTCCAAAAAACTGCCGTGCACCCATGCCAGCTAGTCCTCGGTCCATGGATGAACTGGAAGAAAGTGCATTCCAGACTAGGATGCAGATGTTTCCGGTCGTCCCTGCACTGTAATCAGGAAGTAAAACATACGAATCAACTTCTTTTAGATTGTGTTGGTCATTCTACCTAGTAACTACCAATGTAGGAATACCTGGAAGACGGGTGGTTAGACGACGGCAGTGAGGGATTGCCATCTCATTTTGCGCAGTTCTACTAAAACTAAGGTGTGTGATTTTGATTGCGCGGATAGAAACGATACGGAGACAGACATCCCGAAACGATATGGAGACATACATCCCTGTTTGCGCAAATACGAATACGGTTATTTAAACAGTGACAAATATTTGTAGTGGCGTATGATTAACAACAGCATCTAATGTGTTATAATTGGCACTAGATTGACAGTATGAAAGTGTCCTTAAGTAAGTAGCATCACATCACATCAACACTGCCACTAGATTAACATGCAGAACAATAGCATTAGTATTACTGTCATGAGAGTAGCACATGGTCAGTAAATGTGCAATCAAATTTGTGCAGTTCCACTGGGATGAAGCAATGTTAGCAGTGTGAGATTTAAGTGTAACTGCAAAAACAGAATTCATGGGAAATAAAGCAAGATGGAAGCACTTCATAAAATGGTGGTGGCATTGCTTCAATTTATCGACGACACTAGACCATTACTTATAGTGACATTAGGTGGCATTGCTTAATGCTTCATGTGATTTTACATTAACGGTAGCGATATGGGCATAGGGACAACAGGGGCATAAAGTGGTGAGGCAGATGTGGTTGCCGAAGACGGCAAACACTCAGGCAGCATGTCTGCGTTTGTCCCATTTTTTATCTCCTCGGTGACATTTTCCTATGTGAGCACAGGAAATCTAGAACTACTCATTCTCATTTGCTTTGTCCCCCAACACCCGTCACTTTCTTTCCTTTTTCAACCAAGAGATAGGTCCACTTCCCCTCACGCTTCGCCATCCACCATGCTTTCTTCGTCTTTTCAACCAATAGACCGGTTGGGTAGCCAGTATCTACTACTTTCCCCCGTTTCCTCTTAGAACCAAGTCCTAGATTCATGCTACAGCTTTCCCACTTTCTTCCCTATTCGAACGAACTCTTAGATTGGACTGTATGAACTAGCTTTACCTCTAATAATAGTAAAAGTCTAGGTGGCTTTGGAACAGCGGACAGAAGTACAAAAAGATCCACACAAAGCCAAGTGTGGAGCTGGGGCAGTAGAGCAAGGCAGGTTTCGAGGGAATATATACCTGAGGGTCGTCGGCATGTGGCAAAGACGGCATCGGGAGGCCGCATCTTGGCCACAATACCGCAGGGAGGAAGAAGGGGTCGGAGGCCCTCCCGAGCCGGTGCTCTCTCGGAGAGAACGACACGGCCGCCGATCGGGACGCGCGGGTGATACGTCTCCAACGTATCTATAATTTTTGATTGCTCCATGCTATATTATCTACTGTTTTGGACATTATTGGGCTTTATTATTCACTTTTATATTATTTTTTGGGACTAACCTATTAACCGGAGGCCCAGCCTAGAATTGCTGTTTTCTGCCTATTTCAGAGTTTCGCAGAAAAGGAATATCAAATGGAGTCCAAACGGAATGAAACCTTCGGGAACGTGATTTTTAGGAAGATTATGATCCGGGAGACTTGGACCCTACTTCAAGAAACAAAGGAGGAGGCCACGAGGTAGGGGGGCACGCCATCCACCCTCGTGGGCCCCCTGTTGCTCCACCGACGTACTCCTTCCTCCAATATATACCTACGTACCCACAAACGATCAGATACGGAGCCAAAATCCTAATTCCACCGCCGCAACCTTCTGTACCCACGAGATCCCATCTTGGGGCCTGTTCCGGAGCTCCGCCGGAGGGGGCATCCATCACGGAGGGCTTCTACATCATCACCATAGCCTCTCCGATGAAGTGTGATCGAGTAGTTTACCTCAGACCTTCGGGTCCATAGTTAGTAGCTAGATGGCTTCTTCTCTCTTTTTGGATCTCAATACAATGTTCTTCCCCTCTCTCGTGGAGATCTATTCGATGTAATCTTCTTTTTGTGGTGTGTTTGTCGAGACCGATGAATTGTGGGTTTATGATCAAGATTATCTATGAACAATATTTGAATCTTCTCTGAACTATTTTATGTATGATTGGTTATCTTTGCAAGTCTCTTCGAATTATCAGTTTGGTTTGGCCTACTAGATTGATCTTTCTTGCAATGGGAGAAGTGCTTAGCTTTGGGTTCAATCTTGCGGTGTCCTTTCCTAGTGACAGTAGGGGCAGCAAGGCACGTATTGTATTGTTGCCATCGAGGATAACAAGATGGGGTTTTTTTATCATATTGCATGAAATTATCCCTCTACATCATGTCATCTTGCTTAAAGCATTACTCTGTTTTCATAAACTGAATACTCTAGATGCATACTGGATAGTGGTCGATGAGTGGAGTAATAGTAGTAGATGCAGGCAGGAGTCGGTCTACTTGTCTCGGACGTGATGCCTATATACATGATCATACCTAGATATTCTCATAACTATGCTCAATTCTGTCAATTGCTCAACAGTAATTCATTCACCCACCATAAAATACTTATGCTCTTGAGAGAAGCCACTAGTGAGACCTATGGCCCTCGGGTCTATCTTCGTCATATTAATCTTCCAACACTTATTTATTTTCTTTGCTTTTATTTTACTTTGCATCTTTATCACAAAAATACCAAAAATATTATCCTATCATATCTATCAGATCTCACTCTCGTAAGTGACCGTGAAGGGATTGACAACCCCTTATCACGTTGGTTGCGAGGAGTTATTTGTTTTGTGTAGGTACGAGGGACTCGCGCGTTGCCTCCTACTGGATTGATACCTTAGTTCTCAAAAACTAAGGGAAATACTTACGCTACTTTGCTGCATCACCCTTTCCTCTTCAAGGGAAAACCAACGCAGTGCTCAAGAGGTAGCAGCGGGCAGCCGTTGGTCTCCTCCCTCGCTGCCGACGACAGCGTGAACGATGCACCTACACCCCTGCCCCGGTCAAGGTTGTCCGGCCGGATTTATGACCAGCCGTGAGCTGAGAGAGTGTGTGGCCACCTATGTCTTGCTTAGATCTGGAGAGCATGAGAGAGTGAATGAGAGGAACCCTAGTAAAGCAAGCGCTAAGGCTCCTGCTTATATATATAGTGGAGTGATTTTGTTGTACCAGCTCCAAAAAAATGTGCTCCTACGTGTACCCGCGAGTGGGTGTGAGACAACTAGTGCGTGCGTGCACCTCTCCTCTTCGTGAGCGTACAATATACTAAGCCCAAAGAATGTTTTCACAAGAGTAATAGTATAAGTGTGTGACGTGTGAGCTAAAATAAAATGTGTGCGACGTCTTTTGTTTTTTAGAAGTTTTGAGGGTAGGGTGTGAAGAGCACATATGTGTGTGACGTCTACCTGCAGATAGACGGTGGGTGCGAGAGGACTCGGGAGAGTCGCGACTCATGAGGGTGCGTGTGCGTGAGACATAGGGGGCACGTATCAATGGAATGCATGTGTCCGTAAATCATTATCCGACAAACGTTCGCTACAAGCCTTTTCCTGACGAACGCCGTAAGAACCGTTAGATCGGCATCCGACAGTGTCAGTTTTGCCATGTCATTTAATAGAACAGCTACTCCTCCTACACACAAATATTCCACGTGAGTGTTAGCAACTGCCGTATGCTCCCTCCGTTCCAAAATGCAGTGCATATAGCTTTATTAAAAATTCGAACCTCGCAAACTTTTACCGAGTTTTCGTGTACCAAATTGCACATGTAGAATACCCTGTATATATCATTTCATTCATCTTCGAGAGGTAACTATAAAGATGGGGGAGGAGTCTACAAAGAAAGACCATCGTATCACCTGCAGCAATTTCAACCATCCTTTGGTGTGGATCGAGGAACATCATAGGAACTCTATATGATATGATTTTTATAGGATTTTTTCCTTTACAGCCAATTGGTTCATAGGAATAGATTCATATACTCCACGTTTCAAAGGAAATAAACATGATATCATTTCTATAGCTTTAGAGCCACTTGGTTCATATGAATGGATTCCTATACTCCCATAATTTCAAAGGAAAACAAACATTAGCGTATATTCAATAGAAAAGTTCCTATGATATGAACTAAATTACATCTCTTTTCTAGTCCCTCCTCATAGGAATTGAGATACATGTTATATCTAGATTCAATAGAGAAGTTCCTATGATGTGAACCAAATGACATCTCTTTTCCAATCCCTACTCATAGTAATTGAGATACTCCATGTCATCTCTTTCCCTACAACTTCCATGTATACATCTTCTATTTCTGAATAGCTAGTACAACCCACTAGTAGCTTTTTTCCAAGACATGCAACTATGGCACAAGAACTATATAGTGTGCGAATAACTTTGAAAGATGGTCGCTGGATGAAGCTAATCCGACAGTGCAGAGATGGCAAATCCGAGCACTACTGGCCGTTGGATATCATCAACATTCCACCAGATTTGCCACATGTACAATTTAGAAGACTCCATGGTTGAACTTAAGCATAATGCACAAACCTCAAAACACAAGCACTTCTCCTTTGTTCTAGAATCTTCCGTATCATAATTGAATTTTTTTTTCTAAATGAATTGCCATTATTTGTTTTTTTTGCTTTATGCTTTACAATGCACAACCCCATGAATCTTAATTTTTTTATAAAACTACTCATGCATGTATGACTCAAAGCTTTACATGCTATAGTTTGTATTTATTCATAATTTGGTTTCTAAATCTCATGCGTTCAATGCATGTGTACCTTAATAGTTTTGAGTAGAGTAGAAAATTTCACATGGCCCCGGGTATATCAAAATGCAGGACCCATGCATCATTGCCTTTCGGTCGAACCTACGTCCATAATTTTTTGTACATACTATATCTCCACTGGTCCCCGAACCCAAAATGCTGCCTCGTTCCCCTAAAACCAAGCGGCCCACACATATTTAAGGTGTCGACTCCAACTCAATCCCTGTCCCGTTTACTATGATGTGGCCCACACGCCGTAGTACTGCTACAAAACCTACCGCCGCACGCATCATAAGTTTTCTTCAAGAGGACAAGGGAGAAGCTGATTTGTAGTGGAGGCGCTTTCAAAAAAAAGGATCTGTAGTGGAGACCCCTACCCTAGGGTGCCCTAGGTAGCTTCCGCACGCATCATTGGTTTTCTCTTTTCTTTATGCTCTTGCGCCCTAGAGTGAAATGATGGTTGCTTCGTCCGTCCAGCTCTATGCGGGAAAGGTGGGGCTTTGTGATTTGACCCCTCATCGCTCATTTTCTACTACTGTGGCGCTACGACCGGGGTGCCTCCAATTCGAACCGCTGATCTGAACTGTAATTTGGTGCATCGCACGTGGAACAAGACGGTGGATGAGCCACATGTCGGCCAAATGGGTCCTGTTAAGTGTGTCACCATTTCGTGCGGACTGACACTGCTTGAGTTGCTACGCCAACACGACAGGAGCAGCCTACCACTTGGTTTTGCTCCTTGGTGAATCCCGACTATATTGATCTAAAAAGATACATACTGAACTACCCTCTCTGTCTCGTTTTTTTACGCGTCACGGTTTATAGGGCGTGCACGTAGTTCTAGGTCATCCATTTGACTAACGAAATATGAGTAACTATGTCACAAAAAGTATATCATTGGATTCTTAAGCGGATGTAGTTTCTAAACATATACTATTCATCACATATATAGTCAGTTAAATTCTCAACCTAGAGCGACGTGCATGCCATGTAAACCGATACGGAGGAAGTATAGTAAAAATGAGCTGATTTTACCGAGCGATCGGCGAGGGAGCATGGCCTGTCATGCGGTCCCACGTGTCATGATGTACCAAGGCGATGCGCGTGTCCCTCTTGAGACAGAAGCAATACTACGTGGTTTGAGATGATGGCGAACCGAAGTGTGAAATAATGGTTGCTTCATCCGTCTGGGAAGGTGCAGCATTGTCGTTTGACGTCTCATTGCTCATTACTACTACTGGGGCGGTACGACTTGGGTGCTTCCCCCCTGCTGTTCTGCACTGTTATTTGGTGCTTGACACGTCGACCCGGTTGCTATATGTCCCACATGTCGGCGAAGGAAGTACAGAATTCATGAAAGCGAGTGTCGACGGAGGAGTACAAGACACGGCTTGGGTTTTTGCTGCTTCGCGCATTCCATCGATACAAACCCGGACTAAAAAAAGGCGAGGGCGAGTCTTTTCCCGCGCGGCAGGCAGGGGAGTTTGGCATAGTCTGTTCGAGGCAAGGAGGGAGGAAGGGAAACAAGCAAATAAAGGTTGAGCGACTTAGTTTTGGGAAAATCTGATTTTACGGAGTACGTACCCACTAGGGTTTATAGGGCTCATCTAAAAAACATTGGTTTTCCATTTTGTAAGTCTCAATTCTACTACTAGTAGTAGTACCATCACCTGTTGGATTTTGAGGTGTGTTAGATCACCCGATGCAAGCAGTGTCAAGAGAAAACTCACCAATGCATGTAGAAGTTCATGGAAATTTAGTGGTCATTCATGCATTCGTTCTAATTAATGCCTCGGTAAACATAACTTCTTGAGAAAAACGAGCGTACTAATTACTTGTGCAAACTAGGAGTACGAAATTAATTCGACCACTCACCGTCTACCTTGGTTGGAGAGATTTTGAAATTGAGCCATAAACTGGAAATGAGGAAGTAGTAACTTTTGTCTCGATTACTATTTGTGGCCTTGTATAGATGCAAAATGTATTTTTTTATAGTGGCCTTGTATAAGTAAATGGAGGGAGTACTAAAGGACATATATATTCCAAACAATATGATAATCTCTCTAACCAAGGTAGTAGGGACGAGGAGTAAATGGAGGGAGTAGTAAAATTTTCTCCTCGTCCTGCGAGGCACCGCGCGCGTGGGCGAGGGAGCGGGCGTAAGGCGTACAGTACCACTACTAGTAAGCAAGCTTCACCTCATCCTGCGAGCCACCGCGCCTGTGGGCGGGGGAGACGGCGTACTAAGCAAGCTTCTCCTCGTTCTACGAGTTGACGGGACACATCAAAAGTACTCCAGTGTATAGAGCCTTGCCTCTAAGGTAGGCCCCACATGGTTTTCCACTTTTTTAACATAATGCGTCAAGTCGCAATTTGTTTGTTCACCCGTGGTAGACGATCCTCCCTCCACCAAGTGGACAACCAGTACACGTGTCAAATTACCACGTGGGTTGCCTTTTCGTACGGAAATGAGCTCCACCGTGTACCCGCGCGGCTGTGGTTGGGAAAGAGACGGGAGTACGTGCGCCGTGCATGCACCTCTTCCCTTCGTGCACGTCGCCCACCTACGTGGGTGTGTGTGAGAGAGATACAAACCTAGACATAATGCGCCGTCCATCCCCATGCCTCCGCCCAGTCCGACCACCAGTCACCATCACGCCCCACTCCTCCTCACCTTATCTCTCATCTTTTTCATGTAGATAAGCCTACTATGTTCCGTTCGATACGTTGTGATTCATAAAGACCGCTGCAAACATCAATGTTCTGCTTATCACCGATAAGATTGATTCATACCCGTAGCAACCCATGTCCTTAACAAAGGGTGCATGCACGTATAGGTTGAGCGTGTGTCTTGCGTCATGTGTTGTGTGCATGCAGGCGTGTGAGTGTTGCGTGCGTGCAAGGGTACGTTTTAGTGTTGCATGCATGTGTGTGTACGTGCGTGTGTTCGTGAGTGCATGTGTACGTGTCAGTGTTGTACGCCTGCAGGCGTGCGTGTCTTGCGTGCGTGCATGTGTACAGACAGGGTGAGGCAACACATCAGTCGACTGACTTTTTCATCTCTGGTCATTAGATTTTCCAGCCGTTGGATACGATATCAAGGGCCTGCAGTTTATCATCAAACTCCACCGCCCTGAGCCAACAGCCACCACCAGCCGAACTACCGGCACCCGCCGCCCGCGGCCGGCCCGCGCCGCCACGCTGCCCCGCCCGCCCCGAAACCACTCCCCACCGCCGATCCGCCGCCGCACCGGCCATCCCTCTAGCCCCCACCCCCCCGTGCCGAGCTTTTTTCTCCGGCGATCTCCACCCCACCGCACAATCAACGCGCCCACCCCCCCACCGCCAGCAACTGCCAACCAGAGGTCTCATGACTTCGAGTACCCACTGACCACTAATTTATTACCATTTATGTCCTTCACATACGCGCTGACGGGTGGGCCCTACGGTAATTTGCGCTGCTGAACGTGGACCGCTTGACTGGTCAATTGATCGTGTCATCAACAAATTACGGAGTTGTATGGTGAGCTAGTGACCGTATGATCACCCTAAAATGTATTTTATTAACACAGTACAGACTCAAACTACCATTTCTTTCTTTCATATACGGGCTGACAGGTGGGCCCTACGGTTACGTGCCCCGATGGTGCAACACTAGTTGCGCCACGTGGAACGTTTGACTGGTCAATTGATTGTGTCATCAACAAAATACGGAGTTGTACGGGTGAGCCAGTGACCGTATATTCATGACATGTATTTTTTAACACGGTACAGACGGAAGGGCTCATATATACGCGCAAGCACTCACCGCTATAAGCGCACACACGCAGACCCTACCCCTATGAGCACCTTCGAGAGTGAGCCAGCATATGATCTTGAGATTTTACGAAGTCACCATAGGTGCCTCGTAGTCGAGTGGAACGTCTCCTCCCACTGAAGGCACATCGCTGGAAAATACTGAAATTAACCCAAGATAAATGCGAGCACCGGGACTTTAACCTTGGTGGGCTCGAGAAACCACTGTCCTCCTAACCATCCAACCACATGTTGGTTAGCACGACAAAATGTATGTGTTGACCGTCATGAGCTTATTCTGAAGTCCAGTGACCATATCGTGCTTTCGCTTCAAATACAATGACCGTAAGTGTCGTCAACAAAATACGGAGCACGCATCAAATGAAAAGTCCGTCAGTGTCATCAAGAAAATACGGAGACGTATCGTGAGCTAGATACCGTATGATCACCACGAGAATGTATACGGTGACCATAATGAGCATATTCTGAAGTCCAGTGACCGTATAGTGCTTTAGCT
The DNA here is from genome assembly GCF_002575655.3 of Aegilops tauschii subsp. strangulata. NCBI lineage: Eukaryota > Viridiplantae > Streptophyta > Magnoliopsida > Poales > Poaceae > Aegilops > Aegilops tauschii. The sequence goes on from NC_053039.3 coordinate 43,453,225, forward strand.
TGAAATAAAGTGACCGTCACGTGTGAATGTGTCGTGGGCATGCATACTTTTAGAGGGCCGAGAGATAGTCTGTGTGCGTACATGAAAGTGGTGTAGAAAAGGGGGTGTCCGGTGGAGACAAGGAAAGATATGCCCTTCGTTTCTCTTTCCCGTGACTAATATTTTAGGAGAATATATAAACATTCACAATGCAGAACAAATATTTTTGGATGCACCATGCAATTAACTTTCATGTATAACATTGTACTATTGTATATGCTTATTTTCATAGTGGCCGATTGCGTCTGGTGTGGTGGGCACATCATGTCTAGTTGTGGTGGGTCAACATCAGTACTCATGGGTCGGTTCCATCGTGCGCCACATAGGTTGGACCGAGACGCGTTATACGAAGACCCATGTGGAGGACTCGGCGTACAACACGAAGCTAGCTACCAGAGTCGCGGACGACTCTATCCCCACTGGTGATAAGCCGACTATATATGATTTGTAATCCTAGGCCCCAAGTATGTTATAGAAGCTTGGGTGCTAGTTCATCGATAGTATATACACACGCACAATGCCTGGTATTCACTTGTACTTTGTACACACCCCTATCATTAATATACAGTACCAGGATTAGGCTTTTTCCTCAACTGCAAGGGTCCGAACTAGGGTAAAACTTTTCCTTGTATTGCCATCCAGCCTAACAGTCAGGGATATCCTACCGAATGATATGATGGAATCATATCTGCCAACTACTAAGAGAGAGGTGTGTCTGGGGGCAATGTGTGCGAGAGAGGCCTAAAGATAATGTGTGTGCGGGAGACACGTAGGCACATATATGTGCGTATAGAGGGCTAGTAGAGATCGTGCGTGTGTATATATGCATGTGAGAGAAATAGTGTTTTCCAACTGAGATTAGTGAAAAGAGTGGTACATAGTAGTCAGAAAGAGAGAGAGAGAGAGAGAGAGAGAGGGAGAGAGATACAGAGAGAGCATGTGTGTGAGACACCCCGAGAGAGATTGTGAACATGTGTGAAAGAGAAATGCCGATGGATATCAAGTGTGTGCACTTACGCGTTAGATAGAGAGATATATAGCACGTTTGTGAGAACGGTCCGAGGCATAGTGCATCTACGTGTAAAAGGCGGTTCTACGCATTAAATTAAAATATAAATGGCATTATTATTTTTGGATGAGATCATGAATTTTGCAAGTTGCGTATGGACGAAAATCGGTCTATCAGACACCCATACTCTATTGAATTCTAGCATGTGCATGTGTTTATTTCATATTACCGATCCATAGAGTGAGAGCAGTTTGAAATACAGGCAATGGATGCTTTTGCAATTCATATATAAACATTCATTAGTGCACTCCATGTTGTTAGTGTGAAGCACTTTATACATTTATCACTTGCATGGATACATTCCAAATTGCTAGCTACGAAATAGAATACATGTCGAATTCAACATAAAGGGGGTTTCGAAGATTCAAATTCATAGGAAGTGCATTCATCTATTTGAACCCGAGATAATGGCATTTCTAAATCAGATGTAAAAGGGGGCATCAATCTTTGTTGTGCGTTTGAACATGCTATATATATTCATACGCATGTCTAACTTTTTTTTTGCAACCAACGAGATTATATCTGGAACCATGCATGAACTGAGGTAAGTTGCATATTTTTTAATATATACTCGTGTACAATGTATATTCAAATGTACCCCCTCCATTCCAAAATAATCTTAGCTTTAGGATTTTCAAGGGTAAAGATTTGTGAAGTTTGACAAATCCTGAAAGTTCAATTCAAGAAAACCAAAAATGTTAATGCTTCTGCTCCCAAATATTGAACGAAGCGCCAAATAGGCCTCTGGTCACCCGAAACCGCGCGAGACTAATGTTTGGTGGTAGGAAATTACTGTCCTGACTATGGCCCGTGTAGCCTATCGGCCCGATGTCCAAACGTCTAAACCGGGGTAGGTTTGTAACTTCACCAAGACGCCAGTCTCAACCGCCTCCGAGAAGCATTCATACGCCGTGGGCGCCTAAACACCCATGCGCTCGGCCGAAATCTATCCCGCCCACATTTGGGACACCTGAGATTACTGTTCTACCCCGAACCCGCATTATGTCCGAAATTTTAGATGGGGGCAAAGTTTGTAACTTTCCCCAATTTTCAAACAAGCGCGTCCCAAACCGAAATATTGTTCCCCCTTAGTTCCCCGCCTCCCTCCGTTTCCCCATTCATACTCCGTGGGTGCCAAAACGCCCTCTCCACCAGCCGCGAAACCCCAGCCTCCTCCGTCCTCCACCCCATAGCGCCCAATCCACCGCCGCCCTCCTCCATCACACCGGTGAAGGAAATATGCCCTAAAGGCAATAATAAAGTTATTATTTATTTCCTTATATCATGATAAATGTTTATTATTCATGCTAGATTTGTATTAACCGGAAACTTAGTACATGTGTGAATACATAGACAAACAGAGTGTCACTAGTATGCCTCTACTTGACTAGCTCGTTGAATCAAAGATGGTTAAGTTTCCTAGCCATAGACATGAGTTGTCATTTGATTAACGGGATCACATCATTAGAGAATGATGTGATTGACTTGACCCATTCCGTTAGCTTAGCACTTGATCGTTTAGTATGTTGCTATTGCTTTCTTCATGACTTATACATGTTCCTATGACTATGAGATTATGCAACTCCCGTTTACCGGAGGAACACTTTGTGTGCTACCAAACGTCACAATGTAACTAGGTGATTATAAAGGTTCTCTACAGGTGTCTCGGAAGGTACTTGTTGGGTTGGCGTATTTCGAGATTAGGATTTGTCACTCCGATTGTCGGAGAGGTATCTCTGGGCCCACTCGGTAATGCACATCACTATAAGCCTTGCAAGCATTGTAACTAATGAGTTCGTTGCGGGATGATGTATTACGGAACGAGTAAACAGACATGCCGGTAACGAGATTGAACTAGGTATTGAGATACCGACGATCGAATCTCGGGCAAGTAACATACCGATGACAAAGGGAACAACGTATGTTGTTATGCGGTTTGACCGATAAAGATCTACGTAGAATATGTAGAAGCCTATATGAGCATCCAGGTTCCGCTATTGGTTATTGACCGGAGACGTGTCTCGGTCATGTCTACATAGTTCTCGAACCCGTAGGGTCCGCACGCTTAAAGTTCGGTGACGATCGGTATTATGAGTTTATGTGATTTGAAGTACCGAAGGTAGTTCGGAGTGCCGGATGAGATCGGGGACATGATGAGGAGTCTCAAAATGGTCGAGACATAAAGATCGATATATTTGACGACTATATTCGGACATCAGAAATGTTCCGAGTGATTCGGGTATTTTTCGGAGTACCGGGGAGTTACGGGAATACGGGGAAGAAGTATTGGGCCTTAATGGGCCTTAGTGGGAAGGAGAGGCAGCAGCGAGGAGGTGGTGCACGCCTCCCCCAAGCCCAGTCCGAATTGGACAAGGGGTTTGGGGCGCGGCCCCCCTCTCCCTTCCTTCTCCCCTCCCCTCCTTTCCCCCCTTCTCCTAGTCGGACTAGGAAAGGAGGAAACCTACTCCTACTAGGAGTAGGAATCCTACTCCCATGGCGCGCCCCTCCTAAGCCGACCTCCTCCTCCCTTGCTGCTTTATATACGGGGGCAGGGGGCACCCCAATACACAACAATTGATCTCTTGATCTCTTAGCCGTGTGCGGTGCCCCCGTCCACCATATTCCACCTCGATAATATCGTAGCGGTGCTTAGGCGAAGCCCTGCATCGGTAGCATCACCATCACCATCACCACGCCGTCGTGCTGACGGAACTCTCCCTCAAAGCTCGGCTGGATCGGAGTTCGTGGGACGTCATCGAGCTGAACGTGTGCTGAACTCGAAGGTGCCGTACGTTCGGTACTCGGATCGGTCGGATCGTGAAGACGTATGACTACATCAACCGTGTTGTGCTAACGCTTTCGCTTTCGGTCTACGAGGGTACGTGGACACACTCTCCCCTCTCGTTGCTATGCATCACCATGATCCTGTGTGTGCGTTGGAATTTTTTTGAAATTACTATGTTCCCCAACAGTGGCATCCGAGCCTGGTTTTATGCGTAGATGTTATATGCACGAGTAGAACACAAGTGAGTTGTGGGAGATACAAGTCATGCTGCTTACCAGCATGTCATACTTTGGTTCGGCGCTATTGTTGGATGAAGCGGCCCGGACCGACATTACGCGTACGCTTACGCGAGACTGGTTCTACCGACGTGCTTTGCACATAGGTGGCTGGCGGGTGTCAGTTTCTCCAACGTTAGTTGAACTGAGTGTGGCTACGCCCGGTCCTTGAGAAGGTTAAAACAACACTAACTTGACAAACTATCGTCGTGGTTTTGATGCGTAGGTAAGAACGGTTCTTGCTCAGCCCGTAGCAGCCACGTAAAACTTGCAACAACAAAGTAGAGGACGTCTAACTTGTTTTTGCAGGGCATGTTGTGATGTGATATGGTCAAGCCATGATGCTATATTTTATTGTATGAGATGATCATGTTTTGTTACTAAGTTATCGGCAACTGGCAGGAACCATATGGTTGTCGCTTTATTGTATGCAATGCAATCGCCCTGTAATTGCTTTACTTTATCACTTAGCGGTAGCGATAGTCGTAGAAGCAATAGTTGGTGAGACGACAACGATGCTACGATGCAGATCAAGGTGTCGCGCCGATGACGATGGTGATCATGACGGTGCTTCGGAGATGGAGATCACAAGCACAAGATGATGATGGCCATATCATATCACTTATATTGATTGCATGTGATGTTTATCTTTTATGCATCTTATTTTGCTTAGATCGACGGTAGCATTATAAGATGATCTCTCCCTAAAGTTCAAGGTATAAGTGTTCTCCCTGAGTATGCACCGTTGCGAAAGTTCTTCGTGTTGAGACACCACGTGATGATCGGGTGTGATAAGCTCTACGTTCAAATACAACGGGTGCAAAATAGTTGCACACGCGGAATACTCAGGTTAAACTTGACGAGCCTAGCATATGCAGATATGGCCTCGGAACACTGAGACCGAAAGGTCGAGCGTGAATCATATAGCAGATATGATCAACATAGTGATGTTCACCATTGAAAACTACTCCATCTCACGTGATGATCGGACATGGTTTAGTTGATTTGGATCACGTGATCACTTAGATGATTAGAGGGATGTCTATCTAAGTGGGAGTTCTTAAGTAATACGATTAATTGAACTTTAATTTATGATGAACTTAGTCCTGGTAGTATTAGCATATCTATGTGTAGATCAATAGCTCACGTTTAGCTCCCCTGTTTTATTTTTGATTTGTTCCTAGAAAAAGCTAAGTTGAAAGATGTTAGTAGCAATGTTGCGGATTGGATCCGTGATCTTAGGATTATCCTCATTGCTACACAGAAGTATTATTTCCTTGATGCACCGCTAGGTGACGGACCTATTGCAGGAGCAGATGCAGACGTTATGAACGTTTTGGCATAGCTCAATATGATGACTACTTGATAGTTAGTGCACCATGCTTAACGGCTTAGAATAGGGACTTCAAAGACGTTTTGAATGTCATGGACCATATGAGATGTTCCAGGAGTTGAAGTTAATATTTCATGCAAATACCTGAGTCGAGAGATATGAAATCTCTAACAAGTTCTATAGCTAAAAGATGGAGGAGAATAGCTCAACCAGTGAGCATGTGCTCAGATTGTCTGGGTACTACAATTGCTTGAATCAAGTGGGAGTTAATCTTCGAGATAAGATAGTAATTGACAAAATTCTCTAGTCACTATCACCAAGTTATTAGAACTTCGTGATGAACTATAATATGCAAGGGATGACGAAAGTAATTCCTGAGCTGTTCGCGATGCTGAAATCGACAAAGGTAGAAATCAAGAAAGAGCATCAAGTGTTGATGCTTAACAAGACCACTAGTTTCAAGTAAAGGGACAAAGGGAAGAAAAGGGAACTTCAAGAAGAACGGCAAGCAAGTTGCTGCTCAAGTGAAAAAGCCCAAGTCTGGACCTAAGCCTGAAACTGAGTGCTTCTAGTACAAAGGGACTGGTCACTGGAAGCGGAACTGCCCCAAGTATTTGGTGGATAAGAAGGATGGCAAAGTGAGAAAAGCTATATTTGATATACATGTTATTGATGTGTACTTTACTAGTGTTTGTAGCAACCCCTCGGTATTTGATACTGGTTCAGTTGCTAAGAGTAGTAACTCGAAACGGGAGTTGCAGAATGAACAGAGACTAGTTAAGGGTGAAGTGACGATGTGTATTGGAAGTGGTTCCAAGATTGATATGATCATCATCGCACACTCCCTACACTTTTGGGATTAGTGTTGAACCTAAAATAAATGTTATTTAGTGTTTGCGTTGAGCATGAATATGATTGGATCATGTTTATTGCAATACGGTTATTCATGTAAGCTAGAGAATAATTGTTGTTCTGTTTGCATGAATAAAAACTTCTATGGTCATACACCCAATGAAAATGGTTTGTTGGATCTCGATCGTGGTGATACACCTTTTCATAATATTGAAGCCAAAAGATGCAAAGTAAATAATGATAGTGCAACTTATTTGTGGCACTACCGTTTAGGTCATATTGGTGTAAAGCGCATGAAGAAACTCCATACTGATGGACTTTTGGAATCACTTGATTATGAATCACTTGGTACTTGCGAACCATGCCTCATGGGCAAGATGACTAAAAACGCCGTTCTCCGGAACAATGGAGCGAGCAATAGATTTGTTGGAGATCATACATACTGATGTATGTGGTCCAATGAATGTTGAGGCTCACGGCAGGTATTGTTGTGGAATTGTCACGGCAGATGTCCTCGTGTTAGGACTTAGTCGTGGAGCCATCACCGCTAGGAAGCTTAAAGGGGTTAAATGGGACAAGGAACACGAGGGTTATACTGGTTCGGCCCCTTACGGTGAAGGTAAAAGCCTACGTCCAGTTGAGGTGGTATTGCTTTAGGGTTTCGATGACCAGGGGGCTTAATCGCTATTCCCGGCTCTCGATCTGTTGTCTCCCCCCTGAACCGCCGCCGGGTCGTCCCTTTATATAGAGAGGTTGACGCCCCGCGGCTCTCAAAGTCCCGGCCGGCTTATAACAACATCCGGCTCGGACTCTTAACTACTCTTGCCTTACACTACAAGTCTTGTTACAACGGCGGCTTATCACTACGGGCCTTAAGCCGCCTCCGGGTCTTAAGCCCATTAGTGATCCGCCATCCTCAAGCTTGGTACTGGGCTTCACGTAATGATGATTATGACGTAACCCGGCCCCTCCTGGGCGGGTGACTCTAATGGTTATATCCTCAACATTAGGCCCCAGATTGATTTGAACCGGTTCATGTCAATCTTCAATCCCTTTGAAAGAAAATCTTCCGGCTTCTGCTTGTGCGGAAGTTATAACCCGCCATGACGTCATCTTCTGGATTCTTGGTAACCCGCCGTGACGTCATCTTCCATTAAATTCATTTTTTTATTCTGTCATATCGCAACGGATCTTATCTTTAATGACCATCCCAAAAATCGAGGCGTTTTTGTGGCGAGATAATCACGTCTTGGCCTCCTCGTTTCTCGCGCCCATTTAACAGTCACCCTTATAAATAGGCCCGGCCCATAGGCCTTCGTCACTCCTTTCTCGCTCGTCTTCCTCCTCTGTCGCTCCAGAGCTCGAGCTCCGCCGCCGCCGCCGCGCCCCCTGGTCTTCTCCAACCTTGGCCGCTGCATCACCCTGAACTGGTCCAGAGAAATGGCGGCGACCTCCACGACTCATCAGCACCCGTAAGTCCTTGCCACTCCATAGAGTATATCCGCATTAGGGTTCTGTAGTTCTTCCTCTGTTCTTCGTAGTTCATCCCGAGCTCTTCACAGTTCTTCCACCGCGACCCCTTTTGATCCGGAAACAGGGTAGAACTCCTGCGGTAGTGGTTTCGCACTCATTTTTATGCTAGTAGATCCCTTCTGTCCGCAAAAAGACCTCGTTCTGAGCTCATGAACTTTTCTGTATCAGCTTTCTAGGTCTAGAAATTTTTCCTTTCTGGACGATCGTTTGATCCAAAATAATTACTGCGATATGTGAAACTTGTTTGTGCCACACTTAGTCAAAAATTGCATCTGTTAGCTATGGCGGCTCATACCTCCGGCTTAAAAGAGGCCATGCGCTGTGAAATTTCCGGCTCATTTATGATAGAGTTTTAAACAACTTGAATGACTCATGATGCCCACAGCGGCTTAGATAACCCGACACAATTAGCCATATGTCATTAGGCCCCTTCATAAGCCGCCATCTTGGATACTGAACTGTAATCTTCCACCGGCTTATATTTGAACCGGACATTTCCCTTTGCCATAGGCTTTCGTCTTTCACAATGCCGCCCAAGGCTCCCAAGGCACCCATTACGTGCAACTGGATGAGATCCAATGTCACTGATGATACTTTAGCTGATTTCGTGAAGACGGGTTACCTGCCTAAGAAGGAGGTCATGTCTTATCGTGCCCCTGGCCCGTCCGAAGAAAGACCTCAACCAAGAGACGGAGATGTTGTGATATTTGCTGATCACATGAGCCGGGGCTTTGCTCCTCCCGGCTCAAAATTCTTCAGAGACGTCCTGAACTTTTTCGATCTGCGACCTCAAGACATTGGACCCAATTCCGTGTCGAACATTTGTAACTTTCAAGTGTTTTGTGAGGTATACCTTGGAGAGGAACCCAGTCTGCTACTCTTTAGGTAGTTATTTTACTTGAACCGCCAGAACGAATGCGCCAACAGGCCTAGCTTGGAACTTGGCGGAATCTCCACTCAACGACGGAGAGATTGCCTCTGTCCTTATGCTGAGCCGCCAAGCCACCCAAAGGACTGGAACCAGACATGGTTCTACTGCCAAGATACTTCTCCGGCTGATGAGAATCCTCTGCCCGGCTTTCGTGCCCTGCGTCTGGAGCCAACTCACCCCCTGCCGGACAAACTATCTCAAGCTGAGCGTCAACCACTGATCCCCACCATCAACAAGATTAAGGCTCTTCTGGGAAATGGCCTTAACGGCGTCGATCTGGTCCGGGTCGGGATTTCTTGGCGTGTGATTCCCTTGAGCCACCGCCCCGGCTTAATGTGTGATTACACGGGCCGGAAGGATGACCCTCTGCGGCACAGCCCCAACGATCTACCTGAGGACGTCGTGGAGGACATGACCAAGTCCCTCTTGAACGAGATCTTAGCAGACTGCGGGAGGACCGGCTTAAGCCCCTTCTGCCAAGCTAACCCGGCTCCGGCGGTAAACTACCAATCTGAGCACTTTACTTTCCATTTCAACAATTTTCGTTTTAACTTCAAGGAAACCCTTGTTGCATTTTTCCAGGCTAATGACAAGTTCTGGAAGGTCAAGTATAACCATGAGGCTGCCAAAAAATCCAGGAAGGCTAAAAAAGCCGCCAGGAGAGCCGCTCCCCGCAAGAAGGGGAGTAAGCCTAGCGCCTCAGAGCTGCTTCAGTTGGATGATAGCTCCGAGTCAGAGGTAACCCTTGATTCGTTAGGCTCTTCTTTTGTTTTTCGTCTGTTTTTTAACCACCTTATTGACTTGATTATCCGCAGGATGATACCGGAGCGAGTAACCCGGTGACTGAAGAGGTGACTATACTTTCCTCCGACTCAGACCCCTTGCCAAGGCTGAAAGTCCGAAGAGTAACCCGGAAAGTAAGATTTTCGCATCCTTTAGCTTATCAAGATCCTCAATTTCTTTTGAAGCAACAAATTCATGAGAGCCGGAGGCAAAACCGGGCCAGCAAGGATGCAGACCTCTCCTCCGGCTTACCCGAAGCATCAAGAAAGCGCCGAACTGAGGTTATGTCCAACTTATATCCTTTTCATCCTTTAGCGGGCGTCACTCGTCAACCACTCAATTCGTCTGATTCAAACTATCAGGAAACTTCACCTTCCTCCGGTGACTCCATGCAATCTAACTTTCCAGCTTTCAAGACCGCACCCGGGTAATGATAGTCATCTCATTTTGTGCTTATCTTGCTTAAGTTTTTTGTACTAACCTTTTGACTTTCAGTGCCCAAGCCAAGCTCAGCAAAAGGGCCAAGAAAAATAAACCGGTCGAAGAGCCGGACTTAACTGAACCCAATGCCTCTGCCTCTGAGCCGCCATCTGCACCAGTCTCGGAAACCGCCGCCTCAACTTAAGAACAAACCATGGCGGGTTCTGACAACCCGGAGATTCCTAGCTCAGCTCAACCGGCCGATGACCCGGATGTGGTGATTACCCGGACTGAATATGTTGAGCCGGGAAGACCCACTGTGCTGGCCAGATGCTCTGCCAAAGAAGAACTGCTGGAGCGCCGCAGGGCTAGACTGGAGATCACTGACTATGCTAACTTGAGCATTGGAGACATTGTTTCTGGTTACATTGGTCAAGTGCACAACAGCCGGGACCTGGAGATTGATATGGTGAAGCAGATACAGCAAAAATCTGAGGTACAACTCTCTTGCTTACTCCATATTCATCCTTACCATTCTAGCCCCCAAGTCTATTACTTATGATAGAATATGTTGTAGACTTAACTTCCGGCTTACCTTCATGAACCGGCAATTATAAATAGAATCTTTCAGCATACATTAGCCCCCAAGTGCCAAGTGTCTTTCCTTGCAAAGTGCTTGGGACTTTAATGTTGCATAATAATCACTCACACTGTAACCCGGAATTTGTACAGGCTGCCTGCAAGAAATTTGAATCTGAAATCTCTGAGCTGAAGAACCGCCTGAAGACTCAGGAAACTGAGACCCGGAAAGCCAACGCCAAATTTGAGTTCAGTGTTGCTGCACAAGAAAAGCTGAAGAAGCAATTTGAAATAGAAAGAAAGACTTGGGCCGAGGAGAAAACTGCTTTGCTCAGCCAGGCCGAACAAGCGGAGGCTGCTCTGACTGAGAGAACCGCCGAACTCTCCGGCTTAAAGCGCCATGTGTCACAGATGGTCTCCGCAATCTTCGGTAAGACATTCTGCAATCTTTATGTCTTATAAGTCCCACAATTGCCATCAGCTCGCCTGACTTTGTTATGCAGGTCCCAGAAGCTCCAACCTTAACCAAAATGTTCTGACCAAGTTGAAGGCTGTTTACACCTTGGTGGAGCAACTCTACACCGGGTCACAGCGTGCTTTAGCCGTTGTGGCTCTGTCCAATGAGGTTCCGACTCACCTGGCGGATGTACTCAGGCGGCTTGCCGTTCTTCCTCAGCGCTTCCAAGAGCTAAGACGGGCCTCTGCAAGGGCCGGAGCTATAGCTGCTTTGAGCCGGGCCAAGGCTTTTCTCCCGAAGCTAGACCCGGCCGACATCGCTCTTGGATACCCCAGCCTGAAGGAAGACGGCACCCCCTTTGACCAGAAAGATTTGGCTGCCTGTGTGAAGAGCGTGCGCCCGGTGGCCACCCTGATTGGGAATGACACCGACCTTACCAAGTATCAGCAGGCTATGACGCGGAGAATCAGAGGATCCCCACTCCACGCTATGAAGCAATCCGCTTGATCCCTCCGACTCGTAAGCATACCTTCGCCCTAGAAGTTGACCCGGCCGGGTTAATTGATGAAGAGGCTCAATTTGAAGCTTTGAGCGGCATTGACTGGAAATCATCAACCTTCCAGGTCATGGAATCAGCCGGAGGAGCGGAGAGGGATGAGCTGGAAGCTTCGACCCAACAAGCACCTTGATTTTTAGGCGGCTCATGGTTACCCCTTAAAACAATGCCTCACCTTTTGGACTCGGGGAGGCTTGTAATAGAGTAGGACAAATACTTAATTTTGTCGTGCCATCGTGCACGTGTTGAATGCTTAACTCCATTTAAGCTGCTTCTTCCTATTCCTCTGGGTTATAATTGATCATTTATTTTCCTTAAGCTTGAAGAACTGTCTTTAATTGTTCTGCATAGAAAAATAAATCACAAGTCTCTAGGCGGCTTACCGCGTGGAGAGTCATATATCTGACACTTAACTCGAAACATAACCAAGGTCATAAAAGACCAGCTCTCAACCATATCTTCAGGATAACCACAATAGCCTACCTGCAAACCTTGCAAGTAAATGTCCGGCTTATGTAACCCAAATAATGAGGTTGAGCACTCAACTCCGGTTCACCAGCATTGATAATGCTTATTATGTGCTAGCAACATTGTTAATCAAAGTTAAGCCGGCGGAACAAGAACCGCCCTTGCACACTATTGATATGACCAGAAGAACTTGTTGCAAATGAGAAGATCAAAACTTAGGGGCTTCCGGTTCGAATACGACCAGAGAACCGTCCCAAAGGGGTTAAGCTAAGATTCGAATGCGATCATATAGCCCCAGTGGTTTTGGCGTTGCCGATCAAGAGGGTACCGACAGCTATGTTCTCTTTGGTTCGAATACGACCCATGTTTGAACAGGAAGCCCCCAAATGACCTTGAGAGCTGTTTAACGACGCTGATTCGAATACGATCCACGTCGGTTCTCAAAGGGGGTTGAGCTATGATTCAAATATGATCAAGAAAAACTCCCCAATGAGCTCGGTGATTTGCCAATCAAGTGGGTATCGACAGCTATGTTCTCTTTGGTTCGAATACAACCTATGTTTGAACAGGAAGCCCCCAGGTGATCATATTGGTAACGGCCAGACTCGGATACGATCATAAGCCGGACCCACCTCCACGTGACCATGTAATGTTGTAATGGAAATAACACATTTACCTTTGGAGGAGAGAAGGCAGAGGTCCTGCTTTATTATTTATCATAATATATACATGGCTATAGAAATATGTACATTATGAAAGCCGGTGGCTCAAGTGTAATAAGGCCGAAGCTGAGCTATGTTCCACGGCCGACGGGTCTCTTCCTCCGACTTGCGTGAATCTTTGTGCTCCCGAACATCGATAAGGTAGTATGACCCGTTGTGCAAGTTCTTGCTGACCACAAAGGGCCCTTCCCAAGGCGGGGATAACTTGTGCGCATCTGTTTGATCTTGGATGAGCCGGAGCACCAGATCACCTTCCTGGAAAACCCTGGACTTAACCCGGCGGCTGTGATAACGGCGCAGGTCTTGTTGGTAAATCACCGAGCGAGCTGCTGCCACATCACGCTGTTCGTCCAACAAGTCAAGAGCATCTTGGCGCGCCCGCTCATTATCCGCCTCAACATAAGCCGCCACTCGAGGCGAATCATGACGGATGTCGCTAGGGAGGACTTCTTCTGCTCCATAAACCATGAAGAAAGGCGTGTAACCCGTAGATCTGTTAGGAGTAGTATTGATGCTCCATAACACGGAGGGTAACTCCTCCACCCAACAACCCGGCGTCCGTTGCAAAGGGACCAAAAGCTGGGGCTTGATGCCCTTCAAAATCTCCTGATTAGCTCTCTCAGCTTGACCATTGGATTGAGGGTGGGCCACTGATGAAACATCAAGTCGAATATGCTCTCGTTGACAAAACTCCTCCATGGCGCCCTTAGACAGATTGGTACCGTTGTCAGTTATAATGCTGTGTGGAAAACCAAAGCGAAATATCACCCTTTTCATGAACTGAACCGCTGTGGCCGCGTCACACTTACTAACTGGCTCTGCCTCAACCCACTTTGTGAATTTGTCAACTGCCACCAAAAGGTGGGTCTTCTTATCATTGGACCTTTTAAAAGGCCCAACCATATCAAGACCCCAGACCGCAAATGGCCAAATAATTGGAATCATCCTCAGCTCCTGAGCCGGCACACGAGCCCGTCGCGAGAACCTCTGACAACCGTCACATTTACTGACCAAGTCCTCCGCATCAGCATGAGCCGTCAGCCAATAAAAACCATGACGAAAAGCCTTGGCCACAAGGGATTTTGAGCCGGCATGATGGCCACAATCCCCCTCGTGAATCTCACGTAAAATTTCTTGACCTTCCTCAGGGGAAACACAACGCTGGAAAGTTCCAGTGACACTGCGACGATGCAGCTCACCATTGATAATTATCATTGACTTAGACCGCCGGGTTATTTGTCTGGCCAAAGTTTCATCCTCAGGCAATTCTCCCCGGGTCATGTAAGCCAAGTATGGTACTGTCCAGTCTAGGGTAACGTGGAGAGCCGCCACCAACTGTGCCTCCGGGTCAGGGACAACCAAGTCTTCCTCTGTAGGCAACTTAACAGAAGGGTTATGCAAGATGTCCAAGAAAGTATTAGGCGGCACCGGCTTTCGCTGAGAGCCCAGCCGGCTTAAAGCATCAGCCGCCTAGTTCTTTCTGCGATCGATATGCTCTACTTGGTAACCCTGAAAGTGTCTAGCAATGGCATCAACTTCGCGGCGATAAGCCGCCATGAGAGGGTCCTTGGAATCCCACTTGCCCGACACTTGTTGAGCCACTAAATCTGAGTCGCCAAAGCACCTTACCCGGCTCAAGCTCATCTCCTTAGCCATCCGAAGACCATGGAGCAAGGCCTCGTACTCAGCCGCATTATTAGTACAGGGAAACATCAACCGTAGTACATAACGAAACTTGTCACCTCTAGGGGAAGTTAATACAACTCCAGACCCCGAGCCCTCCAATTGCCTAGACCCGTTGAAGTGAATAGTCCAATATGTATTATCCGGCTTCTCTTCAGGCACCTGCAGCTCTGTCCAATCGTTGATGAAATCCACCAATGCTTGAGATTTGACAGCAGTGCGTGGCACGTATTTCAGACCATGAGGCCCAAGCTCTATAGCCCACTTAGCCACTCTTCCTGTGGCTTCTCTGTTTTGGATGATATCTCCAAGGGGAGCAGAACTAACCACAGTGATGGGGTGACCCTGGAAATAATGCTTAAGCTTCCGGCTTGCCATGAACACACCATAAACAAGCTTCTGCCAATGTGGATACCGCTGTTTGGACTCAATGAGCACTTCACTGACGTAGTAAACCGGCCGCTGAACTGGATACTCCTTACCCTCTTCCTTGCGCTCCACCACCATAGCCACACTGACGGCTCGTGTGTTAGCAGCTACATACAGTAATAAGGGCTCCTTGTCAACCGGAGCAGCAAGAACTGGTGGCTCAGCCAGCTGTCTCTTCAAATCCTCAAAAGCATTAGTAGCATCATTCCAGACAAAGTCATCTGTTTTCTTCATCAACTGGTACAGTGGCATGGCCTTTTCACCCAAACGGCTTATAAACCGGCTCAAAGCAGCAATGCGGCCTGCCAGACGCTGGACGTCGTTGATAAACTCTGGCTTAGCCAGAGAGGTGATTGCCTTGATCTTTTCCGGGTTAGCTTCAATGCCTCTGTTAGAAACCAGGAAACCCAAGAGCTTGCCTGCGGGAACACCAAAAACACACTTGGCCGGGTTAAGCATCATCTTGTAAACCCGGAGATTATCAAAGGTTTCTCTAAGATCATCTACCAGGGTCTCCTTCTCCCTGGACTTAACCACGATATCATCCACATAGGCATGAACATTGCGCCCAATCTGGTTATGAAGACAATTCTGCACACAACGCTGATAAGTCGCATGTGCACTCTTGAGTCCAAAAGGCATAGACACATAACAGAAGGCTCCAAAGGGAGTGATGAACGCCGTCTTCTCCTGGTCCTTAACTGCCATTTTAATCTGATGGTATCCAGAATAAGCATCCAGAAAACTTAAGCGCTCACAACCCGCCGTAGCATCAATGATTTAATCAATACGGGGGAGAGCAAAAGGATTAGCCGGACAAGCCTTGTTTAAGTCCGTGTAGTCCACACACATCCGCCAGGTGCCGTTCTTTTTGAGCACGAGTACCGGGTTAGCTAACCATTCTAGATGAAAAACTTCTACAATAAACCCGGCCGCCAAGAGCCGGGCCACCTCCTCACCAATGGCTTTCCGTCTCTCCTCATTAAACCGTCGAAGGAATTGCCTGACCGGCTTAAATTTCGGATCAATATTGAGAGTGTGCTCAGCGAGTTCTCTAGGTACACCTGGCATGTAGAAGGTTTCCATGCAAAAATGTCCGTGTTCTCACGGATGAACTCGATGAGCGCGCCTTCCTATTTCGGATCCAGATTGGCACTGATGCTAAACTGCTGAGATGAGTCACCTGGAACGAAGTCAACAAGTTTAGTCTCATCAGCTGACTTAAATTTCATTGCCGGCTCATGCTCTGTGGTCGGCTTTTTCAAAGATGTCATATCTGCCGGGTCAACATTATCCTTATAAAACTTCAACTCCTCTGCTGCACAAACAGATTCTGCATAAGCCGCGTCACCTTCCTCACACTCCAAGGCTATCTTTCAGCTGCCATGAACCGTAATGGTCCCATTGTGACCCGGCATCTTGAGCTGCAAATACATGTAACACGGCCGTGCCATGAACTTGGCGTAAGCCAGCCGCCCAAATATAGCATGATACGGACTACTTATCTTAACCACCTCGAAGGTTAATTTTTCCGCCCTGTAGTTGTACTCATCTCCAAAGGCTACTTCCAGCTTGATCTTACCAACTGGATATGCCGACTTGCCAGGCACCACACCGTGGAAAACAGTATTGGACTAGCTGAGGTTCTTATCAATCAACCCCATACGACGGAAGGTCTCATAATAGAGGATGTTGATACTGTCGCCTCCGTCCATGAGCACCTTAGTGAATTTGTATCCCCCCACCCGAGGAGCCACCACCAGGGCCAGGTGACCCGGATTATCAACCCGGGGAGGGTGATCTTCCCTACTCCATACAATAGGCTGCTCAGACCATCTTAAATAGCGTGGAACTGCCGGCTCAACAACATTCACAGCCCTTTTGTGAAGCTTCTAATCTCGCTTGCACAGACTGGTGGTAAACACATGATACTGTCCACCATTGAGCTGCTTTGGATTGGTCTGGTATCCCCCTTGCTGCTGCTGCTAATGACCCTGGCCGGACTATTGATTAAAGCCCCCTTGAACATTCTGAGAATTGGAATTTGAGCCGCCGCCCGGGCCATTATTGCCATTGAAAGTATCGGAATTCTTGAAGGCCTTCATGATTGCACAGTCCTTCCACAGATGAGTGGCCGGCTTTTCCCTGGAGCCATGCCTTGGACAAGGCTCATTCAACAACTGCTCAAGCGTCGGGCCTGACCCGCCGGCGCGGGGAGGTGGTCTCCCCTTGCGTCGGTGGTTGTTACCCTGTGAACTGGTGTTGGCCACAAACTCCATACTGCCATCAGCCTTACGCTTGTTACCCCCCTGGTTCGCCGGGTTATGCTGGGGGCCCTTGCCATTGCCATTCCGTTTTCCCTTCCCTGTCCTTTCATCATCCGACGCGGGATCCTGGATACTATCAGAGTCGGTGTACTTAACCAGAGCCGCCATCAGCGTACCCATATCGTTGCAATCGCGCTTGAGCCGCCCGAGCTTCATCTTCAGGGGCGCAAAACGACAATTTTGCTCTAACATTAAGACTGCAGAGCCGGCATCCATCTTATCAGATGAATGTATTATCTCTTTGACCCGGCGAACCCAATGGGTTGTAGACTCACCCTCCTACTGCTTACAGTTAGTCAAATCCACAATTAACATAGACTGCCTACAGGTATCTTTGAAGTTTTGGATGAACCGGGCTTTCAGTTCAGCCCAGGACCCGATAGAGTTTGGTGGCACTCCCTTCAACCAAGTGCGGGCAGTTCCATCCAACATCATGGTGAAGTACTTGGCCATTGCTGCTTCACTAACCTCCAGCAACTCCATGGCCATCTCGTAACTCTCGATCCAGGCTCCGGGTTGTAAATCAGCCGTGTAATTAGGCACCTTCCTAGGCCCCTTGAAATCCTTGGGCAGACGTTCATTGCGGAGAGCCAGCACCAGACAAAGGGACACCTCCAGCCCTTGCAGGTATACCCGCATCAATAGAAGCTGTCGGATAAGCCAGGGGTGGCTGGTAAGCCGTCAACTGAGGCGCCTGCTCTGCCTCTTGCCGCGCTCTGTCTTGGTCTACCGCGTGAAAGGCTCCGTTATAAGCCGGGCCGTGGCCAGGAGGCAAGTCATGGCGTCGGACGTTGCTGGAGCCGATTGCTGAGACCATGTGTCTGCTATAACTCGGGCTCCGACCTGGACGAGGGGTTGAATGAATCCTGTCCCGGCTATAGGAATACGCCTCCTCCTGTGCTAGAGCCGTCTGAAGGAGTTCTCTGCCCTGGCGGGTTTCAACCGCCGTTGGAGAGTCGCCATCGATTGGGAGAGCCGCCAGTCGCGCCGCCGTGGCGACCATGTTTTCCAACGGGTTGGCATAATGACCCGGTGGTATTGGCACGTACTGAGGCGGGGTAGTGTTCACCCGGGGAGGCCCCATCACTTGGGGCTGGATTGGCATTCCAGCTCCGGGCGCCGTGATCTCTGGCGGGTTACTGGGCCCTGCCCCAGGCGTGTTGAAGAGGTTTCGCGGATCGTAAACCGGAGGGAGTCAAGATTGGGCTTTCTGATGCCTCCTTCTCATGACCTCATTGGACGCGTTCTGATTCATCGTGTGCCGGAAAGACTGCGCTTGAATCAGCTAAGTCTGAGCATCGAGAGCCGCCCTCTCCGCAGCCATCCTGATCCCTTCCGCCGCTAGATCCTCCTTGGCCTTTGCTAGATCAAGCTTTAACTGTGCCACCTCCGCGTCATGCTGAGCTTGATCCGCCGGGGCGACCGTAGCGGTTAACAGGGCCGTCAACTTGTCTGTGAGATCCATCAGCACCTGAGTCCGCGAGGGCACATGGCTTCCTGCCCCGGCGGTGGGGTTTTGAACAGGTTGTGCACCAGCCATGAAGATTCCAACCCGGCTCGGTGGCTCAAAGGGGTCCGGAACACTGTCGCCATCGGAACAACCCCTGAGCCTGCCATCTTGAAGTTGATACATTGAGTTTGACTCATCCGTGGACGACTCACCATCAGAGCGGGCGGCCGTCTCATCACCAGATCCAGATCCTTCGGAGAGATCTCCATGGATGCATCCCACGATAGCACGCTTCCAGGCAGGCAAAGTCCAGGCGGGTCATGCACGTTGTGCCATCTCGATGAGATCGGTGCAGAGGTCCGGCTCAAGGCCCGGCTCACCAATCTTGCCAATAAAGAAATGAATTCCGCCGAAGGGGACCCGGTACCCGTACTCAATTGAGCCGGCGTCGGGGCCCCAGTTTGCATCGTCGATGTAGAGCTTGCCGCGACGACTCTTGGTCATCCGGCCCACAGCGTGTCCCTTGAGCCCTTCGAAGCTGCCCTTCAAGAACTCAAATCCACCGTGCGCTGGCCCCACGGTGGGCTCCAACTGCCGTGGAATTGTCACGGCAGATGTCCTTGTGTTAGGACTTAGTCGTGGAGCCATCGCCGCTAGGAAGCTTAAAGGGGTTAAACGGGACAAGGAACACGAGGGTTATACTGGTTCGGCCCCTTACGGTGAAGGTAAAAGCCTACGTCCAGTTGAGGTGGTATTGCTTTAGGGTTTCGATGACCAGGGGGCTTAATCGCTATTCCCGGCTCTCGATCTGTTGTCTCCCCCCTGAACCGCCGCGGGTCGTCCCTTAATATAGAGAGGTTGACGCCCCGCGGCACTCAGAGTCCCGGCCGGCTTATAACAACATCTGGCTCGGACTCTTAACTACTCTTGCCTTACACTACAAGTCTTGTTACAACGGCGGCTTATCACTACGGGCCTTAAGCCGCCTCCGGGTCTTAAGCCCATTATTGATCCGCCATCCTCAATCTTGGTACTGGGCTTCACGTAATGATCATTATGACGTAACCCGGCCCCTCCTGGGCAGGTGACTCTAATGGTTATATCCTCAACAGGTATCATTATTTTCTGACCTTCACAGATGATTTGAGCAGATATGGTTATATCTACTTGATGAAACACAAGTCTGAAACATTTGCAAAGTTCAAAGAATGTCAGAGTGAAGTGGAGAATCATCGTAACAAAAATAAAAGTTTCTACGATATGATCGCAGAGGTAAAATATTTGAGTTACGAGTTTGGCCTTCAGTTAAAACAATGTGAAATAGTTTCACTACTCACGCCACCTGGAACACCACAGTGTAATGGTGTGTCCGAACGTCGTAACCGTACTTTATTAGATATGGTGTGATCTATGATGTCTCTTACCGATTTACCACTATCGTTTTGGGGTTATGCATTAGAGACAACTACATTCACGTTAAATAGGGCACCATCTAAATCCGTTGAGACAACGCCTTATGAACTATGGTTTGGCAAGAAACCAAAGTTGTCATTTCTTAAAGTTTGGGGCTGCGATGCTTATGTGAAAAAGCTTCAACCTGATAAGCTCGAACCCAAATCTGAGAAATGTGTCTTCATAGGATACCCAAAGGAAACTGTTGGGTACACCTTCTATCACAGATCTGAAGGCAAGACTTTTATTGCTAAATTTGGATCCTTTCTAGAGTAGGAATTTCTCTCGAAAGAAGTGAGTGGCAGGAAAGTAGAACTTGATGAGGTAACTGTACCTGCTCCCTTATTGGAAAGTAGTTCATCACAGAAACCGGTTCCTGTGACACCTACACCAAGTGGTGAGGAAGGTAATGATGATGATCATGAAACTTCAGATCAAGTTACTACCGAACATCGTAGGTCAACCAGAGTAAGATCCGCACCAGAGTGGTACGGTAATCCTGTTCTGGAGGTCATGTTACTTGACTATGATGAACCTACGAACTATGAGGAAGCGATGATGAGCCCAGATTCCGCAAAATGGCTTGAGGCCATGAAATCGGAGATGGGATCCATGTATGAGAACAAAGTATGGACTTTTATTGACTTGCCCAATGATCGGCAAGCCATTGAGATTAAATGGATCTTCAAGAGGAAGACGGACGCTGATAGTAGTGTTACTATCTACAAAGCTAGAATTGTCGCAAAAGGTTTTCGACAAGTTCAAGGTGTTGACTATGACAAGTTCAAGTTGGAATATACGCTTTGATAAGTTGATCAAAGCATATATTTGAACTTTTGGAGAAGCCTGTATTTACAAGAAAGTGAGTGGGAGCTCTATAGCATTTCTAATATTATATGTGGATGACATATTGCTGATTGGAAATGATATAGAATTTCTGGATAGCTTAAAAGGATACTTGAATAAGAGTTTTTCAATGAAAGACCTCGGTGAAGGTGCTTACATATTAGGCATCAAGATCTATAGAGATAGATCAAGACGCTTGATAGGACTTTCACAAAGCACATACCTTGACAAAGTTTTGAAGTAGTTCAAAATGGAACAGTCAAAGAAAGAGTTCTTGCCTGTGTTACAAGGTGTGAAATTGAGTAAGACTCAAAGCCCGACCACGGCAGAAGATAGAAAGAGAATGAAAGTCATTCTCTATGCCTCAATCATAGGTTCTATAAAGTATGCCATGTTGTATACCAGATCTATTGTATACCCTACACTGATTTTGGTAAGGGAGTACAATAGTGATCTAGGAGTAGATCACTGGACATCGGTCAAAATTATCCTTAGTGGAATAAGGATATGTTTCTCGATTATGGAGGTGACAAAAAGGTTCGTCGTAAAGTGTTACATCGATACAAGTTTTGACACTGATCTAGATGACTCTAAGTCTCAATCTGGATACATATTGAAAGTGGGAGCAATTAGCTAGAGTAGCTCCGTGTAATACATACAGATCTGAATGTGGCAGACCCGTTGACTAAACTTCTCTCACAAGCAAAACATGATCACACCTTAGTACTCTTTTGGTGTTAATCACATAGCGATGTGAACTAGATTATTGACTCTAGTAAACCCTTTGGGTGTTGGTCACATGACGATGTGAACTATGGGTGTTAATCACATGGTGATGTGAACTATTGGTGTTAAATCACATAGTCATGTGAACTAGATTATTGAATCTAGTGCAAGTGGGAGACTGAAGGAAATATGCCCTCGAGGCAATAATAAAGTTATTATTTATTTCCTTATATCATGATAAATGTTTATTATTCATGCTAGAATTGTATTAACCGGAAACATAGTACATGTGTGAATACATAGACAAACAGAGTGTCACTAGTATGCCTCTACTTGACTAGCTCGTTGAATCAAAGATGGTTAAGTTTCCTAGCAATAGACATGAGTTGTCATTTGATTAACGGGATCACATCATTAGAGAATGATGTGATTGACTTGACCCATTCCGTTAGCTTAGCACTTGATCGTTTAGTATGTGGCTATTGCTTTCTTCATGACTTATACATGTTCCTATGACTATGAGATTATGCAACTCCCATTTACCGGAGGAACACTTTGTGTGCTACCAAACGTCACAACGTAACTGGGTGATTATAAAGGTTCTCTACAGGTGTCTCCGAAGGTACTTGTTGGGTTGGCGTATTTCGAGATTAGGATTTGTCACTCCGATTGTCGGAGAGGTATCTCTGGGCCCACTCGGTAATGCACATCGCTATAAGCCTTGCAAGCATTGTAACTAATGAGTTGGTTGCGGGATGATGTATTATGGAACGAGTAAAGAGACATGCCGGTAACGAGATTGAACTAGGTATTAAGATACCGACGATCGAATCTCGGGCAAGTAACATACCGATGACAAAGGGAACAACGTATGTTGTTATGCGGTTTGACCAATAAAGATCTTCGTAGCATATGTAGGAGCCAATATGACCATCCAGGTTCCGCTATTGGTTATTGACCGGAGACGTGTCTCGGTCATGTCTACATAGTTCTTGAACCCGTAGGGTCCGCACGCTTAAAGTTCGGGGACGATCGGTATTATGAGTTTATGTGATTTGATGTACCGAAGTTTGTTCGGAGCCCCGTATGAGATCGGGAAATGACGAGGAGTCTCGAAATGGTCGAGACGTAAAGATCGATATACTGGACGACTATATTTGGACATCGGAAAGGTTTCGAGTGATTCGGGTATTTTTCGGAGTACCGGGGAGTTACGGGAATACGGGGAAGAAGTATTGGGCCTTAATGGGCCTTAGTGGGAAGGAGAGGCAGCAGCCAGGAGGTGGCGCGCGCCCCTCCCAAGCCTAGTCCGAATTGGAGAAGGGGTTTGGGGCGCGGCCCCACTCTCCCTTCCTTCTCCCCTCCCCTCATTTCCCCCTTCTCCTAGTTGGATTAGGAAAGGAGGAAACCTACTCCTACTAGGAGTAGGAATCCTACTCCCTTGGCGCGCCCCTCCTAGGGCCGGCCTCCTCCTCCCTTGCTCCTTTATATACGGGGGCGGGGGGCACCCCAATACACAACAATTGATCTCTTAGACGTGTGTGGTGCCCCCTCCACCATATTCCACCTCAATAATATCGTAGCGGTGCTTAGGCGAAGCCCTACGTCGGTAGCATCATCATCACCGTCACCACGCCGTCGTGCTGACGGAACTCTCCCTCAAAGCTTGGCTGGATCAGAGTTCGAGGGACGTCATCGAGCTGAACGTGTGCTGAACTCGGAGGTGCCGTACGTTCGGTACCCGGATCGGTCAGATCGTGAAGACGTACGACTACATCAACCGCGTTGTGCTAACGCTTCCGCTTTCGGTCTACAAAGGTACGTGGACACACTCTCCCCTCTCGTTGCTATGCATCACCATGATCCTTTGTGTGCATAGGATTTTTTTTGAAATTACTACGTTCCCCAACAGCCGGAGCCGGTACCCCGACATCGTCGTCCAACACAACCGCAACCGCAACGCCCTCAAGGACTTAGCAGCTGAAGCCAAGGTAGAGCTGCCTCCATGACGCCGACGCCGACGTGCGCCGTACCAGAACCACTCTGACCACGCCGTCCTACGCCTCACTGCTACCGCTCCACTATCGCAACCGTCCACCGCACCGGAGCTGTTCCCGCTACACCGTCGTTCGCCGCCTCCGATTTGGTTCCCTGCCGCCAACAGACGGCCACCGCACCACACTCAACAACTTGGCCATGGGTTTGTCCAAGGATCCACCGTCCTCCACAACTTCTCGTTTCCAGCGAACCACAAGAAGATCATTGTAAAAACAGAAGGAGGACACGGCACTGCCAGCAGAAAGAGGTACTCCTCTTCCCTTATTCATGCAAACCTTACGTCTCTACTCACACCGTATTCATCCCACGAAAGAAACTAGTCGAGCGCTTCTTACTACATCTTCTTCGTGATACTAAATGCACAAGGTTTCCTCCCTTTACTATTTCACCTTTGCTAGAGGTCAATAGCCCGCCTAGATTTCAATTTAGGGTCAGTCAAACCGCAATTAAAAGAATCAGCACCCTCTTAGGCGTGCGGAGCTCCTAGTCCGCCTGTTCGCCGGGGAAGTGCATCGGTGTCTATCATAGGGGTGTGGGGTGTAGGAGCTGCTTGCGCCTGATCTGGAGGTCGGCGGGGCTTGAATGGATGCCCGGGGGTGGTGCCAAGCATGGCGGTGCGGTGAGGTCGAGGGGAGGGCGCAGGCAGGGGACTGGGCCGGTGGTCGCTGGCATTTCGAGGAAGATCGTCAACACTAATTGGCTGGAGGTAGATGAAGGCGATCTGCTCATTGTTTGTACATCAGACGGTGCAGAAAAAATGGACTGACCTATTTGTTTTCAGTCGACTGTTATTTTCATAGAATCATGTAGTAATTTAGTGTGCCATGCATGTTGTAGAGCTATCATATGTCTCCCGTCATTTATTTCTCACCGACCTGCTATCTGCTACCTTTACACTGGACTAATTGTGCACACACTTCATCCATACTCACACTATTGTTTTTTATGCATGGGTATTTCAGACTCTGACACAGTGTTGATGAATGCAGAAAAGAAAAGACAGAAGTCGCACCAGTGTAATTCGAAGATAAGCACTAAGCATTTCAGCGCTGTAAAGGGTGCAGTGTCAGCAGTTGGAGACAGTAAACGTAGCTCTGCAGTTGATGATCTCAATTGCCACACACAACCATCCCAGGTGCTTGCTTTAACTTCGCGCTGTCAAATGTGGTTGCATGTTGCATATGGTGTCTAGCTTGTATTGCTTCCAATTTGGTTAAATTGCATCTGCTTACTTTACACATTATACCTTTGATAATGCCATGCCTTCCTGTTTTTGATACATACTGCATATGTCTATGAACCATGTTCGTACATCAAACTAATGCTCTTTTGTATCCCTCGTCAATCACTTATGATGAGACAGTCACCCCAGTGGGTTACTGTGAGACGCCCTACTCGTTTAAAGAGTGCAGTGTGATCCTCCCCACATGATTCTCAAGAAACAGCAAGGCTAAATGAAGATAGTCAACTTAGCTCTCTAGTTGATGACCGCAATTCCCCCACACCACCATCGCAGGTGCTTGCTCTTACATGGCAGTGTGATATGTGGTTGCATGTTGCATATGGTGTCTACCTTGTAATGCTTCTAATTAGGGTAAATTGCATCTGCTTAGTTAACACATTATACCTGTGAATATGACATGCCTTCCTGTTTTTGGTACATACTACGTCTTTCTATTAACCATGTTCTTACATCAAACTACTTTTCTTGTGTATCCCTCATGAATCACTTCTGATGATACACCTTCAAGTTGACAGTGTAATATTGGTTGCATCTTCCATATCATTTCAAACATGTATTGCCTCTAATTTGTTGAAGTGCCACTTGTAATGAGACACATCTAACTTGGTAGAGTGATTTTGGTTGGATCTTTCATATGGTCTCTAGATTGCATTGCTTCCAATTTGTTGAAATGCCTTCTTCTTAGCATTTTTCATACATATTCCATCCTCCTACAATGTGGTTGCCATACATAAAAGTTGTGTTCGTCAGTATCATGCATCAACGAATTTGGAAGTGCGAATTTCATTCCTTTTTCTTGTGTGTTTACTTGACAAGGCAAAATCTGAAAGGACGAAGGCACGGAATGATGGTGGTCCTCTGGAGCAATCGAAACAGATGATCTCTACAGATTCTCCTGCTACTCATACTGCAGTGCTAGTTCCAAATCTCATCTCCCCTACTCCACAACCCAAGATGTTTGCTCTAACATGACAGTGTGATATCTTGTTGCATGTTGCATATGGTGCCTAGCTTGTATTGCTCCTAATTTGTTAAATTGCATCTCCTTAGCTTACACATTATACATGTGAATATGACACGCCTTCCTATTTTTGGTACATACTACATCTGCCTATCACACCATGTTCTTACATCAAACTACTGTTCTTGTGTATCCTGCATCTATCGCTTATGATGTGACAGTCACGCCCGTGGGTTAATATGAGACACGCTACTCTTATAAAGAATGCAATTTCATCCTCTCCACATGATTCTCAAGAAACAGCAAGCCTAAATGGAGATATTGAACGTAGCTCTGTACTTGAAGACCGCACTTCCCCTATACCACCATCACAGGTGCTTGCTCTAACTTCAAAGTGTGATATGTGGTTGCATGTTGCATATGGTGTCTAGCTTGTAATGCTTCTAATTAGGGTAAATTGCATCTACTTAGTTTACACATTATACCTGTGAATATGACATGCCTTCCTATTTTTGGGACACACTACATCTATGTGTTAACCTTGTTCTTACATGAAACTACCTCTCTTCTGTATCCTGCATCAATCACTTACGATGAGTCACCTTTATTCGTTGCATATTGCATATTATTTCTAGCATGTTGCCATGTATTGCTTCTAATTCGGTCAAACACATTTGTTAGGGCACCCTTTTAATTTGGCAGAGTGATATTGGTTTCATCTTTCATATGGTTTCTAGCTTGCATTGATTCTAACAAGTTCAAGCACCTTGTGCTTAGTTTACACTTTATACATCATACATGTCAATATGTCACGCCGTCCTGTTTTTCATACATATTCCATCCTCCTATCATGCAGGTGCCTTACATGAAAGTATTGTTTATTAGTATCATCCATCAATGAGTTCTGAAGAGAAAATTTTATTCCTTTTTCTTGTGGGTTTGACTTGACAAGGCAAAATCAAGAAAGAGGAAGGAAAAGTGTAAGGAAGGCGATGATGGTGGTCCTCTGCAGCAACGTAAACGGAGCATTTGTACTGATTATGCTTCTACTGATAGTGCATTACAAGGTCCACGTCTCCGCTCCCCTACTCCACCATCCAAGGTGCTTGCTCTAACTTGGGAGTGTGATATCTGGTTGCATGTTGCATATGGTGTCTAGCTTGTATTGCACCTAATTAGTGTAAAGTGCATCTGCTTAGCTTACACATGATACGTGTGAATATGACACGCTTTCCTGTTTTTGGTACATACTATATCTGTCTATCACACCATGTTCTTACATGAAACTACTCTTCTTGTGTATCCTGCATCAGTCACTTATGATAGGACACCTTTAAGTTGGCAGTGTGATATTGGTTTGCCTCTTGAATATGATTTCTAGCATGTATTGCTTCTAGTTTGATGAACGCCACCTATGACGAGATAGTTTTAACATGGCAGAGTGATATTGATTGCACCTTCCATATGGTGTCTAGTTTGCAGTGCTTCTAATTTGTTGAAGTGCCTTCTGCTTAGTTACCACATCATAGGTGTGAATATGTCAAGCTGTCCATTTTTTCGTAGATATTCCATCCTCGTATCATGACTTTGCCTTTCATCAGAGTAGTGTTCATCAATATAATGCATGAATGAGTTCTGAAGAGCGAATTATATTCCTTTTTCTTATCAGTTTGACCTCACAATGCAAAATCAATAAAGCTGAAGGAAGTTGGCAAGGCATTGGATGATGGTGGTCCTTCCGAGCAACTGAAACGGAGGTTCTCTACAGATTCTACTCCGCCATCCTCCCAACAAGATTCGCAAGACAACGCAAGGCTAGACAGTCAACTTAGCTGTGTAGATGACGAGCACATCTCCCCTACTCCACCATCACATGTGCTTTGCTCTAACCTCGCACTATTATATGTGGTTGCATGTTGCGTATGATGTATAACTTGTATTGCTTCTAACTTTGTTGAATTGCATCCTCTTACTTTACACATAATGCCTGTGAATATGACATATGTTCCTGTTTCTAGAACATACTGTATCTGATCACACGATGTTCTTACATCAGACTACTGTTCTTGCATATCCCGCATCAGTCACTTATGATAAGGCACCTTTAAGTTGCCACTGTCATATTGGTTGTGTCTTGCATATGATTTCTAGCATGTACTGCTTCTAATTTGTTGAAACGCCATACAGTTTGAACTTGGCAGAGTGATATTGGTTGCATCTTTCATATGGTGTCTAGCTTGCAGTGCTTCTAATTTGTTGAAATGCCTTCTGCTTAGTTACCACATCATAGGTGTGAATATGTCACGCCATCCTATTTTTCATACATATTCCATCCTCGCATCATGTGTTTGCCTTTCATCCGAGTAGTGTTTGTCAGTATCATGCATGAATGAGTTCTGAAGAGCGAATTTTATTCCTTTTTCTTATCGGTTTGACTTCACAATGCAAAATCATTACAGCTGAAGGAAATTAGTCCGGTAGTGGATGATGGTGGTCCTTCGGAGCAACTCAAACAGGGGGTCTCTACAGATTCTACTCCGCCATCCTCCCAACAAGATTCGCAAGACAACACAAGGCTAGACAGTCAACGTAGCTGTGTAGATGATGAGCACATCTCCCCTACTGCACCATCATAGGTGCTTGCTCTAACTTGGCACTATTATATGTGGTTGCATGTTGCGTATGACGTCTATCTTGTATTGCTTCTAACTTTGTTGAATTGCATCTGCTTACTTTACACATAATTCCTATGAATATGACACGTGTTCCTGTTTCTAGAAGATACGTGTACATGATGAGCACATCTCCCATACTCCACCATCACAGGTGCTTGCTCTAACTTGGAACTGTTATATGTGGTTGCGTTTTCCGTATGATGTCTAGTTTGTATTGCTTCTGATTATGTTGAATTGCATCTGCGTAGCTTACAACTTCTACCTGCAACGATCACTTACCCATAAGACACATTTAACTTGGGACTGTGATGTAGGTTGCATCTTGCATTGTCTTCTAGCTTGTATTGCTTCTAATTTCTTGAAATGGCACTTACGACGAGACACTTTTTACCTAATAGAGTGATATTGGTTGCATGTTCATATGGTGCCTAGCTTTCATTTCTTCCGCGACGGTGAAAGGATGCCTTTCTCGCTTCAGACGCATGTTCGAAAACTCAGATGATGAGTGGGTCGCTGGGCTAGATGTTGAGTACACCACAGTCCTGGGACGAGAGAAGGATCTAAAGGACGAAGAGAGGAAGAAGCCCGACGTGATCTAGGTTTGCGTACATAACGTTTGCTTGGTCTACCACATATGCCATGCCGACGTTGAGTGCCAGGATTTTAAGAACTTCCTCAAGGACAAAACAGTGAAATTCGTTACTGTAGACTTTAAGAACGACAAAGAAGTCCTGGGTCGGATAGGCCTCATTGTAGGCAACCCCTTCGACCTCCAGAAGAATCGGCTGGTGCCCTCTCGTCAGCCTTCAATGCTAACCCTGGCAGGAGCCATGGTTCATCCTTCGTACCGTAAACTGGAGAAACCTCATTACACGTTTCATCGTCATGCATGGCAGCGGAATGTACTAGATATAGACCACATCCACTACGCTGCAATGGATGGCTACCTTTGTTTCAATATCTACAAGGGTTGGATGAAGAGCAACAGCCAAGTGTGCGGTTCAAGCAAAGAAGTATCGGCCAAGAGGAAGAGGGACAAGGACGAAGTCGAGGACGTGGACGAGGACTCCGAGTAAGGTGGCAGTATCGTTGCTCATGGTGGTTCTAAACTTCTAATGCAGTGTCTACCAGATTAGTTGCATAGTTTAATTTCAGGTGTGCTTAGTTTAATTTGAGGGGTGTGTTGTGCTGAGCCCCTAGCAGAACTATGTTATGTTTCTTCTCGTTACTTTAACTCTTCAGTATGTACATACTACTAGTATTTCTTTAATAGAATTTAGCACCCCAATTAAGCACGTACTAGCTTTTTTAATAGTACTATATGCATAATTTGGCGACGAGCGCTCTCTATATGTACCACCTTTTTTTAATTTAAATTTTTGCTCCATGGCGCAATCCATCGTTAGTACTACTGTACAAAAGTATACATTTTTTAAAAGGCTAGAGTACTGTTCATCACATATATAGCCAGTTAAATTCTCAACCTAGAACGACGTGCATGCCATGCAGTAAACCGATACAGAGGGAGTATAGTAAAAATGAGGTGATTTTACTGAGCGATCGGCGGGGGAGCATGGCCTGTCATGCGGTCCCACGTGTCACGATGTACCAAGGCGATGCGCGTGTCCCTCTTGAGGCGAACCAAAGTGTGAAATAATGGTTGCTTCGTCCGTCTAGGAAGGTGCGGCATTGTGATTTGACGTCTCATTGCTCGTTACTACTACTGGGCCGGTACGAGTGGGGTGCGTCCCCCCTGCTGTTCTGCACTGTTATTTGGTGCTTGACACGTCGACCCGGTTGCTATATGTCCCACATGTCGGCGACAGGAAGTACAGAATTCATGAAAGGGAGTGTCGACGGAGGAGTATACAACAGAATTCATGAAAGGGAGCGACTTAGTTTTGGAAAAATATGTTTTTACGGAGTACGTACCCACTAGGGTTTATAGGGCTCATCTAAAAAACATTCGTTTTTCCGTTTGATAAGTCTCAATTCTACTATACTAGTAGTAGTACCATTACATGTTGGATTTCGAGGTGCGTTAGATCACCCGACGCAAGCAGTGTCAAGAGGAAACAAACCAATGCATGTACAAGTTCATGGAAATTTAGTGGTCATTCATGCATTCGTTCTAATTAATGCCTCGGTAAACATAACTTCTTGAGAAAAACGAGCGTACTAATTACTTGTGCAAACTACGAAATTAATTCGACCACTCACCGTCTACCATGGTTGGAGAGATTTTGAAACTGAGCCATAAACTGGAAAGGAGGGAGTAGTAACTTTTGTCTCGATTACTATTTGTGGCCTTGTATAGATGCAAAATGTATTTTTTTATAGTGGCCTTGTATAAGTAAATGGAGGGAGTACTAACCAAATTACGTAGTAGGGACGAGGA
Organism: Aegilops tauschii subsp. strangulata; assembly: GCF_002575655.3. Classification (NCBI taxonomy): domain Eukaryota; kingdom Viridiplantae; phylum Streptophyta; class Magnoliopsida; order Poales; family Poaceae; genus Aegilops; species Aegilops tauschii. Next base: position 43,484,275 of record NC_053039.3, read on the forward strand.
GTAAACGGAGGGAGTAGTAAAATTTTCTCCTCGTGCTGCGAGCCACCGCGCGCGTGGGCGAGGGAGCGGTCGTAAAGGCGTACAGTAGTAGTAGTACTACTACTACTCGTAAGCAAGCTTCACCTCATCCTGCGAGCCACCACGCCCGTGGGCGGGGGAGACGGCGTACTAAGCAAGCTTCTCCTCATTCTGCGAGTTGACGGGACACATCAAAAGTACTCCAGTGTATAGAGCCTTGCCTCTAAGGTAGGCCCCACATGGTTTGCCTCTTTTTTAAATTTAACATAACGCCTCAAGTCGCAATTTGTTTGTTCACCCGTGGTAGACGATCCTCCCTCCACCAAGTGGACAACCAGTACACGTGCCAAATTACCACGTGGGATGCCTTTTTCATACAGAAATGAGCTCCACCGTGTACCCGCGCGGGTGTGGTTGGGAAAGAGATGTAACACCCCAAAATTTTAACAATGATTTATCAATTAAAATTTTGCCAGGAAATTAAATTTTTTATTTTCTGGATTTATCTTTTGATTTCAGAACCCCTCTTCTCTTTGATATTGTGGGTTTTTACCTCAAGTGGAAACTTTCCAAAAATATTATTGGACTTGTATACTCTCTCTATAAAACAATTCTTTTATCAGTGGATCTAATTGCATAATTATTTTTCCTGAGCTTTATTTCCTTAAAAAGAATTTGTCATGAGTTTCAGAGCTCTATTTGCACTTCAACTCTTTCAGAAAATTCTTGAAAATTTCAACCAAAATTTGGGGAGGTCATGTGATGTTGCCACATCACTTTTATGCAAAAATATCTTTTGGTCATTGGAGATTTTGAGCTCTACACCAAATTTTTAAATCTGGTCCAGTAGGTATTTTTGCAATGCAACCTATTTAAATATTTCTTTAAAAATTCTTCCAAGTGTTTGGAGATGTCAGTAGATGCATATAATTCAACTTTATGCAAAAACCCATGAGTGTTCTTTGAAAAATTTGAGCAAATCATCCTCTTTTGCTCTCTGGTTCAGTTTGGCATTTTCTACTGCAACCCTAATTTATTTTGCTCTAGTGCCCATGAACTTTTTCCTGCTTGTAGTCCTCCCTACAAAACCCTTAAGTCCAGGAGAGTGGACCCATTGGAGTATTTTTGGTCCATGCAACAATGCCCTTCACTTTCTGTCCAGAACTGAAGATTTGCAAATCTTGCACTAACAAGTTTCTGGTTTTTTCCAAATAACCTTGCCATCATCACTTGCACCTAAAGAGACCCCAACCTGGAGATTTGGGCCACCCCAAGAGTTGGCTAGATGCCCATGGCATTCTGTCGAGCACCTTGAGTGCATGAACAATTTTGGCATGATTTTTAGTTTGCATTGTGAACTTGAGCCCCTGACCCATCCAGCTTGTCCACTAAGCCCCTAGCTAACTCTAACCTAGACCTGTTAATCCCCAGTCTCATTCAAGCCCTCTAGCATGCCTTGGCATTTTGCCGAACGCCTGGCGTGGGTGCGCTGGGCGCGCCCAGAGCGCGCGTTTTACACGTGCGTGCGCACGGGTCGCCGCGTCTTGCCCCTGGCCCTTGCTCGCCTGCAGAGCCACGCCCGTCCTCGTCCACACACCAGAGCGCCCCAAGCCTCCCCCTGGCGCCATACAGCGCCGCCGTCAGAGCCCCTTGGCGGCACACCGGCGTCGGCAGCAGGCCTCTGCCATGGACGGCGCCGCCCAAGCCACACGTGCACGCTAGCTGCCCCCTGGAACAGCTCGAGCTCATCCGCAAGCTCGTCGGCAAGCGCTCGTCGCCGCCACGTCGCCCTGTAGCTACAGAACGGCGGTTCGCCGTTCTTATCCACGGCCGCCGCGGGAACCGACCTCGACCACCTATGAAAGGATCCCCCGAGCTCGTCCAGACCCTCAGGCGACCTCAGGCCATCTCCCTAGAGCCCCCACAACCAGCGATCGACGGCGGGAAGCCTTCTTCCTCGTCTCCGATCAGTTGGGCCGCCGCCACGCTCCGGTGCCATTTGTCGCAAGCAGAGCCTTTCCCGTCCCTCCAGTGCCACCACCCTGTTCCCCTCGACTGTGCGGAGCCGCCCAGCCCCTCAGCCTCGACGGAGAGCCACCGTAGCCCAGGCCCCCAAATCCACCAGAACCACCATCCGCCGCGGAGCTCGCCGCCGGCGACCCCCTCCACCCCAGCTAGCCTAGCAACCACCGGGTGGACCGCCCTGGACTGGCGGATCCATCCCCTCCATCAGAACCCCACGAGGATCCTCCGTTCGCCGACGGCGATCGCCGGAGCTCCGCCTCCGTTCGGCCAGAAGAGAGGAAGGCACGGGCGACTGGTCAAACCTGACCAGTGGGCCCGATGGACCCACTGTCGGTGACCCAGCGACGACCCACGCTGGCTTTAGTGGAAGCATAAAACCCAGAGTACGTTTCCTCCTGTTCGAAAACGTATTACTCCCCGAACCGTTTTCTTTTTCTGGTTTTTGTTAAAAACAGATTTTGACTAAACTTTGACTGGCTATAACTTTTTAAATATAAGTCCAAATGACTTGATTCTTTTTCTGTTGTTTCTAAAATTCTGTCTAGTTTATTTTCATATTTATTTGAAAATTTTCCAAACAACTTTTTTGTACTGTTTTTAAACTATGCGTTAATTTGAATATTTTCAAAAATAGGATTTTTGAAGAAGAAGGCAACCTTCAAAAAGTGCACCCCCACTTGCATACACTTGAAGGCAAGCATTCTGAACCCTGGCATAATATTTTGTGTGTTGTTTGATACGGTTACAACATCACCTTGACATGGAGCATTCGTTATTTTATGTGACGATACGATCATACGCATGAGTGCATAATGAGATTCTTTGCTGTTAGAATTGGACATGCTTGTGATAGTAATCATCCTCGTGAGCTTTTCATGCATACCGGAAGGACGCCGGGAAAGTCTCTGTCTTGGGTAGACACGAGCTTGTCCCTAGTCCCTAGTCGAGACGAGTGTGTCCGGTATGGCATGATGAGGTATGATGAGTGGTGATTCTGTTGAAATATATTTGTTATGCAAATCATACAGGGAATACTTGGACCTCCTGAGTCGGCCGTAGATCGAGTCTTGTTCCAGTAACCCCCATACTTGTTTCGTACTACCACTTGTCCCTGCCGCAGGTAGGGTACGGTTCAGTAAGTTGTCAACCCCTTACCAAGCACACACCGTACAGAGGGGCCATGGTGGAAGATACCGGAGGCATCCGGTAGGCATGCCACCTGGTCCGGGGGCATCGGTGTTTCCGGTTGTAGCCGAGGGGAGTGGCTTCCCTAGTCCGCACGCGTTATAAATTTTGTGATCCCATGCTAATCGAGGTTGTAGCCTCCGCAATTAGAGTTTTGCTTGACAGGTGTCGTGGGTGATTCCAGACACCGGTAAGTTAGGCTGGTGTGTGCGGTCAGGTGTGTTTTCAATGAAAAGACCGTAGGCGGAATTAGTCCCGATGGACAAAATAAATCCGTTACTCGTGGGTAAAGAGTACACCCTCTGCAGAGGTTAAATCTTTTCGAATAGCCGTGTCCATGGGTAAGGACTACAGTCTGAGATGGGTCTGGTGTTGGTCTTAGTGTCGGTCTTTAGAGGAGAAACTGCTAAACCATAACATTGATTATGACCTGTGACATATGAGGATTATGATTATTATTATTGTGGACTAACCATTTGCATTATTTAAATTATTGAGTATCCCTGGGACGGTTCTACCTCCTGGATACTCACTGCGATTAAATTATTTATAAGCCCTTTATGTGGTGTCGCTCATACGCCCGACTGTGGCATGCTTGTTATTTGAGTTATTTATAAGCCCTTTATGTGGTGTCGCTCAGACGCCCGACTGTGGCATGCTTGTTATTTAAATTATTTATAAGCCCTTTATGTGGTGTCGCTCAGACGCCCGATTGTGGCATACTTGTTATTTAAATTATTGATAAGCCCTTTATGTGGTGTCGCTCAGACACCTGACTGTGGCATGCTTGTTATTTAAATTATTTATAAGCCCTTTATGTGGTGTTGCTCAGACGCCCGGCTATGGCATGCTTGTTATTTCTACTATTTATAAGCCCTTTATGTGGTGTCGCATAGACGCCCGACTGTAGCATGCTTGTTATTTCTTTTATTTATAAGCCCTTTATGTGGTGTCGCTCAGACGCCCGACTGAGGCATGATTTATCTTATTATCCTTTCGAGGCGTCGCTTCAGACACTCGACCGGTGCATTTTATTTCTACTCCCATATTGCATGTTCATATTTTATATGAACAACCTGCATGCGTGCATCATGGATTTTTTTATTTCGTGACTGACGTTATGATCATAGAATATTTCAGAGCATGATTATCATTTGTTATATTATACCCGTGTTCATAATGTTTGCGAGTACATTCAAAAGTACTCACTGGCTTGTCCCTGGCTATTGTCTTGGCCAGATTTCTTGCATGGAGAGGAGCGCCGCGATGACAACCCTGGAACCTAGGCAATGGAGATAGCAGCCGTGCGAAGATAGGAGTTATCCTGGTCAGCTGTTCCCGTGGGAAATGGAGTCCCATAGACGCAGATGAACCACAAACCGCTTCCGCCATCAACCACTAGAAACCATTTGTTGTCCTCATAGGCCGCAATGGTCTTGTACTACATATTTTGTACTTTGCTTGGAATTCCTGTATCAAGTTGGTGCCTCATCAGCTAACAGTAATCCTGGGGCTGGTGAGCACAAGGGCCATTTTCTGGGAAATTAATATCCCGAAAATCCGGTCCTGACAAACTTGGTATCAGAGCCAGGCTGACCATTGGCTAATCCTATCTTAGCCAGGTCAATAAACCTAGGTTAACCAACCCACCAAACCTTAACCTAACCCCGGCCAAGCTTCCCGTGTAAGATAGCCACACAGTGACCCCGACGCTTTTGGCAGTCGGTGCCCAACCTATCAGCCTAGCCTGTCGATCACGCGCCAGTGACCGACACCTAATTTGTCTCATTCGCAAGCGTGCGAAGGAAGGCTCCGTCCCCTTTTCTATAAAAAGGGCACGCTAGCCTCAACACAGCACAGCACAGCCTCTTTCCCAAACCAAGCTACGATGCCTGGACCCATTGTTCATAATGAGACCACAGCAACCATCCTTGGAGGTTTTGTGACCGTGCTCGCAAACCTCACCCGCCGTGCCTATGCATTAGAAGAGCCCCCAGAATATGTTGTGTACCAAGGACCCATGAGCGGTGAGAGCCGTCAATTCTGGGCCACTGTACACATCTATGGTAGGGGTTTATCGCTAGAACGCCCCTACAGGTTAACTGGAAGGACAACTTCCTTTGAGCCACAAGCCATCCAACTAGCAGCTCGAGAAGCTATAGTTCAACTCCGGCACTTGTCGCCCAGAGTTAACTGTCGCTCGTTCTACTACTACCCCAGCCGTGACGGGTATGGTAGGCCACCCCAGGTTGCCAACGGAGATCACGAGACGGATCCTGTACTATTGCATCTGGTGCGCTATGTAAGTGCACTAGAGGAACTGTTTGATCAGATCACCCTTGATCTGATCGCAGCTCATGGAAAACTGGTTCGCCGAGCCCCGGCGAGAGGAGAAGATGAGCCCGACGCCGACAACCCAGTCGTGCTGTTCGGACACCCGATCGAGTCCTTGAGGACTTCCCCAGCCATCGGCCAAAATGCTTTGGTGTCCCCAGAAGTGCTTCGTCGCCTTTTGGGAACACGCTCCAACGGGATTGTGGCCAACAACCCCCGCGATGGTCATCATCGCTACCCCGACCCTGCAGCCCCTCAACCTCATCCAGCTAATCCCGACGGTGAAACCCGTGGAGAAGCCTCGACGTCCACAAGGCACGCGCGCCTAGATATGAACGAAGTAGACTAAGTCGCTCGAGTAGTACCAAGCCTTAGTATTTCTACGCCTTGTAATTGTGTGATCCTGTATCACCATAATTAATTGCTGTCTGCTTGTGCGCCCCTATTTTTGAATAGTAGCCATGCATAAGTATGTCAGCGTACAGTCGCATTTTTAAATTCCGGGCGCAGTTACCAAAACCACCCCGACGACACCCACAGCAATGCATCACTTTTGTGAGATATGTGTATTTGTAGCATTGACCCCGACCCCATAGAACAGAACCGACAAACTAGTTACCTTTCACCACGATAAATAACCCAGCCCCAATGCTATATAAGAGGCCACCTCGTGACCTTGCCAAGTACCCCTCACCTCGTGCACAACACGCACAGCCATTTCTTAGCCATGCCGACCCCCAGTATTTATCTGAGAACTCCAGACGCAACCCTGGGTAGTTTTGTTAAAATATTGTGGGACATTACCTGTAGTACCATGAGTGCTATCCATCCACCCCAGTACGAGTTGCTCAAATCGAGGATCACCCCATCCACCTCGAAATATTGGGCAGTGGTGCACATCCCTCCCGTAAACCCAAACCAAGACCCAACGGAAGTCTCCTTCGTGGGGAAATCCATGCCGACTCCACAAATGGCCATAGAAGCTGCTGCATACGAAGCGCTTGCTCGTCTTTGATTCGCGGTACCCTATGCCAGTGAACGAGGGTATTATTACTATCCGAGTCGTGCAGCACCCGGAGAAGTAGCATCTTTTCCCGGTGGACGAATCGAAAGAGACCCAGTACTGGCCAACCTTGCCCAGTATCTTATCGCTCAAGAGCATTTGACTCAGCGGGTAATGGGTTATCTCCAGAGCCTCGCTGATTTAAATCCTCAGATCGCTATCGGCAGACCACTGAGACCCGGCCAGGAGAGGCGCATTCATCGGCTAGTCAACCCGCTTCCCCCGATAGAAGAGGAGTGTGCCCTAGTACCAGAGACGTTTTCTCAGGACCCTGTCCATTTACCGTTTTCATTGTAGACGTCACCGCTATGTTTATTATCCCAGCATTTATTTATGTGTTGCAACTTGTGCGTGGTATCCTGAATTTGTGCGACAGATCAAATATGTGGTTTCAATTATGTGAGGAGTTTTACTGCTGTTAATTTTGATTTAACTAATTTTCACTTGTGATAGATTCTGAAGTGAGGCTTTCCCTGAGTTGCTGCAGCGTATACCTCTTCACGACATAGATTTTTATTCACACAGCACCATAACAGCAGACTCACAACCACAACCACTCGACCTCGTGCGCTAATTACAAATCCTCATACACATTTTGCACCTAACTCTTCACACCCGAGCACACCACAGTCTCAGTAGGAGAGATTTGTGAGTAATTATTCGGGTGCAAGTGGCCTCCATCACACCGACAGCAGTTAGCACTCGATGCCGCACCTAATCCTCGTGATCACCGCCACCGCGAAGAGCTAACACTCGAGCGGTAGCATCACGACGATCATCACAGATCATCGCGCACAGGAGCACGGAGAACCCCAGCAACGTCGCCAAACCTCCGCACATCAGGACCACGTACCAGTCCGGCATCACCTCCGCCATTAGAGCCTCGTCTCGAGCTCCTGCAAACAGAAATGGAGGAGAATGAAGGAGAAGGAGAAGCGAGGCCAGGTGTGAGGAAGAAGAAGGAGCAAACCGCGATCATTTTATAGCCCGAGATCGGTGTACGGTGGGCGAAGTCCACCAGCACCGCTCGTCGCTCGATCACCGTTGTTCGGAGGCGAATCCGCGAGCAGTGCCGACAGTGCACTGGCCCGCGAGGTGAGTGCACGCTGCACCGGCAGCTAGCACGCCGTGCACTACCGCAGTACGGCCTAGATGCCCTACGCGCTAGACGTCGCCGGTGGAGAAAGCGCAGGAAAGCACACGAGAGAGAGGAAGAAGAGAACGCCAGAGGTAGAAGAAGAGACTGACAGTGGACCCCGGGTCCACCTGTCAGCCAGAGGGGGCACTGTGCTCTCGGGTACGACTAGCGTAATTTAGTAATTTAGGATTTCTATTCTAAATTTTACTGTAACCAAAGTGGAAATATCTCGTTTTTCCCCAACCATGGATTTTTCCACGCAACGCCAGTATACCACACTGTAGTTTTACACCACTCATTGCCCTCTCACTGTAGATACATTTTATTGCGTAAGTAGGATGATTTTTTTTGGTAAGAGCAATGTTTGTTCAAAACAACTTTTAGCAAATCTCGAGGATGAGATTTTTCTTAAGGGGGGTAGTGTTGTAACACCCCAAAATTTTAAAAATGATTTATCAATTAAAATTTTGCCAGGAAATTAAAATTTTTATTTTCTGGATTTATCTTTTGATTTCAGAACCCCTCTTCTCTTTGATATTGTGGGTTTTTACATCAAGTGGAAACTTTCCAAAAATATTATTGGACTTGTATACTCTCTCTATAAAACAATTCTTTTATCAGTGGATCTAATTGCATAATTATTTTTCCTGAGCTTTATTTCCTTAAAAAGGATTTGTCATGAGTTTCAGAGCTCTATTTGCACTACAACCCTTTCAGAAAATTCTTGAAAATTTCAACCAAAATTTGGGGAGGTCATGTGATGTTGCCACATCACTTTTATGCAAAAATATCTTTTGGTCATTGGAGATTTTGAGCTCTACACCAAATTTTTAAATCTGGTCCAGTAGGTATTTTTGCAATGGAACCTATTTAAATATTTCTTTAAAAATTCTTCCAAGTGTTTGGAGATGTCAGTAGATGCATATGATTCAACTTTATGCAAAAACCCATGAGTGTTCTTTGAAAAATTTGAGCAAATCATCCTCTTTTGCTCTCTGGTTCAGTTTGGCATTTTCTACTGCAACCCTAATTTATTTTGCTCTTGTGCCCATGAACTTTTTCCTGCTTGTAGTCCTCCCTACAAAACCCTTAAGTCCAGGAGAGTGGAGCCATTGGAGTATTTTTGGTCCATGCAACAATGCCCATCACTTTCTATCCAGAACTGAAGATTTGCAAATCTTGCACTAACAAGTTTCTTGTTTTTTCCAAATAACCTTGCCATCATCACTTGCACCTAAAGAGACCCCAACCTGGAGATTTGGGCCACCCCAAGAGTTGGCTAGATGCCCATGGCATTCTGTCGAGCACCTTGAGTGCATGAATAGTTTTGGCATGATTTTTAGTTTGCATTGTGAACTTGAGCCCCTGACCCATCCAGCTTGTCCACTAAGCCCCTAGCTAACTCTAACCTAGACCTGTTAATCCCCAGTCTCATTCAAGCCCTCTAGCATGCCTTGGCATTTTGCCGAACGCCTGGCGTGGGTGCGCTGGGCGCGCCCAGAGCGCGCGTTTTACACGTGCGTGCGCGCGGGTCGCCGCGTCCCGCCCCTGGCCCTTGCTCGCCTGCAGAGCCACGGCCGTCCTCGTCCACACACCAGAGCACTCCAAGCCTCCCCCCGGCGCCCTACAAAGCCGCCGTCAGAGCCCCTTGGCGGCATGCCGGCGTCGGCAGCATGCCTCTGCCATGGACGGCGCCGCCAAAGACACACGCGCACCCCAGCTGCCCCTGGAACAGCTCGAGCTCATCCGCAAGATCGTTGGCAAGTGCTCGTCGCTGCCACGTCGCCCTGCAGCTACAGAACGGAGGTTCGCTGTTCTTATCCATGGCCGCCGCGGGAACCGACCTCGACCGCCTATAAAAGGAGCCCCCGAGCTCGTCCAGACCCTCAGGCGACCTCAGACCATCTCCCTAGAGCCCCCACAACCAGCAATCGACGGCAGGAAGCCTTCTTCCTCGTCTCCGATCAGTTGGGCCGCCGCCATGCTCCGGTGCCATTCGTCGCAAGCAGAGCCTTTCCCGTCCCTCCAGTGCCACCACCGTCTTCCCCTCGACCGTGTGGAGCCGCCCAGCCCCTCAGCCTCGACGGAGAGCCACCGTAGCCCAGGCCCCCAAATCCACCAGAACCACCGTCCGCCGCGGAGCTCGCCGCCGGCGACCCCCTCCACCCCAGCCAGCCTAGCAACCACCGGGAGGACAGCCCTAGACTGGCGGATCCATCCCCTCCATCAGAACCCCACGAGGAGCCTCCATTCGCCGACGGCGATCGCCGGAGCTCTGCCTCCGGTCGGCCATAAGAGAGGAAGGCGCGGGCGACTGGTCAAACCTGACCAGTGGGCCCGATGGACCCACTGTCGATGACCCAGCGACGACCCACGCTGGCTTTAGTGGAAGCGTAAAACCCAGAGTATGTTTCCTCCTATTCGAAAACGTATTACTCCCCGAACCGTTTTCTTTTTCTGGTTTTTGTTAAAAACAGATTTTGACTAAACTTTGACAGGCTATAACTTTTTAAATATAAGTCCAAATGACTTGATTCTTTTTCTGTTGTTTCTAAAATTCTGTCTAGTTTATTTTCATATTTATTTGAAAATTTTCCAAACAACTTTTTTGTACTGTTTTTAAACTATGCGTTAATTTGAATATTTTCAAAAATAGGATTTTTGAAGAAGAAGGCAACCTTCAAAAAGTGCAACCCCACTTGCATACACTTGAAGGCAAGCATTCTGAACCCTGGCATAATATTTTGTGTGTTGTTTGATATGGTTACAACATCACCTTGACATGGAGCATTCGTTATTTTATGTGACGATACGATCATACGCATGAGTGCATAATGAGATTCTTTGCTGTTAGAATTGGACATGCTTGTGATAGTAATCATCCTCGTGAGCTTTTCATGCATACCGGAAGGACGCCGGGAAAGTCTCTGTCTTGGGTAGACACGAGCTTGTCCCTAGTCCCTAGTCGAGACGAGTGTGTCCGGTATGGCATGATGAGGTATGATGAGTGGTGATTCTGTTGAAATATATTTGTTATGCAAATCATACAGGGAATACTTGGACCTCCTGAGTCGGCCGTAGATCGAGTCTTGTTCCAGTAACCGCCATACTTGTTTCGTACTACCACTTGTCCCTGCCGTGGGTAGGGTACGGTTCAGTAAGTTGTCAACCCCTTACCAAGCACACACCATACAGAGAGGCCATGGTGGAAGATACCGGAGGCATCCGGTAGGCATGCCACCTGGTCCGGGGGCATGGGTGTTTCCAGTTGTAGCCGAGGGGAGTGGCTTCCCTAGTTTGCGCGCGTTATAAATTTTGTGACCCCATGCTAATCGAGATTGTAGCCTCCCCACTTAGAGTTTTGCTTGACAGGTGTCGTGGGTGATTCCAGACACCAGTAAGTTAGGCTGGTGTGTGCGGTCAGGTGTGTTTTCAATTAAAAGACCGTAAGCGGAATTAGTCCCGATGGACTAAATAAATCCGTTACTCGTGGGTAAAGAGTACACCCTCTGCAGAGGTTAAATCTTTTCGAATAGCCGTGTCCATGGGTAAGGACTACAGTCTGAGATGGGTCTGGTGTCGGTCTTAGTGTCGGTCTTCAGAGGAGAAACTGCTAAACCAGAACATTGATTATGACCTGTGACATATGAGGCTTATGATTATTATTATTGTGGACTATCCATTTGCATTACTTGAATTATTGAGTATCCCTGGGACGGTTCTACCTCCTGGATACTCACTGCGATTAAATTATTTATAAGCCCTTTATGTGGTGTCGCTCAGACGCCCGACTATGGCATGCTTGTTATTTGAATTATTTATAAGCCCTTTATGTGGTGTCGTTCAGACACCCGACTGTGGCATGCTTGTTATTTAAATTATTTATAAGCCCTTTATGTGGTGTCGCTCAGACGCCCGACTGTGGCATACTTGTTATTTAAATTATTTATAAGCCCTTTATGTGGTGTCGCTCAGACGCCCGACTGTGGCATGCTTGTTATTTAAATTATTTATAAGCCCTTTATGTGGTGTCGCTCAGATGCCCGACTGTGGCATGCTTGTTATTTCTACTATTTATAAGCCCTTTATGTGGTGTCGCATAGACGCCCGACTGTGGCATGCTTGTTATTTCTTTTATTTATATGCCCTTTATGTGGTGTCGCTTAGACGCCTGACTGAGGCATGATTTATCTTATTATCCTTTCGAGGCGTCGCTTCAGACACTCGATCGGTGCATTTTATTTCTACTCCCGTATTGCATGTTCATATTTTATATGAACAACCTGCATGCGTGCATCATTGATTTTGTTTATTTCGTGACTGACGTTATGATCATAGAATATTTCAGAGCATGATTATAATTTGTTATATTATACCCGTGTTCATAATGTTTGCGAGTACATTCAAAAGTACTCACTGGCTTGTCCCTGGCTATTGTCTTGGCCAGATTTCTTGCATGGAGAGGAGCGCCACGATGACAGCCCTGGAACCTAGGCAATGGAGATAGCAGCCGCGCGAAGATAGGAGTTATCCTGGTCAGCTATTCCCGTGGGAAATGGAGTCCCATAGACGCAGATGAACCACAAACCGCTTCCGCCATCAACCACTAGAAACCATTTGTTGTACTCATAGGCCACAATGGTCTTTTACTACATATTTTGTACTTTGGTTGGAATTCCTGTATCAATTTGGTGCCTCATCAGCTAACAGTAATCCTGGGGCTGGTGAGCACAAGGGCCATTTTCTGGGAAATTAATATCCCGAAAATCCGGTCCTGACAAGAGACGGGAGTACGTGCGCCGTGCATGCACCTCTTCTCTTCGTGCACGTCCCCCACCTACGTGGGTGTGTGTGAGAGATACAAACCGCATTCGTGAGTGTTTTTTGTTTTGGGGTGGGGGTGGGGTGGGGGTTGATTTCGTGAATTATTTGTGGGAATATGTCGATGACATCTCAAACAAATTTTTGCATGCAATGTGTGTGAAATGGAGGCCTATCCATATCATACATAGAGGGTTGGGCAATCCACGAGAAGTGAGGGAGGGGTCATAGCTATCGATAGAGTCGAAGAGAGGATCAAGTGGGTTGGTGCGAGATCGATGAAGAGAGCCATCGAAATTGTGTGTGTGTGCAAGTCAAAGATATAGGGCGACTGGCCTACCGGAACGTTAGAGGGCACATGTCAAGTTTGTGTGTGGTAGGGAGGCATGACTAGAGCACTCGATGTATCGGTGTGTGTGGGGAGGAGGGGGTGGGGGGAGGGGTAGGCAGAGGCCTAACTATAGAGGTAGAATGACTCGTATATGTGCTGAGAAGGAGAGACCCAGCTATGTCTTGAGGGAGATCGGTCAACATCCATACATAACTGAAGGACGGGAAATATGATGGGACAGAGAGAGAGAGGAGAGAGAGAGGGAGGGAGAGGGAGGGAGAGGGGTAGAGTGCTGGATGGGTGATGGAGTTGCTTCTCGAAGATGGCGGGAGAGGCCTACTAGACAAACTGAGGGTGGAACTGCAATGTTATCAATAAGAGTGAGGATGTGTTTCTGTGTGTGCCTGTGCGTGATAGATCTGTTGGGACGCATCCATGGATGATGAAGGGGAACCATGTGTTTGGTAAGCAAACCTAACTAGATCGGTAGATCAATTGTTGTTTGTCGGAGGAAGGGAGAGACACAACTAATGAGGTAGATCGATTGACGTGTGGGTAAACACGAGTTATAAGGACCTAGCTAGCTATATGTATAGCGAGAGATTGGTCGGTGTACGTCCATTTGTTAGAGGCAAATAAGGCCCAGCGAGACGGATAGACAGAGAGAATGGAGCTAGGAGGTGGTGCGAGAGGCCCAACTACTAGCTAGATAGGGGGAGGAGTGTGCGGTTGTGAGATCGATGAAAAGAGGGGCGAGAGTTTACACGTGTGTCTGACCGTATGAGAGACACGAGGCAAGGACACATAAAGGAGGAGATTGAAGGTGTGCGTGTATGTTGTAGGCAAGCATCGCTGGAGAGGTTTATCGATCGGTGTGTGTCGGAAAGGAGTTGTGGAGACTCTGGGAGAGCGACCTAAAAAAAATGAATGTGCCCGGTGGATAGAATGCCGAGGGAGGGGGAGGGCGAGGAGGGCGTGTGCATGCACGAGAGAAAATTAGTGGTAGCTACAAAGGTTAGAGGATTGTGTGGGTGTAAGAGACTAACAAAGATCATAATTTGATATGAAAGTGGATTCATATATTTGAATAGGAGATCATAGTGTTTTAAACATTGCATGCATGAATATAGCATTGATACACGTGCTGTGCACATGTTATACCATAATGTGATAATGCATGGCGTTTGCAACTCACAGCTAAATGCCGAACAATCTAAACCATACTATACATCAAACAATCTCACATTTTATTTGAATTTGTGATAATGTGTGGCGTTTGCAGCTTACAACTAAATATCGAACAATCTAAACAATACTATATATCGAACATTCTCACATTTTATTTGAATTTGTGGTAATGTGTGGTGTTTGCAACTCACATCTAAATACTTGTAGGCGTAGGGGGCGGGGCACCATACATAATGTGATAAACACATTATACATATGAGACATGGTTTAGATTATGAAGATCTAGCTAGAGCTAGAAATGTAATGTGATTTGAAATCGAAATAAAGTGGATTCAAAAAATCTAGTTTGAGTTCACATAGTACACATAGTTCATATGTAACTCGAGACTAATCATGTGGTGTGCTGTGAAGATAATACACAAACGATGGTTTAACTTGACAATAATGATGATTGCAGATCTTATTAAAACAGAGAAACGAATTCAAATGCTTTGACTTCACAACAATCATTACTGTAGATCTTACTCAAATAGAGAAACGAATTCAAATTTAGTTCATGTTGAAGCGGTAGTATATACGTTTGGAATGCACTAAAACGTTCATTTGAGTAGTAGGTTGCATGGATTATACACGTAGCGAAATATTTTAGTTGAACATAACATGAATTCAAAGTTTAGAATGACATTTGTAGTGCACATTGATTTGGTACAGTACACGTTAGGCTTGTCCGGAAATTTCAACCCGCGCCTTGTTAGCCCGAAATATTTAAGATATATCTTTGCCTCGTTGTGCTCCGACAACTCCCTCCATCTCAACCCGCGCCTTGCTATTCCGAAATTACAAAGCGCGCGAAAACTCCTACCTCCTGTGAAATCCCGAGACGCGACATGCCCGTGGTACCCCTGAACCGAAAGAACCGCCTCAAATCGGTGGGGGTACTTTCGTAACTTACCCCACATTTTGGACAAGCGCGTCTCTAAGCCATGGTTCCCCACTGCCATCCCATCCGCCCACCCATTCGTACACCGAGGCCGTGAAAACCCGCGATGAAACCCCACACCCAGCTCCATCCGCCACCCAGCCGGAGCCTCTTCCCCGACGACGTCGTCCACAGCAACTCCTCGACGTCCCTTATCCACCGTACCTGATGAGGATCCGTCGTCGATCTCATCGTCCCGCCGGTTCAGCCACCCCGTCCTCCACCTCCAAGGAGCTGCCCCGACGTTCCCCTCGTCTTTCGCGCCACCTCCATTCCCAAACCGCCGTCTTCACCTGCACCACCGGAAGAGAATCATAATCACCGTTTCCTCGGATGAAGCTGCGTCCTAATCGGCGCCACCAAAGAGGTTGTACACTAATCGCCGCATTTTCTTCTTGATTCGATCTCACGATGCTGCCGGCGCTCGGTCCCGAGCCAACACGGCGCGGCTCCATCCACGACGGCGTCGCCGGCAACTTCCTCCACGGCGTCGCTCCCTCGGCGGCGACGTGCACATCAATAGGAGCTGCTGTTGCTTTAGCTCTCGCTCGCGCTGCTACTCTGCTCTTGCTCTCGGTCCCCTGCCTGGTCTGCTCTTGCTAATGCTCTTGCTCGCGCTGCTGCTCTCGCTCCTGCTCTTGCTCTTGCTTGGGATGCTGCTCCGATTTAGCTACACTTCAGTCGACTGAATCGACTTTTGGGTCAGTCGATTTTCATGGGGTGGGGGGCTCGCCGGGGTGAAGGAAGAACCAGCCGCAGCGGGGAGGGGGGCTCGCCGGAGAGGTACCCCACTATCTATCTTAGGGTTGAGGATGGGGGCGGTGGTCGCTGGCGGTGGCGGGGTGTTGGCGGTACGGTGGCGTCGGGATCACCGGAGAAAAAGCTCGGCACGGGGGCCTAGAGGGATGGCCGGGGCAGCGGCGGACTAGCAGTGGGGAGTGTTTTCGGGGCGGGCGGGGCGGCGCATCGCCGGCCGCCGGCGGCGGGGGGCTGCTGTTTGGCCGGTGGTGGCTGGCGGCTCAGGGGGTGGAGGTTGAAGATGAACCGCAGGCCCTTGATTTCATATCCAACGGCTGCAAAATCGACTGACCAAAGATGAAAAAGTCATTCGGCCGACGTGTAGCCTCACCTTGCTAGTGCGTTCAATTGCGACAGCAAAATTCAGTTTCGACAGCAAAATTCAATTTCGACAGTTAAGTTCAGTTTTGACAGTTAAGTTCAGTTTCGACAGTTAAGTTTAGTTTCGACAGTTATGTTCAGAGATGAGTGGCTGATGTATTTTACATCTAGCACTTTGTGGTTATGTATTTTACATCATGTATTGGAGATGCTATTAGAATTCCACTCAGGTTAACGTTGTTCGTTGTCTCTCTTGTCCTGCTTCAGCCTCGGCATCGTACAACTCACCGGAGCTACTCCAACGACGAAACCCTCCATCACAGCGGAGCAGTACCTCGGGCTCCATCTCCAGACGCCTAAGATCTTCTTCCCCTCCTCTGACAGCAAAGTCAGACGGAGCATCCTCACCGGCCAACCCAATCACGCTGAGATCGACATGGCTTCGCCAAAGAGGTTGTACACTTGTTGCATCTCTTATTTACTCTACATGTTATATATATTGTCCACTGAGCACACGGATTTGTTCCTTTAGTGTCTCCTTGAAAGAAAAAACGTAGGAATTTTATTTTCACTTGTCCTCCTTTTCAAATTCCTATTCATGAAGCACAAGACTAATAGATAGTAGCATAATAGCATTATAACCGTACATTTTCTTGTGGTTTGACTTAATCTCACCATGCTTCTTTGCATCCTGTGATCTTCTAATTGTTGTGAATCAAACACCCAGATTGGCAGAAATCCTGTGTTTTTAATTTCTCTGTTTTGCACGTGCATTCCTATCCTATTCCTGTCTATTTCCTATCCCTGCATTGTTGGAATCCTCCAATTCAAACGAGCCTTTACAGAATTACTTCTCTTACAGATAGTTGTCAAAGAAAACCTGCGTGGTTTGTCCCGCTCCTGTTGCACCGTCGTCCACCCCAGCTCAGCTGCTCCAACGACAGAAGGGTCCAGCACAGCAGGGATCTGGACCCCCCCTCCACGCATTTCAGAGTGTAATCGAGAGGAAGATATCTGTTCTGAGGGGGATTCAGAAGGAGTAGACAACTCCTATTTACCCCCTGAGGTCTTCGCTCTAACTTGGCATGCTGATGTTGGTTATATCATGCATATGGTGTCTTGCATTGCTTACTTTATACATCAAATAGGTCATCTGCTTAGTTTAGACATCCTTTGTGTGAATGCCATCTGTTTAGTTTATTCATCATTTATGTGAATTATGCAACGCCATCTTGTTTAGCCAGGCATCATATATGTGAATTTTGCAATGCCATCCTGCTTAGCCAGTCATCTTATATGTAAATTATATCAGGCCATCCTTTTTTTTGTTACATATTACATTTGTGAACAATGTTAGTACATTCAACTGCTCTTCGTGTGCATCAGCCATTTGAAACGGTGATGGCAAATTCTGGAGTGAAAACAAGGTCTTCAGAGCAGACTATGCTATCTGACGAAGCACATATCTCGCTGGTTACGGATAGCTCCTCAGAGGAGGATTCAGAGACAGATGACCAGTCCTATTCCCCCCCCCCCCAGGTGTATGCTCTAACTTGGCAGGGTTATGTTGCTCATATCATGCGTATGGTGTCTCGCATTGCTATGTCATTTGGTTAGTTTAGACATGCTTTGTGTGAATGCCACCTGTTCAGTGTCTAATTACCATATATGTGAATTATGCATTGCCATCTTGTTGCAAGACATTATATATGTGAATTATACAATGCTATCTTGTTGCAAAGGCATTATATATGTGAATTATGCAATGCCATGTTGTTTAGCCAATCATCATGTATGTGAATTATATCATGCTATCATTTTTTTGTATTATGTGTTCCATTTGTCGACAACGTTTGTATATTCAACTACTCTTCCTGTGCATCAGCCATTTGAAGCGGTGATGGAAGTATCTGGAGTGAAAACAAGGTATTCAGAGCAGACAATGCTACCTGCTGAAGCAGACATCCTGCTGGTTACAGAGAGCTCCTCAGAGGAGGATTCAGAGACTGATGACCAGTCCTATTTTCCCCTCTGAGGTCTATGCTCAAACTTGGCAGGGCTATATTACCCATGTCATGCATGTTGTCTTGCATTGCTTAGTTTTTACATCATATATGGATTGCCATCTGCTTACTTGCTTACTATATAAATCATATATTTGAATTATATCATGCCATCATGTTTACATAGTACATACACATCATCTATCTGAATTATGTCATGGCAACCCATTTAATAAAGACATCATATAGTTATATCATCTCATCCTGTTTAGTGTTTACAGTCATCATATTTTGAATTATGGCATTCTATCCGTGAATGTATGTGAATTATGGCATGCCAACCTATTTAATAAACACATTATATAGTTATGTCATGTCATCCTGTTTACATAGTCTCATATTTTGAACTATCTCTTTCCATCTTTTTTAGTTAGCCATCATAATGTGAAATTGTGTCATGCTATCCTGTTTAGTTAGCCATCATATATGTAAAATTGTGTCATGCTATCCTGTTTGGTTAGACAACATAAATATGAATTATTTCATGCCCTCTTTTATTCCCCACTATCCATTGCACCTGTCTATCATACAATGACTATACTTTCAATTACTTTTCTTGTTTATCAGCCATTTGAATTGGAGAGCGTGATGGCAGTATCTAAGGGAGTAACAACACGGTCTTCAGAAAAGATAGTGCTACCAGTTGATGCAGATAGAACCACGGTTGTACTTGCCCAAGGACCAGATCCACCACACAGAACCCAGACTCTCGCAGATTGTACCCCTACCTAGTTGGACAGAGAACCAGCTAGACCCCTTCTAACCCCAACCCCGGCAGATAGTAACCCAGTTCCAGTTGACACAGCATCGTCTCCACCCCAGAGCACCCAAACACGAGCAGTTAGTAAGGGAACTGCAGTGCCCAAAGCACGAGGACCACCACTCCGAATCCCAACTCAACGCTTAAAGGAGAAGAAGATTTGTTCTCAGGTCAAGTTCTGTAGCTATGGTTCATACTCCTTTGCTCTTGCATTACTGTATTTACTCATACCAACTATTTTCAAATTTCAAGGATGGAATTGAAACTCCAATGGCGCAACAGGTATGTTTTAAACCTGTTTCTTTAACTGGTTTGCTGTTGTAACCTGCTCTATGTTGATTTCAATTTCAATTGAATAAACAGTTATGTTCTCATGTCATGCACATTACAAGTGTTGTTATTGCTCTATAGTTACCCACACTTATATTCTGTCTATTCTGCTTTGTCTTGAACAAATATTATTTGAACTGTGTCTCTATCTTGATTTGGCAACAAAAACTAGAATGATATAGACCATAAAGTGACCATGGTACATAGATATATGTTTGTTTCATGCTGTTATCCTATCCACTTTACTACTGAACTCATTTACCAAAATGAGTTTCATATACAACATGGTAAACATGTGATGTGTCTACTTGTTTATCTTTTAGAATGCGGACAAAATATTGGAGAACAGTACCGCGTTATCCAATGGTAAAGTAAGTAATGCAGATAAGGTTCAAGATAGTGAGACATCGCTGTTGGTCTCTAAGAAAGCTGATAAAAACTATCTTGACGACAGTGAGGGAACCCAAAAGTCCTGTCTTGATGTAGTGTTCGAGTTACTGGCCACTACTGCTGGCACAAGCTCTTCGAACTCGCTGCCTGAACCAGTTCGTCTTGTTGTGTCTCAACTTCAAGTTGAAAGACATTGATCAGATGTGCTGCGACAGGAAGCTGAAGGACTAAGAAGTCCCTCCAGAATTCAGATGCATATTTTCTGGTGCAACAGCAAGTGCTGGAGGATTTAAGCGCCAAACAAGAGAAAGTTAATAAGCTTGCTAAGCATCTTGCCAGCATTATGGGTACCCAGGATATTGTTTCTTGAGATCTTCTGAAGTGGTTTCAGTTCTGAATTTGTTTTGCTGCAGCGTTTATTTGCGCTGGTCGCCAACTTTGACAACCAGTGTATATGATATGCTGCTTTGTTCCCTATATTTGCACTGGTGGCGAACTTTGATGCCAAGTGGATGTAATATGTGTAATAGCTGTGATAGCCTAGCGGTAGTTGCTTGCTTATTTATTTCCTTGTTGTCTTGTTTATTTGTTTGCTTGTAGTCATTGCAGTTCTTTTTCCGCGGTTAGCTAGTGGCCGCAATAACCTATTTTTTTAAACTAGGCCACAATAACCATGGTCTAATATTTACTGTAGTGACACTGGGCCTCCTACTGGCCGTAGAAACAGTGGGCCTTCTACGGGCCCTAGAAACAATGGGCCTTCTACAGGCCGTAGAAACAATGGGCCTTCTGCGGGCCATATCATCAATGGGCCTTATATGGGTTGTATGATCGATTGGCCAAACATGGGCCAAACAGACCGCTTTATGGCCGTAAACGGGCTAGAGTTGGAATCATCCGTTCATGGGCCGACCATAACGGGCCATCGTTAATAGGCTGTATTTGATGACGCTATGAAAACGGCCCAACGTATTAACGGACCACAAACGGGCCGACTGTAACCACGGGCTGAATTTGGCCCACAAGTAGAAAATGACAGTAACGGGCCGTAAGTAAACGAATGCTGGAAATGAGCCCAAGAATAAATGGGCTCTAAGAAGGCCGAAAGATGACATGGGCTGGAAACGGCCCAACGGAATAACGGGCCGTTAATGGGTATAAAGTGATACACTGTTCATTACGGGCCAGTTTCACCATGGGCCGTTAATGTGTGTAAATTGATACACTGTTCATTACAGGCCAGTTTCACCACGGGCCGTTAATAGGCCAAGAGTTACATAGGGCCTCATATGGGCCGAAAGACGTCATGGGCCATACATGGGCCAGAAGTCAAAACGGGCTGGAATCATATTGGATGGCCCAGATGACGCTACTGGGCCTAATTCGGATAGGGCGTAACGGGCCGTGGGTTAGCGGGCTGTAAATGGGCTATATGCGAACAGGCCGTTAACAGGCTTTCCATCGGCCGGCCCGCCACCTTTTGACCATGTCAAACGGGCCGGCCTTTTCATAGGAATGGGCCTCTGTTGGGCTGTGCCACGTGTCGACGTATCATAGGCGCCTTCTGTCCAATGAGTGGATGACATATGTCCCAACGATGAGCCGACACGTGTTTCCTCCAGCCAATGATGATTTTACACGTGGAAAATCCCCATTGGTCGGGGCTGTTAACGGGTTATCGGATCCTAAACCCGACCCGATAGCTTAACGGCGTTCCGTTATGGTGGATGCCATGTGTCGGTCACCCTTGACGAAAGCACTTCCGTGACGCGTGATTTATCGTCATGGAAGTGCACACTTCCGTGATGATAATTTTGGTAATGTCATGGAACACTTCTACGACAGCACAGGTATGACTATCTTGATTCTGTCATAAAATCATCATGGATGTACATGCATGACAAAAAACGCGACCTACTATGAGAAACATGTATCATCACGGAAGTGTATTTTTTTGTAGTGCTTACACGTAAGTGGGACAGGAAGATGTGAAAATGGTGTTTGTCTTCACTATAATCTTCCGATGATGAGAATATATGCACGTAGTCCCTAACAACATTGAAAGCATTGTCTTTTAAACCGGGAATAACTGGAATGGGGTTCCAATCTGCAGGAATTGGCTGCCTCTCCAGTTGGGATAGGTCTTCGGCCGGTGGACTTGCTGTACTTTTTGCTGGAGTGGAATTTTTGTGTGGTACGGCTGGTGCTATGGCAACTGAAATCGGCATACCTTTTGCTGGAGTGCAGGTCCTGTGTGGTGGGGCTAGTGGTGTGGCCAGTGAAGTATGGCTACAGTCTGCTGGAGTCGGTCCTACGTTTTGTGTCACTGGTTGTACAGCCAATATAAGTGAGGTGGTGTCTGATTTCTCCGGCACAACCACGTTTTTCAAGGACTTTGCTGGTGCTCCTTCGGGTTCGGCAATCACCCTTTTCCTTTTTGATGTCTGATGCATAAGAACAACATTTGAGTTGAAAAACATGGTATGATGACAGATGGAATATGTATTGATAATGGATGGGCATGGCATCTCGACATATATGATGAGTAAACTAAGCAGATGGCGGTGCATCAAAGTAGAAGAAATGCAAGACAACATATGCAAGATACGCGCAATCAATTAAACCTTGCCAAATTAGAACAGGCACTTTGATGGGTGAACAGGACAGGCCATCTGCCTTTGACTCCTCGAGGTTAGAATAGTCATTAGGATCATATTCTGAACAAGAATCAACAGGTGGGGAGCGTATGAGTTTCATTGCATCCAGAATGGCACTCAATGCCTTGGTGCCAATTTTGTAAGTCACTGCGGTGTTTAGCTTCAAGAGTGGACTGCTGCTAGTGCGACACAAAGCAGCTACATAGATCATAGTGTAGATATAACGGGAAAACCGTAAGCATCAGAGTAAAATCAGCAAAGTGGAACTTGCTGGAATATATGTGCTAGTATTTCCGGTACGGCTAGAAAGGCTTCGGATACCAGCTCTCTTGAACTGAAGGTGCGGTACTGTTAATATCAGTGTAACTCTCAAAGGCGACACAGCTCCCCGCACTTCCTTGCTATTCTTATAGGATTCAATGGGCAGGCCACTACAAATCCTATTCCCATGTTTACAAAATCCTACGAATCAAAGAGGCCCGAAGAGTTCAAAGTGTCCATACCAATCGACCGTATAGAACTCTACACTGCAAATGTCCCTGCTCATCTTCACTACAAGGAACATACTATACTACTATCATACTCCCTCCATTCCAAAATATAAGTCTTGGTAGAGATTTCCACTATGGATCACATACAGATGTATCCAGATACATTTTCGAGTGTATATTCACTCATTTTGCTCCATATGTAGTCCATGGTGGAATCTATACAAAGACTTGTATTTAGGTTCGGAGAGAGTACTTATTAAAGAAGAACCGAAGAGGAACATGCTAAAGAAGAGCAAGCAGATTTTGGATAATAAAATGTTTGTTGGGCAGTGCCCACACATGATGAACCAAAGCGCATTAAGAAAGCAACTCACTGCTGTCTCTCTATATGTGGTGCACGTGCTTTTTCTAAAGTAAAGTAGGAACATTAGCTGACCAATTAAATGTTAATTTTTTTAGTAATATCACCATCATATCAGATTCATACTTGAGCAACAAGTTTGGAATTATGAGTGGCACATTGTTTAGCTTGATGGATTCAGGAGCAGTGCTAAGCAGGTACAATGATGGTACTGAATATAAAGGCATGTCTGCATGCAAGTCGCGTGACTTTTGTCATTTGGGTCAGTCAACCATTTTTGGCGGTTGGATGAAGATCCTACGTCTCCTAACCCTTCTTCTTCCTTGTCCCTGATTCTTCCCATACAGAACACCGCACGCGCCGCCGGCCGGACCACCGGCCCCCACCGCCTGTGTTCCTCCGCCACCCCCACCCCCCACCCCCACCCCCACCCCCACTCACGTCAAGTTTTCTTCGTTTGGCGAGGCCCCACCACCCCCCCCCCAACAACCAAAGTCCCCACCCAAGCCCCTTCGTTCGCACCGGCGAACTCCGGCGAGCTCTGAAAAATCGACTGACCTAATTTTGAAATTTAGTCTACTGTGATTTAACCAGTGTGGAATATAAAAGGCGAAAACCATAAGCATTGGGAGTATAGTGTTGAGCGTGCCATGGCGGATCTGAAGGTGCAAACCGGACAAAGGCAACTTCGCAACCAATGTTTTCTTTCAACTAGCAAGTAAGTGATGGATAAGAAATCAGAGTAGAGCAGTGGCGATCTATTTTCTTGCTGCGATAAATAAGTTGAGCAGATATGAAAGAGTACTGCCTCTGGTGTGGCGCCATGTATGCATCTGCTGAGAATTTGACGGTGTTGTGGTAGCGATGGCTGTCGGTGGCGTGGAAGCAGATCTAGGAGGGTAGACGGTGGTGGCAGGGCGTGGTGGACGAGACGGTCGTAGGAGCGACGCCGGCAAGGTGGACGACGACAGGGATGAAGCGAGAGGACGGGATGCAAGGATCCCGGTCCAAAGCCGTGGATGAGAGAGGTCGATCTCTTGTAATGGACGGCGGCGTCGGGGTATCAGCTCCGGCATGGTGGAGGAGGACGGCGGTGGATGGGGTGGCGGACGGAGGAGGCTGGGGTGGCGACAATGTTTTGGCGCCCACGGAGTACGGATGGGGAAATGGATGTTGGGTAACGTAGTAATTTCAAAAAAATTCCTACGGACACACAAGATCATGGTGATGCATAGCAACGACAGAGGAGAGTGTTGTCCACGTACCCTCGTAGACCGAAAGCGGAACCGTTAGCACAATGCGGTTGATGTAGTCGTACGTCTTCACGATCCGACCGATCAACTACCGAATGCACGGCACCTCCGAGTTCAGCACACGTTCAGCCCGATGACGTCCCTCGAACTCCAATCCAGCCAAGTGTTGAGGGAGAGTTTCGTCCGCACGACGGCATGGTGATGATGATGATGTTATACCGACGCAGGGCTTCGCCTAAGCACCGCTACAGTATTATCGAGGTGGACTATGGTGGAGGGGGCACCGCACACGGCTAAAAGATCAAATCAATTGTTGTGTCTATGGGGTGCCCCTCTCCTCCGTATATAAAGGGGGGAGGAGAGGGCCGGCCAAGGGGAGGAGGAGCGCCCAAGGGGGAGTCCTACTCCCACCGGGAGTAGGACTCCTCCTTTTCCTATTTGGAGAGGGAGAGGGAAGGAAGAGGAAGGGGGGCGGCCCCCTTCCCAATTCGGATTGGGCTTGGGGGGGCGCCCCTCCCTTGCTCCTTTCCCCTCCTTTCCACTAAAGCCTATTAAGGCCCATATACCTCCCGGGGGGTTCCGATAACCTCCCGGAGCTCCGGTATTATCCCGATCTCACCTGGAACCATTCCGGTATCCAAATATAGTCATCCAATATATCGATCTTTACGTCTCGACCATTTCGAGACTCCTCGTCATGTCCGTGATCACATCTGGGACTCCGAACAACCTTCGGTACATCAAAACACATAAACTCATAATATAACCGTCATCGAACTTTAAGTGTGCGGACCCTACGAGTTCGAGAACTATGTAGACATGACCAAGACACGTCTCCGGTCAATAACCAATAGCGGAACCTGGATGCTCATATTGGCTCCCACATTCTACGAAGATCTTTATCGGTCAGACCGCATAACAACATACGTTGTTCCCTTTGTCATCGGTATGTTACTTGCCCGAGATTCGATCGTCAGTATCTCAATACCTAGGTCAATCTCGTTAGCGGCAAGTCTCTTTACTCGTTCTGTAATACATCATCCCGCAACTAACTCACTAGTTGCAATGCTTGCAAGGCTTAAGTGATGTGTATTACCGAGTGGGCCCAGAGATACCTCTCCGACAATCGAAGTGACAAATCCTAATCTCGAAATACGCCAACCCAACAAGTACCTTCGGAGACACCTGTAGAGCACCTTTATAATCACCCAGTTACATTGTGACATTTGGTAGCACACAAAGTGTTCCTCCGGTAAACGGGAGTTGCATAATCTCATAGTCATAGGAACATGTATAAGTCATGAAGAAAGCAATAGCAACATACTAAACGATCAAGTGCTAGGCTAATGGAATGGGTCAAGTCAATCACATCATTCTTCTAATGATGTGATCCCGTTAATCAAATGACAACTCTTTGTCTATGGCTAGGAAACATAACCATCTTCGATTAACGGGCTAGTCAAGTAGAGGCATACTAGTGATACTCTGTTTGTCTATGTATTCACACATGTATCATGTTTCCGGTTAATACAATTGTAGCATGAATAATAAACATTTATCATGATATAAGGAAATAAATAATAACTTTATTATTGCCTCTAGGGCATATTTCCTTCAGTCTCCCACTTGCACTAGAGTCAATAATCTAGATTACACAGTAATGATTCTAACACCCATGGAGCCTTGGTGCTGATCATGTTTTGCTCGTGGAAGAGGCTTAGTCAACGGGTTGCAACATTCAGATCCATATGTATCTTGCAAATCTCTATGTCTCCCACCTGGACTTGATCCCGGATGGAGTTGAAGCATCTCTTGATGTGTTTGGTTCTCTTGTGAAATCTGGATTCCTTTGCTAAAGCAATTGCACCAGTATTGTCACAAAAGATTTTCATTGGACCCGATGCACTAGGTATGACACCTAGATCGGATATGAACTCCTTCATCCAGACTCCTTCGTTTTCTGCTTCAGAAGTAGCTATGTACTCCGCTTCACATGTAGATCCCGCTACGATGCTTTGTTTAGAACTGCACCAACTGACAGCTCCACCGTTCAATAAAAACACGTATCCGGTTTGCGATTTAGAATCGTCCGGATACTGTCAAAGCTTGCATCGACGTAACCATTTACGACGAGCTCTTTGTCACCTCCATAAACGAGAAACATATCCTTAGTCCTTTTCAGGTATTTCAGGATGTTCTTGACCGCTGTCTAGTGATCCACTCCTGGATTACTTTGGTACCTCCCTGCTAAACTAATAGCAAGGCACACATCAGGTCTGGTACACAGCATTGCATACATGATACAGCCTATGGCTGAAGCATAGAGAACATCTTTCATTGGTCGGGCATTGAGTCTTACTCAACTTCACACCTTGTAACACAGGCAAGAACCCTTTCTTTGCTTGATCCATTTTGAACTTCTTCAAAACTTTGTCAAGGTATGTGCTTTGTGAAAGTCCAATTAAGCGTCTTGATCTATCTCTATAGATCTTGATGCCCAATATATATGCAGCTTCACCGAGGTCCTTCATTGAAAAACACTTATTCAAATATCCTTTCATGCTATCCAGAAATTCTATATCATTTCCAATCAACAATATGTCATCCACATATAATATTAGAAATGCTACAGAGCTCCCACTCTTGTAAATACAGGCTTCTCCAAAAGTCTGTATAAAACCATATGCTTTGATCACACTATCAAAACGTTTATTCCAACTCCGAGAGGCTTGCACCAGTCCATAAATGGATCGCTGGAGCTTGCACACTTTGTTAGCTCCCTTTGGATCGACAAAACCTCCCGGTTGCATCATATACCACTCTTCTTCCAGAAATCCATTCAGGAATGCAGTTTTGACATCCATTTGCCAAATTTCATAATCATAAAATGCGGCAATTGCTAACATGATTCGGACAGACTTAAGCATCGCTACGGGTGAGAAGGTCTCATCGCAGTCAATCCCTTGAACTTGTCGAAAACCTTTTGCAACAAGTCGAGCTTTATAGACAGTAACATTACCGTCAGCGTCAGTCTTCTTCTTGAAGATCCATTTATTTTCGATGGCTTGCCGATCATCGGGCAAGTCAACCAAAGTCCATAATTTGTTCTCATACATGGATCCCATCTCGGATTTCATGGCCTCAAGCCATTTTCCGGAATCTGGGCTCACCATCACTTCTTCATAGTTCGTAGGTTCGTCATGGTCTAGTAACATAACCTCCAGAACAGGATTACCGTACCACTCTGGTGCGGATCTTACTCTGGTTGACCTACGCGGTTCAGTAACAACTTGATCGGAAGTTTCATGATCATCATCATTAACTTCCTCACTAATTGGTGTAGACGTCACAGGAACCGGTTTCTGTGATGAACTATTTTCCATTAAGGGAGCAGGTACTGTTACCTCATCAATTTCTACTTTCCTCCCACTCACTTCTTTCGAGAGAAACTCCTTCTCTAGAAAGGATCCATTCTTAGCAACGAATGTCTTGCCTTCGGATCTGTGATAGAAGGTGTATCCAACAGTCTCCTTTGGGTATCCTACGAAGACACATTTCTCCGATTTGGGTTCGAGCTTATCAGGTTGAAGTTTTTTCACATAAGCATCGCAGCCCCAAACTTTAAGAAACGACAACTTTGGTTTCTTGCCAAACCACAGTTCGTAAGGCGTCGTCTCAACGGATTTTGATGGTGCCCTATTTAACGTGAATGCAGCCGTCTCTAAAGCATAACCCCAAAATGATAGCGGTAAATCAGTAAGAGACATCATGGATCGCACCATATCTAGTAAAGTACGATTACAATGTTCGGACACACCATTACGCTCTGGTGTTCCGGGTGGCGTGAGTTGCGAAACTATTCCGCATTGTTTCGAATGTAGACCAAACTCGTAACTCAAATATTCTCCTCCATGATCAGATCGTAGAAACTTTATTTTCTTGTTACGATGATTTTCAACTTCACTCTGAAATTCTTTGAACTTTTCAAATGTTTCAGACTTATGTTTCATTAAGTAGATATACCCATATCTGCTTAAATCATCTGTGAAATTGAGAAAATAACGATACCCGCCGCGAGCCTCAACATTCATCGGACCACATACATCTGTATGTATGATTTCCAACAAATCTGTTGCTCGCCCCATAGTTCCAGAGAACGGCGTTTTAGTCATCTTGCCCATGAGGCACGGTTCGCAAGTACCAAGTGATTCATAATCAAGTGGTTCCAAAAGTCCATAATTATGCAGTTTCTTCATGCGCTTTACACCGATATGACCTAAACGGCAGTGCCACAAATAAGTTGCACTATCATTATCAACTCTGCATCTTTTGGCTTCAACATTATGAATATGTGTATCACTACTATCGAGATTCATCAAAAATAGACCACTCTTCAAGGGTGCATGACCATAAAAGATATTACTCATATAAATAGAACAACCATTATTCTCTGATTTAAATGAATAACCGTCTCGCATCAAACAAGATCCAGATATAATGTTCATGCTCAACGCTGGCACCAAATAACAATTATTTAGGTCTTATACTAATCCCGAAGGTAGATGTAGAGGTAGGATGCCGACGGCGATCACATCGACTTTGGAACCATTTCCCACGTGCATCATCACCTCGTCCTTGGCGAGTGTTCGCTTAATCCGTAGTCCCTATTTTGAGTTGCAAATATTAGCAACAGAACCAGTATCAAATACCCAGGTGCTACTGCGAGCTCTGGTAAGGTACACATCAATAACACGTATATCACATATACCTTTGTTCACCTTGCCATCCTTCTTATCCGCCAAATACTTGGGGCAGTTCCGCTTCCAGTGACCAGTCTGCTTGCAGTAGAAGCACTCAGTCTCAGGCTTAGGTCCAGACTTGGGTTTCTTCTCTTGAGCAGCAACTTGCTTGTTGTTCTTCTTGAAGTTCCCCTTCTTCTTCCCTTTGCCCTTTTTCTTGAAACTGGTGGTCTTATTGACCATCAACACTTGATGCTCCTTCTTGATTTCTACCTCCGCAGCCTTTAGCATTGCGAAGAGCTCGGGAATCGTATTATCCATCCCTTGCATGTTATAGTTCATCACGAAGCTCTTGTAGTTTGGTGGCAGTGATTGAAGAATTTTGTCAATGACGCTATCATCCGGAAGATTAACTCCCAGTTGAATCAAGTGATTATTATACCCAGACATTTTGAGTATATGCTCACTGATAGAACTATTCTCCTCCATCTTGTAGCTGTAGAACTTATTGGAGACTTCATATCTCTCAATCCGGGCATTTGCTTGAAATATTAACTTCAACTCCTGGAACATCTCATATGCTCCATGAAAACATCGTTGAAGTCCCGGTTCTAAGCCGTAAAGCATGGCACACTGAACTATCGAGTAGTCATCAGCTTTGCTCTGCCAGACATTCATAATATCTGGTGTTGCTCCTGCAGCAGGTTTGGCACCTAGCGGTGCTTCTAGGACGTAATTCTTTTGTGCAGAAATGAGGATAATCCTCAAGTTACGGACCTGGTCCGTGTAATTGCTACCATCATCTTTCAACTTTGCTTTCTCAAGGAACGCATTAAAATTCAACGGAACAACAGCACGAGCCATCTATCTACAACAAACATAGACATGCAAAATACTATCAGGTACTAAGTTCATGATAAATTTAAGTTCAATTAATCATATTACTTAAGAACTCCCACTTAGATAGACATCCCTCCAATCATCTAAGGATCACGTGATCCAAATCAACTAAACCATAACCGATCATCACGTGAAATGGAGTAGTTTTCAATGGTGAACATCACTATGTTGATCATATGTACTATATGATTCACGCTCGACCTTTCGGTCTCAGTGTTCCGAGGCCATATCTGCATATGCTAGGCTCGTCAAGTTTAACCTGAGTATTCTGCGTGTGCAAAACTGGCTTGCACCCGTTGTAGATGGACTTAGAGCTTATCACACCCGATCATCACGTGGTGTCTGGGCACGACGAACTTTGGCAACGGTGCATACTCAGGGAGAACACTTTTATCTTGAAATTTAGTGAGAGATCATCTTATAATGCTACCGTCAATCAAAGCAAGATAAGATGCATAAAAGATAAACATCACATGCAATCAATATAAGTGATATGATATGGCCATCATCATCTTGTGCTTGTGATCTCCATCTCCGAAGCACCGTCATGATCACCATCGTCACCGGCGCGACACCTTGATCTCCATCGTAGCATCATTGTCGTCTCGCCAACTATTGCTTCTACGACTATCGCTACCGCTTAGTGATAAAGTAAAGCAATTACAGGGTGATTGCATTGCATACAATAAAGCGACAGCCATATGGCTCTTGCCAGTTGCCGATAACTCGGTTACAAAACATGATTATCTCATACAATAAAATTTAGCATCATGTCTTGACCATATCACATCACAACATGCCCTGCAAAAACAAGTTAGACGTCCTCTACTTTGTTGTTGCAAATTTTACGTGGCTGCTACGGGCTTAGCAAGAACCGTTCTTACCTACGCATCAAAACCACAAGGATAGTTTGTCAAGTTGGTGCTGTTTTATCCTTCTCAAGGACCGGGCGTAGCCACACTCAGTTCAACTAAAGTTGGAGAAACTGACACCCGCCAGCAACCTGTGTGCAAAGCACATTGGTAGAACCAGTCTCGCGTAAGCGTACGCGTAATGTCGGTCCGGGCCGCTTCATCCAACAATACCGCCGAACCAAAGTATGACATGCTGGTAAGCAGTATGACTTATATCGCCAGCAAATCACTTGTCTTCTACTCGTGCATATGACATCTACGCATAAAACCTGGCTCGGATGCCACTGTTGGGTAACGTAGTAATTTCAAAAACATTGCTACGCACACGCAAGATCATGGTGATGCATAGCAACCGGAGGGGAGAGTGTTGTCCACGTACCCTCGTAGACCAAAAGCGGAAGCGTTAGCACAACGCGGTTGATGTAGTCGTACGTCTTCACGATCCGACCGACCAAGTACCAAACGCACAGCACATCCGAGTTCAGCACACGTTGAGCCCGATGGCGTCCCTCGAACTCCGATCCAGCCGAGTGTTGAAGGAGAGTTTTGTCAGCACGACGGCGTGGTTACGATGATGATGTTCTACCGACGCAGGGCTTCTCCTAAGCACCGCTATAGTATTATCGAGGTGGACTATGGTGGAGGGGGGCACCGCACACGGCTAAAAGATCAAATCAATTGTTGTGTCTATGGGGTGCTGGCCAAGGGGAGGAGGCATGCCCAAGGGGGGAGTCCTACTCCCACCGGGAGTAGGACTCCTCCTTTTCCTATTTGGAGAGGGAGAGGGAAGGAAGAGGAAGGAGGGAGGAAGGAAAGGGGGGGTCGGCCCCCTTCCCAATTCAGATTGGGCTTGGGGGGCGCGCCCCCTCCCTTACTCCTTTCCCCTCCTTTCCACTAAAGCCCATTAAGGCCCATATACCTCCCGGGGGGTTCCAATAACCTCCAGGAGCTCCGGTATTATCCCGATCTCACCCAGAACCATTCCGGTATCCAAATATAGTCATCCAATATATCGATCTTTACGTCTCGACCCTTTCGAGGCTCCTCGTCATGTCCGTGATCACATCCGGGACTTCGAACAACCTTCGGTACATCAAAGCACATAAACTCATAATATAATCGTCATCGAACTTTAAGCGTGCGGACCCTACGGGTTCGAGAACTATGTAGACATGACCGAGACACGTCTCCGGTCAATAACCAATAGCAGAACCTGGATGCTCATATTGGCTCCCACATATTCTACGAAGTTCTTTATCGGTCAAACCGCATAACAACATACGTTGTTCCCTTTGTCATCGGTATGTTACTTGCCCGAGATTCGATCGTCGGTATCTCAATACCTAGTTCAATCTCGTTACCGGCAAGTCTCTTTACTCGTTCTGTAATACATCATCCCGCAACTAACTCATTAGTTGCAATGCTTGCAAGGCTTAAGTGATGTGTATTACCGAGTGGGCCCAGAGATACCTCTCTGACAATCGGAGTGACAAATCCTAATCTCGAAATACGCCAACCCAACAAGTACCTTCGGAGACACCTGTAGAGCACCTTTATAATCACCCAGTTACGTTGTGAAGTTTGGTAGAACACAATGTTTTCCTCCGGTAAACGGGAGTTGCATAATCTCATAGTCATAGGAACATGTATAACTCATGAAGAAAGCAATAGCAACATACTAAACGATCAAGTGCTAAGCTAACGGAATGGGTCAAGTCAATCACATCATTCTTCTAATGATGTGATCCCGTTAATCAAATGACAACTCTTTGTCTATGGGTAGGAAACATAACCATCTTTGATTAACGGGCTAGTCAAGTAGAGGCATACTAGTGATACTCTGTTTGTCAATGTATTCACATGTATCATGTTTCCGGTTAATACAATTGTAGCATGAATAATAAACATTTATCATGATATAAGGAAATAAATAATAACTTTATTATTGCCTCTAGGGCATATTTCCTTCAGTGGAGGTGGAGAGGAAGGGGGAAGCATGTCTTCAGGGCGCGCTTGTCTCAAATGCGAGGAAATTTACAAACTTAGCCCCCGTTTCAAATTTCCTACATCACAGCAATATTAGTCGGTTGGGGATAGGACGGTAATCTCGCATACACCAAATATTTGCCGGCGAGAGTTTGTTTTTGGCGCCCACCGTGTATGAATTGGGGAGGGAGTCTATTTCGGCCGAGGACACATTGTGTTTTGGTGCCCACCGTGTATGAATCTGGGTGAGAGGCGGTTATGTCACGTTTGAGTGAAATTACAAACCTACCCCTATCAAAACCTGTAGAAATCGAGCAGATAGGCTTTGCGTGGCAGGGATAGGCAGTAGTAATTTCCATCTCGCAGATTTTGGTTTCGGGCGGTTACTGCAACTTTCCCCGCTTCGTGCAAATTTTGCACAGTGCACGTTTACCGTGCCAACTCAATTCGAATCCCTTTTGTATTCTATTTTTTCGGGTGGGATCCATTTTCGATTGGAATAAAATTCTATATACATCATTTTATATATATACTTTCAAAAGCACAACACCCTTTATACATAAATATGGTTTACAAATGGCATGATCTCAGATTCATAAGGTTGTATCCATCAATTTGGATTTTCAAATATTTGAAACCACTTTATGTTGAAATCCAATGTATGCATTCCTCGCTAAGTGGCTCCAATTATTCTGTGTTTCATGCGGGATTTTTTTTACTTCTCAAACATGTATAATGTGTTTCACACCCGCAACATTTAGTGTAATCCCGTTTAGACATTAATTGCATATAAACCATGCATTGTTTCTAATTAAAGAATCTATGGATCACCAATATTGATAAACTATATAACATTACACGTGTCCCCAAATTCAAATGAATATGCATGTTTGATACACCAATTTGCGTTATGATACCATCGATGTCGTGATCTCCAGTTTAAATATTTGAATCCCATTTAATCTAGATATTCGTCTCATATAACTATCACTCATGCTTATATAGGACTATCTCTCTAGACCTATACGCGTTCATCGTCTCTCGGGTATCTCTCATGCTACCTGTAAGTCGACAATGATCTTTTATCTTCGTAACACACTGACGGTACTCTCTCCCTCAACCTTCATCACTCTATCTCTCTCTAAGTATATCTCGCTCCCTGCTATGTGTCTCTAACTATGATTCTCCATGTGGAATCTCTTTCTCTCACACAAACACAAAACTTTGTCTCCCGGGGTCTCATTTCTCTCTACTATTCCCCTGTGTGCCACTCGCACACCCCTCATACAGAGATGTCTTTCGCTCCTTAGGTATGAGAACCTACGACTCTTCCTCTTAAATATCTCTTTCTCACACACAAACACAAACTCTGTCTCCCAGGGTCTCATATTTCTCCATTGTTCTCTTGTATGTCGCTCACACACACTCTCTCTTCCTAGAGATGTCTTGCGTTCCCTCATATGTTTCTCTAGCCATCACTATCGTTTTGAAATATCTTTCTCTCTCGCAGACACAAAACTCCGTCTCTCGGGATCTCATTTCTCTCCGATATTTGTTTGTATGTGAGTCACATGCACCCTTTCTTCATCTCTCTCACACCCACACCCATAACTCAGCCTTCTGATCCACTCGACTCCTATCTCTAACGCGCACTAGCTAGCACCTTTATCTTTCTATTTATCTATTTCTCCATCAACCTTCTTTCATTTATAGGTTGATGTCTTTTGCACAATCGTTAGGCCTCACTCCCTCTGCTCGCCATAGATGCATGCTCCAGCCCACGCCACTATCTCTTAAAGACAAAAACACATGCTCAATTGTCGGGCCTTCTTCCCTGCATTCTCGCATGCATGCATATTCTCATACCGATCCATCTCTCCCATGTCGTTGATCTTAGCTTATGACTTATGTCTTCTTTCTTTTATCTCGATCATGCGCGCGCACACACACACATCCCACGTATACATGTATACCTCTCACACATTCACGTTGAAGGTCTCTATGTCTCCATATGTAGTTCATTACCCTCAACCCTATCGCCACATCGAATCGTTCTCTTCTTGTGTGCACACAACTTCCGCCTGGATGGGTAAAACACACACTCACACTTAACAATCTCCTTCTAGCTACCCCCCCTCTCACTCTTCCCCTATATCCCGGAACCAATAAGACCATCCCTTCGTTTAATTCCCGCCTACATGCACCATCGATATATAGTAATCTTCCTCGCTGTCTCACGAACAAAGACGTTCTCTCGATGTCGACAACTCTCACGCGCACACACCTTCTCTTCCCTCTCTACGAGCATTTTGTCTCTCGCACCCCATCGTTGGTGGCCTGTGCCATACACATCACCTCTCTATGATGAACCCATGCACACTTAAATTACATCCGCCACCAAGGAGCCCGCGACACACACACACACACACAAACAAACACATACAGACACACACGCATGCATGCACCCACCCACCCACCCACACACACACACAAACACACACACACTAAGACTCCATCACACACACACACACTAAGACTCCATCTCTCTCTCACACACACACACACACCCACACACACACACACTGAGACTCCATCTCACACACACATGCTCTAGGCAGAGCATTTGTTCCTACCACCCTTCATCCACCCTTACCCGTATGATAAACAATCACCGTAATTTACTTGTATAACATGGACAAATTCCACTTTACTTTAGTAGTTAGCAAACTTATCATCTGTACCCTTATAAAAAACCGAGTTGGCAATGATGGTGTGCCTGCCATCTTGTAATATAGACCGTTTGATCTATATCTAACGGATAGAAAGCAAACTATGATAATTTTACAAAAGATAGCCGCACCTCTCTCCTCATCCTTATCTCCCACAACCTCATTGCTGAGAAACTAAAAAAGAAAGTCTCTGGAACAATCTAGCATGGTGGCCGCTGTCGCCTACCGGCGCCGTCCATCCCCATGCCTCCGCCCATTGCGACCACTAGTCACCACCACGCTCCATTCCTCCTCACCTTATCTCTCATCTTTCATTTTTTCGATGACATTCTCGAGATACCAGTTTTCCGATAAAACTCTCGAAATATCATTAGTTTTTTCACATGGGATTACTCCTGCATGGGTAAATCACAACAGGTGTTTTGTAAAAAAAATGCATATTGATGTTCCATGCAATGCACGAGCATCTTGCTTGTAATTATATAACGCAAATCACGAGCAGGAAGTGACATTTTTTTACACAACCACGTTAACATGGCCACGTAAATCACTAGCTAAAGTAAATACCATTATACTTATATCCCGATGCAAAAGGTTGAGTACATGTTCGAAGAGTAGAGTCGCACACACGCACTCTGTCTCTCAGAATCTCACACACACACTCACCAATTACGTGACGCCCACTTAAGCAGACACGTATGTTACAATTTGTGCACCCGTGGGTACACGTGATGCTACGCATTTATTTAAGCCGGACGGCGAAGCCAAATAGTAGCTGCATTCATTCCCCTCCCGCCGCCTCGTCTCTGGTCACCGTCGCCCGGATGAGGATCCCCTAACATGAACAATCCAACCATTCTATCACTGACATGTGGGACCCCCAAGCATGGGTCCCACCAGTCAGCGAATGAAAGGCAGGGTTAGGCAGTGATAGCCACGTCAGAGGATCCATGTCCTGCCCGGTAGCCATGGCCCGACCGAAGGTAACAACATACGCGATACTCCCGCCGGAGCGGCTCTTTAATCTGGAAATTTTAGTGGTCATGCATGCATCTTTTTGTGCTAGCACTCCTATATAAGGGTTGACCGGTCACTTCCCACGGACGTGCGCGGGCGGTGGAAGAGGAAGGAGAAGGGAAGCGGGCTGTGGAGTAACTTTTTTACCACAATTTCTTAGGAAACTGAGTGCAATAATTGAGTAGTTTTGCAAACTACCAGTACTGCACCTGAAACGGTTCAAAACCTATACTCCCTTGCCAGCGCGCACTTCCCGCGTGAAACGGTCAGTGTTGCCCTGGAGCGTTAGTGCCGCATTAATGCCCGGCCAGAGCGGAGGTGACCTCTCACTGATGCCGGCTTTGAAGCGGCGTGACGGCCGAGAGAGCGTCGCTTCCCGGTGCACCGACTGCTCCGCGTCGAGGCTGGCCATAGGCCCTGTTTGGATCCATGGGTTAGAGTTAGTTTGAGCTAGTTGAGGCTGAAATAGCCCTAAAGTATCCAAGCATGAGGGTTAAAATTGGAGCAAGTTGCACCGAACCCACCAAAAAAAACTATGCCACCCAAGAGGTGCTAACTAGAGATAGTTCTCATTGGGACCACTGAAAAATCACTTCTCTCTCTCCATCAAGTGCATTTATTGTCACTCTAACCCTGTCACCCAAACACCTCTTTGGCTACAATTAGTTCAGGGTTAGTCATGAGTTAGTCTAACCTCTAGCTAAGTTAGAGTATCCAAACAGGAGCAGTATCAGACATGCAAGTTGCTCAAAGCATACAGTCAAATTCGTACGTGAAAGGATTTTTTTCTTTTTGAAAACGGAACATGAAAGGAATTTTTTTTAGAATGCTCTTGGCATGCCGCTAACATGTGATGAGTTAACCGACCTCAATAGATGGCAAAAACGCCAGCCCGCCGCACTTTGAGAGAGACAAGGAGGGAGAAGCGATACGGGCTGCTGGATTACTAGAGATAGGTGTCGTAGGGAAGCCAAGAAATATGGTGATAGCGTGGGTTAGCCATGTACTAGTATGATGTAACTACACTGGACTGCTGTGTTTCGTACTCTTCCAGTCCACTTTGGAGATGATTGGTTGATTTTATATCGCTGAATAATGTAAAATATTATGAGTGCAGACGCTCCACCCCGAGGTTCCTTGCTCCTTCTCGGTCATCGGGAATCTATGTTCTTCCACTCTATTTTTTTACGTGAGCTTTGTTCATCCTTTTGCCAACACGCGACACATCTAGCATCAAGGTGCACGTGTCATGCAAGGATCCTTCCATCTATATGAAGAACACGTGGGACTGGAACTACGAGACGGACATGTACCCAGGAGTGGACGTGTGAACCTGTGTAATGTAGCACAGTAAGTGAAGTAGAAAGGCACAAATAGTATGAACATGCGTGGCATATAGGCATTTGTCTCTTACTACCACTAAATGTTGTACGTGCAATGCCCGGTGATGTTATGGAGTACGTGACTAAGTACTCTACTACTACTATATTAATTGGAGGCACATATTAGGTTTTATATTTGTTTACGTGTATGCCCCGAGACCTTCCAACTAGACGTGTCTTTCTCTCCGGGTTGCACTTTGTATCGTTCATACCACTAGTACAGTAGTACTACTACGTGTGGTCTCCGACCCAGAAGTGGAGATGCTCTACCACGCTGTTCATGTCCCACTCCTTTCGCTGACGTGTGCGACATCCAGCACGTGCCGTGTGTTTGGCACTCCTTCGTCGTAAGAGTTGTAACGCTAGCATTCATTAGAAATAAAAAATAAATATAAATCACCAGTGATACTATACCACGCGGTTTCCTTGCTCCTCGATATCGGAAAGAATACTTCCGCTCGCTGACATGTGGGACGTCGACCATCCTGGTCCACTTGCCATGCCCGCAGAACTCCAAGGGAGAGTCACCCCGGTCGTCGCGCCGCAGTAATTACTAATGAGCCGTCAAATCACAGGCCCAACCTTTTACCCACTGTGAAGTTGCTCGGACAAAGGAACCATCATGACTTCGTTGAATTCCACTTCTTGAAGAAAACTACTGTACCAGCAGTACTGCTAGCTACAGTAGTTACTCCAGCAGATGCCTCCTTTGGTTCATATGATAGGAATTTTATAGGAATATGAAAATCATAGGAAGTGAGATGACATGCATCTCAATTCCTATAGAGAAAGAGATGCCATTTGATGCATAGGATAGGAATTTTTCCATTGAGTCTAGGCTAATGTACTGGTAATTTGCTCTAAAAACTACAGTAGTAACTAGTAGTACTGTTACATGCTCGTAATTAATTAAACAAATGTACGGGTGACACGGACACACACACTAACTACTAGTACTACTACTTCTCACATGCTGGCCAGACGTCGTCGTTCTCCTTCCCGGCTTTGCCGGCGACACCCCACCGTGCTTGGATCTCCACCGACCTCTCCGCAGCAGCGCGTGCGTCCTCTTCTTTCTTGCGGCGGTGGGCCTCTCTTTTCTTGAGTCCTTTCTGACTTTTCCGCTCCCTCTGTGCGGCTTTGGTCGCCTCTTGCTCTACCGCCCATTCGGCCTTGGCAACTTCAAATTCCGCCCATATAGGTGTGAGGTCGCGAGCGGCGATGAACTCGGCACGGCGGGATGCCACCGCTTGCCTACCATTCTGTGTGCGGTCGTGGGCGGCGAGGAACTCGGCGTGGCGGGATGCCATCGCTTCCTTACGGTTAGTGTGCGCCGCGGTGGCATGAACGACGCTTGGTGACAGCTCTGGGGTGGAGTGGCCGGACAACCGTAAAGTGCATTGGTTTGTCAAGAGCTCAAGGACAGAAGACGAAGGAAATTTGGATTCCCCTTCAATCCTGGTCATTTATTACCGAGTAAAATGCATTGGCGGTCACTGAACTTGTCTTGATAGCTCACTTTGATCATTGTATACGAGATATGGTGATTATACGGTCACTGGCTCAGCGTATAGCTCCGTATTTGTCTGGTTGACCAGTCAAACAGTCCACATGCGCCTCATCAGCTTGTGTTCTTTATCTATCTATCTATGCGGGCCTACCTGTCAGTGGAGAAAGAAATAAAAACCAAAATTATGCGTATGTGACATTACTGTTTAGACGTTTGCCGGAGGCCTCCGCGAACACCGAGCATGTATTCACCTGGATCAACACCAACGGTCATACTCGTGACTCGGCGCCTTGCTCATGTATATCATCCATCACAATGACAATCTATAAATCAGCCTAGCTAGAGAGGGTACTATGGTGCGGAGTATGTACTATCGTGAGCAACCGATCATAGTGCCACTGCACACGAGTGTGTGTCTGATCGATTCGTCCATTATTCGTAAGTTATGTATGGTTGTGTGGTGTCTAATGGTGGTCGTCGAATGCTAGCTGGCGACAAGAGCGGTTGCATGGACGCCTGGTTGTCAATACGTGCCGCATACGCTTCAAAGGCTCGTCATCCATGAGTTCACATTTTACCACCACGCCAGCGTCTGACCGCCCTGGCCTACTGAAACCCCTTCCATCGCTAGCGCGCGCTTCCTGCCTGAAACGATCACCGTCTCTCCAGAACGTCAATGCCGCATTCACTGACCTTAACTGCAGGTGCAGTTGGTGTGTCACTGACATGCGGGCCTGATGCCTGTTGGGCCCACATGTCAGTGAGACAACGTACCTGCGGTTAAGTCACTGAAGCAGCATCCGCATTCACGCCCGACGCGACCTCTCACTGGCGCCGGCATTGCAGCAGCGCGACAGCTGAGAGAGCGCCACCCGCGCTGCATCCCGGTGCAAGCGACTGCTCCACGTTAATGACACCACGGCTGCCGACGAACCTACTCAGGTGCCAGCCGTCCATCCGTCTGCCGCGGCTCATTGCCATTCGCCCGCTATATTAACTTGAGCCCCAGCTCCCAGCCATAGCCAAAGACCCACACTCATTCTCCTCCGGTCCCTTCCTTCTGTTGGCGCCACTCCAACCATGGCCTCCGGGCACTCCAAAGCTCTCTTGGACATACTCTCGTAGGAGCAGACGAAGGACATCGGTGGCTCCGCTCCGAGCGCGCTCCAAAGCTCTCTTGGACGTACTCACGCAGGAGCAGACGAAGGTGATCGCCGGCTCCCCCCCCCCCCCCCGGCAGCCCTCCGCCGCCAGGACCACGAAGCCGGCGCGCGTGCGCGGGCGCAGCCGGCAGCGAGGAAGAGTAGTACACGGTAGGTCGCCACCGCTCTGGTCCCAGGATGGCCACCGCTCCTCCACTCAGTCGACGCCAAGCTTGGTGGGATAAAAATCGGCGGCCAATTAGCCGCTTGATGGTGACGTGGAGGCGGAAATCTTCATAACCTTGTGC
Organism: Aegilops tauschii subsp. strangulata; assembly: GCF_002575655.3. NCBI lineage: Eukaryota > Viridiplantae > Streptophyta > Magnoliopsida > Poales > Poaceae > Aegilops > Aegilops tauschii. The sequence continues at coordinate 43,525,408 of NC_053039.3, forward strand.
TCCGGAGGAGGAGGTTATCGAGGCGGATAAGGAGGAGGCAAAGGCAATGGTCGGCTTTCTCGGGTTCATGGCCGGACATGGTGGTCGGGGCCCGTCAATCGTTTAGATTAGGTTTACAATAGGTTTTAGTACGGTTTGTGCAAAATATGTAATGAATTTCGTCCAGTTTATAGGAAAAGTTCTCGAAATGTAAAGAATTTCATCCGGTCAATTTGAAATTTGCTTTGTTTGCACGAACTTCGTCCGGTTAGTTCATATAGTTGTCGAAAGGTATGCGGGCAGCATTGGATGGCATCCATCAGTGTCCTCGGACAGATGCCGGTGTAAATTTGAGGGCCAGCGCTGGAGATGCCCTAACTATCATGCTATAATCGCTAACAGTGCTCCATTATTTCGCAGGGAACAGTTATCCCTCGATCAAAATCAGATCCGCTGTGTTTCGCACTCCTGCCACGTAAGAGTGTAGACTCTTTCTTACATAAAAATGGAGCAAGTGGACGACACTATAGCACGTCACATCACTCAAACTAGCCTGCCTAACACGCGGGAAAGCACCGCCCTCGTCATTTTGTTCTAGATTTCTATCAATCGATCGCACGGAAATGTTACGCTTTGCAAGTTCAAAAGGAAAAGGCGGCACACTTACAACTCGTACGCGTCGCGTTCATGTCGCACCCTCGACAGTTCGGCTCGCAGGCCGCTCACCAGAGGGGACACGCGTTGTCTTGCATTTTCACTGACATGTGGGACTGCAATTGAATAAACCGTTGATAGCCGAAATCTAATCGCTCGGCGGGCATCGGCTGAGAGGAGAGAGACGGGGGAGGGAGAAGAGATCGCCCGCCCGCCATGCACGGACTCCAGGCAGAAAAGGGCGCATGAATTGAATCATGGAACTCCAGTCAGGCCTCATCCGAGTGGAGCTACAGGTTGAGTTCAAGGAGGCCACTATTAAAGTGAAATCATGCTCTTCTTGTTTGTGCTGTGCAAACAGGAATACTCAACTACAGATGTTGTGACGGTCAAGAGCATTCGCCAAGTTCTTCGATTGTATGACATGGCTAGCTAAGATGGATTTAATCCCGATATTCACTTTATCAAAAGGCTCTAATGGGTTGGTTCTGAATCTTGCAAGCTGGGAATCAATGAGATGTGTAGGCATCTTTGTTGTACTTATTATTTGAATCTTATTTGTTGGTTCTGAATCTTCCAAGCTGGGAATCAATGAGATGTGTAGGCATCTTTGTTGTACTTATTTGTCAGGACCGGTTTTTCGGGATATTAATTTTTCCAGAAAAAGGCCCTTGTGCTCACCAGCCCCAGGATTATTGTTAGCTGATGAGGCACCAACTTGTTACAGAAAATCCAAGCAAAGCACAAAATATGTAGTACAAGACCATTGTGGCCTATGAGTACAACACTTGGTTTCTAGTGGTTGATGGCGGAAGCGGATTGTGGTTAATCTGCGTCTATGGGACTCCATTTCCCACAAGAACAGCTGACCAGGATAACTCCTATCTTCGCGAGGCTGCTATCGTCCTAGCGTAGGTTCCGGGGCTGTCATCACAACGCTCCTCTCCGAGCAAGAAGTCTGGCCAAGACAATAGCCAGGGACAAGCCAGTGAGTACTTTGAATGTACTCGCAAACATTATGAACACGGGTATAATATAATAGTGGGTAATCATGCTCCGAAAGATTCTACGATCATAACGTCTGTCACGAAATAAACAAAAATTCATGATGCACGCATGCAGGTAAAATATGAATGTGCAATACGGGAGTAGAAATAGAATGCACCGATCGAGTGTCTGAAGCGACGCCTCGAAAGGATAATAAGATAAAACATGCCTCAGGCGGGCGTCTGAGCGACACCACATAAAGGGCTTATGAAGAATAAATAAATGACAAACAGGCCGCAGTCGAGCGTCTGAGCGACACCACATAAAGGGCTTATAAAGAATAAATAAATAACAAGCATGCCACAGTCGGGCGTCTGAGCGACACCACATAAAGGGCTTATAAATAAATAAATAAATAACAAGCATGCCGCAGTCGGGCGTCTGAGCGACACCACATAAAGGGCTTATAAATAATAAATAAATAACAAGCATGCCACAGTCGGGCGTCTGAGCGACACCACATAAAGGTCTTATAAATAATAATCGCAGTGAGTCTCCAGGAGGTAGAACCGTCCCAGGGATACTCAATAACTCAAATAATGTAAATGGTTAGTCCACAATAATAATAATCAAAAATCCTCACATGACACAGGTCATAATCAATGTTCTAGTTTAGTCGTTTCTCCATCCGAAGACCGTCACTAAACCCCACCTCAGACTGTAGTCCTTTCCCATGGACATGGCTATCCGAATAGATTTAACCTCTGCAGAGGGTGCACTCTTTAACCACGTGTAACGGATTTATTTAGTCCATCGGGACTAATTCCGCCTACGGCCTTTTAATTGAAAACACGCCTGACCTGCACACAACAGCTTAACTTACCGGTGTCTGGAATCACCCACAACACCTGTCAAGCAAAACTCTAAGTGGGGAGGCTACAACCTCGACGTAGCATGGGATCAAATTTATATCGCGCGCTCTAAGGGGTGCCCCCCTCTCAGTCCCAACCGGTAACACCCATGCCCCCGGACCAGGTGGCATGCCTACCGGAGGCCTCCGGTATCTTCCACCATGGCCTCTCTGTACGGTGTGTGCTAGGACGGGGTTGACAACTTACTGAACCGTACCCTACCTGTGGCAGGGACAAGTGGTGGTACGAAACAAGTAGGGAGAGTTACTGAACAAGACTCGACCTACGGCCGACTCAGGAGGTCCAAGTATTCTCCATATGATTAGCATGACAAAAATATTTCCATTAACAGATAAACTCACCACTCGTCAAGCCTCACCATGCCATACCGGACATACTCGTCTCGACGAGGAACTAGGGACAAGCTCATGTCTACCCAAGACCGCGACTTTCCCGGCTTCCTTCCGTTATGCATGAGAAACTTACGAGGATGATTACCATCACCAGCATATCCATTTCTAACAGCAAAGCATCTCCATTATGCACTCATGCGTATGACTTTATCGTCACATAAAAAAAGTAACGTATGCTCCAAGTCAAGGTGGTGTTGTAACCGTATCAAAACACCACACAAAAATATTATGCCAGAGTTCAGAATGCTTGCCTTCAGGTTGTGGAGAGGAAGTGTGCATTCCAAAACTTTTTGAAAGTTTTCTTGTCTCTCCATTTCCTATTTTTGAAAAATATTCAAATGACACATATTTCAAAAACAGTACAAAAAGTTGTCCTAAATATTTTTGAAATAAATCTTAAAATAAACTAGATGAAATTTGAGAGAGGTAGGAAAAAGAATCAACTCATTTGGAGTTTTATTTTAAAAGATATAGCCAGTCAAAGTTTAGTCAAAGCTCTGTTTTTAATAAAATCAGGAAAAGAAAACGTTTCGGTACAGAATACGCTTTCGGGGTAGGGGATACGTACTCGAGACTTTTACGCTTTCACTAATCTAGAGTGGACGGTTGCGTGGGTCACTGACAGTGGGTCCACGGGCTGGCATGCTACAACAATACCACCTTACTGCCTTTCATGTCACCACATGACTAGGCCATCTCTCATCAGATATCACAGTAACTTCGGAACACACGGATAGTTGCCTTACATGCAACGAGATACTCACCGATGCTCATATGCCATGCACAAACCATTCAAGCAGACATGCAAAACACCTATTATATCGAAGGTTCAAACATGCTTGCTTGGTTCGGAGAAGTCGGAGTCTAGCTCGGCGAAGTTCGCGGCTCCGTCACCTCCTCCGGAACCTACGGTATAGCGAAAACGTACACTAACGTGAAAAATCATCGCGTGCATAAAATTTGTTCCAAAAAATTTCCAAATAAATACTATAAAAAACTAGACAAAAATATAAGACTGACAGAAAAAGAATCAATCAAAAATCATCTTTTATTAAAAAGATATAAGGGTTTTAGTCCAGGGACTAATCTGTGATGAAACAGAAAAGATCCAGGGACTTAACTGAGAAAACAGAAAACGGTTCGGAAAGAAATGCGCCAGCCCAAAGAGAAAACGCATTCTTCCCGAAGGCGCCATAAGAAAACGGTTCGAGGGAAATAGAAGAGAGGCTGACTGGGGGGTCCACACGTCAGGTTTAAAAACTCCAACGGAGCTCGCCGGCGCCCGAAGGCTGCGGTGGTCGCCGACGTTGAACCGCGGCGAGATAGAGAGATCGGAGGGTACCAAGAGGTTCAGTGTGTTCTTCCGCGTCGGTGGGTGGTGGACTTGGCCGACGGAGAGCACCACGTCGACGACGACACTTCCTCCGGCGGACGGTGGTTCGGGCGATGGTGGAGTACTCCGGTGGGTAATGCAAACTCCAAATTGAAGCGCGGGTCAGCAGAGTGGATGCACTAGAAAGCTACTGGCAAGAGCTGAGGGGTAGGCGTGCACGCACGGGAGCGAATCGAGCTGGGTCCCGTGGTGGGTCGAGGCGGCCGGAGTTGGGGAAGAAGGCTCTCTCGGGGCTCTTCAAGTGGCTTGGCGTGGTATTGGTGGATTGCAGAGGTGGTGTGGGTTCGAGTTCGAGCTCGGGGCCTCCTTTTATAGGCGATCCGAGGGGGTGGCCGCGAACGGGATATCTCCGGTGAGCGATTACGGCGAGGCAGTGGTTGGGCAGGGGGTTTAGGAGGCTGGGCACCATCAGGGAGGATCACTGGTGCCGTTCCCCCGCTAAACCTCGGTCGGGCTAGGCGTAATGCGCCGATCCTCGACGGGGCGGCCGTACGGGCACGACGGCGGCAGAGAGCGCGCTCCGCGCCTAGCAGTTCACGACGACGGATGGCGGCGTGCACGGGTGAGTGGATGGCCACGCGGCGGCCTCAGGTGGCTTGGGCGGCGCCGGACGGCGCCGTCCACCGCTGCGCCTCTCTCTGGCAGCTGCAAAGCCGCTGCTGCCGTCGTTCACTGGTGGCGCACCTCCTCTTGCTCGTCGCCGACGCCCGCAAGCCTCCAGGAGATCGTGCGGCGCAGGGATAAGAAGGAGAGAACTGGGAGCAAGGCGCCACCGCGGTACTGGCGAGATCGAGAATGGACTCTGAAGAAAACGACAGTGCTCTCTGAAACTGTATCTCTGAATTTTCTGAACATGACAGCAACAGTGCCCTTCAAGTGCTCGACGAAATGATTTGGCATGAAGAAAAATTTTCCTGGGGCTGAGACTTGGTGAGGTGACCTCTCAATGAACCCAGAGGCTGCCTGAATTTTCTCAGATTTTTAGGAGAAGAATTCAAATGAATTTCATCAAATTTAGCAAATATGGTCCAAATTTGCAGCAAGCACAATTTGAAATATTTGAACTGGAGACCAGTGGATCTTCATGGATCTTGGTTGAGGGCTCTAAGGACTAGCCAGGGAAAAGGTTTGGAGGCAAAACTCAAAGTAGAAATGGTAGTTCCTTTGAAAACCTCCAAGCATCAAAATAGAAGGCAGAAATTATTTTTGATAAGAATTAAATGGAAACAAATACATGGAGAGGTTCAACTTGCTGGATTTGAAGTATAACTTGGCACAAAGATGGGGAATGGCTTTTGGGAGGGGATTTCAACTCATGTCATGGCAAGAGGAGATTTTGCAAAGGGGAGAAGATTACTCCAAATGCCACAGGGCTATTTAAAAGATTTTTCAAAAGAAATCTCCCAAGTGAAAAGCATTTGGTTTTGAGTCCACATAAGAAGGAAAAACCTCCAAGACCAAAATCAAGTCTTGGGTGAATCCAAAACAAAACACTTGTCATAAAAGAAAAATATTTTGAGAGGGAAAGTTCTTTTAGAAGAAAATTTAAATACCCTCCTCAAGCCAAATAAAAGATTTTGATAAAACCAAAATAAAAATTTTGGGTGTCACAGCACCTACCCCCTTAGGAAAAATCTCATCCTCGAGATTTTAGCTGATCCTCAAATAGATGTGGGTACTCTGCCAGGAGAAAATCTTCTCTTTCCCATGTAGCTTCATCCTCGGTGTGATTGCTCCACTGAACCTTGAAAAATTTTATCGTTTTCTGACGGGTCCTCCTTTCAGACTCTTCCAATAACTTTACTGGTCGCTCTCTGTAGGTGAGGTCTGGTTGCACATCAATGATTTCATGAGATACATGCTTTTCCGGGTTGCTTACACATTTTCTCAATTGTGAGACGTGGAACGCGTCATGGACGTCTGACAGCTCCTTGGGTAGGTCTAGCTGGTAGGCTACCGTGCCTCTTCGGGCAATTACACAGAAGGGTCCAATAAATCTAGGGCTAGCTTCCCCTTAATTTTGAACCGTTGCAGGCCCCTCATAGGAGACACTCGTAGGTATACGAAATCACCGGGTTCAAAGCTGACCTCACGATGTTTTTGATCGTAATAGCTCTTTTGTCGGCTTTGAGCTGTCTTGAGTCTGTCCCTGATCTGTTTAACTTTCTCCTCGGCCTCCTTGAGCATGTCTGGGCCGAAGATACGACTGTCACCTGTCTCTGACCAATTTAGTGGGGTACGACACCTCCGTCCGTACAATGCTTCAAAGGGTGCCATTTGTAAGCTGGCTTGGTAACTGTTGTTGTAAGCAAACTCGGCATATGGCAAACTTTCTTCCCAACTGGATCCATAGGTGAGCACACAGGCTCTCAGCATGTCCTCTAGGATTTGGTTCACGCGTTCCGTTTGTCCATCAGTCTGAGGGTGGTACGCTGTACTGAATGCTAGTTGAGTGCCCAGAGCTTTTTGTAAGTGATCCCAGAATTTAGAGACAAATTGAGTGCCTCGGTCGGATATTATAGTCTTTGGGACTCCATGCAAACAAACTATACGGGAGAGATAAAGCTTGGCTAGCCTTTGTGTGGAGTAGGTCGTCTTCACGGGAATTAAATGTGCTACCTTGGTTAGCCTATCTGTGATGACCCATATGGCATCATTTCCGCGTTGTGATCGAGGTAGTCCGACGATGAAGTCCATTCCAATTTCATCCCATTTCCACTCCGGTATCCTGTTTGGCTGTAGTAGCCCTGCTGGCTTTTGATGCTCGGCTTTTATGCGTTGACAAGAATCGCAACAAGCAATGAATGCGGCTATATCCCTTTTCATACCGTGCCACCAAAATCTTTCCTGAATGTCTTTGTACATTTTGGTTCCTCTAGGGTGGATCGAGTATGGAGCGGTGTGGCTTTCGGTTAGGATTTGTTGCTTGAGTTCCTCAATGTTTGGTACGCAAAGTCTGTCCCCGTACCATAATATTCCTTCATTGTCTGTGACGAACTCTGAAGCCTTGCCAAGGTTCATTTTTCTCTTTATACCTTCGATGCTGGGATGTCCCTGCCGAGCCTTCTTAATTTGTTCCACTAGGGTGGGTTGTATCTCCAGATTTGATACGGTGCCCTTAGAGACTAACACCATGTTGAGTCTAGCGAACTCCTGCTCAAACACAGGCCTCAAGTTTTGTGGACTGTCGTTGCCCGGGCTGGGGTTCCGACTAAGAGCATCTGCCACTACATTTGCTTTCCCTGGATGGTAGTGAATGCCGACATCATAGTCCTTGACCAATTCCAACCAGCGTCGTTGTCGTAAATTTAGCTCTGGTTGCGTGAAAATATATTTAAGGCTCTTATGGTCCGTATATATTTCACAACGATTTCCCAGTAGAAAGTGCCTCCACTCTTTGAGTGCATGGATGACTGCTTCTAGCTCCAAGTCATGAGTAGGATAATTTTCCTCATGCTTCCATAGTTGCCTGGAACGCGACAACTTTGCCATCCTGCATCAGTACACATCTGAGGCCCTTCCGAGATGCGTCACAATACACTTCAAAACTCTTGTGTATGTCTGGCACAGTTAAGACCGGTGCGGTTGTTAGTTTCTTCTTGAGTTCTTGGAAGCTTTTCTTGCATGCTTCCGTCCATACAAATTTCTTGTCTTTCTTGAGCAACTGTGTCATTGGTTTTGCCACAGTGGAGAATCCTTCAATAAATCTTCTGTAATATCCGGCCATTCCTAGGAAACTTCGCACATCTGTCACGTTGGCTGGTGGTTTCCAGTCAAGTATGGCTTTGACTTTTTCTGGGTCTACAGCCACGCCTTCTTGGGTTAATATATGGCCTAGGAAACCAACTTGCCTTAGCCAAAATTCACACTTGCTAAATTTGGCGTACAATTGATGTTTCCTTAATTCTCCCAAAACAATTCTGAGATGCTCAGCATGCTCTTCTGGTGTCCTTGAGTATACCAGAATATCATCAATGAATACCACAACAAATTTGTCCATGAATTTCATAAACTCTTTGTTCATGAGGTGGACGAAATATGCGGGGGCATTCGTCAGTCCAAACGGCATTACTATGAACTCATATAATTCGTACCTGGAGGTGAATGCTGTCTTAGGGATATCTTCTGTCCGTACCTTCAATTGATGATATCCCGATCTTAAATCAATTTTTGAGAACACCTTGGCTTGTGCGAGCTGGTCAAACAAATCATTTATCCGTGGCATCGGATATTTGTTTTTGATGGTGACCATATTGAGAGCTCGATAGTCTATACACAATCTCAGTGTCCCATCCTTTTTGTTGGCGAATAATACTGGCGAACCCCAAGGTGAGGAGCTGGCTCGAATAAATCCTTTGTCCAGTAATTCCTTTATTTGCTTTTTCAATTCTACCAATTCTGAGGGTGCCATTCTATAAGGTTTCTTATAGATGGGAGTGGTGCCAGGTGCTAGTTCGATGCTGAACTCTATCTCTCGGTCTGGTGGCATGCCTGGTAGTTCTTCAGGGAATACGTCGGGAAATTCGCACACCACTGGAACTTTTCTCAGTTCTGAAACGTCCACTCTGTTCAATTTTGGTTGCCGTGACCATGGTCTTTCTCGAGGGGTAACTTTTATTGTCTTGCCGTGATGATGAGTGAGAATCACAGTCCGATTGAAACAATCAATAAATCCCTTGTTGGTGGTCAACCAGTCCATCCCTAGGATGACATCCAGTCCTTTATTTTCCAACACGATGAGATTAGCCTAAAACTTTAGTCCCTCGAATTCAATAATCACTCCTTGGCAGTAACTCTGAGTGATCTGCTTATTTCCAGGGGACTTGATGATCATAGATTTTTCCAAAGGAAGTATCGGAAAACCATGTTGCAAAACAAAACTCTTCGAAACGAACGAGTGAGAAGCTCCAGAATCAAACAAAACCGTGGTAGGTACTGTGTTGACAGGGAACGTACCGAGTACGATGTCTGGGGCATTCTGGGCTTCTTCCCTGGTCACATGGTTCAGGTGACCCTTCCTGTGATTGTTGCTGGGATTGAAATTGTTGCGCTTGGGGGCTGGATTGTTCCCACCATTGTTCGGCTTGGGGGCCGAGTTCCTTGGTTTTGGGCACTGTTTGGCATAGTGCCCTTCTTCACCACAAGCATAGCAAGTGACCCCTGGACGGTACGTGAAGTCCTTGTCCCTGGAATGAAACTGTCTGGTTGGCCTTAGATCAGTAGTCGTGGATTTTCTTGCTTCAATCCTCTGAACATCAGTCTTGCTTCGGTTGTTGCGAGCAAGAGTCGTCTTGTCCCTCTTTCGCTTATGAATATCTTCCAGACTGCGGCGCTCATTCTCCAAGGTAATGGCCTTTGTCAACCAGAGTTTTAAAATCCGGGAAAGTGTGTACGACCAGTTGGCATCTTAATGCTGGCGCCAGGCCGTCCAAAAACTTTTCCATTCTTTTGTTCTCAGTCATATGCTCATCGTAGGCATAACGAGATAGCTGGGTAAACTGACCGTTGTATTCTATCACTGACATGCCTCTTTGCTTGAGGTCATCAAATTCTCTTTTCTTGATTTTTATGATGCTCCTGGGGATGTGTGCCCCACGAAAGCCTTCCTTAAACTCTTCCCAGGTGATGTTGTGTTCACTGGGATGCATGTGTAGGAAGTTTTCCCACCATGCTGCAGCTACTCCAGTGAGGTAGTGAGGTGCATAAAGCACCTTCTCATGGTCAGAACATTGAGCAATAATCAACTTTCTTTAGATGTCACGAAGCCAATCATCGTCTTCAAGCGGCCTATCAGTGTGAGCAAACGTTGGAGGGCGTGTCTTCTGTAGTTCAGACAACTTGGAGTGTGGTTGGTATGGCTCACGGTGATTCCCCATATTGATGACGTGATTCATCATTTCTTGGTGTTGCTGTTGGCTTTGTTCGAAAAGGCGGCATACTTGAGATAAGGCTGCCTCGCTGTCCTGTTGACTAGACTCTCCCTGAGTGAAGTTGTTGCTTGTCTGTGTTCCATAAACTTCTTCTGGGGGATTTGGCATGGAACGAGTCCACGGACGAGACATTTTCCACTCTGGGGTATTATTTTGCAAAATTCATGAGAAGAACTGCGTGGCACAAGGAAAATCTTGCAAAGGCAAAAATTTAAAAGACCTCAAGATTTTTCAAGAAAACATAAACGATTTCGCCCGGAGAATGACTGCTTAACACATATCTTACACGCGATACGCGAACATACGATACATCACTCAAGATGTGCGCACACACTCCTGACATGTTATTTAGGCTAGCATACTCCTCCGGGACCCTACATGAAGCGCACACAAAAACTACAAACTAACGTACATATAAAACATATCATACATGCAGACACAACGCGCGGCTACTCGGCGCACTTAGTCGGAGATGGTGAAGATGTCCTTCCCCTTGCCGAGGGTAAGACGCAGCGGTGCAGGAGACTCAACCTCCACCTCCTCTCTAATATGCTCCAGGCGTGTAGCACTGCGCTGAGGAGATGGCGCGGGTGCGACAGGCGGCAGTGCGGGTGCGGCAGGCGGTGCAGCTCTGACTGGAGTAGGAGCGATGACTCGGTCGAACTCCTTAGTGGTAGGCAGATGGCGAGCAGTGGCCAAAATGGCCGGTGAATAAGATGCTGAGGACGAGACGAAAGTCAGTGGCCATGCCATGTGGAGAAGCTCCTTCCTGCTGGCAGGACCGCCCCGAACTAAGTCCATGCGGGCAGCCACAAGATCGTCCACGAGGTTGTCGAAATCTTCCTCCAGAGCTTTGAGATACTCAACAAGCATCTCGATAGCTTCATCCCGCTCTCCCCTATGGCAGGCGAATGCATAGTGACAAGTATATGGCACATGGCATGGGAGGTAGCGGTAGCGACGAGTCTTCATCGAAGGAAGAATGTCCCGAAGGCGAGCTATCGCCTCACGGGCAGCCATCTGCATGGCATGCCTCTCCGTAGGCATGGCCCTTCCCACAAAACGGAAGTGGCGAGACGCAGAACGTCCTCCTTTGAATTGCACCACGGCCTGGTGCATAGACACGTCGTCGCTGAGCTTGTGCTAGTAAAGCGTGAACTCCGGACGAGTCGCTGGCCCGATCGCGAGCTTGGTGATGGAGGCGAGGAGTTTGACAAACCCCTCGGGCACATTAGTGAACACCCGAGTCTCGCAGTCATTGCCAGCCATGTACAAAAGTAGGCAAAAATTCTGAGTAGTCAAATCATAAATTTATGATGACCAACAGAAAATAGCTACATTTGCAAAATGCTGAAAAAGCACTAAAGACGCTAATAACCGATTAGCGATCGCACCTAGTGGCTTCCTACAGTCAGCCTGGCTCTGATACCAAGCTTGTCACGACCGGTTTTCCAATAAAAATATTTATTGAGAAAACGATCCCTTTTACGGACTAGCAGAGAAAAATCTTTCTCACTGGTAGACAATATCTTGATCACAGAAGAGAAAACCAGGAGTACTAAACATAATACAAGGTTGAGCGGAGACTGCTCAACAATTTATTACAAGCACGCCGATAAAACATAATGGCAAATAGGGTGGCATAACTACTAGCTCACAAATAAACGCGGTGGTGGATATGTCACAGTGAAGTGGGTGACATGACTCCTGAATCTGACAACCCTTCGAGCATCGGAGTGAGGCTCGAGGAGACTTATTGTGGGTGGCGGAAGCGTATATGATACAAGTGACCAACATCCAGGATCGCACGGGACTAACTGGGATTCCTCTAGGCGTCGGACTCACTATCAAACTCTTCATCCATGAGATCGCCTTCGTCAACATCTGGCCAAATCAACAAGCCAGGTGAGTACTATGAAAGTACTCGCAAGACAGTTCAGACATAAGATATAACAAATGTAAACATGATGCATATGAACAGATTAACAAGCGCATCAGACAATGAGATAATAATGCATGGGAAATAAAAGGGAAGTCGGGCGGTAGTCCTCCCGAAATCCCAAAGTAATACTGAGGGCCAATCGAGTGTCTGAATGACTCCTCGAAAGGATACAATTGAAATAATAATGCCGCAGTCGGGCGTCAAGGCGACACCACATAAAGGGCTTATAAAGGAAAACTAAATAACAGTGCATGCCACAGTCGGACGTCTGAAGCGACATCACATAAAGGGCTTATATCAAAAGTAAATAGCGGGCGTGCCACAGTCGGACGTCTGAGCGACATCACATAAAGGGCTTATATTGAAAGTAAATGACAAGAGTGCCACAGTCGGACGTCTGAGCGACATCACATAAAGGGCTTATATTGAAAGTAAATGACAAGAGTGCCACAGTCGGACGTCTGAGCGACATCACATAGAGGGCTTATATTTCACAACTTAATATTCCAGTAGCTTATGAATTTAATTCATTTCAAGGGAATATTCAGGTACGAGATAAAATAAAGGTTAGTCCATCCACAGGAATAACAATTCAAACGTGTATACCACTCAAGCTTGTTCACCGGGGATTTACCACGAGGATTGACATAGATATGGGTATACTGGCCATGGTCCTTGACCATGGACACGATGACTCGGAAGGATTTGACTCTGCAGAGTTTGTACTTTAACCACAGCCAACGGATTTCAGTAGTCACGGGGACTAGTTCCGTTTACGGTGTTTTACGAGAAACACATCTAACCAGTACACACCCATTCAACATTCCGATGCCAGGAATCACCCTCGGCAACGTTCAAGAAAAACCTTGAGACGGGGAGGCTACAACCTCGTGTAGCATGGGATCAAATTTATATACGCGCGCTCTAAGGGGTGCCCCCCTCTCGGTCCCAACCGGAAACACCCATGCCCCCTGAACGGATGACTGGCTTTAATCCAGGGCCATGGAACCCTCATCCCGGCCCCTCTATTTGGTGTGTACAAGGAAAGAGGTTAACAACTTACTAAACCGTATTCTTGGCAGAAAACATGTGGCAGCACAGAAGGGGAAGAACGATAACGTGACTCAGTCCACGTTAACATCGGAGTTAATCGGATGTCGTAAGGCTGGAATGCTACAACAATACCACCTTACTTCCTTTCATGTCACCACATGACAAGGCCATCTCTCATCAGAGATCACAGTAACTTCGGAACACACGGATAGTTGCCTTACATGCAACGAGATACTCACCGATGCTCATATGCCATGCACAAACCATTCAAGAAAACATGCAAAACTCCTATCATATCGAAGGTTCAAACATGCTTGCCTGGTTCGGAGAAGTCGGAGTCTAGCTCGGCGAAGTTCACGGCTCCGTCACCTCCTCCGGAACCTACGGTATAGCGAAAACGTACACTAACGTGAAAAATCATCGCGTGCGTAAAATTTGTTCGAAAAAATTTCCAAACAAATACTATAAAAAACTAGACAAAAATATAAGACTGACAGAAAAAGAATCAATCAAAAATCATCTTTTATTAAAAAGATATAAGGGTTTTAGTCCAGGGACTAATCTGTGATGAAACAGAAAAGATCCAGGGACTTAACTGAGAAAACAGAAAACGGTTCGGAAAGAAATGCGCCAGCCCAAAGAGAAAACGCATTCTGCCCGAAGGCGCCATCAGAAAACGGTTCGAGGGAAATAGAAGATTGGCTGACGGGGGGGTCCACAAGTCGGGTTTAAAAACTCCAACGGAGCTCGCCGGCGCCCGAAGGTTGCGGTGGTCGCCGGCGTTGAACCGCGGCGAGATAGAGAGATCGGAGGGTACCAAGAGGTTCAGTGTGTTCTTCCGCATCGGTGGGTGGTGGACTTGGCCGACGGAGAGCACCACGTCGACGGTGTCACTTTCTCCGGCGGACGGTGGTTCGGGCGATGGTGGAGTACTCCGGTGGGTGCTGCAAACTCCAAATTGAAGCGCGGGTCAGCAGAGTGGATGCACTAGAAAGCTACTGGCAAGAGCTGAGGGGTAGGGGTGCACGCACGGGAGCGAATCGAGCTGGGTCCCGTGGTGGGTCGAGGTGGCCGGAGTTGGGGAAGAAGGCTCTCTCGGGGCTCTTCCAGTGGCTTGGCGTGGTATTGGTGGATTGCAGAGGTGGTGTGGGTTCGAGTTCGAGCTCGGGGCCTCCTTTTATAGGCGATCCGAGGGGGTGGCCGCGAATGGGATATCTCCGACGAGCGATTACGGTGAGGCACTGGTTGGGCAGGGGGTTTAGGAGGCTAGGCACCATCAGGGAGGATCACTGGTGCCGTTCCCCCGCTAAACCTCGGTCGGGCTAGGCGTAATGCGCCGATCCTCGACGGGGCGGCCGTATGGGCACGACGGCGGCAGAGAGCGCGCTCCGCGCCTAGCAGTTCACGACGACGGATGGCAGCGTGCACGGGTGAGTGGATGGCCACGCGGCGGCCTTAGGTGGCTTGGGCGGCGCTGGACGGCGCCGTCCACCGCTGCGCCTCTCTCTGGCAGCCGCAAAGCCGCTGCTGCCATCGCTCACGGGTGGCGCACCTCCTCCTGCTCGTCGCCGACGCCCGCAAGCCTCTAGGAGATCGTGCGGCGCAGGGATAAGAAGGAGAGAACAGGGAGCAAAGCGCCACCGCGGTACTGGCGAGATCGAGAACGGACTCTGAAGAAAACGACAGTGCTCTCTGAAACTGTATCTCTGAATTTTCTGAACATGACAGCAACAGTGCCCTACAAGTGCTCGACGAAATGATTTGGCATGAAGAAAAAAAATTCTGGGGCTGGGACTTGGTGAGGTGACCTCTCAATGCACCCAGAGGCTGCCTGAATTTTCTCAGATTTTTAGGAGAAGAATTCAAATGAATTTCATCAAATTGGCAAATATGGTCCAATGTTGCAGCAAGCACAATTTGAAATATCTGAACTAGAGACCAGTGGATCTTCATGGATCTTGGTTGAGGGCTCTAAGGACTAGCCAGGGAAAAAGGTTTGGAGGCAAAACTCAAAGTAGAAATGGTAGTTCCTTTGAAAACCTCCAAGGATCAAAATAGAAGGCAGAAATTATTTTTGATAAGAATTAAATGGAAACAAATACATGGAGAGGTTCAACTTGCTGGATTTGAAGTATAACTTGGCGCAAAGATGGGGAATGGCTTTTGGGAGGGGATTTCCACTCATGTCATGGCAAGAGGAGATTTTGAAAAGGGGAGAAGATCACTCCAAATGCCATAGGGCTATTTAAAAGATTTTTCAAAAGAAATCTCCCAAGTGAAAAGCATTTGGTTTTGAGTCCACATAAGAAGGAAAAACCTCCAAGACCAAAATCAAGTCTTGGGTGAATCCAAAACAAAACACTTGTCATAAAAGAAAAATATTTTGAGAGGGAAAGTTCTTTTAGAAGAAAATTTAAATACCCTCCTCAAGTCAAATAAAAGATTTTGATAAAACCAAAATAAAAAATTTGGGTGTCACAGGTCCTGAGGGCGGGGATGGATCCGCCAGCCTAGGGCGGTCCTCCCGGTGGGCGCTAGGCAGGTGGGGACGGAGGGAGCCGCCGGCGGTGAGCTTCGCGGCGGAGATGACTTCGGGTGGTACTGGGGGCCTGGGCTATGGTGGTTCCCGATCGGGCTAGAGAGGTGGGGCGGCTCCGCACGGTCAAGGGGAGTCGGGTGGTGGTGCTAGCTGAGCTGGGGAGGCTCTGTTGGCGACTAGCGGGACCGGAGGGCGGCGGCGGCCGAACCTGCCGGAGGCGGGGAAGAAAGCTTCCCGACGTCGATTGCTGGGTGTTGGGGGCACTAGGGGATAGAACGAGGCTGCCTGAGTGCTTGGTCGAGCTCGGGGTCCGCTTATATAGGCGTTCGAGGTTGGTCCCGCGGCGGCCGTGGATAAGAACGCCGGCGACCGTCGCTCTGTAGCTGCAGGGCAACGTGGCAGCGATGAGCGCGTGCCGACGAGTATGTGGATGAGCTCGGGCTGTTCAAGGGGCAACTGGCGCGCGCGGGTGGCTGGGGCGGCGCCGTCCATGGCAGAGCCTGCTGTCGACGTCGGCGTGCCGCCAAGGGAGCCCTGACGGCGGCGCTGTAGGGCGCCAGGGTGGCTCTGCGGCGAGGGAAGGGGCGGGCGTGCTGGCTGCGAGTGGGGAGAGGCCAGAGCGGGCGCGGGGAGGCGGCCGTGCGACGCGGCGGCTCGGGCGCCCGCACGTGCAAAACGTGCGCTCTGGGCGCGCCCAGAGCACGCACGGGACATGTTCGACAAAATGCCAGGGCAGCCTAGAGTGCTTGAGCGAGGCTGGCAAATAACAGGACTAGGTTAGAGCTAGTAAGGAGATCAAGGGACATGGTGGTTAGGACAGCGGATCAAGTTCTCAAAGCAAACTAATAATCATGCCAAATCTGCCCATGCACACCAAGTGTTCGACATAATGCTAAGTGCATCTAGGCAACTCTTGGAGTGGCCAAAAACTCCAGATCATAAACTCTTTAGATGATAAAGAGGTGGCAAGGTTAGTTGGTCAAGACCAGAAACTTGTTAGTGCAAAAATTTGAGAAAACCAATTTTGTGCAGAAACTAAAGGCTATTATCTCATGAACCAAAGATACTCCAATGGGTCCACTCTCTTGGACTTAAGGGTTTTGCAGGGTGGTCTACAAGCAGGAAAAAGCTCATGGGCACTAGAGCAAAATAAAATAGGGTTGCAGTACAAATCACCAAACTGGACCAGAATAAAGATGAGGATGATTTTCTCAAATTTTTCAAAGAACACCAATGGGTTTTTGCATAAAGTTGAATCATGTGTATCTACTGACATCTCCAAACACTTGGAAGAATCTTCAAAAGAATATTTAAATAGGTTGTAGTGCAAAAATACCTACTGGACCAGATTTGAAAAGTTGATGTGGAGCTCAAAATCTCCAATAACCAAAAGATATCTTTGCATAAAAGTGATGTGGAAACATCACATGACATCCCCAAATTTTGGTGAAAATTTTAAATGCATTAATCAAATGGTTGCTGTGCAACAGAGGCTCCAAATCTATGAAAAATCATTTTAAAAGAATAAAGCTCATGAAAAACAATTATGCAAATAAATCCACTGATAAAGAATTGTTTTATAGAGAGAGTATACAAGTCCAATAATACTTTTGGAAAGTTTCCACTTGGGGTAAAAACTCCACAATATTAAAGAAAAGAGAGGTTCTGAAATCAAGAGATAGATCCAGAAAACAAAAATTAATTTCCTGGGAAAATTTTAATTAATAAAACAAGGTCAAAATTTTGGGGTGTTATAACACTACCCCCCTAAAAAAAATCTCGTCCTCGAGATTTGTTAAAAGCTGTTTTGAACAAACATCGCTCTTACCAAAAGAAATCATTCTATTATGCAATAAAATGTGGCTACAGTGAGAGGGTAATAAGTGATGTAAAACTACAGTGTGGTATACTGGCGTTGCGTGGAAAAATTCATGGCTGGGGAAAACGAGATATTTCTACGTTGGATACAGCAAATTAGAATAAATTCTAAATTACTAAAATACGCTGGTCGTACCCGAGAGCACAGTGCTCTTTCTGGCTGACAGGTGGACCCGGGGCCCACTGTCGGCCTCTTCTTCTACCTCTGGCTCTCTCTTCTTGCTCTCTCTCGCGGGCTTTCCCGCGCTTCCTCCACCGGCGACGTCTAGCGCATAGGGCACCTAGGCCATACTACGGTAGTGCGCGGCGTGCTAGCTGCCGGTGCAGCGTGCACTCACCTCGCGGGACAGTTCACTGTCGGCACTGCTCGCGGATTCGCCTCCGAACACCGGCGATCGAGCGACGAGCGGCGCTGGTGGACCTCGCCCACCGTACACCGATCTCGAGCTAAAAAATGACCGCGGTGCTCCTTTCTTCTTCCTCACACCTGGCCTCGCTTCTACTTCTCCTTCCTTCTCCTCCATTTCTGCTTGCAGGAGCTCGAGGCGAGGCTCTAATGGCGCAGGTGATGCCGGACTAGTATGTGGTCCTGGTGTGTGGAGGTTTGGGGACGTTGCTGGGGTTCTCCGTGCTCCTGTGCGCGATGATCCTTGATGATCGTCGTGATGCTGCCGCTCGAGCATTAGCTCTTCGTGGAGGCGGCGATCACGAGGATTAGGTGCAGCATCGAGTGCTAACTGCTGTCGGTGTGCTGGGGCAACTCGCGCCCGAATGATTACTCACAAATCTCTCTTACTGAGACTGTGGTGTCCTCGGGTGTGATCAGTTAGGTGCAAAATGTGTACGAGGATCTGAAATTAGCGCACGAGGTCGAGTGCTTGTGGTTGCGAGTCTGCCGTTGCGGAAATAAAAATCTACGTCGTGAAGAGGCATATGCTGCAGCATCTCGGGGAAAGAAATCACACTACAAAAATCTATCGTGTGTGAAAGTTAGTTAAATCAAAATTAACAGCAGTAAAACTGCTCACATAATTGAAACCAAATATTTGATCCATCGCACAAATTTTGGATACCACGTACAAGTTACAACACATAAATAAATACTGGGATAATAAACATAGCGGTGACGTCTACAATAAAAAAGGCAAAAGGACATGGTCCTGAGAAAACGTCTCTGGTACTAGGGCGCACTCTTCTTCTATCGGGGGAAGAGGGTTGACCAGTCGATGAATGTGTCTCTCCTGGTCAGGCCTCAGTGGTCTGCCAATGGCGATCTGAGGATTTAAATCAGCGAGGCTCTGGAGATAACCCATAACTGTCACGACCGGTTTTCCAATAAAATAATTATTGAGAGACCAATCCCTTTTACGGACCAGCGAGGAAGAATTCCTTCTCACTGGTAGACAATATCTTGGTCACAGAAGAAAAATACCAGGAGTACTGAATATAATACAAAGTTGAGCAGAGACTGCCCAACAATTTATTACATGCACGCCGATAAAACGAGATGGCGGATAGGGTGGCAAACTACGAACTCACGATAATAACGGTGGTGGAAATATCACCGCGAAGCGAGTGAGATGATTCCAGAAGACTACAGCTCATCGAGCGTCGGAGTGAGGCTCGAGAAGACTTATTGCGGGTGGCGGAAGCGTAAACAATACAAGTGACCAATATCCGGGATCGCGCAGGACTGACTGGGACTCCTCTAGGCATCGGACGCGCTATCAAACTCTCCATCCAAGAGATCGCCTTCGTCAACATCTGGCCAAATCAACAAGCCAGGTGAGTACTATGAAAGTACTCGCAAGACAGTTCGGACATAAGGTATAACAAATGTAAACATGAAGTACATGAATAAGTTAACCAGTACGATCAGACATAGAGGTAGTAAATGCTGGGTGCCAAGCGAGGGTCTGAATGACGCCTCGAGCAGAAACTGCAGAATAGTAATACTGGTGCCAAGCGAGTGTCGGAAAGACTCCTCGAGCAGAAAATGCGGAATAATAATACTGGTGCCAAACGAGTGTCTGAAAGACTCCTCGAGCGGAAAATGCGGAATAATAATACTGGTGCCAAACGAGTGTCTGAAAGACTCCTCGAGCGGAAAATGCGGAATAATAATACTGGTGCCAAACGAGTGTCTGAAAGACTCCTCGAGCGGAAAATGCGGAATAATAATACTGGTGCCAAACGAGTGTCTGAAAGACTCCTCGAGCGGAAAATGCAGAATAATAATACTGGTGCCAAACGAGTGTCTGAAAGACTCCTCGATCGGAAAATGCGGAGTAATAATGCCATAGTCGGGCGTCGGGGCGACACCACATAAAGGGCTTCGAACAGAAAATAAAGACAGTACATGCCACAGTCGGACGTCTGAGCGACATCACATAAAGGGCTTATATTTAAAGTAAGAAATAAGAACACGCCACAGTCGGACGTCTGCGCGACGTCACATAAAGGGCTTATATCACAGCTCAATAATACAATAGTTCGGGAACATAAATTATCACAAGCATGAGACAAATATAAAGTTAGTCAGTCCACAAGAATAACAATAAAACTGGATTTACCACTTGAGCTTGTTCACCGGGAACAAGTTTTCCACGCGGATAGATATGGATATAATGTTTTCATTACTTGATCATGGATACGATGATTTGGAAAGGATTGACTCTGCAAAGTTTGTACTTAACCACAGCCAACGGATTTCAGTAGTCACGGTGACTAGTTCCGTCTACGGTGTCTTGGAAGAAACACGTCTAACCAGTACACACCCAATTCAACCATCCGAAGCCAGGGATCACCCTCGGCATCGTTCAAGAAAAACTTTGAGACGGGGAGGCTACAACCTCGCGTAGCATGGGATCAAATTTCTATACGCGCGCTTTAAGGGGGTGCCCCCCCCCTCTCGGTCCCAACCGGAAACACCCATGCCCCCTAACCGGATGACTGGCTTTAATCCTGGGCCAAGGTACCATCATCCCGGCCTCTCTGTTTGGTGTGTACACGGAAAGAGGTTACCAACTTACTAAACCGCATCCTGGCAATGAGACATGTGGTAGCACGGAAGGGGGAAAGAACGGTAGCGCGGCTCCAACCACGTTAACGTCGAAGAAAGTCGGATGATGCAAGGTTGGTATGCTACAACAGTACCACCTTGCTGCCCTTCATGTCACCACATGATTAGGCCATCTCTCATCAGAGATCATCGCAACTTTGGAACATGCGGAAAAAGAACGATAACGTGGCTCCAACCACGTTAACGTCGGAGAAAGTCGGATGACGCAAGGATGGTATGCTACAACAGTACCACCTTGCTGCCCTTCATGTCACCACATGATTAGGCCATCTCTCATCAGAGATCATCGTGACTTTGGAACAACCGGGTAGTTGCATTACCAGCAACGAGGTATTTACCGACACTCATATGCCACGCACAAACTTTCACGCAAACATGCAAAACACCTGTCATATCAAATGTTCAAAACATGCTTGCCTGGTTCGGAGAAGTCGGAGTCTAGCTCGGCGAAGTTCGCGGCTCCGTCACCTCTCCCGGAACCTACGGCAATCACGAAACGGGTACTAACGTGAAAACTAACACATGCACAGAAACTTTTCAAAATATTTTTCAAATAAATCCCATAAAAAACTAGACAAAATTTGAAGATTGTCAGAAAAAGAATCACTCAAAAATACCTTTTTATTAAAAAGTTATAAAGGTTTCTGTCCAGGGACTTATCTGTAATGAAACAGAAAAGTTCCAGGGTTTTAACTGAGAAAACAGAAAACGCTTCGGTTGGGAATGCACAAGCGCAAAGGAGAAAACGTATTTGCCCGAAGGCGCCAACAGAAAACGGTTCGAAGGAGAATAGAATAGAGGCTGACAGGCGGGGTCCACCTGTCAGGTTTAAAAAGCTCGCCGGCGCCCGAAGACTGCGGTGGACGCCGGCGTCGAACCACGGCGAGTTAGGAGAAACGGAGGGTACCAAGAGCTTCAGCATCTTCTTCTGCGTCAGTGGGTGGCGGACTCGTCCAACGGGGAGCACTACGTCGACGGCGACACTATCTCCGGCGGACGGCGGCTCGGGCGAGGATGGGGAACTACGGTGGAGGGCTGCAAGCTACAAATTGAGGCGCGGGTCAGAACAAGGGATGCAAGGTGAAGCTACTGGCAAGAGAATGGAGGCGGAGGAGCACACACGGGGGCGAATCAGGCTGGATCCCGTGGCGGGTCGCGGCGGCCGGAGTCGAGGAAGGAGACCTCCTCGGGGCTCTTCCAGCGGCTAGGCTTGCTCTAGGGGGAGTGTAGGGATGGTGGGTGCTCGAGTTGAAGCTCGGGGCCTCTATTTATAGGCAGATCGACGGGGTGGCCGTGAACGGAGAATCTCCGGCGAGCGATTACGGCGGAGCAGTGGCTTGGCAGGAGGGTTGAGTGGCCAGGCAGCATCAGTGGATGTTACTGGAGTCGTTTCACAGCTAAACGGGGTCGGTCTTGGCGTAATGGTGTCGGTCCACGGTGAGGTGACCGCACGGGCTCAACGGCGGCAGAGAGCGCGCTCCGCGCCCTGCAGTTCACGACGAGAGCGGCAGCGCATTCGGGGGAGTGGAAGGCCACGCGGCGGGCTCCGGTGGTTTGGGCGGCGCTGGGTGGCGTCGTCGGCGCCGTGTCTCCCGCTGGCGTCCGCAAAGCCGCCGCCGTCGTCGGTCACGGGGCGGCACACCTTCTGCTGCTCGTCGCCGACGCCCGCAAGGCGCCAGGCGTTCGTGCAGTGCAGGAACAAGGCGGAGGGGACGAGGAGCAAGGCGACGCGGTGGCACTGGCGAGATCGACGTCCTTCTGTGAAGAAAACGACAGCAGGCCACTGACTGAATCTCTGAACCTTCTGAATGTGACATAGACAGTGCACTGCAGGTGTTCGACAGAAGGTTTTGGCTATGAGATAATTTTTTCTGGAGTTGTAACTTGGTGAGGTGACCACTCAATGCACCCAGAGGCTGCCTGGTTTTACTTGGAATTTTCGGAGGAGGTTTTAAATGAATTTCACCAAATTTGGCAAATCTGGTCCAAACTTGCAGCAGATGTAGTTTGAAAATTTTGAACTGAAGACCAGTGGATCTTCATGGTTCTAGGTTGAGGGTTCAAAGGACTAGGAGGGGAAAAAGGTTTGGGGGCAAAAATCAATACAAAAAGTGGAGTTCCTTTGTAAATCCCCAAGTGCTAGAAAAGGAGGCAGAAAATTATTTGAATAGAATTTAAATGGAAATAATCACATGGGGAGGTTCAACTTGCTGGATTTGATGCAAATCATGATCCAAAGGTGAGGGAGGAGTTAGGAGAG
This sequence comes from Aegilops tauschii subsp. strangulata, assembly GCF_002575655.3. Classification (NCBI taxonomy): domain Eukaryota; kingdom Viridiplantae; phylum Streptophyta; class Magnoliopsida; order Poales; family Poaceae; genus Aegilops; species Aegilops tauschii. The sequence continues at coordinate 43,548,429 of NC_053039.3, forward strand.
ATCATTTGCACTAAGGCCAAGGTAAGAGAGAAAAGTTGAAAGTGGCAAAGGAGTTTTCCAAAAGCCATAGTGCATTTCCAAAAGGATTTTCAAAAGTTATTTTCCCCAAATGAAAAACATTTTGTCTTGAGTCCAAATGAAAAGCAAGAACCTCCAAGACCAAAGACAGATCTTGGGTGGGTCCAAACAAAACATTTGCCATAAAGAAAAATATTTGAGAGTGAGAGTTCTCTTGAAGAAAAATTTTAGATCACTCCCCTCAAGCCAAATAAAAACCTTTTGAAAAATCCAAATAAAAACTTGGGTGTCACAACACCTACCCCCTTAGGAAAAATCTCGTCCTCGAGATTTCTGCTGATCCTCAAATAGATATGGATACTCTGCCCGGAGGAAATCTTCCCTTTCCCATGTGGCTTCATCCTCAGTGTGGTTGCTCCACTGAACCCTGAAAAATCTTGTCGTTTTCTGACGGGTCCTCCGTTCAGACTCTTCTAAAATCTTTACCGGCCTTTCTCTGTAGGTGAGATCTGGTTGCATATCAATGTTCTCATGAGGTACATGTTTCTCCGGGTTACTCACGCATTTCCTCAACTGCGAGACGTGGAATACGTCATGGACGTCTGACAGCTCCTTGGGTAGGTCTAGTTGGTAGGCTACCGTGCCTCTTCGTGCCTTCACACAAAATGGTCCAATAAATCTTGGGGCTAGCTTCCCCTTAATTTTGAACCGTTGCAGACCCCTCATAGGAGATACTCGGAGGTATACGGAATCACCGGGTTCAAAGCTGACTTCACGATGCTTCTGATCATAGTAGCTCTTTTGCCGGCTCTGTGCTGTCTTGAGTCTGTCCCTGATTTGTTTAACTTTCTCCTCGGCCTCTTTAAGCATGTCTGGGCCGAAGATACGGCTGTCACCCGTTTCTGACCAATTCAGTGGGGTACGACACCTTCGTCCGTACAATGCTTCAAAGGGTGCCATTTGCACGCTGGCTTGGTAACTGTTGTTGTACGCGAATTCAGCATACGGCAAACTCTCTTCCCAGCTGGATCCATAGGTGAGCACGCAGGCTCTTAGCATATCCTCAAGGATTTGGTTTACACGTTCCGTTTGTCCATCAGTCTGAGGGTGGTATGCTGTACTGAAAGCTAGCTGCGTGCCCAGAGCTTGTTGTAGGTGATCCCAAAATTTGGAGACGAATTGGGTGCCTCGGTCTGATATTATAGTCTTTGGAACTCCATGCAAGCAAACTATACGAGATAGATAAAGTTTTGCCAGTCTTTGTGTGGAGTAGGTCGTCTTCACGGGAATGAAATGAGCAACCTTGGTTAGTCGGTCTGTGATGACCCATATGGCGTCATTCCCACGTTGTGATCGGGGTAGTCCAATGATGAAATCCATTCCTATTTCATCCCATTTCCACTTTGGTATTTTGTTTGGTTGGAGTAGCCCTGCTGGCTTTTGATGCTCAGCCTTGATGCGCTGACATGAATCGCAACAAGCAATGAATGTGGCTATATCTCTTTTCATACCGTGCCACCAAAATCTTTCCTGGATGTCCTTGTACATTTTGGTTCCTCCAGGATGGATCGAGTATGGAGCGGTGTGGCTTTCCGTCAAGATCTGTTGCTTGAGTTCCTCATTGTTAGGTACGCAAAGTCTGTTTCGGTACCACAATGTTCCTTCACTGTCTGTGACGATCTCTGAAGTCTTACTAAGATTCATTTTCTTCTTTATGCCTTCGATGCTAGGATGTCCCTGTTGAGCCTTCTTAATTCGTTCCACCAGGGTGGGTTGTATCTCCAGATTTGATACGGTGCCCTCGGAGACTAACATCATGTTGAGCCTAGCGAACTCTCGCTGAAACTCAGGCCTCAAATCTTGCTGACCGTCATAGTCCGGGCTGGGGTTTCGACTAAGGGCATCGGCTACTACATTTGCTTTCCCTGGATGGTAGTGAATACCGACGTCATAGTCTTTGACTAGTTCCAACCAGCGTCGTTGGCGTAAATTCAGCTCTGGCTGTGTAAAAATATATTTGAGGCTCTAATGGTCCGTGTATATTTCACAGCGATTTCCCAACAGAAAGTGCCTCCACTCCTTGAATGCATGTATGACTGCTGCTAGCTCCAAGTCATGTGTCGGGTAATTTTCCTCATGTTTTCGCAGCTGCCTGGAGGCATATGCGACAACTTTGCCATCCTGCATTAGCACACATCCGAGACCTTTTCGGGACGCGTCACAATACACTTCAAAGCCCTTGTGTATATCTGGCACAGTTAAAACTGGTGCGGTTGTCAGCTTCTTCTTGAGTTCTTGGAAGCTCTGCTCACATGCTTCCGTCCTTACGAATTTCTTGTCCTTCTTGAGTAGTTGGGTCATAGGTTTCGCCACAGTCGAGAATCCTTCAATAAATCTCCTGTAATATCCGGCCATTCCTAGGAAACTCCGCACATCTGTAACGTTGGCGGGCGGCTTCCAGTCCAGTATGGCCTTGACCTTTTCTGGGTCTACGGCCACGCCTTCTTGGTTCAGTATATGGCCTAAGAAACCAACTTGTCTTAGCCAAAATTCGCATTTGCTAAACTTGGCGTACAACTGATGCTTCCTCAATTCTCCCAAAACAATTCCGAGGTGCTCAGCATGCTCTTCTGGTGTCCTTGAGTAAACCAGAATATCGTCAATGAATACCACCACAAATTTTTCCATGAATTCCATGAACACTTTGTTCATGAGGTGGACGAAATATGCGGGGGCGTTTGTTAGTCCAAAAGGCATCACTGTAAACTCGTATAACCCATATCTGGAAGTGAAAGCTGTCTTGGGAATATCTTCCGTCCGTACCTTCAGTTGGTGATATCCCGATGTCAAATCAATTTTTGAGAATACCTTGGCCTGTGCGAGCTGGTCAAACAAATCATTTATCCGTGGCATCGGATACTTGTTTTTGATGGTGACCATATTGAGGGCTCGATAGTCTATACACAGTCTCAGTGTCCCATCCTTTTTCTTGGCGAACAACACTGGCGAACCCAATGGTGAGGAGCTGGCTCGAATAAATCCTTTGTCCAACAATTCCTTTATCTGCTTCTTCAACTCCACCAATTCTGAGGGTGCCATTCTATAAGGCTTCTTATAGATGGGAGCGGTGCCAGGTGCTAGTTCAATGCTGAATTCTATCTCTCGGTCTGGTGGCATGCCTGGTAGTTCTTTCGGGAACACATCAGGGAACTCGCATACCACTGGAACTTTTCTCAGTTCTGCAATGTCCATTTTGCTCAGTTTTGGTTTCTGTGATCGTGGCCTTTCTTGAGCGGAAACTCTTATCGTCTTGCCGTGATGGTGAGTGAGAATCACTGTCCGAGTGAAGCAGTCAATGAATCCTTTGTTGGTGGTCAACCAGTCCATTCCTAAAATGACATCCAGTCCTTTACTTTCCAACATGATGAGACTCGCGTGGAATTGCAGTCCTTCGAACTCAATGACCACTCCTTGGCAGTAATCCTGAGCGATTTGCTTGTTTCCGGGGGACTTGATGATCATAGATTTTTCCAAGGGAAGTATCGGAAAACCATGTTGTGAAACAAAACTCTTCGAAACGAATGAATGGGAAGCTCCAGAATCAAACAAAACCATGGCAGGTACTGTGTTGACATGGAACGTACCGAGCACGATGTCTGGGGCATTCTGCGCTTCTTCCCTGGTCACATGGTTCAGGTGACCCTTCCTGTGATTGTTACTGGGGTTGAAGTTGTTGCGCTTGGGGGCGGGATTGTTTCCACCATTGTTCGGCTTGGGTGCCGAGTCTCTTGGCTTCGGGCACAGTTTAGCATAATGCCCTTGCTGACCACAAGCAAAGCAGGTGATCCCTGGACGGTATGTGAACTCCTTGTCTCTGGCATGAAACTATCCGACGGGCCTTGGCTCAGTAGTCGAGGATCTCCTTGCGTCTGTCCTTGGGACCTCAGTCTTGCCTCGGTTGCTGCGGGCAAGAGTCATCTTGTCCCTCTTCCGCTTACGGATATCTTCCAGACTACGGCGCTCATTCTCCAAGGTGATGGCCTTGTCCACCAGCGTCTTAAAATCCGGAAAGGTGTGAACAATCAGTTGGCATCTCAGTGCTGGTGCCAGGCCGTCCAGGAATTTTTCCATCTTCTTGCTTTCTGTCATGTGCTCGTCGTAGGCATAACGAGACAGCTGGGTGAACTGACCATTGTACTCTGTCACTGACATGCCTCTTTGCTTCAGGTCATCAAACTCTCTCTTCTTGATCTTTAGGATGCTCCTGGGGATGTGTGCCCCACGGAAGCCTTCCTTGAACTCTTCCCAGGTGATGTTGTGTTCCCTGGGATGCATGTGTAGGAAGTTTTCCCACCATGCTGCGGCTGCTCCAGTAAGGTAGTGTGGTGCATAAAGTACCTTCTCATGATCTGAGCACTGGGCAATAATCAGTTTCCTTTCAATCTCACGAAGCCAATCATCGGCTTCCAGCGGCCTATCGGTGTGAGAAAAAGTTGAGGGGCGAGTCTTCTGTAACTCAGATAGCTTGGAATGTGGTTGATAGTGTTCACGGTGGTTTCCCATGTTGATGACATGGTTCATCATCTCTTGGTGTTGTTGCTGGCTTTGCTCGAAGAGACGGCATACTTGGGACAGTGCTGCTTCGCTGTCTTGTTGGCTGGACTGACCTTGAGTGAAATTGTTGCTGGTCTGTGTCCCGTAAACCTCTTCTGGCTGATTGGGCATGGAGCGAGTCCATGGGCGAGACATTTTTCCAGTCTGGGGTATTATTTGCAAAACCCATGAGAAAAACTGTGTAGCCCAAGAAAAATCTTGCAAAAGCAACAATTTAAAACGGTTTCAAGGTTTTTCAAGAAAACATAAACGATTTTGCACGGGGAAGAACTGCTTAACATAAAACTTACATGCGAAAAGCAAACACATGATACAGCACTCAGGATGCGCGTACACAATCCTGACATGTTATTTAAAACTAGCGTACTACTCCGGAAGGCAGCAAACACACCAATACAAACTAGCGTACAGATAAAACAGCACATCATACAGGCAGACATAACACGCGGCTACTCGGTGCTCTCAGTCGGAGATGGTGAAGATCTCCTTCCCCTTGCCGATGGCAAGGCTCAGCGGTCCAGGAGAGTCAACCTCCACCTCCTCTCTAGCTGGCTCCTGGCGCGTAACGCTGCGCTGCGGTGATGGTGCGGGGGCGACTGGTGGTAGAGCGCGTGCGGCAGGCGGTGCGGCTCTGACTGGAGTAGGAGCGATGACTCGGTCGAACTCCTCAGTGGTAGGCAGACGGCGAGCAGTGGCCAAAACGGCCGGTGCATACGAGGCTGAATACGAGACGAATGTCAGAGGCGGCACCGTGTGGAGAAGCTCCTTCCTGCTGGCAGGACCGCCCCGGACTAAGTCCATGCGGGCAGCCACAAGATCATCTACGAGGTTGTCGAAAGACTCCTCCAGAGCCTTGAGATACTCCACAACCATCTCGATGGCTTCATCTCGTTCTCCCCGATTGCTGGCGAACGCATAGTGGCTGGTATAGGGCACATGGCATGGGAGGTAGCGGTAGCGACGAGTCTTCATCATAGGAAGGATGTCCCAAAGGCGAGCTATCGCCTCACGGGCAGCCATCTGCATGGCATGCCTCTCCGTAGGCATGGCCCTTCCCGTAAAACGGAAGTGGCGAGCAGCAGAACGTCCTCCCTTGAACTGCACCACGGCTTGGTGCATAGACACGTCGTCACTGAGCTTGTGCTGATAGAGTGTGAACTCCGGGCGAGCTGCTGGCCCGATCGCGAGCTTGGTGATGGAGACGAGGAGCTTGACAAACCCCTCGGGCACGTTGGTGAACACTCGATTCTCACAGCTGCTGCCAGCCATCTACAAAAGTAGGCAAAAATTCTGAGTAGTCATGTCATAAATTTATGATGACCAACAGAAAATAGCTCCAATTGCAAAATGCTGAAAAAGCACAAAGGACGCTAATAACCGATTAGCGATTGCGCCTAGCGGCTTCCTACAGTCAGCCTGGCTCTGATACCAAGCTTGTCACGACCGGTTTTTCAATAAAATAATTATTGAGAGACCAATCACTTTTACGGACTAGCGAGGAAGAATTCCTTCTCACTGGTAGACAATATCTTGGTCACAGAAGAAAAATACCAGGAGTACTGAATATAATACAAAGTTGAGCAGAGACTTCCCAACAATTTATTACATGCACGCCGATAAAACGAGACGGCGGATAGGGTGGCAAACTACGAACTCACGATAATAACGGTGGTGGAAATATCACCGCGAAGCGAGTGATATGATTCCAGAAGACTACAGCTCATCGAGCGTTGGAGTGAGGCTCGAGAAGACTTATTGCGGGTGGCGGAAGCGTAAACAATACAAGTGACCAATATTCGGGATCGCGCAGGACTGACTGGGACTCCTCTAGGCATCGGACGCGCTATCAAACTCTCCATCCAAGAGATCGCCTTCGTCAACATCTGGCCAAATCAACAAGCCAGGTGAGTACTATGAAAGTACTCGCAAGACAGTTCGGACATAAGGTATAACAAATGTAAACATGAAGTACATGAATAAGTTAACCAGTACGATCAGACATAGAGGTAGTAAATGCTGGGTGCCAAGCGAGGGTCTGAATGACGCCTCGAGCGGAAACTGCAGAATAGTAATACTGGTGCCAAGCGAGTGTCTGAAAGACTCCTCGAGCGGAAAATGCGGAATAATAATACTGGTGCCAAATGAGTGTCTGAAAGACTCCTCGAGCGGAAAATGCGGAATAATAATACTGGTGCCAAACGAGTGTCTGAAAGACTCCTCGAGCAAAAAATGCGGAATAATAATACTGGTGCCAAAAGAGTGTCTGAAAGACTCCTCGAGCGGAAAATGCGGAATAATAATGCCACAGTCGGGCGTCGGGGCGACACCACATAAAGGGCTTCGAACAGAAAATAAAGACAGTACATGCCACAGTCGGACGTCTGAGCGACATCACATAAAGGGCTCATATTTAAAGTAAGAAATAAGAACATGCCACAGTCGGACGTCTGCGCGACGTCACATAAAGGGCTTATGTCACAGCTCAATAATACAATAGTTCGGGAACATAAATTATCACAAGCATGAGACAAATATAAAGTTAGTCCATCCACAAGAATAACAATAAAACTGGATTTACCACTTGAGCTTGTTCACGGGAACAAGTTTTCCACGCGGATAGATATGGATATAATGTTTTCATTACTTGATCATGGATACGATGATTTGGAAAGGATTGACTCTGCAGAGTTTGTACTTAACCACAGCCAACGGATTTCAGTAGTCACGGGGACTAGTTCCGTCTACGGTGTTTTGGAAGAAACACGTCTAACCAGGACACACCCAATTCAACCATCCGAAGCTAGGGATCACCCTCGGCATCGTTCAAGAAAAACCTTGAGACGGGGAGGCTACAACCTCGCGTAGCATGGGATCAAATTTCTATATGCGCGCTTTAAGGGGGTGCCCCCCCCCTCTCGGTCCCAACCGGAAACACCCATGCCCCCTGACCGGATGACTGGCTTTAATCCTGGGCCAAGGTACCATCATCCCGGCCTCTCTGTTTGGTGTGTACACGGAAAGAGGTTACCAACTTACTAAACCGCATCCTGGCAATGAGACATGTGGTAGCACGGAAGGGGGAAAGAACGGTAGCGCGGCTCCAACCACGTTAACGTCGGAGAAAGTCGGATGACGCAAGGCTGGTATGCTACAACAGTACCACCTTGCTGCCCTTCATGTCACCACATGATTAGGCCATCTCTCATCAGAGATCATCGCAACTTTGGAACATGCGGAAAAAGAACGATAACGTGGCTCCAACCACGTTAACGTCGGAGAAAGTCGGATGACGCAAGGCTGGTATGCTACAACAGTACCACCTTGCTGCCCTTCATGTCACCACATGATTAGGCCATCTCTCATCAGAGATCATCGCGACTTTGGAACAACCGGGTAGTTGCCTTACCAGCAACGAGGTATTTACCGACACTCATATGCCACGCACAAACTTTCACGCAAACATGCAAAACACCTGTCATATCAAATGTTCAAAACATGCTTGCCTGGTTCGGAGAAGTCGGAGTCTAGCTCGGCGAAGTTCGCGGCTCTGTCACCTCTCCCGGAACCTACGGCAATCACGAAACGGGTACTAACGTGAAAACCAACACATAAACTTTTCCAAATATTTTTCAAATAAATCCCATAAAAAACTAGAAAAAATTTGAAGATTGTCAGAAAAAGAATCACTCAAAAATACCTTTTTATTAAAAAGTTATAAAGGTTTCTGTCCAGGGACTTATCTGTAATGAAACATAAAAGTTCCAGGGTTTTAACTGAGAAAACAGAAAACGCTTCGGTTGGGAATGCGCAAGCGCAAAGGAGAAAACGTATTTGCCCGAAGGCGCCAACAGAAAACGGTTCGAAGGAGAATAGAATAGAGGCTGACAGGCGGGGTCCACCTGTCAGGTTTAAAAAGCTCGCCGGCGCCCGAAGACTGCGGTGGACGCCGGCGTCGAACCACGGCGAGTTAGGAGAAACGGAGGTTACCAAGAGCTTCAGCGTCTTCTTCCGCGTCGGTGGGTGGTGGACTCGTCCAACGGGGAGCACTACGTCGACGGCGACACTATCTCCGGCGGACGGCGGCCCGGGCGAGGATGGGGAACTCCGGTGGAGGGCCGCAAGCTACAAATTGAGGCGCGGGTCAGAACGAGGGATGCAAGGTGAAGCTACTGGCAAGAGAATGGAGGCGGCGGAGCACACACGGGGGCGAATCGGGCTGGATCCCGTGGCGGGTCGCGGCGGCCGGAGTCGAGGAAGGAGACCTCCTCGGGGCTCTTCCAGCGGCTAGGCTTGCTCTAGGGGGAGTGTAGGGATGGTGGGTGCTCGAGTTGAAGCTCGGGGCCTCTATTTATAGGCAGATCGACGGGGTGGCCGTGAACGGAGAATCTCCGGCGAGCGATTACGGCGGAGCAGTGGCTTGGCAGGAGGGTTGAGTGGCCAGGCAGCATCAGTGGAGGTTACTGGAGTCGTTTCACAGCTAAACGGGGTCGGTCTTGGCGTAATGGCATCGGTCCACGGTGAGGTGACCGCACGGGCTCAACGGCGGCAGAGAGCGCGCTCCGCGCCCTGCGGTTCACGACGAGAGCGGCAGCGCATTCGGGGGAGTGGAAGGCCATGCGGCGGGCTCCGGTGGTTTGGGCGGCGCTGGGTGGCGTCGTCGGCGCCGTGTCTCCCGCTGGCGTCCGCAAAGCCGCCGCCGGCGTCGGTCACGGGGCGGCACACCTTCTGCTGCTCGTCGCGGACGCCCGCAAGGCGCCAGGCGTTCGTGCGGTGCAGGAACAAGGGGGAGGAGACGAGGAGCAAGGCGACGCGGTGGCACTGGCGAGATCGACGTCCTTCTCTGAAGAAAACGACAGCAGGCCACTGACTGAATCTCTGAACTTTCTGAATGTGACAGACAGTGCACTGCAGGTGTTCGACAGAAGGTTTTGGCTATGAGATAATTTTTTCTGGAGTTGTAACTTGGTGAGGTGACCACTCAATGCACCCAGAGGCTGCCTGGTTTTACTTGGAATTTTTGGAGGAGGTTTTGAATGAATTTCACCAAATTTGGCAAATCTGGTCCAAACTTGCAGCAGATGTAGTTTGAAAATTTTGAACTGAAGACCAGTGGATCTTCATGGTTCTAGGTTGAGGGTTCAAAGGACTAGGAGGGGAAAAAGGTTTGGGGGCAAAAATCAATACAGAAAGTGGAGTTCCTTTGTAAATCCCCAAGTGCTAGAAAAGGTGGCAGAAAATTATTTGAATAGAATTTAAATGGAAATAATCACATGGGGAGGTTCAACTTGCTGGATTTGATGCAAATCATGATCCAAAGGTCAGGGAGGAGTTAGGAGAGATCATTTGCACTAAGGCCAAGGTAAGAGAGAAAAGTTGAAAGTGGCAAAGGAGTTTTCCAAAAGCCATAGTGCATTTCCAAAAGGATTTTCAAAAGTTATTTTCCCCAAATGAAAAACATTTTGTCTTGAGTTCAAATGAAAAGCAAGAACCTCCAAGACCAAAGACAGATCTTGGGTGGGTCCAAATGAAACTTTTGCTATAAAGAAAAATATTTGAGAGTGAGAGTTCTCTTGAAGAAAAAATTTAGATCACTCCCCTCAAGCCATATAAAAACCTTTTGAAAAATCCAAATAAAAACTTGGGTGTCATAATAACTCGCTGGGTCAAACATTCTTGAGCGATGACATACTGGACAAGGTTGGCCAGTACTGGGTCCCTTTCGACTCGTTCACCGGGAAAAGATGCTACTTCTCCGGGTGCTGCACGACTCGGAAAGTAATAATACCCTCGTTCGCTGGCATAGGGTACCGCGAATCGAAGACGAGCGAGCGCTTCTTACGCAGCAGCTTCTATGGCCATATGCGGAGTCGGCATGGATTTCCCCACGGAGGAGGCTTCCGTTGGGTCTTGGTTTGGGTTTGCGGGAGGGATGTGCACCACTGCCCAATATTTCGAGGTGGATGGGGTGATCCTCGATTTGAGCAACTCATACTGGGGTGGATGGATGGCACTCATGGTACTGCAGGTAAAGTCCCACAATATTTTAACAAAACTGCCTGGGGTGGCATCTGGAGTTCTCAGGTAAATACTGGGGGTCAGCATGGCAAAGAAATGGCTGTGTGCGTTGTGCACAAGGTGAGGGGTGCTTGGCAAGGTCACGAGGTGGCCTTTTATATAGCATTGGGGCTGGGTTAATTACCGTGGTGAAAGGTAACTAGTTCGTTGGTTCTGTTCTATGGGGTCGGGGGTCAATGCCACAGATACACATATCTCATAAATGTGACGCATTACTGTGGGTGCCGTCGGGGTGGTTTTGGTAGCTGCGCCCGGAATTTAAAAATGTAACTGTACACTGACGTACTTATGCATGGCTACTATTTAAAAGTAGGGGCGCACAAGCAGACATCATTTAATAATGGTGATACAGGATCACACAATTACAAGGCGTAGGAATACTAAGACTCGATACTACTCGAGCGACTTAGTCTACTTCGTTAATGTCTAAGTGGGCTGGCCTTGCGAACGTCGAGGCTTCTCCACGGGTTTCACCGTCGGGATTAGCCGGATGAGATTGAGGGGCTGCAGGGTCGGGGTAGCGATGATGACCATCGCGGGGGTTGTTGGCCACAATCCCGTTGGAGCGTGTTCCCAAAAGGCGACGAAGCACTTCTGGGGACACCAAAGTATTTTGGTCGATGGTAGGGGCAGACCTCAAGGGCTCGATCGGGTGTCCGAACAGCACGACTGGGTTGTCAGCGTCGGGCTCCTCTTCTCCTCTCGCCGAGGCTCGGCGAATCAGTTCTCCACGAGCTGCGATCAGATCAAGGGTGATTTGATCGAACAGTTCCTCTAGTGCACTTACATAGCGCACCAGATGCAATAGTGCAGGATCCGTCTCGTGCGGCCTACCATACCCATCACAGCTGGGGTAGTAGTAGAACGAGCGACAGTTAACTCTGGGCGACAAGTGCCGGAGTTGAACTATAGCTTCTCGAGCTGCCAGTTGGATGGCTTGTGGCTCAAAGGAAGTTGTCCTTCCAGTGAACCTGTAGGGGCGTTCTGGTGATAGACCCCTACCATAGATGTGTACAGTGGCCCAGAATTGACGGCTCTCACCGCTCATGGGTCCTTGGTACACAACATATTCTGGGGGCTCCTCTAATGCATAGGCACGACGGGTGAGGTTTGCGAGCACGGTCACAAAACCTCCAAGGTTGGTTGTTGTGGTCTCATTGTGAACAATGGGGCCAGGCATCGTGGCTTGGTTTGGGAAAGAGGCTGTACTGTGCTGTGTTGAGGCTAGCGTGCCCTTTTTATAGAAAAAGGGGACGGAGTCTTCCTTCGCACGCTTGCGAATGAAACATTTTAGGTGTCGGTCACTTGCGCGTGATCGACAGGCTAGGCTGATAGGTTGGGCACCGACTGCCAAAAGCGTCGGGGTCACTGTGTGGCTATCTTACACGAGAAGCTTGGCCGGGGTTGGGTTAAGGTCTGGTGGGTTGGTTAACCTAGGTTTATTAACCTGGCTAAGATAGGATTAGCCAATGGTCATCCTGGCTCTGATACCATGTTTGTCAGGACTGGTTTTTTGGGATATTAATTTTTCCAGAAAAAGGCCCTTGTGCTCACCAGCCCCAGGATTATTGTTAGCTGATGAGGCACCAACTTGTTACAGAAAATCCAAGCAAAGCACAAAATATGTAGTACAAGACCATTGTGGCCTATGAGTACAACACTTGGTTTCTAGTGGTTGATGGCGGAAGCGGATTGTGGTTCATCTGCGTCTATGGGACTCCATTTCCCACAAGAACAGCTGACCAGGATAACTCCTATCTTCGCGAGGCTGCTATCGTCATAGCGTAGGTTCCGGTGCTGTCATCACAACGCTCCTCTCCGAGCAAGAAGTCTGGCCAAGACAATAGCCAGGGACAAGCCAGTGAGTACTTTGAATGTACTCGCAAACATTATGAACACGGGTATAATATAATAGTGGGTAATCATGCTCCGAAAGATTCTACGATCATCACGTCTGTCACGAAATAAACAAAAATTCATGATGCACGCATGCAGGTAAAATATGAATGTGCAATACGGGAGTAGAAATAGAATGCACCGATAGAGTGTCTGAAGCGACGCCTCGAAAGGATAATAAGATAAAACATGCCTCGGGCGGGCGGCTGAGCGACACCACATAAAGGGCTTATGAAGAATAAATAAATGACAAACAGGCCGCAGTCGGGCGTCTGAGCGACACTACATAAAGGGCTTATAAAGAATAAAAAAATAACAAGCATGCCACAGTCGGGCGTCTGAGCGACACCACATAAAGCGCTTATAAATAAATAAATAAATAACAAGCATGCCACAGTCGGGCGTCTGAGCGACACCACATAAAGGTCTTATAAATAATAATCGCAGTGAGTATCCAGGAGGTAGAACCGTCCCAGGGATACTAAATAACTAAAATATTGTAAATGGTTAGTCCACAATAATAATAATAAAAAATCCTCACATGACACAGGTCATAATCAATGTTCTAGTTTAGTCGTTTCTCCATCCGAAGACCGTCACTAAACCCCACCTCAGACTGTAGTCCTTTCCCATGGACATGGCTATCCGAATAGATTTAACCTCTGCAGAGGGTGCACTCTTTAACCACGTGTAACGGATTTATTTAGTCCATCGGGACTAATTCCGCCTACGGCCTTTTAATCACGCCTGACCTGCACACACCAGCTTAACTTACCGGTGTCTGGAATCACCCACAACACCTGTCATGCAAAACTCTAAGTGGGGAGGCTACAACCTCGACGTAGCATGGGATCAAATTTATATCGCGCGCTCTAAGGGGTGCCCCCCTCTCGGTCCCAACCGGAAACACCCATGCCCCCGGACCAGGTGCCATGCCTACCGGAGGCCTTCGGTATCTTCCACCATGGCCTCTCTGTATGGTGTGTGCTAGGACGGGGTTGACAACTTACTGAACCGTACCCAACCTGCGGCAGGGACAAGTGGTGGTACGAAACAAGTAGGGGGAGTTACTGAACAAGACTCGACCTACGGCCGACTCAGGAGGTCCAAGTATTCTCCGTATGATTAGCATGACAAAAATATTTCCATTAACAGATAAACTCACCACTTGTCAAGCCTCACCATGCCATACCGGACATACTCGTCTCGACGAGGAACTAGGGACAAGCTCGTGTCTACCCAAGACCGCGACTTTCCCGGCTTCCTTTCGGTATGCATGAGAAACTTACGAGGATGATTACCATCACCAGCATATCCATTTCTAACAGCAAAGCATCTCCATTATGCACTCATGCGTATGACTTTATCGTCACATAAAAAAAGTAACGTATGCTCCAAGTCAAGGTGGTGTTGTAACCGTATCAAAACACCACACAAAAATATTATGCTAGAGTTCAGAATGCTTGCCTTCAGGTTGTGGAGAGGAAGTGTGCATTCCAAAACTTTTTGAAAGTTTTCTTCTCTCTCCATTTCCTATTTTTGAAAAATATTCAAATAACACATATTTCAAAAACAGTACAAAAAGTTGTCCTAAATATTTTTGAAATAAATCTTAAAATAAACTAGATGAAATTTGAGAGAGGTAGGAAAAAGAATCAACTCATTTGGAGTTTTATTTTAAAAGATATAGCCAGTCAAAGTTTAGTCAAAGCTCTGTTTTTAATAAAATCAGAAAAAGAAAACGTTTTGGTACAGAATACGCTTTCGGGGTAGGGGATACGTACTCGAGACTTTTACTCTTTCACTAATCCAGAGTGGACGGTTGCATGGGTCACTGACAGTGGGTCCACGGGGCCCACTGGTCAGGTTTGACTAGTCTCTTCTCCCTCCTCTTCCTCTGCCCGAACGGAGGCGGGACTCCAGCGATCGCCGTCGACGAACGGCGCTTCCCCGCGGGGTCCTAAGGGCGGGGATGGATCCGCCAGCCCAGGGCGGTCCTCCAGGTGGGCGCTAGGCAGGTGGGGACGGAGGGAGCCGCCGGCGGTGAGCTTCGCGGCGGAGATGACTTCGGGTGGTACTGGGGGCCTGGGCTATGGTGGTTCCCGATCGGGCTAGAGAGGTGGGGCGGCTCCGCACGGTCAAGGGGAGTCGGGTGGTGGTGCTAGCTGAGCTGGGGAGGCTCTGTTGGCGACTAGCGGGACCGGAGGGCGGCGGCGGCCGAACCTGCCGGAGGCCGGGAAGAAAGCTTCCTGACGTCGATTGCTGGGTGTTGGGGGCACTAGGGGGATAGAACGAGGTTGCCTGAGTGCTTGGTCGAGCTAGGCGTCCCCTTATATAGGCGTTCGAGGTTGGTCCCGTGGTGGCCGTGGATAAGAACGCCGGCGACCATCGCTCTGTAGCTGCAGGGCGACGTGGCGGCGACGAGCGCGTGCCGACGAGTATGTGGATGAGCTCGGGCTGTTCAAGGGGGCAGCTGGCGCGCGCGGGTGACTGGGGCGGCGCCGTCCATGGCAGAGCCTGCTGCCGACGCCATCGTGCCGCCAAGGGAGCCCTGACGGCGGCGCTGTAGGGCGCCAGGGTGGCTCTGCGGCGAGGGAAGGGGCGGGCGTGCTGGCTGCGAGTGGGGAGAGGCCAGAGCGGGCGCGGGGAGGCGGCCGTGCGACGCGGCGGCTCGGGCGTCCGCATGTGCAAAGCGTGCGCTCTGGGCGCGCCCAGAGCACGCACGGGACATGTTCGACAAAATGCCAGGGCAGCCTAGAGTGCTTGAGCGAGGCTGGCAAATAACAGGACTAGGTTAGAGCTAGTAAGGAGATCAAGGGACATGGTGGTTAGGACAGGGGATCAAGTTCTCAAAGCAAACTAATAATCATGCAGAATCTGCCCATGCACACCAAGTGTTCGATAGAATGCGAAGTGCATCTAGGCAACTCTTGGAGTGGCCAAAAACTCCAGATCATAAACTCTTTAGATGATAAAGAGGGTGGCAAGGTTAGTTGGTCAAGACCAGAAACTTGTTAGTGCAAAAATTTGAGAAAACAATTTTGGGCAGAAACTAATGGCTATTATCTCATGAACCAAAAATACTCCAATGGGTCCACTCTCTTGGACTTAAGGGTTTTGCAGGGTGGTCTACAAGCAGGAAAAAGCTCATGGGCACTAGAGCAAAATAAAATAGGGTTGCAGTACAAATCAGCAAACTGGACCAGAATAAAGATGTGGATGATTTTCTCAAATTTTTCAAAGAACACCAATGGGTTTTTTCATAAAGTTGAATCATGTGTATCTACTGACATGTCCAAACACTTGGAAGAATCTCTAGAAGAATATTTAAATAGGTTGTAGTGCAAAAATACCTACTGGACCAGATTTGAAAACTTGATGTGGAGCTCAAAATCTCCAATAACCAAAAGATATCTTTGCATAAAAGTGATGTGGAAACATCACATGACATCCCCAAATTTTGGTGAAAATTTTAAATGCATTAATCAAATGTTTGCTGTGGAACAGAGGCTCCAAATCTATGAAAAATCATTTTAAAAGAATAAAGCTCATGAAAAACAATTATGCAAATAAGTCCACTGATAAAGAATTGTTTTATAGAGAGAGTATACAAGTCCAATAATACTTTTGGAAAGTTTCCACTTGGGGTAAAAACTCCACAATATTAAAGAAAAGAGAGGTTCTGAAATCAAGAGATAAATCCAGAAAACAAAAATTTAATTTCCTGGCAAAATTTTAATTAATAAAACAAGGTCAAAATTTTGTGGTGTTACAACACTACCCCCCTAAAAAAATCTCGTCCTCAAGATTTGTTAAAAGCTATTTTGAACAAACATCGCTCTTACCAAAAGAAATCATTCTACTATGCAATAAAATGTGGCTACAGTGAGAGGGTAATAAGTGATGTAAAACTACAGTGTGGTATACTGGCGTTGCGTGGAAAAATCCATGGCTGGGGAAAACGAGATATTTCTATGTTGGATACAGTAAATTAGAATAAATTCTAAATTACTAAAATACGCTGGTCGTACCCGAGAGCACAGTGCTCTTTGTGGCTGACAGGTGGACCCGGGGCCCACTGTCAGCCTCTTCTTCTACCTCTGGCTCTCTCTTCTTGCTCTCTCTCACGGGCTTTCCCGCGCTTCCTCCACCGGTGACGTCTAGCGCGTAGGGCACCTAGGCCGTATTGCGGTAGTGCGCGGCGTGCTAGCTGCCGGTGCAGCGTGCACTCACCTCGCGGGCCAGTGCACTGTCGGCACTGCTCGCGGATTCGCCTCCGAACACCGGCGATCGAGCGACGAGCGGCGCTAGTGTTCCTCGCCCACCGTACACCGATCTCAACCTATAAAATGACCGCGGTGCTCCTTTCTTCTTCCTCACACCTGGCCTCGCTTCTACTTCTCCTTCCTTCTCCTCCATTTCTGCTTCCAGGAGTTCGAGGCGAGGCTCTAATGGCGGAGGTGATGCCGGACTGGTATGTGGTCCTGGTGTGTGGAGGTTTGGCGACGTTGTTGGGGTTCTTCGTGCTCCTGTGCGCGATGATCCTTGATGATCGTCGCGATGCTGCCGCTCGAGCGTTAGCCCTTCGCGGAGGTGGCGATCACGAGGATTAGGTGCGGCATCGAGTGCTAACTGTTGTCGGTGTGCTGGGGCAACTCGCGCCCGAATGATTACTCACAAATCTCTCTTACTGAGACTGTGGTGTCCTCGGGTGTGATCAGTTAGGTGCAAAATGTGTACGAGGATCTAAAATTAGCGCACGAGGTCGACTGCTTGTGGTTGCGAGTCTGCCGTTGCGGAAATAAAAATCTACGTCGTGAAGAGGCATATGCTGCAGCAACTCGAGGAAAGAAATCACACTACAAAAATCTATCGTGAGTGAAAGTTAGTTAAATCAAAATTAACAGGAGTAAAACTGCTCACATAATTGAAACCAAATATTTGATCCGTCACACAAATTTTGGATACCACGTACAAGTTACAACACAAAAATAAATACTGGGATAATAAACATAGTGGTGACGTCTACAATAAAAAAGGCAAAAGGACATGGTCCAGAGAAAACGTCTCTGGTACTGGGGCGCACTCTTCTTCTATCGGGGCAAGCGGGTTGACCAGTCGATGAATGTGTCTCTCCTGGTCAGGCCTCAGTGGTCTGCCAATGGCGATCTGAGGATTTAAATCAGCGAGGCTCTGGAGATAACCCATAACTCGCTGGGTCAAACGTTCTTGAGCGATGACATACTGGACAAGGTTGGCCAGTACTGGGTCCCTTTCGACTCGTTCACCGGGAAAAGATGCTACTTCTCCGGGTGCTGCACGACTCGGAAAGTAATAATACCCTCGTTCACTGGCATAGGGTACCGCGAATCGAAGACGAGCGAGCACTTCGTACGCAGCAGCTTCTATGGCCATATGCGGAGTTGGCATGGATTTCCCCACGAAGGAGGCTTCCGTTGGGTCTTGGTTTGGGTTTGCGGGAGGGATGTGCACCACTGCCCAATATTTCGAGGTGGATGGGGTGATCCTCGATTTGAGCAACTCGTACTGGGGTGGATGGATGGCACTCATGGTACTGCAGGTAAAGTCCCACAATATTTTAACAAAACTGCCTGGGGTGGCATCTAGAGTTCTCAGGTAAATACTGGGGGTCAGCATGGCAAAGAAATGGCTGTGTGCGTTGTGCACAAGGTGAGGGGTGCTTGGCAAGGTCACGAGGTGGCCTTTTATATAGCATTGGGGCTGGGTTAATTACCGTGGTGAAAGGTATAGTTCGTTGGTTCTGTTCTATGGGTCGGGGGTCAATGCCACAGATACACATATCTCATAAATGTGACGCATTACTGTGGGTGACGTCGGGGTGGTTTTGGTAGCTGCGCCCAGAATTTAAAAATGTAACTGTACAATGACGTGCTTATGCATGGCTACTATTTAAAAGTAGGGGCGCACAAGCAGACATCATTTAATAATGGTGATACAGGATCACACAATTACAAGGCGTAGGAATACTAAGACTCGATACTACTCGAGCGACTTAGTCTACTTCGTTAATGTCTAAGTGGGCTGGCCTTGCGGACGTCGAGGCTTCTCCACGGGTTTCACCGTCGGGATTAGCCGGATGAGATTGAGGGGCTTCAGGGTCGGGGTAGCGATGATGACCATCGCGGGGGTTGTTGGCCACAATCCCGTTGGAGCGTGTTCCCAAAAGGCGACAAAGCACTTCTGGGGACACCAAAGTATTTTGGTCGATGGTTGGGGCAGACCTCAAGGGCTCGATCGGGTGTCCGAACAGCACGACTGGGTTGTCGGTGTCGGGCTCCTCTTCTCCTCTCGCCGGGGCCCGGCGAATCAGTTCTCCACGAGCTGCGATCAGATCAAGGGTGATTTGATCGAACAGTTCCTCTAGTTCACTCACATAGCGCACCAGATGCAATAGTGCAGGATCCGTCTCGTGATCTCCGTTGGCAACCTGGGGCGGCCTACCATACCCATCACGGCTGGGGTAGTAGTAGAATGAGCGACAGTTAACTCTGGGCGACAAGTGCCGGAGTTGAACTATAGCTTCTCGAGCTGCCAGTTGGATGGCTTGTGCCTCAAAGGAAGTTGTCCTTCCAGTGAACCTGTAGGGGCGTTCTGGTGATAGACCCCTACCATAGATGTGTACAGTGGCCCAAAATTGACGGCTCTCACCGCTCATGGGTCCTTGGTACACAACATATTCTGGGGGCTCCTCTAATGCATAGGCACGGCGGGTGAGGTTTGCGAGCACGGTCACAAAACCTCCAAGGTTGGTTGCTGTGGTCTCATTATGAACAATGGGGCCAGGCATCGTGGCTTGGTTTGGGAAAGAGGCTGTCCTGTGCTGTGTTGAGGCTAGCGTGCCCTTTTTATAGAAAAAGGGGACGGAGTCTTCCTTCGCACGCTTGCGAATGAGACATTTTAGGTGTCGGTCACTGGCGCGTGATCGACAGGCTAGGCTGATAGGTTGGGCACCGACTGCCAAAAGCGTCGGGGTCACTGTGTGGCTATCTTACACGAGAAGCTTGGCCGAGGTTGGGTTAAGGTCTGGTGGGTTGGTTAACCTAGGTTTATTGACCTGGCTAAGATAGGATTAGCCAATGGTCAGCCTGGCTCTGATACCAAGTTTGTCAGGACCGGTTTTTCGGGATATTAATTTTTCCAGAAAAAGGCCCTTGTGCTCACCAGCCCCAGGATTATTGTTAGCTGATGAGGCACCAACTTGTTACAGAAAATCCAAGCAAAGCACAAAATATGTAGTACAAGACCATTGTGGCCTATGAGTACAACACTTGGTTTCTAGTGGTTGATGGCGGAAGCGGATTGTGGTTCATCTGTCTCTATGGGACTCCATTTCCCACAAGAACAGCTGACCAGGATAACTCCTATCTTCGCGAGGCTGCTATCGTCATAGCGTAGGTTCCGGGGCTGTCATCACAACGCTCCTCTCCGAGCAAGAAGTCTGGCCAAGACAATAGCCAGGGACAAGCCAGTGAGTACTTTGAATGTACTCGCAAACATTATGAACACGGGTATAATATAATAGTGGGTAATCATGCTCCGAAAGATTCTACGATCATAACGTCTGTCACGAAATAAACAAAAATTCATGATGCACAAATGCAGGTAAAATATGAATGTGCAATACGGGAGTAGAAATAGAATGCACCGATCGAGTGTCTGAAGCGACGCCTCGAAAGGATAATAAGATAAAACATGCCTCAGGCGGGCGTCTGAGCGACACCACATAAAGGGCTTATGAAGAATAAATAAATGACAAACAGGCCGCAGTCGGGCGTCTGAGCGACACCACATAAAGGGCTTATAAAGAATAAATAAATAACAAGCATGCCACAGTCGGGCGTCTGAGCGACACCACATAAAGGTCTTATAAATAAATAACAAGCATGCCGCAGTCGGGCGTCTGTGCGACACCACATAAAGGGCTTATAAATAATAAATAAATAACAAGCATGCCACAGTCGGGCGTCTGAGCGACACCACATAAAGGTCTTATAAATAATAATCGCAGTGAGTATCCAGGAGGTAGAACCGTCCCAGGGATACTCAATAACTCAAATAATGTAAATGGTTAGTCCACAATAATAATAATCAAAAATCCTCACATGACACAGGTCATAATCAATTTGCTAGTTTTGTCGTTTCTCCATCCGAAGACCGTCACTAAACCCCACCTCAGACTGTAGTCCTTTCCCATGGACATGGCTATCCGAATAGATTTAACCTCTGCAGAGGGTGCACTCTTTAACCACGTGTAACGGATTTATTTAGTCCATCGGGACTAATTCCGCCTACGGCCTTTTAATTGAAAACACGCCTAACCTCCACACACCAGCTTAACTTACCGATGTCTGGAATCACCCACAACACCTGTCAAGCAAAACTCTAAGTGGGGAGGCTACAACCTTGACGTAGCATGGGATCAAATTTATATCGCGCGCTCTAAGGGGTGCCCCCCTCTCGGTCCCAACCGGAAACACCCATGCCCCCGGACCAGGTGGCATGCCTACCGGAGGCCTCCGGTATCTTCCACCATGGCCTCTCTGTACGGTGTGTGCTAGGACGGGGTTGACAACTTACTAAACCGTACCCTACCTGCGGCAGGGACAAGTGGTGGTACGAAACAAGTAGGGGGAGTTACTGAACAAGACTCGACCTACGGCCGACTCAGGAGGTCCAAGTATTCTCCGTATGATTAGCATGACAAAAATATTTCCATTAACAGATAAACTCACCACTTGTCAAGCCTCACCATGCCATACCGGACATACTCGTCTCGACGAGGAACTAGGGACAAGCTCGTTTCTACCCAAGACCACGACTTTCCCGGCTTCCTTCCGGTATGCATGAGAAACTTACAAGGATGATTACCATCACCAGCATATCCATTTCTAACAGCAAAGCATCTCCATTATGCACTCATGCTTATGACTTTATCGTCACATAAAAAAAGTAACGTATGCTCCAAGTCAAGGTGGTGTTGTAACCGTATCAAAACACCACACAAAAATATTATGCTAGAGTTCAGAATGCTTGCCTTCATGTTGTGGAGAGGAAGTGTGCATTCCAAAACTTTTTCAAAGTTTTCTTCTCTCTCCATTTCCTATTTTTGAAAAATATTCAAATAACACATATTTCAAAAACAGTACAAAAAGTTGTCCTAAATATTTTTGAAATAAATCTTAAAATAAACTAGATGAAATTTGAGAGAGGTAGGAAAAAGAATCAACTCATTTGGAGTTTTATTTTAAAAGATATAGCCAGTCAAAGTTTAGTCAAAGCTCTGTTTTTAATAAAATCAGAAAAAGAAAACGTCTCGGTACAGAATACGCTTTCGGGGTAGGGGATACGTACTCGAGACTTTTACGCTTTCACTAATCCAGAGTGGACAGTTGCGTGGGTCACTGACAGTGGGCCCACGGGGCCCACTGGTCAGGTTTGACTAGTCTCTTCTCCCTCCTCTTCCTCTGCCCGAACGGAGGCGGGACTCCGGCGATCGCCGTCGACGAACGGCGCTTCCCCGCGTGGTCCTGAGGGCAGGGATGGATCCGCCAGCCCAGGGCGGTCCTCCAGGTGGGCGCTAGGCAGGTGGGGACGGAGGGAGCCGCCGGCGGTGAGCTTCGCGGCGGAGATGACTTCGGGTGGTACTGGGGGCCTGGGCTATGGTGGTTCCCGATCGGGCTAGAGAGGTGGGGCGGCTCCGCACGGTCAAGGGGAGTCGGGTGGTGGTACTAGCTGAGCTGGGGAGGCTCTGTTGGCGACTAGCGGGACCGGAGGGCGGCGGCGGCCGAACCTGCCGGAGGCGGGGAAGAAAGCTTCCCGACGTCGATTGCTGGGTGTTGGGGGCACTAGGGGGATAGAACGAGGTTGCCTGAGTGCTTGGTCGAGCTCGGGGTCCCCTTATATAGGCGTTCGAGGTTGGTCCCGCAGCGGCCGTGGATGAGAACGCCGGCGACCGTCGCTCTGTAGCTGCAGGGCGACGTGGCGGCGACGAGCGCGTGCCGACGAGTATGTGGATGAGCTCGGGCTGTTCAAGGGGGCAGCTGGCGCGCGCGGGTGGCTGGGGCGGCGCCGTCCATGGTAGAGCCTGCTGCCGACGCCGGCGTGCCGCCAAGGGAGCCCTGACGGCGGCGCTGTAGGGCGCCAGGGTGGCTCTGCGGCGAGGGAAGGGGCGGGCGTGCTGGCTGCGAGTGGGGAGAGGCCAGAGCGGGCGCGGGGAGGCGGCCGTGCGACGCGGCGGCTCGGGCGCCCGCACGTGCAAAACGTGCGCTCTGGGCGCGCCCAGAGCACGCACGGGACATGTTCGACAAAATGCCAGGGCAGCCTAGAGTGCTTGAACGAGGCTGGCAAATAACAGGACTAGGTTAGATCTAGTAAGGAGATCAAGGGCATGGTGGTTAGGACAGGGGATCAAGTTCTCAAAGCAAACTAATAATCATGCCAAATCTGCCCATGCACACCAAGTGTTCGACAGAATGCTAAGTGCATCTAGGCAACTCTTGGAGTGGCAAAAAAACTCCAGATCATAAACTCTTTAGATGATAAAGAGGGTGGCAAGGTTAGTTGGTCAAGACCAGAAACTTGTTAGTGCAAAAATTTGAGAAAACCAATTTTGGGCAGAAACTAAAGGCTATTATCTCATGAACCAAAAATACTCCAATGGGTCCACTCTCTTGGACTTAAGGGTTTTGCAGGGTGGTCTACAAGCAGGAACAAGCTCATGGGCACTAGAGCAAAATAAAATAGGGTTGCAGTACAAATCACCAAACTGGACCAGAATAAAGATGAGGATGATTTTCTCAAATTTTTCAAAGAACACCAATGGGTTTTTGCATAAAGTTGAATCATGTGTATCTACTGACATCTCCAAACACTTGGAAGAATCTTTAAAAGAATATTTAAATAGGTTGTAGTGCAAAAATACCTACTGGACCAGATTTGAAAACTTGATGTGGAGCTCAAAATCTCCAATAACCAAAAGATATCTTTGCATAAAAGTGATGTGGAAACATCACATGACATCCCCAAATTTTGGTGAAAATTTTAAATGCATTAATCAAATGGTTGCTGTGCAACAGAGGCTCCAAATCTATGAAAAATCATTTTAAAAGAATAAAGCTCATGAAAAACAATTATGCAAATAAATCCACTGATAAAGAATTGTTTTATAGAGAGAGTATACAAGTCCAATAATACTTTTGGAAAGTTTCCACTTGGGGTAAAAACTCCACAATATTAAAGAAAAGAGAGGTTCTGAAATCAAGAGAAAAATCCAGAAAACAAAAATTTAATTTCCTGGCAAAATTTTAATTAATAAAACAAGGTCAAAATTTTGGGGTGTTACATTATTATTTGGATCTTATTTGTTGGTTCTGAATCTTGCAAGCTGGGAATCAATGAGATGTGTAGGCATCTTTGTTGTACTTATTATTTGGATCTTATTTGTTGGTTCTGAATCTTGCAAGCTGGGAAACATGGCATGATGATGCAGACGACAATAACCATAAACAAACAGTTCAAACTTGCTAGTATTATCTTTTGTGAAAGTGCCACAAATGTGCTGATCGTGTGCGTCCTGAGAATAATAATTCTAATTGTTGTGCATGTTGATCCTGTGGCACTGATAGAACGAGCCAATGCATTGCTTGTTTTAAGTATAAATTTCTATTGAAGCTAATTAAATTTAAGTAAAGTGACCACTAACTCCTGTTATTACAATACCAATACAGACCCGCTCATGAACCGACGTGTGGCCGGAGTAGGTTTCTTAATGGAGGTGTTTGAATGCGCCGAGGGTGCATCTTCTGCCGGGCATGCAGCGGACGAGGGAGGGGTAGTAATTGTTGTCACCTGTACACACTCATTTTACTGTTGAATCCAGTTCCCCGAGAGCTAAAAAATGAACTGCTGCCGCCGCCTACACACTCGTTCACTTGAAGAGACTCCAATGGCGATCCGAGGGGTGAGCCTGCTGGATATGGACTTCAGCAAGGAGTTCCCCTTTGAGTTCGCCGTTCAGTCCTATGGCTGCACAAAGTTGAATGTGATGTACACCAACGATCCGGACTCGGTGAAGCTCTGCCTCGCGAGTTCAAGTAGTGCCTACAGGACGAGAAAGCACAAGGTTGCAGGACTAGACCTTGTGCCCATCCATTCGTCTCCTGACAGGGACCAGCGGATCGCCATCGCCCAGGTATGTGTGCGGGACGAGGTTCTCATCTACCACTTCTGTAAGGCCATCAGAGGTTCTGGAGCATTCGCCCGTTTCGTCGGCAGCGCCGACTGCACCTTCGCTACGGTGGAGAGAAGGAAGAACGCGATAATTCGGCCATCTGGTGCAACAAGCTTGTCGACATCTAGAAGCAATATAAGATCATCAGCAACGGGTAGGAGAAGGACTCCGTGGTTGACCTCGCCGAGACCATCATCGACCGCTGATACGCCAACATGAAAGAAGACAACGATACCAAGGACCTGAACACGTGGGAGGTACCTCTGAATCTAGCCTACATAACCTACGCGGCCAAGGACGCATACGCATGCTACGACATGTACAGGCAGATCTTGGACATGAGGGCGTGTCTGCTTCCCGTAACCGACGAGTACACGGACAGCCGCAGTGTCATGATCAAGCGTGCCAGGAAGGTCTAGATGTTGTACTTTATCTATTTATAAGCACCTTTATCATCTGGGTGTTTCATGCATTAGCCTATGTGTCGTAATTATCTGTTTTGTCCGAAATATTTCTTTTAAGAACCCATTAACCTGTTTGCTTTTTTAGTGGCTATTTGCTTATGTATGTAACTAGTTCACTTGTCCGTTAGTTCACTCGGCTGCCGTGCTTTGAATCTCCTTCCTCCCAACATATTCCCCTCCTCAGGTGGACCCAGCAGGTCTCGTACACAGACATATGAGACCAACCACCTATCCATTTGTATTTCTTTATTTTGTTCAATCTTTCGTCCTCTTCCTATACACCGGCTGGCCATCATAGCCTATGGCATTGGCCAGGCCATCCCTCTACTACCACACATTGTCATGCGGTGGCAGCTCCACCGGCCCACCCTGCACCCGAACAAGTCAACCCTCATACTCCCCTCCGCCTGCGTCTTCCCCCGCTCCGGTTTGTTCGGTCCGAGGTCTCGACGTCGTCCTCCGCCTTGGTGCTCTAGCCATGGTGCCACCGTCTGTCGTTCCCAACATGGTCAGCAAAACAAGAGGAATCGGGAGACAACTGTTCGTCGAGAGGCTGGCAGTCCCGGGCCCACCAGGTCCATGGCCTAGGTTTTGTTGTACAACATGGGCAGCCACAACATGTTTCAACATTTTTGGGATCCAGCAGGTATCAAGCGGCCTCTGGGCCTCCCAACCTAGCTTCTCTATAACATCAGCAGCCCAAGTTATGTTTGTTTTTTCAAGACGACGCACAGCTCAGTTCTATTTTTCTATAAGAATGCAAAACTGAACCTGTTTTCTATAAGAATGCAAAACTGAACCTATATTTATATCTTATTTTATTACATATATATATATATATATATATTACAAACAAATAAGTTTCCGTTAAACCTGTCGTTCGTCCAACCATTTTATAGACCTTCCCACTTCCTTTATTTTTCGTTTTTACTAATCCTATATCTGAATTTTCTCCCACTTTCTTTTTCGATGTAAACTGAGTTTTCTCCCAGTACTTTTCCCTAGAACCAACTCAACTGTCCCACCTCTAGCCTAAAAAATAATAATACCCCACGTACTATTAACTCATCAAATTAAAATGATATTTTATTTCATAAGTTGAAAGTTCTTACAAAATAATAATAGTAATTGTTTATATATAACTTGGCAAGTTAACTCCTAGTGATTGCGTACACAAGCTTGCAAAGATTTTACTGACCAATGCAGTAATAGACGTGCAATCATGTGTTTATGTTTTTATAACATTTCTCCATCTAGCCCAACATGATATTTTCACCCAGCCCAGCAAGTCTGCAGATTTCGAGAAAAATGCAAATGGGCTTTAAATTCTACCATATATATAAACGGGCTACATAGATGCTACATCATTGTTTCACCCAGCCCACCAAATGGACTAAAAAAACAAATGGACTGGCTGACATGTGGGCCAGTAGGTCGAAGCCTAAGAAGGCGCTGGATTTACATCCAATGGCCGGCATTCTTCTTCAATCTCTCGTCTTCTTCCCCCAGCGCTGCCGGGACCGCCTGCTCCAGCCTCCGGCGTCCAGCGGCGTTGTTTTGCGCTCCTCAGCGAAACGCTACCCTGCCGACGGCCAGGCCATCCCTCCACTCAGCACCTCCTGTTATTCTTTGCTGAGTGTAGGCCCACCCCGCACCCGAACCAGTCAAGTTTCTCACTCCTCTCCATCTGCGACTCCACTGCCGCGTCTCCCCATCTCTGAGTTGTTCCAGTCTGGGGCCTCGCCATCGTCCATCGCCTCGGTGCGCTCGGTGCGGCATAGTCAACATACGAGAGTCATCGGAAGAGGACTGTACGTGGAGAGCCTGATGGCTGGGACCCACGAGGTCCATGGTCGCACGCAAGGAAAGTTCCTCCTTATTACGCACTGTACTTGGACTGTACGTGGGAAGGGCTTCTGTATTTCACGAAAAAAACGTTCCCCCCGCTGACAGGTCGGACCCACCAGCTATATCTTCGCACGCATGGAAGTGCCTCCTTATTACGCACAAAAAATGAATACTCCCCTGCCAGCTGGGACCCACCATAGTGGGTGGCTGACTTGTGGGCCTACTAAATTGACGAGGACGGAGGGCTTTGTCAACTTAGTCAATATGAACGATTCTAGCTCCAGTGACCGTACGATGTCCATCCAACGACCATAGTGCTTCTTCAACCTCAGGTCTTCTTGCTCTAGCCGCCCAAAGCAGCGCCGGTCGTGCCGCCTGCTCCTGCCTCCTGTGGCCGGTTGTTCTGCCGCGGAGGCCTCATCGCCCCCATACTACTCCCACCGCTGGCCAGGCCATCCCTCCACTCACCCACACCCCCTATTATTCTGCGGCAACGGCAGCCTCACACCGCAGCCGAACCAGTGAACCCTCGTACTCCTCTCCGCGTGGGCATCCACTACCGCGTCTTCCCCGACTCCGCGTCGTCCCCTTCCCAGGCCTCGCCGTCGTCCATCGCCTTGGTGCTCTCGGCGCGGCGTGGTCAATGTGGTCAATGACCGACTTCCATCGGAAGAGTACTATACGTGGAGAGGCTGACAGCTGGTCCACGGCCGCAACTGGGTCCACGGCCACAGCCCAGTTTTTTGTGATTTGCCAAGTAAGTCACTTTGTCAGGCCTGTTGGGCTGCAAATCTTTCAAGACGAGGAGAGCTTCATTCGGCTGGCCGAGAAAATGGCCTATCAGTAATGAGAAATGGGTTGTACATTTTTAAAACACATCAAACCGGCAATTAGTTTCAAATTTCTTTTTTTTCATTTCGAGATTTTAAATTGCATTGATTTTTATGCGTGGAAATTTTTTGGATTTTATATTGATATACATTTATTTTTAAAATCAGTTTGAATGTGACTCGGAACTTCGGGATTAAAAACAGTTCGGACCGCACCGAAATATGCAAATTTTCGTACAATTTTTTAACCGTGTCACGACCGGATTTTTGAAGTAATAATTTCTCAGAAAAGCGGCCTTGTGCCCACCAGCCCCAGGATTACTGTTAGCTGATGAGGCACCAACTTGATACAAGAATTCCAAGCGAGGTACAAAAATATGTAGTACAAGACCATTTAGGCCTAGGAGTACAACACTTGGTTTCTAATGGTAGAAGGCGGAAGCGGTTGGATACATCTGCGTCTATGGGACTCCATTTCCCACAAGAACAGCTGACCAGGATAACTCCTATCTTCGCGAGGCTGCAAATGTCAACACGTAGGTTCCGTGGTTGTCACCGCGATGCTTATCTCCATGCGCGAGAATCTGGCCAAGACAATAGCCAGGGACAAGCCAGTGAGTACGTTTGAATGTACTCGCAAACATTAAGAACACGGGTATAATATATCAAACATGCTCCGGATTATCATGTGATCACGCGTCTGCCATGAAGTATACGAAAAACCATGATGCACACATGTGGTTAAAAATAATCCAAAGTAAAAATACTGGGTGCCAAACGAGGGTCTGAATGACTCCACGAGAGGAAACTGCAAGAATGGTAATACTGGTGCCAAACGAGGGTCTGAATGACTCCTCGAGAGGAAACTGCAAGAATGGTAATACTGGTGCCAAACGAGGGTCTGAATGACTCCTCGAGAGGAAACTGCAAGAATGGTAATACTGGTGCCAAACGAGGGTCTGAATGACTCCTCGAGAGGAAACTGCAAGAATAATAATGCCGTAGTCGGGCGTCTGAGCGACACCACAGAAGGGGCTTATAAGACAATAATCACGGTGAATATCCAGGAGGTAGAACCATCCTAGGGATACTCCATAAAATACATAATATGAATGGTTAGTCCAAAATAATAAAGAT
Organism: Aegilops tauschii subsp. strangulata; assembly: GCF_002575655.3. Taxonomy (NCBI): domain Eukaryota; kingdom Viridiplantae; phylum Streptophyta; class Magnoliopsida; order Poales; family Poaceae; genus Aegilops; species Aegilops tauschii. Next base: position 43,577,582 of record NC_053039.3, read on the forward strand.
CGTAATCCATACGTGCCATAATCATAAACAATATTTAGTTGAGTCGTTTCTCCATCCGAAAATCGATAATTTAGTCAAGCCGTATCTCCATCCGAATACCGTTACTATGATCCAGTTAGCCGTGTCTCCATCCGAAAACCGTGACCGAGTTCTAGCTAATTCGTTCTCCATCCGGATACCGTTACTGAGTTCTAGTTAAATCGTTCTCCATCCGAATACCGTTACTAGATTCAACTCAGACTGTGGTCTTTACTCAAGAACATGACTATCCAATAGGATATATCCTCTGCAGAGGGAGTACCATTTTTTTTCCCACGAGTAACGGATTTACTTAGTCCGTCGGGACTAATTCCGTCTACGGTCTTTTAATTGAAAACACGCCTGACCTGCGCACACCAGCTTAACTCACCGGTGTCTGGAATCACCCACGACACCTGCCAAGCAAAACTCTAAGTGGGGAGGCTACAACCTCGACGTAGCATGGGATCACAAAATTTATAACGCGCGCACACTAGGGGAGCTACCCCCTCGGCTCCAACCGGAAACACCCATGCCCCCGGACCAGGTGGCTTGCCTACCGGTGGCCTCCGGTATCTTCCACCATGGCCTCTCTGTACGGTGTGTGCTTTGGTAAGGGGTTGACAACTTACTGAACCATACCCTGTCTGTGACAGGGACAAGTGGTGGTACCAACAAATAGGGAAGCTACTGATCAAGACTCGACCTACGATCGACTCAGGTGGTCCAAGTATCCTCCAACAATATTTCCATTAGTGAAATGAATCACCACTCCTCAAGCCTCACCATGCCATACCGGACATACTCGTCTCGACGAGGGACTAGGGACAAGCTCGTGTCTACCCAAGACCACGACTCTCCCGGCTTCCTTCCAGTATGCACGAGGAGCTTACGAGGATGATCCAAGTCACTAGTGCATCCATCTCTGATCACAAAACAACTCCAAAGTGTGCTCATGCACGAGACTATATCGATACATAAAGCTATCACATACTCCAAGTCAAAAGGTGTTGTGACCGTATCAAAACACCACAACAAAATATTACGCCAGAGTTCAGAAATGCTTGCCTTCAAGGGTATGCAAAGGATGCACTTTTTGGAAGCTTTCCCTTTCCTCCAAAATCCTATTTTGCAAAATATCCAAATAACAAATATTTCAAACACAGTACAAAAAGTTGTCTCAAATATTTTTTAAATAAATCTTAAAATAAACTAGATGAAATTTGAGAGAGGTAGGAAAAAGAATCAACTCATTTGGAGTTTTATTTTAAAACTTATAGCTGGTCAAAGTCTGGTCAAACTCTGTTTTTAAATAAAACCAGAAAAGAAAACGATTCAGAAGAAATACGCTTTCGCAGCAGAGGAGACGCACTCGGGAGTTATGCGCCTTCACTTAAACAGAGAGAGGACGGCCGCGCGGGTCACTGACAGTGGGTCCAGAGGGCCCACTGGTCAGGTTTGACCGTTCTTCCCTCCTTCTCCTCTCTTCTGCCCGACGGGAGCGGTGCTCCGGCGATCGCCGTCGACGAACGGCAGCGCCTCACGGGCATCCAAGGGCGGGGATGGAACGGCCAGACCGAGGCGGTCCCCTAGGTGGTTGTTGGGTCGTCGGAGGTGGAAGGTGTCGCCGGCGGCGAGCTCCGCGGCGGAGAGAGGCTACGGTGGCGAAGTGCTTTTTGTGCTCCGGTGGTCTCCGATCGAAGTTGGGTAGCTGGGCAGCTCCGCAAGGACCAGGGGAGCTACTGGTGGCGTTGGTTGGGCGAAAGGGTGCGCTGGCTGCGATGAATCGCACCGGAGCTTGGCGGCGGCCGAACTGGCCGGAGTTGGTGAAGACGGTCCTATCCGGTCAATCTACTGCTGGGGGAGCTCTACGAGGAGGGTCTGATGTTGCCTGAATGCTCGGAGAGGCTCGGGGTTCCCTTTTATAGCGCGACGAGGCTGGCTCCGCGGCGGTGGATAGGATCGACGACGGGTCGCCGTTGCTGTAGTTGCAGGGCATCATGGCAGCGACGAACGCGTGCCGACGAGCATGAGGATAAGCATGGGCTGCTCTCTGGGGCAGCTGGCGTGCGCGGGCGGCTTGGACGGCGCCGTCCACGGCAGAATCTGCTGCCGACGCCGGCGTGCTGCCAAGGCGGCGCTGCCAGCGGCGCAGCAGGGTGCCAGAGATGCCGTGGAGCAGGGAGCGGGCTAGTGCGCGGCTCAGTGATGCAGTAGGGGCCAGGGACGGGTCGCGTCGAGTGCGGCAGTGCGGCGTGTCGGCTCAGTGCGCGCGCGTGCAAAACGTGCGCTCTGGGCGCGCCCAGAGCACGCACGGCAGGTGTTCGACGCAATGCCAGCGCGCTCTAGAGAGCTCGGGTGAGGCTGGCAAAGAACAGAACAAGGGTAGGGGTGGCTAGGAGCTCAGTGGACAAGGTTGTTGGGTCATTGGAGCAAGTCCACAGTGCAAACAAAGAACTCATGCCAAAACAAGCTGTGCACACCAGGCGTTCGACAGAATGCCAAGTACACTTAGGAAACTCTTGGAGTGGCCAAAATCTCCAGATCAGGGTCTCTTTAGATGCAGTAGATGGTGGTAAGATCACTTGGGCAAAACCAGAAACTTGTTAGTGCAAGTTTTTGAAAACTCCAGTTTTGGACAGAAAGAAAAAGGGTTTAAAGCATGCACTTAAAAACCTCTAATGAGTCCACTCTCCTGGACTTAAGGGTTTTGAAGGGAGGGCTACAAGTAGGAAAAAAGCTCAAGGTTACTAGAGCAAGGAAAAATAAGGTTGCAGTACAAATCACCAAGTTGGACCAGAATGCAAAAGAGGTTGATCCACTCAAATTTTTCAAAGGACAACACTGGGCTTTTGCTTGAAGATGAATTGTATGCATCCATTGACATCTCCAAACACTTGGAAGAATTTTTAAAGAAATATTTAAATGGGTTGTAGTGCAAAAGTGCCTACTGGACCAGATTGGAAAAGTTGGTGTAGAGCTCAAAATCCCCAATGGCCAAAAGGTATTTTTGCATAAAAGTGATGTGGAAACATCACATGACATCCCCAAATTTTGGTGGAAATTTTGAATGCATTTGTCAAAAGGTTGCAGTGCAAAACATGCTCCAAATGCAAAAGAAATCATTTTAAAGGAATAAAGCTTTGAGGAAAATAAATCTTGCAAAATTTGAATCCACTGATAAATAATTGCTTTATGATAGAGAGTAATCAAGTCCAACAATACCTTTGAAAGTTTTCCCCACTAGAGGCAAAAATCCAAAACCACAAAAGGTAAAGCTTGACAATTGGAAAAGTTTTATTTCCTGGCAATATTTTTAACAAATAAAACAGAGTCAAAAATTTTGGGTGTCACAACACTACCCCCCTTAAGAATAAATCTCGTCCTCGAGATTTGTTAAAAGCTGTTTTGAACAAGAACTGTTTTGAAATGAATTTGTTTTTATCAAAGGAATCCTTCAATTGCACAAAAACAAAACGTCTACAGTGAGAGGGCAATAAGTGGTGTAAAACCACAGTGTGCTACACTGGCGTAGTGTGGAAAAATCCACGGTTAGGGAAAACGAGAAATTTCTACGCAGATACAGTAATTTAGAATAAATTCTAAATTACTAAAATACGTTGGTTGCACCCGAGAGCACAGTGCTCTCTCTGGCTGACAGGTGGGCCCAGGGCCCACTGTCGGCCTCTTCTCCTACCTCTGGCTCGCTCTTCTCTCTCGCGCGTTCTCCCGCGCTTCCTCCACCGGCGATACCTAGCTCGTAGGGCATCGAGGCCGTACCGTGCTAGTGCGTGGCGTGCTAGCTGCCGGTGCAGCGTGCACTCACCTCACGGGCCAGGGTGTTGTCGGCACTACTTGCGGGCTCGCCTCCGAACATCGGCGGTCGAGCGACGAGTGGCGCTGGTGGACCTCGCCCACCGTACACCGATCTCGGGCTATAAAACGGTCGCGGTGCTCCTCTCTTCTTCCTCACACCCGGCCTCGTTCTAACTCCTCCTTCTTTCCCCTCCATTGCTGCTCGCACGAGCTCGAGCTGAGGCTCTAATGGCGGAGGCAATGCCGGACTGGTATGTGGTCCTGGTGTGTGGAGGCTTGGCGGTGCTGCTGGGGTTCTCTGTGCTCCTGTGCGCGATGATCCTGGATGATCGTCGTGATGCTGCCGCTCGAGTGTTAGCTCTTCGCGGTGGCGGCGATCACGTGGATTAGGCACGGCGTCGAGCGCTAACTGTTGTCGGGGTGCTGGGGCAACTCGTGCCCGAACAATCACTCACAAATCTCCCTCACTGAGACTGTGGTGTCCTCGAGTGTGGTTAGATAGGCGCAAAAATGTGCTCGAGGATTTGTAATAGCGCTCGAGGTCAAGTGGTTGCTGCATGAGAGTCTGCTGCTACAATGTTGCGTGAATAAAAATCTATGCCGTGAAAATGTATATGTACGCAGCAATAACTCGGGGAAAGAAAACTCCTCAAAAACATGTTGCGAGAGACAAAAATAATTAAAACCAAAACTAACAGCAGTAAAACTGCTCACATAATAGGAACCAAAGAAAATCGGACCTGTCGCACAAAAATTTACGAACATGCTGCAACACATAAATACAAGTACTAGGACAGTAAATACATCGGAGGCATTTACAAGGAAAACGGCAAGAAGACAGGGTCCTGAGAAAATGCCTCTGGCACTGGGGCACACTCCTCTTCTATCGAGGGAAGCGGGTTGACCAGTCGATGAATGCGCCCTTCTTGGTCAGGCCTCAGAGGTCTGCCAATAGCGATCCGAGGATTTAAATCAGCGAGGCTCTGGAGATAACCCATTACCCGCTGAGTTAAACGCTCCTGGGCGATAACGCACTGGGCAAGGTTGGCCAGTACTGGATCTCTCTCAATGCGCCCACCGGGAAAGGATGCAACTTCTCCGGGTGCTGCACGGCTTGGAAAATAATAGTATCCTCGCTCGCTGCACTACTAGGAAAAGGCCTACTAATGGCGCACCTAATTTGGCCATTAATGGCGCATTAGTGGTGCGCCATTAGTAGCACGCAATTAGTATATTTTACTAATGGCGCACCCCAGATGCGCCATTAGTATATACAACAGTGCGCCATTAGTGTGCCTCCCAGGGGGCCATCTATACCTAGGTGCTTTGGCATACTAATGGCGCACAACAACAGGATGCGCCATTAGTAACTTCGGCATACTAATGGCGCACTGTTTAGTGATGCGCCATTAGTATCCTTTGGCATACTAATGGCGCACTATGATGTGATGCGCCATTAGTATGAATATTAGGTTTTTTTATTTTTTTATTTTTTGTTTTTTGCACAGGTTACAAAATGTATAATTGGACAAAATATAGACAGCACACATCAACAACAGATTCATCGAATACAATAGAAGATTAGTCTCTGAATACAATTCATCATTTTAGTCTCCGAATACAATTCATCATATTAGTCTCCGAATTGAAAAGACCGAACAAAGATAGAACATTATATTACAAGTCTCGAGACCGCGAGTTTGTCTTCACATTACAAGTCGATATCGATCATCTAAACTACCATCACATAGAAGAGAGATGCGGTCATCACGATGAGCATCATCACGATGAAACTCGTCTTCATCCGGTTCCTCCAACGCTCCCTCCCCTCTCCCGCTAGATAGCGGGCGTATCTAGATTCGGCCTCGGCCCTAGTGGCGTACCCTTTGTAACTGTTACCGCTGAATCGGTGAAACTGTCTCCGACACTCCTCCCAGTCGTCGTAGACTCCGGGAACCTTACCCTTGTACACGACATACCACGGCATCGCTATGCAGTAGCCAAACGAAACGTTAGTACCAATTCACGGACAATACATAAGCAATATATAAGTATGCAACAGAACGATCGGAAGAGAAAAGCAAGACATTAATAGCATCGATTACATCTAAGTTGAACGACTCTCGAAACCAAAGAGACATACTACAAGTTCATTAAAGTTTAATTACAACATGAGCCAATCGATGTTTCAGAACTAGACACAACATCACTGCTTTCGACTCGACTCAAGGGACCGGAGCGTGGATGAAGCCGCCGTCTATCGTGGGAGTCATGAAACAACGGGCGTTGTCAGCCTGCATTTGTAGGATTGTGTCGATGTCACTGTTGGACGGTTGATTTCTGAGGTAGAACTGCCCCGGGGTACGAAGGACATCTTGATGGATGATTTCCGTAAACTCCGACTGGATGCGAAAGAATTCTTGTCTGATGTCCGCATCCTGGATTGCCGACACGCTCGCGGCCCAATCTTTGAGTCTACTTGGTAGCAGTAGTTGATGATGGTCCCGTACGATCGCCCGCATGTGATGGATGGCGTAGTAGGCACCCTTCTGGCCGCCAGGCGGCTGCTTGACGCAGCAGAACATCGTATTGTGGGAGAACACGTGCTTGCCGTACTTACGAATAGGCCTGGTGAAGGTGCCTCCAGATTTGACGTAGCCGGGGAGAACATCATCAAGAACCTTCTTGACATTTGTGTAGTCTACGTTCGACTGACGGTCCGGGTCGAAATACGTGGCCATGGAATATTTGGGGCTTAGGAGGATGAGCGTGCAATGTGTGTCACTGCAGAAAACATGGAATGTTAAAAGAAAAACGATCGAAATCTAAGAATTCATATGTTACGGGGCGGTTGAGGGGAGGACTTACTCGGGAAAGTAAGGCACGAGGAAGTTATCCTTATCTTGGTTTGCCAGAATGACGCCTTCGAGGTAAGAACTCGCGACTTGCCGGTCCCCAGCGCTGCCCAAGATCTTGGCACGCATGTAGAAGGGGTCGACTATCACGATGTCCGGGGTCTTGTCGCGAATGATCCGCATCTCCATACTCGGCGAAAATAGCCAAACGAAGGTGTAGTGCAGCGGATGAAGGTTCAACATAGCGTGGATGTCATCAAACCGCAGGACGATCGTACCCCCGATGGAGTTATCCACAAAGCCCTTGCCCTCTGGCACCTTGGCCGCGAAAACCGGGTATGCCACATCCTTCTCTCGGAGACGCCGCTTCTCCAAAGAAAGAACACTGTCATGCAGACTCCGCATAGCACCGGTTGCAGCATCGAGCATATTTCTCGGTAGCATCGGCCTACCCGCCACATGCACCCTCCTCGAGATATCCGCAGTTGAAGGTGGCCCGTCCTGATCACGGATCGTACTCGGTGCCGGCTGGCCCGCACCCTTGTTAGTCTTTCTTTTGCGTGCCTTCTTCTTCTCCTGTAATGGGACCGAGTTCTGCTCACAGACCGCCTTCTTGAGTGTGTTGGGGCTGATCATATTTCGCACCTCGCCTATCTGAGGCTCGGTGAAGTCGGCAGCTGGAGGCGTCTCCTGAGAGCTGAACTGCAGACGACGCCTGTTGCAACTTGGCTTCTCCGCGGTACCAACTAGATCGCACACGTCTTTTGTTGGGTTGGTTTCCTGAGAAGGAGGCCCCATGAAGTCGCCACCGTCCCCATGATCGGCAAAGTACTGATCGACGTTGGCAAATGTATCGTCGTCGTCGTCGTTCTGATCCTGTGCCATATGCATGTTTGGATCCAGTGGCATAGGGATGTCCGGCACCGTTGCGGCGGTCTTGCCATGGGGCCGACTTGGCGCCGGCACGACTGGCGGTGTTGTCTTTGGGGTGGTGTCCCCCGCCCCCAAACGAATCTGGCTCTTCGGCCAAAGCAGGGGCCAGCTCAGGTAGGCGCTGAGGGTCATCACGTCATCATCGTCGGCCCCGATGGGTCGAATCGGAGGTAACAACTCGTCGCAGCCTGGCAGCACCCGAACCAGTTGAACCCTAAACAAGTTGGGTGGCATCTGGGTACCGTGGAACAAGGGGTTGCCCAGTTGAACGATTTTGCCCTTGGCGACATCGACCAACTCGTTGTTCACGAAGTGCAGGAGAGTGCACGGAACGTCGGCGGCGCCCTGCAAAAACATGTAGGGCGTTAGGGATGCCCAGTCAAAGGCAAGGAGATGAAGTCCTCGGCCGAGAGAGGCTTAATTAGTTACCGTGATGATGGCGTCGAGCTCGGCTAATGTCGAGGCACCGCCAACGGCGGGCGTGCAGTTGACGGAGGGGCCGCTTGCTGCAGAGGTGCTGGCCGGCGTACACCCGGGTGCATTAAGCTCCCGTGCCGGCGTCGGAGACACCAATGCCGCCTCCGCCGGAGACACCAATGGCCCCGCCATCAAGTTCTGCGAGTTGCTGGCCATGAAGCTAGGAATCGGGGGCGGCCCCTGTTGGCCGCCCGCAATCCACGCACTAATCCCCTGGATCAAGGTAGGCACAATGGTGGTGATCGTCGCTCCGAGTTGTTGTTGCACTTGCTCTTGGACAATCTCCGGAATCCGCGCCACCTGTGCCCTGAGTTCTTGAACCTCGCGTGCCTGGCTTTCCGAGCTGGTCTTTTTCTCCTTTCGCCCAGCAGTGTTATAGTATGACGACCATTTTGTCGACAAGCCTTTGCCGGCCACACGACCAGCTGACGTCGGCTTACTGAGCTTATCCTTGTTCTTCATTACATTCAACGCCCTATTTAGAGTGGTGTCCCAAGGGTTGCTCTTAGTCGACCCCGCGCTACTGCTTTCAGTCGCCTGCGGAAGGAATGTGAACCATTTAGAAATTTGGCTTCATTAATTAGAATGCAACCATATGGAGCTAATTACGCGGGGGTGTATTCCTTACCAGAACAAGCTCAAGCGCCCTGGTCTTCGGATCCATGGTAAGCTCCTTTGTTTTTGGGTCCTTCTTGTACCGGGCCCTGACAAAGTTCCTGGTCTGCTTGTCACCGTATTTATCGAAGAGGGGCGGTAGGCCTTGCTCGGCACGGTCCACCTCCTCCTTGTCCCATATAGGCTCCGCCACTCTGTAACCGCCGGGACCGAGTGTGTGTTCCCCTAAGTTCAGCTCCCGCATTTCTTTCCCCCACTTACTTGATTCGGAGTTTGCGGTGCTCGAGCAATTGATCTTGAAGTCGTTGTAGTCATCTTCGGTGATCGAAGGATTTTTCTCCTTGATCTTCTCATAACTCTCACCTTTCTCGATCATTCTCTTCACATTGCTTTTCCAAGTAGACAGGGCCTTGCTCATCTTCGTGAGGGCAGCATTGTTCACTTTATTCCCTTTGAGGCTTGTGTTTTCAAATTCAGCGGGGAACTTGTATCGTTCGTGCAGCTTCGTGAAGAGGAGGTTGCGCAAATTCCCACGGTCAGGATGCCTCAGGTTCTCGGTGTTGATCGAGACGGTGCTCCAGAGAATGCACCCGAGCTGAAGCAAGTACCCCTTGACTATTCGTTCGGGCGTCGTTGGATTCCCGTCGGAGTCCACTTCAGTAACTTCCTCCTTGAGGGTGCGGAGCACGGTCTGGTGCCAGTCCTTCCGTTGCCTCTTCGGTTGGCTGCCATCTGTGCGTGCGCCGCCATCATCAGTGGTGGCATCCTCGGCGGCACCATCAGTGGTGGCATCCTCGGCGGCACCATCAGTGGTGGCATCAGTGGGGTCATCCTCGGCGGTACCATCAGTGGTCTCAGGATCGGTGAGGAAGGCGGCGTCCTCATACAAGTGAGGTTGTTCCTCCATCTCCTGGGACAGCTTCCAGAATGGCTTGTCGACGCCCGAACCCCCGGCCTCATCGTTGTTGGCCATGTTTCTCTCTAAATAGGAACAAAGTTTGGTCAAAAAGTTGGTTATTGTCAAGGAACAACATCATGGTCTCATCATTTAGGGTTTGTCGACACCGAGGCATCCTAAAAGCTAAGCTTTTATCATTGAGGGTTTTTCGACGCCGAGGCACCCTAAAAGCCTAAGCTTTCATCATTTCGGTTTTTATCGACACCGAGGCTACCTAAAAGCCATGCATTAGTCACAAGTACGCCGGGGCACTTGATCCTACTTAATTAACTACTAAGATACCCCGGCCCATGCATTAGTCACAAGTACCCCATATGTCCTATTTTTAGCAAAGTCATGCTAAAATTCACGGAAAATTTCAGCATGACCTTTGCTGAAAATAGGACATATGGAGTACCCGAATTTGCCGGAACGGAAGTTAATCGACATTCCGGCAAACTCAAGGGCCTCTCAGGTGGACAAGGCAAAAAAGGCCTCCATCACAACATGGAAAATACATTGGCATGTGAAGAGGTGAAACAATATATGCATCTCCAAGCAGTATCATTCAACATTTTGGACAAAACACTACAAGCAACATGAGACACTGAAAACAATTGCTACCAATGAATCTACACTTCTATAACAAAATAAATCAGAAACTTAGTCTGTCATCATTAGGCAGCCACCATTAGTTATTCCGTTATGTTAAAGCAGAAATAGAAAAATAGACTGAAACAAAGAAAGAAACTACGGGTGTTGGTAGCAAGAAACAATGCAACCACCTGAAAACTTCTTATGTTTCAGTCAATCATCACAACCAATATGATTTGCTTAGAGATTCAGAGCACAACCATGATACTGAGGATATCAGAGTGGTGGAGACATTGACTGCAATAAAGATGACTAAAAGAGAACTTTTCTGCCTCCTTAGATCTATCAAACGAAAAAGTGTACAAAATGGGCTGTCTTTGAGTGGAATGCATTTTCTCAAGGTAAAACACACGCGGAAGGGTGGGTGACATGAAAAAACTGTCCATTTTGGCAGGCAATGAATGAATGAGCACTGCTGCTGTATACCAGTAAATTTTTAATGGCAGTAAATTTAGGATGCAGGTCTTGTGGGAAGAATCCAAAAACCTTGTGTAATCACATTTTTAATGGCAGTAAATTTTTAATGGCACCAGCCTCCACCCTGATGCTCATACAACATAGAGAATCTAAGAACATGAAAGCATTACCATGGGACAACCAATGGCAACAAACAAACAACCACTAATGCCATAAACTACTGTGTAAACTAGTAACTGACAGTTGAGTGCATCAAATTAAGCAAGTGAGGGTTCCCTCTGGGTTCATCTATATGTTTCAATATAGATGAATAACCATTGTGGTGTCATCATCCACAAGAAAGTCAAATCACTCTATACTAATGATGTATGTACCCAACGATATGTTTCCAAGATATCCAAATAGTGCCTATTTGTTTTTCAACACTGTCCTAATCTGCATGCACAGTCCTATCACTGCTGGGACATGGAACAACTTCTTCAGGGGCTACCAATCCAAACAAGTCATCAGCGAATTCATGTAATCTAGATTTCAAATTCAGAAAGCTTGCATTGTCCAAGCTAAGCTGAGCACTGACCAACACCAAGCTTCGAAGAAAACTCATGGTTCTGTACCAGAATTTGGTAATGATAATCTGCATACCTCCAAGTGGATGAGCCAGCTCTGAGACCCACTCCCTGACCCTCTCTGCAGATGGTACCCCGGCGCGCTCCCGTCCAAGCACACTGCATCATCCCAAGCACAAAATTTCAGAAATCACACTCAAACCCTGACAAACCTGAGGATGCATCATCATATTTGTAATGACTGAAAATATTTACTTCAGGAAATATTTACTACTGTAGTTTCTGTTACAAACAAAAAAAAGACTGAAGTTTGTCCTAGCTATATTTCAGGATGATTTTTCAGTTGCTCATGCTTTTTACAAATTGTAGCTACTGTTTTTTATACCTAAACAAAATTGCCCTAGCTATATTTGCTACTGTTTTTATACCTAATTTTTTGCTACTGTTTTTTTAATTTGCTACTGCTTTTTTTATTTGCTACTGTTTTTATACCTAAACAAAATTTCCCTAGCTATATTTGCTACTCTTTTTTTATTTGCTACTGTTTTTATACCTAATTTTTTTGCTACTGTTTTTAAAATTGCTACTATTCTTTTAAAATTGCTACTGTTTTTTATACCTAAACAAAATTACCCTAGCTATATTTGCTAATATTTTTTATTTGCTACTGTTTTTATACCTAATTTTTTTGGTACTGTTTTTTAAATTGCTACTGTTTTTGCTACTCGGTTAATTATAAAGGACCGAAGCTAGCCATGGTTCAGGGGAATGCTACTGTACTGTTGATTCATTTTATACAAAAGAAATAGAGGTGAATGTGGTGAAGCTAATGAATGATCGGCCTCCTCTCTTGTTACTCCAGTTTGAACATCAAAGTCATAAAGAACAATGACATCAAACTCAAACAATTCAAGTCTTATTCTGAGGGATTGAATTCTTGGAACGGTATCCAGCACTGTGTCCACATATTTGGCAATATCTACCTAATCAAAGCGATGATGTGTGGCGAGCAGATTTGAAGCAGGCCTTATGCAGACCCTTTTGTAGAATTGCAAAGTTTATGGTACACAAGATCGACACTTCAAGTATAAGTGATTTAATCCATACCATTAGGGACTAATAAATGTATCTTCGCCCTCCTAAGATTTCTTTCAATCTACGCCACTGCCACCTATATATATTACTCAAACTGGCCCAAGGGCCATGATGTTACAGACAAATTACAAGCCGATGTAATCCATTCAGTTAGTGAACTCTCATTGTTTCTCAAAGGAATTCCAAACAAGCACAAACAGAAACTTCGTGTAAAATTCATGAGTTCACATGTACATGCTAGGTGCTTACATACACCGAGTAGTTTCAGACTGGAACCGTGTAGAACATACAGAAGATTGATTATTTGCAAACCCTACACCCTAAAATTTACAAAGGGGAAGGAGGAGGCCGGAGGGGGAGGGAGAGGTGGGGGCAGTACCTGAGGAGGCGGAGGAGGCCGGAGGGGACAAGGAGGAGGTCGGAGCGGCGCGGCGGTGGCGCGGACGAGGAGGAGGGCGAGGACGAGGACGACGGGGCGGCGGCGTCGGGAGAGGAGAGGGGAAGGGGATCGAGGGCGACGTCGAGGGGCGAGGAGGAGGTCGGGGCAGCGGCGTCGGGAGAGGAGAGGGGAAGGGGCAGCGGCGTCTGGGCGTCAGGGCGGAGACAAGGACGACGGGGTGGCGTCGAGGCGGCGGGGCAGCGGCGTCGGGAGAGGAGAGGGGAAGGGGATCGAGGGCGAGGGCGAGGGCGAGGGAGAGAGAGGGGATAGGTTATCTTCCAACAGGTACATCCATACTAATGGCGCACCTCACCCTGGTGTGCCATTAGTATTTTTTTTTATTTCTGCTCGAGCCAACAGGTTATCTTCCACCTGACCTGATCCACACCAAGTTCCCTCTACTAGCTCGACTGGTCAGCAGCCAGTTCTCACACCAGGAAGTCCTGGGTTCGATTCCCAGGCTCCACAATTTTTTTTATGCATTTAAAATGCTGTTTGATATTTATTTGTGTTTAAATATGTTCAAACTTTTTTAAATCATAACAGTAATATTTTTTTATAAGACAGTAATAATTTTTTTTTAAATATCATCAAACAGTAATGCCGGTGGAGCGGGGGAGGGTGCGCGGGGTGCGGGGGGCCGGTGGACCGGGGGGTGCTCGGCGGCGAGGGGGACCGGATCTGGCGAGGTGGGATAGCGATCGAGATGGAGGGGGATCGAGATCGAGTGTCCATGAAATTTAAAAATATTCATGATAGTTCAAAAAGTGCCCATGAAATACAATCTAGAAATGAAGGCTACGATTTAAATACAATCGATCTTAGCTAGCTATCTGTTCACAATCTTCTTGCCCTTCTTTTTCGCAAATGGAGTTCTTCTGTGGAACGGACGTCCTTTAGGTAGGGTGGTCCTGCTTCTTCTTGTGGTGTATGCTGCTACTTCATCATCGTCGTCATGTTCGATTCTCGGGTCGCCGTACTTGTCGAAGTCTTGCTCATTGGCTACTCCATCCATTCCGATGATCTTCCTTTTGCCTCTCCTCACGACAACACGACTGGGCTTTGACGGGTCGGTAATGAAGAAGCATTGGTCCACTTGGGAAGCCAGTACCCATGGCTCATTTTTCGCGGTGACGTTTGCGCCTGCGGTCTTGGATTTGGCTTCGGGTATAACCATGGTGGTGAAATACCGGTCTTCTTTTAGGACGCTCTTGGCCCATCTGACATGGAACATCGGGACCTTCTCTCCAGCATAGCTCAGCTCCCAGATCTCCTCGATCCTTCCGTAGTATCTGTCCTTGTCGTTACCGGTGTAGGATTCCATCGTTACCCCGGAGTTCTGATAACCATCGCTCTTCATGTCCTTGGCCTCGGTGTAGAATGTGTAGCCATTGATATCGTACGCCTCATAGGTCATCAGGTTGTGCTCGGCGCCCTGTGACAAGGCGAATATGAGTTGTTCTTCCGCGGAAGAATCCTCCTGTAAAGGGTACGACAGAAGCTTCTGCTTGAACCAACGCGTGAAACATGAGTTGTGCTCTTTGAGTATATCTCCGTCCGTCCTCTGTTGGCCTCGGTCATTGTACGTCTTCTTAATAAAGCTTTTGTGCTCTACCACCCAAGGATCGACCACGTCTATGTGTTGTAGCGCGACTAGGTTTGCTCTTTCAAAGTCGGCGAGTCGACCCTCGAAGTCGACATGCATTTCACGGCGACCCTCACGGTGACCCCATCCAGCGAGCCTGCCGAGGTTCCTGTTGACGGGCAGACCAACGGGGTTCTCGATGCCTAGATAATTCGTGCAGTAGGAGATGCACTCTTCGGTCAGAAAGCCCCTGGCTATGCTTCCCTCTGGACGTGACATGTTGCGAACGTATCCTTTGATGACACCATTCATCCTTTCGAACGGCATCATGCTGTGCAGGAACGTCGGCCCGAGTTGGATGATATCGTCCACGATATGGACCAGCAGATGCACCATAACGTCGAAGAATGCGGGCGGGAAGTACATCTCAAGCTCGCATAGTATCACCACGATCTCTTCCTGTAGCCTTCTGAGTTGCCTCACGCCAACAGACTTCCGAGAGATGACGTCGAAAAAGTTGCATAGGCCAAATAGCGTTTCACGGACGTGCGCGTCCATGATCCCACGGATTGCAACTGGAAGTATCTGCGTCATCAGCACATGACAGTCGTGAGACTTCATCCCGCTGAACTTCAGCTTCGCTAGGTCTAGGTATCTGCTTATCTTCCCCACGTAACCGTAAGGAAGTTTTACTCCTACGAGGCAGGTGAAAAACTGCTCGATCTCCTCCTGACTTAGAGTGAAGCACGCGGGAGGGTAGTCATTTCCGGTCTTCTTGGCCTTTTTGCCTTTGCGACGACTTTCCGTGTCCTGCTTCGCCTCATCATCATCATATATAGCGTGAAGCTCCTGCCTGATGCCCATTTATTTCAAGTCTGCCCTTGCTTTCGGCCCATCTTTGGTCCTCTCTGGCATGTTGAGCAGGGTACCAAGCAGACTCTCGCACACGTTCTTCGTGATATGCATGACATCAAGGCTGTGAGGCACACGGTGGATCTTCCAGTACGGCAAGTCCCAGAAAATAGACCTCGTTTTCCATACCTTCAGCAGCGGCTCTGGCGCCTTTCGCTTCTTTCCCGTCTCTGGCGCCTTTTGCTTCTTTCCCGGCAGTGGGAAGTCTTTCCAATTTTTCAACAGCTCGTCTATTTCCTCGCCGCTCCTCGTACGCGGGCGTCCTCGGGGTTCGGTTTCACCATCGAATAGATCCTTGCGTTTTCTCCACGGGTCATCGTCGCGAAGCCACCTTCGATGTCCCATGAACACGGTTTTCGAAGACCCGGGATCTCTATCTAGCTGGCGATACGTTGTGTCATCCATGCACCTGACGCATCCAGAAAATCCGTGGACCACCTGCCCCGCGACATATCCGTAACCGAGATAGTCGTGCACCGTCGTGAGCAGCGCGGCTCTCATAGGGAAATATTCTTTCTCTGCGGCGTCCCACGTATTGGCTGGCGTTTTCCACAG
The DNA here is from genome assembly GCF_002575655.3 of Aegilops tauschii subsp. strangulata. NCBI lineage: Eukaryota > Viridiplantae > Streptophyta > Magnoliopsida > Poales > Poaceae > Aegilops > Aegilops tauschii. The sequence goes on from NC_053039.3 coordinate 43,593,456, forward strand.
CGTGTCAAGCTCCTCTTTCAGCAGCCCCAGATACAGATTGATGTCGTTCCCTAGTTGTTTCGGTCCTTCAATTAGCATACTCATGTGAATGTACTTCCTCTTCATGCACAACCAGGAGGGAAGGTTGTACATCCACACAAACACAGGCCAGGTGCTATGTGTGCTTCTCTGGCTGCCAAACGGATTGACTCCATCGGTGCTCGCGCCCAGCACGATGTTCCTTGGATCGTTCCCAAATTCTAGGTCTTCGAAGTTCAACGCTTGCCACTGGCTCGCATCCTTAGGGTGACTCAGCATCTTGTCTTTTTTATCTATCTCCGGATCATTTGCGTCATCTTCTCGCTTCTTCTCCTCCCTATCCGCGTGCCAATGCAGGAGCTTTGCTACCTTAGGGTCCGCGAAATACCGCTGCAGACGAGGAGTGATTGGAAAGTACCACACCACTTTTCGAGGAGCTTTCTTCCTCTTCTTGTATCAAGTGACGCCGGACACCGGACATATGGTAGACTCCGCGTGCTCGTCCCGATAAATGATGCAATTGTTCATGCACACATGGTATTTCACGTGAAGTAAATCCAGAGGACACACAATTTTCTTCGCCTCCTCCAAACTGGTCGGGCACTTGTTCCCCTTGGGAAGACGTTCGTGCCAGAATGACATGTTCTCGTCGAAGCATGCGTCGGACATTTTGTGTTTTACCTTCATCTCCAGAGCCATGAGCGTTACTTTCAGGCGGGTATCCTCGGGCCTGCATCCTTCATACAATGGAGTAACCGCGTCTAACTCAAGTTGATCCATCTTGGCTTTCTCTCGGGCGGCAGCTCTTGCGTTATCCGTCTGCTTGAGAAGCAGCTCTTGAATATGAGGGTCCTGCACCCAGCCCATCGATGGTCCAGCGTCGTCTGCTCCGCCGGCATCATCATCTTCATGATCATGCCCGTCGTCTGCTCCGGCATCTTCCTCATCATCATGTCCTGCATCTTCTACATGATGACTGTGTACAGCATCACCGTCGTGATCATCTCCTGGGGATTCTTCGTCTTCTCGCCCGCCCGAGCCGCGGTGGTTGTCTTGCTGCCCTTCCTCATTTCTTGCCCGGCCCCCATGGACGACTTCGTAGTCATCTTCATCACTTTGCCACCGATAGCCATCCATGAAACCACGCAAGAGCACGTGGTCCCGCACCTGCCCGGATTCCGGGTCCGCAATAAGGCTCTTCAACTTGCATCTTCGACACGGACATCTTATCTCCGTCTCGTTCTTTTGAAGCATCTCGGCCTTCGCGGACCTCAAAAACCTATTCACGATGCCTTCGGTCATCATGCGGACCATGGTCGCCTGCGGGGTAGAGCAAAACGATATTTTAGAACCAAGAAAAAATTTGGCATGACTTTCCCTAAAAATAGGACCAAAAAGAATGCTTAATGCCAAAATTCTCGCCGAAACGGAAATGAATCAACATTCCGGCAAAATATTGGCAACTATCGCATTTCAAATACTGGTACACCTCCAAACACAAACACATATGCAACACCACAAACATATGCAACACCACGAACATACATAGATCTAGCTAGGCCATAAAAAGTGCATGTGCACATTGTTGTAGGGAGAACAACATAAATATAGCTTCCCCCCTTACTTACCTATCAAAACAAGGTAATTTAACCACTTAAATTGAATGAATCTATGGTGGAAATGAGGTGAAAAAGAGGAGGCACCCGAGACAAGGAGGAGGTGGAGAGAATGAAGTGGGGAGAAAGTGAGTGTGGGTAGGAGAGGCTGTCCAAAATATCTTGTTGCTGCCCACTTACTAATGGCGCACCAACTCTAAATGCGCCATTAGTAATCCAGGTTACTAATGGCGCACCTTCTGGTGGTGCGCCATTAGTATGTTTGGACAGGCGCACTAGTTAAAAAAAATTGATACTAATGGCGCACCCTGGGCCAGGTGCGCCATTACTAGTTACAACTAGTAATGGCGCACTGTGTCTGGATGCGCCATTAGTATGTTTGGACAGGCGCACTAGTTAAAAAAAATTGATACTAATGGCGCACCCTGGGCCAGGTGCGCCATTACTAGTTACAACTAGTAATGGCGCACTGTGTCTGGATACGCCATTAGTATGTTTGGACAGGCGCACTAGTTAAAAAAATTGATACTAATGGCGCACCCTGGGCCAGGTGCACCATTACTAGTTACAACTAGTAATGGCGCACTGTGTCTGGATGCGCCATTAGTATGTTTGGACAGGCGCACTAGTTAAAAAAAAATTGATACTAATGGCGCACCCTGCGCCAGGTGCGCCATTAGTAGTTTCAACTCTAATGGCGTATCAGAAGGTGGTGCGCCATTAGTATATACTTTGGCGCACCGCTTGTCTGGTGCGCCATTAGTGTCAATCCCATCTATAGCCCTTTTTCTAGTAGTGCTGGCATAGGGTACTGCGAATCGAAGACGAGTGAGCGCCTCGTATGCAGCAGCTTCTATAGCCATATGCGGAGTCGGCATGGATTTCCCCACAAAGGAGACTTCCGTTGGGTCTTGGTTTGGGTACGCGGGAGGGATGTGCACCACTGCCCAATATTTCGAGGTGGAAGGTGTGATCCTTGATTTGAGCAACTCATACTGGGGTGGATGGGTGGCACTCATAGTACTGCAGGTAAAGTCCCACAATAATTTGACAAAACTGCCTGGGGTTGCGTCTGGGGTTCTCAGATAAATACTGGGGGTCGACATGGCAAGGAATGGCTGTGAGTGCTGCGCACAAAGCTGGCAAGGTCATGAAGTGGCCTTTATATAGCATCGGGGCTGGGCTATCTACCAGGGTGAAGGGTAACTGGTTGCCGATCCTGTACTCGGGTCATAGCCACACATATACACATCACATAAATGTGACGCATTACTGTGGGTGCCGACGGGGTTGGTCTTGGTAGCTGCGCCCGAAATTTAAAAAAAAATGCAATGTTACGCTAACGTACATATGCATAGCTACTACTCCAAAAATAAGGGCGCTCAACCAGACAGCATGTAATAAAAGCGATACAAGACCACACCATTACAAAGCGTAGGAAAACTAAGGCTCGATACAACTCGAGCGACTTAGTCCACTACATTAATGTCTAAGTGGGCTGGCCTTGCGGACGCCGATGCTTCTCCACGGTTCTCACCGTCGGGATTTGCTGGTTGAGGCGGAGGGGCTGCAGGGTCGGGGAAATGGTGATGACCATCGCGGGGGTAGTTGGCCACAATCCCGTTGGAATGGGTTCCCAAAAGGCGACGAAGCGCTTCTGGGGTCACCAAAGCACTCTGGTTGATGGCTGGCGCAGACCTCAAGGGATCGATCGGGTGTCCGAACAGCACGGCTGGGTTGTCGGCGTCGGGCTCCGCTTCTCTTCTCGCCGGGGCTCGGCGAACCAGCTCTCCACGAGCTGCGATCAGATCAAGGGTGACCTGATCGAACAGTTGCTCTAGTGCGCTTACATAGCGCACCAGATGCAATAGCGCAGGATCTGTCTCGTGGTCTCCGTTGGCAACCTGGGGCGGTCTACCATACCCGTCACGACTGGGGTAGTAGTAGAACGAGCGACAGTTAACTCTGGGCGACAAGTGCCGGAGTTGAACTATAGCTTCGCGGGCTGCCAGTTGGATGGCTTGTGGCTCAAAGGAAGTTGTCCTTCCAGTGAACCTGTAGGGGCGTTCTGGCGACAGACCCCTACCGTAGATGTGCACAGTGGCCCAGTACTGACGGCTCTCACCGTACATGGGTCCCTGGTACACAACATACTCAGGAGGCTCTTCTAACGCATAGGCACGGCGGGTGAGGTTTGCGAGCACGGTCACAAAACCTCCAAGGTTGGTCGCTGTGGTCTCATTGTGAACAATGGGACCCGACATCGTGCCTGGGTTTGGGGAAAGCGGCTGTGCTACGCTGTGGCTAGCGTGCCCTTTTTATAGGGAAAGGGGACGGAGTCTTCCTCCGCACGCTTGCGATGGAGACGGGTTGGGCGTCGGTCACTGGCGCGTGATCGACGGGCTAGGCTGATAGGTTGGGCACCGTCCGCCAAAAGGCGTCGGGTCACTGTGGAGCTATCTTACGCGGGAAGCTTGACCGGGGTTAGGCTAAGGTCTGGTGGTTTGGGTTAACCTAGGTTTATTGACCTGGCTAAGATAGGATTAGCCAATGGTCAGCCTGGCTCTGATACCAAGTCTGTCACGACCGGATTTTTGAGATAATAATTTCTCAGAAAAGCGGCCTTGTGCCCACCAGCCCCAGGATTACTGTTAGTTGATGAGGCACCAACTTGATACAAGAATTCCAAGCGAGGTACAAAAATATGTAGTACAAGACCATTTAGGCCTAGGAGTACAACACTTGGTTTCTAATGGTAGAAGGCGCAAGCGGTTGGATACATCTGCGTCTATGGGACTCCATTTCCCACAAGAACAGCTAACCAGGATAACTCCTATCTTCGCGAGGCTGCAAACGTCAACACGTAGGTTCCGTGGTTGTCACCGCGATGCTTATCTCCATGCGCGAGAATCTGGCCAAGACAATAGCCAGGGACAAGCCAGTGAGTACGTTTGAATGTACTCGCAAACATTAAGAACACGGGTATAATATATCAAACATGCTCCGGATTATCATGTGATCACGCGTCTGCCACGAAGTATACGAAAAACCATGATGCACACATGTGGTTAAAAATAATCCAAAGTAAAAATACTGGGTGCCAAACGAGGGTCTGAATGACTCCTCGAGAGGAAACTGCAAGAATGGTAATACTGGTGCCAAACGAGGGTCTGAATGACTCCTCGAGAGGAAACTGCAAGAATGGTAATACTGGTGCCAAACGAGGGTCTGAATGACTCCTCAAGAGGAAACTACAAGAATGGTAATACTGGTGCCAAACGAGGGTCTGAATGACTCCTCGAGAGGAAACTGCAAGAATGGTAATACTGGTGGCAAACGAGGGTCTGAATGACTCCTCGAGAGGAAACTGCAAGAATAATAATGCCGCAGTCGGGCGTCTGAGCGACACCACAGAAGGGGCTTATAAGAGAATAATCACGGTGAATATCCAGGAGGTAGAACCGTCCCAGGGATACTCCATAAAATACATAATATGAATGGTTAGTCCAAAATAATAAAGATCGTAATCCATACGTGCCATAATCATAAACAATATTTAGTTCAGTCGTTTCTCCATCCGAAACCGATAATTTAGTCAAGCCGTATCTCCATCCGAATACCGTTACTATGATCCAGTTAGCCGTGTCTCCATCCGAAAACCGTCACCGAGTTCTAGCTAATTCGTTCTCCATCCGGATACCGTTACTGAGTTCTAGTTAAATCGTTCTCCATCCGAATACCGTTACTAGATTCAACTCAGAATGTGGTCTTTACTCAAGAACATGACTATCCAACAGGATATATCCTCTACAGAGGGAGTACCTTTTTTTCCCACGAGTAACGGATTTATTTAGTCCATCGGGACTAATTCCGTCTACGGTCTTTTAATTGAAAACACGCCTGACCTGCACACACCAGCTTAACTCACCGGTGTCTGGAATCACCCACGACACCTGCCAAGAAAAACTCTAAGTGGGGAGGCTACAACCTCGACGTAGCATGGGATCACAAAATTTATAACGCGCGCACACTAGGGGAGCTACCCCCCTCGGCTCCAACCGGAAACACCCATGCCCCCGGACCAGGTGGCTTGCCTACCGGTGGCCACCGGTATCTTCCACCATGGCCTCTCTGTACGGTGTGTGCTTTGGTAAGGGGTTGACAACTTACTGAACCATACCCTGTCTGTGACAGGGACAAGTGGTGGTACCAACAAATAGGGAAGCTACTGATCAAGACTCGACCTACGACCGACTCAGGTGGTCCAAGTATCCTCCAACAATATTTCCATTAGTGAAATGAATCACCACTCCTCAAGCCTCACCATGCCATACCGGACATACTCGTCTCGACGAGGGACTAGGGACAAGCTCGTGTCTACCCAAGACCACGAATCTCCCGGCTTCCTTCCAGTATGCACGAGGAGCTTACGAGGATGATCCAAGTCACTAGTGCATCCATCTCTGATCACAAAACAACTCCAAAGTGTGCTCATGCACGAGACTATATCGATACATAAAGCTATCACATACTCCAAGTCAAAAGGTGTTGTGATCGTATCAAAACACCACAACAAAATATTACGCCAGAGTTCAGAAATGCTTGCCTTCAAGGGTATGCAAAGGATGCACTTTTTGGAAGCTTTCCCTTTCCTCCAAAATCCTATTTTGCAAAATATCCAAATAACAAATATTTCAAACACAGTACAAAAAGTTGTCTCAAATATTTTTTAAATAAATCTTAAAATAAACTAGATGAAATTTGAGAGAGGTAGGAAAAAGAATCAACTCATTTGGAGTTTTATTTTAAAAGTTATAGCTGGTCAAAGTCTGGTCAAACTCTGTTTTTAAATAAAACCAGAAAAGAAAACGATTCAGAAGAAATACGCTTTCGCAGCAGAGGAGACGCACTCGGGAGTTATGCGCCTTCACTTAAACAGAGAGAGGACGGCCGCGCGGGTCACTGACAGTGGGTCCAGAGGGCCCACTGGTCAGGTTTGACCGTTCTTCCCTCCTTCTCCTCTCTTTTGCCCGACGGGAGCGGGGCTCCGGCGATCGCCGTCGACGAACGGCAGCGCCTCACAGGCATCCAAGGACGGGGATGGAACGGCCAGACCGAGGCGGTCCCCTAGGTGGTTGTTGGGTCGTCGGAGGTGGAAGGTGTCGCCGGCGGCGAGCTCCGCGGCGGAGAGAGGCTACGGTGGCGAAGTGCTTTTTGTGCTCCGGTGGTCTCCGATCGAAGTTGGGTAGCTGGGCAGCTCCGCAAGGACCAGGGGGAGCTACTGGTGGCGTTGGTTGGGCGAAAGGGTGGGCTGGCTGCGACGAATCGCACCGGAGCTTGGCGGCGGCCGAACTGGCCGGAGTTGGTGAAGACGGTCCTATCCGGTCAATCTACTGCTGGGGGAGCTCTACGAGGGGGGTCTGATGTTGCCTGAATGCTCGGAGAGGCTCGGGGTTCCCTTTTATAGCGCGACGAGGCTGGCTCCGCGGCGGTGGATAGGATCGACGACGGGTCGCCGTTGCTGTAGTTGCAGGGCATCGTGGCGGCGACGAACGCGTGCCGAGGAGCATGAGGATAAGCACGGGCTGCTCTCTGGGGTAGCTGGCGTGCGCGGGCGGCTTGGACGGCGCCGTCCGCGGCAGAATCTGCTGCCGACGCCGGCGTGCTGCCAAGGCGGCGCTGCCAGCGGCGCAGCAGGGCGCCAGAGATGCCGTGGAGCAGGGAGCGGGCTAGTGCGCGGCTCAGTGATGCAGTAGGGGCCAGGGACGGGTCGCGTCGAGTGCGGCAGTGCGGCTTGTCGGCTCAGTGCGCGCGCGTGCAAAACCTGTGCTCTGGGCGCGCCCAGAGCACGCACGGCAGGTGTTCGACGCAATGCCAGCACGCTCTAGAGAGCTCGGGTGAGGCTGGCAAAGAACAGAACAAGGGTAGGGGTGGCTAGGAGCTCAGTGGACAAGGTTGTTGGGTCATTGGAGCAAGTCCACAGTGCAAACAAAGAACTCATGCCAAAATAGGCTGTGCACACCAGGCATTCGACAGAATGCCAAGTGCACTTAGGCAACTCTTGGAGTGGCCAAAATCTCCAGATCAGGGTCTCTTTAGATGCAGGAGATGGTGGTAAGATCACTTGGGCAAAACCAGAAACTTGTTAGTGCAAGTTTTGCAAAACTCCAGTTTTGGACAGAAAGAAAAAGGGTTTAAAGCATGCACTTAAAAACCTCTAATGAGTCCACTCTCCTGGACTTAAGGGTTTTGAAGGGAGGGCTACAAGTAGGAAAAAAGCTCAAGGTTACTAGAGCAAGGAAAAATAAGGTTGCAGTACAAATCACCAAGTTGGACCAGAATGCAAAAGAGGTTGATCCACTCAAATTTTTCAAAGGACAACACTGGGCTTTTGCTTGAAGATGAATTGTATGCATCCATTGACATCTCCAAACACTTGGAAGAATTTTTAAAGAAATATTTAAATGGGTTGTAGTGCAAAAGTGCCTACTGGACCAGATTGGAAAAGTTGGTGTAGAGCTCAAAATCCCCAATGGCCAAAAGGTATTTTTGCATAAAAGTGATGTGGAAACATCACATGACATCCCCAAATTTTGGTGGAAATTTTGAATGCATTTGTCAAAAGGTTGCAGTGCAAAACATGCTCCAAATGCAAAAGAAATCATTTTAAAGGAATAAAGCTTTGAGGAAAATAAATCTTGCAAAATTTGAATCCACTGATAAATAATTGCTTTATGATAGAGAGTAATCAAGTCCAACAATACCTTTGAAAGTTTTCCCCACTAGAGGCAAAAATCCAAAACCACAAAAGGTAAAGCTTGACAATTGGAAAAGTTTTATTTCCTCGCAATATTTTTAACAAATAAAACAGAGTCAAAAAATTTGGGTGTCACAAACCGTGGCCACAATATGGGCTGTAATGCTAACAAAAAGAATACGGGCTCCAAAAAAAACCTTAAGAATTAGCAAATGGGCTGTAAATTATTAGAAATAATGGCAGATGGGCTATGTGCTGTTTTCCACAGATTTGAGGCTTTCCTAAAAAAAGGTTAACGCACAAGCATTGACTGTTGGATGTCCATCCAACGACCGTCGTGCTTCTTCAATCTCTGCTCTTCCTGCTCCAGCCGCTCAAACAAGCGTCGGCAGGACTGCCTGCTCCCTCCTCCCCGTGGCCGGCTGTGCTGCCGCGCAGGCCTCACCACCCCACCGTACTCCCATCGCTGGCCTAGCCATCCCTCTACTCACCCACACCTGTTGTTATTCTCCGGCGACGGCAGACGAACCAGTAAACCCTCGTACATTCGTACTCCCCTCCGCATGGGAAACAACTGCCGAGTCTTCCCTGCCTCTGTGTCGTTCCCTTCCTAGGCCTCGCCGTCGTCCACCGCCCTGGTGCTCTCGGCACGGCCTGGTCAACATGGTCAACGACCGACATGCATCTGAAGTGGACTGTACGTGGACAGGCTGACAGCTGGGTCCACGGCCGCACGCAAGGAAAGCCTCCTTATTACGCGCAAATTAATGATTCCTCCACCTGACATCTGGGACCCACCTAAAGGGCCTTTGTATTTCACGAAAAAAATGTTACCACCACTGACAGCTCGGACCCACCAGCTATATCTTCGCACGCAAGGAAGTGCCTCCTTATTACGCACAAAAAAATGAATACCTCCCTATTAGCTGGGACCCAGTATAGTGGCGGGCTGACTTGTGGGCCAACTAAGTTGACGGGGATGGAGGGCTTTGTCAACTTAGTCAATATGCACGATTCTAGCTCCGGTGACCGTACGATGTCCATCCAATGGCCGTAGTGCTTCTTCAACCTCTGGTCTTCTTACTCCAGCCGCCCAAACCAGCACTGGTCGTGCCTCGTGCTCCTGCCTCCCGTGGCCGGCTCTGCTGCCGCGGAGGCCTCACCGCCCCTACTACTCCCACCGCTGGCCAGGCCATCCCGCCACTCACCCACACCCCCTGTTATTCTGCGGCGATGGCAGCCTCACAACGCAGCCGAACCAGTGAACCCTCGTACTCCTCTCCACGTGGGCTTCCACTACCGCGTCTTCCCCGGCTCCGCGTCCTCCCGTTCCTAGGCCTCGCCGTCGTCCACCGCCCTGGTGCTCTCGACGCGGCGTGGTCAACGTGGTCAAGGAACGGCTTCCATCGAACATGGACTGTACGTGGAGAGGCTGACAGCTGGGTCCACGGCCGCAGCAAGGAAGTGCCTCCTTATTACGCGCAAAATAATTATTCCTCCACCTGATAGCGGGGACCCACCGGACGGGCCATCGTATTTCGTGAAAAAAATGTTTCCCCCTGACTGCTGGGACCCACCAGCTACATCTTTGCACGCAAGGAAGTGCCTGACAGTTGGGACCCACCTGGTCGAAGCGTACGTAGCGTTGTCATTCTGGTCGCGAACGTGTATGTACATACTGGTCGATGTAGAGGTGCACACGTGTCGTAGTAGAGGCGCGCACGTAGCATGTACACGTACGTACAGCGGCCAGTGTGCAAGAAAGAAAATACGGCCACATACGTACATACGGGCAGGGTCTCAAACTCCTACTCGCGCATACGTATGGCCAGGGCTCGTGTACACGGCTGGGTCGAAACAGAGAAACTGCGTCGTCGTCGTGTTCATGGGGAGCCAACCGGCTGGGTCGAAACGGAATGCGTCATCGTGTTCATCGGGAGGGCTTGGACGGAACAGCCAATGGAAACGAGGTCTGGCGTACCGCAGAACGGAGGAAACGGCCTTGTGTTCGACCGGCCACGTTCGAAACGGGATCCTGTTCATCGGGAGGGGTCTGGCGTACTGCCAAACGGAGGAAACGGACCTCCTACGGTCGAAACGGGGGTCCTGTTCATCGGGAGGGGTGTGGCATACCACAAAACGGGACTCCACGGGATACTGTTCATCTCCACTGTCGACCCCCTCCAGCCTCCACGGGCTACTGTTCATCCACCATCGACCTCCTCTAGCCTCCACCTACGACTGTTCATCCACGGGCTTATGTTCATCCAGCCTCCACCGCGCGCTACTCCACCGGCTACTGTTCAACCAGCCCTCTCCACGGGCTACTGCTCAACCACCCCTCCACGGGCTACTATTTATCCAGCCCTCCACCGTCTACTGTTCATCCAGCCCTCCACGGGGTTGTCCTGTTCATCCAGCCCTCCACGGGGTCCTGTTCATCCAGCCCCAACCGGCTCGATCAATCGGGGTCCTCTTCATCCAGAGGCAACACCACGAGGTCCTGTTCATCCACCCCCACCGGGAACTGTTCATCCAAACCCCCCCAGCAACGCTCACTGTTCATCCAGAGGAAGCATCGATCGGCTTCAGTTAGCAGCAGTAGCGAAGGAATCTCTCGATCGGGTTCAGTTAACAGCCATCGATCGATCGCTCGGGTTCAGTAACGCGTAGCTTGCAATGCAATCGCTCGGGTTCAGTTAGAGCCCAACGCCTCACACCCACGCACGTGCGTGTACAAGAGAAACGCGCATCGCTCGGCCCCGACCACGCACCGTAACCGGGAACACCCCGATATTTTTCCTCGCCCTCGCTTCTACCATGGTTTTTTCCGTCATGGATGGCCCAAAGAATGTCATGCAGCTGTGTCTCCGGCCCGCCTAGGACGAAAAACCCATTTTCTGTCATGATTTTTTGTCATAGAAGTAGGATCCCACCACATCTATGATGATACCGGGTTTTGTCACAATTATCGTCATAGAAGTGTCATAAGTATGACAGAAAATTTTTTCGTTCGGCCCAAAATGTCACGGATGTGTCTTTTTTTGTAGTGGTTGTCTAGCCTGTATTTCTTCTATTTTGATTAAATTGCACCTGCTGAGTTTATACGTTATACATGTGCATATGACATGGCTTTCTATATCTAGAATACACTTCATCTATCTATCATACCATGTTCTTACATCAAAGTACTGCTGTTGTGTAACCCGCATCAGTCACTCATGATTGGACGCTTTTAACATGGCAGTTTGATAGTGGTTGCATCTTGCATTGATTTCTACGTTGTACTGCTTCTAATTTTTCGAATTGCCACTTATGACATGACACTTTTAACTTGGCAGAGTAATATTGGTTGCATCTTTCATATGGTGTCTAGCTTGCATTACTTCTATTTTCTTGAAAATCCTTCTGCTTAGTTTACACATCGTAGCTATGAATATGTCATGTCGTCCTGTTTTTCTTACATATTCCATCCTCATATGGTTGTCTTACATCAAAGTATTGCTTGTCTGTATCATACATCAATGAGTTCTGAAGAGCGATTTTATTCTTTTGTGTTGTGGGTACGGCTTGACATGGGAAAGTTAAAAAGAGCAAGGAAAATAATATAGTAGGGAGTGGTGTTACTCGTCGGGTGAAACAGAAAAGGAACTGTCGTCGAGATTCTGCTGGTACTTATAGTGCAGTAGAAGGTCCAAGTCCACCGGCTAAATCTACAAACACAGTATCACCTGCTCCACCAGCTGCAGCATCTGCTTCAACTGTACCAGCATCTCAACGAGTTAGTCGTTCGTTTGCTCCGGAACTGGCCAGTTCCCAAGCTGCCTTCACACCTAACACTACTTCCGAAGCACTGCTGACACAACAGGACTTGCCAAGATCAGATGAACCTCATGAGCATCAACACCAAGACGATACCTGACCGAGTGAAGTTGTAGTTGCATGCACCTTTATATGTACTCTCACAGTTTGATGTACACTAACACTTTCCATATTCGTTGTTGAACTAGCACCACGGCGCAAGCGGAAACAGACATCAGGGATAATGCTTGACAGATTAACAAAATCTAAAGGAGGAAGAATGGAGATCCATTTTGAGGCAGGTTTAAAAAGGCCACGTGATGCTACAGAGTCAGCCAAGTTAGTATCAGAGGCAGCCATTGCCGTTAGGTGTCATGCACATCTCCTCCCAACGTGGATCCAGTACAGGAATGAGAAAGACAATACCCAGTTTAACACCTTCCTTGACCATTTATCCGTAAGTAATGTTATTCATCGCAATTAGTAATATTGTCTTGCTCTGTCCCATACTTTCTAGCTTCCTCCTAATAAGACTCACATTCTTTTTTCAACAGATGAGGTTCAAGTTGGATCCGAAAGATGATGCAACTAAACAAGCATGCACTCATGTTTTTCAGTCTGCTCTACGACAGTATCGGTACCACCTTAGAAAATCTCACTTTGAAGGCAAGGCTAACAATGAAATCGCCCAAACATCTCCAGTGGAATATATTACACATGAAGATTGGACTGTTGGGGATCGTAGCAGAAATTAAAATTTTCTACGCATCACCAAGATCAATCTATGGAGTTTACTAGCAACGAGAGGGGAGGAGTGCATCTACATACCCTTGTAGATCGCGAGCGGAAGCGTTCAAGAGAACGGGGTTGATGGAGTCGTACTCGTCGTGATCCAAATCACCGATGATCCAAGCGCCGAACAGACGGCACCTCCGCGTTCAACACACGTACGGAGCGGTGACGTCTCCCACGCCTTGATCCAGCAAGGAGGAGGGAGAGGTTGAGGAAGAAGGCTCCAACAGCAGCACGACGGCGTGGTGGTGGTGGAGTGACAGTTCTCCGGCAGGGCTTCGCCAAGCACACGCGGAGGAGGAGAGGTGTTGGGGAGGGGAGGGGCTGCGCCTTGGGAAAGGTATGGCTGCCCTCCCACCCCTCCACTATACATAGGGGCAAGGGAGAGGGGGGGCGGCGCCCTCATATCCCATCTGGTGGGAGGGGCGGCGGCCAAGGGGAGGTGGCTTGCCCCCCAAGCAAGGGGGGCGCCCCCCTTTAGGGTTTCCCCCTAAACCTAGGCGCATGGGCCCTAGGGGGGTTGGCGCCCAGCCTACTAAGGGCTGGTTCCCTTCCACCTATAGCCCATAAGGCCCTCCGGGGCAGGTGGACCCTCCCGGTGGACCCCCGGAACCCCTCCGGTGGTCCCGGTACAATACCGGTATACACCCGAATATTTCCGGTGACCGTATGGTGACTTCCCATATATAAATCTTTACCTCCGGACCATTCCGGAACTCCTCGTGACATCCGGGATCTCATCCCGGACTCCGAACAACATTCGGTAATCACATACAAACCTTCATTATAACCCTAGCGTCATCGAACCTTAAGTGTGTAGACCCTACGGGTTCGGGAATCATGCAGACATGACCGAGACACCTCTCTAGCCAATAACCAACAGCGGGATCTGGATACCCATGTTGGCTCCCACATGTTCCACGATGATCTCATCGGATGAACCACGATGTCGAGGATTCAAGCAATTCCGTATACAATTCCCTTTATTAATCGATACGTTACTTGCCCGAGATTCGATTGTCGGTATCCCAATACGTCGTTCAATCTCGTTACCGGCAAGTCACTTTACTCGTTCCGTAATGCATGATCCCGTGACTAACTACTTAGTCACATTGAGCTCATTATGATGATGCAATACCGAGTGGGCCCAGATATACCTCTCCGTCATACGGAGTGTCAAATCCCAGTCTCGATCCGAGCCAACCCAACAGACACTTTCGGAGATACCTGTAGTGCACCTTTATAGCCACCCAGTTACGTTGTGACGTTTGGTACACCCAAAGCATTCCTACGGTATCCGGGAGTTGCACGATCTCATGGTCTAGGGAAATGATACTTGACATTAGAAAAGCTTTAGCAAACGAACTACACGATCTAGTGCTATGCTTAGGATTAGGTCTTGTCCATCACATCATTCTCCTAATGATGTGATCCCGTTATCAATGACATCCAATGTCCATGGTCAGGAAACCGTAACCATCTATTGATCAACGAGCTAGTCAACTAGAGGATCACTAGGGACATGTTATGGTCTATGTATTCACATATGTATTACGATTTCCGGATAACACAATTAAAGCATGAACAATAGACAATTATCATGAACAAGGGAATATAATAATAACCATTTTATTATTGCCTCTAGGGCATATTTCCAACAGTCTCCCACTTGCACTAGAGTCAATAATCTAGTTACATTGTGATGAATCGTACACCCATAGAGTTCTGGTGTTGATCATGTTTCGCTCGTGGAAGAGGTTTAGTCAACGGATCTGCGACATTCAAATCCGTATGCACTTTACAAATATCTATGTCTCCATTTTGAACATTTTCACGAATGGAGTTGAAGCGACGCTTGATGTGCCTGGTCTTCTTGTGAAACCTGGGCTCCTTGGCAAGGGCAATAGCTCTAGTGTTGTCACAGAAGAGAGTCATCGGCCCCGATGCATTGGGAATAACTCCTAGGTCTGCAATGAACTCCTTCATCCAGATTGCTTCATGTGCTGCCTCCGAGGCTGCCATGTACTCCGCTTCACATGTAGATCCCGCCACGACGCTTTGCTTGCAACTGCACCAGCTGGCTGCCCCACCATTCAAAATATACACGTATCCGGTTTGTGACTTAGAGTCATCCAGATCTGTGTTGAAGCTTGCATCGACGTAAGCCTTTACGACGAGCTCTTCGTCACCTCCGTAAACGAGAAACATATCCTTAGTCCTTTTCAGGTACTTCAGGATGTTCTTGACCGCTGTCCAGTGTTCCATGCCGGGATTACTTTGGTACCTTCCTACCAAACTTACGGCAAGGTTTACATCAGGTCTGGTGCACAGCATGGCATACATAATAGACCCTATGGCCGAGGCATAGGGGACGACACTCATCTTTTCTCTATCTTCTGCCGTGGTCGGGCATTGAGCCGTGCTCAATCTCACACCTTGCAATACAGGCAAGAACCCCTTCTTGGACTGATCCATATTGAACTTCTTCAATATCTTGTCAAGGTATGTGCTTTGTGAAAGACCTATGAGGTGTCTTGATCTATCTCTATAGATCTTGATGCCTAATATGTAAGCAGCTTCTCCAAGGTCCTTCATTGAAAAACACTTATTCAAGTAGGCCTTTATACTTTCCAAGAATTCTATATCATTTCCCATCAATAGTATGTCATCCACATATAATAAGAGAAATGCTACAGAGCTCCCACTCACTTTCTTGTAAACACAGGCTTCTCCATAAGTCTGCGTAAACCCAAACGCTTTGATCATCTCATCAAAGTGAATGTTCCAACTCCGAGATGCCTGCACCAGCCCATAGATTGAGCACTGGAGCTTGCATACTTTGTCAGCATTCTTAGGATCGACAAAACCTTTCGGCTGCATCATATACAATTCTTCCTTAAGGAAGCCGTTAAGGAATGTCGTTTTGACGTCCATTTGCCATATTTCATAATCGTAGAATGCGGCAATTGCTAACATGATTCGGACGGACTTCAGCTTCGCTACGGGTGAGAAGGTCTCATCGTAGTCAACTCCTTGAACTTGTCAATAACCCTTAGCGACAAGTCGAGCTTTGTAGATGGTAACATTTCCATCCGCGTCCGTCTTCTTCTTAAAGATCCATTTATTTTCTATCGCTTGCCGATCATCGGGCAAGTCCGTCAAAGTCCATACTTTGTTTTCATACATGGATCCTATATCGGATTGCATGGCTTCAAGCCATTTGTTGGAATCTGGACCCGCCATTGCTTCTTAATAGTTCGAAGGTTCACCGTTGTCCAACAACATGATTTCCAGGACAGGGTTGCCGTACCACTCTGGTGCGGAACGTGTCCTTGTGGACCTACGAAGTTCAGTGGTAACTTGATCATGATCGTCATCATTAACTTCCTCTCTAGTCGGTGCAGGCACCACAAAAACATTTTCTTGTGCTGCGCAACTTTCTGGTTCGAGAGGGGTCATCTCATCAAGTTCCACTTTCCTCCCACTTACTTCTTTCGAGAGAAACTCTTTCTCCAGAAAGGACCCGTTCTTGGCAACGAAGATCTTGCCTTCGGATCTGAGGTAGAAGGTATACCCAATGGTTTCCTTAGGGTATCCTATGAAGACGCATTTTTTCGACTTGGGTTCGAGCTTTTCAGGTTGAAGTTTCTTGACATAAGCATCGCATCCCCAAACTTTAAGAAACGACAGCTTAGGTTTCTTTCCAAACCATAATTCATAAGGTGTCGTCTCAACGGATTTCGACGGAGCTCTATTTAAAGTGAATGCGGCAGTCTCTAAAGCATAACCCCAGAATGATAGTGGTAGATAGGTAAGAGATATCATAGATCGCACCATATCCAATAGAGTGTGACGTTCAGACACACCATTACGCTGAGGTGTTCCAGGCGGCGTGAGTTGTGAAACAATTCCACATTTCCTTAAGTGTGTGCCAAATTCGTGACTCAAATATTCCCCTCCACGATCTGATCGTAAGAACTTTATTTTCCTGTCACGTTGATTCTCAACCTCACTCAGAAATTCCTTGAACTTTTCAAAGGTCTCAGACTTGTGTTTCATTAAGTAGACATACCCATATCTACTCAAGTCATCAGTGAGGGTGAGAACATAACGATAGCCACCGCGAGCCTCAACGCTCATTGGACCGCACACATCAGTATGTATGATTTCCAATAAGTTGGTTGCTCGCTCCACTGTTCTGGAGAACGGAGTCTTGGTCATTTTTCCCATGAGGCATGGTTCGCACGTGTCAAATGATTCATAATCAAGAGACTCCAAAAGTCCATCTGCGTGGAGTTTCTTCATGTGTTTGACACCAATGTGACCAAGGCGGCAGTGCCACAAGTATGTGGGACTATCATTATCAACCTTACATTTCTTGGCATTCACACTATGAATATGTGTAACATCATGTTCGAGATTCATTAAGAATAAAACATTGACCAGCGGGGCATGACCATAAAACATATCCCTCATATAAATAGAACAACCATTATTCTCGGATTTAAATGAGCAGCCATCTCGCATTAAACGAGATCCAGATACAATGTTCATGCTCAAAGCTGGCACTAAATAACAATTATTGAGGTTTAAAACTAGTCCCGTAGGTAAATGTAGAGGTAGCGTGCCGACGGCGATCACATCGACCTTGGAACCATTCCCGACGCGCATCGTCACCTCGTCCTTCGCCAGTCTCCGCTTATTCCGCAGCTCCTGCTTTGAGTTACAAATATGAGCAACCGCACCGGTATCAAATACCCAGGAGCTACTACGAGCGCTGGTTAGGTACACATCTATAACATTTATATCACATATACCTTTGGTATTGCCGGCCTTCTTATCCGCTAAGTACTTGGGGCAGTTCCGCTTCCAGTGACCGTTTCCCTTGCAATAAAAGCACTCAGTCTCAGGCTTGGGTCCATTCTTTGTCTTCTTCCCGGCAGCTTGCTTACCGGGCGCGGCAACTCCCTTGCCGTCTTTCTTGAAGTTCTTCTTACCCTTGCCTTTCTTGAACTTAGTGGTTTTATTCACCATCAACACTTGATGTTCCTTTTTGATCTCCACCTCCGCTCATTTCAGCATTGAATATACCTCAGGTATGGTCTTTTCCATCCCCTGCATATTGAAGTTCATCACAAAGCTCTTGTAGCTAGGTGGGAGCGACTGAAGGATTCTGTCAACGACCGCGTCATCCGGGAGATTAACTCCCAGCTGAGACAAGCGGTTGTGCAACCCAGACATTTTGAGTATGTGTTCGCTGACGGAACTATTCTCCTCCATCTTACAACTGTAGAACTTGTTAGAGACTTCATATCTCTCGACCCGGGCATGAGCTTGGAAAACCATTTTCAGCTCTTGGAACATCTCATATGCTTAGTGCTACTCAAAACGCTTTTGGAGCCCCGGTTCTAAGCTGTAAAGCATGCCGCACTGAACCAGGGAGTAATCATCACTACGTGACTGCCAGGCGTTCAGAACGTCTTGAGTTGCTGGGAAAACAGGTGCATCACCTAGCGGTGCTTCAAGGACATATGCTTTCTTGGCAGCTATGAGGATTATCCTCAGGTTACGGACCCAGTCCGTGTAGTTGCTACCATCGTCTTTCAGCTTGGTTTTCTCTAGGAACGCGTTGAAGTTGAGGGCAACATTAGCGTGGGCCATTTGATCTACAAGACATATTGTAAAGGTTTTTAGACTAAGTTCATGATAATGAAGTTCATCTAATCAAATTATCAACGAACTCCCACTCAGACAGACATCCCTCTAGTCATCTAAGTGATACATGATCCGAGTCAACTAGGCCGTGTCCGATCATCACGTGAGACGGACTAGTCATCATCGGTGAACATCTTCATGTTGATCGTACCTGCTATACGACTCATGTTCGACCTTTCGGTCTCTTGTGTTCCGAGGCCATGTCTGTACATGCTAGGCTCGTCAAGTCAACCTAAGTGTATTGCGTGTGTAAATCTGGCTTACACCCATTGTATGCGAACGTTAGAACCTATCACACCCGATCATCACGTGGTGCTTCGGAACAACGAACCTTCGTAACGGTGCACAGTTAGGGGGAACACTTTCTTGAAATTTTAGCGAGGGATCATCTTATTTATGCTACCGCCGTTCTAAGCAAATAAGATGTAAAACATGATAAACATCACATGCAATCAAATAGTGACATGATATGGCCAATATCATTTTACTCCTTTTGATCTCCATCTTCGGGGCGCCATGTTCATCATCGTCACCGGCATGACACCATGATCTCCATCATCGTGTCTTCATGAAGTTGTCTCGCCAACTAGTACTTCTACTGCTATGGCTAACGGTTAGCAATAAAGTAAAGTAATTACATGACATTCCAGTTGACACGCAGGTCATAAATAAATTAAGACAATTCCTATGGCTCCTGCCGGTTGTCATACTCATCGACATGCAAGTCGTGATTACTATTACAAGAAAATGATCAATCTCATACATCACATATATCATTCATCGCATTCTTCTGGCCATATCACATCACATGACACTTGCTGCAAAAACAAGTTAGACGTCCTCTAATTGTTGTTGCAAACTTTTACGTGGCTGCTATAGGTTTCTAGCAAGAACGATTCTTAACTACGCCAAAACCACAACGTGATATGTCAATTACTATTTACCCTTCATAAGGACCCTTTTCATCGAATCCGATCCGACTAAAGTGGGAGAGACAGACACCCGCTAGCCACCTTATGCAACTAGTGCATGTCAGTCGGTGGAACCTGTCTCACGTAAGCGTACGTGTAAGGTCGGTCCGGGCCGCTTCATCCCACGATGCCGCCGAATCAAGATAAGACTAGTAACGACAAGTAAATTGACAAAATCGATGCCCACAACAACTTGTGTTCTACTCGTGCATAGAAACTACGCATAAACCTGGCTCATGATGCCACAGTTGGGATCGTAGTAGAAATTAAAATTTTCTACGCATCACCAAGATCAATCTATGGAGTTTACTAGCAACGAGAGGGGAGGAGTGCATCTACATACCCTTGTAGATCGCGAGCGGAAGCGTTCAAGAGAATGGGGTTGATGGAGTCGTACTCGTCGTGATCCAAATCACCGATGATCCAAGCGCCGAACGGACGACACCTCCGCGTTCAACACACGTACGGAGCGGTGACGTCCCCCACGCCTTGATCCAGCAAGGAGGAGGGAGAGGTTGAGGAAGAAGGCTCCAACAGCAGCACGACGGTGTGGTGGTGGTGGAGTGACAGTTCTCCGGCAGGGCTTCGCCAAGCACACGCGGAGGAGGAGAGGTGTTGGGGAGGGGAGGGGCTGCGCCTTGGGAAAGGAATGGCTGCCCTCCCACCCCTCCACTATATATAGGGGAAAGGGAGAGGGGGGCCGGCCCCCTCAGATCCCATCTGGTGGGAGGGGCGGCGGCCAGGGGGAGGTGGCTTGCCCCCCAAGCAAGGGGGGGCGCCCCCCTTTAGGGTTTCCCCCTAAACCTAGGCGCATGGGCCCTAGGGGGGTTGGCGCCCAGCCCACTAAGGGCTAGTTCCCTTCCACCGACAGCCCATAAGGCCCTCCGGGGCAGGTGGACCCTCCCGGTGGACCCCCGGAACCCCTCCGGTGGTCCCGGTACAATACCGGTATACCCCCGAATATTTGCGGTGACCGTATGGTGACTTCCCATATATAAATCTTTACCTCCGGACCATTCCAGAACTCCTCGTGACGTCCGGGATCTCATCCCGGACTCTGAACAACATTCGGTAATCACATACAAACCTTCCTTATAACCCTAGCGTCATCGAACCTTAAGTGTGTAGACCCTACGGGTTCGGGAATCATGCAGACATGACCGAGACACCTCTCTAGCCAATAACCAACAGTGGGATCTGGGTACCAATGTTGGCTCCCACATGTTCCACGATGATCTCATCGGATGAACCACGATGTCGAGGATTCAAGCAATCCCGTATACAATTCCCCTTGTCAATCGGTACGTTACTTGCCCAAGATTCGATCGTCGGTATCCCAATACCCCGTTCAATCTCGTTACCGGCAAGTCACTTTACTTGTTCCGTAATCCATGATCCCGTGACTAACTACTTAGTCACATTGTGCTCATTATGATGATGCAATACCGAGTGGGCCCAGAGATACCTCTCCGTCATACGGAGTGACAAATCCTAGTCTCGATCTGAGCCAACCCAACAGACACTTTCAGAGATACCTGTAGTGCACCTTTATAGCCACCCAGTTACGTTGTGACGTTTGGTACACCCAAAGCATTCCTACGGTATCCGGGAGTTGCACGATCTCATGGTCTAAGGAAATGATACTTGACATTAGAAAAGCTTTAGCAAACGAACTACACGATCTAGCGCTATGCTTAGGATTAGGTCTTGTCCATCACATCATTCTCCTAATGATGTGATCCTGTTATCAATGACATCCAATGTCCATGGTCAGGAAACCGTAACCATCTATTGATCAACGAGCTAGTAAACTAGAGGCTCACTAGGGACATGTTATGGTCTATGTATTCACATATGTATTACGATTTCCGGATAACACAATTAAAGCATGAACAATAGACAATTATCATGAACAAGGAAATATAATAATAACCATTTTATTATTGCCTCTAGGGCATATTTCCAACATGGACAGCCCTTGTTAAACACTGGTCTGATCCAAAGTATCAGGTAGGCTATATGTATTTGATCAAACCACATATTGAACTTGTATTTATGTATGTGCCTTACAAGTGTATATTCTTCTCGGCTAAATGTTTGAAGAACAAGACCAACCGTTTTGAAGTGAAATTCCAACAGACAACAGGATCTCGTAGCTATATTGCACAATGCGCGGCTCTTGTAAATAGCTGCTACTTCCTTCTTTTTTCTGTGCCATATTATCGTATCTATATTGACTTGTTCCAAATGCAGAGGAAAGCCCGTGCGGACCAAAAAGAACCTGAACCGAATGCAGTGCAAATCTTCAAGGATTGCCACACCAGCAAGATGAAGGGCATGAGCACACCAGTTCAAGCCGTTGTTGTAAGTCCTTACTCCTCCTGCCCTTTGAACTGATTGGTACTTGATGTGTTCATTTAACTACTTGGTTTGCAGCCAATGTCAGTTACTTTGTTCACTTTAATACACAGTTGTCTTAATGTATCATTTCACCTTACATGGTTTAAAAGAGATGAAGGATATTCTTTTGGTCTTGATCTGTAATCTAGTTGTTATGTTCACGTGCGCACACGATGATAAAATAGCCTGTTTGTTTTATATCTGTTTGCCCATGATGTGAATGATGTCATACTATGTTCATCCTACTTTAAACCATGTCTCTTTATCCTTAGATGTCAACGAATGTGAGGAAATAGACAATACAGTAGGCATGCTACATGGACATATGTTCCGAAAGTGATTTTATTATGTAGTTGGCACTACAATACATGCTAATGTATTACAGTAGTTCACCAAAATAAGTAATGTATAAACGTGTAACCTACTTTGTTTGTTTTTGTCTCATTAGTGACTTATCTGGTACACTAATCTACAAGTTCAAACTTTCAGGAAGCTATGGAACAAATGATTGAACAGCCACAACCACCTGAAGGTGACGAGGCTACCACAGGCACAATGTCACCTCTTGCTGCAATGCGCCAGTATCTCACCACTAACAGTGCAAAAAGCACCTTCCTGCATAATTCTGGGTTGGTTGTCAAGGTAACCTCGTCCAAATCGCCTACTGAACAAAATCTTCCTGCTAGACAGAGTGATATATATGTGCTCCAGACATATGTCCAATCCCTAATGGACGTCATTTCGGAAACAAGAATAGTGGTTGACAAATGTTGTCAAGATATGAATGGTTTTGAAACCAGACTATCAGACATTCGCTTCGTTGTTCAAGAGCAATGGCGGAAAAAAGGTGAAGATCGTGCTGCTCCATCAGATTCTACAGCCTGAAACATTAGCACTCAGGTCAAATAATATGTGCTTCTATACATCTGATGGTGCTTTTACTGCAAGGCCTGTAAACTTTATGCCAACAGGCCTTTTGTTGTATGGTTGGAATTTATTTTGTTGTGATACAGCATTTATGATGCTGCCAAAGGCTGTAGTAATTATGACGCTATTTTTGTATAGTGTAGGTTTATCTTAGTAATGTATTCGGCCGAAAGCTTCGTAGGAGCCCAACATGCCAACATTCGTTGGGCCCATTCCAATTGGTCTAAAAAATGATTATGGGCCGAAATTTGCATGTAGCCCACTAAAAATACCTGGGCCTAAATCAGCATAAGCTTTCATATTTTTCTGGTAGGCCTGTGCCCATAGTGGGCCTTTAACAGGCCTAAACATAATTTGGGCCCTCCGTAATAATAGGCTGTTACAGGTGTAAATATCTCGAGCCCATAAAAACATGAGCCTTTAATAGACCGAAAGTGAGATTGGGCCCTGATTGTGCCAAATAACCCACTGGTCTTAGCAGGCCGAAATGGTGGCCTATTTACGATGCGGATCTTTCACAGGCCGAAATTCGGACGGGCCGTAAATGCGCGGACCTAATACACAGGCATTTAACAGGCCGGAAGTTCTGTCAGGCTAGATTATCGTCATTTTTATATGGGACGTTAATGGGCCTGATGTGACGTTGGGCCACATATGGCCCATGGATTTCGTCCGACGTTAACAGGCCGAAAATCACAACAGGCTGAAAGTGGCCCAAATCTATAGTGGGCCTCTAACAGGCTGAATGTCAGACATGGCCGAATATGACCCAAATCCTTCACGGTTGTTTATGGGCCGAAAGTTTCAATGGCCTGTAAATGGGCCCAAATGAAGCAGGACCTTTAACAGGCCGGAAATACACTGGGCCGTAATTCGGCCCATATACTTAGCGGACTGTTAACGGGCCAGAAGTGACCATGGGCCGCGATGATGACAAGTTTAGGACAGGCCGTTGACGGGCCGATTTGACATTAGCCGTCCGGGCCTTAACTGAGAATGTTGGGCCTTTAGCTGGGCCAGCCCATTATGGTCTGCAAAATCTTCTGGGCCTTTAGCTGGGTTGGCCCATTGTGGTCTGCTAAATCTTGTGGGCCTTTAGCTGGGCCGGCCCATTATGGTCTGCAAAATCTTGTGGGCCTTTAGCTGGGCCGGCCCATTATGGTCCGCTAAATCTTGTGGGCCTTTAGTTGGGCTGGCCCATTTAAACTTTATGGGCCACTTTTGGGCCCGTCCATGTGTCAACATATCATAGGCCCATCTTGACAGTTGGATGAGTGACTCCTATGCCAACGCAGAGCTGACGCGTGGTTCCGCTGGCCAATGAGAATTTTACACGTGGAAAATCGACATTGGTCGTGGCTGTTAGCGGGTTATCGGATCCAAAACCGGACCCAGTAGCTTAACGGCGTCCTGTTATGGTGGATGCCACATGTCGGTCACCCTTGACGAAAGCACTTCTATAACGCGCGATTTATCGTCATGGAAGTGGACACTTCCGTGATGATAATTTTGGTAATGTCATGGAACACTTCTACGACAGCACAGGTATGACTATCTTGATTCTGTCATAAAATCGTCATGGATGTACATGCATGACAAAAAATGCGACCTACTGTGACAAACACGTATCAGCACGGAAGTGTATTTTTTTGTAGTGGTGGCTACTACGGGCAACTAGCAAGAACCGTTCTTACCTACGCAAAACCACAATGGTGATTATCAAGTTGTTGTTTAACCTTCTGCACGGACCGCCGTAGTCAAATCAGGTTCAACTAAAGTGGGAGAGACAGACACCCGCCAGCCACCTTATGCAAAACAAGTTGCATGTTAGTCGGTGGAACCAGTCTCATGTACGTGGACATGTAAGGTTGGTCCGGGCCGCTTCATCCCACAATACCGCTAAATCAAAATAATACATTGGTGGTAAGCAATACGAACATCACCGCCCACAACTCCTTTGTGTTCTACTCGTGCATATCATCTATGCATAGACCTGGTTCATGATGCCACTGCTGGGTGACTGTTGCATGGAAAACAAAAAAAATTCTATGCACACGCAAGATCTATCCATGGAGATGCATAGCTATGAGAGGGGGAGATCATCTACATACCCTTGTAGATCGCTAAGCGGAAGCTTATATAACGTGGTTGATGTAGTCGTTCTCTTCGCGATCCGATCACGATCCAACCGATCTAGCGCCGAACGGACGGCACCTCCGAGTTTAGCACACGTGCGGCTCGATGAAGATTCCTCCTTCTTGATCCAGGAAGAGGGAGAGGATAAGTAGATGGGATCAAAACCAACACGACGACATGGTGGTGATGATGGTGGAGGAGCACCAACAACGCTTCGCTAAGCATCGCCGGGACGAGGCAGTGGAACTATGAAGTAACGGGAGAGAGAGGGGCGCCAAGGGCTTTCTGTGTCCTTCTCTAGGATCCCCTCCCCTCACTATATATAGGTGGAGGGGCGTGGGGAACAGCCCCTCCAAACCCTAGGGCGCAGCCAAGGGGGAGGAGGTGGAATCCTAGTCCTCCTCCTTTCCTTCCATACAAAGGTGGACTTTCCACCTTTCCCAATTGCGTGGGCCTTGAGGGACTTGTGTGCGCCTGAACCAATAAGGCCATGGCGCCTCCCCTCAGCCCATGCTAACCCTAGGGACATGGTGGAACCCTTGGTGGACTTCCAAACTCCTCTGGAAGTTTCCGGAACCTTCTGGAAGCTTCTCGGTAAAATACCGAAAAACTGAAACTTTTTTCGGAACCCTGAAAACAACTTTCCATTTATAAATCCTTACCTCCCGACCATTCCGAGACTCCTCGAGATGTCCGGGATCTCATCCGGGACTCCGAGCAATATTCGGTTACCAATCATCAAATATCCCAATACTACTCTAGCGTCAACGAACGTTAAGCGTGCGACCCTGCGGGTTCGGGAATCATGTAGTCATGACCGAGACACCTCTCCAGTCAATTACTAATAGCGGGACCTGGATACCCATATTGGTTCCTACATATTCCACGGAGATCTTTTATCGGTTGAACCACGATGTCAAGAATTTGGTTAATCCCATATGGAGATCCCTTTATCCGTCGGTATGTTACTTGCCCGAGATTCGATCGTCGGTATTTCATATTTAGTTAAATCTCGTTAACAACAAGTCTCTTTACTCGTTCTGTGATACAAGATCCCACGATTAAGTCCTTAGTCACATTGGTTGCAAGCTTCTTGTGATGTTGTATTACCAAGAGGGCCCATAGATACCTCTCCGTCAAACGGAGTGACAAATCCCAGTCTCGATCCATGCCAACCCAACAGACACCCTTAGAGATACCTCTAGAGCACCTTTATGATCTCCTAGTTACGATGTGACGTTTGATAGCACACAAGGTATTCCTCTGGTATCCGGGAGTTGCATGATCTTATGGTCGAAGGAACTGATACTTGACATGAAGAAAGCTATAGCAAATAACTTGAACGATTTGATGCTAAGCTTATGGTTAGGTCTAGTCCATCACATCATTCTCCTAATGATGTGACCCGTCATCAAATGACAACTCATGTCTATGGTTAGGAAACCTTATCATCTTTGATCAATGAGCTAGTCTAGTAGAGGCTGACTAGGGACACGGTATAGTTTATGTATTCACACATGTATTTAAGTTTCCGATCAATACAATTCTAGCATCAATAATAAACTTTTATCATAAATGGGAAATATGATAATAACCATTTTATTATTGCCTCTGTGGCATATTTTGAACAGTTTGATATTTTGGAACAATGGAATTATATTGGTCAAAATTCACATACTTTTGACTGAATTTTAATTTGATTTTGAATATAATCCAAAAAATTAGGCACAATTTTTGTGGTACCAAACATTACCGAAATGGTTGCTTTTGTTTCAACGGCAATTGTTGCGGTTATGTTTTCAAACCTTATGTTCAGTTTTCTTGCAAGTATGATGCTCAAATTCAAAAGGAACACAAGGGAGGACATGCATGGTGTGTGATTTATTGAGAGCGAAAAAATTATTGTATAGTTAATGCCCCCGAACTATAACTTATCATGTCATGAGAAAATAGCTGTGCAAATTTTTATATGGGGGTAAAACTACTTTATTAACTCAAAATATTGTGAGGAATTGCATTCACAATATTTCTCAAATTCATGAACATTTTTTGAAAATCCATAAGACTTTTTATAAATATTACACATTTTTATAAATTTGCAAACATATTTATTAATTCAACCAGAATTTTAAAAACTGTTCATATATATATAGAATATATATATATATATATATATGTGTGTATATATATATAGGGAAAATTCATCTTACCACCTGGGGGTAGTTACCCCACATGTCTCATATACTACCATGTGATACTATATATTCTACTTTATCATTTTAAGTATGTTCATATACTATATATAAGATACTTCAATGTGAGTTACATGAAAAAATTGCAAGTTGGCTCATGGTTTTTATTATATTTATGAAATACGTACATATTTGTATGTAAAAATTAGTATACTCAAAATATGATACATACTACCAAAAAAGTAGTATATATACTACCTAAACATTCTTATATACTACATACTACACGTATACTCTTCGATTTGATAAATACTACATACAACATACAAAACTCAAGTGGTGGTAACTACCACCGGTGGTAGATAAAATTTGTCATATATATATATATATATATATATATATATATATATATATATATATATATATATATATATATATATATATATATATATATATATATATATATATATATATAGGTAAATTAACTAGGGCACCTAGGTGCCTGGGCACCTTGTTCGGGTCAACCCGTTAAGCATTTGGATGCAAGTGACATGCATTATTTATAATCTGTTTCCTAGTTTACTGCATGCAAGACTATCCATATATGAGATAGCATTAAGTGTTTGAATTTTTTTCTGAGTTTACTTGCATTCTCTCTACGGTGATATATATATATATCTATACCTATTATTAAAGGGAATAGGTATTCTTGGTTTGGTTCAGTCCTTTTCGTTTGGTTTGAGTGCATGCTAAAGTTTCATAATGTTGGCTCCTACACAGGCTAAGCGAGCTGGGCCAGGTACTTGTACGTTGATGGGCCTTATATGGGCTTTCATAGAGACCGCGAAAAATAATTGGGTCAAAATAAATCAACATTGTGGGAATTGATCACAAGACCTCCTATCTGGATCTTCGATGTAACAATCAACGACCTATGCGTCATTCACATTTACTAATCCCAACTCGGTCAACATATACAAGTGACAATCCTCGTGTTTAGGGCGAGCTAATTAAGCGAATGAGCTAACTAAAGAAAGGATTTTGGGCTTAAATAAAATATAAAACATATGAGGCTAATTAAATAAAGGATTAAGGGTAAACCGGTGAAATAAATAAAAGAAAGATTGTGGTCTTCATAAATAGAATATTCAAATAGATGAGGCTAATTAAAGGACGGACTTGAGGTAAAAAGGTAGGATAATTAAAAGGAAAGATATGTAGCCTTCAATGTGTTGCGGCTATTAAATTAGAAAATGAAGGATTTGATTTTCAACTAAAATGGGTGTGGACATCATGGTAATTAAAGGATGCGTTGTACTTAAATGGAATCAGTGGGAGAATATGCCCGGCAAACAAATATAACACGGCTAAATTGCATCGCATTTTTTGATGTTCATGTTGTAGAAGGATGTTGCGTTGCAGTGTTCTTCATAGTGAATCCATTGCTGTGGGGCCATTATGCTTGCACAAAACATCAATTTTTTCCGTTGCAACGCACGGGCATATGTGCTAGTCTATACCCCTATATAGTGTGGTAATAACTTTTGCTATCAGCCTTTGTATGTGCTCAATCCGACGACTCTGAATTGGCAAATCCAGGAGCTGCTGGCCGTCAGATCAAGTCATGTGCTGCACAAGATCCTTCCACGTGGACATGAGTGAAAAGTTGAATTTGCCCCGCGCGCGCTTTATAGGGACTCCAAGGCGCGCAACTGTAGTCTGGAACCCACCGGAAGCTCCACCGACAAGATTACCTCAACTGTTCCCCCGCGTGACTGCTCATACCACCGCCAAGCTCATCCCCTTTGTCGATCCGCGTTTCCTAAACCGATTCAAACCACCCCATCAATTGCACATCCGTCACACCTTAATCCCCACCCTTCCAACCGCTTCTCCTTCTCCCTCTCCCTCTCCCTCACCAATCCTATCCTTGGATCCGGTCAGCAGATCGCGCTACGCTCCTCCCTCTACCTCGCCACTCCACCCGGGGCATCAATTCGCGCTAACCTCCCGTCATCATTGAGCTGCTCTAGGCGTTTATTCTGGAACACAAATCCGGTGTGCTTGGTGTCTTCTCGCCCACTACAATATCCCGTGGAAATAGGAGGCATCGTTGGAGAGCTGCACGGGTGCTACTGGAATTTGGACCACGCACTGCCGTACTGGCCATATCATTCAATTTCACCAAGTTGAGAAACAGGTATCGTAGTATAATTCCAATAACTGGCCAGTTTTTCTTTCTTGACTTACTGATTTGTGTCTTCCGATCCTACTTAAATCAAATAATGTCTCGCATTCTAATTTTTTTACCACCAACTGTTTGTGTTTATGTGCACAAAGCCTTTTGTTTTTCTACATTGATGATTTGTACAACCCAGTCAAGGGGATATCAAATAATGCAAAGATCCTAAATTTCGACCTTCAAGTGTTTGTGTTTATGTCTATAAGCTTTTCGGTTTTTTAAGTCTGATCTTATATGCTGCCATACAAATACAAGATAAAACTATGAGAATCTCACATTGAACAATTTTTTGATGGTATACTTTGTCATCCAGCGACTCGATTTAATTTGTGTAAGATCAGAAATCATATATGAGGGGAGGCAAGGAAAACTTAAACAATCAATTACCAAGGTCGCTTGGATTACAAGCACGTAATCCATTTAGAGATATCACTAATGTGGCTGATTCCCGACAATCATTGGAAGATAAATCTGATATGGAGTTTGTCTCATATGATACTTTTTTTTTCCGAAAGTATGTACACATGAACAATTATAACTTAGTAAATTAGTGTTCACAGGTTGTGTCCAAGCATCCTCTTCAGCACAAGGTTTTGTTCAGTCTGTGGGCGATTCTGTTGCTAGAACTCAGCATTCGGTAAATCCATTTGATGTATATAGTGATCATAATACTTCCTCAATTGAGTGTAGAGGTGCTGGGCCAACAAATGCTCTTGAAAAAAAGCGATATAATAATCGGGAAAGATACTTGCGTATGGCTCCAGAACAGCGTGATGTCTATCTGCCAAGAAATCGCGAGTACAAACGGAGTAGGAGGCAAAATCATGATACATATAGCGATGATATGCAATCTGCAGTTAGCCATACCAGTAGAAGTAGCAATGGCGGAACAAACTCATCAACTCAAACAAGTAAAAAAACAAAAGGTATTTTTTAATTTAATTGGTATTATTTCTTTGTTGACAATATCATTGTAATTGGTGTAATCCGGTGATGTTTCCTGGGTACAGTTTAACGAGTTAATAAATGAAAATTATGTCCAAGAAAACATTCAAAACATGTATGCTTCAATATTTAATCCTTCTCTCATCATGCAACTTTTTTTATATCAATACAGTGGCCGCAACTGGAGATCCAAGCATGCCTCCATCTGATAAAATTATCTTTCAAGAAAGTTTAGTCAACCCAGTTATTGGAAGGCAGATCATGGTAAATCCATCTAGTATGTGATCCCAAAGCAAACAAGCCGTGACCCCGCTCCCCCGCTGCGCTAGGGTCCGGCCAGCCCCGCCGCCGCCGGCCGCCGGGCGCGCGCCTCCCGGCCCGCCCCGCTCCCCTCCCCTTCTCCCCCCTCCTCCCCTCCCCTCCCGCGGCGCGCCCACGCGCGCCCGTGGGGACCCCCTGTGGCCGCGGCCCTCGGCCCCACCTCCCCCCTCCGCCCCCCCGCCGTCGCCGGCGAGCTCCGTCGGGCAAAGCCCGGGGGGCGCAGTGGCGGCGGGGCCCTCCTTCCCCGTCCGCTTGTGGGCGCCGACGCGGGGCGGCTCCTTCGAGCGCCGGCGCTGGACGTCCGCGGGATCCAGCGGCGCGGCGGCGGTCTCACGGGGCGGCGGGGTGGCCTGCTAGTTTATATATATATATATATATATATATATATATATATATATATATATATATATATATATATATATATATATATATATATATTCAGAATACTTATGAATCAGTATGTGTTTAAAATATATCCAATATGCATTTGGAAAATGTTCAACATCTATCCGAAAAGAGGTGTTCACCGCTTATTTGAAAAATGTTTGACCTATATGTGAAAAACTGATATGTGTATTAAAAGAATTCAAAATGTATTCGAAAAATAGGAAAAACGAAAATTGAAAAGGAATTTTTTAAATGATTAAAATTAAAAATAATATGTAAGAATCAATAGAGAAAACACAAAAGAGAAAAGGAAAACTCGGCAGAAGGTTCCCAAAACTGCTAACGCGAAGGTCCCAATACCAGGATGCGACTGTTCTTACTGTTTTCATGTGGCACATATGGGAAGCTCGCAATACTGCAAGAAACGAACATGTTGCTCCTCCACCTAGGAGTACCGCGGCCAGAACAAAGGCATATATAGACCTCATCTTCCAACATCTTTTCAAACCTGTACATGCTCCCAGGCGTGAGACCTCCTCTTCTGTCCGTCTTTGGTCTCCGCCGCCGCAAGGTACAGTGGTTGCGTTCTCTGACACCACTGTATGTGAGGAGCTGGGCATGTCCGGCATTGGAGTGGTGATTCTCTACCATGAGGGGAATTGTGTGGCTGCATGCTCAGAACATTTAAGGGGCGTGCGTTCTTCAGAATTGGCTGAAGCAATGGCTCTTCGGCGCGCTGTCAGCTTAGTCCGGGAGGAGGGCTTTACCGATGTCCTTTTCAAGACTGATTGCCTCTCGGTGGCGCAACGGGTGACGTCTTCGTCTAGGGATCGCTCGGTGATGGGCTCTATCCTTGCAGATGTCAAGTCTTTGGCTAATGGCCTCTTATCTGTGGCCTTTCATCACGTTCGTCGGATTGTAATGTTTTAGCTCATGTATTAGCTAGATCAAGTTTGGGCTCTTCTAGCCTTTGTATTTTTCATTATGCTCCGGATTGCATCCGGGAGAACCTTTGTAACTTTGTTGCTTGATCAATAAAAGCCGATGTTCTCTCTAAAAAAACGTACGTTATTGGACAAGCCCACGGGAGGGATAGGGGGACCCCCATATGGGATCGTAGCTTCCATCCCATGAGAAGCGACATTTAGCATTTGCGCACGAGTGCCGTCGGTGGTACAGAAGTGGAAAGTGGGCCAGCCCAATAATAGGCAGCAAGCTTCAAAGTATATCTTATCCTTTAGTTTTGGGAAGATATTTTTCCTTTTACTTTTTCGTGTTATCCTTTATCAAGTTTTCTTTAGGTTTTTTATTTTCAATTTTCTTTATTTTGTTATGTTTTTTTGTTTTCGTTTTCATTTTTCAAAATACTTTAACACACATTGATCATTTTCATATAATAGAACATTGTTTAGATAGTCGTTGAACATTTATCTGAATACATGTTGAACATCAGAAAATGCCATGTTCAACTTTTTTCCATACAAAAAGGACATTTTTAAATACACATTGAAGATTTTTTAAAAATGTCATGAATTTTGTTTAAATATGCAAACATTTATTAAGTGTTAGAACTTTTCTTTTACTTAATGACTATATTCTAAATTTTGATGAACATACCTTTACATTTAATGAAAATTTTGTAATATGTCATGAAACATATTTTTAAAACTTGTGGACATTTTCTGAATGGACATTTTAGAAATTACGTGAATATATTTTACATTTCGAAGAACATTTTTACAAAATGTTAGAATTTCTTTTAAGCATTCGACCATTTGTTATCAACTGTGAGAATACTTTTTGAATTGTGGAAACTTATTAATCTGCGCAAATAAAGATTTTACATTGCATTACCATTTTTTAAATGCACGGTGAACGTTCTCCAAAATATTAAGTAACTTAATGATTGAAATAGATATATTGAAAATATAGATAAAAGGAAAAAAATAAATTTGATTAAAACAGAACTAGTGTGTGGCTTGAGGCTAGGTTACGGTCAGTCTAGTGTGTCGCTTGACGCAAGCTTACGGTCAGTCTAGCAGGGAGCTCCTACTCAGCGCTTTAAGCGTCACTGAGCGAAACGACGCTCACTGGCTTGCTAAGTGGGACAGCCCATCCACGCCGGCGTGCAGGGATCGCTCGGTTATTTCTCCGACCTGCTACCTTAAATCTCATCAAAGAATAAAAAACATATTCCTTCTCACATGGCAACGGTTGACTCGACCAGTCAACCATTGACTTTGAGAAAACAAATCAGATTTAAATAAAATCATGAAATTGTAAAAAAATCACAAAATTTTAATAACTAGAAAAATATTAAATTTTGAAAAAATGTTCCTGAATTTGGAAAAACATTCCAACAGTTCATATATTTTTAAACAAGTACACGAATTTGCAAAAAGTTCATGATTTTGAAAAAATGGTGGATTCGATAAAAAGTTCACAACTTTGCAAAAAAATTAATTTTGAGAAAATATCACAAATCTGAAACATGATATTGATAAAAGTTCTCGAAATGTAATAAAATCTCAGATTTAAAAAAAAGTTAACGGATTGGATTTTTTTTAATAAAATCAGAAAAAGTTCACCAATTTTGTAAAAGGAAAAAGTTCATTCAAATTTAAATGGAAAATAAGTAGGAAAGGTAAAAGGAAAGATAAAATAATATAACTACAAGAAAGAACAAACAAAAACCAGCATAAAAACTCACAGCAATAAAAACAGAAAAATGACCGGCCAAAAAAAAGCGTGATAAACAGACTACAGCTACAGTGAGAAAAATTGGCCGGTCTCCTTTGGTTGGGGGTTGTGCGCTGTGCATGAATTACACTCAATTTTGCGCTTATGGTGCCAAATAGGGAATCTCGCGCGAAGCAAGATATAGAGACACAAATATGGTGCTACCTATATGGCCGGAAGTAAAGCGGCCCATTTACGTCTGAGTTTTGTTTTCGGTAAAATCTTACATTGATTAACTTTCAAACGAAATGCGCATTGTACTAAATGTTAAACAATGTGTTCTAAAAAATTCGAAATCATATTCTTGGAATGTATTCATATTCGTTGTTAAAACTTGTTTAACTATAAAATCAATAACAAGAACTTTGAAAAGTATTCATAGTGTTTTAAAAAAGTTTACCATCTATTTAAAAATGTTACATGCGTATTAATAAATTCATCATGTATTTTGTAAATTTATATTGTATATTTTGAAATCTTATTGGGTATTATTTTGTATAAATGTATACAAATAGAAAATAAAAATAAATTAAAAACAAATGAAAGAAAGCCAAAATACCAGAGTAAAAAATACAAGAAATAAAGAACCGCTATAAAACAAAAGAAAAAGACAAACCAACCGATTACTGACCGAAATGAAAGAAAGGGAAAAAAGGGAAAAAATAGTTTGAAACAGAAAAAAAATTGGTTGCAAAACCGTTGGGAAGCCGGCCTATGCGCGCAGCCCCTTTGTGTCATCCCGCCTATTTGACTTAGTGAGCACAAAATATGATACGTTGATAGTCAAATAGCTCCTGCAGAAGAATCCCACTACCTTCGCTGCCGGCCCATCTCCGGTTAAAAAAAAGGTACTATCTTTGTTCTGAGATCGCCTAAAAGAATCCTTCTTCTGGGATATATGTTAGTTAACCTTCTTTCTTTCTTTCTTCATTACATTGCCGCAGTTAAACAACAAAAATCACTTATCACCATTTAAAAAATTAATTTGACAACATACACTACATATATCAACTTAAAATCCTCTTTGATGTCTCCTTTCCATCTTTTTTGAAGAAACCTGAATTATTATTATTTTTGTGAGGCAGTAACTCGAATTAAGGAAGATTATTTGCCAGAAATAATGACGAAGCCTCATCTTGGTTGAATTTTTATTTGTATCACTTGCACGACATTTTTTGTTTGTTTTTTTAAGTATTTTTTAAATCGTCGTCTTGAGTCAGACATTTGTCATGATGCGTACGGATGTTTACCATGTTTAAGCTGACATGTCTACCAGGAGCACAGATCAGCATAGAGCCAGTGTCCCAAGTTCATAGCTCCCAACTACTTGTGTACCGGCGACTGTGAGAGGGTACAGCAGGAGCACAGGTCAGCATAGAGCAAATGTTTGTTTTCCTTTATAACTTCACTAGTTTTGCTGCCTTGGAGGGGCTAGTTTTAACAAATGTTTAGGATCCAAGCTTTTCCAGCCTTATAAAACTGTTTGTTCTTTCATGTAGTTTGTTTAGTCGAGTCAAAGTAAATCACAACAAAGTTTTCACATCATTGTCGTACGCTTTTAGAAAAAAAGAACATCATTGTCATATATACAAATCAACCTTTTACCATTGATAAGCTCCTTGGTGGATTTTTCTTTTTCCTGGACAGACGCGAGGACCCTACTACGAGTAAATAAAG
The DNA here is from genome assembly GCF_002575655.3 of Aegilops tauschii subsp. strangulata. Classification (NCBI taxonomy): domain Eukaryota; kingdom Viridiplantae; phylum Streptophyta; class Magnoliopsida; order Poales; family Poaceae; genus Aegilops; species Aegilops tauschii. Next base: position 43,629,092 of record NC_053039.3, read on the forward strand.
TGTAAAAAGAAATATAAAGGTCTCTGCGCAGAGAGGAGTACAAAAAGACCCAGATCCAGTCAAGTTAGGAGTCAGACGACCAGAGAGAAAGAAAAACATCAAAAGGGTACGAGCAGGTCGATATGCAATCTTATTAGGTTTGATGATATATGAGTTACCTCATCCTCATGTCATCTGATAATGCTTTTTACGTATTTTACGTTTTGCTGTAGATATTTGCTCATGTGTGCATGAGTGCAAACAAGCAGCCAACGGTGAATTCAGTTTTTGATGTACATAGCACACACGGTTATTCAGCAAAAGTTCTCACAATGTGTAAGAGGGCCTATCTATCTAGTGCAAGAGTTTGTCATACCAAAATATAACTAAAATTAAGCTACATTGGTGGTGTAGAAAACGATTACTGCTTAGTAGTAGCACCCATATAGGAGTACTTGTTATATGTATGTGTCGTCTATATACCTGATCATTTATTTATCTCTGTGTTTCTGTTTCTTTGCTACAGAAATCTCCTGCGGTCTCTGCCTGCGAGAGATGTTGAGCAGTACAGCACATGTGCAGTCTGCTGTGGATCCACAAGAATGGCCCTCCGGAGTTAATCATCATAACTCGACCTGAGTTAGCTAGATCTGTCCTGCTTAGTCACTTGAAAGCTCGTCAAAATCATTCGTACATGGGGGTCGATCGCCTTTATTATTAGCTGCTGGTGGAGGATGGCCTTTGTAGTGATCGAGCCACAGCAGTTTGTACACAACTTCTGTTCGATGGACAGTGATATGGTCCTTGCTTGCTTACGCCAAACCAGATCCCAGCTTGGACAGCCTCACTAATTGCTAATGGACATCTTCTGTAGGGCTCATGCATGACAGGTTAGTCGGTGTTCTCGTCTGCCTCCCCAGCATACATTGTTGTCACCAGTTTATGCCGATCGAGAGAGACCCCATTTCCGGCGACGGACCCCGGCCGGCACCAGGCGACGAAACTGTCCGGGAATTGGATCCCTGAGCAAGACTGAAGAGTGTAGGGCGGCGACTGTAACTGTAAGCGGCATGAAGTGACGTGCGGCTTGGCTTGCTCTGAGACAGGATCTTACGCTGGATCAGCGCGAATAGACGACTGACGACATGATTGATCAGGGAAGGTTAAAAAGAAAGAGAGTATATCCCCCATCTTTTGTGAGTTGGGCAATCTATCAACCCTTCTCAACTTGATCTCATGTCCATGTCTGCCACAGTCCGAGTCCAAGCTGATATTCGTTTTCTTGAGATATACTAATAGCCCAGTGTTACATAGCACAGGCGAGAGCTAGGCTCCCAATGTTGTTAGGTCATGCTGTACCTGAAGAGTGCTGTTGAGACTTGGAAAGAAAGCTCTCATCCCCTTTTCCTCTTTTGAAGGAAAAGAGAGAAGCCATGAGCATCTCTCATTCTTTTCGGCTACTACTTGCTCGTTAGTGTCATACATCACGCTGCACTGGAAAGTTTGTGACAGCAGCAGCAGTTGACCCATGTGAGGGGAGGAGTAAACTAAGATAGAGACGAGCAGACAAAGTAGAGGTCATCCATGTGTTGTACTGCCTCTCTCTGCCTCAATCATCTAGTGTGTACCCTCAAATGTACTACTGCCTCTTCATACATATCATCTTCCTCCTTGGTGTCTATCCACCTACGACGCACTTATCCATGTGATTATCTTTTAACTCAAAACCGCCAAAGCCTCAGCAACCTTAACGCAAGCTCTGTTTTAGTCTTTTGGACCCAGGAACTTTTAGAGATCAAGCATAATTTCATTGAGAGAGAGAGAGAGAGAGAGAGAGAGAGCTTGCATGCAGAATTTCAAATAGCATAGTTCAATTCCCTTCCTGTAGAAATCCAGACAAAATATTGTTGTTTAACGTGGATTTGTTGGTGTTTACCTGAAGGAGGGGAAGAGGCTCCTGTTCAGGTTCCTTATTATGTGCCGACATACGTCTGCACGGTCGCACATGTTTTGTTGTTCCCTTGACTAATCAAAGGCTGCACATGAACATGGACAACGACATGGATGTGAAAGCAGTTAACTCTTGCCGGCCAATCCAGCTTGTATTTTCTCCCTTCATCGCATACGCCCTTCACCTCAGCAGCATCATCTGTCTTCCTGATTAAAAAAAAAGATGATAAATGGTATTTTCATCAGACGTTTATATCGAGCTCGAATTGATAAACCACAATGAATGAATATCCGGTCTCTGCATAACAAAATACACATGGCCAACAAATGCCCAAAAAAGTTTAAAAAGAACAATATTTTACAGCAATAAAAAAAATAAAGAGTACTTTCAAACAATAAAAATAAAATAAAGAATAGCCTAGGATATAGGAGGTCCTATTTGAAGACTACAACATTGATGGGAGAAAACCTCACTAGGAAGAATACTTGAGTATGCCTTCACTTATAGGATCCACACCAAGAACTTTCTTTTTCTACTCCTTTTTGGAATAGGACGATTTTTGCTCCTGGACTATTGGCTCAGTTTAGTTTTTTCCCATAAACTTCAATAGGCTAGCACGTTTTACTCAACTTTTGGCCTCTTAAATATATATTACTCAAGTTTCGTTCTTTTTCTGGTCTCTCAAAAATCTGTTGTGCTGTCATCTCTCCTAATGCTCTCATGATCTAGAGTGATGTGTGGACTGCATTGCATTACTTTTAGGTCAAATGCATAATGCCTGGTTTCAAATTAATAAAGCCCCAAATGGTAGATACAAAGTGTTGAAAAATCAGCTAACAACGAAAGCAAATGGTAAAAATAAAAGTAAGTGCAACTTCAACGTTGAGGTCCTCATCTGCGCTCGCAATCATACATGAGAAGAAGTGGTGTCTTGGAGGGAGGCATGCCACCGGAGAAAGAACAGCCTTCACCAGCTCCCAGTTAGCAAGACGTCATCACAATGCAAGGGCATCACACCATCAGGAGGTCGAACAGCTCACCCGAGAGAGCACGCATGAACATGTCGTCAAGGGAGCAAATGTTGAGCATGATCACCTCACCAAGCTACCCACATACCCCGACGCCACCTTTGGCACAAACCACCCAACAAGATCCAATATTTAGGCCGAGAGTGCTGAATAAATAGGCAATTTTTTGACTAATTTAATCCAAAGATAAATCACTAGCATGGCATTGACTGAATTAACGACATACTAATTATTATCTAAATAAGCACGTACTATGTAAACAGTAGACATATTTACACATACTGCTAGTACTGCTAATACGAAAATAAACAAGAGCGGGATAAACGTGTTATACCCTTCGGTAGGCCAGGCAGAAGCCGCGGCGGCGGGGGCAGCAGCGGCGTCATCAGCAGCCTTCTTGTCGGCCTCGAGCTTCTCGGCGGCAAGACGGTCGGCTTCGGTATGAGACATGGTGTTGACGAAGACGACGCGGACGTAGAGGAAGTAGCGGATCTGGGGCGAGCAGTCGCGTAGTCGCTTCACAAAAACCTATTCGCTCCTCTCCCGTACAGGATCCGGAGAGGCGGGGTTCGGAGACCTGCTCTTCCGTCTACCGTGTACGCGGCGGACGGGATGGAGTCACCGGCGGCAGCAGCATCAAAGGAACGACGGTGGGCGTGCACGTGGTGCAGATGTGATCTGATCGTGGCGGCTAGGGTTAGGAGACACCTCACACTTATATAGGCGCAACCGCGTGGGCTCGACCCACGTTCGAATCCGTGATGATCCGACGTCTCAGATCGTGGCCCAGCTGTCAGAAAACTCTCGGTTACTACTGGCAAAAATAAGCGCATTGGTGTGAGCTCGACTCGGCTCATTCCCGCAACCCGCGGCGCGGCGCGGCAAGGCGGGCGGCGGAGGAGGAGTGCACGAGGGCCTCTTCTCTTCTCAAGCTCCAATAGCATGTGGAAGAGAAACCCTTATAAGGAGGTCCAACTTCCGGGGTGAGACTAAACTTCCCACTACACCTAGTGCCAATTAAACCCATATGTCAACAATCCCCCACCAGGTCTCGAGGGCCCATTGTGTCCTCTGTTCCAATTGTTGTTTCGACGTACTAGTGTTTCAGTGAAGACCTGTTAAGGTTGAATTTCACCTATAGAAAGTAGCTACACTCCTTCACAACTGAACAATGGACCATGCCTTGAATTGTCATTTTGGTGTAAAGAAGCTTCACCACATGTCTTACTAGTACTAGGCTACCAAAGGCTGACCCCTCGTGTGGAGCATATAAGTCACACTCCTGGCCTATTCACGAGCTTACTAGAGATCACCCCAATCTCATAGACTGTGACGAGCAGTCGGGCTCATATAGGTGTGTTCCTCCAAAGATCACTCTGTAGGATAGCATCTTGCTTACATAAGCTTTGGAACACATTAAGACAATAGTCATCCTACCATACATTATCAAGAGTATTGAATCTCCAACGGAGTGGGTTAGTATAGTTACTCTCCTCAGTTCACCATTGGCTTGTTTTCCCAGGTCCTACTTCACGGGATCTCTGATCACATAGGTTGGGTTACCACCATGGCAACTCATGTGGGTCTCATACCCATCTCCCTCGATGCATTATCTATCACAACATGTGATAGCCCTTTAGTAAAGGGATCTGCCAGATTCTTAGCCATTTGGACATACTCCAGCGCTATCACTCCGGAGTTCCTTCATTTTCTGACAGCTTTTAATCTCATTCTTATGTGTTTGTTGGACTTCATGTTGTCATTTGAACTCTTCACCTTGGTGATGATAGTCTGATTGTCACAGTTCATAAGGATAGCCAGAACTGGTTTATCAACCAATGGCAAGTCCACCAAAAGATCTCGAAGTCATCCTGCTTCGATACCAGATGTGCCTAATGCTGTTAATTCTGCTTCCGTTGTCGATCTCGTTAATATCGTTTGCTTGCAGGACTTCCAGGAAACAGTGCCACCTCCAAGAGTAAACATATACCAAGTCATGGCCTTCATCTCATCAGCATCAGAGATCCAATTCGCATCACTATACACTTCAAGTACCGACGGGTATCCAGTATAGTGAAGTCCATAGTTCATAGTACCTTTTAGATAGCGCATAACTCTTTCAACAGCATGCCAATGTACATCACCCAGTTTGGAAACAAATCGGCTTAGTTTGCTCACAGCAAAAGCTATGTGAGGTCGCGTTGCGCTCGCTAGGTACATAAGTGAACCAATGATTTGAGAGTATCTCAATTGATCTTTAGACATGCCTTTGGACTTTCGAATCAACATGCTAGGATCATATGCTGTTTGAGATGGTGTGCAGTCCGAATATCCAAAAAGACTCAACACCTTCTCAACATAATGGGATTGCAGTAGTGTAATCCCGCCCTCATTATCTCTCAATAGCTTGATGTTCAAGATAACATCAGCCACACCAAGGTCTTTCATCTCAAAGTTCTGAGACAGAAATGTCTTGACCTCCTCAATGACTTTGAGGTTGGCTCCGAATATCAGTATATCATCAACATACAAGCACATTATAACTCCTTCGCCCCCACCATGGCGATAGTATACACATTTGTCAGCTTCATTGACAACGAAGCCAACAGATGTCAGAGTTGTATTAAACTTATCATGGGATTGCTTGGGTGCTTGTTTCAGGCCGTATAAAGATATCAGCAACCTACACACTTTTCCTTCCTGACCATCTATCACAAAGCCATCTGGCTGTTGCATGTAGATTTCCTCGTTTAGCTCTCCATTCAGAAAAAGTCGTCTTAACATCCATTTGGTGGACGAGAAGACCATGCGAGGCCGCCAACGAGAGTAATACTCGAATGGTGGTCAATCTGGCCACAGGTGAATAAGTATTGAAGAAATCTTCCTCTTCTTTCTGGTCATAGCCCTTGGCCACAAGCATAGCCTAGTACTTTTCAATTGTAGCATCGGGCCTAAGCTTCTTTCCGAACACCCACTTAAATCCCAATGGTTTGCAACCATAGGGACGTTCAGTGATCTCCCATGTCCCGTTAGCCATGATGGAATCCATCTCACTACGGACCGCATCCTTCTAGTAGTCAGCTTCTGGAGAGGCATACGCTTCTGAAATAGAAGTGGGAGTATCATCCATGAGGTACACGAAGAAATCATAACCAAAGGTCTTTGCAGTCCTTTGTCTCTTGCCCCTACCAAGGGTTTCCTCGCCATCCTCCTTAGGATTTTCATCATGTGTTTGTTCATAATATTCCATAGGAATGGCAAGCTCAGGATTCTCCTCAGATTCCTGTCTAGAAGTGCTTTGCGTATCTCTCATAGGAAAAATATCCTCGAAGAATGTAGCATCCTTAGACTCCATAATTATACCGACCTTCTGGTCAGGTACCTCAGATTTCACTACTAGAAATCTATAGCCAAAGTTGTTCTTAGCGTAGCCCAAATTAACGCACTCCACAGTCTTGGGTCCAAGCTTACGCTTTTTGGGGGTCGGCATATTGACTTTCGCCAAACAGCCCCAAGTACGCAAGTACGAGAGAGTTGTCCTTCTCTTCGCCCATTCTCATAGGGAGTGATCTCATTATCCTTTGTCGGAACTTTATTCAGGACATGACATGCCGTCAATATAGCCTCCCCCCACCATACCTTGGATAAACCTGATATATCTAACATGGCGTTAACCAAATCAGTTAGAGTACGGTTTTTCTGCTTGGCAACCCTGTTTGACTGGGGTGAATAGGGAGGGCATCCTCTCATGAATGATGCCGTGTTCCACACAAAAAGAATCAAAATCACTCGAGAAGTACTCTCCACCACGATCTGACCGGACTCGTTTAACTTTCTTTTCAAGTTGATTCTCAACTTCTGCATTATACATTTTAAAGTAGTGTAGAGCCACATCTTTAGTGTTTAACAGATACACATAGCAATATCTAGTGGAATCATCTATCAATGTCATGAAGTATTTCTTTCCACCTTTAGTCAACACACCATTCATCTCGCAAAGATCAGAATGTATGAGTTCTAGTGGTGCCAACTGTCTCTCCTTCGCAGCCTTGTGAGGTTTGCGAGGTTGCTTAGCTTGCACACATGAAAGGCACTTAGAACCTTTGGCTAAAGTGAAATTCGGGATTAAATTCAACTTGGCTAACCGCGTCATAACACCAAAGCCAATGTGACAAAGACGTGAATGCCAAACTTCAAATTCATTAACATTCGAATGAATATGGTTCACGACTTTATTACAAAAAACTGCGAGAGAAAGGCGAAACATCCCTCCGCTCTCATAACCTTTTCCAACAAATAGTCCATATTTAGTAACAACTAATCTATTAGACTCGAAGACCAACTTAAACCCTTCTCTACATAGAAGGGTGCCACTAACGAGGTTCTTCTTGATGGCGGGGACATGCTGCACGTTCTTCAGCTGCACGATCCTTCCCGAAGTAAACTTTAGATTGACCGTGCCAACACCATGAACAGAAGCACTCACGCCATTCCCCATCAATACGGACCCGTGACCTATGACCTGGTAAGAAGCGAACAATCAAATATCAGCACACACATGAACGCCTGCACCTGTGTCCACCCACCAATTAGTGGGATGAAACACTGAAAAAACAGTAAATAAATTACCATACCCAGATGCACCATTCTCATTGTTGCCCATAATCATGTTGACAAACTTGGAGTCCTATCCTGACTTCTTAAACTTGTTTGGGCACTTGTTGGCCCAATGTTCAACCGAACCACAAGTAAAGCAGCCCTCATCCTTCTTGTTCTTCTTGAAGGTCTTCTTACCCTTCTTCTTAAAGTCAGTATTATGTTGGCCACCGTTCTTTCCCTTGGACTTGTGGGAGTTGAAGTTCCTCTGGTTCACCATGTTGGCGACAGAAGTCCCTTCGGCCCCTTTTCCGGGTGAGTCATTTGCCCTCGAATTCTGCTCAACACTCAGATGGCCAATGACATCCTCCACACAGAATTCACGCCTCTGATGTTTCATAGTGGTGGCAAAGTTCCTCCAGGAATTAGGGAGCTTAGCGATTATGCAACCCGCGACAAACTTGCCCGGTAAATCGCACTTAAGAAGCTCAAGCTCCTTAACGATGCATATTATCTCATGAGCCTGCTCCAGTACAGGACGGTTATCAACCATCTTGTAATCGTGGAACTGCTCTATAATATACATTTCGCTCCCAGCATCGGTGGCCCCAAATTTAGACTCGAGCGCCTCCCACAAGTCCTTGGCGACCCGCACATGTAAATATGTGTCGACCAATTTATCTCCGATCACGCTAAGAACTGCTCCGGGAAATATGACGGTGGCCTCCCTGAACGCCTTCTCTTGTTCAGGAGCAATCGTTCCCGTGGAGACACCGGCGACCCAGTACACGTTCATAGCCGTGAGCCAGAAAGTGGTCTTAGTCTGCCAACGCTTAAAGTATGTACCAGTAAAGTTATCCGGTTTCATTGTAGCGGCAAAGCCACTTGCCAAAAAATTCCTACACATAATAGGTTTTTGGATTGCTGAATAAATAGGCAATTTTCAACTAATTTAATCCAAAGATAAATCACTAGCATGGCATTAACTAATTAATGACATACTGATTCTTATCTAAACAAACACGTACTACGCAAAAAGTAGGCATATCTACACATACTGCTAGTTCTGCTAATACGAAAATAAACAGGAGCGGGATAAACGTGGTATACCCTCCAGTAGGCCAGGCAGAAGCCGCGGCGGCGGTGGCAGTAGCGGCATCATTAGCGGCCTTCTTGTCGGCCTCGAGCTTCTCGGCAGCGAGACGGTCGGCTTCGGTCTGAGACTTGGTGTTGACGAAGACGACGCCGACGGAGAGGAAGCAGCAGATCGGAGGCGAGCAGTCGCGTAGCCGCTTCCCAAAAACCTATACGCCCCTCTCCCATACAGGATCCGGAGAGTCGGGGTTTCAGAGATCTACTCTCCCGTCTACCATGTACGCAGCGGACGGGATGGAGTCACCAACGGCATCAACAACAAAGGAACGACGATGGGCGTGCGCGTGGAGCAGATGTGATCTGATCGTGGCGTCTAGGGTTAGGAGACACCTCACACTTATATAGGCGCAACCGCGTGCAGAGACGTGGGTCGATCCGACGTCTCAGTTACTGACTGGTAAAAATAAGCGCATAGGTGTGAGCTCGGCTCGGCTCATTCCCGCAACCCGCGTCGCGTCGTGACAAGGCGTGGCGAGGCGGGCGGCGGAGGTGTGCGTGAGGGCCTCTTCTCTTCTCAAGCTCTAATAGCATGTGGAAGAGAAACCCTTATAAGAAGGTCCAACTCCTCTCCAACTTCCGGGGTTGGAGTATACTTCCCACTACACCTAGTGCCAATTAAACCAACATGGGCCCTTAGATATTTTAGAAATTGCTAGATGGGCCTAAAGCTCATCCCATATTTCAACAGAGAGAGCCTAAATAATGTGGCATAAAGATATGGCAACGTTGCCATTGTGATTTTTTTGATAAAGGGCGATTTTATTATCTCAAAATGTAGCATCAAGCGGATACAAAGCATTATGAGTAACACCCGACCTCTGCATAACTAGGATGCACATGGCCCAATATGAAGGTCTGACAAAAAAATGATGAAAAAACCGACATATCGGCAACAGTAGATCCCTATAGACCGACACTATGCCTATGTCGATGGAGGTGGTGGATCGATCCGAAGGTTATGTTCGAAGGAAATATGCCCTAGAGGCAATAATAAAGTTATTATTTATTTCCTTATATCATGATAAACGTTTATTATTCATGCTAGAATTGTATTAACCGAAAACTTAGTACATGTGTGAATACATAGACAAAACTGAGTGTCCCTAGTATGCCTCTACTTGACTAGCTCGTTGATCAAAGATTGTTATGTTTCCTGACCATAGACATGTGTTGTCATTTGATGAACGGGATCACATCATTAGAGAATGATGTGATGGACAAGACCCATCCGTTAGCTTAGCATAATGATCGTTTAGTTTTATTGCTATTGCTTTCTTCATGACTTATACATATTCCTCTGACTGTGAGATTATGCAACTCCTGAATACTGGAGGAACACCTTGTGTGCTATCAAACGTCATAACATAACTGGGTGATTATAAAGATGCTCTACAAGTGTCTCCGAAGGTGTTTGTTGGGTTGGCATAGATCGAGATTAGGATTTGTCACTCCGAGTATCGGAGAGGTATCTCTGGGCCCTCTCGGTAATGCGCATCACTATAAGCCTTGCAAGCAATGTGACTAATGAGTTAGTTGCGGGATGATGCATTACAGAACGAGTAAAGAGACTTGCCAGTAACAAGATTGAACTAGGTATGATGTTACTAACAATCGAATCGGGCAAGTAACATACCGATAAGAAAGGGAATGACGTATGTTGTTATGTGGTTTGACCGATAAAGATCTTCGTAGAATATGTAGGAGCCAATATGAGCATCCAGGTTCTGCTATTGGTTATTAACCGGAAGATGTGTCTCGGTCATGTCTACATAGTTCTCGTACCCGTAGGGTCCGCACGCTTAACGTTCGATGACGATTTGTATTATGAGTTGTGTGTTTAGGTGACCAAAGTTTGTTCGGAGTCCCGGATGAGATCACGGACATGACGAGGAGTCTCGAAATGGTCGAGAGGTAAAGATTCATATATTGGAAGGTAGTATTCGGACATCGAAATGGTTTCGAGTGGTTCGGGTATTTTACCGGAGTACCGAGGGGTTACCGGAACCCCCCAGGGGAATTATTGGGCCTACATGGGCCCTAAGGGAGAGAGAGGGAAGCCCATGGGGGAGGCACGCGCCCCCTCCTAGGGAGCCCGAATAGGACAAGGAGGAGGGGGCCCGACCCCCCTTTCCTCTCCCTCTCCCTCTCCTTCCTTTTCCCTCTGGTGAAGAAAGGAAAGAGGGGGGATCCTACTTCTAGTAGTACTCCCCACATGGCGCGCGCCCCCTGGCCGACCTCCTCCTCCTCCCCTCATTTATATACGGGGGCAGGGGGCACCCTATAGCACGTCAATTGTTCTCTTAGCCGTGTGCGGTGCGCCCCTCCACAGTTTACTCCTCCGTTCATAGCGTCGTAGTGCTTAGGCGAAGCCCTGCTGTCGGTGTCAAAACCGGCGGATATCGGGTAGGGGGTCCCGAACTGTGCGTCTAGGATTGATGGTAACAGGAGACGGGGGACACGATGTTTACCCAGTTTCGGGCCCTCTCTATGGAGGTAATACCCTACTTCCTGCTTGATTGATCTTGATGAATATGAGTGTTACAAGAGTTGATCTACCATGAGATTGTAGTGACTAAACCCTAGAAGTCTAGCCTGTATGACTATGGTAATGAATGTGTCCTTTCCGGACTACCCCCCCTCCGGTTTATATAGGCACCGGGGGGATCTAGGGTTTACATAGGGTCGGTTACATAAGAAGGAATCTTCATAACTGGTCGCTAAGCTTGCCTTCCACGCCAAGGAGAGTCCAATCCGGACACGGGTAGAGTCTTCGGCCTTCATGTCTTCACAGCCCATCAGTCCGGCCCATAGATAATAGGCCGGACGCCCGAGGACCCCTTAGTCCAGGACTCCCTCAGTAGCCCCTGAACGTGGCTTCAATGACGAGGAGTCCGGCGCGCAGATTGTCTTCGGCATTGCAAGGCGGGTTCCCATTTTTCCGGACTCCAAGATAGTCTTCGGATGCGATGATAGTATCCGGACCTGTTACACACACCATACACAACCGCAGAGAGAATATATTTTTACACGAGTTCTATCCGCTGACAGCTTTTTACAACATGACATTACGTCTGTCCGGTCATAATTTTGAACCGTTTTTCGTCTGCCGCTCCATGTTTTGAGACGCGGTTGCCATTGGCACGTCTTGTCGAAGCAGAGATCGTGTCCCCTTATCGCGGGATTCTCATCAATGCGGGCATGGGTAACCCAACCGTGCCGTTTATACAGCCCTTGGGAATAGGCGAATCTTAAGGCGAGTGAGGAGGCGTTTAATATTCGCTGCCTTTATAAGGGGATAAGGATTCCCTCTTCCTCTCTCACGACCTCTCTCTGTCTCTGTCTTTCCAATCTCGAGCTCCAGCGCCCAAGTTCTTATCTCCTTTCCACTCAAGCAACCATGTCCGGATCTGGAGGTCAGGGCAAGTGGATGGTCTCCTCCGTCAAGGAGGAGGACATTACTGAGCTTCGGGCCGCCGGATATTTGGCGAAGGAGATCGCCCATCGTCTGCCGGCCGAGGGACAGGTCGTCCCCACGCCGAAGCCCACCGAGAGGGTAGTGTTCATCCCCCATTTCTTCCGCGGGCTAGGGTTTCCACTCCACCCTTTCGTCCGCGGGCTGATGTATTATTACGGGACAGATTTCCATGATCTGTCCCCGAATTCCTTCCTCAATATCTCAGCGTTTATCGTCGTGTGTGAGGCCTTCCTCCGCATCCAACCCCATTTCGGGCTGTGGCTCAAAGTCTTCAACGTGAAGCCGAAGGTGGTGGATGGCCAGCACGCGGAGTGCGGAGGAGCCATGGTGAGCAAGCTACCCAACGTCTCCTGGCTGAAAGGTACTTTCGTGGAGACAGTAAAGGAGTGGCAGAGACAATGGTTCTACATCACAGAACCCCGCGGCACTACCTGGGCCGCGGCTGCCGAATTCCGCTCCGGCGTTCCCATGCGACTCACCTCCTGGGTCGAGAAGAGTCCGGACTGGTGTTCGCCCGGTGAGCTGATAGCGTTGCAAACGCGCGTCCAGAGCATGATAGCCAAGGACGTCAAGCTCGTTGATGTAATCTAGGTGATGCTAGTTCGCCGGATTCTCCCATGCCAGCGCAGAAGTCGCCCTCTGTGGGATTTTAATCTGAAGAAGCATCAAACCCTAGTGAGGCTCTTCGAGACCACCCACGAAGATGCCTGGAAGTTGCTCTTTAAGGGCAACGAAAAACCGCTGGCCACGGATTCAGATGGTGGTCACGATTGTAAACACCGCGCCAGCGAGGTATGTCATTTTTGATGTATCCCCAACTTAATTGTTTCGAGGATGATGTCTGAGCTCTCATTATTGCTTTTTCAGGACTGGATGGAGAGGGCGAAGCGGATCCAGTGTCCGGCTCCACTGCCTGAAGAACCGGTCATCCCGCGTCTAGCGAAGATGCTGGTGCCGGCGCCATATAAGGCGCCAGAGAAGAAGGCCAAGGGGGCCAAAAGTGGCCCCCGTCGCAAGGGCACTTCGGACGTGACGTCCGAAGACGACGAGGCCCATTCCTCTGTCCCCGAGGACAATGAAGAGGAAGAGGAGGAGGAGGAGGAGGAGAAAAACCCTCCCCCTCAGGAGAGAAAGAAGAAGAGGGCGGCTTCCTCGCATCTAGAGGCGGAAACGCCCAAGAAGGGGAAAGGCGTCCCAGCGGTCAACACCGCGTGGGATGTTGACAGCAGTCCGGAAAGACGCCTCCGCACTAAGCCCCAGGCCGCATCTTAAGTGACATGGCTCTCTCATGCGCACATCCGGCCCTTTCTCTTCATTATCTTGACATAGTTAACTGTACTATTGCAGTCCGGCCCGCGACCTCATCCAGTGATCCTCATCTGGAGGTTCGTTGGCTCCGTCGAAGATGGCGAGCATGTCGCTGTTGGAAATATGCCCTAGAGGCAATAATCAAATGGTTATTATTGTATTTCCTTGTTCAAGATAATCGTCTGTTGTTCATGCTATAATTGTATTAACTGGAAACCGTAATACATGTGTGAATACATAGACCACAACATGTCCCTAGTAAGCCTCTAGTTGACTAGCTCGTTGATCAATAGATGGTTATGGTTTCCTGACCATGGACATTGGATGTCATTGATAACAGGATCACATCATTAGGAGAATGATGTGATGGACAAGACCCAATCCTAAGCATAGCACAAGATCGTGTAGTTCATTTGCTAGAGCTTTTCCAATGTCAAGTATCATTTCCTTAGACCATGAGATTGTGCAAATCCCGGATACCGTAGGAATGTTTGGGTGTACCAAACGTCACAACGTAAATGGGTGACTATAGAGGTGCACTACAGGTATCTCCGAAAGTGTCTGTTGGGTTGGCACGAATCGAGACTGGGATTTGTCACTCCGTATGACGGAGAGGTATCTCTGGGCCCACTCGGTAATGCATCATCATAATGAGCTCAATGTGACTAAGGAGTTAGTCACGGGATCATGCATTACGGTACGAGTAAAGTGACTTGCCGGTAATGAGATTGAATGAGGTATTGGGATACCGACGATCGAATCTCGGGCAAGTAACATACCGATTGACAAAGGGAATTGTATACGGGATTGATTGAATCCTCGACATCGTGGTTCATCCGATGAGATCATCGTGGAACATGTGGGAGCCAACATGGGTATCTAGATCCCGCTGTTGGTTATTGACCGGAGAGTCGTCTCGGTCATGTCTGCATGTCTCCCGAACACATAGGGTCTACACACTTGAGGTTCGGTGACGCTAGGGTTGTAGAGATATTAGTATGCGGTAACCCGAAAGTTGTTCGGAGTCCCGGATGAGATCCCGGACGTCACGAGGAGTTCCGGAATGGTCCGGAGGTAAAGAATTGTATATAGGAAGTCCAGTTTCGGCCACCGGTAAAATATCGGGGGTCACCGGTGTTGTACCGGGACCACGGGAAGGGTCCCGGGGGTCCACCGGGTGGGGCCACCTATCCCGGAGGGCCCCATGGGCTGAAGTGGGAAGGGAACCGGCCCCTAGTGGGCTAGGGTGCCCCCCCTTGGGCCTCCCCTGCGCCTAGGGTTGGAAACCCTAGGGGTGGGGGCGCCCCACTTGGCTTGGGGGGCAAGCCACCCCCCTTGGCAGCCGCCCCCCCTGGAGATTGGATCTCCCAGGGGCCGGCGCCCCCCAGGGCCCCTATATATAGTGGAGGGGCGGGAGGGCAGCAACACCACAGCCCTTGGCGCCTCCCTCTCCCTCCCGTGACACATCTCCCTCCTCCCGCAGCGCTTGGCGAAGCCCTGTCGGAATCCCGCTACTTCCACCACCACGCCGTCGTGCTGCTGGATCTCCATCAACCTCTCCTTCCCCCTTGATGGATCAAGAAGAAGGAGACGTCGCTGCTCCGTACGTGTGTTGAACGCGGAGGTGCCGTCCGTTCGGCGCTAGGATCATCGGTGATTTGGATCACGACGAGTACGACTCCATCAACCCCGTTCTCTTGAACGCTTCCGCTCGCGATCTACAAGGGTATGTAGATGCACTCCTCTCTCTCGTTGCTAGATGACTCCATAGATTGATCCTGGTGATGCGTAGAAAATTTTAAATTTCTGCTACGATCCCCAACAGTGGCATCATGAGCCAGGTCTATGCGTATATTCTATGCATGAGTAGAACACAAAGTAGTTGTGGGCGATGATTTGTTCAATTTGCTTACCGTTACTAGTCTTATCTTGATTCGGCGGCATTGTGGGATGAAGCGGCCTGGACCGACCTTACACGTACACTTACGTGAGACAGGTTCCACCGACTGACATGCACTTGATGAAGAGGGTCCTTATGAAGGGTAAATAGCAATTGGCATATCACCGTTGTGGCTTTTGCGTAGGTAAGAAACGTTTTTGCTAGAAACCCATAGCAGCCACGTAAAACATGCAACAACAATTAGAGGACGTCTAACTTGTTTTTGCAGCATATGCCTTGTGATGTGATATGGCCAAAAAGGATGTGATGAATGAAATATATGTGATGTATGAGATTGATCATGTTCTTGTAATAGGAATCACGACTTGCATGTCGATGAGTATGACAACTGGCAGGAGCCATAGGGGTTGTCTTTATTTTTGTATGACCTGCGTGTCATTGAATAACGCCATGTAAATTACTTTACTTTATTGCTAAACGCGTTAGCCATAGAAGTAGAAGTAATCGTTGGCGTGACAACTTCATGAAGACACGATGATGGAGATCATGATGATGGAGATCATGGTGTCATGCCGGTGATGAAGATGATCATGGCGCCCCGAAGATGGAGATCGAAGGAGCAAAATGATATTGGCCATATCATGTCACTATTTGATTGCATGTGATGTTTATCATGTTTTACATCTTATTTGCTTAGATCGACGGTAGTAAGTAAGATGACCCCTTATAATAATTTCAAGAAAGTGTTCCCCCTAACTGTGCACCGTTGCGAAGGTTCGTTGTTTCGAAGCACCACGTGATGATCGGGTGTGATAGATTCTAACGTTCGCATACAACGGGTGTTGACGAGCCTAGCATGTACAAACATGGCCTCGGAACACAAGCAGAACACTTAGGTTGACTAGACGAGCCTAGCATGTACAGACATGGCCTCGGAACACAAGAGACCGAAAGGTCGAACATGAGTCGTATAGTAGATGCGATCAACATGGGGATGTTCACCGATGATGACTAGTCCGTCTCACGTGATGATCGGACACGGCCTAGTCGATTCGGATCATGTATCACTTAGATGACTAGAGGGATGTCTATCTAAGTGGGAGTTCATTAAATAATTTGATTAGATGAACTAAATTATCATGAACATAGTCAAAAGGTCTTTGCAAATAATGTCGTAGCTTACGCTTTAGTTCTACTAAGATATGTTCCTAGAGAAAATTTAGTTGAAAGTTGATAGTAGCAATTATGCGGACTGGGTCTGTAAACTGAGGATTGTCCTCATTGCTGCACAGAAGGCTTATGTCCTTAATGCACCGCTCGGTGTGCTGAACCTCGAGCGTCGTCTGTAGATGTTACGAAACATCTGACATACACGTTTTGATGACTACGTGATAGTTCAGTGTGTGATGCTAACGGTTTAAAATTGTGGCACCAAAGACGGTTTTGAAACATCGCAGAACATATGAGATGTTCCAAAGACTGAAATTGGGATTTCAGACTAATGTCCACGTCAAGAGGTATGAGACCTCTGACAAGTTTCTTAAGCCTGCAAACTAAGGGAGAAAAGCTCAATCGTTGAGCATGTGCTCAGATTGTCCGAGTACTACAATCACTTGAATCGAGTGGGAGTTAATCTTCCAGATGAGATAGTGATGGTTCTCCATAGTCACTGCCTCCAAGCTATTAGAGCTTCATGATGAACTATAACATATCAGGGATAGACATGATAATCCTTGAGCAACTCGCGATGTTTGACACCGCGAAAGTAGAAATCAAGAAGGAGCATCAATTGTTGATGGTTAGTAAAACCACTAGTTTCTAGAAGGGCAAGGGCAAGAAGGGATACTTCATGAAACGGCAAATCAGTTGCTGCTCTAGTGAAGAAACCCAAGGTTGAACCCAAACCCGAGACTAAGTGCTTCTGAAATGAGGGGAACGGTCACTGAAGCAGAACTACCCTAGATACTTCGTAGATGAGAAGGCTGGCAAGGTCGACAGAAGTATATTGGATATACATTATATTAATGTGTACTTTACTAGTACTCCTAGTAGCACCAGGGTATTAGATACCGGTTCGGTTGCTAAGTGTTAGTAACTCGAAATAAAAGCTGCGGAATAAACGGAGACTAGCTAAAGGTGAGATGACGATATGTGTTGGAAGTGTTTCCAAGGTTGATGTGATCAAGCATCGCATGCTCCCTCTACCATCGAGATTAGGGTTAAACCTAAATAATCGTTATTTGGTGTTTGCGTTGAGCATAGACATGATTGGGTTATGTTTATCGCAATACGGTAATTCATTTAAGGAGAATAATGGTTACTCTGTTTGAGTAATACTTTCAATGGTCTTGCACCTAAAATGAATGGTTCATTGAATCTCGATCGTAGTGATACACATGTTCATGCAAAAAGATATAAAATAGTAATGATAGTACCACATACTTGTGGCACTGCCACTTGAGTCATATTGGGATAAAACGCATGAAGAAGCTCCATGTTGATGGTTCTTTGGACTCACTCGTTTTGAAAAGATTGAGACATGCGAACCATGTCTATTAATATATATGCATGAAGAAAGTCCATATAGATGGATCATTTGGACTCACTTGATTTTGAATCACTTGAGACATGCAAATCATACCACATGGGCAAGATGACTGAAAGTCCTCGTTTTCAGTAAGATGGAACAAGAGAGCAACTTGTTGGAAGTAATACATTTGATGTGTGTAGTCCAATGAGTGCCGAGGCACGCAGTGGATATCGTTATGTTCTTACTTCACAGATGATTTGAGTAGACGCTAAGAATATTTACTTGATGAAACACATGTCTGAATTATTGAAAGGTTCAAGTAATTTCAGAGTGAAGTTGAAGATCGTCGTGACAAGAGGATAAAATGTCTGTGATATGATCATAGAGATGAATATCTGAGTTACGAGTTTGGCACACAATTAAGAAATTGTGGAAATTGTTTCACGACTAATACCGCCTGGAACACCATATTGTGATGGTGTGTCCGAACATCATAACTGCACCCTATTGGATATGGTGCACACCATGATGTCTCTTATCGAATTACAACTATCGTTTATGGGTTAGGCATTAGAGACAACCACATTCACTTTAAATAGGGCACCACGCAATTCCGTTGAGACGACACCGTATCAACTATGGTTTAGAGAAACCTAAGCTGTCGTTTCTTAAAAGTTTGGGGCTGCGACGCTTATGTGAAAAAGTTTCAGGCTGATAAGCTCGAACCCAAAGCGGATAAATGCATCTTCATAGAATACCCAAAACAGTTGGGTATACCTCCTATTTCAGATCTGGAAGCAAAAGTGATTGTTTCTAGAAACGGGTCCTTTCTCGAGGAAAAGTTTCTCTCGAAAGAATTGAGTGGGAGGATGGTGGAGACTTGATGAGGTCATTGAACCGTCACTTCAACTAATGTGTAGCAGGGCACAGGAAGTTGTTCCTGTGGCACCTACACCAATTGAAGTGGAAGCTTATGATAGTGATCATGAAACTTCAGATCAAGTCACTACCAAACCTCATAGGACGACAAGGATGCATACTACTTCAGAGTGGTACGTAATCCTGTCTTGGAAGTCATGTTGCTAGACAACAATGAACCTACGAGCTATGGAGAAGCGATGGTGGGCCCGGATTCCGATGAATGGCTCGAGGCCATAAAATCCGAGAGGATCCATGTATGAAAACAAAGTATAGACTTTGAAAGAACTACTTGATGGTCGTAAGGCTGTTGGGTACAGATGGATTTTAAAGGGAAGACAGACAATGATGGTAAGTGTCACCATTAAGAAAGCTTGACTTGTCGTTAAGATGTTTCCCGACAAGTTCAAGGAGTTGACTACGATGAGATTTTCTCACTCGTAGCGATGCTAAGAGTCTGTTGGAATTATATTAGCAGTTACTGCATTATTTATGAAATCTTGTAGATAGGATGTCAAAACATTGTTTCCTCGACGATTTTCTTGAGGAAAGGTTGTATGTAGTACAACCAGAAGGTTTTGTCAATCCTGAAAGATGCTAACAAGTATGCAAAGCTCCAGCAATCCTTCCAAGGATTGGAGTAAGCATCTCGGAGTTGGAATGAACGCTTTGATGAGATGATCAAACATTTTGGGTTTATACAAAGTTCATGAGAAACTTGTATTTCCAAAGAAGTGAGTGGGAGCACGATAGAATTTCTGATGAGTATATGTTGTTGACATATTGTTGATCAGAAATGATGTATAATTTCTGGAAAGCATATAGGGTTATTTGAAAAGTGTTTTTCAATGGAAAACCTGGATTAAGCTACTTGAACATTGAGCATCAAGATCTATAAGGATGGATCGAAAACGCTTAATAGTACTTTCAAATGAATGTATACCGTGACAGGATTTTGAAGGAGTTCAAAATAGATCAGCAAAGAAGGAGTTGTTGGCTGTGTTACAAGGTGTGAGTGTTGAGTAAGACTCAAGACCTGACCACGGCAGAAGAGAGAGAAAGGACGAAGGTTGTCCCCTATGCTTTAGACATAGGCTCTACAGTATGCTATGCTGTGTACCGCGCCTGAAGTGTGCCTTGCCATGAGTTAGTCAAGGGGTACAATAGTGATCCGGGATAGGATCACGTGACAGCGGTCGAACTTATCCTTAGTATCTAGTGGACTAAGGAATTTTTCTCGATTATGGAGGTGGTAAAAGAGTTCGTCGTAAAGGGTTACGTCGATGCAAACTTTGACACTAATCCGGATGACTCTGAGTAGTAAACCGGACTCGTATAGTAGAGCAGTTATTTGGAATAGCTCCAAGTAGCGCGTGGTAGTTACATCTACAAGATGACATAGAGATTTGTAAAGCACACACGGATCTGAATGTTGCAGACCCGTTGACTAAAACCTCTCTCACAAGCAGAACATGATCAAACCCTAGTAAACTCTTTGGGTGTAGTCACATGGCGATGTGGACTATGAGTGTTAATCACATGGCGATGTGAACTAGATTATTGACTCTAGTGCAAGTGGGAGACTGTTGGAAATATGACCTAGAGGCAATAATCAAATGGTTATTATTGTATTTCCTTGTTCAAGATAATTGTCTATTGTTCATGCTATAATTGTATTAACTGGAAACCGTAATACATGTGTGAATACATAGACCACAACATGTCCCTAGTAAGCCTCTAGTTGACTAGCTCGTTGATCAATAGATGGTTATGGTTTCCTGACCATGGACATTGGATGTCATTGATAACGGGATCACATCATTAGGAGAATGATGTGATGGACAAGACCCAATCCTAAGCATAGCACAAGATCGTGTAGTTCGTTTGCAAGAGCTTTTCTAATGTCAAGTATCGTTTCCTTAGACCATGAGATTGTGCAACTCCCGGATACCGTAGGAATGCTTTGGGTGTACCAAACGTCACAACGTAACTGGGTGACTATACAGGTGCACTACAGGTATCTCCGAAAGTGTCTGTTGGGTTGGCACGAATCGAGACTGGGATTTGTCACTCCGTATGACGGAGAGGTATCTCTGGGCCCACTCGGTAATGCATCATCATAATGAGCTCAATGTGACTAAGGAGTTAGTCACGGGATCATGCATTACGGTACGAGTAAAGTGACTTGCCGGTAACGAGATTGAACGAGGTATTGGGATACCGACGATCGAATCTCGGGCAAGTAACATACCGATTGACAAAGGGAATTGTATACGGGATTGATTGAATCCTCGACATCGTGGTTCATCCGATGAGATCATCATGGAACATGTGGGAGCCAACATGGGTATCCAGATCCCGCTGTTGGTTATTGACCGGAGAGTCGTCTCGGTCATGTCTGCATGTCTCCCGAACCCGTAGGGTCTACACACTTAAGGTTCGGTGACGCTAGGGTTGTAGAGATATTAGTATGCGGTAACCCGAAAGTTGTTCGGAGTCCCGGATGAGATCCCGTACGTGACGAGGAGTTCCGGAATGGTCCGGAGGTAAAGAATTGTATATAGGAAGTCCAGTTTCGGCCACCGAGAAAGTTTTGGGGGTCACCGTATTGTACCGGGACCACCGGAAGGGTCCCGGGGGTCCACCGGGTGGGGCCACCTATCCCGGAGGGCCCCATGGGCTGAAGTGGGAAGAGAACCAGCCCCTAGTGGGCTGGGGCGCCCACCCTTGGGCCTCCCCCTGCGCCTAGGGTTGGAAACCCTAGGGGTGGGGGGCGCCCCACTTGGCTTGGGGGCAAGCCACCCCCCTTGGCCGCCGCCCCCCTGGAGATTGGATCTCCCAGGGGCCGGCGCCCCCCCAGGGCCCCTATATATAGTGGAGGGGAGGGAGGGCAGAAACACCACAGCCCCTGGCGCCTCCCTCTCCCTCCCGTGACACATCTCCCTCCTCCCGCAGCGCTTGGCGAAGCCCTGTCGGAATCCCGCTACTTCCACCACCACGCCGTCGTGGTGCTGGATCTCCATCAACCTCTCCTTCCCCCTTGATGAACAAGTAGAAGGAGACGTCTCTGCTCCGTACGTGTGTTGAACGCGGAGGTGCCGTCCGTTCGGCGCTAGGATCATCGGTGATTTGGATCACGACGAGTACGACTCCATCAACCCCGTTCTCTTGAACGCTTCCGCTCGTGATCTACAAGGGTATGTAGATGCACTCCTCTCTCTCGTTGCTAGATGACTCCATAGATTGATCTTGGTGATGTGTAGAAAATTTTAAATTTCTGCTACGATCCCCAACAGTCGCCACCGCCTGCTTATTCCCCCGGGGGCAGGGACGACACCGAAGTGTTGTCCCGGAGGACCGCTCTGAACCGGGGAGGAGCCCAGGACGCTGTCCGGGAGGCGCCACAAGGAAAGACCTCCACTGCCGGACACATGGGGGAGCCGATCCCCATGGAGACTGGCGAAGAGGGCCGCATCCAGTTCGGCCCTCAGCCGAATACGATTCTGAAGACTCATATGGCTCTGGAGTCGGGCGAGCAACCCTCTTTGAAGGAGGTGGGTGCGTGATACGTCTCCAACGTATCTATAATTTTTGATTGCTCCATGCTATATTATCTTCTGTTTTGGACATTATTGGGCTTTATTATTCACTTTTATATTATTTTTGGGACTAACCTATTAACCGGAGGCCCAGCCCAGAATTGTTGTTTTTTTGCCTATTTCAAAGTTTCGCAGAAAAAGAATATAAAATGGAGTCCAAACGGAATAAAACCTTCTGGAACGTGATTTTCGGAATGAACATTATCTAGAGGACTTGGACCCTACGTCAAGAAATCAAACAGGAAGCCACGAGGTAGGGGGGCACGCCTACCCCCCAGGCGCGCCCTCCACCCTCGTGGGCCCCACGTTGCTCCACCGACGTACTCCTTCCTCCTATATATACCTACGTACCCCGAAACGATCAAATACGGAGCCAAAAACCTAATTCCACCGCCGCAACCTTTTGTACCCATGAGATCCCATCTTGGGGCCTGTTCCGGAGCTCCGCCGGAGGGGGCATCGATCACGGAGGGCTTCTACATCATCACCATAGCCTCTCCGATGAAGTGTGAGTAGTTTACTTCAGACCTTCGGGTCCATAGTTATTAGCTAGATGGCTTCTTCTCTCTTTTTGGATCTCAATACAATGTTCTCCCCCTCTCTTGTGGAGATCTATTCGATGTAATCTTCTTTTGCGGTGTGTTTGTTGAGACCGATGAATTGTGGGTTTATGATCAAGTTTATCTATGAACAATATTTGAATCTTCTGAATTCTTTTATGTATGATTGGTTATCTTTGCAAGTCTCTTCGAATTATCAGTTTGGTTTGGCCTACTAGATTGATCTTTCTTGCAATGGGAGAAGTGCTTAGCTTTGAGTTCAATCTTGCGGTGTCCTTTCCCAGTGACAGTAGGGGCAGCAAGGCACATATTGTATTGTTGCCATCGAGGATAACAAGATGGTTCTTTTTATCATATTGCATGAATTTATCCCTTTACATCATGTCATCTTGCTTAAAGCGTTACTCTGTTCTTATGAACTTAATACTCTAGATGCATGCTGGATAGCGGTCGATG
The DNA here is from genome assembly GCF_002575655.3 of Aegilops tauschii subsp. strangulata. NCBI lineage: Eukaryota > Viridiplantae > Streptophyta > Magnoliopsida > Poales > Poaceae > Aegilops > Aegilops tauschii. The sequence continues at coordinate 43,652,547 of NC_053039.3, forward strand.
TCTGGAGTAATAGTAGTAGATGCAGGCAGGAGTCGGTCTACTTGTTTCGGACGTGATGCCTATATACATGATCATACCTAGATATTCTCATAACTATGCTCAATTATGTCAATTGCGCAACAGTAATTTGTTCACCCACCGTAAAATACTTATGCTCTTGAGAGAAGCCACTAGTGAAACCTATGGCCCCCGGGTCTATTTTCCATCATATTAATCTTCCATCAACAAGCTATTTCCTTTGCCGTTTTTGTTTTACTTTCTTTACTTTGCATCTTTATCACAAGAATACCAAAAAAATTATCTTATCATATCTATCAGATCTCACTCTCGTAAGTGACCGTGTAGGGATTGACAACCCCTTATCGCGTTGGTTGCGAGGATTTATTTGTTTGTGTAGGTGCGAGGGACTCGCGCGTAGCCTCCTACTGGATTGATACCTTGGTTCTCAAACTGAGGGAAATACTTACGCTACTTTGCTGCATCACCCTTTCCTCTTCAAGGGAAAACCAACGCAGTTCTCAAGAGGTAGCAAGAAGGATTTCTGGCGCCGTTGCCGGGGAGGTCTACGCAAAAGTCAACATACCAAGTACCCATCACAAACCCTTATCTCCCGCATTACATTATTTGCCATTTGCCTCTCGTTTTCCTCTCCCCCACTTCACCTTTGCCGTTTTATTCACCCTCTCTTTTCCGTTCGCCTCTTTTTCATTTGCTTGCCTTGTCGTCATGGCTAGTCCCTTATCAACTCCGTTGTCCCCTGAGTTTGAAGTCTTTCACTTCAAACAAAGACAAGGAGAAAACTAAAAAGATGCCTGGGTGAGAATAATGGAGTCTTACCGTAATTGTACCTTTGAAGTGAACCTGAGAATTTTGCTTCGCAATTTTTATGTTGGATTAAATATGTGTGACGCCCCCGATTCTATCGTACACTAATCATGCACGCAAACGTGTACGATCAAGATCAGGGACTCACGGGAAGATAACACAACACAACTCTAAAACAAAAATAAGTCATACAAGCAACATAATACAAGCCAGGGGCCTCGAGGGCTCGAATACAAGTGCTCGATCATAGACGAGTCAGCGGAAGCAACAATATCTGAGTACAGACATAAGTTAAACAAGTTTGCCTTAAGAAGGCTAGCACAAAAGTAGCAACGATCGAAAAGGCAAGTCCTCCTGCCTAGGACCTCCTAACTACTCATCGAAGCCGAACTCCATGCAGAATCATCCTCGGGATCTTGAGCTCCTGGACTCCAGCATCTGGTTGCGACAACCAGGTATAGAGAGGGGAAAAGAGGGAGAAAAGCAACCGTGAGTACTCATCCAAAGTACTCGCAAGCAAGGAGCTACACTACATATGCATGGGTATATGTGTAAAGGGCCATATCAGTGGACTGAACTGCAGAATGCCAGAATAAGAGGGGGATAGCTAATCCTGTCGAAGACTACGCTTCTGGCCACCTCCATCTTGCAGCATGTAGAAGAGAGTAGATGGTAAGTTCACCAAGTAGCATCGCATAGCATAATCCTACCCGGCGATCCCCTCCTCGTCGCCCTGTTAGAGAGCGATCACCGGGTTATATCGGCACTTGGAAGGGTGTGTTTTATTAAGTATCCAGTTCTAGTTGTCATAAGGTCAAGGTACAACTCCGGGTCGTCCTTTTACCGAGGGACACGGCTATTCGAATAGATAAACTTCCCTGCAGGGGTGCACCACATAACCCAACACGCTCGATCCCATTTGGCCGGACACACTTTCCTGGGTCATGCCCGGCCTCGTAAGATCAACACATCGCAGCCCCACCTAGGCACAACAGAGAGGTCAGCACGCCGGTCTAAATCCTATGGCGCAGAGGTCTGGGCCCATCGCCCATTGCACACCTGCATGTTGCGAGGGCGGCCGGAAGCAGACCTAGCCTAGTAGGCGTTCCAGTCCAATCCGGCGTGCGCCGCTCCGTCGCTGACGTCACGAAGGCTTCGGCTGATACCACGACGTCGAGTGCCCATAACTGTTCCCGCGTAGTTGGTTAGTGCGTATAGACCAAATTGCCAGACTCAGATCAAATACCAAGATCTCGTTAAGCGTGTTAAGTATCCGCGAACGCCGACCAGGGCCAGGCCCACCTCTCTCCTAGGTGCACTACTAGGAAAAGGGCTATAGATGGAATGTCCACTAATGGCGCACCAGATATGTGGTGCGCCATTGCTATGTAGCAGTGGCGCACCATGTGCTGGTGCGCCATTAGTGTGAAATACACTAATGGCGCACCAGACACACGGTGCGCCATTAGTAACAATTTTTTTTATTTTGCCAGACATACTAATGGCGCACCAGGACATAGTGCGCCATTACTAGTTGTAACTAGTAATGGCGCACCAAGAACATAGTGCGCCACTACAATATTTTTTTTATTTTTTACTTTTTTGCAAAACTACTAATGGCGCACCTGGGGCAATTGGTTGATACGTGGGACGCCGCAGAGAAAGAATATTTCCCTATGAGAGCCGCACTGCTCACGACGGTGCACGACTATCTCGGTTTCGGATATCTCGCGGGGCAGGTGGTTTCAGAGAGAAAGAATATTTCCCTCCCCCGCTCCACCGGCTGCCGCCGCCGACCCCCGGCCCGCACCCTCCCCCACTCCACCGTCGCCGACGACCCACCGCACCCTCCCCCGCTCCACCGGCCGTCGCCGACGACCCCCCGCACCCTCCCCGGCCCGCTCCACCGTCACAAATGAATGCAACTAAATTTGCAAAAAAAGCAAATTTGATTATATTTTCAAATAACAAATTTGATGATATTTTTAAAAAATCATTACTGTTTTTATAAAAAAATATTACTGTTATGATTTAAACAAGTTTGAACATATTTAAACACAAATAAATATCAAACAGCATTTTAAATGCATAAAAACAAAAATTGGGGAGCCTGGGAATCAAACCCAGGACCTCCTAGTGTGTGTGCTGCGTGCTGACCAGTCGGGCTAGTGGGCGTGTTCTGATGGAGATAGGGTTAGGTGGAATATAACCTGACCAGTCGGGCTAGTAAGTAAAACAAAATTCTAATGGCGCACCAGGGGGAGGTGCGCCATTAGAATCGACGTACTTATGGCGCACCAGGGGGAGGTGCGCCATTAGAATCGACGTACTTGTTCCCCTCGCACTGTGGCCTCCCTCCCTCCCTCGCCAGATCCCCCACTCGACCCCAACCGTACGCCGCCGCCCCCTTGCTCCGCCCCCTCCGTCCGCCGCGCCTGCACGTCGTCCGCCGCTGTGGTCTTGCGCTGCCTCGACGCCGCCGCCCCGACCCCCGCCGGACTCCACCCCCGCCGCCCCCACCACTGCAGCTCCCTCGCGCCGCCGCCCCCGCGCCCGCCGCTCCTTCGCCGCCCCGCCGCAGCACGTACGTCCCCTCCCTCCCTTCCCCCATCCCCATAGCTTCTCCTCCTCCTCCTCTCACCACCCGTGCCTTCTTCTGCTCGGAAGGTCAAGAAGGCGGCCAAGGACGCCGACTACATCACGGGCCCCTTCCTCCGGATCGCCGCCCGCAGCCTCCTCGATGCCGGCGTCCTCTAGGTGATTCCTCCTCTCTCCTCCCCTCCTTCCCCCTAGGTTTCTCTCCCCGCCGGCATCCACTAGGTGATTCGAGGTGATGCCCCTCACCCCCAACATGCTGTACTGAATTTCTAGGAAAATATGTGATGATGCAGTGTGTGTCAGGTTCAAAACGGAAAGAGAAAAGAACAGGGTTTCTTCAAGTACATGATAGTATTAGTTTTTATCTCAGTTCTTGTGGTGATGTTTTTGTGGTTGGGGTTAAACATATGGCGTACAAGTACAATGTGGCATCAACAATTTGCAAGGGGCACCAGAGACTCATCATTTGCCAAGAACAGATGTCAGTCATTACCTTGGCATCATGTAAGAAAATGGCCATAATGTGCCCTGATAATGATGTATTTTGTCATAAAAATATATAGTGGACTGCCATGATAATGACATGGTCCTCGTTAGTTACATGTATAGGCTTAATTGAGCTGTGGAGTTCTTGTTACCTTGTCTGTCTGTCCTCGTTAGTTACATGTATCTCTCTGTTTGTGTTTCTGCGTAACAGGTTCGATCGCGGTTGGAGAAAAAATGAGGCGTTTGTTGGCTCCAAGACAGTGATACAGGTATATACATGTGCTCTGCTTACTTGTTTGGTTTGCAATAGTTATCATCTGACAAAGTATGCTTAGTTGTTTGGTTTGCAACCCATATTTTATAGTTGATAATACATTTTCCAGATTTGCTTGGTTGCAATCTTTTATCTGAACGCGGTCATTATAAGTTTATAGCTTTCCCACTGTCAGGCTTGTTCCAATAAGTAGATGCACTTGCTCCTTTCTTACATATTTGTGCAATAGTTATCATCAAGTCTACTTCCATGTTGCTGCTAGTAGTAACCTGACAGCACAGCCATACTTAGACCTTCAGAAGGTCAATCTTCAGTTTACTTGACTTTTGAGCCTGCTAGTAGTAACTTCGCAGCCATTCAAGGATGTCTTGGTTGTTCACGAGGCCATCCAATTGTTGTTATGTGATGACCTGATTTCTTGTCTTCCAATGGCATTTGACATTGTGATGACCAACTCATTGATTTGTCATACCCATACTAAACAAAGGTTAGGTTCAGAGATAGTGCTGCATTGTTGAGTTTTACTCCTTTTGATGTAGTAAATTTATTGACTGGTGTTTATCTTACCCTGTTCCATTGAGTAGTAAATCATTATTGGCTTGTATAGATGTCAGCATGCTCCCTTTCTACTCATTTTGGAGAACCTGTAGATGCCAACTCTTGATATGCATGCATGCATTCTTTGCTTGTTTATATTCATTCTTGTAAACTGAACATGCTCATCTATCTATATATGCATTGTATTTTTTTTCCTTTGGAAAGTAAAGTTTATTTCCTGGCTGGCTGGCATGATGGCTCATGGATACCTCAGCTGCAGCTGCAGCTGGAGCTCAATGGATGCAACCTTTGTATCTTCCTGTAGTATGGAGTATTAAATTGCCCCCTAGGGTATAAGGTTTCATTTGGATGTTCTCCCAGAACAAAATCATGACTTGTGACAATCTAAGGAAAAGGGGGATGGCAAAACCCCTAGAGTGTGTTCATTGCAAAGAGATACAAACTGTATATCATTTATTTTTTGAATGTATTGTAGCTAGTAAAATCTGTGAAGATGTTGAAATGATTTTCTAGGTGCCAATCGTTAACTTTGAATCTATTGCTAAGTTGTGGCTTTGCAATAAAAGATACATTCACTTGAATGCAGTGTGCTTTTTTATTTTCCAAAGGAAAATAAAATGTGGTGTATAACAAATGTATTATTTGGTGGAAATTGAGATATCATATTAATCATTGACAAATTGGCTTTGAACAAATAATCTTAAATCCATGCATACCTACACAATTCATCTATTTGCAATGTGATGTTGTAAGGGTACTAATTGGTCTCTTCTGCTGCTTATCAGAGATGGGGGGAAGCAGCCACCGCCGCTCTGCCTCACCGGAGTATGAGTTGGATGCTTTCGAGTTCTTCAGTGTCATACTTGGGACTTCAGTATCAGCCACGAGGCAGGTATATAAAACGAGAGATCTCCCCTTCACCCATCTCATTATGATAACTCTGTTGTTTGCTACATCACTCCTTGTCCCAAATTGCAGAGGCTGCCTGACACTTTTATGAACATGCTGGGTGAAGATCCGCCACATAATGTGAAGCTCCGACAGGGCGGCGGCGGGGTTCGCAGGCTGTGGGACGTGGAGTTGGTGATCGAGGAGGGCCACATGTACCTGTGCCGTGGCTGGGACAAGTTCTACAGTGCCTACGACCTGCGGACCGGGTACGTTCTTCTCTTCAGGTACGACGATGACGCCACAATGCTCATCGTGAAGGTTTTCAACACGACTATGTGTCGCATGCGCTACGCTGACGACGAAGATGCCAGTGCGTTCTGCCTCTTCTTATTCCTCTACATTTGGCTTTGTCTCACATCGATTGTTAACGGCCATTGTTGCATTTGGACAGGTAATGGGAGCAGCAACAGCGACACTGGCTACAGCCAAAGCAGCAGCGATTCTGGCTTTAGCGAAAGCAACAGCGATTCTGGCAGCAGCAAAGACAACAAGAAGGTTGATCCGGACTAGAGTGGGGGAGAAGAGGAGCAGAGTGGGGATGAGGAGCTGCAGGATGACGATGGGCATCAGGCTGAGGATGACCTAGCGCTGGTGGTGTCTTACCAAGGGCAAGAGATGGTGGTGGCTGACCATGGGCAAGAGATGGTGGTGGCTGAGTACCATGGGCAAGAGATGGTGGTGGCTGAGGATGACCTAGCGATGGTCGTGCCCGTCCTGCCTGAAGGTGGCCTCGCGATGGTGGTGGTGCCTGACAATGACCACGCACCGGTGGTGGCGCCGGCGATCCCACAGCTGGGCGACATGACCACGCCAATTGTGGTAGAAGACTACATCCCACAGCTGCCTCCACCGCCTCGCCGCTCTTGGCGCATCAGGCTGAGGAAGGAGAAGGAGAAGAACAATGAGAACTGAACTATGTGAAACTTTTGTAATATGGTGTTGGATGGATAACGGTGTTGGATGAACAATGTGAAACTTTTGTAATATGTAACGATGGAACTATGTGTTGGCTATGTATGTATATATGATGAAACTTGTGTGTTGGATATGATTGTTATATGGATGCTTGTTGTATATATATGTGTTGGATATCTCATATGTGAAATAGTGACCTGAGATTAAGAAAAAACGAATTTTTTTAAAAAAAATGTTACTAATGGCACACTTCCATCTGGTGCGCCATTAGTATACCAGTTACTAATGGTGCACCTTTGGGATACTAATGGCGCACCAGTGGTGCGCCATTACTAAAATATTCTAGTGGCGTGGTGCTAGTGGCGCACCAGTAGTGCGCCATTAGTAGGCAAAACTGGTGCGCCACTAGTAAGCCTTTTTCTAGTAGTGGTGGTCTCAACCTGCCCTGTCGCTCCGCCATAAAGTAACAGTCGGGGGCCGTCAGGAACCCAGGCCCACCTCTACCGGGATGGAGCCACCTGTCCTTTCAGCCCCCTCATCAGAATCACTTGCGGGTACTCAACGAGCCGACCCGACTTTAGTCACCACATGTGTCATGTATATAAAGTATATAGTATATACCCGTGATCACCTCCCGAAGTGATCACGACCCAGTAGTATAGCATGGCAGACGGACAAGAGTGTAGGGCCACTAATGGAACACTAGCATCCTATACTAAGCAGTAGGATAGCAGGTAAGGGTAACAACTGTAGCAACAATGACAGGCTATGCAACATAATAGGATTAACCGAAACCATTAACATGCTACACTACTCTAATGCAAGCAGTAGAGAGTAGACTAGGCGATATCTGGTTATCAAGGGGGGGGGGCTTGCCTGGTTGCTCTGGCAAGAAGGAGGGGGTCGTCAACTCTGTAGTCGAACTGGGCAGCAGCAGCGTCGGTCTCGTAGTCTACCTGGGAGAAGAGGAGGAAGAACAGTAAATGCAATGTAAACATAAGCATGACGATGCATGACATGACAATGAGCGGTGGTAGGTGTTCCCTAACGCGGTAGTAGGTGATACCGGCGAAAGGGGGAAACATCCGGGAAAGTATCCCCGTGTTTCACGTTTTTGGACAGATGAGCCGAAGGTGAAATGTTGCAGGTTCACTATGCTATGGGCATGTGACAGATGAACGGACAGCGTATTCGGATTCGTTGGATTTTTCTGAGCAATTTTCATATAGAAAACATTTTCATCTGAGCTACGGTTTATTTTATATGATTTTTCTAAGTTTTAAACATTTTCTGAAATTATTTGATTTAATAGAATTATACAGAAAAAGAGAAATGACGTCAGCATGATGCGAGGACGACATCAGCAGCTAGCTGGTCGGCTGACCAGGTCAAACCTGACATGTGGGTCAAGTGGGACCCGCATGTTAGCCTCCGCTAGTATAAGAGTGGATTAAACTAATCTAGCAGGGTTAATTAGGGGTGTGGGCCCCAGGTGTCAGTGAGTGATTAGTTAATCTAATTACTTTTATTTATAAAACATTTGTTAGACTAATTAATAGAGGGGGCCCGCATGTCAGTGGCTGGGGGCCGCCCAGTCAGCACGTTGACAGCGGTCAACAAGTCAAGGGGGCCCTTGGGTCCACTAGTCAGTGGCCCAGGCGGTGCCACACGGGTGCCACATCGGTGACGTCGCCGGAATCACGCCGGCGACCATTCCAGCGGCGGAAGTTCGCCAGAGTTGCTCGGATTTCCAGCACAGTGCACCATTCCGCGCGTTTTCGGTGGCGTTCGAACAAGTAGATCGTCCCGCGTCGATCTAGAGTGATCCCAGGAGCGGGGGTGGCCGGAGTGGAGCTCAACGACGACCGTGGGCGGCGCCGGAATACGGGCATCTTCGAAAACCACGCTACGGGTTGCGTTCTAGCTAACAAACGACTCTAGCGGGCTCTACGGACCTCCGGCAACTCGACCGAGGCCACGGCTTGGCTCGGGGATGGACGGGGTGAGCGCAACGAGCTCGCGGACGAGGCCGCATGCGGCAATGGTGACGGCGGCACCGCGAGCCATCTACGGTGCATCAGGAGGAACCAGAGGAAGGAGGAGGGGGCGGAGGCTAACGGCGCGGCACACGGAGGCCCTCGAGTGAACGGGAGCGCAGAGGGGAGGCGGGATCAATCGCGGCGGGCGGCGGCGACCGAGGTTGGGGAAAAGCTTGACCCGGCCGCTGCAGGGCACTCCAGCTCGTCCTGAAGCGCGGGGTCCACGAGGACGACGTAGAGGGAGCTCGGGGACTCGGCGGCTCGACGAACGGTGGTCGGGGCCACGCCTACGGCGAGGCTTCGGCGGCGATCTCGCTCGGGCGAGGGGGGAGCAGAGAGAGAGAGAGAACGGCCGAGATGGAGATGGGAGTGGGTGGAGTTAGGTGGGGAGGAGGCCGAGGCATCGAGGGGAGGGGTCGACCTTATCCTCTCCGGGTAGTCGCCGTCGAGGCGGTCCGGCGGGGCTCGCCCCTGTTGCGACCCTGGTCGGGGGAACAGGGGGGAAGGCGACCCGGGGAGGGGCTGGGCCGGACCAGCTGGAGTGGGCCGAGGCTCGGGCCAGGCACTGTGCACTTGGCCCAGTGCACAGTGGCCTGTGCTTTTACACTTTTGTTTTGTTTTCTATTTTTATCTTTTTCTTATTTTCTTTTCTGTTTTATTATTTTAGTTAGCAAAACAGTTTTACAAAAATACAACCCCTACTCCTAAATTAGCATAATAACATAGGCCACCTACTCCAAAAAGTTTGGTGATTATATAAACTAGATTAACATTTGTTTAGTATTTAAAAGCATTTAAATAATTGTATTGCTGCTGTTTTTACTTACTATAGTGCAGTTAAATACTTTACAAAAGTTTGGTTTCTCCACCAATATTTAATATGGACTATTTGGCTCACTCCGAACATTTTAGTTTTAATATCTGTAAACTTTTATTATTTGCTTTTATTTAAATTTTGAATTTGTTTCGGTTCTGAACTATCGAGAGTTTATCAACGACAAACAGGGTGACGTGGCATCGTTAACGTGGGATTACTGTAGCTTAATTATCCGGGCGTCACAATTCTCCTCCACTACAAGAAATCTCGTCCCGAGATTTTAAGAGGTGGAGTAAGGGGAAAAGTTGTGGTTGCGAAATTCTAACGGATCTTCTCAGTCTTGATTGCTCTTCCCAAAGTAGTCGATCCCTTTTGTTGATGTCTTCAGTTCTCTGTTTCAGGGCATCGTGACAAAGTTGTCATTCTTCCTTGATGATCTTCATCGTACTTACGAAAAAAATAAGAGGGGTATTCCGGGAGAACGGACCCTTGCAAGGTTGACTATCTGGTAGATAACATCGGGGAAGGTGGCGGAAAGTAACTCTCGAATTGAAACGTTAGAAAATATAGAGAGCAAGGTAAGAAGGTCTCATGAGAAGTTTCGAGCGGGCAGGCAATCGTTCGTTACCTGAAACAGAGTGTGAAAGGGTTTCAGAGTGACGGGAATAAGTATTGCATCTGATACCAGAACAGATCACAAGAAGGTGGCTCGTGAATTACATACGAAGCCAAGCGTGAGGAACAATTTTGGGAGACAGGGATGTACAGGAGAGTCAGGTTTTGATCCTGTGGAACTGTGGGTTATGGGCCCACCATGTGCGTTCAAAGCAAGAAGGTGTTATATTTTGCACGGTCATGATAGCAAGGCAAGTCAGAGGATAGCCTGTCAATTATGTTGGCAACAATGTTGGTACCAAGGGCGAGGGACGAAGAGAACCATTTTCCTGCTTGTTGAACGAGGCGGACCAATAGGCAAAGTTCTCGTCCATCGGTGGTTACCGGAATGTCACCAACAATAGTAACAGGGTCTTACTGACAGAGTTGTACACCGAGGTGTTCACATAAGCAGGGAATTATTACTGCTTAGATCATACAATTCACAAGAAAGGTTAAACAAAACAATGGAAAGGAAAAGGTGATCATCAGATTAAAAAGAACAATGGAAAGGAAAATGTGTTTAAACACATATTTCAGGGATATATCCTTCCCAATGACAAGTAGAGCATGCTATCCGTGGCAGGGTATAATGTAGAAAACCCTTTAGGTAGGGGAGAGAATTTTCCTGACATTACCCATACAGCGGTGTTTGGATAATTGAGCAGGAAACATTTAGCATCGGACTTCAAATGTTCCTGTTGAAAATCGGAGTACCATAGTCATGCATCGAGATAGCCTTGACATGGTTATCAGGTGAAGATCAGACTTTGGAAACAAAAAGGATCCATCAGGAACAACTTATAGAATAAGTCTTACAATTTCCTCATGGAAGAATAGCTAACCTTGCTAAAAAGGAAAACTTATAACAATAGGTCCTCCCGCCAGGTGTGCTGGGTATCATCACCTTACTGGGTCATAATAGACCAGTGTTATAACTCTTGGAAAAATGTTCCAACCATCATATATGACCGAGATTCAGATATGATCGGTGTTAGGATACCTCAGACTCAGGATGCCTGAGAAGAAAGGTGCAACACAAATTGTCGAGGTGACATTGTATGATTCTCGGGAATTAAACCATGGAAGCGAGTTCCGAAACAAGAGTTCATCATTAAATCAAGGAGAGGATTAGGGGGTGGCTGACGGACTCAGTGACAATTCCTCGAGATTTCCAAAAAGATGGATTTCCACAATCATGTGAATAAGGAGATAACATTTGTCAGATCGAATGGTATAATGATGTATGCTCGAGGAAAACATACACAATTAAACATTGGTTGAAAGGTGCACCCGAAATATGGGCTGGGTTGCACGACCAACGTCGGAGTGGTGATTCAATAATCAATAGTCTAAGAATGAACGGCCGACCATTAACTTCAAAGCAATAGGGTTGCTAGAAGGGCAGGATCCAAACAGCACCGCTCACTCGTTGGTACCCCGGTTGGAATCAACACGAGGACCCAAGAAGGAATGGTGATGGTGAGAAGTATCACCATACCAAGATTTCTTAAGAGGTGGTGAAATTCTCACAACATTGAGGACAAAAGAGATGTTAATGTTCCAACGTAAAGAAGAACAATTGATGGATAGCAAGGAACTTAAATTTCATTCAAAACAAGACCAAGTCTGTGTTTGAAAGGAAGACATGGATGTGGTCGATGATAACACAGATCATCGAGGGACAAGCATGGAATTTCTCATCATGAATTCAATTGATATCTCGGAAGAAGTTAAAATGTTGACGATGATCACGACACACTTGTCGAGAGGTTTCTTGAAGACGTAATCGATCGGTAATGACATCAAGTCAAAGGAATGGTGAAGCGAAAAGTTATTGGAACCAAGGGTACGACACAAACTTGAAATCAAGCTTGCTATTCAAGGTGAAATGATATGACAAGGAAAATCGACGTAAGCTTAGCTCATCATCGAAGTGGTGCTCCAAGAATAAGGACCAGGTAGCACAGTTAAAATCACCACGACAATGATATAGCCATACAGGCTAGGAATGGCGTGATCGGGTACAAACTCGTACTTAAAGAAGATTATCAAGTGTCGTTGAACCATAGTGCAGACTCGGTTCAGTTATCGGTGTCTTTGGGTGTTTAATAACTCAGAGCCCATGAAAAATTGTAATCAGTGAGAATGTAGTACTTGATGAAGAACTCATAAGAAGTTAAGTAGTTCCTTGGCATTCTCGAGATACCAGGGGGTAATACTCGATGACAGACCAAAGTAGAGGTTGGACGGAGGTATTGCTCTGCAGAGGACAAGTGCTTAAACTTGCACGAGAAATGGTATTTAAAGGAGAACATGGTCAGAACCACGATTGAAAAAGGCCAGATCCCAGATATAAGATGAACTTATACCTAGGGAATAATTAATTTAAGAGAAGCTTTAATGATAAGATCTACATCGTGTCCATGGGCATGAACACAAAGTTCAAGGTCGACTCCCACTTCTCCAATGCATAACCTTTCATTCACTTCTTGCATTCGATGAAGTTGTATGGTAGAAAATTATCTGGTAAAATACCAGAAGGGTATGGCTTGTGAAAACCTTCGGGTTCATACGGTTTTTAGGGAAGGTACATGTTCAATCCATCGGGCATCTTAGTAACATATACCGTAAGTTTCAAAAGTAAACACACAAGCTCGAAAGCAGAGCATGGTTGAGAAAGTAGAGGATACAATTTACCAAAGGCATTATGTATCCGAGGGAAGGCTCACAAGGTTATTGAATATGAAGGACGTTGTCGGATAAAATCCATTAAAGGATATGTCGGTCCATAACAGAGCTGATGTGAGCATCGGCACACAACCAGAGGAAGTAACAATGCAAAGGCATTGGATTATAGAAGCAACTGACTAATTCCAAGTTCAGATGCAAAGGAATTTATGATTTCCAAATCAAGGGATCAAAAGCAAACGCTCTGATTAAGGATGGATAAGTTGAGTAGGCTTAGGGGTACAATCGATGGCAAATTGATTGGTCGAGATCCAGCTCACGTTTAAAATGACGTCTGAGCCGGAAGGATGAATTCTAGGATCTGATTGAGGATTGCGAGCATTCACAACAAATTGAATCAACGGACTCAAAATGATAATGACAAGAGATGCCAATAAGATTATAGACTTATGGGATTAACCATAATGCAAGCAAGTAAGAATTTCAAGAGCAATAGGCTACTCAGGATTTCGGAAGTTCAAATAGTATTTTGAAGACTTTTGTGAAATACATGAATCAACTGGGGATGAGCAAATATCCAGTGAGTGCTAGAAATCATCCATAGTGGTATTCATGTGGCAAAGAACAGCAAGGCAGTAAGCTCAAAGGATGGAGCAACAAAGAGAATTTCGAGGTATCTTGTAATAACAAGATCAACTTGGAAACATTGTATGAATGGCGAGTATATGTGGTTATCCATAGGAGTTTATCGATGAAAGGGAATTGCAAAAGCGATGAACACAAGTTCTCGGGTTTCAGCGGAGAGTATCTTCAGGGTCTTCACGTGCAGCAGACGATCATCAGTAATAAGGGGCTCTCCGGGTGAAAGTCATAACGAGATCCTAATGTTAGATTTAGTAAAATTCACTTAACCCGAATAGAAGAGAGATCAGAGTCCCAGAGTATAGGCAAGGAGTAAAAGATCCTAATACCACCCAATGGCGACGTGGGCCCGTAAGCCACACAGCCATGTCAGTAAAAGTTTTTCAATGACTAGACTCGACTTCGGCCAAGGAGTGTGGAAAGGGGATTCCTACAGGTAGTTGGCTCTAATACCAACTTGTGACGCCCCCGATTCAATCGTACACTAATCATGCACGCAAACGTGTACGATCAAGATCAGGGACTCACGGGAAGATATCACAACACAACTCTAAAACATAAATAAGTCATACAAGCATCATAATACAAGCCAGGGGCCTCGAGGGCTCGAATACAAGTGCTCGATCATAGACGAGTCAGCGGAAGCAACAATATCTGAGTATAGACATAAGTTAAACAAGTTTTCCTTAAGAAGGCTAGCACAACAGTAGCAACGATCGAAAAGGCAAGTCCTCCTGCCTGGGACCTCCTAACTACTCCTCGAAGCCGAACTCCATGCAGAATCATCCTCGGGATCTCTAGCTCCTGGACTCCAGCATCTGGTTGCGACAACCAGGTATAGAAACGGGAAAAGAGGGAGAAAAGCAACCGTGAGTACTCATCCAAAGTACTCGCAAGCAAGGAGCTACAGTACATATGCATGGGTATATGTGTAAAGGGCCATATCAGTGGACTGAACTGCAGAATGCCAGAATAAGAGGGGGATAGCTAATCCTGTCGATGACTACGCTTTTGGCCACCTCCATCTTGCAGAATGTAGAAGAGAGTAGATGGTAAGTTCACCAAGTAGCATCGCATAGCATAATCCTACCCGGCGATCCCCTCCTCGTCGCCCTGTTAGAGAGCGATCACCGGGTTATATCTGGCACTTGGAAGGGTGTGTTTTATTAAGTATCCAGTTCTAGTTGTCATAAGGTCAAGGTACAACTCCGGGTCATCCTTTTACCGAGGGACACGGCTATTCGAATAGATAAACTTCCCTGCAGGGGTGCACCACATAACCCAACACGCTCGATCCCATTTGGCCGGACACACTTTCCTGGGTCATGCCCGGCCTCGTAATATCAACACGTCGCAGCCCCACCTAGGCACAACAGAGAGGTCAGCATGCCGGTCTAAATACTATGGCGCAGGGGTCTGGGCCCATCGCCCATTGCACACCTGCATGTTGCGAGGGCGGCCGGAAGCAGACCTAGCCTAGCAGGCGTTCCATTCCAATCCGGCGCGCGCCGCTCCGTCGCTGACGTCACGAAGGCTTCGGCTGATACCACGACGTCGAGTGCCCATAACTGTTCCCGCGTAGTTGGTTAGTGCGTATAGACCAAATGGCCAGACTCAGATCAAATACCAAGATCTCGTTAAGTGTGTTAAGTATCCGTGAACGCCGACCAGGGCCAGGCCCACCTCTCTCCTAGGTGGTCTCAACCTGCCCTGTCGCTCCGCCATAAAGTAACAGTCAGGGGCCATCAGGAACCCAGGCCCACCTCTACTGGGATGGAGCCACCTGTCCTTTCAGCCCCCTCATCAGAATCACTTGCGGGTACTCAACGAGCCGACCCGACTTTAGTCACCACATGTGTCATGTATATAAAGTATATCGTATATACCCGTGATCACCTCCCGAAGTGATCACGACCCAGTAGTATAGCATGGCAGACGGACAAGAGTGTAGGGCCACTGATGGAACACTAGCATCCTATACTAAGCAGTAGGATAGCAGGTAAGGGTAACAACTGTAGCAACAATGACAGGCTATGCAACAGAATAGGATTAACCGAAAGCAGTAACATGCTACACTACTCTAATGCAAGCAGTAGAGAGTAGAGTAGGCGATATCTGGTGATCAAGGGGGGGGGGGGCTTGCCTGGTTGCTCTGGCAAGAAGGAGGGGGTCGTCAACTCTGTAGTCGAACTGGGCAGCAACAGCGTCGGTCTCGTAGTCTACCGGGGAGAAGAGGGGGGAGAACAGTAAATGCAATGCAAACATAAGCATGGCGATCCATGACATGACAATGAGCGGTGGTAGGTGTGCCCTAACGCGGTAGTAGGTGATACCGGCGAAAGGGGGAAACATCCGGGAAAGTATCCCCGTGTTTCACGTTTTCAGACAGATGAGCCGAAGGTGAAATGTTGTAGGTTTGCTATGCTATGGGCATGTGACAGATGAACGGACCGCGTATTCGGATTCGTTGGATTTTTCTGAGCAATTTTCATATAGAAAACATTTCCATCCGAGCTACGGTTTATTTTATATGATTTTTCTAAGTTTTAAACATTTTCTGAAATTATTTGATTTAATAGAATTATACAGAAAAAGAGAAATGACATCAGCATGATGCGAGGACGACATCAGCAGCTAGCTGGTCGGCTGACTAGGTCAAACCTGACATGTGGGTCCAGTGGGACCCGCATGTCAGCCTCCGCTAGTATAACAGTGGATTAAACTAATCTAGGAGGGTTAATTAGGGGTGTGGGCACCGGGTGTCAGTGAGTGATTAGTTAATCTAATTACTTCTATTTATAAAACATTTGTTAGACTAATTAACAGTGGGGGCCCGTATGTCAGTGGCTGGGGGCCGCCAAGTCAGCACGTTGACCGCGGTCAACAAGTCAAGGGGGGCCCCTGGGTCCACCAGTCAGTGGCCCAGACGGTGCCACGCGGGTGCCACGTCGGTGACGTCGCCGGAATCACGCCGGCGACCATTCCAGCGGCGGAAGTTCGCCGGAGTTGCTCGGATTTCCAGCACAGTGCACCATTCTGCGCGTTTTCGGTGGCGTTCGAACAAGTAGATCGTCCCGCGTCGATCTAGAGTGATCCCAGGAGCGGGGGTGGCCGGAGTGGAGCTCAACGACGACCGCGGGCGGCGCCGGAATACGGGCATCTCCGAAAACCACGCTACGGGCTGCGTTCTAGCTAACAAACGACGCTAGCGGGCTCTACGGACCTCCGGCAACTCAACCGAGGCCACTGCTTGGCTCGGGGATGGACGGGGTGAGTGCAACGAGCTCGCGGACGAGGCCGCATGCGGCAATGGCGACGGCGGCACCGCGAGCCATCTACGGTGCATGAGGAGGAACCATAGGAAGGAGGAGGGGGCGGAGGCTAACGGCGCGGCACACGGAGGCCCTCGAGTGAACGGGAGCGCAGAGGGGAGGCGGGATCAATCGCGGCGGGCGGCGGCGACCGAGGTTGGGGAAAAGCTTGACCCGGCCGCTGCAGGGCACTCCAGCTCGTCCTGAAGCGCGGGGTCCACGAGGACGACGTAGAGGGAGCTCGGGGACTCGGCGGCTCGACGAACGGTGGTCGGGGCCACGCCTACGGCGAGGCTTCGGCGGCGATCTCGCTCGGGCGAGGGGGGAGCAGAGAGAGAGAGAGAACGGCCGAGATGGAGATGGGAGTGGGTGGAGTTAGGTGGGGAGGAGGCCGAGGCATCGAGGGGAGGGGTCGACCTTATCCTCTCCGGGTAGTCGCCGTCGAGGCGGTCCGGCGGGGCTCGCCCCTGTTGCGACCCCGGTCAGGGGAACAGGGGGGAAGGCGACCCGTGGAGGGGCTGGGCCGGACCAGCTAGAGTGGACCGAGGCTCGGGCCAGGCACTGTGCACTTGGCCCAGTGCACAGTGGCCTGTGCTTTTACACTTTTGTTTTGTTTTCTATTTTTATCTTTTTCTTATTTTCTTTTCTGTTTTATTTATTTTAGTTAGCAAAAAGTTTTACAAAAATACAACCCCTACTCCTAAATTAGCATAATAACATAGGCCACCTACTGCAAAAAGTTTGGTGATTATATAAACTAGATTAACATTTGTTTAGTATTTAAAAGCATTTAAATAATTGTTTTGCTGCTGTTTTTACTTACTATAGTGTAGTTAAATACTTTACAAAAGTGTGGTTTCTCCACCAATATTAAATATGGACTATTTGGCTCACTCCGAACATTTTAGTTTTAATATCTGTAAACTTTTATTATTTGCTTTTATTTAAATTTTGAGTTTGTTTCGGTTCTGAACTATCGAGAGTTTATCAACGACAAACAGGGTGACGTGGCATCGTTAACGTGGGATTACTGTAGCTTAATTATCCGGGCGTCACAATATGTCTCATAGACAACTCTTTGATTGCGTTGGCAAAGGCAATTTTATTGAAACTGATCCCCATATTACGCATGAAGTTATAGAAGGTATAGTGGGAACACTACCTCAACAAAAGGGGCCTCATCATACCCAGGAAGAGACTCAAGTTTTTTAAATTTTTTGTGAAGTAACTAAGATTTTACAGAAGTCTCTTGAACCTCTTGAGAACGTTAGCGGAAATATTCACCGCATGAATATGTTGATTACTCTTTGCAATAAGCGGTTGGATTCTTTAGATCTAAAAATTTCAGAATATGAAGGGAAACGTAAAGAACCTCCCGGATTCGAGCTTGATTCCGCTAAAAAGTTGAAAGCCAAAGATGGCAATACCTAGATCTATCCTTGCTTGTATGCCTAGCTAGGGGCGTTAAACGATAGCGCTTGTTGGGAGGCAACCCAATTTTATTTTTAGTTTTTTGCTTTTTGCTTCTGTTTAGGAATAAATATTTGTTCTAGCCTCTGGTTAGATGTGTTTTTATGTTTTAATTAGTGTTTGTGCCAAGTTAAACCTATACGATCTTCTTGGATGATAGTTATTTGATCTTGCAGAAATTTCCAGAAACTTTCTGTTCACAAAAATAATTGTTAAAAATCACCAGAACGTGATAAAATATTGATTCCAATTGCTGCTGATCAATAAACAAATTGTCTAGGTCTTCCTATTTTGGATGATTTTTTGGAGTTCCAGAAGTTTGCGTTAGTTACATATTACTACAGACTGTTCTGTTTTTGACAGATTCTGTTTTTCGTGTGTTGTTTGCTTATTTTGATGAATCTATGGCTAGTAAAATAGTTTATAAACCATAGAGAAGTTGGAATACAGTAGGTTTAACACCAATATAAATAAAGAATGAGTTCATTACAGTACCTTGAAGTGGTCTTTTGTTTTCTTTCGCTAACGGAGCTCACGAGATTTTCTGCTGAGTTTTGTGTTGTGAAGTTTTCAAGTTTTGGGTGAAAGATTTGATGGATTATGGAACAAGGAGTGGAAAGAGCCTAAGATTAGGGATGCCCATGGCACCCCCAAGATAATCTAAGGACACCTAAAAGCCAAAGCTTGGGGATGCCCCAGAAGGCATCCCCTCTTTCGTCTACTTCCATCGATAACTTTACTTGGAGCTATATTTTTATTCACCACATGATATGTGTTTTGCTTCAAGCGTCTTGTATGATTTGAGTCTTTGCTTTTTAGTTTACCACATTCATCTTTGCTTTACACACCTTTTGAGAGAGACACACATGATTCGGAAATTATTAGAATACTCTATGTGATTCACTTATAACTTTTGACTTATATAGTTTTTGCTCTAGTACTTCACTTATATCTTTTAGAGCACGGTGGTGGATTTGTTTTATAGAAACTATTGATCATGCTTCACTTAGATTATTTTGAGAGTCTTAAATAGCATGGTAATTTGCTTAAATAATCCTAATATGCTAGGTATTCGAGAATAGTAAAAACTTTCTTATGAGTGTGTTGAATACTAAGAGAAGTTTGATGCTTGATGATTGTTTTGAGACATGGAGGTGGTGATATTAAAATTGTGCTAGCTGAGTAGTTGTGAATTTGAGAAATACTTGTGTTGAAGTTTGCAAGTCCCGTAGCATGCACGTATGGTGAACGTTATGTAACAAATTTGAAACATGAGGTGTTCTTTGATTGTCTTCCTTATGAGTAGCGGTCGGGGACGAGCGATGGTCTTTTCCTACCAATCTATCCCCCTAGGAGCATGCGCGTAGTGCTTGGTTTTTGATGACTTGTAGATTTTTGCAATAAGTATGTGAGTTCTTTATGACTAATGTTGAGTCCATGGATTATACGCACTCTCACCTTTCCATCATTGCTAGCCTCTTCGGTACCGTGCATTGCCCTTTCTCACATTGAGAGTTGGTGCAAACTTCTCCGGTGCATCCAAACCGCGTGATATGATACACTCTTTCACACATAAACCTCCTTATATCTTCCTCAAAACAGCCACCATACCTACCTATTATGGCATTTCCATAGCCATTCCGAGATATATTGCCATGCAACTTTCCAGCGTTCCGTTTATCATGACACGTTCATCATTGTCATATTGCTTTGCATGATCATGTAGTTGACATAGTATTTGTGGAAAAGCCACCGTTCATAATTCTTCCATACATGTCACTCTTGGTTCATTGCATATCCCGGTACACCGCCGGAGGCATTCATATAGAGTCATACTTTGTTCTAGTATCGAGTTGTAATCATTGAGTTGTAAATAAATAGAAGTGTGATGGTCATCATTTTCTAGAGCATTGTCCCAAGTGAGGAATAAAAAAAGGAGAGAAAGGCCATAAAAAAAGAGAAGGCCCAAAAAAATGAGAGAAAAAGAGAGAAGGGACAATGTTACTATCCTTTACCACACTTGTGCTTCAAAGTAGCACCATAATCTTCATGATAGAGAGTCTCTTGTTTTGTCACTTTCATATACTAGTGGGAATTTTTCATTATATAACTTAGGCTTGTATATTCCAACAATGGGCCTCCTCAAGTGCCCTAGGTCTTCGTGAGCAAGCAAGTTGGATGCACACCCACTTAGTTTCTTTGTTGAGCTTTCATATATTTATAGCTCTAGTGCATCCGTTGCATGGCAATCCCTACTCCTTGCATTAACATCAATCGATGGGCATCTCCATAGCTCATTGATTAGCCTCGTTGATGTGAGACTTTCTCCTTTTTTGTCTTCTCCACATAACCCCCATCATTATATTCTATTCCACCCATAGTGCTATATCCATGGCTCACGCTCATGTATTACGTGAAGGTTGAAAAAAGTTTGAGATTACTAAAGTATGAAACAATTGCTTGGCTTGTCATCGGGGTTGTGCATGATGAGAGCATTCTTGTGTGACGAAAATGGAGCATGACTAAACTATATGATTTTGTAGGGATGAACTTTCTTTGGCCATGTTATTTTGAGAGGACATAATTGCTTAGTTAGTATGCTTGAAGTATTATTATTTTTATGTCAATATTGAAATTTTATCTTGAATCTTTCAGATCTGAATATTCATACCACTATTAAGAAGAATTACATTGAAATTATGCCAAATAGCATTCCACATCAAAAATTCTATTTTTATCATTTACCTACTCGAGGACGAGCAGGAATTAAGCTTGGGGATGTTTGCTACGTCTCCAACGTATCTATAATTTTTGATTGCTCCATGCTATATTATCTTCTGATTTGGACATTATTGGGCTTTATTATCCACTTTTATATTATTTTTGGGACTAACCTATTAACCGGAGGCCCAGCCCAGAATTGCTGTTTTTTTGCCTATTTCAGAGTTTCGCAGAAAAAGAATATCAAACGGAGTCCAAACGGAATGAAACCTTCGGGAACGTGATTTTCGAAACGAACATGATCCAGAGGACTTAGACCCTACGTCAAGAAAACAAACAGGAAGCCACGAGGTAGGGGGGCGCGCCTACCCTCCCAGGCGCGCCCTCCACCCTCGTGGGCCCCATGTTGCTCCACCGACGTACTCCTTCCTCCTATATATACCTACGTACCCCCAAACGATCAGATACGGAGCCAAAAACCTAATTCCACCGCCGCAACTTTCTATACCCGTGAGATCCCATCTTGGGGCCTGTTCCAGAGCTCCGCCGGAGGGGGCATCGATCACGGAGGGCTTCTACATCAACACCATAGCCTCTCCGATGAAGTGTGAGTAGTTTACTTCAGACCTTCGGGTCCATAGTTATTAGCTAGATGGCTTCTTCTCTCTTTTTGGATCTCAATACAATGTTCTCCCCCTCTCTTGTGGAGATCTATTCGATGTAATCTTCTTTTGCGGTGTGTTTGTTGAGACCGATGAATTGTGGGTTTATGATCAAGTTTATCTATGAACAATATTTGAATCTTCTGAATTCTTTTATGTATGGTTGGTTATCTTTGCAAGTCTCTTCGAATTATCAGTTTGGTTTGGCCTACTAGATTGATCTTTCTTGCAATGGGAGAAGTGCTTAGCTTTGAGTTCAATCTTGCGGTGTCCTTTCCCAGTGACAGTAGGGGCAGCAAGGCACATATTGTATTGTTGCCATCGAGGATAACAAGATGGTTCTTTTTATCATATTGCATGAAATTATCCCTCTACATCATGTCATCTTGCTTAAAGCGTTACTCTGTTCTTATGAACTTAATACTCTAGATGCATGCTGGATAGCGGTCGATGTCTGGAGTAATAGTAGTAGATGCAGGCATGAGTCGGTCTACTTGTTTCGGACGTGATGCCTATATACATGATCATACCTAGATATTCTCATAACTATGCTCAATTCTGTCAATTGCTCAACAGTAATTTGTTCACCCACCATAAAATACTTATGCTCTTGAGAGAAGCCACTAGTGAAACCTATGGCCCCCGGGTCTATTTTCCATCATATTAATCTTCCATCAACAAGCTATTTCCGTTGCCGTTTTTGTTTTACTTTCTCTACTTTGCATCTTTATCACAAAAATACCAAAAATATTATCTTATCATATCTATCAGATCTCACTCTCGTAAGTGATCGTGTAGGGATTGACAACCCCTTATCGTGTTGGTTGCGAGGATTTATTTGTTTGTGTAGGTGCGAGGGACTCGCGCGTAGCCTCCTATTGGATTGATACCTTGGTTCTCAAAAACTGAGGGAAATACTTACGCTACTTTGCTGCATCACCCTTTCCTCTTCAAGGGAAAACCAACGCAGTGCTGAAGAGGTAGCAGTGCGCCGCTTCCACCGGTGGCCCCTGTCCATCCAGGGGCGCCGGATAACCTGATGAAGGCGCTATGAGGCGCCTCCGTCGTGGACGAGCACTGTGTCCTTATGAGTGTAGTGATCAAGAAGGTTCAGTCCGCCAAGAGTGGATTGAACGAAGCCTGCAGCAGCCTGTTGACAGGTTTCGAGGTACGTGACATAGAAAGAGAAAAAACCCCAAGTAGACAGTAGCCCCTGAGACACTGTCCGGTGTTCGGTGAGGAGAACCGGACAGAGGATCAATCCTTTGTTATAGGAGACTAACTTAATATGCATCAATGGGCAGGCGTCACTGTTGGCCGCAACCTCGCATGCTGCCGAAGTCTCTGAACTGAAGCAGAGGCTGGAGCGGACCGAGAACGAGCTCGGCGAGGTTAAAATTTGGCTTCAGGAGAAGCAAGGTGAGTAACGACTTGCTATGTGTTCGGAAAGAATAAGCGCTGTATATTGACCGCAGTGTCGTAATGTGTGCAGGAGCCGCGACCGAGGTCGAGGCCCCGAGGAAGGCCCTAGGCGGGGCCGAGGAGAAGGCCGTCCAGCAGCAAGCCGCCCGTAAGAAGCTCAAGGCCCGGGTCAAAGAAGTCCAGCAGGAGCTCCACGATGCGGTTAAGAAATGCGAGACCTTGGAGCATAATGCGTCGGTCCAAGGGACCGAACTTGCCAAGGCTCGTCAGAGCGTGGAGACCGCACGGAATGAGGCCCAGGCCGCCCTCCAGAAGATCCAGGAGGCCAAGAAGATCATGGCGGGTAAGGCATTTAAGATGCAAAGCAAGTATCCGGAGAAGCAGTACCTTTTACTAACCCGGGTTCGGAGTTCCCCAGGGGCTTTTGCGGATTAACCACGCAATGTAGCGGACGCCGTCGAGTTCTACCGAGCCGAAGGAGGGGGTTCTACGGAGAAGCTATTCTGGTCGCAATATGCGGCGCCAGAGCTTCCCGTGTCCTTCGCCGATCAGCTGAAACAGCTGGTGGAACTGCATAGGGTGGCCGAACTAGCCATGAAGGATTTGATGATCCAGCTATGGCCAGCCGAAGCTATGCCTAGCAGCTACTTCGGACTCGTGTGGCGGATGGTGAACGCCTGTCCTCAGCTGGACGTCGTCAAGCGCTCGGCCTATATTGAAGGTGCCCACATGGCCTTCGCCCGTTGCAAGATGTGGTGGGCAAAGATGAACGCCGTTGAAGTAGCCAGAGGGCCGCCAGAGGGCAAGGAGCACTGCACACCCGAGCGATATTTCGCGGATGTCATAGAAGGGTCTCAACTTGCCGCAGCGCAGTGCGGGCAGGACATTATTTTCGAATGAAAACATTCGTGTTGTCTTTGCCTTGTATTATGAAAACAAAGCCTGTTTTGTAATGTAATTTTGTTTATGCTTTAATTGTTTCCTCCTGTGCGACCGTGTTGTATGTAATCTGAGGGTTGGCTAGTCGTCGGCTTCTGCCCTCACGCAGGTAGTACGGAGGTGTTCGGGATGGAATCTAAACAATCTTGATCCAATTATATGGTCCTTGAAGGAGTTGTTTGGCGCAACGAACAAGGCAATCAGACTATATGGCTTAAATGCCCTCACTTAGCCATAGGAGTTTTATAATAAAGCATGGGCGCAGCCCCTGGTTCAAGCCAGAGTGCTGTCAGCATTTGATCGGGAAGTGCCGATCCTTCGCATAATGCGGGAAAAATCTCCAATGATTTGTAACTGTCGAACAGCTGACCGGCTCTCGCCGCATCATGACAGTCAGTTTTCGGCTTTCTCTACCGAGGTGCTCATCTGGTCAAGGCCAGGGCACAATCGCAGTAGTTCTCCCTTTACTACCCTAGCCGATTTAGCGGAACGTAGGGTAGCAAGCATAGGAGCCGGGCAACCAAACTATTGACCAAAGACATGATTCAGAGCGAATGCATATAATGCTAAATTCGGGGTGCCGAACTTATCTTTAAGGATTGTTCGGACTTTGTTGCCGTGTTATGGGGCGACGAGGAGCCCCTGGCAAATATGAAACGTACCAGAGTGTACGGTTGCTAGGAAATAAGTAATTGAAAGGAAAACAGAAGGAGAACAGAGATGGTATCTGGGGTCCTTGAACTTGGGCCATGAACTATTTCCATTATAGTTGGATTAATGCGTCAAAGCGCATTGGTACAAAATAATGCCATAAGCAACCAGCTATTTGACATGCCCCAACTAAAGGCGAGCTGCTTGTGGGTCTTGAAAACAGATAGAGTGATCGTTGGATTGGCCTCTAGGGCTGCCCCTGTACGCCTGTCCTCCATGTCGATCCGGTGTATTTGTCCTTTGACAGGATCATAAATCAGGCCGTCAAAAGAGGCCCGCATAAGAGAAACCTGAAAAATGGGAGAAAGGAAATAGTAAAGTTATATGTGTGTCCGGGATCGGTCTAGTTGAACTGTAGATCCCGGGTTGGCTTGTGCCTCCGTCGATGTCCATGGTATTTTGAGTGCGTAATTCTGTACGCGTGGTACGAATGCCACTACTTCAGCGGGACTGGGACGGGGGCCGAATTGCTAATCAAGCTCTTGACGAGCCGCGCTGTCCTGTTGTAGTGTAGTCCGGAACCTCTTAATGATGTCCAGGGGCTCGGCAGCCGTACTATGGTGCTGCTTGAGAAGGCCGCTCTGTACCTCTGCTGCTAGGGCGGCGGTGTGCTCCTCTGTTCGGAGGGAGCGTTCCGTATTGCCATTGACTATTATTACGCCGTGTGGACCGGGCATCTTGAGCTTGAGATAAGCATAGTGTCGCACTGCGTTGAATCTAGCAAACGCGGTTCGTCCGAGTAGTGCATGATAGCCGCTGCGGAAGGGGATGATGTCGAAGATTTACTCTTCGCTTCGGAAGTTGTCCGGAGAGCCGAAGACCACCTCCAGCGTGATTGAGCCCGTACAGCGGGCCTCTACACCTGGTATGACTCCTTTAAAGGTAGTCTTTGTTGGTTTGATTCGTGAGGGGTTAATGCCCATCTTCCGCACTGTGTCCTGATAAAGAAGGTTGAGGCTGCTCCCACCGTCCATCAGGACTCGTGTTAGGTGAAACCCGTCGATAATTGGGTCGAGGACTAGTGCGACTGAACCGCCATGGCGGATATTAGTTGGGTGATCTCGACGATCGAAGGTGATCGGGAATGACGACCACGGATTGAATTTTGGGGCGACTGGCTCTACCGCATAGACGTCCCGAAGTGCTCGCTTGCGCTCCCTTTTGGGGATGTGTGTAGCGTATATCATGTTCACCGTTTTGACTTGAGGGGGAAATTTCTTCTGTCCCCCAGTGCTCGGCTGCCGGGACTCTAGGTCCTCGTCCTCACTTTGTGATCCCTTTTCTTTGTTTTCGGCATTTGACTTGCCAGCCTGTTTAAAAACCCAATAGTCTCTGTTGGTGTGATTTGCTTGTTTGTCTGGGGTGCCGTGTATCTGGCCTGGACGGTCGAGTATGCGGTCCAGGCTGGAAGGTCCTTCATTGTTTCTTTTGTAGGGCTTCTTCCGTTGGCTGGACTTGGAGCCACTGAATCCGGCGTTAACTGCGGTGTCATCGGTGTTGTCACCATTGCTTCGGCGTTTGTGTCTATTGCGCCGGAGCTTGCCGGTGCTGTTCTTGGCCTCGGTGGGGCCTACCTCGCCGGCTGTATTTTTACTACGAGCCAGCCAGCTGTCCTCACCCGCGCAAAAGCGGGTCATGAGTGCCGCAAGGGCTGCCATGGACTTCGGCTTTTCTTGGCCAAGGTGGCGTGCTAGCCATTCGTCACGGATGATGTGCTTAAAGGCCGCTAGGGCTTCGGCATCCGGACAGTCAACGATCTGGTTCTTTTTGGTTAGGAACCTAGTCCAGAAATTTCTAGCTGATTCTCCAGGTTGTTGAAGTATGTGGCTTAAGTCATCGGCATCGGGTGGCCGGACATATGTACCTTGGAAGTTGTCAAGGAAGGCTTCTTCCAAGTCCTCCCAGCTGCCGATGGAGTTTTCAAGCACACTATTTAGCCAGTGTCGAGCTAGCCCTTTGAGCTTTAGTGGGAGGTATTTGATGGCGTGGAGGTCGTCTCCACGGGCCATGTGGATGTGGAGAATAAAGTCCTCAATCCATACTGCGGGATCGGTTGTTCCGTCGTATGATTCAATGTTGACGGGCTTGAACCCCTCGGGGAATTCGTGATCCAGTATCTCATCTGTGAAGCAGAGAGGGTGTGCGGCGCCTCTATATCGGGCCGCGTCACGGCGCACTTTCGATGAAGTCCGTCTGCGGTCATCAGCCCAGGCGTGACTAGGTTTGTCACGTCCGAATAGGTAGCCGTCGTCTCGAGTAGGGAAGCGTTCTCGCGATCCATAGATCGGTATGGTGTGTCCTGCTCTGCTGTCCAATTCCTGCCGAAGATCGTATCTACGGTCCCGAGCTGGTCTGTCCCTGTGTTTACGAGGCGGTGGGGCGGGCTGTTGTTCGGCCTGAGTTGTCGTTTTATCCCGACCGCGGGGTGGTCAGTCCGCCGCACTGTCCTGCCCTCGTGGTGGTCGTTCCGCATTACGCGGGGGATCTGGTGCCTCTTCGTCGAACTGAGGTAGCAGTCTGCACTTTGGGTAACTCTTGGTTGGGCGCTTCAGGCCGTATTCTTTGGCTGCCAGGACATCAGTCCACCTGTCAATGAGCAGGTCTTGATCAGCTTGGAGCTGCTGCTGCTTCTTCTTCGGGATTCTTGCAGTGGCTATTAGCTGGCGCTTGAAGCGCTCCTGCTCGAGGGGTGCCTCAGGCATGATGAAGTCCTCATTGCCGAGGCTTTCATCATCCTCGGAGAATGGACAATAACTATCATCATCCGGGTCATTGGGCATGGCCTGTTTACCAGGGTCATCTTGCCCGTTGTCTTGTTCATCCTGTTCGGATGCAGCTCCGACAGGGTCTTCATTGTTTTTGGCGTTGCCCGGAGTACTATTTTCTTTGGTGCCAGTGTTGCCGTCTTTTGAGCGATGTGACTTAGAACGGCGTTCAGGGCGCCGGTGCCTGGACTGCGTCTTAGTGGGTTTATTCGCATCTGGCTCTTCTTTGTCGTCGCCAGATCCTTTAGGTGTATCAACCATGTACACGTTGTACAAAGAGGTGGCCGTCCAACGTCCAGTGAATGGCGGGTCTTGACCCTGCTCCTTGTCGGCGTCGTCCATACCGTCGATGTCTTCGGAGCCATAATCAAGCTCGTCGGTTAAGTCCTCGACGGTAGCTATGAAGTGGGTGGCGGGTGGGAAGCAAAATTCCCCATCATCAGCCTCTAACTCGAACCGAACATAGTTCGTCTGCGAGTCCATCTCCAAGAACAAATTCTTTAAAGAGTTCAGCACATCGCCCAAAGGTGAGTGCTGGAAAACGTCTGCGGCGCCGAATTCGAAGATCGATAACCGATCTAGCTCGGTGTCCGCAGGCGTACACGGTCCGGAACTTATAGCCGGAGACGAGTCCGAAGTTCCGTTGACGCAAATATTGCAGGGTGTTGAGTCCGTGTGCGGTTCCAACGCCGTGGACTCTATAGCTTTGGATGGCCCGATCTGCTCCGGTTCTAAGGCCGTTGCAGCAACAGGAACCATCTCCTGGATGTGATATGATGATAAATTTAAGTCATGTTCATCGGAGCGAGGGGGAGCGATCGCCACGGTCTCAAATCCATTGAAGATCAAGTCTCCACGGATATCCGTGACGTAGTTCAGGCTTCCAAATCTAACATGATTGCCAGGGGCGTAGCTATCGACCTGCTCCAGATGGCCAAGCGAGTTGGCCCATAGTATGGAGCCGCCGAACACAAAAGTCTGTCGGGGGAGGAAGGTTCCTCCTTGGACGACGTCATTATCGATGATTGAAGGGGCCATCGAACCTTTTGCCGATGGCACAGTGGAACTCTCAATGAAAGCACCAATGTCGGTGTCAAAACCGGCGGATCTCCGGTAGGGGGTCCCGAACTGTGCGTCTAGGATCGATGGTAACAGGAGACGGGGGACACAATGTTTACCCAGGTTCGGGCCCTCTCTATGGAGGTAATACCCTACTTCCTGCTTGATTGATCTTAATGAATATGAGTGTTACAAGGGTTGATCTACCACGAGATCGTAATGACTAAACCCTAGAAGTCTAGCCTGTATGACTATGGTAATGAATGTGTCCTTTCCGGACTACCCCCCTCCGGTTTATATAGGCACCGGGGGGATCTAGGGTTTACGTAGGGTCGGTTACATAAGAAGGAATCCTCATAACTGGTCGCCAAGCTTGCCTTCCATGCCAAGGAGAGTCCAACCCAGACATGGGTAGAGTCTTCGGCCTTCATGTCTTCACAGCCCATCAGTCTGGCCCATGGATAACAGGCCGGACGCCCGAGGACCCCTTAGTCCAGGACTCCCTCACCTGCGCGGATCATATCACCATCACTGTCACCACACCGTCGTGCTGACCGAACTGTCCCTTGACCCTCTGCTGGATCAAGAGTTCGAGGAACATCATCGAGCTGAACGTGTGCTGAACTCGGAGGTCCCATACGTTCGGTACTTGGATCGGTTGGATTGTGAAGACGTTCAAGTACATCAACCGCGTTAACCTAACGCTTCCGCTTTTGGTCTACGAGAGTACGTGGACACACTCTCCCCCTCTCGTTGCTATGCATCTCCTAGATAGATCTTGCGTGAGCGTAGGATTTTTTTTTGAAATTGCATGCTACGCCCCCTTCAATGTTGCCACCCATGTTGGAAAAAACCTCCATAGCCACCTCCTCCAATCGCATACACACCGCCTTGAACAACGGTTGGTCCTCCGGTCGTTGTAACATAGACCACATACATAGCAATTGCGTACACCGGAAAATAACCTGTAGAGGAGAAGAATTTTTTCCATTAAAAACCAAATCATTTCTACATAGCCAAAGAGACCAAATTAAGGCATACACTCCCACCCTTATTAGCGTTTTGAACCTATTTGAAATACCGTCCAACCAATGACCAAAAATATTGGCAACACATGTGGGAGGATACAAATTTGACGCTATTCGGATGACTGACCATGTAGAACGTGCAAACTTGCATTGGAAAAGAAGGTGTTTGATTGTCTCGTCATGAGTACAAAAACAACACTTCTTACTCCCTTGCCAGTTGCGTCGTGCGAGATTGTCTTTGGTTAACACAACTCCCCTACGAAGATACCATATGAAATTTTTCACTTTTAGTGGAATCTTGGACTTCCAAATTTTCTTGTTATTACTCACTGGTACCTCAGAATGTGTGAGCGCACGATACATAGAGTCTACAGTGAAAGACCCTGATGTAGTAAGGTTCCAGTGAAACACATCCCGGCCTTGTGTCGGGTTAATCGAATCCAATCGGGATAAAAGATTATGCCATGACACATGTCGGGGGCCAATCAAATCCCGCCTGAACGAAATATTCGGCGGGGATGAACTGAGCACTTGCGCAATAGTATTATTCTTATCGCGAACAATGTTGTATAAGCTTGGATATTGTTCTCGGAGACTGGCATTGCCTAGCCAGATGTCTTCCCAAAAACGAATCTCCGACCCATCCTTTATCGCGAAAGACCCAAAGCGAAAGAGATGTTTCTTTGCTGCCATTAGGCCAGCCCAAAAGTGCGAATCGCCAGGTTTCCAAAATGCTTGGGACACCGCCTTCTGACCTAGATACTTGTTGCGCATCATGGTTTGCCAAACACCGTCCTTAGTAAGAAGTTTGAACAACCATTTACTGAGTAGGGCCTCATTTTTGACCTGCAAGTCATGAATTCCGAGCCCTCCTTGGTCTTTTGGCCTACAAACCACGCTCCATTTGGCCAACCTGTATTTTTTCTTTTGACCGTCTCCTTGCTAAAAGAATATGGATCTAAAATAATCCAGTCTTTGTAGGGCCCCTTTTGGGAGTTGGAAGAAAGAAAGCATATAAAGAACCATATTTGTGAGGACAGAGTTAATCAAAACCAACCATCCTCCAACTGAGAGTAGTTTGCCTTTCCTACTAATCAACCATTTCTCTAGACACTCCTCTACATGCTTCCACTCCGCAATGGTGAGGCATCGATAATGAATCAGTATTCCCAGATATTTAATTGGAAATTGGCCATGTGCGCAACCAAATAGGTCAGCATAATCGGCCGCCGCCTCAACGGCTTCTCCAAAGCAGAACAATTCGCTTTTATGGAAGTTTATTTTGAGACCCGACATTTTCTCAAACGCTGAAAGCAAGAGTTTCAGGTTACGAGTCTTGTCCAGATCATGTTCCATAAAAAGAATTGTGTCATCGGTGTATTGTAAAATAGAGAGGCCACCATCCACAAGGTGTGGCACTACTCCTACAATCTGGACGTCCTGCTTGGCGCGCTCAATCAAAATCGCCAACATGTCAGCGACAATGTTAAATAATATTGGGGACATGGAGTCACCCTGCCCGTAGTCCTTTTTTTGTCTGAAAGTAATGGCCGTCCTGCTTGACGCGCTCAATCGTGATGGGCAGGAGCTCCCATAAACCAGCGGCCCTCAACATCATCATCGAGTCTCTGTCGGAACTCTATCCCCTCTTGCCCAGGATCGAGAGTGTCAACCCACTGAACAACGAACGCTTATGGAAGAAGAGCACAATGAGCCGAGCAAGATCTGACACTCCATGGAGCCGTGTCACGACACACCGCTAGCAGATTACCCTCAAGTGCAAGGGATAATTATAACACTTCCCTATTATGGATGTGAAAGTATTGAGTGTTGAATCCCGTAGAGGCAAATAGGTAGGCCTCTTATTCTATCAAGTTATGTATGTCAGTCATACAACCTTCTATGCAATTTCAGCCTCTACTTTACTGAAGTCAAATTGATAGATGCAGGTTGTTTTGTGAAGGCAAGCAAATTAAAGTTAGGTGTTAAAAAAGCAAATAATGCAAGTAAATAAAAGAGAGTGAGTGTGTGGATGTTTTGAAGGAAGTAGTGGCACGACTGGGAAAGGCTTATAGATGAACTTAAATGAGTGGCGGGCGCACTATAACACCTGCCACTGCTAAGCTGGAGAAGTAGCACTCACGTGTAATAAAATGGCCCCGCCACTGCTCTTGTCACTGAAGTGGTGGGCTATACATCATACCCGCCACAGGTGAACTGTCTTCAATATCCCCGCTTTATGAAAAACCTTTGGTGGCGGGCACCGCTGGTTGCCCGTCACATGGTTGTGGCGGGCAGGAAACGGTGCCCGCCACACATGTCTTTCAGCAACTCACACCGAAGGTGTTCAATTTTTTAAAAAAAACTAGTAGTGGCGGGTTCCTAACATGATATGGCGGGTAGTTTTATATGCCTGCCACTTGGACTTAGCTGTGGCGGGTGCGTTGTCGTGCCTGTCACTGGCCGTCGACCATATGGTTTAGGGTTTATGATCCCCACGCGCATGCAGCCGTTCACATCTAACTTATCCAAAATCTTTCACCCTGTCTCTCTCGCCTGTCGCCATCGTCACCATCTTCGTGGCGGCCTTGGACATCGCCACCATCGCTCTCGCCCTCCGGCGCCTACCAGGTCGTGTCGCCCCCTCGTCCTTGTCGTCCACATCGCCTTCGTCGTCCGCCACCACCGCATGGAACGTCATCACCGTCTGCCGTCACCGTCGCCCTCACCTTCCGTCGACTCCAACGTCCGCCGCATCCCCGACGTCCTCAATGTCCGCTGCCATCGTCCTCAACCTCCTCGCCTTCTTCGTCCGCCCCGGTAAACCACATCTTTCACTTTTATTGTATACTTAGATTGTTGTTGTTCTTGTACTAGAAAAAGTTAGTACTAGATATAGATTTTTTGGGCATAGATAGAGTTTATTGTAGATGTACATTTTTTAGGCGTAGCATATTATTTATACTAGAAAAAGTTAATACTAGTTATTAGATAGTGTACATGTAAAACTAAAAGTTTGTACTAGTTATTCATGATGCATGTGTTCATAAGGAGTGCCAATGTTTTGGGAAACGCTGATTAAGTTCCGTTTCGCCAAATTTCTGGCAAAGGTCATGCCGTGTTTTTTCGTACGAAACATTGACTGATATATCTTGTTATATAGTTGCTTTCAATGAAATTATGGTTTATCTAAATGTCAAGTTTTTTTAATGCGAATTAGATGGAGAAGCCAAGACGTGTCGTTATGACTCTTGCAGTTGTAGACTCCGTCTCGAGGGTGGCTCATTACAGGGAGCTCGCACTCTCCGTTGCGGAGGGCAATGTATTAGCCGCCGAGAGCGTTGAATACGCCTACAGAGATGCAACATCTTGATCTCTTGCACGAGGAGCCACAGGAAGAGCGCTAGGAGCTGGCGCAATTGCGCGTACATCCGCCGAAGCTGCGAAGACCGCCCTAGCCGAGATCAAGAAGATGATTGGAGATGACGATGCTCTGGACAGAGCTGAGCGTTTGCTTGTGCACTAGTGTTGCACTGCTTTTGTTTGATCTGTGTGAACTTAATTTCATGTTGTGAACTAGTGCTGCGCTGCCTTTATGTGATCTCTAGCTATGATCAATGCTTCTGAACGTATTTTTTATGTTTCTATAAAGATTGCTATATGCATGTTTAATTTGCTTACATATGAGCCGACTCCATTAGTTTCTGATTCGTATTATCTTCAATTTATAGAAAGTGAGCACTCCTGATTCAAAACCCAACATGGTCAAGATACAATGGCCCGACCACGCCGAGGCGGTAAACACAGTCTTGGTAATGTGTGATCGCACGTACTACCGTTATGATTTTTTTGTTGATTTTTAATCTTCCATCTATGATCACAGCAAATGAATGAGGATGAGCTCCATGGGATCCCCGAGTGCCCCTATGGTTCTGAAAGGGGGGTATGTGCGACGATACTCATCTAGAGGATGATAGGTACTTCTCGCTAGCGCTTAAAGAAGACTACAAATATTATCTTGTAATTTCTGCACAAATTTCCTTCTTAACTAAACATGTCTCAAGATTTTTATTTTAACATGTAATTTCTGTTTTTTCTCAAACCGACTAGTGCATCCCCTGCTATGCAAGGCCTTTTGTTCTAGAGAAGCTGCATGTCGAAGACAAAGATGACATTGCTGAAAGGACTATTTTACCTGAAGACGAAACATGGTTTCGTCTTCGAAGCTAGGATCTACAATGAATTAGATCACAAATTTTTTTTTGCACTAACTAGAAAGGATTATGCAAGGCTTATGGATTTGAGGAGGGCATGATTATAACCTGTGATATTGGCATCTTTCAAGGTACATTTTTCTCATTTTAATCAAGACATTTGGGTGGAATAGACATGATTCCTATTTTTCCTCCGAGTGAGATTCTTAAACACATTTGTTAAGCAATCTATCTTAAAATATTTGTTATTCACTCCTAACTTAACATTTTAATTAAAATCTACAGATTATTTTCTATTTCAAAGAAAAATATGGAATATAGTAGACGAGACCTATTACACAACTGGCTCCGAGCTTACTTGGGAGGAGAAGAATTATCTTGTCTCCTTTGTTAATGATGTTGAGTTGTTTAAGGGCACTTACGGAGCTGGTCCAAATACTACACAATACGTGCCACTAGTCCACAAGTTGAGCAATACCAACATTCATAAAAATGCATGGTATGGTTTTGTACTATTATTGTGCCACTAGCCCATCTTAAATAAATTACACTTCTTACTATGTTACTATGTTGTTCATCAACAGAAACTCCCAAGAGTTGTTGTGCCTTCAGTGATGGATGCGAAAGGTGAGATGACGATTATTTTCCATCAGAAGACCAATTTCAAAGACACCTACTCGACCGCAAACCTGTGAGATGGACGCCTCAAAATTGATGAATGGCGGCAAATATTGAATGAGTGCAGACCGGAAATTGGAGATCGGTAGATCTCTGTGCTCCACCATGGAGATGCAGGGCCATTCTTATTCTTTTCATTTTATCCTAAAAGAGAGGAGTAGGTCCCAGTCCTTTTTCATTATCAGGACTAATTAACTAGTGGATGTTTGTATCACGAGTCGTGTTTTTCCTACTATGTGTTGGCTGCTACCTAGCTACGAATATTTAGTTGGGGCATTGTAGTCACGATTGACAACAATTAGAGCTAGTGGTTAATGTATGCAACAACATTCTTATCAATGTATTATGATATGTGTTGTATGAAAAACGCAACCATGGCAGCATAATTGTTTCGTCGTTGTGAAAATATTAATTTGTGTGACTAACACGCAGTGCCGGGCGCTAGAAAAGCCTACCACACATACATAACGAATTAGTGGCAGGCCCCTGCCACTGATGCAGTTATAGCAGTGGCAAGAGGTTAGTGGCGGACAGCCCTGGGAGCCTGGCCCGCCACTGCTGGCTTTTTTGCGCCCACCACTACTAGGCATTCCTGCAGTAGTGTGGTATCCAACTGGAACAAATGTTCTTAGAAATTAACTATTTTGTGATAGTTAAAGTGGTTGTAACTTTTATATATTTGGCAAAGTCTAAAGATAATAGTAAAGCCTCAATGTTCAACTTAGGCTGCTCGTAATGGGGAGTATAATATACTAGTATTATGCATATGATACTTGTGTATGATACTACTTCCGTAATGCATAATATCATAAGTTAGTATCTTAGGTTACTTTATTGATTGTCATGCATGACACAAAGTAGTAGAACATTTAATATGGTACGGCATCATGATATGATACCACATCCTCTCTTTCCTCATTCAATTGTGTGCCACATCATCAAAAAAGTCTAGTTGGCATGCATGATACCGTTTATGATACTACCATTATGACCAGCCTTATGTTTACCAATCTCACCTCAAAATACTCTCACAACCTGGACAAGCAAGGCAGTATGTCTGTTCCCACCATAAGTGAAGCTCATGTTTATTTGTAGGTTAATTAGAGGCTAAGCTTACATGTTGCAAAACCATTGACTCAAATGTACCTACGATTGAACCCCCAACCAGCAATATGCAAATATTTGAAGTTGTTAAGGTAAAACCCAACCATAACTAAGATCTAGGATCCCCATACTCTCATATGATATAACTCTGAACTAGTTGGATTTTCTATTATGTCATTGTTGCATCCCCTCCATCCTTCACCATGACACATTGCAAACCCTATGTGCCCCCTAATATATGTATGCGCTCATACAAAAGTCACAAAGATATCAATGAAATCAACATATCGTATGTGCAACAAATTATTATACTATTTTACAAATGCCACACAAGAAGTTACTACTCAAACATAGACATAATCTTCATACTAGGGTTTTGGGCACACGGAGATATTCCAGTTTCTGGTACTGATGCATTTGTAATAAATCATGGAAACAAAGTATAGCCCACGATATCATGTTTGCCAAAGAATTACAGAGGTTTATAGAGGATGAAGACAATGGACAAAGGCAGATTATGGCGAAGGATATTGTGGTGACGATGATGGCGGTGATGCAAGTTCCATCGACATTTCAACGCTGCCAGAAGAGGAAGCAAAGTGATCACCCTCTCCTCCTCCTCCTCCTTCTTCATTGGCCTCTCCCTAGTGGGAGAAGTGTTCCCCTATGGTTTTTGTGGATATGACCATGGACAGGGCGAGAGGTTCTCCCGTGTTTAGATATAACTTTCTTGGGAGCCTTTATTAGATGCTCAAATATATCTCCAGTCATTGGATCTTAAATATCCAAAGGTTCATAACTCCGAAAAATCTAAAGCTATAAATGTACGGTGGTTCTAAAACTTCAGGTGCAAACTTGCGCTAGAAAGGCGATCCTTACAAAATTATATGGGGCCTATGCGTCCTCTCAGCCCACCCTAAGCCTACGGTGCACCAGCAGGGTATGCCATCCAATATAACTCCTCTAGTACCCCCCTTCAAGCTTTCGTGATCTGGCAAAGTAATGGTGTTTTTTCCATATTTTTCGGAGTTCGGGATATTTCCTGAAATCATAAACCTAAGACATGCAATTGGCCTTTCTGGCACTTTATTAATAGGTTAGTCCAACTGAATATAAAACTTTGCATAGCTTGATAAGATAGTAACCTGGGAACTTCAAAAATTATTTCTACATCTAGGATGTATCCACTACCCACACGGCGGCGCCTCCAAGTAGGGAAAGAAGTTGGAGCATCACCGCCGCCCAATCCTGGGGATTTAGGATTTTTCACCCAGGAACAGTGAGTGGGAGTGGGAGAAGGACCTCAACATCACACATCCTTGTGTTTGTGTGTGTGTGGGGGGGGGGTGTTCGGAGCGTTGTCGGCATAATGGCCACCACCACCCGCAAAGAACGTCCCCCGGTCGAAATTTCCGAAACCTATCTTACTGAACCAACATCCAGATCCATCAAGCATGCCCGGAGCTACATTGTAGGCATTGGTGGTCAGTTAACCCCAATGTAGTTAGGAAATCCTTCACTTACTTAATACTAATAGGTATTGATTTATAGAAGACGACCCCACTTGATATGACCTCATCAAATTTTTTTCTAGCTTCATCCCTACCAGTAAGTAAGAAGTCGCTAGATTCCATAACGGGTACAGTGTTTGTTGAGCTATCATTAGGACGGTGTTGTTGTACAAGTACTTTCAAAGTTTAGTAGATTTTTTTTCAAATTTTAGCAGATTTCTATTTCGCAAGATATAGTCTATTTGCAGGCATAACCACCTTTTGATTACAGCATGAAACAGGTAGATAACTTTCTGTTGTACATCCTGACTTGCTTGTTTTCTTGATTTGGTAAAGTGGATCAAGATTTATAGCCTGGAAATTTGTATATGAGTGCTTTGGAGTTCAAATTAAAAGGAGAATCCAAGTTATGCTTGTTAATTTACCTAAACATACATAGATTTTTGGATATACAAGAGCCGAGGACAAACCATATATTTTTCAGGTTTATATTAAAAGGGCCCAAGTTTTACTTTCAACCTGGACCACCAAAATGTGAGGACTGGCCCTGCCAGTAAGTAAGAAGTCACTAGAATCCATAACGGGTAGGATGGGGCTAGAAGCCTAGGTCAGGGCCTATGTCTTCGGATATGCCACTGAAAATTAGTGGGGGTGAGGTAGTCCTGGATTAAGGGGTCCTCGGGTCGTAGGCCCATTGCTTATGGGCCGGACTGATAGGCTATTATGGAGCCAGGCTAGGGTGCGGACCCGAGGCCGGGTAGAAGATCTTTGAAGCCGTGGTGTGTGACTCCCCCGATTCAATCGTACACTAATCATGCACGCAAACGTGTACAATCAAGATCAGGGACTCACGGGAAGATATCACAACACAACTCTAAAACATAAATAAGTCATACAAGCATCATAATACAAGCTAGGGGCCTCGAGGGCTCGAATACAAGTGCTCGATCATAGACGAGTCAGCGGAAGCAACAATATCTGAGTACAGACATAAGTTAAACAAGTTTGCCTTAAGAAGGCTAGCACAAACTGGGATACAGGCCTCCTGCCTGGGATCCTGCCTGGGATCCTCCTAAACTACTCCTGGTCGTCGTCAGCGGGCTGCACGTAGTAGTAGGCACCTCCGGTGTAGTAGGAGTCGTCGGCGGTGGTGGCGTCTGGCTCCTGGGCTCCAGCATCTGGTTGCGACAACCAGGTAGAAAGGAAAGGGGAAAAAGAGGGAGAAAAGCAACCGTGAGTACTCATCCAAAGTACTCACAAGCAAGGAGCTACACTACATATGCATGGGTATATGTGTAAAGGGCCATATCGGTGGACTGAACTGCAGAATGCCAGAATAAGAGGGGGATAGCTAATCATGTCGAAGACTACGCTTCAGGCCACCTCCATCTTGCAGCATGTAGGAGAGAGTAGATGGTAAGTTCACCAAGTAGCATCGTATAGCATAATTATACCGGGTTATATCTGGCACTTGTAAGGGTGTGTTTTATTAAGTATCCGGTTCTAGTTGTCATAAGGTCAAGGTACAACTCCGGGTCGTCCTTTTACCGAGGGACACGACTATTTGAATAGATAAACTTCCCTGCAGGGGTGCACCACATAACCCAACATGCTCGATCCCATTTGGCCGGAGACACTTTCCTGGGCCATGCCCGGCCTCGGAAGATCAACACGTCGTAGCCCCACCTAGGCACAACAGAGAGGTCAGCACGCCGGTCTAAATCCTATGGCGCAGGGGTCTGGGCCCATCGCCCATTGCACACCTGCACGTTGCGAACGCGGCCGAAAGCAGACCTAGCCTAGCAGGCGTTCCAGTCCAATCCGGCGCGCACCACTCAGTCGCTGACGTCAGGAAGGCTTCGGCTGATACCACGACGTCGAGTGCCCATAACTGTTCCCGCGTAGTTGGTTAGTGCGTATAGGCCAAATGGCCAGACTCAGATCAAATACCAAGAACTCGTTAAGCGTGTTAAGTTTCCGCGAACGCCGACCAGGGCCAGGCCCACCTCTCTCCTAGGTGGTCTCAACCTGCCATGTCGCTCCGCCACAAAGTAACAGTCGGGGGCCGTCAGGAACCCAGGCCCACCTCTACCGGGATGGAGCCACCCGTCCTTTTAGCCCCCTCATCAGAATCACTTGCGGGTACTCAACAAGCTGACCCGACTTTAGTCACCACATGTGTGATGTATATAAAGTATATAGTATATACCCGTGATCACCTCCCGAAGTGATCACGGCCCGATAGTATAGCATGGCAGACGGACAAGAGTGTAGGGCCACTGATGGAACACTAGCATCCTATACTAAGCAGTAGGATAGTAGGTAAGGGTAACATCTGTAGCAACAATGACAGGCTATGCAGCAGAATAGGATTAACCGAAAGCAGTAACATGCTACACTCTTCTAATGCAAGCAGTATAGAGAAGAATAGGCGATATCTGGTGATCAAGGGGGGGCTTGCCTGGTTGCTCTGGCAAGAAGAAGGGGTCGTCGTCGATGTAGCCGATCACAGGGGTATCGGCAACGGTCTCGGAGCCTACCGGAAAGAAGTAACGGAGGGGGAACACAATAAATAACAGAGCAATCAAAGCATCACAAAGCGTAACATGGCAATACGCGGTGCTAGAGGTGACCTAACGCAGTTCTAGGTGCTACCGGCGAAGGGGGAAACATTCGGGAAAGTATCCCCGGTGTTTCGCGTTTTCCGACCGATGAACCGGAGGAAAAAAAGTTACAAGTTTGATATGCTAGGGGCGTGTGGCAGACGAACAGGCTGCGTATTCGGATTTGTCTCGTCGTTCTGAGCAACTTTCATGTACAAAGTATTTTCATCCGAGCTACGATTTAATTTATATGATTTTCACAGTTTTAAATTATTTTCTAAAATTAATATTAAATCTAAAACGGAGCTATTGCAACAGCATGACTTCATCATGACGTCAGCAGGGTCAACAGTCAACTTTGACCGAGTTGACTGGTCAAAGGGGCAGTGGGGCCCAATTGTCATTGTCTAGTTTAATTAAGCAGGTTCAATTAGACTAAATATGTTCATTAGGCTAATTAATCAAAGTTAATTAAGTTAATTAACTAATTATCTAATTAATTAATTAACAATTTTAAACATCCCGTTTTTCATTTTTATTTTCGTTTTCATTTTAATAGGGGGCGGGCCCCACTCGTAAGTGGCCCAGGGGGGCCAGCCGGGTTAACAGGCGGAAAGGGGGCGGGCGAATGGAGCCCCTGGGGCGTCGGGCCCGGGCGGCGCCGCGGGGCAGCAGCAGGTCGGCGGGGAGCGGCTGGGGTGAGCGGGCTTGTCGCCAACGAGGGCTCGCGAGGCGCGCGCGGGGTGCACGCGCAGCTTTGGTGCGACGGGACTGCGACGCAACACGTGTGGGCACGCGCGGCAGCAGCAGCGAAGGGGGGCGGCGGCTAGAGCCAGCAGGCCAGGGGAGGCGCCCAGGACGCGGGGTTGCACGTCTCGGCGCGGCAAGGCACGCGGCCAAGGGCGGGAGCGCGAGGCGGGAGCGCGACGACTGTGGTCGAGCGCGGCGACGAGCGCCGGTGACAGTGGCGAACGAGCTAGGGGAGGGGAGGCCGGAGCACAGGGGAAAGAGGAGGGCGCGGGGCTCACAGTGAGCCGGAAGGGGATGGCAGCGGGCTCGTGGTGGTGCTTGAGGCAGCAAGGTCAGGGCGGAGATGGCGATGGTGACGCGAATCTCGACGAGGTCGGGGAGGCGGCAGCAGCGAGCTTCAGGACGGAGCTCCAGGCGGCGGCTTGTTGC
Organism: Aegilops tauschii subsp. strangulata; assembly: GCF_002575655.3. Taxonomy (NCBI): domain Eukaryota; kingdom Viridiplantae; phylum Streptophyta; class Magnoliopsida; order Poales; family Poaceae; genus Aegilops; species Aegilops tauschii. The sequence continues at coordinate 43,693,374 of NC_053039.3, forward strand.
TCCTCGGGCAGCGAGGCGACACAGGAGGATGAACTTGGCGCCGGGGATGACGTGGATGCAGCCGGATCCATCCGGGAACAGGAAGGGGCGGCGGAGGCCGGCCGGACTTGCTCGTTGGTGTGGCGGAGGTCGGGGCCGAAGGACGTGGAGGCGCGAATCCGGCCAAGTCTTGGGCGGGGATGGTGGCGCAAGGACGGGGAGGAGTAGCTGTGGGCGGAGGCGGCGGTTCCTCGGGGCGGGCGCACCAATGGGGGTAGGGCTCCTGCGCGGGGAGCGTGGCGGCGCTGGAGAAACGAGAGGGAGTGGGGAGGGGATCGTGCGGGAGGAGTGGGGGTCGGTTAGGGTTCCAGGGGTGGGGAGGGCCATATAGGCCAGGGGCGACTGGGCCGGCCAGCTGGGCCGAATGGCCCAGTGGAGGAGGGGGCCTTTTCAAACTTTGTTTTGTTTTGTTTTAATTCTGTTGAGTCGTTTCTTTTTATTTATTTTTCCCTTTATTGTTTTATTTTTAGTCCCATCTTATCTACGTTTAAAAAAATTAACATAAAAGTTGTACGAAAATCGGTATTACTAATTATACAGCTGATACTAGAGTTTAAACCCCTAAATAAAATATTTTAACATTTTATAATAACAAAAGGCATTTATTAAATTGGTTAAGTTGTTGTTTCATTCCCATTTGAGCATTTAAACATTTTATGAAATTGTGGTTTCTCCACCATAATTACCTATGCATTATTTAGCTCACTCCGAACATTTTACTTTTAATATTTGAAAACTTTCATTGTTTGCCTTGATTTTGAATTTGAATTTTGAATCGGTTTTTGAACTAACTCAAGATTAACTACAGTGACAGAGGTGACGTGGCATCATTAACGGGGGATTACTGTAGCCTAATTATCCGGGCGTCACAATTCTCCTCCACTACAAGAAATCTCGTCCCGAGATTTAAGAGGTAGTGAAAGGGGGATGGTTTGGTTACGAATCTAGCGGGTCTTCTCATCCTGGCTTGCTCTTCTCGAAGAGGCCGGTCCAATACATTGATGTCTTCATTTCCCTGCTTCAGGTCATCATGATGAAGTCGGCGTCCTTTCTTCAGGAACTCCATCGTACTTACGAAGGAATAAAGGGTGGGCATTCCGGGAGAACAGACCTCTGCAAGGTCGACTATCTGGTCAATAACATCGAGGAAGGTGGCGGAAGTAACTCTCGAATTGAAACTTACGAAAATATCGAGAGCAAAGTAAGGAGGTATCATGGGAAGTTTCGAGCGGGCAGGCAATCGTTCGATGCCTGAAATAGGGCGTGAAAGGGGCTCAAAGCAATCGGGAATAAGTATTGCGTCTTATACCAGAATAGATCAATAGGCAGGTGGCCCGTGAATTACATATCAAGTCAAGCACGAGGAATATCTTTGGCAATAGGGTGTACAGGAGAGTCAGGTTTCGATCCTGTGGAACTGTGGGTTATGGGCCCAATATGTGGGTTAAAAGTAGGAAGGGCGATAACGTCTTGCACGATCATGTAAGCAAGGCATGTCAGAGGATAGCCTATCAGTTATGTCGGCAACAACATCGGTACCAAGGGTGAGGGACGAAGAGAACCATTTTCCTGCTCATTGAACGAGGCGGACCAATAGGCAAAGTTCTCGTCCATCGGTGGTTACCGGAATGTCATCAACATTAGAAACAGGGTCTCACTGACAGAGTTGTACACTGAGGTGCTTACATAAGTAGTGAATTATTACTGCTTAGATTATATAGATCACAAGAAAGGTCAAACAAACCAATGGGAAGGAAAATGTGATCATCAGGTTAAACAGAACAATGGAAAGGAAAAATGTGTTTAAACACATATTTCAGGGGTATATCCTTCCCAAGGACAAGCAGAACATGATATCTGTGACAATATATAAGGTAGAAAACCCTTTAGGTAAGGGGAGAGAAACTTCATTACATTACCCATACAGCAGTGTCCGGATAATTGAGCAAGAAACATTTAGCATTGGGCTTCAAATGTTCATGTTTAAAATCGGAGTACCATAGACATGCTTCGAGATAGCATTGACATGGTCTTCAAGCAAAGGTCGTACTTGGATATACAAAGGATTCATCAGGAACAACTTATAGAATAAGTCTTACAATTTCCTCATGGAATAATGGTTAACCTTGCTAAGATGGAAACTATAACAATAGGTCCTCCGGCCAGGTGTGCTAGGCATGTCATCACCTTACCGGGTCATATAAAGACCAATGTTGTGACTCTTGGAAAATATTCCAACCATCATATCTGACCGAGATTCAGATCTGATTGGTGTCAGGATACCTCAGACTCAGGATGCCTAAGAAGGAAGGGGTGCAACACAATTTGACGAGGTGGTGTTGCAAGATCCTCGAGGAATGAACTATGGAAGCAAGACCCGAATCAAGAGTTCATCATTAAACCAAGGAGAGGACGAGGAGGTGGCTGATGGACTCAGCGACAATTCATTCAGATTAACAAAAGATGGATTTCCACAATTATGTGAACAAGGAGATAACATTTATCAGAGCAAATGATATAATGATGTATGTTCGTGGAAAACATCCACAGTTAAACATTGGTTGACAGGTGCACCCGAAATATGGGCATAGGTAGCATGATCAATGTTAGATTGGTGATTTAATAACCAACAGTCTAAGAATGGACTATCGAACATTAACTTCAAAGCAATAAGGTTGTTAGAAGGGCAGAATCCAAACAGCATCGTTCACTTGTTGGTACCCCGGTTGGAATCAACACGAGGACCAAGAAAGAATGGTGATGGTGAGAAGTATCACTATACCAAGAATTCTTAAGAGGTGGTGAAATTCCCACGACATTCTTGACATAAAAGGTGGTAATACCCCAAGGTAAAGAAGAACAATGCTAGCAAGGAACTCAAGGTATAACACAAAACACGAACAAGTTTGTGTTGAACGGAAGGCAATAAAGCGGTCGATCATAATACAAATCATCGAGGGCAAGGATGGTATTTCTCTTCATGCATTCAATTGATATCCTGGAAGAGCTCAAAATGTTGATGATGATCACGACACAATTGTCGAGAGATTTCACGAAGAAGCAATCGAACAGCGATGACATCAAGAAAAAGCAATGGTGAAGCGTAGGGTCATTGGACCACGGATACGACACACACTCAGAATCAAGCTTGATGTTCAAGGCGAAATGATAAGACGAGGAAGATCGATTGTAAGATTAGCTCACCGTCGAAATTTGTGCTCCGAGAAGAAGGACCCGGTAGCACAGTTAAAATTCAGCACGATAATGATGTAGCCAATCAGGCTAGGAATGACGTGATCGGGTACAAACTCATAAGTAAAGAAGATTACTAAGAGTTGTTTAATCGCAGTGCGGACTCGATTCTGTTATCGGTGGTTTTGAGTGTTTAAAAACTCGAAGCCCGTGAAAAAATGGAATCAATGAGAATGTAGCACTTGATGGAGAACTCATAAGAAGTTATGCAGTTCCGTGATAATCTCGAGATACCAGGGGGGTAATACTCGACGACAAACCAAAGTAGAGGTTGGACTGGGGTATTGCTATGCAGAAGACAAGTGCTCAACTTGTACGAGAAATGGTATTTAAAGGAGAACATGGTCGGAACCACGATTGCAAAAGGCCAGATCCCAGATATAAGATGAACTTATACCAAGGAATAATTAATTTAAGAGAAGCTTTAATGATAAGAGCTACATCGTGTCCATGGGCATGAACGCAAAGTTCAAGGTCGACTCCCACTTCTTCAATGCATAACCTTTCATTCACTTCTCGCGTTTGATGAAGTTGCAGTGTTGAAAATTTTATCTGGCAAAATACCAGAAGAGTATGACTCATGAAAACTTTCGAGTTCACACATATTATGGAAGGCATAGGTTCAACCCATCGGGGCATCATGGAAACATATACCACAAGCTTCAATAGTAAATATCACCAGCTCGAAAGCAGAGCATGGTTGGCCAAATCAAGGAATAGGATTTACCAAAGGCATTATGTATCAGGGAAAGAACTTCCAAGGTGATTGAATATGAAGGACGTTGTCGGATAAAATCCAACAAGGTTCTGATGGTCCATAAAGGATCTGATGTGAGTATCGGCACACAACCCGAGGAAGAATCAATGCAAAGACCTTGGATTATAGAAACAACTAAGTAACTTAGAGCTCAATTGCAAAGGATTATGATTTACAAAGCGAAGGATCAGAAACAGACGCTCTGATCAAGGATGGATAAGTTCAATAGACATAGGGGCACAATCGACGACAATTTGATTGGCGAGAACCAGCTCATGTTTCAAATGACGTCTAAGCCGGAAGGATGAATTCTAGGATCTGATTGAGGATTGCGAGCATTCGCAACAAATTGAATGAGTGGACTCAAAATGATAATGACAAGAGATGCCAATAAGATTATGAGACTTAAGATTAATCATAATACAAGTAAGCAAGAATTTCAAGAGCAAAAAGGCTCCTGAGGATTTTCGGAAGATCGAATGGTATTTTGAACACTTTTGTGAAATACTTGAATCAACTGGGGATGAGCTGATACTCGGTAATTGCGAGAATTATCCGTAGGGGTATTCAGGTGACAAAGAACAACAAAGCAGTAAGCTCAAAGGATTCTCGGAACAACAGAGGGAATTTCGGGGTATCTGGTAATAACAAGATCAACTGGGAAACATTGTATGAATGGTGAGTATATGTGGTTATCCATAGGAGTTTATCGATGAAAGGGAATTGCAAAAGCGATGAACACAAGTTGTCGGGTTATCAGCGAAGAGTATCTTCAGGGTCTTCACGTGCAGCAGACGATCATCAGTAATAAGGGGCTCTCCGGGTGAAAGTGATAACGAGATCCTAATGTTAGATTTAGCAAAATTCACTTAACCCGAATAGAAGAGAGATCAGAGTCCCAGAGTATAGACAAGGAGTAAAAGATCCTAATACCACCCAATGGCAACGTGGGCCCGTAAGCCACACAGCCATGTTAGTAAAAGTTTTTCAATGACTAGACTTGACTTCGGCCAAGGAGTTGGAAAGGGGGATTCCTACAGGTAGTTGGCTCTAATACCAACTTGTGACGCCCCCGATTCAATCGTACACTAATCATGCACGCAAACGTGTACGATCAAGATCAGGGACTCATGGGAAGATATCACAACACAACTCTAAAACATAAATAAGTCATACAAGCATCATAATACAAGCCAGGGGCCTCGAGGGCTCGAATACAAGTGCTCGATCATAGACGAGTCAGCGGAAGCAACAATATCTGAGTACAGACATAAGTTAAACAAGTTTTCCTTAAGAAGGGTAGCACAAACTGGGATACAGATCGAAAGAGGCGCAGGCCTCCTGCCTGGGATCCTCCTAAACTACACCTGGTCGTCGTCAGCGGGCTGCACGTAGTAGTAGGCACCTCCGGTGTAGTAGGAGTCGTCGGCGGTGGTGGCGTCTGGCTCCTGGGCTCCAGCATCTGGTTGCGACAACCAGGTAGAAAGGAAAGGGGGAAAAGAGGGAGAAAAGCAACCGTGAGTACTCATCCAAAGTACTCGCAAGCAAGGAGCTACACTACATATGCATGGGTATATGTGTAAAGGGCCATATCAGTGGACTGAATTGCAGAATGCCAGAATAAGAGGAGGATAGCTAATCCTGTCGAAGACTACGCTTCAGGCCACCTCCATCTTGCAGCATGTAGGAGAGAGTAGATGGTAAGTTCACCAAGTAGCATCGTATAGCATAATCCTACCAGGCGATCCCCTCCTCGTCGCCCTGTTAGAGAGCGATCACCGGGTTATATCTGGCACTTGGAAGGGTGTGTTTTATTAAGTATCCGGTTCTAGTTGTCATAAGGTCAAGGTACAACTCCGGGTCGTCCTTTTACCGAGGGACACGGCTATTCGAATAGATAAACTTCCCAGCAGGGGTGCACCACATAACCCAACACGCTCGATCCCATTGGCCGGACACACTTTCCTGGGTCATGCCCGGCCTCGGAAGATCAACACGTCGCAGCCCCACCTAGGCACAACAGAGAGGTCAGCACGCCGGTCTAAATCCTATGGCGCAGGGGTCTGGGCCCATCGCCCATTGCACACCTGCACGTTGCGAACACGGCCGAAAGCAGACCTAGCCTAGCAGGCGTTCCAGTCCAATCCAGCGCGCGCCACTCAGTCGCTGACGTCACGAAGGCTTCGGCTGATACCACGACGTCTAGTGCCCATAACTGTTCCCGCGTAGTTGGTTAGTGCGTATAGGCCAAATGGCCAGACTCAGATCAAATACCAAGAACTCGTTAAGCGTGTTAAGTATCCGCGAACGCCGACTAGGGCCAGGCCCACCTCTCTCCTAGGTGGTCTCAACCTGCCCTGTCGCTCCGCCACAAAGTAACAGTCGGGGGCCGTCAGGAACCCAGGCCCACCTCTATCGGGATGGAGCCACCTGTCCTTTCAGCCCCCTCATCAGAATCACTTGCGGGTACTCAACGAGCTGACCCGACTTTAGTAAAAAATGTGTCATGTATATAAAGTATATAGTATATACCCGTGATCACCTCCCGAAGTGATCACGGCCCGATATTATAGCATGGCAGACGGACAAGAGTGTAGGGCCACTGATGGAACACTAGCATCCTATACTAAGCAGTAGGATAGCAGGTAAGGGTAACATCTGTAGCAACAATGACAGGCTATGCAGCAGAATAGGATTAACCGAAAGCAGTAACATGCTACACTCTTCTAATGCAAAGTTTTAAAATATTTTCTGAAATTAATATTAAATCTAAAACGGAGCTATTGCAACAGCATGACTTCATCATGACGTCAGCGGAGTCAACATTCAACTTTGACCGAGTTGACTGGTCAAAGGGGCAGTGGGGCCCAATTGTCATTGTCTAGTTTAATTAAGCATGTTCAATTAGACTACATATGTTCATTAGGCTAATTAATCAAAGTTAATTAAGTTAATTAACTAATTATCTAATTAATTGACAATTTTAAACATCCCTTTTTTCATTTTTATTTTCGTTTTCATTTTAACAGGGGCGGGCCCCACTCGTAAGTGGCCCAGGGGGCCAGCCGGGTTAACTGGCGCAAAGGGGGCGGGCGAATGGAGCCCCAGGGGCGTCGGGCCCGGGCGGCGCCGCGGGGCAGCAGCAGGTCGGCGGGGAGCGGCTGGGGTGAGCGGGCTCGTCGCCGACGAGGGCTCGCGAGGCGCGCGCGGGGTGCACGCGCAGCTTTGGTGCGACGGGACTGCAACGCAGCCCGTGTGGGCACGCGCGGCGGCAGCAACAAAGGAGGGGGGCGGCGGCTAGAGCCAGCAGGCCAGGGGAGGCACCCGGGACGCGGGGTTGCACGTCTCGGCGTGGCAAGGCACGCGGACAAGGGCGGGAGCGCGAGGCGGGAGCGCGACGACTGTGGTCGAGCGCGGCGACGAGCGCCGATGACAGTGGCGAACGAGCTAGGGGAGGGGAGGCCAGAGCACAGGGGAAAGAGGAGGGCGCAGGGCTCACAGTGAGCCAAAAGGGGATGGCAGCGGGCTCGTGGTAGTGCTTGAGGCAGCGAGGTCAGGGCGGAGATGGCGATGGTGACGCGAATCCCGACGAGGTCGGGGAGGCGGCAGCAGCGAGCTGCAGGACGGAGCTCCAGGCGGCGGCTTGTTGCTCCTCGGGCAGCGAGGCGACACAGGAGGATGAACTTGGCGCCGGGGACGACGTGGATGCAGCCGGATCCATCCGGGAACAGGAAGGGGCGGCGGAGGCCGGCCGGACTTGCTCGTTGGTGCGGCGGAGGTCGGGGCTGAAGGACGTGGAGGCGCGAATCCGGCCAAGTCTTGGGCGGGGATGGTGGCGCAAGGACGGGGAGGAGTAGCTGTGGGCGGA